>NW_025316685.1:475000-1675000 GCF_910594005.1 Cervus elaphus | reverse complement strand
CCCTCGCAACTAGGCAGGAGTCCTGACGTCGCTGAAGAAACACGTGGGTGGAAGGGCCATCCCCGTCGTAACTCGAGAATATACCCCAGGTTCCCGCCGCAACTCGAGAAAAACCATGAGACTTCCCCCTCGCCGCGAGATGAGGCCCGATTCCCCTGCACTGCGTGCAGAGCAATTCCGTGTTGCACATCACACATTAAAGGAGCCTTGATTTCCTTCATGGCACTCCAGAGAAACCCCAAGAACACTGTTTCAAGGCTAGAGGGATCCTGAGGTCACTGTAGCAACAGGAAAGAGCACCGTGGACCAAAAATCAACTCGAGATGAGAGGTTAGTCCCTGGCTTCGACTCCAGAGGAATACCACCTTACCACAAGCACCTCAAGAGGAGGCTTCTCTCAGCTCTAGGTATGTGAGAGAGACCCTGAGTTTGCGGCCTCAAGTGGAATGGACACCGCGATGCCCTGACTCGAAATAAGGCCGGATATCCCTGCAGTGACTGGAATGCAGGCTCGTCTTGCATCTCCCAAGACGAAAGGGTGTCTGAATCGCCTGTGGAGACCACAGAGAAAGACCTAGTTCCCCACCTCATCGCGACAGGAGGCCTCAAATCCTTTGAAAACTCCAGAGGTATGCGGAGATCAGTGCCTCCAAAGGAGACGATGCCTGACTTCTCGTGAAACTTGATAAGAGACCCAGGATTCCTGTGGCACGTGGAAAGGAACCCTTGGTCTCCCGTCTCAGCTGGAGAGGCGTCCCAATTGCCCTGCAAAGCCTCGAGGAGAATCCCGAGTTGTCCCTCGCAACTAGGCAGGAGTCCTGACATGGCTGAACACACACGTGTGTGGAAGGGCCATCCCCGTCGTAACTCGAGAATATACCCCAGGTTCCCGCCGCAACTCGAGAAAAACCATGAGACTTCCCCCTCGCCGCGAGATGAGGCCCGATTCCCCTGCACTGCGTGCAGAGCAATTCCGTGTTGCACATCACACATGAAAGGAGCCTTGATTTCCTTGATGGCACTCCAGAGAAACCCCAGGAACACTGTTTCAAGGCTAGAGGGATCCTGAGGTCACTGTAGCAACACGAAAGAGCTCCGTGGACCAAGAATCAACACGAGATGAGAGGTTAGTCCCTGGCTTCGACTCCAGAGGAATACCACCTTACCACAAGCACCTCAAGAGGAGGCTTCTTTCAGCTCTAGGTATGTGAGAGGAATCCTGAGTTTGCGGCCTCAAGTGGAATGGACACCGCGATGCCCTGACTCGAAATAAGGCCGTATATCCCGGCAGTGACTTGAATGCAGGCTCGTCTTGCATCTCCCAAGAAGAAAGGATGTCTGAATCCCCTGTGGAGACCACAGAGAAACACCCAGTTCCCCACCTCATCGCGACCGGAGGCCTCACATCCTTTGAAAACTCCAGAGGTACGCGGAGATCAGTGCCTCCAAAGGAGACGATGCCTGACTCCTCGTGAAACTTGATAGGAGTCCCAGGATTCTTGTGGCACGTGGAAAGGGACCCTTGGTCTCCCGCCTCAGCTGGAGAGGCGTTCCAATTGCCCTGCCAAGCCTCGAGGAGAATCCCGAGTTGTCCCTCGCAACTAGGCAGGAGTCCTGACGTGGCTGAACAAACACGTGGGTGGAAGGGCCATCCCCGTCGTAACTCGAGAATATACCCCAGGTTCCCGCCGCAACTCGAGAAAAACCATGAGACTTCCCCCTCGATGCGAGATGAGGCCCGATTCCCCTGTACTGCGTGCAGAGCAATTCCGTCTTGCACATCACACATGAAAGGAGCCTTGATTTCCTTGATGGCACTCCAGAGAAACCCCCAGAACACTGTTTCAAGGATAGAGGGATCCTGAGGTCACTGTAGCAACACGAAAGAACTCTGTGGACCAAAAATCAACTCGAAAAGAGAGGTTAGTCCCTGGATTCGTCTCCAGAGGAATACCACCTTACGACAAGCACCTCAAGAGGAGGCTTCTCTCAGCTCTAGGTATGTGAGAGGGACCCTGAGTTTGCGGCCTCAAGTGGAATGGACACCGCGATGCCCTGACTCGAAATAAGGCCGGATATCCCTGCAGTGACTTCAATACAGGCTCATCTTGCATCTCCCAGGACGAAAGGATGTCTGAATCCCCTGTGGAAAGCACAGAGAAAGATTTAGTTCCCCACCTCATCGCAACCGATAGCCTCACATCCTTTGAAAACTCCAGAGGTACGCGGAGATCAGTGCCTCCAAAGGAGACGATGCCTGACTCCTCGTGAAACTTGATAGGAGTCCCAGGATTCCTGTGGCACGTGGAAAGGGACCCTTGGTCTCCCGCCTCAGCTGGAGAGGCGACCCAATGGCCTTGCCAAGCCTCGAGGAGAATCCCGAGTTGTGTCTCGCAACTAGGCAAGAGTCCTGACGTGGCTGAACAAACACGTGGGTGGAAGGGCCATCCCCGTCGTAACTCGAGAATATACCCCAGGTTCCCGCCGCAACTCGAGAAAAACCATGAGACTTCCCCCTCGATGCGAGATGAGGCCCGATTCCCCTGGACTGCGTGCAGAGCAATTCCGTGTTGCACATCACACGTGAAAGGAGCCTTGATTTCCTTCATGGCACTCCAGAGAAACCCCAAGAACACTGTTTCAAGGCTAGAGGGATCCTGAGGTCACTGTAGCAACACGAAAGAGCTCCGTGGGCCAAAAATCAACTCGAGATGAGAGGTTAGTCCCTGGCTTCGAATCCAGAGGTATACCACCTTACCACAAGCACCTCAAGAGGAGGCTTCTCTCAGCTCTAGGTATGTGAGAGGGACCCTGAGTTTGCGGCCTCAAGTGGAATGGACACCGCGATGCCCTGACTCGAAATAAGGCCGGATATCCCTGCAGTGACTTGAATGCAGGCTCGTCTTGCATCTCCCAAGAAGAAAGGATGTCTGAATCCCCTGTGGAGACCACAGAGAAACACCTAGTTCCCCACCTCATCGCGACCGGAGGCCTCACATCCTTTGAAAACTCCAGAGGTACGCGGAGATCAGTGCCTCCAAAGGTGACGATGCCTGACTCCTCGTGAAACTTGATAGGAGTCCCAGGATTCCTGTGGCACGTGGAAAGGGACCTTTGGTCTCCCGCCTCAGCTGGAGAGGCGTCCCAATTGCCCTGCCAAGCCTCGAGGAGAATCCCGAGTTGTCCCTCGCAACTAGGCAGGAGTCCTGACGTGGCTGAAGAAACACGTGGGTGGAAGGGCCATCCCCGTCGTAACTCGAGAATATACCTCAGGTTCCTGCCGCAACTCGAGAAAAACCATTAGACTTCCCCCTCGCCGCGAGATGAGGCCTGATTCCCCTGCACTGCGTGCAGAGCAATTCCGTGTTGCACATCACACATGAAAGGAGCCTTGATTTCCTTCATGGCACTCCAGAGAAACCCCAAGAACACTGTTTCAAGGCTAGAGGGATCCTGAGGTCACTGTAGCAACACGAAAGAGCTCCGTGGACCAAAAATCAACTCGAGATGAGAGGTTAGTCCCTTGCTTCGACTCCAGAGGAATACCACCTTACGACAAGCACCCCAAGAGGAGGCTTCTCTCAGCTCTAGGTATGTGAGAGGGACCCTGAGTTTGCGGCCTCAAGTGGAATGGACACCGCGATGCCCTGACTTGAAATAAGGCCGGATATCCCTGCAGTGACTGGAATGCAGGCTCGTCTTGCATCTCCCAAGACGAAAGGGTGTCTGAATCCCCTGTGGAGACCACAGAGAAAGACCTAGTTCCCCACCTCATCGCGACCGGAGGCCTCACATCCTTTAAAAACTCCAGAGGTATGCGGAGATCAGTGCCTCCAAAGGAGACGATGCCTGACTCCTCGTGAAACTTGATAGGAGTCCCAGGATTCCTGTGGCACGTGGAAAGGGACCCTTGGTCTCCCGTCTCAGCTGGAGAGGCGTCCCAATTGCCCTGCCAAGCCTCGAGGAGAATCCCGAGTTGTCCCTCGCAACTAGGCAGGAGTCCTAACGTCGCTGAAGGAACACGTGGGTGGAAGGGCTATCCCCGTCGTAACTCGAGAATATACCCCAGGTTCCCGCCGCAACTCGAGAAAAACCATGAGACTTCCCCCTCGCCGTGAGATGCGGCCCGATTCCCCTGCACTGCGTGCAGAGCAATTCCGTGTTGCACATCACACATGAAAGGAGCCTTGATTTCCTTGATGGCACTCCAGAGAAACCCCAAGAACACTGTTTCAAGGCTAGAGGGATACTGAGGTCACTGTAGCAACATGAAAGAGCTCCGTGGACCAAGAATCAACACGAGATGAAAGGTTAGTCCCTGGCTTCGACTCCTGAGGAATACCACCTTACCACAAGCACCTCAAGAGGAGGCTTCTCTCAGCTCTAGGTATGTGAGAGGGATTCTGAGTTTGCGGCCTCAAGTGGAATGGACACCGCGATGCCCTGACTCGAAATAAGGCCGGATAGTCCTGCAGTGACTGGAATGCAGGCTCGTCTTGCATCTCCCAAGACGAAAGGGTGTCTGAATCCCCTGTGGAGACCACAGAGAAAGACCTAGTTCCCCACCTCATCGCGACAGGAGGCCTCAAATCCTTTGAAAACTACAGAGGTATGCGGAGATCAGTGCCTCCAAAGGAGACGATGCCTGACTCCTCGTGATACTTGATAGGAGACCCAGGATTCCTGTGGCACGTGGAAAGGGACCCTTGGTCTCCCGTCTCAGCTGGAGAGGCGTCCCAATTGCCCTGCCAAGCCTCGAGGAGAATCCCGAGTTGTACCTCGCAACTAGGCAGGAGTCCTGACATCGCTGAAGGAACACGTGGGTGGAAGGGCCATCCCCGTCGTAACTCGAGAATATACCCCAGGTTCCCGCCGCAACTCGAGAAAAACAATGAGACTTCCCCCTCTCCGTGAGATGCGGCCCGATTCCCCTGCACTGCGTGCAGAGCAATTCCGTGTTGCACATCACACATGAAAGGAGCCTTGATTTCCTTGATGGCACGCCAGAGAAACCCCAAGAACACTGTTTCAAGGCTAGAGGGATACTGAGGTCACTGTAGCAACACGAAAGAGCTCCGTGGACCAAGAATCAACACGAGATGAAAGGGTAGTCCCTGGCTTCGACTCCTGAGGAATACCACCTTACCACAAGCACCTCAAGAGGAGGCTTCTCTCAGCTCTAGGTATGTGAGAGGGATCCTGAGTTTGCGGCCTCAAGTGGAATGGACACCGCGATGCCCTGACTCGAAATAAGGCCGGATATCCCTGCAGTGACTTGAATGCAGGCTCGCCTTGCATCTCCCAAGAAGAAAGGATGTCTGAATCCCCTGTGGAGACCACAGAGAAACACCTAATTCCCCACCTCATCGCGACCGGAGGCCTCACATCCTTTGAAAACTCCAGAGGTACGCGGAGATCAGTGCCTCCAAAGGAGACGATGCCTGACTCCTCGTGAAACTTGATAGGAGTCCCAGGATTCTTGTGGCACGTGGAAAGGGACCCTTGGTCTCCCGCCTCAGCTGGAGAGGCGTTCCAATTGCCCTGCCAAGCCTCGAGGAGAATCCCGAGTTGTCCTTCGCAACTAGGCAGGAGTCCTGACGTGGCTGAACAAACACGTGGGTGGAAGGGCCATCCCCGTCGTAACTCGAGAATATACCCCAGGTTCCCGCCGCAACTCGAGAAAAACCATGAGACTTCCCCCTCGCCGCGAGATGAGGCCCGATTCCCCTGCACTGCGTGCAGAGCAATTCCGTGTTGCACATCACACATGAAAGGAGCCTTGATTTCCTTGATGGCACTCCAGAGAAACCCCAAGATCACTGTTTCAAGGCTAGAGGGATCCTGAGGTCACTGTAGCAACACGAAAGAGCTCCGTGGACCAAAAATCAACTCGAGATGAGAGGTTAGTCCCTGGCTTCGACTCCAGAGGAATACCACCTTACCACAAGCACCTCAAGAGGAGGCTTCTCTCAGCTCTAGGTATGTGAGAGGGACCCTGAGTTTGCGGCCTCAAGTGGAATGGACACCGCGATGCCCTGACTCGAAATAAGGCCGGATATCCCTGCAGTGACTTCAATGCAGGCTCGTCTTGCATCTCCCAGGAAGAAAGGATGTCTGAATCCCCTGTGGAAAGCACAGAGAAAGACTTAGTTCCCCACCTCATCGCGACCGATAGCCTCACATCCTTTGAAAACTCCACAGGTACGCGGAGATCAGTGCCTCCAAAGGAGACGATGCCTGACTCCTCGTGAAACTTGATAGGAGTACCAGGATTCCTGTGACACGTGGAAAGGGACCCTCGGTCTCCCGTATCAGCTGGAAAGGCATCCCAATTGCCCTGCAAAGCCTCGAGGAGAATCCCGAGTTGTCCCTCGCAACTAGTCAGGAGTCCTGACATGGCTGAACACACACGTGGGTGGAAGGGCCATCCCCGTCGTAACTCGAGAATATACCCCAGGTTCCCCCCGCAACCCGAGAAAAACCATGAGACTTCCCCCTCGCCGCGAGATGAGGCCCGATTCCCCTGCACTGCGTGCAGAGCAATTCCGTGTTGCACATCACACATGAAAGGAGCCTTGATTTCCTTGATGGCACTCCAGAGAAACCCCAAGAACACTGTTTCAAGGATAGAGGGATCCTGAGGTCACTGTAGTAACACGGAAGAACTCTGTGGACCAAAAATCAACTCGAAAAGAGAGGTTAGTCCCTGGATTCGTCTTCAGAGGAATACCACCTTACCACAAGCACCTCAAGAGGAGGCTTCTCTCAGCTCTAGGTATGTGAGAGGGACCCTGAATTTGCGGCCTCAAGTGGAATGGACACCGCGATGCCCTGACTCGAAATAAGGCCGGATATCCCTGCAGTGACTTCAATGCAGGCTCGTCTTGCATCTCCCAGGACGAAAGGATGTCTGAATCCCCTGTGGAAAGCACAGAGAAAGACTTAGTTCCCCACCTCATCGCGACCGATAGCCTCACATCCTTTGAAAACTCCAGAGGTACGCGGAGATCAGTGCCTCCAAAGGAGACGATGCCTGACTTCTCGTGAAACTTGATAGGAGTCCCAGGATTCCTGTGGCACGTGGAAAGGGACCTTTGGTCTCCCGCCTCAGCTGGAGAGGCGTCCCAATTGCCCTGCCAAGCCTCGAGGAGAATCCCGAGTTGTCCCTCGCAACTAGGCAGGAGTCCTGACGTGGCTGAAGAAACACGTGGGTGGAAGGGCCATCCCCGTCGTAACTCGAGAATATACCTCAGGTTCCTGCCGCAACTCGAGAAAAACCATTAGACTTCCCCCTCGCCGCGAGATGAGGCCTGATTCCCCTGCACTGCGTGCAGAGCAATTCCGTGTTGCACATCACACATGAAAGGAGCCTTGATTTCCTTCATGGCACTCCAGAGAAACCCCAAGAACACTGTTTCAAGGCTAGAGGGATCCTGAGGTCACTGTAGCAACACGAAAGAGCTCCGTGGACCAAAAATCAACTCGAGATGAGAGGTTAGTCCCTTGCTTCGACTCCAGAGGAATACCACCTTACGACAAGCACCCCAAGAGGAGGCTTCTCTCAGCTCTAGGTATGTGAGAGGGACCCTGAGTTTGCGGCCTCAAGTGGAATGGACACCGCGATGCCCTGACTTGAAATAAGGCCGGATATCCCTGCAGTGACTGGAATGCAGGCTCGTCTTGCATCTCCCAAGACGAAAGGGTGTCTGAATCCCCTGTGGAGACCACAGAGAAAGACCTAGTTCCCCACCTCATCGCGACCGGAGGCCTCACATCCTTTAAAAACTCCAGAGGTATGCGGAGATCAGTGCCTCCAAAGGAGACGATGCCTGACTCCTCGTGAAACTTGATAGGAGTCCCAGGATTCCTGTGGCACGTGGAAAGGGACCCTTGGTCTCCCGTCTCAGCTGGAGAGGCGTCCCAATTGCCCTGCCAAGCCTCGAGGAGAATCCCGAGTTGTCCCTCGCAACTAGGCAGGAGTCCTAACGTCGCTGAAGGAACACGTGGGTGGAAGGGCTATCCCCGTCGTAACTCGAGAATATACCCCAGGTTCCCGCCGCAACTCGAGAAAAACCATGAGACTCCCCCCTCGCCGTGAGATGCGGCCCGATTCCCCTGCACTGCGTGCAGAGCAATTCCGTGTTGCACATCACACATGAAAGGAGCCTTGATTTCCTTGATGGCACTCCAGAGAAACCCCAAGAACACTGTTTCAAGGCTAGAGGGATACTGAGGTCACTGTAGCAACATGAAAGAGCTCCGTGGACCAAGAATCAACACGAGATGAAAGGTTAGTCCCTGGCTTCGACTCCTGAGGAATACCACCTTACCACAAGCACCTCAAGAGGAGGCTTCTCTCAGCTCTAGGTATGTGAGAGGGATTCTGAGTTTGCGGCCTCAAGTGGAATGGACACCGCGATGCCCTGACTCGAAATAAGGCCGGATAGTCCTGCAGTGACTGGAATGCAGGCTCGTCTTGCATCTCCCAAGACGAAAGGGTGTCTGAATCCCCTGTGGAGACCACAGAGAAAGACCTAGTTCCCCACCTCATCGCGACAGGAGGCCTCAAATCCTTTGAAAACTACAGAGGTATGCGGAGATCAGTGCCTCCAAAGGAGACGATGCCTGACTCCTCGTGATACTTGATAGGAGACCCAGGATTCCTGTGGCACGTGGAAAGGGACCCTTGGTCTCCCGTCTCAGCTGGAGAGGCGTCCCAATTGCCCTGCCAAGCCTCGAGGAGAATCCCGAGTTGTACCTCGCAACTAGGCAGGAGTCCTGACATCGCTGAAGGAACACGTGGGTGGAAGGGCCATCCCCGTCGTAACTCGAGAATATACCCCAGGTTCCCGCCGCAACTCGAGAAAAACAATGAGACTTCCCCCTCTCCGTGAGATGCGGCCCGATTCCCCTGCACTGCGTGCAGAGCAATTCCGTGTTGCACATCACACATGAAAGGAGCCTTGATTTCCTTGATGGCACGCCAGAGAAACCCCAAGAACACTGTTTCAAGGCTAGAGGGATACTGAGGTCACTGTAGCAACACGAAAGAGCTCCGTGGACCAAGAATCAACACGAGATGAAAGGGTAGTCCCTGGCTTCGACTCCTGAGGAATACCACCTTACCACAAGCACCTCAAGAGGAGGCTTCTCTCAGCTCTAGGTATGTGAGAGGGATCCTGAGTTTGCGGCCTCAAGTGGAATGGACACCGCGATGCCCTGACTCGAAATAAGGCCGGATATCCCTGCAGTGACTTGAATGCAGGCTCGCCTTGCATCTCCCAAGAAGAAAGGATGTCTGAATCCCCTGTGGAGACCACAGAGAAACACCTAATTCCCCACCTCATCGCGACCGGAGGCCTCACATCCTTTGAAAACTCCAGAGGTACGCGGAGATCAGTGCCTCCAAAGGAGACGATGCCTGACTCCTCGTGAAACTTGATAGGAGTCCCAGGATTCTTGTGGCACGTGGAAAGGGACCCTTGGTCTCCCGCCTCAGCTGGAGAGGCGTTCCAATTGCCCTGCCAAGCCTCGAGGAGAATCCCGAGTTGTCCTTCGCAACTAGGCAGGAGTCCTGACGTGGCTGAACAAACACGTGGGTGGAAGGGCCATCCCCGTCGTAACTCGAGAATATACCCCAGGTTCCCGCCGCAACTCGAGAAAAACCATGAGACTTCCCCCTCGCCGCGAGATGAGGCCCGATTCCCCTGCACTGCGTGCAGAGCAATTCCGTGTTGCACATCACACATGAAAGGAGCCTTGATTTCCTTGATGGCACTCCAGAGAAACCCCAAGATCACTGTTTCAAGGCTAGAGGGATCCTGAGGTCACTGTAGCAACACGAAAGAGCTCCGTGGACCAAAAATCAACTCGAGATGAGAGGTTAGTCCCTGGCTTCGACTCCAGAGGAATACCACCTTACCACAAGCACCTCAAGAGGAGGCTTCTCTCAGCTCTAGGTATGTGAGAGGGACCCTGAGTTTGCGGCCTCAAGTGGAATGGACACCGCGATGCCCTGACTCGAAATAAGGCCGGATATCCCTGCAGTGACTTCAATGCAGGCTCGTCTTGCATCTCCCAGGAAGAAAGGATGTCTGAATCCCCTGTGGAAAGCACAGAGAAAGACTTAGTTCCCCACCTCATCGCGACCGATAGCCTCACATCCTTTGAAAACTCCACAGGTACGCGGAGATCAGTGCCTCCAAAGGAGACGATGCCTGACTCCTCGTGAAACTTGATAGGAGTACCAGGATTCCTGTGACACGTGGAAAGGGACCCTCGGTCTCCCGTATCAGCTGGAAAGGCATCCCAATTGCCCTGCAAAGCCTCGAGGAGAATCCCGAGTTGTCCCTCGCAACTAGTCAGGAGTCCTGACATGGCTGAACACACACGTGGGTGGAAGGGCCATCCCCGTCGTAACTCGAGAATATACCCCAGGTTCCCCCCGCAACTCGAGAAAAACCATGAGACTTCCCCCTCGCCGCGAGATGAGGCCCGATTCCCCTGCACTGCGTGCAGAGCAATTCCGTGTTGCACATCACACATGAAAGGAGCCTTGATTTCCTTGATGGCACTCCAGAGAAACCCCAAGAACACTGTTTCAAGGATAGAGGGATCCTGAGGTCACTGTAGTAACACGGAAGAACTCTGTGGACCAAAAATCAACTCGAAAAGAGAGGTTAGTCCCTGGATTCGTCTTCAGAGGAATACCACCTTACCACAAGCACCTCAAGAGGAGGCTTCTCTCAGCTCTAGGTATGTGAGAGGGACCCTGAATTTGCGGCCTCAAGTGGAATGGACACCGCGATGCCCTGACTCGAAATAAGGCCGGATATCCCTGCAGTGACTTCAATGCAGGCTCGTCTTGCATCTCCCAGGACGAAAGGATGTCTGAATCCCCTGTGGAAAGCACAGAGAAAGACTTAGTTCCCCACCTCATCGCGACCGATAGCCTCACATCCTTTGAAAACTCCAGAGGTACGCGGAGATCAGTGCCTCCAAAGGAGACGATGCCTGACTTCTCGTGAAACTTGATAGGAGTCCCAGGATTCCTGTGGCACTTGGAAAGGGACACTTGGTCTCCCGCCTCAGCTGGAGAGGCGTCCCAATTGCCCTGACAAGCCTCGAGGAGAATCCAGAGTTGTCCCTCGCAAGTAGGCAGGAGTCCTAACGTCGCTGAAGAAACACGTGGGTGGAAGGGCCATCCCCGTCGTAACTCGAGAATATACCCCAGGTTCCCGCCGCAACTCGAGAAAAACCATGAGACTTCCCCCTCGCGGCGAGATGAGGCCCGATTCCCCTGCACTGCGTGCAGAGCAATTCCGTGTTGCACATCACACATGAAAGGAGCCTTGATTTCCTTGATGGCACTCCAGAGAAACGCCAAGAACACTGTTTCAAGGCTAGAGGGATCCTGAGGTCACTGTAGCAACACGAAAGTGCTCCGTGGACCAAGAATCAACACGCGATGAGAGGTTAGTCCCTGGCTTCGACTCCTGAGGAATACCACCTTACCACAAGCACCTCAAGAGGAGGCTTCTCTCAGCTCTAGGTATGTGAGAGGGATCCTGAGTTTGCGGCCTCAAGTGGAATGGACACCGCGATGCCCTGACTCGAAATAAGGCCGGATATCCCTGCAGTGACTTGAATGCAGGCTCGTCTTGCATCTCCCAAGAAGAAAGGATGTCTGAATCCCCTGTGGAGACCACAGAGAAACACCTAGTTCCCCACCTCATCGCGACCGCAGGCCTCACATCCTTTGAAAACTCCAGAGGTACGTGGAGATCAGTGCCTCCAAAGGAGACGATGCCTGACTCCTCGTGAAACTTGATAGGAGTCCCAGGATTCTTGTGGCACGTGGAAAGGGACCCTTGGTCTCCCGCCTCAGCTGGAGAGGCGTCCCAATTGCCCTGCCAAGCCTCGAGGAGAATCCCGAGTTGTCCCTCGCAACTAGGCAGGAGTCCTGACGTCGCTGAAGAAACACGTGGGTGGAAGGGCCATCCCCGTCGTAACTCGAGAATATACCCCAGGTTCCCGCCGCAACTCGAGAAAAACCATGAGACTTCCCCCTCGCCGCGAGATGAGGCCCGATTCCCCTGCACTGCGTGCAGAGCAATTCCGTGTTGCACATCACACATTAAAGGAGCCTTGATTTCCTTCATGGCACTCCAGAGAAACCCCAAGAACACTGTTTCAAGGCTAGAGGGATCCTGAGGTCACTGTAGCAACAGGAAAGAGCACCGTGGACCAAAAATCAACTCGAGATGAGAGGTTAGTCCCTGGCTTCGACTCCAGAGGAATACCACCTTACCACAAGCACCTCAAGAGGAGGCTTCTCTCAGCTCTAGGTATGTGAGAGAGACCCTGAGTTTGCGGCCTCAAGTGGAATGGACACCGCGATGCCCTGACTCGAAATAAGGCCGGATATCCCTGCAGTGACTGGAATGCAGGCTCGTCTTGCATCTCCCAAGACGAAAGGGTGTCTGAATCGCCTGTGGAGACCACAGAGAAAGACCTAGTTCCCCACCTCATCGCGACAGGAGGCCTCAAATCCTTTGAAAACTCCAGAGGTATGCGGAGATCAGTGCCTCCAAAGGAGACGATGCCTGACTTCTCGTGAAACTTGATAAGAGACCCAGGATTCCTGTGGCACGTGGAAAGGAACCCTTGGTCTCCCGTCTCAGCTGGAGAGGCGTCCCAATTGCCCTGCAAAGCCTCGAGGAGAATCCCGAGTTGTCCCTCGCAACTAGGCAGGAGTCCTGACATGGCTGAACACACACGTGTGTGGAAGGGCCATCCCCGTCGTAACTCGAGAATATACCCCAGGTTCCCGCCGCAACTCGAGAAAAACCATGAGACTTCCCCCTCGCCGCGAGATGAGGCCCGATTCCCCTGCACTGCGTGCAGAGCAATTCCGTGTTGCACATCACACATGAAAGGAGCCTTGATTTCCTTGATGGCACTCCAGAGAAACCCCAAGAACACTGTTTCAAGGCTAGAGGGATCCTGAGGTCACTGTAGCAACACGAAAGAGCTCCGTGGACCAAGAATCAACACGAGATGAGAGGTTAGTCCCTGGCTTCGACTCCAGAGGAATACCACCTTACCACAAGCACCTCAAGAGGAGGCTTCTTTCAGCTCTAGGTATGTGAGAGGAATCCTGAGTTTGCGGCCTCAAGTGGAATGGACACCGCGATGCCCTGACTCGAAATAAGGCCGGATATCCCTGCAGTGACTTGAATGCAGGCTCGTCTTGCATCTCCCAAGAAGAAAGGATGTCTGAATCCCCTGTGGAGACCACAGAGAAACACCCAGTTCCCCACCTCATCGCGACCGGAGGCCTCACATCCTTTGAAAACTCCAGAGGTACGCGGAGATCAGTGCCTCCAAAGGAGACGATGCCTGACTCCTCGTGAAACTTGATAGGAGTCCCAGGATTCTTGTGGCACGTGGAAAGGGACCCTTGGTCTCCCGCCTCAGCTGGAGAGGCGTTCCAATTGCCCTGCCAAGCCTCGAGGAGAATCCCGAGTTGTCCCTCGCAACTAGGCAGGAGTCCTGACGTGGCTGAACAAACACGTGGGTGGAAGGGCCATCCCCGTCGTAACTCGAGAATATACCCCAGGTTCCCGCCGCAACTCGAGAAAAACCATGAGACTTCCCCCTCGATGCGAGATGAGGCCCGATTCCCCTGTACTGCGTGCAGAGCAATTCCGTCTTGCACATCACACATGAAAGGAGCCTTGATTTCCTTGATGGCACTCCAGAGAAAACCCCAGAACACTGTTTCAAGGCTAGAGGGATCCTGAGGTCACTGTAGCAACACGAAAGAACTCTGTGGACCAAAAATCAACTCGAAAAGAGAGGTTAGTCCCTGGATTCGTCTCCAGAGGAATACCACCTTACGACAAGCACCTCAAGAGGAGGCTTCTCTCAGCTCTAGGTATGTGAGAGGGACCCTGAGTTTGCGGCCTCAAGTGGAATGGACACCGCGATGCCCTGACTCGAAATAAGGCCGGATATCCCTGCAGTGACTTCAATGCAGGCTCGTCTTGCATCTCCCAGGACGAAAGGATGTCTGAATCCCCTGTGGAAAGCACAGAGAAAGATTTAGTTCCCCACCTCATCGCGACCGATAGCCTCACATCCTTTGAAAACTCCAGAGGTACGCGGAGATCAGTGCCTCCAAAGGAGACGATGCCTGACTCCTCGTGAAACTTGATAGGAGTCCCAGGATTCCTGTGGCACGTGGAAAGGGACCCTTGGTCTCCCGCCTCAGCTGGAGAGGCGTCCCAATGGCCTTGCCAAGCCTCGAGGAGAATCCCGAGTGGTGTCTCGCAACTAGGCAAGAGTCCTGACGTGGCTGAACAAACACGTGTGTGGAAGGGCCATCCCCGTCGTAACTCGAGAATATACCCCAGGTTCCCGCCGCAACTCGAGAAAAACCATGAGACTTCCCCCTCGATGCGAGATGAGGCCCGATTCCCCTGGACTGCGTGCAGAGCAATTCCGTGTTGCACATCACACATGAAAGGAGCCTTGATTTCCTTCATGGCACTCCAGAGAAACCCCAAGAACACTGTTTCAAGGCTAGAGGGATCCTGAGGTCACTGTAGCAACACGAAAGAGCTCCGTGGGCCAAAAATCAACTCGAGATGAGAGGTTAGTCCCTGGCTTCGAATCCAGAGGTATACCACCTTACCACAAGCACCTCAAGAGGAGGCTTCTCTCAGCTCTAGGTATGTGAGAGGGACCCTGAGTTTGCGGCCTCAAGTGGAATGGACACCGCGATGCCCTGACTCGAAATAAGGCCGGATATCCCTGCAGTGACTTGAATGCAGGCTCGTCTTGCATCTCCCAAGAAGAAAGGATGTCTGAATCCCCTGTGGAGACCACAGAGAAACACCTAGTTCCCCACCTCATCGCGACCGGAGGCCTCACATCCTTTGAAAACTCCAGAGGTACGCGGAGATCAGTGCCTCCAAAGGTGACGATGCCTGACTCCTCGTGAAACTTGATAGGAGTCCCAGGATTCCTGTGGCACGTGGAAAGGGACCCTTGGTCTCCCGCCTCAGCTGGAGAGGCGTCCCAATTGCCCTGCCAAGCCTCGAGGAGAATCCCGAGTTGTCCCTCGCAACTAGGCAGGAGTCCTGACGTGGCTGAAGAAACACGTGGGTGGAAGGGCCATCCCCGTCGTAACTCGAGAATATACCTCAGGTTCCTGCCGCAACTCGAGAAAAACCATTAGACTTCCCCCTCGCCGCGAGATGAGGCCTGATTCCCCTGCAGTGCGTGCAGAGCAATTCCGTGTTGCACATCACACATGAAAGGAGCCTTGATTTCCTTCATGGCACTCCAGATAAACCCCAAGAACACTGTTTCAAGGCTAGAGGGATCCTGAGGTCACTGTAGCAACACGAAAGAGCTCCGTGGACCAAAAATCAACTCGAGATGAGAGGTTAGTCCCTGGCTTCGACTCCAGAGGAATACCACCTTACGACAAGCACCTCAAGAGGAGGCTTCTCTCAGCTCTAGGTATGTGAGAGGGACCCTGAGTTTGCGGCCTCAAGTGGAATGGACACCGCGATGCCCTGACTTGAAATAAGGCCGGATATCCCTGCAGTGACTGGAATGCAGGCTCGTCTTGCATCTCCCAAGACGAAAGGGTGTCTGAATCCCCTGTGGAGACCACAGAGAAAGACCTAGTTCCCCACCTCATCGCGACCGGAGGCCTCACATCCTTTAAAAACTCCAGAGGTATGCGGAGATCAGTGCCTCCAAAGGAGACGATGCCTGACTCCTCGTGAAACTTGATAGGAGTCCCAGGATTCCTGTGGCACGTGGAAAGGGACCCTTGGTCTCCCGTCTCAGCTGGAGAGGCGTCCCAATTGCCCTGCCAAGCCTCGAGGAGAATCCCGAGTTGTCCCTCGCAACTAGGCAGGAGTCCTAACGTCGCTGAAGGAACACGTGGGTGGAAGGGCCATCCCCGTCGTAACTCGAGAATATACCCCAGGTTCCCGCCGCAACTCGAGAAAAACCATGAGACTTCCCCCTCGCCGTGAGATGCGGCCCGATTCCCCTGCACTGCGTGCAGAGCAATTCCGTGTTGCACATCACACATGAAAGGAGCCTTGATTTCCTTGATGGCACTCCAGAGAAACCCCAAGAACACTGTTTCAAGGCTAGAGGGATACTGAGGTCACTGTAGCAACATGAAAGAGCTCCGTGGACCAAGAATCAACACGAGATGAAAGGTTAGTCCCTGGCTTCGACTCCTGAGGAATACCACCTTACCACAAGCACCTCAAGAGGAGGCTTCTCTCAGCTCTAGGTATGTGAGAGGGATTCTGAGTTTGCGGCCTCAAGTGGAATGGACACCGCGATGCCCTGACTCGAAATAAGGCCGGATAGTCCTGCAGTGACTGGAATGCAGGCTCGTCTTGCATCTCCCAAGACGAAAGGGTGTCTGAATCCCCTGTGGAGACCACAGAGAAAGACCTAGTTCCCCACCTCATCGCGACAGGAGGCCTCAAATCCTTTGAAAACTCCAGAGGTATGCGGAGATCAGTGCCTCCAAAGGAGACGATGCCTGACTCCTCGTGAAACTTGATAGGAGACCCAGGATTCCTGTGGCACGTGGAAAGGGACTCTTGGTCTCCCGTCTCAGCTGGAGAGGCGTCCCAATTGCCCTGCCAAGCCTCGAGGAGAATCCCGAGTTGTACCTCGCAACTAGGCAGGTGTCCTGACATCGCTGAAGGAACACGTGGGTGGAAGGGCCATCCCCGTCGTAACTCGAGAATATACCCCAGGTTCCCGCCGCAACTCGAGAAAAACCATGAGACTTCCCCCTCGATGCGAGATGAGGCCCGATTCCCCTGTACTGCGTGCAGAGCAATTCCGTGTTGCACATCACACATGAAAGAAGCCTTGATTTCCTTGATGGCACTCCAGAGAAACCCCAAGAACACTGTTTCAAGGCTAGAGGGATCCTGAGGTCACTGTAGCAACACGACAGAACTCCGTGGACCAAGAATCAACACGAGATGAGAGGTTAGTCCCTGGATTCGACTCCTGAGGAATACCACCTTACCACAAGCACCTCAAGAGGAGGCTTCTCTCAGCTCTAGGTATGTGAGAGGGATCCTGAGTTTGCGCCCTCAAGTGGAATGGACACCGCGATGCCCTGACTCGAAATAAGGCCGGATATCCCTGCAGTGACTTGAATGCAGGCTCGTCTTGCATCTCCCAAGAAGAAAGGATCTCTGAATCCCCTGTGGAGACCACAGAGAAACACCTAGTTCCCCACCTCATCGAGACCGGAGGCCTCACATCCTTTGAAAACTCCAGAGGTACGCGGAGATCAGTGCCTCCAAAGGAGACGATGCCTGACTCCTCGTGAAACTTGATAGGAGTCCCAGGATTCTTGTGGCACGTGGAAAGGGACCCTTGGTCTCCCGCCTCAGCTGGAGAGGCGTTCCAATTGCCTGCCAAACCTCGAGGAGAATCCCGAGTTGTCCCTCGCAACTAGGCAGGAGTCCTGACGTGGCTGAACAAACACGTGGGTGGAAGGGCCATCCCCGTCGTAACTCGAGAATATACCCCAGGTTCCCGCCGCAACTCGAGAAAAACCATGAGACTTCCCCCTCGATGCGAGATGAGGCCCGATTCCCCTGTACTGCGTGCAGAGCAATTCCGTCTTGCACATCACACATGAAAGGAGCCTTGATTTCCTTGATGGCACTCCAGAGAAACCCCAAGAACACTGTTTCAAGGCTAGAGGGATCCTGAGGTCACTGTAGCAACACGAAAGAACTCTGTGGACCAAAAATCAACTCGAAAAGAGAGGTTAGTCCCTGGATTCGTCTCCAGAGGAATACCACCTTACCACAAGCACCTCAAGAGGAGGCTTCTCTCAGCTCTAGGTATGTGAGAGGGACCCTGAGTTTGCGGCATCAAGTGGAATGGACACCGCGATGCCCTGACTCGAAATAAGGCCGGATATCCCTGCAGTGACTTCAATGCAGGCTCGTCTTGCATCTCCCAGGACGAAAGGATGTCTGAATCCCCTGTGGAAAGCACAGAGAAAGACTTAGTTCCCAACCTCATCGCGACCGATAGCCTCACATCCTTTGAAAACTCCAGAGGTACGCGGAGATCAGTGCCTCCAAAGGAGACGATGCCTGACTCCTCGTGAAACTTGATAGGAGTCCCAGGATTCCTGTGGCACGTGGAAAGGGACCCTTGGTCTCCCGCCTCAGCTGGAGAGGCGTCCCAATTGCCTTGCCAAGCCTCGAGGAGAATCCTGAGTTGTGTCTCGCAACTAGGCAAGAGTCCTGACGTGGCTGAACACACACGTGTGTGGAAGGGCCATCCCCGCCGTAACTCGAGAATATACCCCAGGTTCCCGCCGCAACTCGAGAAAAACCATGAGACTTCCCCCTCGCCGCGAGATGAGGCCCGATTCCCCTGCACTGCGTGCAGAGCAATTCTGTGTTGCACATCACACATGAAAGTAGCCTTGATTTCCTTCATGGCACTCCAGAGAAACCCCAAGAACACTGTTTCAAGGCTAGAGGGATCCTGAGGTCACTGTAGCAACACGAAAGAGCTCCGTGGACCAAAAATCAACTCGAGATGAGAGGTTAGTCCCTGGCTTCGACTCCAGAGGAATACCACCTTACCACAAGCACCTCAAGAGGAGGCTTCTCTCAGCTCTAGGTATGTGAGAGGGACCCTGAGTTTGCGGCCTCAAGTGGAATGGACAACGCGATGCCCTGACTCGAAATAAGGCCGGATATCCCTGCAGTGACTGGAATGCAGGCTCGTCTTGCATCTCCCAAGACGAAAGGGTGTCTGAATCCCCTGTGGAGACCACAGAGAAAGACCTAGTTCCCCACCTCATCGCGACAGGAGGCCTCAAATCCTTTGAAAACTCCAGAGGTATGCGGAGATCAGTGCCTCCAAAGGAGACGATGCCTGACTCCTCGTGAAACTTGATAGGAGTCCCAGGATCCTTGTGGCACGTGGAAAGGGACCCTTGGTCTCCCGTCTCAGCTGGAGAGGCGTCCCAATTGCCCTGCAAAGCCACGAGGAGAATCCCGAGTTGTCCTTCGCAACTAGGCAGGAGTCCTGACGTCGCTGATGAAACATGTGGGTGGAAGGGCCATCCCCATCCTAACTCGAGAATATACCCCAGGTTCCCGCCGCAACTCGAGAAAAACCATGAGACTTCCCCCTCGCCGCGAGATGAGGCCCGATTCCCCTGCACTGCGTGCAGAGCAATTCCGTGTTGCACATCACACATGAAAGGAGCCTTGATTTCCTTGATGGCACTCCAGAGAAACCCCAAGAACACTGTTTCAAGGCTAGAGGGATCCTGAGGTCACTGTAGCAACACGAAAGAGCTCCGTGGACCAAGAATCAACACGGGATGAGAGGTTAGTCCCTAGCTTCGACTCCTGAGGAATACCACCTTACCACAAGCACCTCAAGAGGAGGCTTCTCTCAGCTCTAGGTATGAGAGAGGGATCCTGAGTTTGCGGCCTCAAGTGGAATGGACACCGCGATGCCCTGACTCGAAATAAGGCCGGATATCCCTGCAGTGACTTGAATGCAGGCTCGTCTTGCATCTCCCAAGAAGAAAGGATGTCTGAATCCCCTGTGGAGACCACAGAGAAAGACCTAGTTCCCCACCTCATCGCGACCGGAGGCCTCACATCCTTTGAAAACTCCAGAGGTACGCGGAGATCAGTGCCTCCAAAGGAGACGATGCCTGACTCCTCGTGAAACTTGATAGGAGTCCCAGGATTCTTGTGGCACGTGGAAAGGGACCCTTGGTCTCCCGCCTCAGCTGGAGAGGCGTTCCAATTGCCCTGCCAAGCCTCGAGGAGAATCCCGAGTTGTCCCTCGCAACTAGGCAGGAGTCCTGACGTGGCTGAACAAACACGTGGGTGGAAGGGCCATCCCCGTCGTAACTCGAGAATATACCCCAGGTTCCCGCCGCAACTCGAGAAAAACCATAAGACTTCCCCCTCGATGCGAGATGAGGCCCGATTCCCCTGTACTGCGTGCAGAGCAATTCCGTCTTGCACATCACACATGAAAGGAGCCTTGATTTCCTTGATGGCACTCCAGAGAAACCCCAAGAACACTGTTTCAAGGCTAGAGGGATCCTGAGGTCACTGTAGCAACACGAAAGAACTCTGTGGACCAAAAATCAACTCGAAAAGAGAGGTTAGTCCCTGGATTCGTCTCCAGAGGAATACCACCTTACCATAAGCACCTCAAGAGGAGGCTTCTCTCAGCTCTAGGTATGTGAGAGGGACCCTGAGTTTGCGGCCTCAAGTGGAATGGACACCGCGATGCCCTGACTCGAAATAAGGCCGGATATCCCTGCAGTGATTTGAATGCAGGCTCGTCTTGCATCTCCCAGGACGAAAGGATGTCTGAATCCCCTGTGGAAAGCACAGAGAAAGACTTAGTTCCCCACCTCATCGCGACTGATAGCCCCACATCCTTTGAAAACTCCAGAGGTACGCAGAGATCAGTGCCTCCAAAGGAGACGATGCCTGACTCCTCGTGAAACTTGATAGGAGTCCCAGGATTCCTGTGGCACGTGGAAAGGGACCCTTGGTCTCCCGCCTCAGCTGGAGAGGCATCCCAATTGCCTTGCCAAGCCTCGAGGAGAATCCCGAGTTGTGTCTCGCAACTAGGCAAGAGTCCTGACGTGCCTGAACAAACACGTGTGTGGAAGGGCCATCCCCGTCGTAACTCGAGAATATACCCCAGGTTCCCACTGCAACTCGAGAAAAACCATGAGACTTCCCCCTCGCCGCGAGATGAGGCCCGATTCCCCTGCACTGCGTGCAGAGCAATTCGGTGTTGCACATCACACATGAAAGGAGCCTTGGTTTCCTTCATGGCACTCCAGAGAAACCCCAAGAACACTGTTTCAAGGCTAGAGGGATCCTGAGGTCCCTGTAGCAACACGAAAGTGCTCCGTGGACCAAAAATCAACTCGAGATGAGAGGTTAGTCCCTGGCTTCGACTCCAGAGGAATACCACCTTACCACAAGCACCTCAAGAGGAGGCTTCTCTCAGCTCTAGGTATGTGAGAGGGACCCTGAGTTTGCGGCCTCAAGTGGAATGGACACCGCGATGCCCTGACTCGAAATAAGGCCGGATATCCCTGCAGTGACTGGAATGCAGGCTCGTCTTGCATCTCCCAAGACGAAAGAGTGTCTGAATCCCCTGTGGAGACCACAGAGAAAGACCTAGTTCCCCACCTCATCGTGACAGGAGGCCTCAAATCCTTTGAAAACTCCAGAGGTACGCGGAGATCAGTGCCTCCAAAGGAGACGATGCCTGACTCCTCGTGAAACTTGATAGGAGTCCCAGGATTCTTGTGGCACGTGGAAAGGGACACTTGGTCTCCCGCCTCAGCTGGAGAGGCGTTCCAATTGCCGTGCCAAGCCTCGAGGAGAATCCCGAGTTGTCCCTCGCAACTAGGCAGGAGTCCTGACGTGGCTGAACAAACACGTGGGTGGAAGGGCCATCCCCGTCGTAACTCGAGAATATACCCCAGGTTCCCGCCGCAACTCGAGAAAAACCATGAGACTTCCCCCTTGATGCGAGATTAGGCCCGATTCCCCTGTACTGCGTGCAGAGCAATTCCGTCTTGCACATCACACATGAAAGGAGCCTTGATTTCCTTGATGGCACTCCAGAGAAACCCCAAGAACACTGTTTCAAGGATAGAGGGATCCTGAGGTCACTGTAGCAACACGAAAGAACTCTGTGGACCACAAATCAACTCGAAAAGAGAGGTTAGTCCCTGGATTCATCTCCAGAGGAATACCACCTTAACACAAGCACCTCAAGAGGAGGCTTCTCTCAGCTCTAGGTATGTGAGAGGGACCCTGAGTTTGCAGCCTCAAGTGGAATGGACACCGCGATGCCCTGACTCGAAATAAGGCCGGATATCCCTGCAGTGACTTCAATGCAGGCTCGTCTTGCATCTCCCAGGACGAAAGGATGTCTGAATCCCCTGTGGAAAGCACAGAGAAAGACTTAGTTCCCCACCTCATCGCGACCGGAGGCCTCACATCCTTTGAAAACTCCAGAGGTACGCGGAGATCAGTGCCTCCAAAGGAGACGATGCCTGACTCCTCGTGAAACTTGATAGGAGTCCCAGGATTCCTGTGGCACGTGGAAAGGGACACTTGGTCTCCCGCCTCAGCTGGAGAGGCGTCCCAATTGCCTTGCCAAGCCTCGAGGAGAATCCCGAGTTGTGTCTCGCAACTAGGCAAGAGTCCTGACGTTGCTGAACAAACACGTGTGTGGAAGGGCCATCCCCGTCGTAACTCGAGAATATACCCCAGGTTCCCGCCGCAACTCGAGAAAAACCATGAGACTTCCCCCTCGCCGCGAGATGAGGCCCGATTCCCCTGCACTGCGTGCAGAGCAATTCCGCCTTGCACATCACACATGAAAGGAGCCTTGATTTCCTTGATGGCACTCCAGAGAAACCCCAAGAACACTGTTTCAAGGATAGAGGGATCCTGAGGTCACTGTAGCAACACGAAAGAACTCTGTGGACCAAAAATCAACTGGAAAAGAGAGGTTAGTCCCTGGATTCGTCTCCAGAGGAATACCACCTTACCACAAGCACCTCAAGAGGAGGCTTCTCTCAGCTCTAGGTATGTGAGAGGGACCCTGAGTTTGCGGCCTCAAGTGGAATGGACACCGCGATGCACTGACGCGAAATAAGGCTGGATATCCCTGCAGTGACTTGAATGCAGGCTCGTCTTGCATCTCCCAAGATGAAAGGATGTCTGAATCCCCTGTGGAGACCACAGAGAAAGACCTAGTTCCCCACCTCATCGCGACCGGAGGCCTCACATCCTTTGAAAACTCCAGAGGTACGCGGAGATCAGTGCCTCCAAAGGAGACGATGCCTGACTCCTCGTGAAACTTGATAGGAGTCCCAGGATTCCTGTGGCACGTGGAAAGGGACCCTTGGTCTCCCGCCTCAGCTGGAGAGGCGTCCCAATTGCCTTGCCAAGCCTCGAGGAGAATCCCGAGTTGTGTCTCGCAACTAGGCAAGAGTCCTGACGTGGCTGAACAAACACGTGTGTGGAAGGGCCATCCCCGTCGTAACTCGAGAATATACCCCAGGTTCCTGCCGCAACTCGAGAAAAACCATGAGACTTCCCCCTCGCCGCGAGATGAGGCCCGATTCCCCTGCACTGCGTGCAGAGCAATTCTGTGTTGCACATCACACATGAAAGGAGCCTTGATTTCCTTCATGGCACTCCAGAGAAACCCCAAGAACACTGTTTCAAGGCTAGAGGGATCCTGAGGTCACTGTAGCAACACGAAAGAGCTCCGTGGACCAAAAATCAACTCGAGATGAGAGGTTAGTCCCTGGCTTCGACTCCAGAGGAATACCACCTTACCACAAGCACCTCAAGAGGAGGCTTCTCTCACCTCTACGTATGTGAGAGGGACCCTGAGTTTGCGGCCTCAAGTGGAATGGACACCGCGATGCCCTGATTCGAAATAAGGCCGGATATCCCTGCAGTGACTGGAATGCAGGCTTGTCTTGCATCTCCCAAGAAGAAAGGGTGTCTGAATCAACTGTGGAGACCACAGAGAAAGACATAGTTCCCCACCTCATCGCGACAGGAGGCCTCAAATCCTTTGAAAACTCCAGAGGTATGTGGAGATCAGTGCCTCCAAAGGAGACGATGCCTGACTCCTCGTGAAACTTGATAGGAGACCCAGGATTCCTGTGGCACGTGGAAAGGGACCCTTGGTCTCCCGTCTCAGCTGGAGAGGCGTCCCAATTGCCCTGCAAAGCCTCGAGGAGAATCCCGAGTTGACCCTCGCAAGTAGGCAGGAGTCCTGACATGGCTGAACACACACGTGTGTGGAAGGGCCATCCCCGTCGTAACTCGAGAATATACCCCAGGTTCCCGCCGCAACTCGAGAAAAACCATGAGACTTCCCCCTCGCCGCGAGATGAGGCCCGATTCCCCTGCACTGCGTGCAGAGCAATTCTGTGTTGCACATCACACATGAAAGGAGCCTTGATTTCCTTGATGGCACTCCAGAGAAACCCCAAGAACACTGTTTCAAGACTAGAGGGATCCTGAGGTCACTGTAGCAACACGAAAGAGCTCCGTGGACCAAAAATCAACTCGAGATGAGAGGTTAGTCCCTGGCTTCGACTCCAGAGGAATACCACCTTACCACAAGCACCTCAAGAGGAGGCTTCTCTCAGCTCTAGGTATGTGAGAGGGACCCTGAGTTTGCGGCCTCAAGTGGAATGGACACCGCGATGCCCTGACTCGAAATAAGGCCGGATATCCCTGCAGTGACTGGAATGCAGTCTCGTCTTGCATCTCCCAAGACGAAAGGCTGTCTGAATCCCCTATGGAGACCACAGAGAAAGACCTAGTTCCCCACCTCATCGCGACAGGAGGCCTCAAATCCTTTGAAAACTCCAGAGGTATGCGGAGATCAGTGCCTCCAAAGGAGACGATGCCTGACTCCTCGTGAAACTTGATAGGAGACCCAGGATTCCTGTGGCACGTGGAAAGGGACCCTTGGTCTCCCGTCTCAGCTGGAGAGGCGTCCGAATTGCCCTGCAAAGCCTCGAGGAGAATCCCGAGTTGTCCCTCGCAACTAGGCAGGAGTCCTGACATGGCTGAACACACACGTGTGTGGAAGGGCCATCCCCGTCGTAACTCGAGAATATACCTCAGGTTCCCGCCGCAACTCGAGAAAAACCATGAGACTTCCCCCTCGCCGCGAGATGAGGCCCGATTCCCCTGCACTGCGTGCAGAGCAATTCTGTGTTGCACATCACACATGAAAGGAGCCTTGATTTCCTTCATGGCACTCCAGAGAAACCCCAAGAACACTGTTTCAAGGCTAGAGGGATCCTGAGGTCACTGTAGCAACACGAAAGAGCTCCGTTGACCAAAAACCAACTCGAGATGAGAGGTTAGTCCCTGGCTTCGACTCCAGAGGAATACCACCTTACCACAAGCACCTCAAGAGGAGGCTTCTCTCAGCTCTAGGTATGTGAGAGGGACCCTGAGTTTGCGGCCTCAACTGGAATGGACACCGCGATGCCCTGACTCGAAATAAGGCCGGATATCCCTGCAGTGACTGGAATGCAGGCTTGTCTTGCATCTCCCAAGACGAAAGGGTGTCTGAATCCCCTGTGGAGACGACAGAGAAAGACCTAGTTCCCCACCTCATCGCGACAGGAGGCCTCAAATCCTTTGAAAACTCCAGAGGTATGTGGAGATCAGTGCCTCCAAAGGAGACGATGCCTGACTGCTCGTGAAACTTGATAGGAGACCCAGGATTCCTGTGGCACGTGGAAAGGGACCCTTGGTCTCCCGTCTCAGCTGGAGAGGCGTCCCAATTGCCCTGCAAAGCCTCGAGGAGAATCCCGAGTTGTCCCTCGCAAGTAGGCAGGAGTCCTGACATGGCTGAACACACAGGAGTGTGGAAGGGCCATCCCCGTCGTAACTCGAGAATATACCCCAGGTTCCCGCCGCAACTCGAGAAAAACCATGAGATTTCCCCCTCGCCGCGAGATGAGGCCCGATTCCCCTGCACTGCGTGCAGAGCAATTCCGTGTTGCACATCACACATGAAAGGAGCCTTTATTTCCTTGATGGCACTCCAGAGAAACCCCAAGAACACTGTTTCAAGGCTAGAGGGATCCTGAGGTCACTGTGGCAACACGAAAGAGCTCCGTGGACCAAGAATCAACACGAGATGTGAGGTTAGTCCCTGGCTTCGACTCCTGAGGAATACCACCTTACCACAAGCACCTCAAGAGGAGGTTTCTCTCAGCTCTAAGTATGTGAAAGGGATCCTGAGTTTGCGGCCTCAAATGGAAAGGACACCGCGATGCCCTGACTCGAAATAAGGCCGGATATCCCTGCAGTGACTTGAATGCAGGCTCGTCTTGCATCTCCCAAGAAGAAAGGATGTCTGAATCCCCTGTGGAGACCACAGAGAAAGACCTAGATCGCCACCTCATCGCGACCGGAGGCCTCACATCCTTTGAAAACTCCAGAGGCACGCGGAGATCAGTGCCTCCAAAGGAGACGATGCCTGACTCCTCGTGAAACTTGATAGGAGTCCCAGGATTCTTGTGGCACGTGGAAAAGGACCCTTGGTCTCCCGCCTCAGCTGGAGAGGCTTTCCAATTGCCCTGCCAAGCCTCGAGGTGAATCCCGAGTTTTCCCTTGCAACTAGGCAGGAGTCCTGACGTCGCTGAAGAAACACGTGGGTGGAAGGGCCATCCCCGTCGTAACTCGAGAATATACCCCAGGTTCCCGCCGCAACTCGAGAAAAACCATGAGACTTCCCCCTCGCCGCGAGATGAGGCCCGATTCCCCTGCACTGCGTGCAGAGCAATTCCGTGTTGCACATCACACATGAAAGGAGCCTTGATTTCCTTCATGGCACACCCGAGAAACCCCAAGAACACTGTTTCAAGGCTAGAGGGATCCTGAGGTCACTGTAGCAACACGAAAGAGCTCCGTGGACCAAAAATCAACTCGAGATGAGAGGTTAGTCCCTGGCTTCGACTCCAGAGGAATACCACCTTACCACAAGCACCTCAAGAGGAGACTTCACTCAGCTCTATGTATGTGAGAGGGACCCTGAGTTTACGGCCTCAAGTGGAATGGACACCGCGATGCCCTGACGCGAAATAAGGCTGGATATCCCTGCAGTGACTTGAATGCAGGCTCGTCTTGCATCTCCCAAGATGAAAGGATGTCTGAATCCCCTGTGGAGACCACAGAGAAAGACCTAGTTCCCCACCTCATCGCGACCGGAGGCCTCACATCCTTTGAAAACTCCAGAGGTACGCGGAGATCAGTGCCTCCAAAGGAGACGATGCCTGACTCCTCGTGAAACTTGATAGGAGTCCCAGGATTCCTGTGGCACGTGGAAAGGGACACTTGGTCTCCCGCCTCAGCTGGAGAGGCGTCCCAATTGCCTTGCCAAGCCTCGAGGAGAATCCCGAGTTGTGTCTCGCAACTAGGCAAGAGTCCTGACATGGCTGAACACATACGTGGGTGGAAGGGCCATCCCCGTCGTAACTCGAGAATATACCTCAGGTTCCCGCCGCAACTAGAGAAAAACCATGAGACTTCCCCCTCGCCGCGAGATGAGGCCCGATTCCCCTGCACTGCGTGCAGAGCAATTCCGTGTTGCACATCACACATGAAAGGAGCCTTGATTTCCTTGATGGCATTCCAGAGAAACCCCAAGAACACTGTTTCAAGGCTAGAGGGATCCTGAGGTCACTGTAGCAACACGAAAGAGCTCCGTGGACCAAGAATCAACACGAGATGAGAGGTTAGTCCCTGGCTTCGACTCCTGAGGAATACCACCTTACCACAAGCACCTCAAGAGGAGGCTTCTCTCAGCTCTAGGTATGTGAGAGGGATCCTGAGTTTGCGGCCTCAAGTGGAATGGACACCGCGATGCCCTGACTCGAAATAAGGCCGTATATCCCGGCAGTGACTTGAATGCAGGCTCGTCTTGCATCTCCCAATAAGAAAGGATGTCTGAATCCCCTGTGGAGACCACAGAGAAAGACCTAGTTCCCCACCTGATCGCGACCGCAGGCCTCACATCCTTTGAAAACTCCAGAGGTACGCGGAGATCAGTGCCTCCAACGGAGACGATGCCTGACTCCTCGTGAAACTTGATAGGAGTCCCAGGATTCTTGTGGTACGTGGAAAGGGACCCTTGGTCTCCCGCCTCAGCTGGAGAGGCGTTCCAATTGCCCTGCCAAGCCTCGAGGAGAATCCCGAGTTGTCCCTCGCAACTAGGCAGGAGTCCTGACGTGGCTGAACAAACACGTGGGTGGAAGGGCCATCCCCGTCGTAACTCGAGAATATACCCCAGGTTCCCGCCGCAACTCGAGAAAAACCATGAGACTTCCCCCTCGATGCGAGATGAGGCCCGATTCCCCTGTACTGCGTGCAGAGCAATTCCGTCTTGCACATCACACATGAAAGGAGCCTTGATTTCCTTGATGGCACTCCAGAGAAACCCCAAGAACACTGTTTCAAGGATAGAGGGATCCTGAGGTCACTGTAGCAACACGAAAGAACTCTGTGGACCAAAAATCAACTCGAAAAGAGAGGTTAGTCCCTGGATTCGTCTCCAGAGGAATACCACCTTACCACAAGCACCTCAAGAGGAGGCTTCTCTCAGCTCTAGGTATGTGAGAGGGACCCTGAGTTTGCGGCCTCAAGTGGAATGGACACCGCGATGCCCTGACGCGAAATAAGGCTGGATATCCCTGCAGTGACTTGAATGCAGGCTCGTCTTGCATCTCCCAAGATGAAAGGATGTCTGAATCCCCTGTGGAGACCACAGAGAAAGACCTAGTTCCCCACCTCATCACGACCGGAGGCCTCACATCCTTTGAAAACTCCCGAGGTACGCGGAGATCAGTGCCTCCAAAGGAGACGATGCCTGACTTTCGTGAAACTTGATAGGAGACCCAGGATTCCTGTGGCACGTGGAAAGGGACCCTTGGTCTCCCGTCTCAGCTGGAGAGGCGTCCCAATTGCCCTGCAAAGCCTCGAGGAGAATCCCGAGTTGTCCCTCGCAAGTAGGCAGGAGTCCTGACATGGCTGAACACACAGGAGTGTGGAAGGGCCATCCCCGTCGTAACTCGAGAATATACCCCAGGTTCCCGCCGCAACTCGAGAAAAACCATGAGACTTCCCCCTCGCCGCGAGATGAGGCCCGATTCCCCTGCACTGCGTGCAGAGCAATTCCGTGTTGCACATCACACATGAAAGGAGCCTTGATTTCCTTCATGGCACTCCAGAGAAACCCCAAGAACACTGTTTCAAGGCTAGAGGGATCCTGAGGTCACTGTGGCAACACGAAAGAGCTCCGTGGACCAAGAATCAACACGAGATGAGAGGTTAGTCCCTGGCTTCGACTCCTGAGGAATACCACCTTACCACAAGCACCTCAAGAGGAGGCTTCTCTCAGCTCTAGGTATGTGAAAGGGATCCTGAGTTTGCGGCCTCAAATGGAATGGACACCGCGATGCCCTGACTCGAAATAAGGCCGGATATCCCTGCAGTGACTTGAATGCAGGCTCGTCTTGCATCTCCCAAGAAGAAAGGATGTCTGAATCCCCTGTGGAGACCACAGAGAAAGACCTAGTTCCCCACCTCATCGCGACCGGAGGCCTCACATCCTTTGAAAACTCCAGAGGTACGCGGAGATCAGTGCCTCCAAAGGAGACGATGCCTGACTCCTCGTGAAACTTGATAGGAGTCCCAGGATTCTTGTGGCACGTGGAAAGGGACCCTTGGTCTCCCGCCTCAGCTGGAGAGGCGTTCCAATTGCCCTGCCAAGCCTCGAGGAGAATCCCGAGTTGTCCCTTGCAACTAGGCAGGAGTCCTGACGTCGCTGAAGAAACACGTGGGTGGAAGGGCCATCCCCATCGTAACTCGAGAATATACCCCAGGTTCCCGCCGCAACTCGAGAAAAACCATGAGACTTCCCCCTCGATGCGAGATGAGGCCCGATTCCCCTGTACTGCGTGCAGAGCAATTCCGTCTTGCACATCACAAATGAAAGGAGCCTTGATTTCCTTGATGGCACTCCAGAGAAACCCCAAGAACACTGTTTCAAGGCTAGAGGGATACTGAGGTCACTGTAGCAACATGAAAGAGCTCCGTGGACCAAGAATCAACACGAGATGAAAGGTTAGTCCCTGGCTTCGACTCCTGAGGAATACCACCTTACCACAAGCACCTCAAGAGGAGGCTTCTCTCAGCTCTAGGTATGTGAGAGGGATTCTGAGTTTGCGGCCTCAAGTGGAATGGACACCGCGATGCCCTGACTCGAAATAAGGCCGGATAGTCCTGCAGTGACTGGAATGCAGGCTCGTCTTGCATCTCCCAAGACGAAAGGGTGTCTGAATCCCCTGTGGAGACCACAGAGAAAGACCTAGTTCCCCACCTCATCGCGACAGGAGGCCTCAAATCCTTTGAAAACTACAGAGGTATGCGGAGATCAGTGCCTCCAAAGGAGACGATGCCTGACTCCTCGTGAAACTTGATAGGAGACCCAGGATTCCTGTGGCACGTGGAAAGGGACCCTTGGTCTCCCGTCTCAGCTGGAGAGGCGTCCCAATTGCCCTGCCAAGCCTCGAGGAGAATCCCGAGTTGTACCTCGCAACTAGGCAGGAGTCCTGACATCGCTGAAGGAACACGTGGGTGGAAGGGCCATCCCCGTCGTAACTCGAGAATATACCCCAGGTTCCCGCCGCAACTCGAGAAAAACAATGAGACTTCCCCCTCGCCGTGAGATGCGGCCCGATTCCCCTGCACTGCGTGCAGAGCAATTCCGTGTTGCACATCACACATGAAAGGAGCCTTGATTTCCTTGATGGCACGCCAGAGAAACCCCAAGAACACTGTTTCAAGGCTAGAGGGATACTGAGGTCACTGTAGCAACACGAAAGAGCTCCGTGGACCAAGAATCAACACGAGATGAAAGGGTAGTCCCTGGCTTCGACTCCTGAGGAATACCACCTTACCACAAGCACCTCAAGAGGAGGCTTCTCTCAGCTCTAGGTATGTGAGAGGGATCCTGAGTTTGCGGCCTCAAGTGGAATGGACACCGCGATGCCCTGACTCGAAATAAGGCCGGATATCCCTGCAGTGACTTGAATGCAGGCTCGCCTTGCATCTCCCAAGAAGAAAGGATGTCTGAATCCCCTGTGGAGACCACAGAGAAACACCTAATTCCCCACCTCATCGCGACCGGAGGCCTCACATCCTTTGAAAACTCCAGAGGTACGCGGAGATCAGTGCCTCCAAAGGAGACGATGCCTGACTCCTCGTGAAACTTGATAGGAGTCCCAGGATTCTTGTGGCACGTGGAAAGGGACCCTTGGTCTCCCGCCTCAGCTGGAGAGGCGTTCCAATTGCCCTGCCAAGCCTCGAGGAGAATCCCGAGTTGTCCTTCGCAACTAGGCAGGAGTCCTGACGTGGCTGAACAAACACGTGGGTGGAAGGGCCATCCCCGTCGTAACTCGAGAATATACCCCAGGTTCCCGCCGCAACTCGAGAAAAACCATGAGACTTCCCCCTCGCCGCGAGATGAGGCCCGATTCCCCTGCACTGCGTGCAGAGCAATTCCGTGTTGCACATCACACATGAAAGGAGCCTTGATTTCCTTGATGGCACTCCAGAGAAACCCCAAGATCACTGTTTCAAGGCTAGAGGGATCCTGAGGTCACTGTAGCAACACGAAAGAGCTCCGTGGACCAAAAATCAACTCGAGATGAGAGGTTAGTCCCTGGCTTCGACTCCAGAGGAATACCACCTTACCACAAGCACCTCAAGAGGAGGCTTCTCTCAGCTCTAGGTATGTGAGAGGGACCCTGAGTTTGCGGCCTCAAGTGGAATGGACACCGCGATGCCCTGACTCGAAATAAGGCCGGATATCCCTGCAGTGACTTCAATGCAGGCTCGTCTTGCATCTCCCAGGAAGAAAGGATGTCTGAATCCCCTGTGGAAAGCACAGAGAAAGACTTAGTTCCCCACCTCATCGCGACCGATAGCCTCACATCCTTTGAAAACTCCAGAGGTACGCGGAGATCAGTGCCTCCAAAGGAGACGATGCCTGACTCCTCGTTAAACTTGACAGGAGTACCAGGATTCCTGTGACACATGGAAAGGGACTCTCGGTCTCCCGTATCAGCTGGAAAGGCATCCCAATTGCCCTGCAAAGCCTCGAGGAGAATCCCGAGTTGTCCCTCGCAACTAGTCAGGAGTCCTGACATGGCTGAACACACACGTGGGTGGAAGGGCCATCCCCGTCGTAACTCGAGAATATACCCCAGGTTCCCCCCGCAACTCGAGAAAAACCATGAGACTTCCCCCTCGCCGCGAGATGAGGCCCGATTCCCCTGCACTGCGTGCAGAGCAATTCCGTGTTGCACATCACACATGAAAGGAGCCTTGATTTCCTTGATGGCACTCCAGAGAAACCCCAAGAACACTGTTTCAAGGATAGAGGGATCCTGAGGTCACTGTAGTAACACGGAAGAACTCTGTGGACCAAAAATCAACTCGAAAAGAGAGGTTAGTCCCTGGATTCGTCTTCAGAGGAATACCACCTTACCACAAGCACCTCAAGAGGAGGCTTCTCTCAGCTCTAGGTATGTGAGAGGGACCCTGAATTTGCGGCCTCAAGTGGAATGGACACCGCGATGCCCTGACTCGAAATAAGGCCGGATATCCCTGCAGTGACTTCAATGCAGGCTCGTCTTGCATCTCCCAGGACGAAAGGATGTCTGAATCCCCTGTGGAAAGCACAGAGAAAGACTTAGTTCCCCACCTCATCGCGACCGATAGCCTCAGATCCTTTGAAAACTCCAGAGGTACGCGGAGATCAGTGCCTCCAAAGGAGACGATGCCTGACTTCTCGTGAAACTTGATAGGAGTCCCAGGATTCCTGTGGCACTTGGAAAGGGACACTTGGTCTCCCGCCTCAGCTGGAGAGGCGTCCCAATTGCCCTGACAAGCCTCGAGGAGAATCCAGAGTTGTCCCTCGCAAGTAGGCAGGAGTCCTAACGTCGCTGAAGAAACACGTGGGTGGAAGGGCCATCCCCGTCGTAACTCGAGAATATACCCCAGGTTCCCGCCGCAACTCGAGAAAAACCATGAGACTTCCCCCTCGCGGCGAGATGAGGCCCGATTCCCCTGCACTGCGTGCAGAGCAATTCCGTGTTGCACATCACACATGAAAGGAGCCTTGATTTCCTTGATGGCACTCCAGAGAAACGCCAAGAACACTGTTTCAAGGCTAGAGGGATCCTGAGGTCACTGTAGCAACACGAAAGAGCTCCGTGGACCAAGAATCAACACGCGATGAGAGGTTAGTCCCTGGCTTCGACTCCTGAGGAATACCACCTTACCACAAGCACCTCAAGAGGAGGCTTCTCTCAGCTCTAGGTATGTGAGAGGGATCCTGAGTTTGCGGCCTCAAGTGGAATGGACACCGCGATGCCCTGACTCGAAATAAGGCCGGATATCCCTGCAGTGACTTGAATGCAGGCTCGTCTTGCATCTCCCAAGAAGAAAGGATGTCTGAATCCCCTGTGGAGACCACAGAGAAACACCTAGTTCCCCACCTCATCGCGACCGCAGGCCTCACATCCTTTGAAAACTCCAGAGGTACGTGGAGATCAGTGCCTCCAAAGGAGACGATGCCTGACTCCTCGTGAAACTTGATAGGAGTCCCAGGATTCTTGTGGCACGTGGAAAGGGACCCTTGGTCTCCCGCCTCAGCTGGAGAGGCGTCCCAATTGCCCTGCCAAGCCTCGAGGAGAATCCCGAGTTGTCCCTCGCAACTAGGCAGGAGTCCTGACGTCGCTGAAGAAACACGTGGGTGGAAGGGCCATCCCCGTTGTAACTTGAGAATATACCCCAGGTTCCCGCCGCAACTCGAGAAAAACCATGAGACTTCCCCCTCGCCGCGAGATGAGGCCCGATTCCCCTGCACTGCGTGCAGAGCAATTCCGTGTTGCACATCACACATTAAAGGAGCCTTGATTTCCTTCATGGCACTCCAGAGAAACCCCAAGAACACTGTTTCAAGGCTAGAGGGATCCTGAGGTCACTGTAGCAACAGGAAAGAGCACCGTGGACCAAAAATCAACTCGAGATGAGAGGTTAGTCCCTGGCTTCGACTCCAGAGGAATACCACCTTACCACAAGCACCTCAAGAGGAGGCTTCTCTCAGCTCTAGGTATGTGAGAGAGACCCTGAGTTTGCGGCCTCATGTGGAATGGACACCGCGATGCCCTGACTCGAAATAAGGCCGGATATCCCTGCAGTGACTGGAATGCAGGCTCGTCTTGCATCTCCCAAGACGAAAGGGTGTCTGAATCGCCTGTGGAGACCACAGAGAAAGACCTAGTTCCCCACCTCATCGCGACAGGAGGCCTCAAATCCTTTGAAAACTCCAGAGGTATGCGGAGATCAGTGCCTCCAAAGGAGACGATGCCTGACTTCTCGTGAAACTTGATAAGAGACCCAGGATTCCTGTGGCACGTGGAAAGGAACCCTTGGTCTCCCGTCTCAGCTGGAGAGGCGTCCCAATTGCCCTGCAAAGCCTCGAGGAGAATCCCGAGTTGTCCCTCGCAACTAGGCAGGAGTCCTGACATGGCTGAACACACACGTGTGTGGAAGGGCCATCCCCGTCGTAACTCGAGAATATACCCCAGGTTCCCGCCGCAACTCGAGAAAAACCATGAGACTTCCCCCTCGCCGCGAGATGAGGCCCGATTCCCCTGCACTGCGTGCAGAGCAATTCCGTGTTGCACATCACACATGAAAGGAGCCTTGATTTCCTTGATGGCACTCCAGAGAAACCCCAAGAACACTGTTTCAAGGCTAGAGGGATCCTGAGGTCACTGTAGCAACACGAAAGAGCTCCGTGGACCAAGAATCAACACGAGATGAGAGGTTAGTCCCTGGCTTCGACTCCAGAGGAATACCACCTTACCACAAGCACCTCAAGAGGAGGCTTCTTTCAGCTCTAGGTATGTGAGAGGAATCCTGAGTTTGCGGCCTCAAGTGGAATGGACACCGCGATGCCCTGACTCGAAATAAGGCCGGATATCCCTGCAGTGACTTGAATGCAGGCTCGTCTTGCATCTCCCAAGAAGAAAGGATGTCTGAATCCCCTGTGGAGACCACAGAGAAACACCCAGTTCCCCACCTCATCGCGACCGGAGGCCTCACATCCTTTGAAAACTCCAGAGGTACGCGGAGATCAGTGCCTCCAAAGGAGACGATGCCTGACTCCTCGTGAAACTTGATAGGAGTCCCAGGATTCTTGTGGCACGTGGAAAGGGACCCTTGGTCTCCCGCCTCAGCTGGAGAGGCGTTCCAATTGCCCTGCCAAGCCTCGAGGAGAATCCCGAGTTGTCCCTCGCAACTAGGCAGGAGTCCTGACGTGGCTGAACAAACACGTGGGTGGAAGGGCCATCCCCGTCGTAACTCGAGAATATACCCCAGGTTCCCGCCGCAACTCGAGAAAAACCATGAGACTTCCCCCTCGCCGCGAGATGAGGCCCGATTCCCCTGCACTGCGTGCAGAGCAATTCCGTCTTGCACATCACACATGAAAGGAGCCTTGATTTCCTTGATGGCACTCCAGAGAAACCCCCAGAACACTGTTTCAAGGATAGAGGGATCCTGAGGTCACTGTAGCAACACGAAAGAACTCTGTGGACCAAAAATCAACTCGAAAAGAGAGGTTAGTCCCTGGATTCGTCTCCAGAGGAATACCACCTTACGACAAGCACCTCAAGAGGAGGCTTCTCTCAGCTCTAGGTATGTGAGAGGGACCCTGAGTTTGCGGCCTCAAGTGGAATGGACACCGCGATGCCCTGACTCGAAATAAGGCCGGATATCCCTGCAGTGACTTCAATGCAGGCTCGTCTTGCATCTCCCAGGACGAAAGGATGTCTGAATCCCCTGTGGAAAGCACAGAGAAAGATTTAGTTCCCCACCTCATCGCAACCGATAGCCTCACATCCTTTGAAAACTCCAGAGGTACGCGGAGATCAGTGCCTCCAAAGGAGACGATGCCTGACTCCTCGTGAAACTTGATAGGAGTCCCAGGATTCCTGTGGCACGTGGAAAGGGACCCTTGGTCTCCCGCCTCAGCTGGAGAGGCGTCCCAATGGCCTTGCCAAGCCTCGAGGAGAATCCCGAGTGGTGTCTCGCAACTAGGCAAGAGTCCTGACGTGGCTGAACACACACGTGTGTGGAAGGGCCATCCCCGTCGTAACTCGAGAATATACCTCAGGTTCCCGCCGCAACTCGAGAAAAACCATGAGACTTCCCCCTCGCCGCGAGATGAGGCCCGATTCCCCTGCACTGCGTGCAGAGCAATTCCGTGTTGCACATCACACATGAAAGGAGCCTTGATTTCCTTGATGGCACTCCAGAGAAACCCCAAGAACACTGTTTCAAGGCTAGAGGGATCCTGAGGTCACTGTAGCAACACGAAAGAGCTCCGTGGACCAAGAATCAAGACGGGATGAGAGGTTAGTCCCTAGCTTCGACTCCTGAGGAATACCACCTTACCACAAGCACCTCAAGAGGAGGCTTCTCTCAGCTCTAGGTATGAGAGAGGGATCCTGAGTTTGCGGCCTCAAGTGGAATGGACACCGCGATGCCCTGACTCGAAATAAGGCCGGATATCCCTGCAGTGACTTGAATGCAGGCTCGTCTTGCATCTCCCAAGAAGAAAGGATGTCTGAATCCCCTGTGGAGACCACAGAGAAAGACCTAGTTCCCCACCTCATCGCGACCGGAGGCCTCACATCCTTTGAAAACTCCAGAGGTACGCGGAGATCAGTGCCTCCAAAGGAGACGATGCCTGACTCCTCGTGAAACTTGATAGGAGTCCCAGGATTCTTGTGGCACGTGGAAAGGGACCCTTGGTCTCCCGCCTCAGCTGGAGAGGCGTTCCAATTGCCCTGCCAAGCCTCGAGGAGAATCCCGAGTTGTCCCTCGCAACTAGGCAGGAGTCCTGACGTGGCTGAACAAACACGTGGGTGGAAGGGCCATCCCCGTCGTAACTCGAGAATATACCCCAGGTTCCCGCCGCAACTCGAGAAAAACCATAAGACTTCCCCCTCGATGCGAGATGAGGCCCGATTCCCCTGTACTGCGTGCAGAGCAATTCCGTCTTGCACATCACACATGAAAGGAGCCTTGATTTCCTTGATGGCACTCCAGAGAAACCCCAAGAACACTGTTTCAAGGCTAGAGGGATCCTGAGGTCACTGTAGCAACACGAAAGAACTCTGTGGACCAAAAATCAACTCGAAAAGAGAGGTTAGTCCGTGGATTCGTCTCCAGAGGAATACCACCTTACCATAAGCACCTCAAGAGGAGGCTTCTCTCAGCTCTAGGTATGTGAGAGGGACCCTGAGTTTGCGGCCTCAAGTGGAATGGACACCGCGATGCCCTGACTCGAAATAAGGCCGGATATCCCTGCAGTGATTTGAATGCAGGCTCGTCTTGCATCTCCCAGGACGAAAGGATGTCTGAATCCCCTGTGGAAAGCACAGAGAAAGACTTAGTTCCCCACCTCATCGCGACTGATAGCCCCACATCCTTTGAAAACTCCAGAGGTACGCAGAGATCAGTGCCTCCAAAGGAGACGATGCCTGACTCCTCGTGAAACTTGATAGGAGTCCCAGGATTCCTGTGGCACGTGGAAAGGGACCCTTGGTCTCCCGCCTCAGCTGGAGAGGCGTCCCAATTGCCTTGCCAAGCCTCGAGGAGAATCCTGAGTTGTGTCTCGCAACTAGGCAAGAGTCCTGACGTGGCTGAACACACACGTGTGTGGAAGGGCCATCCCCGCCGTAACTCGAGAATATACCCCAGGTTCCCGCCGCAACTCGAGAAAAACCATGAGACTTCCCCCTCGCCGCGAGATGAGGCCCGATTCCCCTGCACTGCGTGCAGAGCAATTCTGTGTTGCACATCACACATGAAAGTAGCCTTGATTTCCTTCATGGCACTCCAGAGAAACCCCAAGAACACTGTTTCAAGGCTAGAGGGATCCTGAGGTCACTGTAGCAACACGAAAGAGCTCCGTGGACCAAAAATCAACTCGAGATGAGAGGTTAGTCCCTGGCTTCGACTCCAGAGGAATACCACCTTACCACAAGCACCTCAAGAGGAGGCTTCTCTCAGCTCTAGGTATGTGAGAGGGACCCTGAGTTTGCGGCCTCAAGTGGAATGGACAACGCGATGCCCTGACTCGAAATAAGGCCGGATATCCCTGCAGTGACTGGAATGCAGGCTCGTCTTGCATCTCCCAAGACGAAAGGGTGTCTGAATCCCCTGTGGAGACCACAGAGAAAGACCTAGTTCCCCACCTCATCGCGACAGGAGTCCTCAAATCCTTTGAAAACTCCAGAGGTATGCGGAGATCAGTGCCTCCAAAGGAGACGATGCCTGACTCCTCGTGAAACTTGATAGGAGTCCCAGGATTCTTGTGGCACGTGGAAAGGGACCCTTGGTCTCCCGTCTCAGCTGGAGAGGCGTCCCAATTGCCCTGCAAAGCCTCGAGGAGAATCCCGAGTTGTCCTTCGCAACTAGGCAGGAGTCCTGACGTCGCTGATGAAACATGTGGGTGGAAGGGCCATCCCCATCCTAACTCGAGAATATACCCCAGGTTCCCGCCGCAACTCGAGAAAAACCATGAGACTTCCCCCTCGCCGCGAGATGAGGCCCGATTCCCCTGCACTGCGTGCAGAGCAATTCCGTGTTGCACATCACACATGAAAGGAGCCTTGATTTCCTTGATGGCACTCCAGAGAAACCCCAAGAACACTGTTTCAAGGCTAGAGGGATCCTGAGGTCACTGTAGCAACACGAAAGAGCTCCGTGGACCAAGAATCAACACGGGATGAGAGGTTAGTCCCTAGCTTCGACTCCTGAGGAATACCACCTTACCACAAGCACCTCAAGAGGAGGCTTCTCTCAGCTCTAGGTATGAGAGAGGGATCCTGAGTTTGCGGCCTCAAGTGGAATGGACACCGCGATGCCCTGACTCGAAATAAGGCCGGATATCCCTGCAGTGACTTGAATGCAGGCTCGTCTTGCATCTCCCAAGAAGAAAGGATGTCTGAATCCCCTGTGGAGACCACAGAGAAAGACCTAGTTCCCCACCTCATCGCGACCGGAGGCCTCACATCCTTTGAAAACTCCAGAGGTACGCGGAGATCAGTGCCTCCAAAGGAGACGATGCCTGACTCCTCGTGAAACTTGATAGGAGTCCCAGGATTCTTGTGGCACGTGGAAAGGGACCCTTGGTCTCCCGCCTCAGCTGGAGAGGCGTTCCAATTGCCCTGCCAAGCCTCGAGGAGAATCCCGAGTTGTCCCTCGCAACTAGGCAGGAGTCCTGACGTGGCTGAACAAACACGTGGGTGGAAGGGCCATCCCCGTCGTAACTCGAGAATATACCCCAGGTTCCCGCCGCAACTCGAGAAAAACCATAAGACTTCCCCCTCGATGCGAGATGAGGCCCGATTCCCCTGTACTGCGTGCGGAGCAATTCCGTCTTGCACATCACACATGAAAGGAGCCTTGATTTCCTTGATGGCACTCCAGAGAAACCCCAAGAACACTGTTTCAAGGCTAGAGGGATCCTGAGGTCACTGTAGCAACACGAAAGAACTCTGTGGACCAAAAATCAACTCGAAAAGAGAGGTTAGTCCCTGGATTCGTCTCCAGAGGAATACCACCTTACCATAAGCACCTCAAGAGGAGGCTTCTCTCAGCTCTAGGTATGTGAGAGGGACCCTGAGTTTGCGGCCTCAAGTGGAATGGACACCGCGATGCCCTGACTCGAAATAAGGCCGGATATCCCTGCAGTGATTTGAATGCAGGCTCGTCTTGCATCTCCCAGGACGAAAGGATGTCTGAATCCCCTGTGGAAAGCACAGAGAAAGACTTAGTTCCCCACCTCATCGCGACTGATAGCCCCACATCCTTTGAAAACTCCAGAGGTACGCAGAGATCAGTGCCTCCAAAGGAGACGATGCCTGACTCCTCGTGAAACTTGATAGGAGTCCCAGGATTCCTGTGGCACGTGGAAAGGGACCCTTGGTCTCCCGCCTCAGCTGGAGAGGCATCCCAATTGCCTTGCCAAGCCTCGAGGAGAATCCCGAGTTGTGTCTCGCAACTAGGCAAGAGTCCTGACGTGCCTGAACAAACACGTGTGTGGAAGGGCCATCCCCGTCGTAACTCGAGAATATACCCCAGGTTCCCACTGCAACTCGAGAAAAACCATGAGACTTCCCCCTCGCCGCGAGATGAGGCCCGATTCCCCTGCACTGCGTGCAGAGCAATTCTGTGTTGCACATCACACATGAAAGGAGCCTTGGTTTCCTTCATGGCACTCCAGAGAAACCCCAAGAACACTGTTTCAAGGCTAGAGGGATCCTGAGGTCCCTGTAGCAACACGAAAGTGCTCCGTGGACCAAAAATCAACTCGAGATGAGAGGTTAGTCCCTGGCTTCGACTCCAGAGGAATACCACCTTACCACAAGCACCTCAAGAGGAGGCTTCTCTCAGCTCTAGGTATGTGAGAGGGACCCTGAGTTTGCGGCCTCAAGTGGAATGGACACCGCGATGCCCTGACTCGAAATAAGGCCGGATATCCCTGCAGTGACTGGAATGCAGGCTCGTCTTGCATCTCCCAAGACGAAAGAGTGTCTGAATCCCATGTGGAGACCACAGAGAAAGACCTAGTTCCCCACCTCATCGCGACAGGAGGCCTCAAATCCTTTGAAAACTCCAGAGGTACGCGGAGATCAGTGCCTCCAAAGGAGACGATGCCTGACTCCTCGTGAAACTTGATAGGAGTCCCAGGATTCTTGTGGCACGTGGAAAGGGACACTTGGTCTCCCGCCTCAGCTGGAGAGGCGTTCCAATTGCCGTGCCAAGCCTCGAGGAGAATCCCGAGTTGTCCCTCGCAACTAGGCAGGAGTCCTGACGTGGCTGAACAAACACGTGGGTGGAAGGGCCATCCCCGTCGTAACTCGAGAATATACCCCAGGTTCCCGCCGCAACTCGAGAAAAACCATGAGACTTCCCCCTTGATGCGAGATTAGGCCCGATTCCCCTGTACTGCGTGCAGAGCAATTCCGTCTTGCACATCACACATGAAAGGAGCCTTGATTTCCTTGATGGCACTCCAGAGAAACCCCAAGAACACTGTTTCAAGGATAGAGGGATCCTGAGGTCACTGTAGCAACACGAAAGAACTCTGTGGACCACAAATCAACTCGAAAAGAGAGGTTAGTCCCTGGATTCGTCTCCAGAGGAATACCACCTTAACACAAGCACCTCAAGAGGAGGCTTCTCTCAGCTCTAGGTATGTGAGAGGGACCCTGAGTTTGCAGCCTCAAGTGGAATGGACACCGCGATGCCCTGACTCGAAATAAGGCCGGATATCCCTGCAGTGACTTCAATGCAGGCTCGTCTTGCATCTCCCAGGACGAAAGGATGTCTGAATCCCCTGTGGAAAGCACAGAGAAAGACTTAGTTCCCCACCTCATCGCGACCGGAGGCCTCACATCCTTTGAAAACTCCAGAGGTACGCGGAGATCAGTGCCTCCAAAGGAGACGATGCCTGACTCCTCGTGAAACTTGATAGGAGTCCCAGGATTCCTGTGGCACGTGGAAAGGGACACTTGGTCTCCCGCCTCAGCTGGAGAGGCGTCCCAATTGCCTTGCCAAGCCTCGAGGAGAATCCCGAGTTGTGTCTCGCAACTAGGCAAGAGTCCTGACGTTGCTGAACAAACACGTGTGTGGAAGGGCCATCCCCGTCGTAACTCGAGAATATACCCCAGGTTCCCGCCGCAACTCGAGAAAAACCATGAGACTTCCCCCTCGCCGCGAGATGAGGCCCGATTCCCCTGCACTGCGTGCAGAGCAATTCCGCCTTGCACATCACACATGAAAGGAGCCTTGATTTCCTTGATGGCACTCCAGAGAAACCCCAAGAACACTGTTTCAAGGATAGAGGGATCCTGAGGTCACTGTAGCAACACGAAAGAACTCTGTGGACCAAAAATCAACTGGAAAAGAGAGGTTAGTCCCTGGATTCGTCTCCAGGGGAATACCACCTTACCACAAGCACCTCAAGAGGAGGCTTCTCTCAGCTCTAGGTATGTGAGAGGGACCCTGAGTTTGCGGCCTCAAGTGGAATGGACACCGCGATGCACTGACGCGAAATAAGGCTGGATATCCCTGCAGTGACTTGAATGCAGGCTCGTCTTGCATCTCCCAAGATGAAAGGATGTCTGAATCCCCTGTGGAGACCACAGAGAAAGACCTAGTTCCCCACCTCATCGCGACCGGAGGCCTCACATCCTTTGAAAACTCCAGAGGTACGCGGAGATCAGTGCCTCCAAAGGAGACGATGCCTGACTCCTCGTGAAACTTGATAGGAGTCCCAGGATTCCTGTGGCACGTGGAAAGGGACCCTTGGTCTCCCGCCTCAGCTGGAGAGGCGTCCCAATTGCCTTGCCAAGCCTCGAGGAGAATCCCGAGTTGTGTCTCGCAACTAGGCAAAAGTCCTGACGTGGCTGAACAAACACGTGTGTGGAAGGGCCATCCCCGTCGTAACTCGAGAATATACCCCAGGTTCCCGCCGCAACTCGAGAAAAACCATGAGACTTCCCCCTCGCCGCGAGATGAGGCCCGATTCCCCTGCACTGCGTGCACGGCAATTCTGTGTTGCACATCACACATGAAAGGAGCCTTGATTTCCTTCATGGCACTCCAGAGAAACCCCAAGAACACTGTTTCAAGGCTAGAGGGATCCTGAGGTCACTGTAGCAACACGAAAGAGCTCCGTGGACCAAAAATCAACTCGAGATGAGAGGTTAGTCCCTGGCTTCGACTCCAGAGGAATACCACCTTACCACAAGCACCTCAAGAGGAGGCTTCTCTCACCTCTACGTATGTGAGAGGGACCCTGAGTTTGCGGCCTCAAGTGGAATGGACACCGCGATGCCCTGACTCGAAATAAGGCCGGATATCCCTGCAGTGACTGGAATGCAGGCTTGTCTTGCATCTCCCAAGACGAAAGGGTGTCTGAATCAACTGTGGAGACCACAGAGAAAGACCTAGTTCCCCACCTCATCGCGACAGGAGGCCTCAAATCCTTTGAAAACTCCAGAGGTATGTGGAGATCAGTGCCTCCAAAGGAGACGATGCCTGACTCCTCGTGAAACTTGATAGGAGACCCAGGATTCCTGTGGCACGTGGAAAGGGACCCTTGGTCTCCCGTCTCAGCTGGAGAGGCGTCCCAATTGCCCTGCAAAGCCTCGAGGAGAATCCCGAGTTGACCCTCGCAAGTAGGCAGGAGTCCTGACATGGCTGAACACACACGTGTGTGGAAGGGCCATCCCCGTCGTAACTCGAGAATATACCCCAGGTTCCCGCCGCAACTCGAGAAAAACCATGAGACTTCCCCCTCGCCGCGAGATGAGGCCCGATTCCCCTGCACTGCGTGCAGAGCAATTCTGTGTTGCACATCACACATGAAAGGAGCCTTGATTTCCTTGATGGCACTCCAGAGAAACCCCAAGAACACTGTTTCAAGACTAGAGGGATCCTGAGGTCACTGTAGCAACACGAAAGAGCTCCGTGGACCAAAAATCAACTCGAGATGAGAGGTTAGTCCCTGGCTTCGACTCCAGAGGAATACCACCTTACCACAAGCACCTCAAGAGGAGGCTTCTCTCAGCTCTAGGTATGTGAGAGGGACCCTGAGTTTGCGGCCTCAAGTGGAATGGACACCGCGATGCCCTGACTCGAAATAAGGCCGGATATCCCTGCAGTGACTGGAATGCAGTCTCGTCTTGCATCTCCCAAGACGAAAGGCTGTCTGAATCCCCTATGGAGACCACAGAGAAAGACCTAGTTCCCCACCTCATCGCGACAGGAGGCCTCAAATCCTTTGAAAACTCCAGAGGTATGCGGAGATCAGTGCCTCCAAAGGAGACGATGCCTGACTCCTCGTGAAACTTGATAGGAGACCCAGGATTCCTGTGGCACGTGGAAAGGGACCCTTGGTCTCCCGTCTCAGCTGGAGAGGCGTCCGAATTGCCCTGCAAAGCCTCGAGGAGAATCCCGAGTTGTCCCTCGCAACTAGGCAGGAGTCCTGACATGGCTGAACACACACGTGTGTGGAAGGGCCATCCCCGTCGTAACTCGAGAATATACCTCAGGTTCCCGCCGCAACTCGAGAAAAACCATGAGACTTCCCCCTCGCCGCGAGATGAGGCCCGATTCCCCTGCACTGCGTGCAGAGCAATTCTGTGTTGCACATCACACATGAAAGGAGCCTTGATTTCCTTCATGGCACTCCAGAGAAACCCCAAGAACACTGTTTCAAGGCTAGAGGGATCCTGAGGTCACTGTAGCAACACGAAAGAGCTCCGTTGACCAAAAACCAACTCGAGATGAGAGGTTAGTCCCTGGCTTCGACTCCAGAGGAATACCACCTTACCACAAGCACCTCAAGAGGAGGCTTCTCTCAGCTCTAGGTATGTGAGAGGGATCCTGAGTTTGCGGCCTCAACTGGAATGGACACCGCGATGCCCTGACTCGAAATAAGGCCGGATATCCCTGCAGTGACTGGAATGCAGGCTTGTCTTGCATCTCCCAAGACGAAAGGGTGTCTGAATCCCCTGTGGAGACGACAGAGAAAGACCTAGTTCCCCACCTCATCGCGAAAGGAGGCCTCAAATCCTTTGAAAACTCCAGAGGTATGTGGAGATCAGTGCCTCCAAAGGAGACGATGCCTGACTGCTCGTGAAACTTGATAGGAGACCCAGGATTCCTGTGGCACGTGGAAAGGGACCCTTGGTCTCCCGTCTCAGCTGGAGAGGCGTCCCAATTGCCCTGCAAAGCCTCGAGGAGAATCCCGAGTTGTCCCTCGCAAGTAGGCAGGAGTCCTGACATGGCTGAACACACAGGAGTGTGGAAGGGCCATCCCCGTCGTAACTCGAGAATATACCCCAGGTTCCCGCCGCAACTCGAGAAAAACCATGAGATTTCCCCCTCGCCGCGAGATGAGGCCCGATTCCCCTGCACTGCGTGCAGAGCAATTCCGTGTTGCACATCACACATGAAAGGAGCCTTTATTTCCTTGATGGCACTCCAGAGAAACCCCAAGAACACTGTTTCAAGGCTAGAGGGATCCTGAGGTCACTGTGGCAACACGAAAGAGCTCCGTGGACCAAGAATCAACACGAGATGAGAGGTTAGTCCCTGGCTTCGACTCCTGAGGAATACCACCTTACCACAAGCACCTCAAGAGGAGGTTTCTCTCAGCTCTAAGTATGTGAAAGGGATCCTGAGTTTGCGGCCTCAAATGGAAAGGACACCGCGATGCCCTGACTTGAAATAAGGCCGGATATCCCTGCAGTGACTTGAATGCAGGCTCGTCTTGCATCTCCCAAGAAGAAAGGATGTCTGAATCCCCTGTGGAGACCACAGAGAAAGACCTAGTTCGCCACCTCATCGCGACCGGAGGCCTCACATCCTTTGAAAACTCCAGAGGCACGCGGAGATCAGTGCCTCCAAAGGAGACGATGCCTGACTCCTCGTGAAACTTGATAGGAGTCCCAGGATTCTTGTGGCACGTGGAAAAGGACCCTTGGTCTCCCGCCTCAGCTGGAGAGGCTTTCCAATTGCCCTGCCAAGCCTCGAGGTGAATCCCGAGTTTTCCCTTGCAACTAGGCAGGAGTCCTGACGTCGCTGAATAAACACGTGGGTGGAAGGGCCATCCCCGTCGTAACTCGAGAATATACCCCAGGTTCCCGCCGCAACTCGAGAAAAGCCATGAGACTTCCCCCTCGCCGCGAGATGAGGCCCGATTCCCCTGCACTGCGTGCAGAGCAATTCCGTGTTGCACATCACACATGAAAGGAGCCTTGATTTCCTTCATGGCACTCCCGAGAAACCCCAAGAACACTGTTTCAAGGCTAGAGGGATCCTGAGGTCACTGTAGCAACACGAAAGAGCTCCGTGGACCAAAAATCAACTCGAGATGAGAGGTTAGTCCCTGGCTTCGACTCCAGAGGAATACCACCTTACCACAAGCACCTCAAGAGGAGACTTCACTTAGCTCTATGTATGTGAGAGGGACCCTGAGTTTACGGCCTCAAGTGGAATGGACACCGCGATGCCCTGACGCGAAATAAGGCTGGATATCCCTGCAGTGACTTGAATGCAGGCTCGTCTTGCATCTCCCAAGAAGAAAGGATGTCTGAATCCCCTGTGGAAAGCACAGAGAAAGACCTAGTTCCCCACCTCATCGCGACCGGAGGCCTCACATCCTTTGAAAACTCCAGAGGTACGCGGAGATCAGTGCCTCCAAAGGAGACGATGCCTGACTCCTCGAGAAACTTGATAGGAGTCCCAGGATTCCTGTGGCACGTGGAAAGGGACACTTGGTCTCCCGCCTCAGCTGGAGAGGCGTCCCAATTGCCTTGCCAAGCCTCGAGGAGAATCCCGAGTTGTGTCTCGCAACTAGGCAAGAGTCCTGACATGGCTGAACACATACGTGTGTGGAAGGGCCATCCCCGTCTTAACTCGAGAATATACCTCAGGTTCCCGCCGCAACTAGAGAAAAACCATGAGACTTCCCCCTCGCCGCGAGATGAGGCCCGATTCCCCTGCACTGCGTGCAGAGCAATTCCGTGTTGCACATCACACATGAAAGGAGCCTTGATTTCCTTGATGGCATTCCAGAGAAACCCCAAGAACACTGTTTCAAGGCTAGAGGGATCCTGAGGTCACTGTAGCAACACGAAAGAGCTCCGTGGACCAAGAATCAACACGAGATGAGAGGTTAGTCCCTGGCTTCGACTCCTGAGGAATACCACCTTACCACAAGCACCTCAAGAGGAGGCTTCTCTCAGCTCTAGGTATGTGAGAGGGATCCTGAGTTTGCGGCCTCAAGTGGAATGGACACCGCGATGCCCTGACTCGAAATAAGGCCGGATATCCCGGCAGTGACTTGAATGCAGGCTCGTCTTGCATCTCCCAAGAAGAAAGGATGTCTGAATCCCCTGTGGAGACCACAGAGAAAGACCTAGTTCCCCACCTGATCGCGACCGCAGGCCTCACATCCTTTGAAAACTCCAGAGGTACGCGGAGATCAGTGCCTCCAACGGAGACGATGCCTGACTCCTCGTGAAACTTGATAGGAGTCCCAGGATTCTTGTGGTACGTGGAAAGGGACCCTTGGTCTCCCGCCTCAGCTGGAGAGGCGTTCCAATTGCCCTGCCAAGCCTCGAGGAGAATCCCGAGTTGTCCCTCGCAACTAGGCAGGAGTCCTGACGTGGCTGAACAAGCACGTGGGTGGAAGGGCCATCCCCGTCGTAACTCGAGAATATACCCCAGGTTCCCGCCGCAACTCGAGAAAAACCATGAGACTTCCCCCTCGATGCGAGATGAGGCCCGATTCCCCTGTACTGCGTGCAGAGCAATTCCGTCTTGCACATCACACATGAAAGGAGCCTTGATTTCCTTGATGGCACTCCAGAGAAACCCCAAGAACACTGTTTCAAGGATAGAGGGATCCTGAGGTCACTGTAGCAACACGAAAGAACTCTGTGGACCAAAAATCAACTCGAAAAGAGAGGTTAGTCCCTGGATTCGTCTCCAGAGGAATACCACCTTACCACAAGCACCTCAAGAGGAGGCTTCTCTCAGCTCTAGGTATGTGAGAGGGACCCTGAGTTTGCGGCCTCAAGTGGAATGGACACCGCGATGCCCTGACGCGAAATAAGGCTGGATATCCCTGCAGTGACTTGAATGCAGGCTCGTCTTGCATCTCCCAAGATGAAAGGATGTCTGAATCCCCTGTGGAGACCACAGAGAAAGACCTAGTTCCCCACCTCATCACGACCGGAGGCCTCACATCCTTTGAAAACTCCCGAGGTACGCGGAGATCAGTGCCTCCAAAGGAGACGATGCCTGACTTTCGTGAAACTTGATAGGAGACCCAGGATTCCTGTGGCACGTGGAAAGGGACCCTTGGTCTCCCGTCTCAGCTGGAGAGGCGTCCCAATTGCCCTGCAAAGCCTCGAGGAGAATCCCGAGTTGTCCCTCGCAAGTAGGCAGGAGTCCTGACATGGCTGAACACACAGGAGTGTGGAAGGGCCATCCCCGTCGTAACTCGAGAATATACCCCAGGTTCCCGCCGCAACTCGAGAAAAACCATGAGACTTCCCCCTCGCCGCGAGATGAGGCCCGATTCCCCTGCACTGCGTGCAGAGCAATTCCGTGTTGCACATCACACATGAAAGGAGCCTTGATTTCCTTCATGGCACTCCAGAGAAACCCCAAGAACACTGTTTCAAGGCTAGAGGGATCCTGAGGTCACTGTGGCAACACGAAAGAGCTCCGTGGACCAAGAATCAACACGAGATGAGAGGTTAGTCCCTGGCTTCGACTCCTGAGGAATACCACCTTACCACAAGCACCTCAAGAGGAGGCTTCTCTCAGCTCTAGGTATGTGAAAGGGATCCTGAGTTTGCGGCCTCAAATGGAATGGACACCGCGATGCCCTGACTCGAAATAAGGCCGGATATCCCTGCAGTGACTTGAATGCAGGCTCGTCTTGCATCTCCCAAGAAGAAAGGATGTCTGAATCCCCTGTGGAGACCACAGAGAAAGACCTAGTTCCCCACCTCATCGCGACCGGAGGCCTCACATCCTTTGAAAACTCCAGAGGTACGCGGAGATCAGTGCCTCCAAAGGAGACGATGCCTGACTCCTCGTGAAACTTGATAGGAGTCCCAGGATTCTTGTGGCACGTGGAAAGGGACCCTTGGTCTCCCGCCTCAGCTGGAGAGGCGTTCCAATTGCCCTGCCAAGACTCGAGGAGAATCCCGAGTTGTCCCTTGCAACTAGGCAGGAGTCCTGACGTCGCTGAAGAAACACGTGGGTGGAAGGGCCATCCCCATCGTAACTCGAGAATATACCCCAGGTTCCCGCCGCAACTCGAGAAAAACCATGAGACTTCCCCCTCGCCGCGAGATGAGGCCCGATTCCCCTGCACTGCGTGCAGAGCAATTCTGTGTTGCACATCACACATGAAAGTAGCCTTGATTTCCTTCATGGCACTCCAGAGAAACCCCAAGAACACTGTTTCAAGGCTAGAGGGATCCTGAGGTCACTGTAGCAACACGAAAGAGCTCCGTGGACCAAAAATCAACTCGAGATGAGAGGTTAGTCCCTGGCTTCGACTCCAGAGGAATACCACCTTACCACAAGCACCTCAAGAGGAGGCTTCTCTCAGCTCTAGGTATGTGAGAGGGACCCTGAGTTTGCGGCCTCAAGTGGAATGGACAACGCGATGCCCTGACTCGAAATAAGGCCGGATATCCCTGCAGTGACTGGAATGCAGGCTCGTCTTGCATCTCCCAAGACGAAAGGGTGTCTGAATCCCCTGTGGAGACCACAGAGAAAGACCTAGTTCCCCACCTCATCGCGACAGGAGGCCTCAAATCCTTTGAAAACTCCAGAGGTATGCGGAGATCAGTGCCTCCAAAGGAGACGATGCCTGACTCCTCGTGAAACTTGATAGGAGTCCCAGGATTCTTGTGGCACGTGGAAAGGGACCCTTGGTCTCCCGTCTCAGCTGGAGAGGCGTCCCAATTGCCCTGCAAAGCCTCGAGGAGAATCCCGAGTTGTCCTTCGCAACTAGGCAGGAGTCCTGACGTCGCTGATGAAACATGTGGGTGGAAGGGCCATCCCCATCCTAACTCGAGAATATACCCCAGGTTCCCGCCGCAACTCGAGAAAAACCATGAGACTTCCCCCTCGCCGCGAGATGAGGCCCGATTCCCCTGCACTGCGTGCAGAGCAATTCCGTGTTGCACATCACACATGAAAGGAGCCTTGATTTCCTTGATGGCACTCCAGAGAAACCCCAAGAACACTGTTTCAAGGCTAGAGGGATCCTGAGGTCACTGTAGCAACACGAAAGAGCTCCGTGGACCAAGAATCAACACCGGATGAGAGGTTAGTCCCTAGCTTCGACTCCTGAGGAATACCACCTTACCACAAGCACCTCAAGAGGAGGCTTCTCTCAGCTCTAGGTATGAGAGAGGGATCCTGAGTTTGCGGCCTCAAGTGGAATGGACACCGCGATGCCCTGACTCGAAATAAGGCCGGATATCCCTGCAGTGACTTGAATGCAGGCTCGTCTTGCATCTCCCAAGAAGAAAGGATGTCTGAATCCCCTGTGGAGACCACAGAGAAAGACCTAGTTCCCCACCTCATCGCGACCGGAGGCCTCACATCCTTTGAAAACTCCAGAGGTACGCGGAGATCAGTGCCTCCAAAGGAGACGATGCCTGACTCCTCGTGAAACTTGATAGGAGTCCCAGGATTCTTGTGGCACGTGGAAAGGGACCCTTGGTCTCCCGCCTCAGCTGGAGAGGCGTTCCAATTGCCCTGCCAAGCCTCGAGGAGAATCCCGAGTTGTCCCTCGCAACTAGGCAGGAGTCCTGACGTGGCTGAACAAACACGTGGGTGGAAGGGCCATCCCCGTCGTAACTCGAGAATATACCCCAGGTTCCCGCCGCAACTCGAGAAAAACCATAAGACTTCCCCCTCGATGCGAGATGAGGCCCGATTCCCCTGTACTGCGTGCAGAGCAATTCCGTCTTGCACATCACACATGAAAGGAGCCTTGATTTCCTTGATGGCACTCCAGAGAAACCCCAAGAACACTGTTTCAAGGCTAGAGGGATCCTGAGGTCACTGTAGCAACACGAAAGAACTCTGTGGACCAAAAATCAACTCGAAAAGAGAGGTTAGTCCGTGGATTCGTCTCCAGAGGAATACCACCTTACCATAAGCACCTCAAGAGGAGGCTTCTCTCAGCTCTAGGTATGTGAGAGGGACCCTGAGTTTGCGGCCTCAAGTGGAATGGACACCGCGATGCCCTGACTCGAAATAAGGCCGGATATCCCTGCAGTGATTTGAATGCAGGCTCGTCTTGCATCTCCCAGGACGAAAGGATGTCTGAATCCCCTGTGGAAAGCACAGAGAAAGACTTAGTTCCCCACCTCATCGCGACTGATAGCCCCACATCCTTTGAAAACTCCAGAGGTACGCAGAGATCAGTGCCTCCAAAGGAGACGATGCCTGACTCCTCGTGAAACTTGATAGGAGTCCCAGGATTCCTGTGGCACGTGGAAAGGGACCCTTGGTCTCCCGCCTCAGCTGGAGAGGCATCCCAATTGCCTTGCCAAGCCTCGAGGAGAATCCCGAGTTGTGTCTCGCAACTAGGCAAGAGTCCTGACGTGCCTGAACAAACACGTGTGTGGAAGGGCCATCCCCGTCGTAACTCGAGAATATACCCCAGGTTCCCACTGCAACTCGAGAAAAACCATGAGACTTCCCCCTCGCCGCGAGATGAGGCCCGATTCCCCTGCACTGCGTGCAGAGCAATTCTGTGTTGCACATCACACATGAAAGTAGCCTTGGTTTCCTTCATGGCACTCCAGAGAAACCCCAAGAACACTGTTTCAAGGCTAGAGGGATCCTGAGGTCCCTGTAGCAACACGAAAGTGCTCCGTGGACCAAAAATCAACTCGAGATGAGAGGTTAGTCCCTGGCTTCGACTCCAGAGGAATACCACCTTACCACAAGCACCTCAAGAGGAGGCTTCTCTCAGCTCTAGGTATGTGAGAGGGACCCTGAGTTTGCGGCCTCAAGTGGAATGGACACCGCGATGCCCTGACTCGAAATAAGGCCGGATATCCCTGCAGTGACTGGAATGCAGGCTCGTCTTGCATCTCCCAAGACGAAAGAGTGTCTGAATCCCCTGTGGAGACCACAGAGAAAGACCTAGTTCCCCACCTCATCGCGACAGGAGGCCTCAAATCCTTTGAAAACTCCAGAGGTACGCGGAGATCAGTGCCTCCAAAGGAGACGATGCCTGACTCCTCGTGAAACTTGATAGGAGTCCCAGGATTCCTGTGGCACGTGGAAAGGGACCCTTGGTCTCCCGCCTCAGCTGGAGAGGCGTCCCAATTGCCTTGCCAAGCCTCGAGGAGAATCCTGAGTTGTGTCTCGCAACTAGGCAAGAGTCCTGACGTGGCTGAACACACACGTGTGTGGAAGGGCCATCCCCGCCGTAACTCGAGAATATACCCCAGGTTCCCGCCGCAACTCGAGAAAAACCATGAGACTTCCCCCTCGCCGCGAGATGAGGCCCGATTCCCCTGCACTGCGTGCAGAGCAATTCTGTGTTGCACATCACACATGAAAGTAGCCTTGATTTCCTTCATGGCACTCCAGAGAAACCCCAAGAACACTGTTTCAAGGCTAGAGGGATCCTGAGGTCACTGTAGCAACACGAAAGAGCTCCGTGGACCAAAAATCAACTCGAGATGAGAGGTTAGTCCCTGGCTTCGACTCCAGAGGAATACCACCTTACCACAAGCACCTCAAGAGGAGGCTTCTCTCAGCTCTAGGTATGTGAGAGGGACCCTGAGTTTGCGGCCTCAAGTGGAATGGACAACGCGATGCCCTGACTCGAAATAAGGCCGGATATCCCTGCAGTGACTGGAATGCAGGCTCGTCTTGCATCTCCCAAGACGAAAGGGTGTCTGAATCCCCTGTGGAGACCACAGAGAAAGACCTAGTTCCCCACCTCATCGCGACAGGAGTCCTCAAATCCTTTGAAAACTCCAGAGGTATGCGGAGATCAGTGCCTCCAAAGGAGACGATGCCTGACTCCTCGTGAAACTTGATAGGAGTCCCAGGATTCTTGTGGCACGTGGAAAGGGACCCTTGGTCTCCCGTCTCAGCTGGAGAGGCGTCCCAATTGCCCTGCAAAGCCTCGAGGAGAATCCCGAGTTGTCCTTCGCAACTAGGCAGGAGTCCTGACGTCGCTGATGAAACATGTGGGTGGAAGGGCCATCCCCATCCTAACTCGAGAATATACCCCAGGTTCCCGCCGCAACTCGAGAAAAACCATGAGACTTCCCCCTCGCCGCGAGATGAGGCCCGATTCCCCTGCACTGCGTGCAGAGCAATTCCATGTTGCACATCACACATGAAAGGAGCCTTGATTTCCTTGATGGCACTCCAGAGAAACCCCAAGAACACTGTTTCAAGGCTAGAGGGATCCTGAGGTCACTGTAGCAACACGAAAGAGCTCCGTGGACCAAGAATCAACACGGGATGAGAGGTTAGTCCCTAGCTTCGACTCCTGAGGAATACCACCTTACCACAAGCACCTCAAGAGGAGGCTTCTCTCAGCTCTAGGTATGAGAGAGGGATCCTGAGTTTGCGGCCTCAAGTGGAATGGACACCGCGATGCCCTGACTCGAAATAAGGCCGGATATCCCTGCAGTGACTTGAATGCAGGCTCGTCTTGCATCTCCCAAGAAGAAAGGATGTCTGAATCCCCTGTGGAGACCACAGAGAAAGACCTAGTTCCCCACCTCATCGCGACCGGAGGCCTCACATCCTTTGAAAACTCCAGAGGTACGCGGAGATCAGTGCCTCCAAAGGAGACGATGCCTGACTCCTCGTGAAACTTGATAGGAGTCCCAGGATTCTTGCGGCACGTGGAAAGGGACCCTTGGTCTCCCGCCTCAGCTGGAGAGGCGTTCCAATTGCCCTGCCAAGCCTCGAGGAGAATCCCGAGTTGTCCCTCGCAACTAGGCAGGAGTCCTGACGTGGCTGAACAAACACGTGGGTGGAAGGGCCATCCCCGTCGTAACTCGAGAATATACCCCAGGTTCCCGCCGCAACTCGAGAAAAACCATAAGACTTCCCCCTCGATGCGAGATGAGGCCCGATTCCCCTGTACTGCGTGCGGAGCAATTCCGTCTTGCACATCACACATGAAAGGAGCCTTGATTTCCTTGATGGCACTCCAGAGAAACCCCAAGAACACTGTTTCAAGGCTAGAGGGATCCTGAGGTCACTGTAGCAACACGAAAGAACTCTGTGGACCAAAAATCAACTCGAAAAGAGAGGTTAGTCCCTGGATTCGTCTCCAGAGGAATACCACCTTACCATAAGCACCTCAAGAGGAGGCTTCTCTCAGCTCTAGGTATGTGAGAGGGACCCTGAGTTTGCGGCCTCAAGTGGAATGGACACCGCGATGCCCTGACTCGAAATAAGGCCGGATATCCCTGCAGTGATTTGAATGCAGGCTCGTCTTGCATCTCCCAGGACGAAAGGATGTCTGAATCCCCTGTGGAAAGCACAGAGAAAGACTTAGTTCCCCACCTCATCGCGACTGATAGCCCCACATGCTTTGAAAACTCCAGAGGTACGCAGAGATCAGTGCCTCCAAAGGAGACGATGCCTGACTCCTCGTGAAACTTGATAGGAGTCCCAGGATTCCTGTGGCACGTGGAAAGGGACCCTTGGTCTCCCGCCTCAGCTGGAGAGGCATCCCAATTGCCTTGCCAAGCCTCGAGGAGAATCCCGAGTTGTGTCTCGCAACTAGGCAAGAGTCCTGACGTGCCTGAACAAACACGTGTGTGGAAGGGCCATCCCCGTCGTAACTCGAGAATATACCCCAGGTTCCCACAGCAACTCGAGAAAAACCATGAGACTTCCCCCTCGCCGCGAGATGAGGCCCGATTCCCCTGCACTGCGTGCAGAGCAATTCTGTGTTGCACATCACACATGAAAGGAGCCTTGGTTTCCTTCATGGCACTCCAGAGAAACCCCAAGAACACTGTTTCAAGGCTAGAGGGATCCTGAGGTCCCTGTAGCAACACGAAAGTGCTCCGTGGACCAAAAATCAACTCGAGATGAGAGGTTAGTCCCTGGCTTCGACTCCAGAGGAATACCACCTTACCACAAGCACCTCAAGAGGAGGCTTCTCTCAGCTCTAGGTATGTGAGAGGGACCCTGAGTTTGCGGCCTCAAGTGGAATGGACACCGCGATGCCCTGACTCGAAATAAGGCCGGATATCCCTGCAGTGACTGGAATGCAGGCTCGTCTTGCATCTCCCAAGACGAAAGAGTGTCTGAATCCCCTGTGGAGACCACAGAGAAAGACCTAGTTCCCCACCTCATCGCGACAGGAGGCCTCAAATCCTTTGAAAACTCCAGAGGTACGCGGAGATCAGTGCCTCCAAAGGAGACGATGCCTGACTCCTCGTGAAACTTGATAGGAGTCCCAGGATTCTTGTGGCACGTGGAAAGGGACACTTGGTCTCCCGCCTCAGCTGGAGAGGCGTTCCAATTGCCGTGCCAAGCCTCGAGGAGAATCCCGAGTTGTCCCTCGCAACTAGGCAGGAGTCCTGACGTGGCTGAACAAACACGTGGGTGGAAGGGCCATCCCCGTCGTAACTCGAGAATATACCCCAGGTTCCCGCCGCAACTCGAGAAAAACCATGAGACTTCCCCCTTGATGCGAGATTAGGCCCGATTCCCCTGTACTGCGTGCAGAGCAATTCCGTCTTGCACATCACACATGAAAGGAGCCTTGATTTCCTTGATGGCACTCCAGAGAAACCCCAAGAACACTGTTTCAAGGATAGAGGGATCCTGAGGTCACTGTAGCAACACGAAAGAACTCTGTGGACCACAAATCAACTCGAAAAGAGAGGTTAGTCCCTGGATTCGTCTCCAGAGGAATACCACCTTAACACAAGCACCTCAAGAGGAGGCTTCTCTCAGCTCTAGGTATGTGAGAGGGACCCTGAGTTTGCAGCCTCAAGTGGAATGGACACCGCGATGCCCTGACTCGAAATAAGGCCGGATATCCCTGCAGTGACTTCAATGCAGGCTCGTCTTGCATCTCCCAGGACGAAAGGATGTCTGAATCCCCTGTGGAAAGCACAGAGAAAGACTTAGTTCCCCACCTCATCGCGACCGGAGGCCTCACATCCTTTGAAAACTCCAGAGGTACGCGGAGATCAGTGCCTCCAAAGGAGACGATGCCTGACTCCTCGTGAAACTTGATAGGAGTCCCAGGATTCCTGTGGCACGTGGAAAGGGACACTTGGTCTCCCGCCTCAGCTGGAGAGGCGTCCCAATTGCCTTGCCAAGCCTCGAGGAGAATCCCGAGTTGTGTCTCGCAACTAGGCAAGAGTCCTGACGTTGCTGAACAAACACGTGGGTGGAAGGGCCATCCCCGTCGTAACTCGAGAATATACCCCAGGTTCCCGCCGCAACTCGAGAAAAACCATGAGACTTCCCCCTCGCCGCGAGATGAGGCCCGATTCCCCTGCACTGCGTGCAGAGCAATTCCGCCTTGCACATCACACATGAAAGGAGCCTTGATTTCCTTGATGGCACTCCAGAGAAACCCCAAGAACACTGTTTCAAGGATAGAGGGATCCTGAGGTCACTGTAGCAACACGAAAGAACTCTGTGGACCAAAAATCAACTGGAAAAGAGAGGTTAGTCCCTGGATTCGTCTCCAGGGGAATACCACCTTACCACAAGCACCTCAAGAGGAGGCTTCTCTCAGCTCTAGGTATGTGAGAGGGACCCTGAGTTTGCGGCCTCAAGTGGAATGGACACCGCGATGCACTGACGCGAAATAAGGCTGGATATCCCTGCAGTGACTTGAATGCAGGCTCGTCTTGCATCTCCCAAGATGAAAGTATGTCTGAATCCCCTGTGGAGACCACAGAGAAAGACCTAGTTCCCCACCTCATCGCGACCGGAGGCCTCACATCCTTTGAAAACTCCAGAGGTACGCGGAGATCAGTGCCTCCAAAGGAGACGATGCCTGACTCCTCGTGAAACTTGATAGGAGTCCCAGGATTCCTGTGGCACGTGGAAAGGGACCCTTGGTCTCCCGCCTCAGCTGGAGAGGCGTCCCAATTGCCTTGCCAAGCCTCGAGGAGAATCCCGAGTTGTGTCTCGCAACTAGGCAAAAGTCCTGACGTGGCTGAACAAACACGTGTGTGGAAGGGCCATCCCCGTCGTAACTCGAGAATATACCCCAGGTTCCCGCCGCAACTCGAGAAAAACCATGAGACTTCCCCCTCGCCGCGAGATGAGGCCCGATTCCCCTGCACTGCGTGCACGGCAATTCTGTGTTGCACATCACACATGAAAGGAGCCTTGATTTCCTTCATGGCACTCCAGAGAAACCCCAAGAACACTGTTTCAAGGCTAGAGGGATCCTGAGGTCACTGTAGCAACACGAAAGAGCTCCGTGGACCAAAAATCAACTCGAGATGAGAGGTTAGTCCCTGGCTTCGACTCCAGAGGAATACCACCTTACCACAAGCACCTCAAGAGGAGGCTTCTCTCACCTCTACGTATGTGAGAGGGACCCTGAGTTTGCGGCCTCAAGTGGAATGGACACCGCGATGCCCTGACTCGAAATAAGGCCGGATATCCCTGCAGTGACTGGAATGCAGGCTTGTCTTGCATCTCCCAAGACGAAAGGGTGTCTGAATCAACTGTGGAGACCACAGAGAAAGACATAGTTCCCCACCTCATCGCGACAGGAGGCCTCAAATCCTTTGAAAACTCCAGAGGTATGTGGAGATCAGTGCCTCCAAAGGAGACGATGCCTGACTCCTCGTGAAACTTGATAGGAGACCCAGGATTCCTGTGGCACGTGGAAAGGGACCCTTGGTCTCCCGTCTCAGCTGGAGAGGCGTCCCAATTGCCCTGCAAAGCCTCGAGGAGAATCCCGAGTTGACCCTCGCAAGTAGGCAGGAGTCCTGACATGGCTGAACACACACGTGTGTGGAAGGGCCATCCCCGTCGTAACTCGAGAATATACCCCAGGTTCCCGCCGCAACTCGAGAAAAACCATGAGACTTCCCCCTCGCCGCGAGATGAGGCCCGATTCCCCTGCACTGCGTGCAGAGCAATTCTGTGTTGCACATCACACATGAAAGGAGCCTTGATTTCCTTGATGGCACTCCAGAGAAACCCCAAGAACACTGTTTCAAGACTAGAGGGATCCTGAGGTCACTGTAGCAACACGAAAGAGCTCCGTGGACCAAAAATCAACTCGAGATGAGAGGTTAGTCCCTGGCTTCGACTCCAGAGGAATACCACCTTACCACAAGCACCTCAAGAGGAGGCTTCTCTCAGCTCTAGGTATGTGAGAGGGACCCTGAGTTTGCGGCCTCAAGTGGAATGGACACCGCGATGCCCTGACTCGAAATAAGGCCGGATATCCCTGCAGTGACTGGAATGCAGTCTCGTCTTGCATCTCCCAAGACGAAAGGCTGTCTGAATCCCCTATGGAGACCACAGAGAAAGACCTAGTTCCCCACCTCATCGCGACAGGAGGCCTCAAATCCTTTGAAAACTCCAGAGGTATGCGGAGATCAGTGCCTCCAAAGGAGACGATGCCTGACTCCTCGTGAAACTTGATAGGAGACCCAGGATTCCTGTGGCACGTGGAAAGGGACCCTTGGTCTCCCGTCTCAGCTGGAGAGGCGTCCGAATTGCCCTGCAAAGCCTCGAGGAGAATCCCGAGTTGTCCCTCGCAACTAGGCAGGAGTCCTGACATGGCTGAACACACACGTGTGTGGAAGGGCCATCCCCGTCGTAACTCGAGAATATACCTCAGGTTCCCGCCGCAACTCGAGAAAAACCATGAGACTTCCCCCTCGCCGCGAGATGAGGCCCGATTCCCCTGCACTGCGTGCAGAGCAATTCTGTGTTGCACATCACACATGAAAGGAGCCTTGATTTCCTTCATGGCACTCCAGAGAAACCCCAAGAACACTGTTTCAAGGCTAGAGGGATCCTGAGGTCACTGTAGCAACACGAAAGAGCTCCGTTGACCAAAAACCAACTCGAGATGAGAGGTTAGTCCCTGGCTTCGACTCCAGAGGAATACCACCTTACCACAAGCACCTCAAGAGGAGGCTTCTCTCAGCTCTAGGTATGTGAGAGGGACCCTGAGTTTGCGGCCTCAACTGGAATGGACACCGCGATGCCCTGACTCGAAATAAGGCCGGATATCCCTGCAGTGACTGGAATGCAGGCTTGTCTTGCATCTCCCAAGACGAAAGGGTGTCTGAATCCCCTGTGGAGACGACAGAGAAAGACCTAGTTCCCCACCTCATCGCGAAAGGAGGCCTCAAATCCTTTGAAAACTCCAGAGGTATGTGGAGATCAGTGCCTCCAAAGGAGACGATGCCTGACTGCTCGTGAAACTTGATAGGAGACCCAGGATTCCTGTGGCACGTGGAAAGGGACCCTTGGTCTCCCGTCTCAGCTGGAGAGGCGTCCCAATTGCCCTGCAAAGCCTCGAGGAGAATCCCGAGTTGTCCCTCGCAAGTAGGCAGGAGTCCTGACATGGCTGAACACACAGGAGTGTGGAAGGGCCATCCCCGTCGTAACTCGAGAATATACCCCAGGTTCCCGCCGCAACTCGAGAAAAACCATGAGATTTCCCCCTCGCCGCGAGATGAGGCCCGATTCCCCTGCACTGCGTGCAGAGCAATTCCGTGTTGCACATCACACATGAAAGGAGCCTTTATTTCCTTGATGGCACTCCAGAGAAACCCCAAGAACACTGTTTCAAGGCTAGAGGGATCCTGAGGTCACTGTGGCAACACGAAAGAGCTCCGTGGACCAAGAATCAACACGAGATGAGAGGTTATTCCCTGGCTTCGACTCCTGAGGAATACCACCTTACCACAAGCACCTCAAGAGGAGGTTTCTCTCAGCTCTAAGTATGTGAAAGGGATCCTGAGTTTGCGGCCTCAAATGGAAAGGACACCGCGATGCCCTGACTTGAAATAAGGCCGGATATCCCTGCAGTGACTTGAATGCAGGCTCGTCTTGCATCTCCCAAGAAGAAAGGATGTCTGAATCCCCTGTGGAGACCACAGAGAAAGACCTAGTTCGCCACCTCATCGCGACCGGAGGCCTCACATCCTTTGAAAACTCCAGAGGCACGCGGAGATCAGTGCCTCCAAAGGAGACGATGCCTGACTCCTCGTGAAACTTGATAGGAGTCCCAGGATTCTTGTGGCACGTGGAAAAGGACCCTTGGTCTCCCGCCTCAGCTGGAGAGGCTTTCCAATTGCCCTGCCAAGCCTCGAGGTGAATCCCGAGTTTTCCCTTGCAACTAGGCAGGAGTCCTGACGTCGCTGAAGAAACACGTGGGTGGAAGGGCCATCCCCGTCGTAACTCGAGAATATACCCCAGGTTCCCGCCGCAACTCGAGAAAAGCCATGAGACTTCCCCCTCGCCGCGAGATGAGGCCCGATTCCCCTGCACTGCGTGCAGAGCAATTCCGTGTTGCACATCACACATGAAAGGAGCCTTGATTTCCTTCATGGCACTCCCGAGAAACCCCAAGAACACTGTTTCAAGGCTAGAGGGATCCTGAGGTCACTGTAGCAACACGAAAGAGCTCCGTGGACCAAAAATCAACTCGAGATGAGAGGTTAGTCCCTGGCTTCGACTCCAGAGGAATACCACCTTACCACAAGCACCTCAAGAGGAGACTTCACTCAGCTCTATGTATGTGAGAGGGACCCTGAGTTTACGGCCTCAAGTGGAATGGACACCGCGATGCCCTGACGCGAAATAAGGCTGGATATCCCTGCAGTGACTTGAATGCAGGCTCGTCTTGCATCTCCCAAGAAGAAAGGATGTCTGAATCCCCTGTGGAAAGCACAGAGAAAGACCTAGTTCCCCACCTCATCGCGACCGGAGGCCTCACATCCTTTGAAAACTCCAGAGGTACGCGGAGATCAGTGCCTCCAAAGGAGACGATGCCTGACTCCTCGAGAAACTTGATAGGAGTCCCAGGATTCCTGTGGCACGTGGAAAGGGACACTTGGTCTCCCGCCTCAGCTGGAGAGGCGTCCCAATTGCCTTGCCAAGCCTCGAGGAGAATCCCGAGTTGTGTCTCGCAACTAGGCAAGAGTCCTGACATGGCTGAACACATACGTGTGTGGAAGGGCCATCCCCGTCTTAACTCGAGAATATACCTCAGGTTCCCGCCGCAACTAGAGAAAAACCATGAGACTTCCCCCTCGCCGCGAGATGAGGCCCGATTCCCCTGCACTGCGTGCAGAGCAATTCCGTGTTGCACATCACACATGAAAGGAGCCTTGATTTCCTTGATGGCATTCCAGAGAAACCCCAAGAACACTGTTTCAAGGCTAGAGGGATCCTGAGGTCACTGTAGCAACACGAAAGAGCTCCGTGGACCAAGAATCAACACGAGATGAGAGGTTAGTCCCTGGCTTCGACTCCTGAGGAATACCACCTTACCACAAGCACCTCAAGAGGAGGCTTCTCTCAGCTCTAGGTATGTGAGAGGGACCCTGAGTTTGCGGCCTCAAGTGGAATGGACACCGCGATGCCCTGACGCGAAATAAGGCTGGATATCCCTGCAGTGACTTGAATGCAGGCTCGTCTTGCATCTCCCAAGATGAAAGGATGTCTGAATCCCCTGTGGAGACCACAGAGAAAGACCTAGTTCCCCACCTCATCACGACCGGAGGCCTCACATCCTTTGAAAACTCCCGAGGTACGCGGAGATCAGTGCCTCCAAAGGAGACGATGCCTGACTTTCGTGAAACTTGATAGGAGACCCAGGATTCCTGTGGCACGTGGAAAGGGACCCTTGGTCTCCCGTCTCAGCTGGAGAGGCGTCCCAATTGCCCTGCAAAGCCTCGAGGAGAATCCCGAGTTGTCCCTCGCAAGTAGGCAGGAGTCCTGACATGGCTGAACACACAGGAGTGTGGAAGGGCCATCCCCGTCGTAACTCGAGAATATACCCCAGGTTCCCGCCGCAACTCGAGAAAAACCATGAGACTTCCCCCTCGCCGCGAGATGAGGCCCGATTCCCCTGCACTGCGTGCAGAGCAATTCCGTGTTGCACATCACACATGAAAGGAGCCTTGATTTCCTTCATGGCACTCCAGAGAAACCCCAAGAACACTGTTTCAAGGCTAGAGGGATCCTGAGGTCACTGTGGCAACACGAAAGAGCTCCGTGGACCAAGAATCAACACGAGATGAGAGGTTAGTCCCTGGCTTCGACTCCTGAGGAATACCACCTTACCACAAGCACCTCAAGAGGAGGCTTCTCTCAGCTCTAGGTATGTGAAAGGGATCCTGAGTTTGCGGCCTCAAATGGAATGGACACCGCGATGCCCTGACTCGAAATAAGGCCGGATATCCCTGCAGTGACTTGAATGCAGGCTCGTCTTGCATCTCCCAAGAAGAAAGGATGTCTGAATCCCCTGTGGAGACCACAGAGAAAGACCTAGTTCCCCACCTCATCGCGACCGGAGGCCTCACATCCTTTGAAAACTCCAGAGGTACGCGGAGATCAGTGCCTCCAAAGGAGACGATGCCTGACTCCTCGTGAAACTTGATAGGAGTCCCAGGATTCTTGTGGCACGTGGAAAGGGACCCTTGGTCTCCCGCCTCAGCTGGAGAGGCGTTCCAATTGCCCTGCCAAGACTCGAGGAGAATCCCGAGTTGTCCCTTGCAACTAGGCAGGAGTCCTGACGTCGCTGAAGAAACACGTGGGTGGAAGGGCCATCCCCATCGTAACTCGAGAATATACCCCAGGTTCCCGCCGCAACTCGAGAAAAACCCTGAGACTTCCCCCTCGATGCGAGATGAGGCCCGATTCCCCTGTACTGCGTGCAGAGCAATTCCGTCTTGCACATCACAAATGAAAGGAGCCTTGATTTCCTTGATGGCACTCCAGAGAAACCCCAAGAACACTGTTTCAAGGATAGAGGGATCCTGAGGTCACTGTAGCAACACGAAAGAACTCTGTGGACCAAAAATCAACTCGAAAAGAGAGGTTAGTCCCTGGATTCGTCTCCAGAGGAATACCACCTTACCACAAGCACCTCAAGAGGAGGCTTCTCTCAGCTCTAGGTATGTGAGAGGGACCCTGAGTTTGCGGCCTCAAGTGGAATGGACACCGCGATGCCCTGACTCGAAATAAGGCCGGATATCCCTGCAGTGACTTCAATGCAGGCTCGTCTTGCATCTCCCAGGAAGAAAGGATGTCTGAATCCCCTGTGGAAAGCACAGAGAAAGACTTAGTTCCCCACCTCATCGCGACCGATAGCCTCACATCCTTTGAAAACTCCAGAGGTACGCGGAGATCAGTGCCTCCAAAGGAGACGATGCCTGACTCCTCGTGAAACTTGATAGGAGTACCAGGATTCCTGAGACACGTGGAAAGGGACCCTCGGTCTCCCGTATCAGCTGGAAAGGCATCCCAATTGCCCTGCAAAGCCTCGAGGAGAATCCCGAGTTGTCCCTCGCAACTAGTCAGGAGTCCTGACATGGCTGAACACACACGTGGGTGGAAGGGCCATCCCCGTCGTAATTCGAGAATATACCCCAGGTTCCCCCCGCAACTCGAGAAAAACCATGAGACTTCCCCCTCGCCGCGAGACGAGGCCCGATTCCCCTGCACTGCGTGCAGAGCAATTCCGTGTTGCACATCACACATGAAAGGAGCCTTGATTTCCTTGATGGCACTCCAGAGAAACCCCAAGAACACTGTTTCAAGGATAGAGGGATCCTGAGGTCACTGTAGTAACACGGAAGAACTCTGTGGACCAAAAATCAACTCGAAAAGAGAGGTTAGTCCCTGGATTCGTCTTCAGAGGAATACCACCTTACCACAAGCACCTCAAGAGGAGGCTTCTCTCAGCTCTAGGTATGTGAGAGGGACCCTGAATTTGCGGCCTCAAGTGGAATGGACACCGCGATGCCCTGACTCAAAATAAGGCCGGATATCCCTGCAGTGACTTCAATGCAGGCTCGTCTTGCATCTCCCAGGAAGAAAGGATGTCTGAATCCCCTGTGGAAAGCACAGAGAAAGACTTAGTTCCCCACCTCATCGCGACCGATAGCCTCACATCCTTTGAAAACTCCAGAGGTACGCGGAGATCAGTGCCTCCAAAGGAGACGATGCCTGACTTCTCGTGAAACTTGATAGGAGTCCCAGGATTCCTGTGGCACTTGGAAAGGGACACTTGGTCTCCCGCCTCAGCTGGAGAGGCGTCCCAATTGCCCTGACAAGCCTCGAGGAGAATCCAGAGTTGTCCCTCGCAAGTAGGCAGGAGTCCTAACGTCGCTGAAGAAACACGTGGGTGGAAGGGCCATCCCCGTCGTAACTCGAGAATATACCCCAGGTTCCCGCCGCAACTCGAGAAAAACCATGAGACTTCCCCCTCGCGGCGAGATGAGGCCCGATTCCCCTGCACTGCGTGCAGAGCAATTCCGTGTTGCACATCACACATGAAAGGAGCCTTGATTTCCTTGATGGCACTCCAGAGAAACCCCAAGAACACTGTTTCAAGGCTAGAGGGATCCTGAGGTCACTGTAGCAACACGAAAGAGCTCCGTGGACCAAGAATCAACACGCGATGAGAGGTTAGTCCCTGGCTTCGACTCCTGAGGAATACCACCTTACCACAAGCACCTCAAGAGGAGGCTTCTCTCAGCTCTAGGTATGTGAGAGGGATCCTGAGTTTGCGGCCTCAAGTGGAATGGACACCGCGATGCCCTGACTCGAAATAAGGCCGGATATCCCTGCAGTGACTTGAATGCAGGCTCGTCTTGCATCTCCCAAGAAGAAAGGATGTCTGAATCCCCTGTGGAGACCACAGAGAAACACCTAGTTCCCCACCTCATCGCGACCGCAGGCCTCACATCCTTTGAAAACTCCAGAGGTACGCGGAGATCAGTGCCTCCAAAGGAGACGATGCCTGACTCCTCATGAAACTTGATAGGAGTCCCAGGATTCTTGTGGCACGTGGAAAGGGACCCTTGGTCTCCCGCCTCAGCTGGAGAGGCGTCCCAATTGCCCTGCCAAGCCTCGAGGAGAATCCCGAGTTGTCCCTCGCAACTAGGCAGGAGTCCTGACGTCGCTGAAGAAACACGTGGGTGGAAGGGCCATCCCCGTCGTAACTCGAGAATATACCCCAGGTTCCCGCCGCAACTCGAGAAAAACCATGAGACTTCCCCCTCGCCGCGAGATGAGGCCCGATTCCCCTGCACTGCGTGCAGAGCAATTCCGTGTTGCACATCACACATTAAAGGAGCCTTGATTTCCTTCATGGCACTCCAGAGAAACCCCAAGAACACTGTTTCAAGGCTAGAGGGATCCTGAGGTCACTGTAGCAACAGGAAAGAGCACCGTGGACCAAAAATCAACTCGAGATGAGAGGTTAGTCCCTGGCTTCGACTCCAGAGGAATACCACCTTACCACAAGCACCTCAAGAGGAGGCTTCTCTCAGCTCTAGGTATGTGAGAGAGACCCTGAGTTTGCGGCCTCAAGTGGAATGGACACCGCGATGCCCTGACTCGAAATAAGGCCGGATATCCCTGCAGTGACTGGAATGCAGGCTCGTCTTGCATCTCCCAAGACGAAAGGGTGTCTGAATCGCCTGTGGAGACCACAGAGAAAGACCTAGTTCCCCACCTCATCGCGACAGGAGGCCTCAAATCCTTTGAAAACTCCAGAGGTATGCGGAGATCAGTGCCTCCAAAGGAGACGATGCCTGACTTCTCGTGAAACTTGATAAGAGACCCAGGATTCCTGTGGCACGTGGAAAGGAACCCTTGGTCTCCCGTCTCAGCTGGAGAGGCGTCCCAATTGCCCTGCAAAGCCTCGAGGAGAATCCCGAGTTGTCCCTCGCAACTAGGCAGGAGTCCTGACATGGCTGAACACACACGTGTGTGGAAGGGCCATCCCCGTCGTAACTCGAGAATATACCCCAGGTTCCCGCCGCAACTCGACAAAAACCATGAGACTTCCCCCTCGCCGCGAGATGAGGCCCGATTCCCCTGCACTGCGTGCAGAGCAATTCCGTGTTGCACATCACACATGAAAGGAGCCTTGATTTCCTTGATGGCACTCCAGAGAAACCCCAAGAACACTGTTTCAAGGCTAGAGGGATCCTGAGGTCACTGTAGCAACACGAAAGAGCTCCGTGGACCAAGAATCAACACGAGATGAGAGGTTAGTCCCTGGCTTCGACTCCAGAGGAATACCACCTTACCACAAGCACCTCAAGAGGAGGCTTCTTTCAGCTCTAGGTATGTGAGAGGAATCCTGAGTTTGCGGCCTCAAGTGGAATGGACACCGCGATGCCCTGACTCGAAATAAGGCCGGATATCCCTGCAGTGACTTGAATGCAGGCTCGTCTTGCATCTCCCAAGAAGAAAGGATGTCTGAATCCCCTGTGGAGACCACAGAGAAACACCCAGTTCCCCACCTCAACGCGACCGGAGGCCTCACATCCTTTGAAAACTCCAGAGGTACGCGGAGATCAGTGCCTCCAAAGGAGACGATGCCTGACTCCTCGTGAAACTTGATAGGAGTCCCAGGATTCTTGTGGCACGTGGAAAGGGACCCTTGGTCTCCCGCCTCAGCTGGAGAGGCGTTCCAATTGCCCTGCCAAGCCTCGAGGAGAATCCCGCGTTGTCCCTCGCAACTAGGCAGGAGTCCTGACGTGGCTGAACAAACACGTGGGTGGAAGGGCCATCCCCGTCGTAACTCGAGAATATACCCCAGGTTCCCGCCGCAACTCGAGAAAAACCATGAGACTTCCCCCTCGATGCGAGATGAGGCCCGATTCCCCTGTACTGCGTGCAGAGCAATTCCGTCTTGCACATCACACATGAAAGGAGCCTTGATTTCCTTGATGGCACTCCAGAGAAACCCCCAGAACACTGTTTCAAGGATAGAGGGATCCTGAGGTCACTGTAGCAACACGAAAGAACTCTGTGGACCAAAAATCAACTCGAAAAGAGAGGTTAGTCCCTGGATTCGTCTCCAGAGGAATACCACCTTACGACAAGCACCTCAAGAGGAGGCTTCTCTCAGCTCTAGGTATGTGAGAGGGACCCTGAGTTTGCGGCCTCAAGTGGAATGGACACCGCGATGCCCTGACTCGAAATAAGGCCGGATATCCCTGCAGTGACTTCAATGCAGGCTCATCTTGCATCTCCCAGGACGAAAGGATGTCTGAATCCCCTGTGGAAAGCACAGAGAAAGATTTAGTTCCCCACCTCATCGCAACCGATAGCCTCACATCCTTTGAAAACTCCAGAGGTACGCGGAGATCAGTGCCTCCAAAGGAGACGATGCCTGACTCCTCGTGAAACTTGATAGGAGTCCCAGGATTCCTGTGGCACGTGGAAAGGGACCCTTGGTCTCCCGCCTCAGCTGGAGAGGCGTCCCAATGGCCTTGCCAAGCCTCGAGGAGAATCCCGAGTTGTGTCTCGCAACTAGGCAAGAGTCCTGACGTGGCTGAACAAACACGTGTGTGGAAGGGCCATCCCCGACGTAACTCGAGAATATACCCCAGGTTCCCGCCGCAACTCGAGAAAAACCATGAGACTTCCCCCTCGATGCGAGATGAGGCCCGATTCCCCTGGACTGCGTGCAGAGCAATTCCGTGTTGCACATCACACATGAAAGGAGCCTTGATTTCCTTCATGGCACTCCAGAGAAACCCCAAGAACACTGTTTCAAGGCTAGAGGGATCCTGAGGTCACTGTAGCAACACGAAAGAGCTCCGTGGGCCAAAAATCAACTCGAGATGAGAGGTTAGTCCCTGGCTTCGAATCCAGAGGTATACCACCTTACCACAAGCACCTCAAGAGGAGGCTTCTCTCAGCTCTAGGTATGTGAGAGGGACCCTGAGTTTGCGGCCTCAAGTGGAATGGACACCGCGATGCCCTGACTCGAAATAAGGCCGGATATCCCTGCAGTGACTTGAATGCAGGCTCGTCTTGCATCTCCCAAGAAGAAAGGATGTCTGAATCCCCTGTGGAGACCACAGAGAAACACCTAGTTCCCCACCTCATCGCGACCGGAGGCCTCACATCCTTTGAAAACTCCAGAGGTACGCGGAGATCAGTGCCTCCAAAGGTGACGATGCCTGACTCCTCGTGAAACTTGATAGGAGTCCCAGGATTCCTGTGGCACGTGGAAAGGGACCCTTGGTCTCCCGCCTCAGCTGGAGAGGCGTCCCAATTGCCCTGCCAAGCCTCGAGGAGAATCCCGAGTTGTCCCTCGCAACTAGGCAGGAGTCCTGACGTGGCTGAAGAAACACGTGGGTGGAAGGGCCATCCCCGTCGTAACTCGAGAATATACCTCAGGTTCCTGCCGCAACTCGAGAAAAACCATTAGACTTCCCCCTCGCCGCGAGATGAGGCCTGATTCCCCTGCACTGCGTGCAGAGCAATTCCGTGTTGCACATCACACATGAAAGGAGCCTTGATTTCCTTCATGGCACTCCAGAGAAACCCCAAGAACACTGTTTCAAGGCTAGAGGGATCCTGAGGTCACTGTAGCAACACGAAAGAGCTCCGTGGACCAAAAATCAACTCGAGATGAGAGGTTAGTCCCTTGCTTCGACTCCAGAGGAATACCACCTTACGACAAGCACCTCAAGAGGAGGCTTCTCTCAGCTCTAGGTATGTGAGAGGGACCCTGAGTTTGCGGCCTCAAGTGGAATGGACACCGCGATGCCCTGACTTGAAATAAGGCCGGATATCCCTGCAGTGACTGGAATGCAGGCTCGTCTTGCATCTCCCAAGACGAAAGGGTGTCTGAATCCCCTGTGGAGACCACAGAGAAAGACCTAGTTCCCCACCTCATCGCGACCGGAGGCCTCACATCCTTTAAAAACTCCAGAGGTATGCGGAGATCAGTGCCTCCAAAGGAGACGATGCCTGACTCCTCGTGAAACTTGATAGGAGTCCCAGGATTCCTGTGGCACGTGGAAAGGGACCCTTGGTCTCCCGTCTCAGCTGGAGAGGCGTCCCAATTGCCCTGCCAAGCCTCGAGGAGAATCCCGAGTTGTCCCTCGCAACTAGGCAGGAGTCCTAACGTCGCTGAAGGAACACGTGGGTGGAAGGGCCATCCCCGTCGTAACTCGAGAATATACCCCAGGTTCCCGCCGCAACTCGAGAAAAACCATGAGACTTCCCCCTCGCCGTGAGATGCGGCCCGATTCCCCTGCACTGCGTGCAGAGCAATTCCGTGTTGCACATCACACATGAAAGGAGCCTTGATTTCCTTGATGGCACTCCAGAGAAACCCCAAGAACACTGTTTCAAGGCTAGAGGGATACTGAGGTCACTGTAGCAACATGAAAGAGCTCCGTGGACCAAGAATCAACACGAGATGAAAGGTTAGTCCCTGGCTTCGACTCCTGAGGAATACCACCTTACCACAAGCACCTCAAGAGGAGGCTTCTCTCAGCTCTAGGTATGTGAGAGGGATTCTGAGTTTGCGGCCTCAAGTGGAATGGACACCGCGATGCCCTGACTCGAAATAAGGCCGGATAGTCCTGCAGTGACTGGAATGCAGGCTCGTCTTGCATCTCCCAAGACGAAAGGGTGTCTGAATCCCCTGTGGAGACCACAGAGAAAGACCTAGTTCCCCACCTCATCGCGACAGGAGGCCTCAAATCCTTTGAAAACTACAGAGGTATGCGGAGATCAGTGCCTCCAAAGGAGACGATGCCTGACTCCTCGTGAAACTTGATAGGAGACCCAGGATTCCTGTGGCACGTGGAAAGGGACCCTTGGTCTCCCGTCTCAGCTGGAGAGGCGTCCCAATTGCCCTGCCAAGCCTCGAGGAGAATCCCGAGTTGTACCTCGCAACTAGGCAGGAGTCCTGACATCGCTGAAGGAACACGTGGGTGGAAGGGCCATCCCCGTCGTAACTCGAGAATATACCCCAGGTTCCCGCCGCAACTCGAGAAAAACCATGAGACTTCCCCCTCGCCGTGAGATGCGGCCCGATTCCCCTGCACTGCGTGCAGAGCAATTCCGTGTTGCACATCACACATGAAAGGAGCCTTGATTTCCTTGATGGCACTCCAGAGAAACCCCAAGAACACTGTTTCAAGGCTAGAGGGATACTGAGGTCACTGTAGCAACACGAAAGAGCTCCGTGGACCAAGAATCAACACGAGATGAAAGGGTAGTCCCTGGCTTCGACTCCTGAGGAATACCACCTTACCACAAGCACCTCAAGAGGAGGCTTCTCTCAGCTCTAGGTATGTGAGAGGGATCCTGAGTTTGCGGCCTCAAGTGGAATGGACACCGCGATGCCCTGACTCGAAATAAGGCCGGATATCCCTGCAGTGACTTGAATGCAGGCTCGTCTTGCATCTCCCAAGAAGAAAGGATGTCTGAATCCCCTGTGGAGACCACAGAGAAACACCTAATTTCCCACCTCATCGCGACCGCAGGCCTCACATCCTTTGAAAACTCCAGAGGAACGCGGAGATCAGTGCCTCCAAAGGAGACGATGCCTGACTCCTCGTGAAACTTGATAGGAGTCCCAGGATTCTTCTGGCACGTGGAAAGGGACCCTTGGTCTCCCGCCTCAGCTGGAGAGGCGTTCCAATTGCCCTGCCAAGCCTCGAGGAGAATCCCGAGTTGTCCTTCGCAACTAGGCAGGAGTCCTGACATGGCTGAACAAATACGTGGGTGGAAGGGCCATCCCCGTCGTAACTCGAGAATATACCCCAGGTTCCCGCCGCAACTCGAGAAAAACCATGAGACTTCCCCCTCGATGCGAGATGAGGCCCGATTCCCCTGTACTGCGTGCAGAGCAATTCCGTCTTGCACATCACAAATGAAAGGAGCCTTGATTTCCTTGATGGCACTCCAGAGAAACCCCAAGAACACTGTTTCAAGGATAGAGGGATCCTGAGGTCACTGTAGCAACACGAAAGAACTCTGTGGACCAAAAATCAACTCGAAAAGAGAGGTTAGTCCCTGGATTCGTCTCCAGAGGAATACCACCTTACCACAAGCACCTCAAGAGGAGGCTTCTCTCAGCTCTAGGTATGTGAGAGGGATCCTGAGTTTGCGGCCTCAAGTGGAATGGACACCGCGATGCCCTGACTCGAAATAAGGCCGGATATCCCTGCAGTGACTTGAATGCAGGCTCGCCTTGCATCTCCCAAGAAGAAAGGATGTCTGAATCCCCTGTGGAGACCACAGAGAAACACCTAATTCCCCACCTCATCGCGACCGGAGGCCTCACATCCTTTGAAAACTCCAGAGGTACGCGGAGATCAGTGCCTCCAAAGGAGACGATGCCTGACTCCTCGTGAAACTTGATAGGAGTCCCAGGATTCTTGTGGCACGTGGAAAGGGACCCTTGGTCTCCCGCCTCAGCTGGAGAGGCGTTCCAATTGCCCTGCCAAGCCTCGAGGAGAATCCCGAGTTGTCCTTCGCAACTAGGCAGGAGTCCTGACGTGGCTGAACAAACACGTGGGTGGAAGGGCCATCCCCGTCGTAACTCGAGAATATACCCCAGGTTCCCGCCGCAACTCGAGAAAAACCATGAGACTTCCCCCTCGCCGCGAGATGAGGCCCGATTCCCCTGCACTGCGTGCAGAGCAATTCCGTGTTGCACATCACACATGAAAGGAGCCTTGATTTCCTTGATGGCACTCCAGAGAAACCCCAAGATCACTGTTTCAAGGCTAGAGGGATCCTGAGGTCACTGTAGCAACACGAAAGAGCTCCGTGGACCAAAAATCAACTCGAGATGAGAGGTTAGTCCCTGGCTTCGACTCCAGAGGAATACCACCTTACCACAAGCACCTCAAGAGGAGGCTTCTCTCAGCTCTAGGTATGTGAGAGGGACCCTGAGTTTGCGGCCTCAAGTGGAATGGACACCGCGATGCCCTGACTCGAAATAAGGCCGGATATCCCTGCAGTGACTTCAATGCAGGCTCGTCTTGCATCTCCCAGGAAGAAAGGATGTCTGAATCCCCTGTGGAAAGCACAGAGAAAGACTTAGTTCCCCACCTCATCGCGACCGATAGCCTCACATCCTTTGAAAACTCCAGAGGTACGCGGAGATCAGTGCCTCCAAAGGAGACGATGCCTGACTCCTCGTGAAACTTGATAGGAGTACCAGGATTCCTGTGACACGTGGAAAGGGACCCTCGGTCTCCCGTATCAGCTGGAAAGGCATCCCAATTGCCCTGCAAAGCCTCGAGGAGAATCCCGAGTTGTCCCTCGCAACTAGTCAGGAGTCCTGACATGGCTGAACACACACGTGGGTGGAAGGGCCATCCCCGTCGTAACTCGAGAATATACCCCAGGTTCCCCCCGCAACTCGAGAAAAACCATGAGACTTCCCCCTCGCCGCGAGATGAGGCCCGATTCCCCTGTACTGCGTGCAGAGCAATTCCGTCTTGCACATCACACATGAAAGGAGCCTTGATTTCCTTGATGGCACTCCAGAGAAACCCCAAGAACACTGTTTCAAGGATAGAGGGATCCTGAGGTCACTGTAGTAACACGGAAGAACTCTGTGGACCAAAAATCAACTCGAAAAGAGAGGTTAGTCCCTGGATTCGTCTTTAGAGGAATACCACCTTACCACAAGCACCTCAAGAGGAGGCTTCTCTCAGCTCTAGGTATGTGAGAGGGACCCTGAATTTGCGGCCTCAAGTGGAATGGACACCGCGATGCCCTGACTCGAAATAAGGCCGGATATCCCTGCAGTGACTTCAATGCAGGCTCGTCTTGCATCTCCCAGGACGAAAGGATGTCTGAATCCCCTGTGGAAAGCACAGAGAAAGACTTAGTTCCCCACCTCATCGCGACCGATAGCCTCACATCCTTTGAAAACTCCAGAGGTACGCGGAGATCAGTGCCTCCAAAGGAGACGATGCCTGACTTCTCGTGAAACTTGATAGGAGTCCCAGGATTCCTGTGGCACTTGGAAAGGGACACTTGGTCTCCCGCCTCAGCTGGAGAGGCGTCCCAATTGCCCTGACAAGCCTCGAGGAGAATCCAGAGTTGTCCCTCGCAAGTAGGCAGGAGTCCTAACGTCGCTGAAGAAACACGTGGGTGGAAGGGCCATCCCCGTCGTAACTCGAGAATATACCCCAGGTTCCCGCCGCAACTCGAGAAAAACCATGAGACTTCCCCCTCGCGGCGAGATGAGGCCCGATTCCCCTGCACTGCGTGCAGAGCAATTCCGTGTTGCACATCACACATGAAAGGAGCCTTGATTTCCTTGATGGCACTCCAGAGAAACGCCAAGAACACTGTTTCAAGGCTAGAGGGATCCTGAGGTCACTGTAGCAACACGAAAGAGCTCCGTGGACCAAGAATCAACACGCGATGAGAGGTTAGTCCCTGGCTTCGACTCCTGAGGAATACCACCTTACCACAAGCACCTCAAGAGGAGGCTTCTCTCAGCTCTAGGTATGTGAGAGGGATCCTGAGTTTGCGGCCTCAAGTGGAATGGACACCGCGATGCCCTGACTCGAAATAAGGCCGGATATCCCTGCAGTGACTTGAATGCAGGCTCGTCTTGCATCTCCCAAGAAGAAAGGATGTCTGAATCCCCTGTGGAGACCACAGAGAAACACCTAGTTCCCCACCTCATCGCGACCGCAGGCCTCACATCCTTTGAAAACTCCAGAGGTACGCGGAGATCAGTGCCTCCAAAGGAGACGATGCCTGACTCCTCGTGAAACTTGATAGGAGTCCCAGGATTCTTGTGGCACGTGGAAAGGGACCCTTGGTTTCCCGCCTCAGCTGGAGAGGCGTCCCAATTGCCCTGCCAAGCCTCGAGGAGAATCCCGAGTTGTCCCTCGCAACTAGGCAGGAGTCCTGACGTCGCTGAAGAAACACGTGGGTGGAAGGGCCATCCCCGTCGTAACTCGAGAATATACCCCAGGTTCCCGCCGCAACTCGAGAAAAACCATGAGACTTCCCCCTCGCCGCGAGATGAGGCCCGATTCCCCTGCACTGCGTGCAGAGCAATTCCGTGTTGCACATCACACATTAAAGGAGCCTTGATTTCCTTCATGGCACTCCAGAGAAACCCCAAGAACACTGTTTCAAGGCTAGAGGGATCCTGAGGTCACTGTAGCAACACGAAAGAGCACCGTGGACCAAAAATCAACTCGAGATGAGAGGTTAGTCCCTGGCTTCGACTCCAGAGGAATACCACCTTACCACAAGCACCTCAAGAGGAGGCTTCTCTCAGCTCTAGGTATGTGAGAGAGACCCTGAGTTTGCGGCCTCAAGTGGAATGGACACCGCGATGCCCTGACTCGAAATAAGGCCGGATATCCCTGCAGTGACTGGAATGCAGGCTCGTCTTGCATCTCCCAAGACGAAAGGGTGTCTGAATCGCCTGTGGAGACCACAGAGAAAGACCTAGTTCCCCACCTCATCGCGACAGGAGGCCTCAAATCCTTTGAAAACTCCAGAGGTATGCGGAGATCAGTGCCTCCAAAGGAGACGATGCCTGACTTCTCGTGAAACTTGATAAGAGACCCAGGATTCCTGTGGCACGTGGAAAGGAACCCTTGGTCTCCCGTCTCAGCTGGAGAGGCGTCCCAATTGCCCTGCAAAGCCTCGAGGAGAATCCCGAGTTGTCCCTCGCAACTAGGCAGGAGTCCTGACATGGCTGAACACACACGTGTGTGGAAGGGCCATCCCCGTCGTAACTCGAGAATATACCCCAGGTTCCCGCCGCAACTCGAGAAAAACCATGAGACTTCCCCCTCGCCGCGAGATGAGGCCCGATTCCCCTGCACTGCGTGCAGAGCAATTCCGTGTTGCACATCACACATGAAAGGAGCCTTGATTTCCTTGATGGCACTCCAGAGAAACCCCAAGAACACTGTTTCAAGGCTAGAGGGATCCTGAGGTCACTGTAGCAACACGAAAGAGCTCCGTGGACCAAGAATCAACACGAGATGAGAGGTTAGTCCCTGGCTTCGACTCCAGAGGAATACCACCTTACGACAAGCACCTCAAGAGGAGGCTTCTTTCAGCTCTAGGTATGTGAGAGGAATCCTGAGTTTGCGGCCTCAAGTGGAATGGACACCGCGATGCCCTGACTCGAAATAAGGCCGGATATCCCTGCAGTGACTTGAATGCAGGCTCGTCTTGCATCTCCCAAGAAGAAAGGATGTCTGAATCCCCTGTGGAGACCACAGAGAAACACCCAGTTCCCCACCTCATGGCGACCGGAGGCCTCACATCCTTTGAAAACTCCAGAGGTACGCGGAGATCAGTGCCTCCAAAGGAGACGATGCCTGACTCCTCATGAAACTTGATAGGAGTCCCAGGATTCCTGTGGCACGTGGAAAGGGACCCTTGGTCTCCCGCCTCAGCTGGAGAGGCGTCCCAATTGCCCTGCCAAGCCTCGAGGAGAATCCCGAGTTGTCCCTCGCAACTAGGCAGGAGTCCTGACGTGGCTGAAGAAACACGTGGGTGGAAGGGCCATCCCCGTCGTAACTCGAGAATATACCTCAGGTTCCTGCCGCAACTCGAGAAAAACCATGAGACTTCCCCCTCGCCGCGAGATGAGGCCTGATTCCCCTGCACTGCGTGCAGAGCAATTCCGTGTTGCACATCACACATGAAAGGAGCCTTGATTTCCTTCATGGCACTCCAGAGAAACCCCAAGAACACTGTTTCAAGGCTAGAGGGATCCTGAGGTCACTGTAGCAACACGAAAGAGCTCCGTGGACCAAAAATCAACTCGAGATGAGAGGTTAGTCCCTTGCTTCGACTCCAGAGGAATACCCCCTTACGACAAGCACCTCAAGAGGAGGCTTCTCTCAGCTCTAGGTATGTGAGAGGGACCCTGAGTTTGCGGCCTCAAGTGGAATGGACACCGCGATGCCCTGACTTGAAATAAGGCCGGATATCCCTGCAGTGACTGGAATGCAGGCTCGTCTTGCATCTCCCAAGACGAAAGGGTGTCTGAATCCCCTGTGGAGACCACAGAGAAAGACCTAGTTCCCCACCTCATCGCGACCGGAGGCCTCACATCCTTTAAAAACTCCAGAGGTATGCGGAGATCAGTGCCTCCAAAGGAGACGATGCCTGACTCCTCGTGAAACTTGATAGGAGTCCCAGGATTCCTGTGGCACGTGGAAAGGGACCCTTGGTCTCCCGTCTCAGCTGGAGAGGCGTCCCAATTGCCCTGCCAAGCCTAGAGGAGAATCCCGAGTTGTCCCTCGCAACTAGGCAGGAGTCCTAACGTCGCTGAAGGAACACGTGGGTGGAAGGGCCATCCCCGTCGTAACTCGAGAATATACCCCAGGTTCCCGCCGCAACTCGAGAAAAACCATGAGACTTCCCCCTCGCCGTGAGATGCGGCCCGATTCCCCTGCACTGCGTGCAGAGCAATTCCGTGTTGCACATCACACATGAAAGGAGCCTTGATTTCCTTGATGGCACTCCAGAGAAACCCCAAGAACACTGTTTCAAGGCTAGAGGGATACTGAGGTCACTGTAGCAACATGAAAGAGCTCCGTGGACCAAGAATCAACACGAGATGAAAGGTTAGTCCCTGGCTTCGACTCCTGAGGAATACCACCTTACCACAAGCACCTCAAGAGGAGGCTTCTCTCAGCTCTAGGTATGTGAGAGGGATTCTGAGTTTGCGGCCTCAAGTGGAATGGACACCGCGATGCCCTGACTCGAAATAAGGCCGGATAGTCCTGCAGTGACTGGAATGCAGGCTCGTCTTGCATCTCCCAAGACGAAAGGGTGTCTGAATCGCCTGTGGAGACCACAGAGAAAGACCTAGTTCCCCACCTCATCGCGACAGGAGGCCTCAAATCCTTTGAAAACTACAGAGGTATGCGGAGATCAGTGCCTCCAAAGGAGACGATGCCTGACTCCTCGTGAAACTTGATAGGAGACCCAGGATTCCTGTGGCACGTGGAAAGGGACCCTTGGTCTCCCGTCTCAGCTGGAGAGGCGTCCCAATTGCCCTGCCAAGCCTCGAGGAGAATCCCGAGTTGTACCTCGCAACTAGGCAGGAGTCCTGACATCGCTGAAGGAACACGTGGGTGGAAGGGCCATCTCCGTCGTAACTCGAGAATATACCCCAGGTTCCCGCCGCAACTCGAGAAAAACCATGAGACTTCCCCCTCGCCGAGAGATGCGGCCCGATTCCCCTGCACTGCGTGCAGAGCAATTCCGTGTTGCACATCACACATGAAAGGAGCCTTGATTTCCTTGATGGCACTCCAGAGAAACCCCAAGAACACTGTTTCAAGGCTAGAGGGATCCTGAGGTCACTGTAGTAACACGAAAGAGCTCCGTGGACCAAGATTCAACACGAGATGAGAGGTTAGTCCCTGGCTTCGACTCCTGAGGAGTACCACCTTACCACAAGCACCTCAAGAGGAGGCTTCTCTCAGCTCTAGGTATGTGAGAGGGATCCTGAGTTTGCGGCCTCAAGTGGAATGGACACCGCGATGCCCTGACTCGAAATAAGGCCGGATATCCCTGCAGTGACTTGAATGCAGGCTCGCCTTGCATCTCCCAAGAAGAAAGGATGTCTGAATCCCCTGTGGAGACCACAGAGATACACCTAATTCCCCACCTCATCGCGACCGGAGGCCTCACATCCTTTGAAAACTCCAGAGGTACGCGGAGATCAGTGCCTCCAAAGGAGACGATGCCTGACTCCTCGTGAAACTTGATAGGAGTCCCAGGATTCTTGTGGCACGTGGAAAGGGACCCTTGGTCTCCCGCCTCAGCTGGAGAGGCGTTCCAATTGCCCTGCCAAGCCTCGAGGAGAATCCCGAGTTGTCCTTCGCAACTAGGCAGGAGTCCTGACGTGGCTGAACAAACACGTGGGTGGAAGGGCCATTCCCGTCGTAACTCGAGAATATACCCCAGGTTCCCGCCGCAACTCGAGAAAAACCATGAGACTTCCCCCTCGCCGCGAGATGAGGCCCGATTCCCCTGCACTGCGTGCAGAGCAATTCCGTGTTGCACATCACACATGAAAGGAGCCTTGATTTCCTTGATGGCACTCCAGAGAAACCCCAAGATCACTGTTTCAAGGCTAGAGGGATCCTGAGGTCACTGTAGCAACACGAAAGAGCTCCGTGGACCAAAAATCAACTCGAGATGAGAGGTTAGTCCCTGGCTTCGACTCCAGAGGAATACCACCTTACCACAAGCACCTCAAGAGGAGGCTTCTCTCAGCTCTAGGTATGTGAGAGGGACCCTGAGTTTGCGGCCTCAAGTGGAATGGACACCGCGATGCCCTGACTCGAAATAAGGCCGGATATCCCTGCAGTGACTTGAATGCAGGCTCGTCTTGCATCTCCCAAGACGAAAGGGTGTCTGAATCCCCTGTGGAGACCACAGAGAAAGACCTAGTTCCCCACCTCATCGCGACAGGAGGCCTCAAATCCTTTGAAAACTCCAGAGGTATGCGGAGATCAGTGCCTCCAAAGGAGACGATGCCTGACTCCTCGTGAAACTTGATAGGAGTCCCAGGATTCTTGTGGCACGTGGAAAGGGACCATTGGTCTCCCGTCTCAGCTGGAGAGGCGTCCCAATTGCCCTGCAAAGCCTCGAGGAGAATCCCGAGTTGTCCTTCGCAACTAGGCAGGAGTCCTGACGTCGCTGATGAAACATGTGGGTGGAAGGGCCATCCCCATCCTAACTCGAGAATATACCCCAGGTTCCCGCCGCAACTCGAGAAAAACCATGAGACTTCCCCCTCGCCGCGAGATGAGGCCCGATTCCCCTGCACTGCGTGCAGAGCAATTCCGTGTTGCACATCACACATGAAAGGAGCCTTGATTTCCTTGATGGCACTCCAGAGAAACCCCAAGAACACTGTTTCAAGGCTAGAGGGATCCTGAGGTCACTGTAGCAACACGAAAGAGCTCCATGGACCAAGAATCAACACGGGATGAGAGGTTAGTCCCTGGCTTCGACTCCTGAGGAATACCACCTTACCACAAGCACCTCAAGAGGAGGCTTCTCTCAGCTCTAGGTATGTGAGAGGGATCCTGAGTTTGCGGCCTCAAGTGGAATGGACACCGCGATGCCCTGACTCGAAATAAGGCCGGATATCCCTGCAGTGACTTGAATGCAGGCTCGTCTTGCATCTCCCAAGAAGAAAGGATGTCTGAATCCCCTGTGGAGACCACAGAGAAAGACCTAGTTCCCCACCTCATCGCGACCGGAGGCCTCACATCCTTTGAAAACTCCAGAGGTACGCGGAGATCAGTGCCTCCAAAGGAGACGATGCCTGACTCCTCGTGAAACTTGATAGGAGTCCCAGGATTCTTGTGGCACGTGGAAAGGGACCCTTGGTCTCCCGCCTCAGCTGGAGAGGCGTTCCAATTGCCCTGCCAAGCCTCGAGGAGAATCCCGAGTTGTCCCTCGCAACTAGGCAGGAGTCCTGACGTGGCTGAACAAACACGTGGGTGGAAGGGCCATCCCCGTCGTAACTCGAGAATATACCCCAGGTTCCCGCCGCAACTCGAGAAAAACCATGAGACTTCCCCCTCGATGCGAGATGAGGCCCGATTCCCCTGTACTGCGTGCAGAGCAATTCCGTGTTGCACATCACACATGAAAGGAGCCTTGATTTCCTTGATGGCACTCCAGAGAAACCCCAAGAACACTGTTTCAAGGCTAGAGGGATCCTGAGGTCACTGTAGCAACACGACAGAACTCCGTGGACCAAGAATCAACACGAGATGAGAGGTTAGTCCCTGGATTCGACTCCTGAGGAATACCACCTTACCACAAGCACCTCAAGAGGAGGCTTCTCTCAGCTCTAGGTATGTGAGAGGGATCCTGAGTTTGCGGCCTCAAGTGGAATGGACACCGCGATGCCCTGACTCGAAATAAGGCCGGATATCCCTGCAGTGACTTGAATGCAGGCTCGTCTTGCATCTCCCAAGAAGAAAGGATGTCTGAATCCCCTGTGGAGACCACAGAGAAACACCTAGTTCCCCACCTCATCGAGACCGGAGGCCTCACATCCTTTGAAAACTCCAGAGGTACGCGGAGATCAGTGCCTCCAAAGGAGACGATGCCTGACTCCTCGTGAAACTTGATAGGAGTCCCAGGATTCTTGTGGCACGTGGAAAGGGACCCTTGGTCTCCCGCCTCAGCTGGAGAGGCGTTCCAATTGCCTGCCAAACCTCGAGGAGAATCCCGAGTTGTCCCTCGCAACTAGGCAGGAGTCCTGACGTGGCTGAACAAACACGTGGGTGGAAGGGCCATCCCCGTCGTAACTCGAGAATATACCCCAGGTTCCCGCCGCAACTCGAGAAAAACCATGAGACTTCCCCCTCGATGCGAGATGAGGCCCGATTCCCCTGTACTGCGTGCAGAGCAATTCCGTCTTGCACATCACACATGAAAGGAGCCTTGATTTCCTTGATGGCACTCCAGAGAAACCCCAAGAACACTGTTTCAAGGCTAGAGGGATGCAGAGGTCACTGTAGCAACACGAAAGAACTCTGTGGACCAAAAATCAACTCGAAAAGAGAGGTTAGTCCCTGGATTCGTCTCCAGAGGAATACCACCTTACCACAAGCACCTCAAGAGGAGGCTTCTCTCAGCTCTAGGTATGTGAGAGGGACCCTGAGTTTGCGGCATCAAGTGGAATGGACACCGCGATGCCCTGACTCGAAATAAGGCCGGATATCCCTGCAGTGACTTCAATGCAGGCTCGTCTTGCATCTCCCAGGACGAAAGGATGTCTGAATCCCCTGTGGAAAGCACAGAGAAAGACTTAGTTCCCAACCTCATCGCGACCGATAGCCTCACATCCTTTGAAAACTCCAGAGGTACGCGGAGATCAGTGCCTCCAAAGGAGACGATGCCTGACTCCTCGTGAAACTTGATAGGAGTCCCAGGATTCCTGTGGCACGTGGAAAGGGACCCTTGGTCTCCCGCCTCAGCTGGAGAGGCGTCCCAATTGCCTTGCCAAGCCTCGAGGAGAATCCTGAGTTGTGTCTCGCAACTAGGCAAGAGTCCTGACGTGGCTGAACACACACGTGTGTGGAAGGGCCATCCCCGCCGTAACTCGAGAATATACCCCAGGTTCCCGCCGCAACTCGAGAAAAACCATGAGACTTCCCCCTCGCCGCGAGATGAGGCCCGATTCCCCTGCACTGCGTGCAGAGCAATTCTGTGTTGCACATCACACATGAAAGTAGCCTTGATTTCCTTCATGGCACTCCAGAGAAACCCCAAGAACACTGTTTCAAGGCTAGAGGGATCCTGAGGTCACTGTAGCAACACGAAAGAGCTCCGTGGACCAAAAATCAACTCGAGATGAGAGGTTAGTCCCTGGCTTCGACTCCAGAGGAATACCACCTTACCACAAGCACCTCAAGAGGAGGCTTCTCTCAGCTCTAGGTATGTGAGAGGGACCCTGAGTTTGCGGCCTCAAGTGGAATGGACAACGCGATGCCCTGACTCGAAATAAGGCCGGATATCCCTGCAGTGACTGGAATGCAGGCTCGTCTTGCATCTCCCAAGACGAAAGGGTGTCTGAATCCCCTGTGGAGACCACAGAGAAAGACCTAGTTCCCCACCTCATCGCGACAGGAGGCCTCAAATCCTTTGAAAACTCCAGAGGTATGCGGAGATCAGTGCCTCCAAAGGAGACGATGCCTGACTCCTCGTGAAACTTGATAGGAGTCCCAGGATTCTTGTGGCACGTGGAAAGGGACCCTTGGTCTCCCGTCTCAGCTGGAGAGGCGTCCCAATTGCCCTGCAAAGCCTCGAGGAGAATCCCGAGTTGTCCTTCGCAACTAGGCAGGAGTCCTGACGTCGCTGATGAAACATGTGGGTGGAAGGGCCATCCCCATCCTAACTCGAGAATATACCCCAGGTTCCCGCCGCAACTCGAGAAAAACCATGAGACTTCCCCCTCGCCGCGAGATGAGGCCCGATTCCCCTGTACTGCGTGCAGAGCAATTCCGTGTTGCACATCACACATGAAAGGAGCCTTGATTTCCTTGATGGCACTCCAGAGAAACCCCAAGAACACTGTTTCAAGGCTAGAGGGATCCTGAGGTCACTGTAGCAACACGAAAGAGCTCCGTGGACCAAGAATCAACACGGGATGAGAGGTTAGTCCCTAGCTTCGACTCCTGAGGAATACCACCTTACCACAAGCACCTCAAGAGGAGGCTTCTCTCAGCTCTAGGTATGAGAGAGGGATCCTGAGTTTGCGGCCTCAAGTGGAATGGACACCGCGATGCCCTGACTCGAAATAAGGCCGGATATCCCTGCAGTGACTTGAATGCAGGCTCGTCTTGCATCTCCCAAGAAGAAAGGATGTCTGAATCCCCTGTGGAGACCACAGAGAAAGACCTAGTTCCCCACCTCATCGCGACCGGAGGCCTCACATCCTTTGAAAACTCCAGAGGTACGCGGAGATCAGTGCCTCCAAAGGAGACGATGCCTGACTCCTCGTGAAACTTGATAGGAGTCCCAGGATTCTTGTGGCACGTGGAAAGGGACCCTTGGTCTCCCGCCTCAGCTGGAGAGGCGTTCCAATTGCCCTGCCAAGCCTCGAGGAGAATCCCGAGTTGTCCCTCGCAACTAGGCAGGAGTCCTGACGTGGCTGAACAAACACGTGGGTGGAAGGGCCATCCCCGTCGTAACTCGAGAATATACCCCAGGTTCCCGCCGCAACTCGAGAAAAACCATAAGACTTCCCCCTCGATGCGAGATGAGGCCCGATTCCCCTGTACTGCGTGCAGAGCAATTCCGTGTTGCACATCACACATGAAAGGAGCCTTGATTTCCTTGATGGCACTCCAGAGAAACCCCAAGAACACTGTTTCAAGGCTAGAGGGATCCTGAGGTCACTGTAGCAACACGAAAGAACTCTGTGGACCAAAAATCAACTCGAAAAGAGAGGTTAGTCCCTGGATTCGTCTCCAGAGGAATACCACCTTACCAGAAGCACCTCAAGAGGAGGCTTCTCTCAGCTCTAGGTATGTGAGAGGGACCCTGAGTTTGCGGCCTCAAGTGGAATGGACACCGCGATGCCCTGACTCGAAATAAGGCCGGATATCCCTGCAGTGATTTGAATGCAGGCTCGTCTTGCATCTCCCAGGACGAAAGGATGTCTGAATCCCCTGTGGAAAGCACAGAGAAAGACTTAGTTCCCCACCTCATCGCGACTGATAGCCTCACATCCTTTGAAAACTCCAGAGGTACGCAGAGATCAGTGCCTCCAAAGGAGACGATGCCTGACTCCTCGTGAAACTTGATAGGAGTCCCAGGATTCCTGTGGCACGTGGAAAGGGACCCTTGGTCTCCCGCCTCAGCTGGAGAGGCATCCCAATTGCCTTGCCAAGCCTCGAGGAGAATCCCGAGTTGTGTCTCGCAACTAGGCAAGAGTCCTGACGTGCCTGAACAAACACGTGTGTGGAAGGGCCATCCCCGTCGTAACTCGAGAATATACCCCAGGTTCCCACTGCAACTCGAGAAAAACCATGAGACTTCCCCCTCGCCGCGAGATGAGGCCCGATTCCCCTGCACTGCGTGCAGAGCAATTCTGTGTTGCACATCACACATGAAAGGAGCCTTGGTTTCCTTCATGGCACTCCAGAGAAACCCCAAGAACACTGTTTCAAGGCTAGAGGGATCCTGAGGTCCCTGTAGCAACACGAAAGTGCTCCGTGGACCAAAAATCAACTCGAGATGAGAGGTTAGTCCCTGGCTTCGACTCCAGAGGAATACCACCTTACCACAAGCACCTCAAGAGGAGGCTTCTCTCAGCTCTAGGTATGTGAGAGGGACCCTGAGTTTGCGGCCTCAAGTGGAATGGACACCGCGATGCCCTGACTCGAAATAAGGCCGGATATCCCTGCAGTGACTGGAATGCAGGCTCGTCTTGCATCTCCCAAGACGAAAGGGTGTCTGAATCCCCTGTGGAGACCACAGAGAAAGACCTAGTTCCCCACCTCATCGCGACAGGAGGCCTCAAATCCTTTGAAAACTCCAGAGGTACGCGGAGATCAGTGCCTCCAAAGGAGACGATGCCTGACTCCTCGTGAAACTTGATAGGAGTCCCAGGATTCCTGTGGCACTTGGAAAGGGACACTTGGTCTCCCGCCTCAGCTGGAGAGGCGTCCCAATTGCCCTGCCAAGCCTCGAGGAGAATCCAGAGTTGTCCCTCGCAACTAGGCAGGAGTCCAGACGTCGCTGAAGAAACACGTGGGTGGAAGGGCCATCCCCGTCGTAACTCGAGAATATACCCCAGGTTCCCGCCGCAACTCGAGAAAAACCATGAGACTTCCCCCTCGCCGCGAGATGAGGCCCGATTCCCCTGCACTGCGTGCAGAGCAATTCCGTGTTGCACATCACACAAGAAAGGAGCCTTGATTTCCTTGATGGCACTCCAGAGAAACCCCAAGAACACTGTTTCAAGGCTAGAGGGATCCTGAGGTCACTGTAGCAACACGAAAGAGCTCCATGGACCAAGAATCAACACGGGATGAGAGGTTAGTCCCTGGCTTCGACTCCTGAGGAATACCACCTTACCACAAGCACCTCAAGAGGAGGCTTCTCTCAGCTCTAGGTATGTGAGAGGGATCCTGAGTTTGCGCCCTCAAGTGGAATGGACACCGCGATGCCCTGACTCGAAATAAGGCCGGATATCCCTGCAGTGACTTGAATGCAGGCTCGTCTTGCATCTCCCAAGAAGAAAGGATGTCTGAATCCCCTGTGGAGACCACAGAGAAAGACCTAGTTCCCCACCTCATCGAGACCGGAGGCCTCACATCCTTTGAAAACTCCAGAGGTACGCGGAGATCAGTGCCTCCAAAGGAGACGATGCCTGACTCCTCGTGAAACTTGATAGGAGTCCCAGGATTCTTGTGGCACGTGGAAAGGGACCCTTGGTCTCCCGCCTCAGCTGGAGAGGCGTTCCAATTGCCCTGCCAAGCCTCGAGGAGAATCCCGAGTTGTCCCTCGCAACTAGGCAGGAGTCCTGACGTGGCTGAACAAACACGTGGGTGGAAGGGCCATCCCAGTCGTAACTCGAGAATATACCCCAGGTTCCCGCCGCAACTCGAGAAAAACCATGAGACTTCCCCCTCGATGCGAGATGAGGCCCGATTCCCCTGTACTGCGTGCAGAGCAATTCCGTGTTGCACATCACACATGAAAGGAGCCTTGATTTCCTTGATGGCACTCCAGAGAAACCCCAAGAACACTGTTTCAAGGCTAGAGGGATCCTGAGGTCACTGTAGCAACACGACAGAACTCCGTGGACCAAGAATCAACACGAGATGAGAGGTTAGTCCCTGGATTCGACTCCTGAGGAATACCACCTTACCACAAGCACCTCAAGAGGAGGCTTCTCTCAGCTCTAGGTATGTGAGAGGGATCCTGAGTTTGCGCCCTCAAGTGGAATGGACACCGCGATGCCCTGACTCGAAATAAGGCCGGATATCCCTGCAGTGACTTGAATGCAGGCTCGTCTTGCATCTCCCAAGAAGAAAGGATGTCTGAATCCCCTGTGGAGACCACAGAGAAACACCTAGTTCCCCACCTCATCGAGACCGGAGGCCTCACATCCTTTGAAAACTCCAGAGGTACGCGGAGATCAGTGCCTCCAAAGGAGACGATGCCTGACTCCTCGTGAAACTTGATAGGAGTCCCAGGATTCTTGTGGCACGTGGAAAGGGACCCTTGGTCTCCCGCCTCAGCTGGAGAGGCGTTCCAATTGCCTGCCAAACCTCGAGGAGAATCCCGAGTTGTCCCTCGCAACTAGGCAGGAGTCCTGACGTGGCTGAACAAACACGTGGGTGGAAGGGCCATCCCCGTCGTAACTCGAGAATATACCCCAGGTTCCCGCCGCAACTCGAGAAAAACCATGAGACTTCCCCCTCGATGCGAGATGAGGCCCGATTCCCCTGTACTGCGTGCAGAGCAATTCCGTCTTGCACATCACACATGAAAGGAGCCTTGATTTCCTTGATGGCACTCCAGAGAAACCCCAAGAACACTGTTTCAAGGCTAGAGGGATCCTGAGGTCACTGTAGCAACACGAAAGAACTCTGTGGACCAAAAATCAACTCGAAAAGAGAGGTTAGTCCCTGGATTCGTCTCCAGAGGAATTCCACCTTACCACAAGCACCTCAAGAGGAGGCTTCTCTCAGCTCTAGGTATGTGAGAGGGACCCTGAGTTTGCGGCCTCAAGTGGAATGGACACCGCGATGCCCTGACTCGAAATAAGGCTGGATATCCCTGCAGTGACTTCAATGCAGGCTCGTCTTGCATCTCCCAGGACGAAAGGATGTCTGAATCCCCTGTGGAAAGCACAGAGAAAGACTTAGTTCCCAACCTCATCGCGACCGATAGCCTCACATCCTTTGAAAACTCCAGAGGTACGCGGAGATCAGTGCCTCCAAAGGAGACGATGCCTGACTCCTCGTGAAACTTGATAGGAGTCCCAGGATTCCTGTGGCACGTGGAAAGGGACCCTTGGTCTCCCGCCTCAGCTGGAGAGGCGTCCCAATTGCCTTGCCAAGCCTCGAGGAGAATCCTGAGTTGTGTCTCGCAACTAGGCAAGAGTCCTGACGTGGCTGAACACACACGTGTGTGGAAGGGCCATCCCCGCCGTAACTCGAGAATATACCCCAGGTTCCCGCCGCAACTCGAGAAAAACCATGAGACTTCCCCCTCGCCGCGAGATGAGGCCCGATTCCCCTGCACTGCGTGCAGAGCAATTCTGTGTTGCACATCACACATGAAAGTAGCCTTGATTTCCTTCATGGCACTCCAGAGAAACCCCAAGAACACTGTTTCAAGGCTAGAGGGATCCTGAGGTCACTGTAGCAACACGAAAGAGCTCCGTGGACCAAAAATCAACTCGAGATGAGAGGTTAGTCCCTGGCTTCGACTCCAGAGGAATACCACCTTACCACAAGCACCTCAAGAGGAGGCTTCTCTCAGCTCTAGGTATGTGAGAGGGACCCTGAGTTTGCGGCCTCAAGTGGAATGGACAACGCGATGCCCTGACTCGAAATAAGGCCGGATATCCCTGCAGTGACTGGAATGCAGGCTCGTCTTGCATCTCCCAAGACGAAAGGGTGTCTGAATCCCCTGTGGAGACCACAGAGAAAGACCTAGTTCCCCACCTCATCGCGACAGGAGGCCTCAAATCCTTTGAAAACTCCAGAGGTATGCGGAGATCAGTGCCTCCAAAGGAGACGATGCCTGACTCCTCGTGAAACTTGATAGGAGTCCCAGGATTCTTGTGGCACGTGGAAAGGGACCCTTGGTCTCCCGTCTCAGCTGGAGAGGCGTCCCAATTGCCCTGCAAAGCCTCGAGGAGAATCCCGAGTTGTCCTTCGCAACTAGGCAGGAGTCCTGACGTCGCTGATGAAACATGTGGGTGGAAGGGCCATCCCCATCCTAACTCGAGAATATACCCCAGGTTCCCGCCGCAACTCGAGAAAAACCATGAGACTTCCCCCTCGCCGCGAGATGAGGCCCGATTCCCCTGCACTGCGTGCAGAGCAATTCCGTGTTGCACATCACACATGAAAGGAGCCTTGATTTCCTTGATGGCACTCCAGAGAAACCCCAAGAACACTGTTTCAAGGCTAGAGGGATCCTGAGGTCACTGTAGCAACACGAAAGAGCTCCGTGGACCAAGAATCAAGACGGGATGAGAGGTTAGTCCCTAGCTTCGACTCCTGAGGAATACCACCTTACCACAAGCACCTCAAGAGGAGGCTTCTCTCAGCTCTAGGTATGAGAGAGGGATCCTGAGTTTGCGGCCTCAAGTGGAATGGACACCGCGATGCCCTGACTCGAAATAAGGCCGGATATCCCTGCAGTGACTTGAATGCAGGCTCGTCTTGCATCTCCCAAGAAGAAAGGATGTCTGAATCCCCTGTGGAGACCACAGAGAAAGACCTAGTTCCCCACCTCATCGCGACCGGAGGCCTCACATCCTTTGAAAACTCCAGAGGTACGCGGAGATCAGTGCCTCCAAAGGAGACGATGCCTGACTCCTCGTGAAACTTGATAGGAGTCCCAGGATTCTTGTGGCACGTGGAAAGGGACCCTTGGTCTCCCGCCTCAGCTGGAGAGGCGTTCCAATTGCCCTGCCAAGCCTCGAGGAGAATCCCGAGTTGTCCCTCGCAACTAGGCAGGAGTCCTGACGTGGCTGAACAAACACGTGGGTGGAAGGGCCATCCCCGTCGTAACTCGAGAATATACCCCAGGTTCCCGCCGCAACTCGAGAAAAACCATAAGACTTCCCCCTCGATGCGAGATGAGGCCCGATTCCCCTGTACTGCGTGCAGAGCAATTCCGTCTTGCACATCACACATGAAAGGAGCCTTGATTTCCTTGATGGCACTCCAGAGAAACCCCAAGAACACTGTTTCAAGGCTAGAGGGATCCTGAGGTCACTGTAGCAACACGAAAGAACTCTGTGGACCAAAAATCAACTCGAAAAGAGAGGTTAGTCCCTGGATTCGTCTCCAGAGGAATACCACCTTACCATAAGCACCTCAAGAGGAGGCTTCTCTCAGCTCTAGGTATGTGAGAGGGACCCTGAGTTTGCGGCCTCAAGTGGAATGGACACCGCGATGCCCTGACTCGAAATAAGGCCGGATATCCCTGCAGTGATTTGAATGCAGGCTCGTCTTGCATCTCCCAGGACGAAAGGATGTCTGAATCCCCTGTGGAAAGCACAGAGAAAGACTTAGTTCCCCACCTCATCGCGACTGATAGCCTCACATCCTTTGAAAACTCCAGAGGTACGCAGAGATCAGTGCCTCCAAAGGAGACGATGCCTGACTCCTCGTGAAACTTGATAGGAGTCCCAGGATTCCTGTGGCACGTGGAAAGGGACCCTTGGTCTCCCGCCTCAGCTGGAGAGGCATCCCAATTGCCTTGGCAAGCCTCGAGGAGAATCCCGAGTTGTGTCTCGCAACTAGGCAAGAGTCCTGACGTGCCTGAACAAACACGTGTGTGGAAGGGCCATCCCCGTCGTAACTCGAGAATATACCCCAGGTTCCCACTGCAACTCGAGAAAAACCATGAGACTTCCCCCTCGCCGCGAGATGAGGCCCGATTCCCCTGCACTGCGTGCAGAGCAATTCTGTGTTGCACATCACACATGAAAGGAGCCTTGGTTTCCTTCATGGCACTCCAGAGAAACCCCAAGAACACTGTTTCAAGGCTAGAGGGATCCTGAGGTCCCTGTAGCAACACGAAAGTGCTCCGTGGACCAAAAATCAACTCGAGATGAGAGGTTAGTCCCTGGCTTCGACTCCAGAGGAATACCACCTTACCACAAGCACCTCAAGAGGAGGCTTCTCTCAGCTCTAGGTATGTGAGAGGGACCCTGAGTTTGCGGCCTCAAGTGGAATGGACACCGCGATGCCCTGACTCGAAATAAGGCCGGATATCCCTGCAGTGACTGGAATGCAGGCTCGTCTTGCATCTCCCAAGACGAAAGGGTGTCTGAATCCCCTGTGGAGACCACAGAGAAAGACCTAGTTCCCCACCTCATCGCGACAGGAGGCCTCAAATCCTTTGAAAACTCCAGAGGTACGCGGAGATCAGTGCCTCCAAAGGAGACGATGCCTGACTCCTCGTGAAACTTGATAGGAGTCCCAGGATTCCTGTGGCACTTGGAAAGGGACACTTGGTCTCCCGCCTCAGCTGGAGAGGCGTCCCAATTGCCCTGCCAAGCCTCGAGGAGAATCCAGAGTTGTCCCTCGCAACTAGGCAGGAGTCCAGACGTCACTGAAGAAACACGTGGGTGGAAGGGCCATCCCCGTCGTAACTCGAGAATATACCCCAGGTTCCCGCCGCAACTCGAGAAAAACCATGAGACTTCCCCCTCGCCGCGAGATGAGGCCCGATTCCCCTGCACTGCGTGCAGAGCAATTCCGTGTTGCACATCACACATGAAAGGAGCCTTGATTTCCTTGATGGCACTCCAGAGAAACCCCAAGAACACTGTTTCAAGGCGAGAGGGATCCGGAGGTCACTGTAGCAACACGAAAGATCTCCGTGGGCCAAAAATCAACTCGAGATGAGAGGTTAGTCCCTGGCTTCGACTCCAGAGGAATACCACCTTACCACAAGCACCTCAAGAGGAGGCTTCTCTCAGCTCTAGGTATGTGAGAGGGACCCTGAGTTTGCGGCCTCAAGTGGAATGGACACCGCGATGCCCTGAGGCGAAATAAGGCCGGATATCCCTGCAGTGACTTCAATGCAGGCTCGTCTTGCATCTCCCAAGATGAAAGAATGTCTGAATCCCCTGTGGAGACCACAGAGAAAGACCTAGTTCCCCACCTCATCGCGACCGGAGGCCTCACATCCTTTGAAAACTCCAGAGGTACGCGGAGATCAGTGCCTCCAAAGGAGACGATGCCTGACTCCTCGTGAAACTTGATAGGAGTCCCAGGATTCCTGTGGCACGTGGAAAGGGACACTTGGTCTCCCGCCTCAGCTGGAGAGGCGTCCCAATTGCCTTGCCAAGCCTCGAGGAGAATCCCGAGTTGTGTCTCGCAACTAGGCAAGAGTCCTGACGTGGCTGAACAAACACGTGTGTGGAAGGGCCATCCCCGTCATAACTCGAGAATATACCCCAGGTTCCCGCCGCAACTCGAGAAAAACCATGAGACTTCCCCCTCGCCGCGAGATGAGGCCCGATTCCCCTGCACTGCGTGCAGAGCAATTCCGTCTTGCACATCACATATGAAAGGAGCCTTGATTTCCTTCATGGCACTCCAGAGAAACCCCAAGAACACTGTTTCAAGGATAGAGGGATCCTGAGGTCACTGTAGCAACACGAAAGAGCTCCGTGGGCCAAAAATCAACTCGAGATGAGAGGTTAGTCCCTGGCTTCGACTCCAGAGGAATACCACCTTACCACAAGCACCTCAAGAGGAGGCTTCTCTCAGCTCTAGGTATGTGAGAGGGACCCTGAGTTTGCGGCCTCAAGTGGAATGGACACCGCGATGCCCTGACTCGAAATAAGGCCGGATATCCCTGCAGTGACTTCAATGCAGGCTCGTCTTGCATCTCCCAAGAAGAAAGGATGTCTGAATCCCCTGTGGAGACCACAGAGAAAGACCTAGTTCCCCACCTCATCGCGACCGGAGGCCTCACATCCTTTGAAAACTCCAGAGGTACGCGGAGATCAGTGCCTCGAAAGGAGACGATGCCTAACTCCTCGTGAAACTTGAAAGGAGTCCCAGGATTCTTGCGGCACGTGGAAAGGGACCCTTGGTCTCCCGCCTCAGCTGGAGAGGCGTTCCAATTGCCCTGCCAAGCCTCGAGGAGAATCCCGAGTTGTCCCTCGCAACTAGGCAGGAGTCCTGACGTGGCTGAACAAACACGTGGGTGGAAGGGCCATCCCCGTCGTAACTCGAGAATATACCCCAGGTTCCCGCCGCAACTCGAGAAAAACCATGAGACTTCCCCCTCGATGCGAGATGAGGCCCGATTCCCCTGTACTGCGTGCAGAGCAATTCCGTCTTGCACATCACACATGAAAGGAGCCTTGATTTCCTTGATGGCACTCCAGAGAAATCCCAAGAACACTGTTTCAAGGATAGAGGGATCCTGAGGTCACTGTAGCAACACGAAAGAGCTCCGTGGACCAAAAATCAACTCGAGATGAGAGGTTATTCCCTGGCTTCGACTCCAGAGGAATACCACCTTACCACAAGCACCTCAAGAGGAGGCTTCTCTCAGCTCTAGGTATGTGAGAGGGACCCTGAGTTTGCGGCCTCAAGTGGAATGGACACCGCGATGCCCTGACTCGAAATAAGGCCGGATATCCCTGCAGTGACTGGAATGCAGGCTCGTCTTGCATCTCCCAAGACGAAAGGGTGTCTGAATCCCCTGTGGAGACCACAGAGAAAGACCTAGTTCCCCACCTCATCGCGACAGGAGGCCTCAAATCCTTTGAAAACTCCAGATGTACGCGGAGATCAGTGCCTCCAAAGGAGACGATGCCTGACTCCTCGTGAAACTTGATAGGAGACCCAGGATTCCTGTGGCACTTGGAAAGGGACACTTGGTCTCCCGCCTCAGCTGGAGAGGCGTCCCAATTGCCCTGCCAAGCCTCGAGGAGAATCCAGAGTTGTCCCTCGCAACTAGGCAGGAGTCCTGACGTCGCTGAAGAAACACGTGGGTGGAAGGGCCATCCCCGTCGTAACTCGAGAATATACCCCAGGTTCCCGCCGCAACTCGAGAAAAACCATGAGACTTCCCCCTCGCCGCGAGATGAGGCCCGATTCCCCTGCACTGCGTGCAGAGCAATTCCGTGTTGCACATCACACATGAAAGGAGCCTTGATTTCCTTGATGGCACTCCAGAGAAACCCCAAGAACACTGTTTCAAGGATAGAGGGATCCTGAGGTCACTGTAGCAACACGAAAGAGCTCCGTGGGCCAAAAATCAACTCGAGATGAGAGGTTAGTCCCTGGCTTCGACTCCAGAGGAATACCACCTTACCACAAGCACCTCAAGAGGAGGCTTCTCTCAGCTCTAGGTATGTGAGAGGGACCCTGAGTTTGCGGCCTCAAGTGGAATGGACACCGCGATGCCCTGACTCGAAATAAGGCCGGATATCCCTGCAGTGACTTGAATGCAGGCTCGTCTTGCATCTCCCAAGAAGAAAGGATGTCTGAATCCCCTGTGGAGACCACAGAGAAACACCTAGTTCCCCACCTCATCGAGACCGGAGGCCTCACATCCTTTGAAAACTCCAGAGGTACGCGGAGATCAGTGCCTCCAAAGGAGACGATGCCTGACTCCTCGTGAAACTTGATAGGAGTCCCAGGATTCTTGTGGCACGTGGAAAGGGACCCTTGGTCTCCCGCCTCAGCTGGAGAGGCGTTCCAATTGCCTGCCAAACCTCGAGGAGAATCCCGAGTTGTCCCTCGCAACTAGGCAGGAGTCCTGACGTGGCTGAACAAACACGTGGGTGGAAGGGCCATCCCCGTCGTAACTCGAGAATATACCCCAGGTTCCCGCCGCAACTCGAGAAAAACCATGAGACTTCCCCCTCGATGCGAGATGAGGCCCGATTCCCCTGTACTGCGTGCAGAGCAATTCCGTCTTGCACATCACACATGAAAGGAGCCTTGATTTCCTTGATGGCACTCCAGAGAAACCCCAAGAACACTGTTTCAAGGCTAGAGGGATCCTGAGGTCACTGTAGCAACACGAAAGAACTCTGTGGACCAAAAATCAACTCGAAAAGAGAGGTTAGTCCCTGGATTCGTCTCCAGAGGAATTCCACCTTACCACAAGCACCTCAAGAGGAGGCTTCTCTCAGCTCTAGGTATGTGAGAGGGACCCTGAGTTTGCGGCCTCAAGTGGAATGGACACCGCGATGCCCTGACTCGAAATAAGGCTGGATATCCCTGCAGTGACTTCAATGCAGGCTCGTCTTGCATCTCCCAGGACGAAAGGATGTCTGAATCCCCTGTGGAAAGCACAGAGAAAGACTTAGTTCCCAACCTCATCGCGACCGATAGCCTCACATCCTTTGAAAACTCCAGAGGTACGCGGAGATCAGTGCCTCCAAAGGAGACGATGCCTGACTCCTCGTGAAACTTGATAGGAGTCCCAGGATTCCTGTGGCACGTGGAAAGGGACCCTTGGTCTCCCGCCTCAGCTGGAGAGGCGTCCCAATTGCCTTGCCAAGCCTCGAGGAGAATCCTGAGTTGTGTCTCGCAACTAGGCAAGAGTCCTGACGTGGCTGAACACACACGTGTGTGGAAGGGCCATCCCCGCCGTAACTCGAGAATATACCCCAGGTTCCCGCCGCAACTCGAGAAAAACCATGAGACTTCCCCCTCGCCGCGAGATGAGGCCCGATTCCCCTGCACTGCGTGCAGAGCAATTCTGTGTTGCACATCACACATGAAAGTAGCCTTGATTTCCTTCATGGCACTCCAGAGAAACCCCAAGAACACTGTTTCAAGGCTAGAGGGATCCTGAGGTCACTGTAGCAACACGAAAGAGCTCCGTGGACCAAAAATCAACTCGAGATGAGAGGTTAGTCCCTGGCTTCGACTCCAGAGGAATACCACCTTACCACAAGCACCTCAAGAGGAGGCTTCTCTCAGCTCTAGGTATGTGAGAGGGACCCTGAGTTTGCGGCCTCAAGTGGAATGGACAACGCGATGCCCTGACTCGAAATAAGGCCGGATATCCCTGCAGTGACTGGAATGCAGGCTCGTCTTGCATCTCCCAAGACGAAAGGGTGTCTGAATCCCCTGTGGAGACCACAGAGAAAGACCTAGTTCCCCACCTCATCGCGACAGGAGGCCTCAAATCCTTTGAAAACTCCAGAGGTATGCGGAGATCAGTGCCTCCAAAGGAGACGATGCCTGACTCCTCGTGAAACTTGATAGGAGTCCCAGGATTCTTGTGGCACGTGGAAAGGGACCCTTGGTCTCCCGTCTCAGCTGGAGAGGCGTCCCAATTGCCCTGCAAAGCCTCGAGGAGAATCCCGAGTTGTCCTTCGCAACTAGGCAGGAGTCCTGACGTCGCTGATGAAACATGTGGGTGGAAGGGCCATCCCCATCCTAACTCGAGAATATACCCCAGGTTCCCGCCGCAACTCGAGAAAAACCATGAGACTTCCCCCTCGCCGCGAGATGAGGCCCGATTCCCCTGCACTGCGTGCAGAGCAATTCCGTGTTGCACATCACACATGAAAGGAGCCTTGATTTCCTTGATGGCACTCCAGAGAAACCCCAAGAACACTGTTTCAAGGCTAGAGGGATCCTGAGGTCACTGTAGCAACACGAAAGAGCTCCGTGGACCAAGAATCAAGACGGGATGAGAGGTTAGTCCCTAGCTTCGACTCCTGAGGAATACCACCTTACCACAAGCACCTCAAGAGGAGGCTTCTCTCAGCTCTAGGTATGAGAGAGGGATCCTGAGTTTGCGGCCTCAAGTGGAATGGACACCGCGATGCCCTGACTCGAAATAAGGCCGGATATCCCTGCAGTGACTTGAATGCAGGCTCGTCTTGCATCTCCCAAGAAGAAAGGATGTCTGAATCCCCTGTGGAGACCACAGAGAAAGACCTAGTTCCCCACCTCATCGCGACCGGAGGCCTCACATCCTTTGAAAACTCCAGAGGTACGCGGAGATCAGTGCCTCCAAAGGAGACGATGCCTGACTCCTCGTGAAACTTGATAGGAGTCCCAGGATTCCTGTGGCACGTGGAAAGGGACCCTTGGTCTCCCGCCTCAGCTGGAGAGGCGTTCCAATTGCCCTGCCAAGCCTCGAGGAGAATCCCGAGTTGTCCCTCGCAACTAGGCAGGAGTCCTGACGTGGCTGAACAAACACGTGGGTGGAAGGGCCATCCCCGTCGTAACTCGAGAATATACCCCAGGTTCCCGCCGCAACTCGAGAAAAACCATAAGACTTCCCCCTCGATGCGAGATGAGGCCCGATTCCCCTGTACTGCGTGCAGAGCAATTCCGTCTTGCACATCACACATGAAAGGAGCCTTGATTTCCTTGATGGCACTCCAGAGAAACCCCAAGAACACTGTTTCAAGGCTAGAGGGATCCTGAGGTCACTGTAGCAACACGAAAGAACTCTGTGGACCAAAAATCAACTCGAAAAGAGAGGTTAGTCCCTGGATTCGTCTCCAGAGGAATACCACCTTACCATAAGCACCTCAAGAGGAGGCTTCTCTCAGCTCTAGGTATGTGAGAGGGACCCTGAGTTTGCGGCCTCAAGTGGAATGGACACCGCGATGCCCTGACTCGAAATAAGGCCGGATATCCCTGCAGTGACTTCAATGCAGGCTCGTCTTGCATCTCCCAAGAAGAAAGGATGTCTGAATCCCCTGTGGAGACCACAGAGAAAGACCTAGTTCCCAACCTCATCGCGACCGGAGGCCTCACATCCTTTGAAAACTCCAGAGGTACGCGGAGATCAGTGCCTCCAAAGGAGACGATGCCTAACTCCTCGTGAAACTTGAAAGGAGTCCCAGGATTCTTGCGGCACGTGGAAAGGGACCCTTGGTCTCCCGCCTCAGCTGGAGAGGCATTCCAATTGCCCTGCCAAGCCTCGAGGAGAATCCCGAGTTGTCCCTCGCAACTAGGCAGGAGTCCTGACGTGGCTGAACAAACACGTGGGTGGAAGGGCCATCCCCGTCGTAACTCGAGAATATACCCCAGGTTCCCGCCGCAACTCGAGAAAAACCATGAGACTTCCCCCTCGATGCGAGATGAGGCCCGATTCCCCTGTACTGCGTGCAGAGCAATTCCGTCTTGCACATCACACATGAAAGGAGCCTTGATTTCCTTGATGGCACTCCAGAGAAACCCCAAGAACACTGTTTCAAGGCTAGAGGGATCCTGAGGTCACTGTAGCAACACGAAAGAGCTCCGTGGACCAAAAATCAACTCGAGATGAGAGGTTATTCCCTGGCTTCGACTCCAGAGGAATACCACCTTACCACAAGCACCTCAAGAGGAGGCTTCTCTCAGCTCTAGGTATGTGAGAGGGACCCTGAGTTTGCGGCCTCAAGTGGAATGGACACCGCGATGCCCTGACTCGAAATAAGGCCGGATATCCCTGCAGTGACTTCAATGCAGGCTCGTCTTGCATCTCCCAAGAAGAAAGGATGTCTGAATCCCCTGTGGAGACCACAGAGAAAGACCTAGTTCCCCACCTCATCGCGACCGGAGGCCTCACATCCTTTGAAAACTCCAGAGGTACGCGGAGATCAGTGCCTCGAAAGGAGACGATGCCTAACTCCTCGTGAAACTTGAAAGGAGTCCCAGGATTCTTGCGGCACGTGGAAAGGGACCCTTGGTCTCCCGCCTCAGCTGGAGAGGCGTTCCAATTGCCCTGCCAAGCCTCGAGGAGAATCCCGAGTTGTCCCTCGCAACTAGGCAGGAGTCCTGACGTGGCTGAACAAACACGTGGGTGGAAGGGCCATCCCCGTCGTAACTCGAGAATATACCCCAGGTTCCCGCCGCAACTCGAGAAAAACCATGAGACTTCCCCCTCGATGCGAGATGAGGCCCGATTCCCCTGTACTGCGTGCAGAGCAATTCCGTCTTGCACATCACACATGAAAGGAGCCTTGATTTCCTTGATGGCACTCCAGAGAAATCCCAAGAACACTGTTTCAAGGATAGAGGGATCCTGAGGTCACTGTAGCAACACGAAAGAGCTCCGTGGACCAAAAATCAACTCGAGATGAGAGGTTATTCCCTGGCTTCGACTCCAGAGGAATACCACCTTACCACAAGCACCTCAAGAGGAGGCTTCTCTCAGCTCTAGGTATGTGAGAGGGACCCTGAGTTTGCGGCCTCAAGTGGAATGGACACCGCGATGCCCTGACTCGAAATAAGGCCGGATATCCCTGCAGTGACTGGAATGCAGGCTCGTCTTGCATCTCCCAAGACGAAAGGGTGTCTGAATCCCCTGTGGAGACCACAGAGAAAGACCTAGTTCCCCACCTCATCGCGACAGGAGGCCTCAAATCCTTTGAAAACTCCAGATGTACGCGGAGATCAGTGCCTCCAAAGGAGACGATGCCTGACTCCTCGTGAAACTTGATAGGAGACCCAGGATTCCTGTGGCACTTGGAAAGGGACACTTGGTCTCCCGCCTCAGCTGGAGAGGCGTCCCAATTGCCCTGCCAAGCCTCGAGGAGAATCCAGAGTTGTCCTTCGCAACTAGGCAGGAGTCCTGACGTCGCTGAAGAAACACGTGGGTGGAAGGGCCATCCCCGTCGTAACTCGAGAATATACCCCAGGTTCCCGCCGCAACTCGAGAAAAACCATGAGACTTCCCCCTCGCCGCGAGATGAGGCCCGATTCCCCTGCACTGCGTGCAGAGCAATTCCGTGTTGCACATCACACATGAAAGGAGCCTTGATTTCCTTGATGGCACTCCAGAGAAACCCCAAGAACACTGTTTCAAGGATAGAGGGATCCTGAGGTCACTGTAGCAACACGAAAGAGCTCCGTGGGCCAAAAATCAACTCGAGATGAGAGGTTAGTCCCTGGCTTCGACTCCAGAGGAATACCACCTTACCACAAGCACCTCAAGAGGAGGCTTCTCTCAGCTCTAGGTATGTGAGAGGGACCCTGAGTTTGCGGCCTCAAGTGGAATGGACACCGCGATGCCCTGACTCGAAATAAGGCCGGATATCCCTGCAGTGACTTCAATGCAGGCTCGTCTTGCATCTCCCAAGAAGAAAGGATGTCTGAATCCCCTGTGGAGACCACAGAGAAAGACCTAGTTCCCAACCTCATCGCGACCGGAGGCCTCACATCCTTTGAAAACTCCAGAGGTACGCGGAGATCAGTGCCTCGAAAGGAGACGATGCCTAACTCCTCGTGAAACTTGAAAGGAGTCCCAGGATTCTTGCGGCACGTGGAAAGGGACCCTTGGTCTCCCGCCTCAGCTGGAGAGGCGTTCCAATTGCCCTGCCAAGCCTCGAGGAGAATCCCGAGTTGTCCCTCGCAACTAGGCAGGAGTCCTGACGTGGCTGAACAAACACGTGGGTGGAAGGGCCATCCCCGTCGTAACTCGAGAATATACCCCAGGTTCCCGCCGCAACTCGAGAAAAACCATGAGACTTCCCCCTCGATGCGAGATGAGGCCCGATTCCCCTGTACTGCGTGCAGAGCAATTCCGTCTTGCACATCACACATGAAAGGAGCCTTGATTTCCTTGATGGCACTCCAGAGAAACCCCAAGAACACTGTTTCAAGGCTAGAGGGATCTTGAGGTCACTGTAGCAACACGAAAGAGCTCCGTGGACCAAAAATCAACTCGAGATGAGAGGTTATTCCCTGGCTTCGACTCCAGAGGAATACCACCTTACCACAAGCACCTCAAGAGGAGGCTTCTCTCAGCTCTAGGTATGTGAGAGGGACCCTGAGTTTGCGGCCTCAAGTGGAATGGACACCGCGATGCCCTGACTCGAAATAAGGCCGGATATCCCTGCAGTGACTGGAATGCAGGCTCGTCTTGCATCTCCCAAGACGAAAGGGTGTCTGAATCCCCTGTGGAGACCACAGAGAAAGACCTAGTTCCCCACCTCATCGCGACAGGAGGCCTCAAATCCTTTGAAAACTCCAGATGTACGCGGAGATCAGTGCCTCCAAAGGAGACGATGCCTGACTCCTCGTGAAACTTGAGAGGAGACCCAGGATTCCTGTGGCACTTGGAAAGGGACACTTGGTCTCCCGCCTCAGCTGGAGAGGCGTCCCAATTGCCCTGCCAAGCCTCGAGGAGAATCCAGAGTTGTCCCTCGCAACTAGGCAGGAGTCCTGACGTCGCTGAAGAAACACGTGGGTGGAAGGGCCATCCCCGTCGTAACTCGAGAATATACCCCAGGTTCCCGCCGCAACTCGAGAAAAACCATGAGACTTCCCCCTCGCCGCGAGATGAGGCCCGATTCCCCTGCACTGCGTGCAGAGCAATTCCGTGTTGCACATCACACATGAAAGGAGCCTTGATTTCCTTGATGGCACTCCAGAGAAACCCCAAGAACACTGTTTCAAGGCGAGAGGGATCCGGAGGTCACTGTAGCAACACGAAAGAGCTCCGTGGGCCAAAAATCAACTCGAGATGAGAGGTTAGTCCCTGGCTTCGACTCCAGAGGAATACCACCTTACCACAAGCACCTCAAGAGGAGGCTTCTCTCAGCTCTAGGTATGTGAGAGGGACCCTGAGTTTGCGGCCTCAAGTGGAATGGACACCGCGATGCCCTGAGGCGAAATAAGGCCGGATATCCCTGCAGTGACTTCAATGCAGGCTCGTCTTGCATCTCCCAAGATGAAAGAATGTCTGAATCCCCTGTGGAGACCACAGAGAAAGACCTAGTTCCCCACCTCATCGCGACCGGAGGCCTCACATCCTTTGAAAACTCCAGAGGTACGCGGAGATCAGTGCCTTCAAAGGAGACGATGCCTGACTCCTCGTGAAACTTGATAGGAGTCCCAGGATTCCTGTGGCACGTGGAAAGGGACCCTTGGTCTCCCGCCTCAGCTGGAAAGGCGTCCCAATGGCCTTGCCAAGCCTCGAGGAGAATCCCGAGTTGTGTCTCGCAACTAGGCAAGATTCCTGACGTGGCTGAACAAACACGTGTGTGGAAGGGCCATCCCCGTCGTAACTCGAGAATATACCCCAGGTTCCCGCCGCAACTCGAGAAAAACCATGAGACTTCCCCCTCGCCGCGAGATGAGGCCCGATTCCCCTGCACTGCGTGCAGAGCAATTCCGTCTTGCACATCACATATGAAAGGAGCCTTGATTTCCTTCATGGCACACCAGAGAAACCCCAAGAACACTGTTTCAAGGATAGAGGGATCCTGAGGTCACTGTAGCAACACGAAAGAGCTCCGTGGGCCAAAAATCAACTCGAGATGAGAGGTTAGTCCCTGGCTTCGACTCCAGAGGAATACCACCTTACCACAAGCACCTCAAGAGGAGGCTTCTCTCAGCTCTAGGTATGTGAGAGGGACCCTGAGTTTGCGGCCTCAAGTGGAATGGACACCGCGATGCCCTGACTCGAAATAAGGCCGGATATCCCTTCAGTGACTTCAATGCAGGCTTGTCTTGCATCTCCCAAGAAGAAAGGATGTCTGAATCCCCTGTGGAGACCACAGAGAAAGACCTAGTTCCCCATCTCATCGCGACCGGAGGCCTCACATCCTTTGAAAACTCCAGAGGTACGCGGAGATCAGTGCCTCCAAAGGAGACGATGCCTAACTCCTCGTGAAACTTGAAAGGAGTCCCAGGATTCTTGCGGCACGTGGAAAGGGACCCTTGGTCTCCCGCCTCAGCTGGAGAGGCGTTCCAATTGCCCTGCCAAGCCTCGAGGAGAATCCCGAGTTGTCCCTCGCAACTAGGCAGGAGTCCTGACGTGGCTGAACAAACACGTGGGTGGAAGGGCCATCCCCGTCGTAACTCGAGAATATACCCCAGGTTCCCGCCGCAACTCGAGAAAAACCATGAGACTTCCCCCTCGATGCGAGATGAGGCCCGATTCCCCTGTACTGCGTGCAGAGCAATTCCGTCTTGCACATCACACATGAAAGGAGCCTTGATTTCCTTGATGGCACTCCAGAGAAACCCCAAGAACACTGTTTCAAGGATAGAGGAATCCTGAGGTCACTGTAGCAACACGAAAGAGCTCCGTGGACCAAAAATCAACTCGAGATGAGTGGTTAGTCCCTGGCTTCGACTCCAGAGGAATACCACCTTACCACAAGCACCTCAAGAGGAGGCTTCTCTCAGCTCTAGGTATGTGAGAGGGACCCTGAGTTTGCGGCCTCAAGTGGAATGGACACCGCGATGCCCTGACTCGAAATAAGGCCGGATATCCCTGCAGTGACTGGAATGCAGGCTCGTCTTGCATCTCCCAAGACGAAAGGGTGTCTGAATCCCCTGTGGAGACCACAGAGAAAGACCTAGTTCCCCACCTCATCGCGACAGGAGGCCTCAAATCCTTTGAAAACTCCAGATGTACGCGGAGATCAGTGCCTCCAAAGGAGACGATGCCTGACTCCTCGTGAAACTTGATAGGAGTCCCAGGATTCCTGTGGCACTTGGAAAGGGACACTTGGTCTCCCGCTTCAGCTGGAGAGGCGTCCCAATGGCCCTGACAAGCCTCGAGGAGAATCCCGAGTTGTCCCTCGCAACTAGGCAGGAGTCCTGACGTCGCTGAAGAAACACGTGGGTGGAAGGGCCATCCCCGTCGTAACTCGAGAATATACCCCAGGTTCCCGCCGCAACTCGAGAAAAACCATGAGACTTCCCCCTCGCCGCGAGATGAGGCCAGATTCCCCTGCACTGCGTGCAGAGCAATTCCGTGTTGCACATCACACATGAAAGGAGCCTTGATTTCCTTGATGGCACTCCAGAGAAACCCCAAGAACACTGTTTCAAGGATAGAGGGATCCTGAGGTCACTGTAGCAACACGAAAGAGCTCCGTGGGCCAAAAATCAACTCGAGATGAGAGGTTAGTCCCTGGCTTCGAATCCAGAGGAATACCACCTTACCACAAGCACCTCAAGAGGAGGCTTCTCTCAGCTCTAGGTATGTGAGAGGGACCCTGAGTTTGCGGCCTCAAGTGGAATGGACACCGCGATGCCCTGACGCGAAATAAGGCTGGATATCCCTGCAGTGACTGGAATGCAGGCTCGTCTTGCATCTCCCAAGATGAAAGGATGTTTGAATCCCCTGTGGAGACCACAGAGAAAGACCTAGTTCCCCACCTCATCGCGACCGGAGGCCTCACATCCTTTGAAAACTCCAGAGGTACGCGGAGATCAGTGCCTCCAAAGGAGACGATGCCTGACTCCTCGTGAAACTTGATAGGAGTCCCAGGATTCCTGTGGTACGTGGAAAGGGACCCTTGGTCTCCCGCCTCAGCTGGAGAGGCGTCCCGATTGCCTTGCCAAGCCTAGAGGAGAATCCCGAGTTGTGTCTCGCAACTAGGCAAGAGTCCTGACGTGGCTGAACAAACACGTGGGTGGAAGGGCCATCCCCGTCGTAACTCGAGAATATACCCCAGGTTCCCGCTGCAACTCGAGAAAAACCATGAGACTTCCCCCTCGCCGCGAGATGAGGCCCGATTCCCCTGCACTGCGTGCAGAGCAATTCTGTGTTGCACATCACACATGAAAGGAGCCTTGATTTCCTTCATGGCACTCCAGAGAAACCCCAAGAACACTGTTTCAAGGCTAGAGGGATCCTGAGGTCACTGTAGCAACACGAAAGAGCTCCGTGGACAAAAATCAACTCGAGATGAGAGGTTAGTCCCTGGCTTCGACTCCAGAGGAATACCACCTTACCACAAGCACCTCAAGAGGAGGCTTCTCTCAGCTCTAGGTATGTGAGAGGGACCCTGAGTTTGCGGCCTCAAGTGGAATGGACACCGCGAGGCCCTGACTCGAAATAAGGCCGGATATCCCTGCAGTGACTGGAATGCAGGCTCGTCTTGCATCTCCCAAGACGAAAGGGTGTCTGAATCCCCTGTGGAGACCACAGAGAAAGACCTAGTTCCCCACCTCATCGCGACCGGAGGCCTCAAATCCTTTGAAAACTCCAGAGGTATGCGGAGATCAGTGCCTCCAAAGGAGACGATGCCTGACTCCTCGTGAAACTTGATAGGAGACCCAGGATTCCTGTGGCACCTGGAAAGGGACCCTTGGTCTCCCTTCTCAGCTGGAGAGGCGTTCCAATTGCCCTGCCAAGACTCGAGGAGAATCCCGAGTTGTCCCTCGCAACTAGGCAGGAGTCCTGACATGGCTGAACACACACGTGTGTGGAAGGGCCATCCCCGTCGTAACTCGAGAATATACCCCAGGTTCCAGCCGCAACTCGAGAAAAACCATGAGACTTCCCCCTCGCCGCGAGGTGAGGCCCGATTGCCCTGCACTGCGTGCAGAGCAATTCCGTGTTACACATCACACATGAAAGGAGCCTTGATTTCCTTGATGGCACTCCAGAGAAACCCCAACAACACTGTTTCAAGGCTAGAGGGATCCTGAGGTCACTGTAGCAACATGAAAGAGCTCCGTGGACCAAAAATCAACACGAGATGAAAGGTTAGTCCCTGGCTTCGACTCCTGAGGAATACCACCTTACCACAAGCACCTCAAGAGGAGGCTTCTCTCAGCTCTAGGTATGTGAGAGGGATCCTGAGTTTGCGGCCTCAAGTGGAATGATCACCGCGATGCCCTGACTCGTAATAAGGCCGGATATCCCTGCAGTGACTTGAATGCAGGCTCGTCTTGCATCTCCCAAGAAGAAAGGATGTCTGAATCCCCTGTGGAGACCACAGAGAAACACCCAGTTCCCCACCTCATCGCGACCGGAGGCCTCACATCCTTTGAAAACTCCAGAGGTACGCGGAGATCAGTGCCTCCAAAGGAGACGATGCCTGACTCCTCGTGAAACTTGATAGGAGTCCCAGGATTCTTGTGGCACGTGGAAAGGGACCCTTGGTCTCCCGCCTCAGCTGGAGAGGCGTTCCAATTGCCCTGCCAAGCCTCGAGGAGAATCCCGAGTTGTCCCTCGCAACTAGGCAGGAGTCCTGACGTGGCTGAACAAACACGTGGGTGGAAGGGCCATCCCCGTCGTAACTCGAGAATATACCCCAGGTTCCCGCCGCAACTCGAGAAAAACCATGAGACTTCCCCCTCGATGCGAGATGAGGCCCGATTCCCCTGTACTGCATGCAGAGCAATTCCGTCTTGCACATCACACATGAAAGGAGCCTTGATTTCCTTGATGGCACTCCAGAGAAACCCCAGAACACTGTTTCAAGGATAGAGGGATCCTGAGGTCACTGTAGCAACACGAAAGAACTCTGTGGACCAGAAATCAACTCGAAAAGAGAGGTTAGTCCCTGGATTCGTCTCCAGAGGAATACCACCTTACCACAAGCACCTCAAGAGGAGGCTTCTCTCAGCTCTAGGTATGTGAGAGGGACCCTGAGTTTGCGGCCTCAAGTGGAATGGACACCGCGATGCCCTGACTCGAAATAAGGCCGAATATCCCTGCAGTAACTTCAATGCAGGCTCGTCTTGCATCTCCCAGGACAAAAGGATGTCTGAATCCCCTGTGGAAAGCACAGAGAAAGACTTAGTTCCCAACCTCATCGCGACCGATAGCCTCACATCCTTTGAAAACTCCAGAGGTACGCGGAGATCAGTGCCTCCAAAGGAGACGATGCCTGACTCCTCGTGAAACTTGATAGGAGTCCCAGGATTCCTGTGGCACTTGGAAAGGGACCCTTGGTCTCCCGCCTCAGCTGGAGAGGCGTCCCAATTGCCCTGCCAATCCTCGAGGTGAATCCAGAGTTGTCCCTCGCAACTAGGCAGGAGTCCTGACGTCGCTGAAGAAACACGTGGGTGGAAGGGCCATCCCCGTCGTAACTCGAGAATATACCCCAGGTTCCCGCCGCAACTCGAGAAAAACCATGAGACTTCCCCCTCGCCGCGAGATGAGGCCCGATTCCCCTGCACTGCGTGCAGAGCAATTCCGTGTTGCACATCACACATGAAAGGAGCCTTGATTTCCTTGATGGCACTCCAGAGAAACCCCAAGAACACTGTTTCAAGGCGAGAGGGATCCTGAGGTCACTGTAGCAACACGAAAGAGCTCCGTGGGCCAAAAATCAACTCGAGATGAGAGGTTAGTCCCTGGCTTCGACTCCAGAGGAATACCACCTTACCACAAGCACCTCAAGAGGAGGCTTCTCTCAGCTCTAGGTATGTGAGAGGGACCCTGAGTTTGCGGCCTCAAGTGGAATGGACACCGCGATGCCCTGACGCGAAATAAGGCTGGATATCCCTGCAGTGACTTGAATGCAGGCTCGTCTTGCATCTCCCAAGATGAAAGGATGTCTGAATCCCCTGTGGAGACCACAGAGAAAGACCTAGTTCCCCACCTCATCGCGACCAGAGGCCTCACATCCTTTGAAAACTCCAGAGGTACGCGGAGATCAGTGCCTTCAAAGGAGACGATGCCTGACTCCTCGTGAAACTTGATAGGAGTCCCAGGATTCCTGTGGCACGTGGAAAGGGACCCTTGGTCTCCCGCCTCAGCTGGAGAGGCGTCCCAATTGCCTTGCCAAGCCTCGAGGAGAATCCCGAGTTGTGTCTCGCAACTAGGCAAGAGTCCTGACGTGGCTGAACAAACACGTGTGTGGAAGGGCCATCCCCGTCGTAACTCGAGAATATACCCCAGGTTCCCACTGCAACTCGAGAAAAACCATGAGACTTCCCCCTCGCCGCGAGATGAGGCCCGATTCCCCTGCACTGCGTGCAGAGCAATTCTGTGTTGCACATCACACATGAAAGGAGCCTTGGTTTCCTTCATGGCACTCCAGAGAAACCCCAAGAACACTGTTTCAAGGCTAGAGGGATCCTGAGGTCACTGTAGCAACACGAAAGAGCTCCGTGGACCAAAAATCAACTCGAGATGAGAGGTTAATCCCTGGCTTCGACTCCAGAGGAATACCACCTTACCACAAGCACCTCAAGAGGAGGCTTCTCTCAGCTCTAGGTATGTGAGAGGGACCCTGAGTTTGCGGCCTCAAGTGGAATGGACACCGCGATGCCCTGACTCGAAATAAGGCCGGATATCCCTGCAGTGACTGGAATGCAGGCTCGTCTTGCATCTCCCAAGACGAAAGGGTGTCTGAATCCCCTGTGGAGACCACAGAGAAAGACCTAGTTCCCCACCTCATCGCGACAGGAGGCCTCAAATCCTTTGAAAACTCCAGAGGTACGCGGAGATCAGTGCCTCCAAAGGAGACGATGCCTGACTCCTCGTGAAACTTGATAGGAGTCCCAGGATTCCTGTGGCACTTGGAAAGGGACACTTGGTCTCCCGCCTCAGCTGGAGAGGCGTCCCAATTGCCCTGCCAAGCCTCGAGGAGAATCCAGAGTTGTCCCTCGCAACTAGGCAGGAGTCCTGACGTCGCTGAAGAAACACGTGGGTGGAAGGGCCATCCCCGTCGTAACTCGAGAATATACCCCAGGTTCCCGCCGCAACTCGAGAAAAACCATGAGACTTCCCCCTCGCCGCGAGATGAGGCCCGATTCCCCTGCACTGCGTGCAGAGCAATTCCGTGTTGCACATCACACATGAAAGGAGCCTTGATTTCCTTCATGGCACTCCCGAGAAACCCCAAGAACACTGTTTCAAGGCTAGAGGGATCCTGAGGTCACTGTAGCAACAAGAAAGAGCTCCGTGGACCAAAAATCAACCCGAGATGAGAGGTTAGTCCCTGGCTTCGACTCCAGAGGAATACCACCTTACCACAAGCACCTCAAGAGGAGGCTTCTCTCAGCTCTAGGTATGTGAGAGGGACCCTGAGTTTGCGGCCTCAAGTGGAATGGACACCGCGAGGCCCTGACTCGAAATAAGGCCGGATATCCCTGCAGTGACTGGAATGCAGGCTCGTCTTGCATCTCCCAAGACGAAAGGGTGTCTGAATCCCCTGTGGAGACCACAGAGAAAGACCTAGTTCCCCACCTCATCGCGACAGGAGGCCTCAAATCCTTTGAAAACTCCAGAGGTATGCGGAGATCAGTGCCTCCAAAGGAGACGATGCCTGACTCCTCGTGAAACTTGATAGGAGACCCAGGATTCCTGTGGCACGTGGAAAGGGACCCTTGGTCTCCCGTCTCAGCTGGAGAGGCGTCCCAATTGCCCTGCAAAGCCTCGAGGAGAATCCCGAGTTGTCCCTCGCAACTAGGCAGGAGTCCTGACATGGCTGAACACACACGTGTGTGGAAGGGCCATCCCCGTCGTAACTCGAGAATATACCCCAGGTTCCCGCCGCAACTCGAGAAAAACCATGAGACTTCCCCCTCGCCGCGAGATGAGGCCCGATTCCCCTGCACTGTGTGCAGAGCAATTCCGTGTTGCACATCACACATGAAAGGAGCCTTGATTTCCTTCATGGCACTCCAGAGAAACCCCAAGAACACTGTTTCAAGGCTAGAGGGATCCTGAGGTCACTGTAGCAACATGAAAGAGCTCCGTGGACCAAGAATCAACACGAGATGAAAGGTTAGTCCCTGGCTTCGACTCCTGAGGAATACCACCTTACCACAAGCACCTCAAGAGGAGGCTTCTCTCAGCTCTAGGTATGTGAGAGGGATCCTGAGTTTGCGGCCTCAAGTGGAATGGACACCGCGATGCCCTGACTCGAAATAAGGCCGGATATCCCTGCAGTGACTTGAATGCAGGCTCGTCTTGCATCTCCCAAGAAGAAAGGATGTCTGAATCCCCTGTGGAGACCACAGAGAAAGGACCTAGTTCCCCACCTCATCGCGACCGGAGGCCTCACATCCTTTGAAAACTCCAGAGGTACGCGGAGATCAGTGCCTCCAAAGGAGACGATGCCTGACTCCTCGTGAAACTTGATAGGAGTCCCAGGATTCTTGTGGCACGTGGAAAGGGACCCTTGGTCTCCCGCCTCAGCTGGAGAGGCGTTCCAATTGCCCTGCCAAGCCTCGAGGAGAATCCCGAGTTGTCCCCTCGCAACTAGGCAGGAGTCCTGACGTGGCTGAAGAAACACGTGGGTGGAAGGGCCATCCCCGTCGTAACTCGAGAATATACCCCAGGTTCCCGCCGCAACTCGAGAAAAACCATGAGACTTCCCCCTCGATGCGAGATGAGGCCCGATTCCCTGTACTGCGTGCAGAGCAATTCCGTCTTGCACATCACACATGAAAGGAGCCTTGATTTCCTTGATGGCACTCCAGAGAAACCCCAGAACACTGTTTCAAGGATAGAGGGATCCTGAGGTCACTGTAGCAACACGAAAGAACTCTGTGGACCAGAAATCAACTCGAAAAGAGAGGTTAGTCCCTGGATTCGTCTCCAGAGGAATACCACCTTTACACAAGCACCTCAAGAGGAGGCTTCTCTCAGCTCTAGGTATGTGAGAGGGACCCTGAGTTTGCGGCCCTCAAGTGGAATGGACACCGCGATGCCCTGACTCGAAATAAGGCGGATATCCCTGCAGTGACTTCAATGCAGGCTCGTCTTGCATCTCCCAGGACAAAAGGATGTCTGAATCCCCTGTGGAAAGCACAGAGAAAGACTTAGTTCCCCACCTCATCGCGACCGATAGCCTCACATCCTTTGAAAACTCCAGAGGTACGCGGAGATCAGTGCCTCCAAAGGAGACGATGCCTGACTCCTCGTGAAACTTGATAGGAGTCCCAGGATTCCTGTGGCACTTGGAAAGGGACCCTTGGTCTCCCGCCTCAGCTGGAGAGGCGTCCCAATTGCCCTGCCAATCCTCGAGGAGAATCCAGAGTTGTCCCTCGCAACTAGGCAGGAGTCCTGACGTCGCTGAAGAAACACGTGGGTGGAAGGGCCATCCCCGTCGTAACTCGAGAATATACCCCAGGTTCCCGCCGCAACTCGAGAGAAACCATGAGACTTCCCCCTCGCCGCGAGATGAGGCCCGATTCCCCTGCACTGCGTGCAGAGCAATTCCGTGTTGCACATCACACATGAAAGGAGCCTTGATTTCCTTGATGGCACTCCAGAGAAACCCCAAGAACACTGTTTCAAGGCGAGAGGGATCCTGAGGTCACTGTAGCAACACGAAAGAGCTCCGTGGGCCAAAAATCAACTCGAGATGAGAGGTTAGTCCCTGGCTTCGACTCCAGAGGAATACCACCTTACCACAAGCACCTCAAGAGGAGGCTTCTCTCAGCTCTAGGTATGTGAGAGGGACCCTGAGTTTGCGGCCTCAAGTGGAATGGACACCGCGATGCCCTGACGCGAAATAAGGCCGGATATCCCTGCAGCGACTGGAATGCAGGCTCGTCTTGCATCTCCCAAGACGAAAGGGTGTCTGAATCCCCTGTGGAGACCACAGAGAAAGACCTAGTTCCCCACCTCATCGCGACCGGAGGCCTCACATCCTTTGAAAACTCCAGAGGTACGCGGAGATCAGTGCCTCCAAAGGAGACGATGCCTGACTCCTCGTGAAACTTGATAGGAGTCCCAGGATTCCTGTGGCACGTGGAAAGGGACCCTTGGTCTCCCGCCTCAGCTGGAGAGGCGTCCCAATTGCCTTGCCAAGCCTCGAGGAGAATCCCGAGTTGTGTCTCGCAACTAGGCAAGAGTCCTGACGTGGCTGAACAAACACGTGTGTGGAAGGGCCATCCCCGTCGTAACTCGAGAATATACCCCAGGTTCCCACTGCAACTCGAGAAAAACCATGAGACTTCCCCCTCGCCGCGAGATGAGGCCCGATTCCCCTGCACTGCGTGCAGAGCAATTCTGTGTTGCACATCACACATGAAAGGAGCCTTGGTTTCCTTCATGGCACTCCAGAGAAACCCCAAGAACACTGTTTCAAGGCTAGAGGGATCCTGAGGTCACTGTAGCAACACGAAAGAGCTCCGTGGACCAAAAATCAACTCGAGATGAGAGGTTAATCCCTGGCTTCGACTCCAGAGGAATACCACCTTACCACAAGCACCTCAAGAGGAGGCTTCTCTCAGCTCTAGGTATGTGAGAGGGACCCTGAGTTTGCGGCCTCAAGTGGAATGGACACCGCGATGCCCTGACTCGAAATAAGGCCGGATATCCCTGCAGTGACTGGAATGCAGGCTCGTCTTGCATCTCCCAAGACGAAAGGGTGTCTGAATCCCCTGTGGAGACCACAGAGAAAGACCTAGTTCCCCACCTCATCGCGACAGGAGGCCTCAAATCCTTTGAAAACTCCAGAGGTACGCGGAGATCAGTGCCTCCAAAGGAGACGATGCCTGACTCCTCGTGAAACTTGATAGGAATCCCAGGATTCCTGTGGCACTTGGAAAGGGACACTTGGTCTCCCGCCTCAGCAGGAGAGGCGTCCCAATTGCCCTGCCAAGCCTCGAGGAGAATCCAGAGTTGTCCTTCGCAACTAGGCAGGAGTCCTGACGTCGCTGAAGAAACACGTGGGTGGAAGGGCCATCCCCGTCGTGACTCGAGAATATACCCCAGGTTCCCGCCGCAACTCGAGAAAAACCATGAGACTTCCCCCTCGCCGCGAGATGAGGCCCGATTCCCCAGCACTGCGTGCAGAGCAATTCCGTGTTGCACATCACACATGAAAGGAGCCTTGATTTCCTTGATGGCACTCCAGAGAAACCCCAAGAACACTGTTTCAAGGCTAGAGGGATCCTGAGGTCACTGTAGCAACACGAAAGAGCTCCGTGGGCCAAAAATCAACTCGAGATGAGAGGTTAGTCCCTGGCTTCGACTCCAGAGGAATACCACCTTACCACAAGCACCTCAAGAGGAGGCTTCTCTCAGCTCTAGGTATGTGAGAGGGACCCTGAGTTAGCGGCCTCAAGTGGAATGGACACCGCGATGCCCTGACGCGAAATAAGGCTGGATATCCCTGCAGTGACTGGAATGCAGGCTCGTCTTGCATCTCCCAAGAGGAAAGGATATCTGAATCCCCTGTGGAGACCACAGAGAAAGACCTAGTTCCCCACCTCATCGCGACCGGAGGCCTCACATCCTTTGAAAACTCCAGAGGTTCGCGGAGATCAGTGCCTCCAAAGGAGACGATGCCTGACTCCTCGTGAAACTTGATAGGAGTCCCAGGATTCCTGTGGCACGTGGAAAGGGACCCTTGGTCTCCCGCCTCAGCTGGAGAGGCGTCCCAATTGCCTTGCCAAGCCTAGAGGAGAATCCCGAGTTGTGTCTCGCAACTAGGAAAGAGTCCTAACGTGGCTGAACAAACACGTGTGTGGAAGGGCTATCCCCGTCGTAACTCGAGAATATACCCCAGGTTCCCGCCGCAACTCGAGAAAAACCATGAGACTTCCCCCTCGCCGCGAGATGAGGCCCGATTCCCCTGCACTGCGTGCAGAGCAATTCTGTGTTGCACATCACACATGAAAGGAGCCTTGATTTCCTTCATGGCACTCCCGAGAAACCCCAAGAACACTGTTTCAAGGCTAGAGGGATCCTGAGGTCACTGTAGCAACAGGAAAGAGCTCCGTGGACCAAAAATCAACTCGAGATGAGAGGTTAGTCCCTGGCTTCGACTCCAGAGGAATACCACCTTACCACAAGCACCTCAAGAGGAGGCTTCTCTCAGCTCTAGGTATGTGAGAGGGACCCTGAGTTTGCGGCCTCAAGTGGAATGGACACCGCGAGGCCCTGACTCGAAATAAGGCCGGATATCCCTGCAGTGACTGGAATGCAGGCTCGTCTTGCATCTCCCAAGACGAAAGGGTGTCTGAATCCCCTGTGGAGACCACAGAGAAAGACCTAGTTCCCCACCTCATCGCGACAGGAGGCCTCAAATCCTTTGAAAACTCCAGAGGTATGCGGAGATCAGTGCCTCCAAAGGAGACGATGCCTGACTCCTCGTGAAACTTGATAGGAGACCCAGGATTCCTGTGGCACGTGGAAAGGGACCCTTGGTCTCCCGTCTCAGCTGGAGAGGCGTCCCAATTGCCCTGCAAAGCCTCGAGGAGAATCCCGAGTTGTCCCTCGCAACTAGGCAGGAGTCCTGACATGGCTGAACACACACGTGTGTGGAAGGGCCATCCCCGTCGTAACTCGAGAATATACCCCAGGTTCCCGCCGCAACTCGAGAAAAACCATGAGACTTTCCCCTCGCCGCGAGATGAGGCCCGATTCCCCTGCACTGCGTGCAGAGCAATTCCGTGTTGCACATCACACATGAAAGGAGCCTTGATTTCCTTGATGGCACTCCAGAGAAACCCCAACAACACTGTTTCAAGGCTAGAGGGATCCTGAGGTCACTGTAGCAACACGAAAGAGCTTCGTGGACCAAGAATCAACACGAGATGAGAGGTTAGTCCCTGGCTTCGACTCCTGAGGAATACCACCTTACCACAAGCACCTTAAGAGGAGGCTTCTCTCAGCTCTAGGTATGTGAGAGGGATCCTGAGTTTGCGGCCTCAACTGGAATGGACACCGCGATGCCCTGACTCGAAATAAGGCCGGATATCCCTGCAGTGACTTCAATGCAGGCTCGTCTTGCATCTCCCAGCACAGAATGATGTCTGAATCCCCTGTGGAAAGCACAGAGAAAGACTTAGTTCCCCACCTCATCGCGACCGATAGCCTCACATCCTTTGAAAACTCCAGAGGTACGCGGAGATCAGGGCCTCCAAAGGAGACGATGCCTGACTCCTCGTGAAACTTGATAGGAGTCCCAGGATTCCTGTGGCACTTGAAAAGGGACCCTTGGTCTCCCGCCTCAGCTGGAGAGGCGTCCCAATTGCCCTGCCAATCCTCGAGGAGAAGCCAGAGTTGTCCCTCGCAACTAGGCAGGAGTCCTGACGTCGCTGACGAAACACGTGGGTGGAAGGGCCATCCCCGTCGTAACTCGAGAATATACCCCAGGTTCCCGCCGCAACTTGAGAGAAACAATGAGACTTCCCCCTCGCCGCGAGATGAGGCCCGATTCCCCTGCACTGCGTGCAGAGCAATTCCGTGTTGCACATCACACATGAAAGGAGCCTTGATTTCCTTGATGGCACTCCAGAGAAACCCCAAGAACACTGTTTGAAGGCAAGAGGGATCCTGAGGTCACTGTAGCAACACGAAAGAGCTCCGTGGGCCAAAAATCAACTCGAGATGAGAGGTTAGTCCCTGGCTTCGACTCCAGAGGAATACCACCTTACCACAAGCACCTCAAGAGGAGGCTTCTCTCAGCTCTAGGTATGTGAGAGGGACCCTGAGTTTGCGGCCTCAAGTGGAATGGACACCGCGATGCCCTGACGCGAAATAAGGCTGGATATCCCTGCAGTGACTTGAATGCAGGCTCGTCTTGCATCTCCCAAGATGAAAGGGTGTCTGAATCCCCTGTGGAGACCACAGAGAAAGACCTAGTTCCCCACCTCATCGCGACCGGAGGCCTCACATCCTTTGAAAACTCCAGAGGTACGCGGAGATCAGTGCCTCCAAAGGAGACGATGCCTGACTCCTCGTGAAACTTGATAGGAGTCCCAGGATTCCTGTGGCACGTGGAAAGGGACCCTTGGTCTCCCGCCTCAGCTGGAAAGGCGTCCCAATGGCCTTGCTCAGCCTCGAGGAGAATCCCGAGTTGTGTCTCGCAACTAGGCAAGACTCCTGACGTGGCTGAACAAACACGTGTGTGGAAGGGCCATCCCCGTCGTAACTCGAGAATATACCCCAGGTTCCCGCCGCAACTCGAGAAAAACCATGAGACTTCCCCCTCGCCGCGAGATGAGGCCCGATTCCCCTGCACTGCGTGCAGAGCAATTCCGTGTTGCACATCACACATGAAAGGAGCCTTGATTTCCTTGATGGCACTCCAGAGAAACCCCAAGAACACTGTTTCAAGGCTAGAGGGATCCTGAGGTCACTGTAGCAACACGAAAGAGCTCCGTGGACCAAGAATCAACACGAGATGAGAGGTTAGTCCCTGGCTTCGACTCCTGAGGAATACCACCTTACCACAAGCACCTCAAGAGGAGGCTTCTCTCAGCTCTAGGTATGTGAGAGGGATCCTGAGTTTGCGGCCTCAAGTGGAATGGACACCGCGATGCCCTGAATCGAAATAAGGCCGGATATCCCTGCAGTGACTTCAATGCAGGCTCGTCTTGCATCTCCCAAGAAGAAAGGATGTCTGAATCCCCTGTGGAGACCACAGAGAAACACCCAGTTCCCCACCTCATTGCGACCGGAGGCCTCACATCCTTTGAAAACTCCAGAGGTACGCGGAGATCAGTGCCTCCAAAGGAGACGATGCCTGACTCCTCGTGAAACTTGATAGGAGTCCCAGGATTCTTGTGGCACGTGGAAAGGGACCCTTGGTCTCCCGCCTCAGCTGGAGAGGCATTCCAATTGCCCTGCCAAGCCTCGAGGAGAATCCCGAGTTGTCCCTCGCAACCAGGCAGGAGTCCTGACGTGGCTGAAGAAACACGTGGGTGGAAGGGCCATCCCCGTCGTAACTCGAGAATATACCCCAGGTTCCCGCCGCAACTCGAGAAAAACCATGAGACTTCCCCCTCGATGCGAGATGAGGCCCGATTCCCCTGTACTGCGTGCAGAGCAATTCCGTCTTGCACATCACACATGAAAGGAGCCTTGATTTCCTTGATGGCACTCCAGAGAAACCCCAGAACACTGTTTCAAGGATAGAGGGATCCTGAGGTCACTGTAGCAACACGAAAGAACTCTGTAGACCAGAAATCAACTCGAAAAGAGAGGTTAGTCCCTGGATTCGTCTCCAGAGGAATACCACCTTACCACAAGCACCTCAAGAGGAGGCTTCTCTCAGCTCTAGGTATGTGAGAGGGACCCTGAGTTTGCGGCCTCAAGTGGAATGGACACCGCGATGCCCTGACTCGAAATAAGGCCGGATATCCCTGCAGTGACTTCAATGCAGGCTCGTCTTGCATCTCCCAGGACAAAAGGATGTCTGAATCCCCTGTGGAAAGCACAGAGAAAGATTTAGTTCCCCACCTCATCGCGACCGATAGCCTCACATCCTTTGAAAACTCCAGAGGTACGCGGAGATCAGTGCCTCCAAAGGAGACGATGCCTGACTCCTCGTGAAACTTGATAGGAGTCCCAGGATTCCTGTGGCACTTGGAAAGGGACCCTTGGTCTCCCGCCTCAGCTGGAGAGGCGTCCCAATTGCCCTGCCAATCCCCGAGGAGAATCCAGAGTTGTCCCTCGCAACTAGGCAGGAGTCCTGACGTCGCTGAAGAAACACGTGGGTGGAAGGGCCATCCCCGTCGTAACTCGAGAATATACCCCAGGTTCCCGCCGCAACTCGAGAAAAACCATGAGACTTCCCCCTCGCCGCGAGATGAGGCCCGATTCCCCTGCACTGCGTGCAGAGCAATTCCGTGTTGCACATCACACATGAAAGGAGCCTTGATTTCCTTGATGGCACTCCAGAGAAACCCCAAGAACACTGTTTCAAGGCGAGAGGGATCCTGAGGTCACTGTAGCAACACGAAAGAGCTCCGTGGGCCAAAAATCAACTCGAGATGAGAGGTTAGTCCCTGGCTTCGACTCCAGAGGAATACCACCTTACCACAAGCACCTCAAGAGGAGGCTTCTCTCAGCTCTAGGTATGTGAGAGGGACCCTGAGTTTGCGGCCTCAAGTGGAATGGACACCGCGATGCCCTGACGTGAAATAAGGCTGGATATCCCTGCAGTGACTTGAATGCAGGCTCGTCTTGCATCTCCCAAGATGAAAGGATGTCTGAATCCCCTGTGGAGACCACAGAGAAAGACCTAGTTCCCCACCTCATCGCGACCGGAGGCCTCACATCCTTTGAAAACTCCAGAGGTACGCGGAGATCAGTGCCTCCAAAGGAGACGATGCCTGACTCCTCGTGAAACTTGATAGGAGTCCCAGGATTCCTGTGGCACGTGGAAAGGGACCCTTGGTCTCCCGCCTCAGCTGGAGAGGCGTCCCAATTGCCTTGCCAAGCCTCGAGGAGAATCCCGAGTTGTGTCTCGCAACTAGGCAAGAGTCCTGACGTGGCTGAACAAACACGTGTGTGGAAGGGCCATCCCCGTCGTAACTCGAGAATATACCCCAGGTTCCCGCCGCAACTCGAGAAAAACCATGAGACTTCCCCCTCGCCGCGAGATGACGCCCGATTCCCCTGCACTGCGTGCAGAGCAATTCTGTGTTGCACATCACACATGAAAGGAGCCTTGGTTTCCTTCATGGCACACCAGAGAAACCCCAAGAACACTGTTTCAAGGATAGAGGGATCCTGAGGTCACTGTAGCAACACGAAAGAGCTCCGTGGACCAAAAATCAACTCGAGATGAGAGGTTAATCCCTGGCTTCGACTCCAGAGGAATACCACCTTACCACAAGCACCTCAAGAGGAGGCTTCTCTCAGCTCTAGGTATGTGAGAGGGACCCTGAGTTTGCGGCCTCAAGTGGAATGGACACCGCGATGCCCTGACTCGAAATAAGGCCGGATATCCCTGCAGTGACTGGAATGCAGGCTCGTCTTGCATCTCCCAAGACGAAAGGGTGTCTGAATCCCCTGTGGAGACCACAGAGAAAGACCTAGTTCCCCACCTCATCGCGACAGGAGGCCTCAAATCCTTTGAAAACTCCAGAGGTACGCGGAGATCAGTGCCTTCAAAGGAGACGATGCCTGACTCCTCGTGAAACTTGATAGGAGTCCCAGGATTCCTGTGGCACTTGGAAAGGGACACTTGGTCTCCCGCCTCAGCTGGAGAGGCGTCCCAATTGCCCTGCCAAGCCTCGAGGAGAATCCAGAGTTGTCCCTCGCAACTAGGCAGGAGTCCTGACGTCGCTGAAGAAACACGTGGGTGGAAGGGCCATCCCCGTCGTAACTCGAGAATATACCCCAGGTTCCCGCCGCAACTCGAGAAAAACCATGAGACTTCCCCCTCGCCGCGAGATGAGGCCCGATTCCCCTGCACTGCATACAGAGCAATTCCGTGTTGCACATCACACATGAAAGGAGCCTTGATTTCCTTGATGGCACTCCAGAGAAACCCCAAGAACACTGTTTCAAGGCTAGAGGGATCCTGAGGTCACTGTAGCAACACGAAAGAGCTCCGTGGGCCAAAAATCAACTCGAGATGAGAGGTTAGTCCCTGGCTTCGACTCCAGAGGAATACCACCTTACCACAAGCACCTCAAGAGGAGGCTTCTCTCAGCTCTAGGTATGTGAGAGGGACCCTGAGTTAGCGGCCTCAAGTGGAATGGACACCGCGATGCCCTGACGCGAAATAAGGCTGGATATCCCTGCAGTGACTGGAATGCAGGCTCGTCTTGCATCTCCCAAGATGAAAGGATGTCTGAATCCCCTGTGGAGACCACAGAGAAAGACCTAGTTCCCCACCTCATCGCGACCGGAGGCCTCACATCCTTTGAAAACTCCAGAGGTACGCGGAGATCAGTGCCTCCAAAGGAGACGATGCCTGACTCCTCGTGAAACTTGATAGCAGTCCCAGGATTCCTGTGGCACGTGGAAAGGGACCCTTGGTCTCCCGCCTCAGCTGGAGAGGCGTCCCAATTACCTTGCCAAGCCTAGAGGAGAATCCCGAGTTGTGTCTCGCAACTAGGCAAGAGTCCTGACGTGGCTGAACAAACACGTTTGTGGAAGGGCCATCCCCGTCGTAACTCGAGAATATACCCCAGGTTCCCGCTGCAACTCGAGAAAAACCATGAGACTTTCCCCTCGCCGCGAGATGAGGCCCGATTCCCCTGCACTGCGTGCAGAGCAATTCCGTGTTGCACATCACACATGAAAGGAGCCTTGATTTCCTTGATGGCACTCCAGAGAAACCCCAAGAACACTGTTTCAAGGCTAGAGGGATCCTGAGGTCACTGTAGCAACACGAAAGAGCTCCGTGGACCAAGAATCAACACGAGATGAGAGGTTAGTCCCTGGCTTCGACTCCTGAGGAATACCACCTTACCACAAGCACCTCAAGAGGAGGCTTCTCTCAGCTCTAGGTATGTGAGAGGGATCCTGAGTTTGCGGCCTCAAGTGGAATGGACACCGCGATGCCCTGACTCGAAATAAGGCCGGATATCCCTGCAGTGACTTGAATGCAGGCTCGTCTTGCATCTCCCAAGAAGAAAGGATGTCTGAATCCCCTGTGGAGACCACAGAGAAACACCCAGTTCCCCACCTCATCGCGACCGGAGGCCTCACATCCTTTGAAAACTCCAGAGGTACGCGGAGATCAGTGCCTCCAAAGGAGACGATGCCTGACTCCTCGTGAAACTTGATAGGAGTCCCAGGATTCTTGTGGCACGTGGAAAGGGACCCTTGGTCTCCCGCCTCAGCTGGAGAGGCGTTCCAATTGCCCTGCCAAGCCTCGAGGAGAATCCCGAGTTGTCCCTCGCAACTAGGCAGGAGTCCTGACGTGGCTGAACAAACACGTGGGTGGAAGGGCCATCCCCGTCGTAACTCGAGAATATACCCCAGGTTCCCGCCGCAACTCGAGAAAAACCGTGAGACTTCCCCCTCGATGCGAGATGAGGCCCGATTCCCCTGTACTGCGTGCAGAGCAATTCCGTCTTGCACATCACACATGAAAGGAGCCTTGATTTCCTTGATGGCACTCCAGAGAAACCCCAGAACACTGTTTCAAGGATAGAGGGATCCTGAGGTCACTGTAGCAACACGAAAGAACTCTGTGGACCAGAAATCAACTCGAAAAGAGAGGTTAGTCCCTGGATTCGTCTCCAGAGGAATACCACCTTACCACAAGCACCTCAAGAGGAGGCTTCTCTCAGCTCTAGGTATGTGAGAGGGACCCTGAGTTAGCGGCCTCAAGTGGAATGGACACCGCGATGCCCTGACGCGAAATAAGGCTGGATATCCCTGCAGTGACTGGAATGCAGGCTCGTCTTGCATCTCCCAAGATGAAAGGATGTCTGAATCCCCTGTGGAGACCACAGAGAAAGACCTAGTTCCCCACCTCATCGCGACCGGAAGCCTCACATCCTTTGAAAACTCCAGAGGTACGCGGAGATCAGTGCCTCCAAAGGAGACGATGCCTGACTCCTCGTGAACTTGATAGCAGTCCCAGGATTCCTGTGGCACGTGGAAAGGGACCCTTGGTCTCCCGCCTCAGCTGGAGAGGCGTCCCAATTGCCTTGCTAAGCCTAGAGGAGAATCCCGAGTTGTGTCTCGCAACTAGGCAAGAGTCCTGTCGTGGCTGAACAAACACGTGTGTGGAAGGGCCATCCCCGTCGTAACTCGAGAATATACCCCAGGTTCCCGCTGCAACTCGAGAAAAACCATGAGACTTCCCCCTCGCCGCGAGATGAGGCCCGATTCCCCTGCACTGCGTGCAGAGCAATTTTGTGTTGCACATCACACATGAAAGGAGCCTTGATTTCCTTCATGGCACTCCCGAGAAACCCCAAGAACACTGTTTCAAGGCTAGAGGGATCCTGAGGTCACTGTAGCAACAGGAAAGAGCTCCGTGGGCCAAAAATCAACTCGAGATGAGAGGTTAGTCCCTGGCTTCGACTCCAGAGGAATACCACCTTACCACAAGCACCTCAAGAGGAGGCTTCTCTCAGCTCTAGGTATGTGAGAGGGACCCTGAGTTTGCGGCCTCAAGTGGAATGGACACCGCGAGGCCCTGACTCGAAATAAGGCCGGATATCCCTGCAGTGACTTCAATGCAGGCTCGTCTTGCATCTCCCAGGACAAAAGGATGTCTGAATCCCCTGTGGAGACCACAGAGAAACACCTAGTTCCCCACCTCATCGCGACCGGAGGCCTCACATCCTTTGAAAACTCCAGAGGTACGCGGAGATCAGTGGCTCCAAAGGAGACGATGCCTGACTCCTCGTGAACTTGATAGCAGTCCCAGGATTCCTGTGGCACGTGGAAAGGGACCCTTGGTCTCCCGCCTCAGCTGGAGAGGCGTTCCAATTGCCCTGCCAAGCCTCGAGGAGAATCCCGAGTTGTCCCTCGGAACTAGGCCGGAGTCCTGACGTGGCTGAACAAACACGTGGGTGGAAGGGCCATCCCCGTCGTAACTCGAGAATATACCCCAGGTTCCCGCCGCAACTCGAGAAAAACCATGAGACTTCCCCCTCGATGCGAGATGAGGCCCGATTCCCCTGTACTGCGTGCAGAGCAATTCCGTCTTGCACATCACACATGAAAGGAGCCTTGATTTCCTTGATGGCACTCCAGAGAAACCCCAGAACACTGTTTCAAGGATAGAGGGATCCTGAGGTCACTGTAGCAACACGAAAGAACTCTGTGGACCAGAAATCAACTCGAAAAGAGAGGTTAGTCCCTGGATTCGTCTCCAGAGGAATACCACCTTACCACAAACACCTCAAGAGGAGGCTTCTCTCAGCTCTAGGTATGTGAGAGGGACCCTGAGTTTGCGGCCTCAAGTGGAATGGACACCGCGATGCCCTGACTCGAAATAAGGCCGGATATCCCTGCAGTGACTGGAATGCAGGCTCGTCTTGCATCTCCCAAGACGAAAGGGTGTCTGAATCCCCTGTGGAGACCACAGAGAAAGACCTAGTTCCCCACCTCATCGCGACAGGAGGCCTCAAATCCTTTGAAAACTCCAGAGGTATGCGGAGATCAGTGCCTCCAAAGGAGACGATGCCTGACTCCTCGTGAAACTTGATAGGAGACCCAGGATTCCTGTGGCACGTGGAAAGGGACCCTTGGTCTCCCGTCTCAGCTGGAGAGGCGTCCCAATTGCCCTGCAAAGCCTCGAGGAGAATCCCGAGTTGTCCCTCGCAACTAGGCAGGAGTCCTGACATGGCTGAACACACACGTGTGTGGAAGGGCCATCCCCGTCGTAACTCGAGAATATACCCCAGGTTCCCGCCGCAACTCGAGAAAAACCATGAGACTTCCCCCTCGCCGCGAGATGAGGCCCGATTCCCCTGCACTGCGTGCAGAGCAATTCCGTGTTGCACATCACACATGAAAGGAGCCTTGATTTCCTTGATGGCACTCCAGAGAAACCCCAAGAACACTGTTTCAAGGCTAGAGGGATCCTGAGGTCACTGTAGCAACACGAAAGAGCTCCGCGGACCAAGAATCAACACGAGATGAGAGGTTAGTCCCTGGCTTCGACTCCTGAGGAATACCACCTTACCACAAGCACCTCAAGAGGAGGCTTCTCTCAGCTCTAGGTATTTGAGAGGGATCCTGAGTTTGCGGCCTCAAGTGGAATGGACACCGCGATGCCCTGACGCAAAATAAGGCCGGATGTCCCTGCAGTGACTTGAATGCAGGCTCGTCTTGCATCTCCCAAGAAGAAAGGATGTCTGAATTCCCTGTGGAGACCACAGAGAAACACCCAGTTCCCCACCTCATCGCGACCGGAGGCCTCACATCCTTTGAAAACTCCAGAGGTACGCGGAGATCAGTGCCTCCAAAGGAGACGATGCCTGACTCCTCGTGAAACTTGATAGGAGTCCCAGGATTCTTGTGGCACGTGGAAAGGGACCCTTGGTCTCCCGCCTCAGCTGGAGAGGCGTTCCAATTGCCCTGCCAAGCCTCGAGGAGAATCCCGAGTTGTCCCTCGCAACTAGGCAGGAGTCCTGACGTCGCTGAACAAACACGTGGGTGGAAGGGCCATCCCCGTCGTAACTCGAGAATATACCCCAGGTTCCCGCCGCAACTCGAGAAAAACCATGAGACTTCCCCTTCGATGCGAAATGAGGCCCGATTCCCCTGTACTGCGTGCAGAGCAATTCCGTCTTGCACATCACACATGAAAGGAGCCTTGATTTCCTTGATGGCACTCCAGAGAAACCCCAGAACACTGTTTCAAGGAATAGAGGGATCCTGAGGTCACTGTAGCAACACGAAAGAACTCTGTGGACCAGAAATCAACTTGAAAAGAGAGGTTAGTCCCTGGATTCGTCTCCAGAGGAATACCACCTTACCACAAGCACCTCAAGAGGAGGCTTCTCTCAGCTCTAGGTATGTGAGAGGGACCCTGAGTTTGCGGCCTCAAGTGGAATGGACACCGCGATGCCCTGACTCGAAATAAGGCCGGATATCCCTGCAGTGACTTCAATGCAGGCTCGTCTTGCATCTCCCAGGACAAAAGGATGTCTGAATCCCCTGTGGAAAGCACTGAGAAAGACTTAGTTCCCCACCTCATCGCGACCGATAGCCTCACATCCTTTGAAAACTCCAGAGGTACGCGGAGATCAGTGCCTCCAAAGGAGACGATGCCTGACTCCTCGTGAAACTTGATAGGAGTCCCAGGATTCCTGTGGCACTTGGAAAGGGACGCTTGGTCTCCCGCCTCAGCTGGAGAGGCGTCCCAATTGCCCTGCCAATCCCCGAGGAGAATCCAGAGTTGTCCCTCGCAACTAGGCAGGAGTCCTGACGTCGCTGAAGAAACACGTGGGTGGAAGGGCCATCCCCGTCGTAACTCGAGAATATACCCCAGGTTCCCGCCGCAACTCGAGAAAAACCATGAGACTTCCCCCTCGCCGCGAGATGAGGCCCGATTCCCCTGCACTGCGTGCAGAGCAATTCTGTGTTGCACATCACACATGAAAGGAGCCTTGATTTCCTTGATGGCACTCCAGAGAAACCCCAAGAACACTGTTTCAAGGCTAGAGGGATCCTGAGGTCACTGTAGCAACACGAAAGAGCTCCGTGGGCCAAAAATCAACTCGAGATGAGAGGTTAGTCCCTGGCTTCGACTCCAGAGGAATACCACCTTACCACAAGGACCTCAAGAGGAGGCTTCTCTCAGCTCTAGGTATGTGAGAGGGACCCTGAGTTTGCGGCCTCAAGTGGAATGGACACCGCGATGCCCTGACTCGAAATAAGGCCGGATATCCCTGCAGTGACTTGAATGCAGGCTCGTCTTGCATCTCCCAAGAAGAAAGGATGTCTGAATCCCCTGTGGAGACCACAGAGAAACACCCAGTTCCCCACCTCATCGCGACCGGAGGCCTCACATCCTTTGAAAACTCCAGAGGTACGCGGAGATCAGTGCCTCCAAAGGAGACGATGCCTGACTCCTCGTGAAACTTGATAGGAGTCCCAGGATTCTTGTGGCACGTGGAAAGGGACCCTTGGTCTCCCGCCTCAGCTGGAGAGGCGTTCCAATTGCCCTGCCAAGCCTCGAGGAGAATCCCGAGTTGTCCCTCGCAACTAGGCAGGAGTCCTGACGTGGCTGAACAAACACGTGGGTGGAAGGGCCATCCCCGTCGTAACTCGAGAATATACCCCAGGTTCCCGCCGCAACTCGAGAAAAACCGTGAGACTTCCCCCTCGATGCGAGATGAGGCCCGATTCCCCTGTACTGCGTGCAGAGCAATTCCGTCTTGCACATCACACATGAAAGGAGCCTTGATTTCCTTGATGGCACTCCAGAGAAACCCCAGAACACTGTTTCAAGGATAGAGGGATCCTGAGGTCACTGTAGCAACACGAAAGAACTCTGTGGACCAGAAATCAACTCGAAAAGAGAGGTTAGTCCCTGGATTCGTCTCCAGAGGAATACCACCTTACCACAAGCACCTCAAGAGGAGGCTTCTCTCAGCTCTAGGTATGTGAGAGGGACCCTGAGTTTGCGGCCTCAAGTGGAATGGACACCGCGATGCCCTGACTCGAAATAAGGCCGGATATCCCTGCAGTGACTTCAATGCAGGCTCGTCTTGCATCTCCCAGGACAAAAGGATGTCTGAATCCCGTGTGGAAAGCACTGAGAAAGACTTAGTTCCCCACCTCATCGCGACCGATAGCCTCACATCCTTTGAAAACTCCAGAGGTACGCGGAGATCAGTGCCTCCAAAGGAGACGATGCCTGACTCCTCGTGAAACTTGATAGGAGTCCCAGGATTCCTGTGGCACTTGGAAAGGGACCCTTGGTCTCCCGCCTCAGCTGGAGAGGCGTCCCAATTGCCCTGCCAATCCCCGAGGAGAATCCAGAGTTGTCCCTCGCAACTAGGCAGGAGTCCTGACGTCGCTGAAGAAACACGTGGGTGGAAGGGCCATCCTCGTCGTAACTCGAGAATATACCCCAGGTTCCCGCCGCAACTCGAGAAAAACCATGAGACTTCCCCCTCGCCGCGAGATGAGGCCCGATTCCCCTGCACTGCGTGCAGAGCAATTCCGTGTTGCACATCACACATGAAAGGAGCCTTGATTTCCTTGATGGCACTCCAGAGAAACCCCAAGAACACTGTTTCAAGGCGAGAGGGATCCTGAGGTCACTGTAGCAACACGAAAGAGCTCCGTGGGCCAAAAATCAACTCGAGATGAGAGGTTAGTCCCTGGCTTCGACTCCAGAGCAATACCACCTTACCACAAGCACCTCAAGAGGAGGCTTCTCTCAGCTCTAGGTATGTGAGAGGGACCCTGAGTTTGCGGCCTCAAGTGGAATGGACACCGCGATGCACTGACGCGAAATAAGGCTGGATATCCCTGCAGTGACTTGAATGCAGGCTCGTCTTGCATCTCCCAAGAAGAAAGGATGTCTGAATCCCCTGTGGAGACCACAGAGAAAGACCTAGTTCCCCACCTCATCGCGACCGGAGGCCTCACATCCTTTGAAAACTCCAGAGGTACGCGGAGATCAGTGCCTCCAAAGGAGACGATGCCTGACTCCTCGTGAAACTTGATAGGAGTCCCAGGATTCCTGTGGCACGTGGAAAGGGACCCTTGGTCTCCCGCCTCAGCTGGAGAGGCGTCCCAATTGCCTTGCCAAGCCTCGAGGAGCATCCCGAGTTGTGTCTCGCAACTAGGCAAGAGTCCTGACGTGGCTGAACAAACACGTGTGTGGAAGGGCCATCCCCGTCGTAACTCGAGAATATACCCCAGGTTCCCGCCGCAAGTCGAGAAAAACCATGAGACTTCCCCCTCGCCGCGAGATGAGGCCCGATTCCCCTGCACTGCGTGCAGAGCAATTCTGTGTTGCACATCACACATGAAAGGAGCCTTGGTTTCCTTCATGGCACTCCAGAGAAACCCCAAGAACACTGTTTCAAGGCTAGAGGGATCCTGAGGTCACTGTAGCAACACGAAATTGCTCCGTGGACCAAAAATCAACTCGAGATGAGAGGTTAATCCCTGGCTTCGACTCCAGAGGAATACCACCTTACCACAAGCACCTCAAGAGGAGGCTTCTCTCAGCTCTAGGTATGTGAGAGGGACCCTGAGTTTGCGGCCTCAAGTGGAATGGACACCGCGATGCCCTGACTCGAAATAAGGCCGGATATCCCTGCAGTGACTTCAATGCAGGCTCGTCTTGCATCTCCCAAGACGAAAGGGTGTCTGAATCCCCTGTGGAGACCACAGAGAAAGACCTAGTTCCCCACCTCATCGAGACAGGAGGCCTCAAATCCTTTGAAAACTCCAGAGGTACGCGGAGATCAGTGCCTTCAAAGGAGACGATGCCTGACTCCTCGTGAAACTTGATATGAGTCCCAGGATTCCTGTGGCACTTGGAAAGGGACACTTGGTCTCCCGCCTCAGCTGGAGAGGCGTCCCAATTGCCCTGCCAAGCCTCGAGGAGAATCCAGAGTTGTCCCTCGCAACTAGGCAGGACTCCTGACGTCGCTGAAGAAACACGTGGGTGGAAGGGCCATCCCCGTCGTAACTCGAGAATATACCCCAGGTTCCCGCCGCAACTCGAGAAAAACCATGAGACTTCCCCCTCGCCGCGAGATGAGGCCCGATTCCCCTGCACTGCGTGCAGAGCAATTCCGTGTTGCACATCACACATGAAAGGAGCCTTGATTTCCTTGATGGCACTCCAGAGAAACCCCAACAACACTGTTTCAAGGCTAGAGGGATCCTGAGGTCACTGTAGCAACACGAAAGAGCTCCGTGGGCCAAAAATCAACTCGAGATGAGAGGTTAGTCTCTGGCTTCGACTCCAGAGGAATACCACCTTACCACAAGCACCTCAAGAGGAGGCTTCTCTCAGCTCTAGGTATGTGAGAGGGACCCTGAGTTAGCGGCCTCAAGTGGAATGGACACCGCGATGCCCTGACGCGAAATAAGGCTGGATATCCCTGCAGTGACTGGAATGCAGGCTCGTCTTGCATCTCCCAAGATGAAAGGATGTCTGAATCCCCTGTGGAGACCACAGAGAAAGACCTAGTTCCCCACCTCATCGCGACCGGAGGCCTCACATCCTTTGAAAACTCCAGAGGTACGCGGAGATCAGTGCCTCCAAAGGAGACGATGCCTGACTCCTCGTGAAACTTGATAGCAGTCCCAGGATTCCTGTGGCACGTGGAAAGGGACCCTTGGTCTCCCGCCTCAGCTGGAGAGGCGTCCCAATTGCCTTGCCAAGCCTCGAGGAGAATCACGAGTTGTGTCTCGCAACTAGGCAAGAGTCCTGACGTGGCTGAACAAACACGTGTGTGGAAGGGCCATCCCCGTCGTAACTCGAGAATATACCCCAGGTTCCCGCCGCAACTCGAGAAAAACCATGAGACTTCCCCCTCGCCGCGAGATGAGGCCCGATTCCCCTGCACTGCGTGCAGAGCAATTCTGTGTTGCACATCACACATGAAAGGAGCCTTGGTTTCCTTCATGGCACTCCAGAGAAACCCCAAGAACACTGTTTCAAGGCTAGAGGGATCCTGAGGTCACTGTAGCAACACGAAATTGCTCCGTGGACCAAAAATCAACTCGAGATGAGAGGTTAATCCCTGGCTTCGACTCCAGAGGAATACCACCTTACCACAAGCACCTCAAGAGGAGGCTTCTCTCAGCTCTAGGTATGTGAGAGGGACCCTGAGTTTGCGGCCTCAAGTGGAATGGACACCGCGATGCCCTGACTCGAAATAAGGCCGGATATCCCTGCAGTGACTGGAATGCAGGCTCGTCTTGCATCTCCCAAGACGAAAGGGTGTCTGAATCCCCTGTGGAGACCACAGAGAAAGACCTAGTTCCCCACCTCATCGAGACAGGAGGCCTCAAATCCTTTGAAAACTCCAGAGGTACGCGGAGATCAGTGCCTTCAAAGGAGACGATGCCTGACTCCTCGTGAAACTTGATATGAGTCCCAGGATTCCTGTGGCACTTGGAAAGGGACACTTGGTCTCCCGCCTCAGCTGGAGAGGCGTCCCAATTGCCCTGCCAAGCCTCGAGGAGAATCCAGAGTTGTCCCTCGCAACTAGGCAGGACTCCTGACGTCGCTGAAGAAACACGTGGGTGGAAGGGCCATCCCCGTCGTAACTCGAGAATATACCCCAGGTTCCCGCCGCAACTCGAGAAAAACCATGAGACTTCCCCCTCGCCGCGAGATGAGGCCCGATTCCCCTGCACTGCATGCAGAGCAATTCCGTGTTGCACATCACACATGAAAGGAGCCTTGATTTCCTTGATGGCACTCCAGAGAAACCCCAACAACACTGTTTCAAGGCTAGAGGGATCCTGAGGTCACTGTAGCAACACGAAAGAGCTCCGTGGGCCAAAAATCAACTCGAGATGAGAGGTTAGTCCCTGGCTTCGACTCCAGAGGAATACCACCTTACCACAAGCACCTCAAGAGGAGGCTTCTCTCAGCTCTAGGTATGTGAGAGGGACCCTGAGTTAGCGGCCTCAAGTGGAATGGACACCGCGATGCCCTGACGCGAAATAAGGCTGGATATCCCTGCAGTGACTGGAATGCAGGCTCGTCTTGCATCTCCCAAGATGAAAGGATGTCTGAATCCCCTGTGGAGACCACAGAGAAAGACCTAGTTCCCCACCTCATCGCGACCGGAGGCCTCACATCCTTTGAAAACTCCAGAGGTACGCGGAGATCAGTGCCTCCAAAGGAGACGATGCCTGACTCCTCGTGAAACTTGATAGCAGTCCCAGGATTCCTGTGGCACGTGGAAAGGGACCCTTGGTCTCCCGCCTCAGCTGGAGAGGCGTCCCAATTGCCTTGCCAAGCCTAGAGGAGAATCCCGAGTTGTGTCTCGCAACTAGGCAAGAGTCCTGACGTGGCTGAACAAACACGTGTGTGGAAGGGCCATCCCCGTCGTAACTCGAGAATATACCCCAGGTTCCCGCTGCAACTCGAGAAAAACCATGAGACTTCCCCCTCGCCGCGAGATGAGGCCCGATTCCCCTGCACTGCGTGCAGAGCAATTTTGTGTTGCACATCACACATGAAAGGAGCCTTGATTTCCTTCATGGCACTCCCGAGAACCCCAAGAACACTGTTTCAAGGCTAGAGGGATCCTGAGGTCACTGTAGCAACAGGAAAGAGCTCCGTGCACCAAAAATCAACTCGAGATGAGAGGTTAGTCCCTGGCTTCGACTCCAGAGGAATACCACCTTACCACAAGCACCTCAAGAGGAGGCTTCTCTCAGCTCTAGGTATGTGAGAGGGACCCTGAGTTTGCGGCCTCAAGTGGAATGGACACCGCGAGGCCCTCACTCGAAATAAGGCCGGATATCCCTGCAGTGACTTCAATGCAGGCTCGTCTTGCATCTCCCAGGACAAAAGGATGTCTGAATCCCCTGTGGAGACCACAGAGAAACACCTAGTTCCCCACCTCATCGCGACCGGAAGCCTCACATCCTTTGAAAACTCCAGAGGTACGCGGAGATCAGTGCCTCCAAAGAGACGATGCCTGACTCCTCGTGAAACTTGATAGGAGTCCCAGGATTCTTGTGGCACGTGGAAAGGGAAACCTGGTCTCCCGCCTCAGCTGGAGAGGCGTTCCAATTGCCCTGCCAAGCCTCGAGGAGAATCCCGAGTTGTCCCTCGCAACTAGGCCGGAGTCCTGACGTGGCTGAACAAACACGTGGGTGGAAGGGCCATCCCCGTCGTAACTCGAGAATATACCCCAGATTCCCGCCGCAACTCGAGAAAAACCATGAGACTTCCCCCTCGATGCGAGATGAGGCCCGATTCCCCTGTACTGCATGCAGAGCAATTCCGTCTTGCACATCACACATGAAAGGAGCCTTGATTTCCTTGATGGCACTCCAGAGAAACCCCAGAACACTGTTTCAAGGATAGAGGGATCCTGAGGTCACTGTAGCAACACGAAAGAACTCTGTGGACCAGAAATCAACTCGAAAAGAGAGGTTAGTCCCTGGATTCGTCTCCAGAGGAATACCACCTTACCACAAGCACCTCAAGAGGAGGCTTCTCTCAGCTCTAGGTATGTGAGAGGGACCCTGAGTTTGCGGCCTCAAGTGGAATGGACACCGCGATGCCCTGACTCGAAATAAGGCCGGATATCCCTGCAGTGACTGGAATGCAGGCTCGTCTTGCATCTCCCAAGACGAAAGGGTGTCTGAATCCCCTGTGGAGACCACAGAGAAAGACCTAGTTCCCCACCTCATCGCGACAGGAGGCCTCAAATCCTTTGAAAACTCCAGAGATACGCGGAGATCAGTGCCTCCAAAGGAGACGATGCCTGACTCCTCGTGAAACTTGATAGGAGACCCAGGATTCCTGTGGCACGTGGAAAGGGACCCTTGGTCTCCCGTCTCAGCTGGAGAGGCGTCCCAATTGCCCTGCAAAGCCTCGAGGAGAATCCCGAGTTGTCCCTCGCAACTAGGCAGGAGTCCTGACATTGCTGAACACACACGTGTGTGGAAGGGCCATCCCCGTCGTAACTCGAGAATATACCCCAGGTTCCCGCCGCAACTCGAGAAAAACCATAAGACTTCCCCCTCGCCGCGAGATGAGACCCGATTCCCCTGCACTGCGTGCAGAGCAATTCCGTGTTGCACATCACACATGAAAGGGGCCTTGATTTCCTTGATGGCACTCCAGAGAAACCCCAAGAACACTGTTTCAAGGCTAGAGGGATCCTGAGGTCACTGTAGCAACACGAAAGAGCTCCGTGGACCAAGAATCAACACGAGATGAGAGGTTAGTCCCTGGCTTCGACTCCTGAGGAATACCACCTTACCACAAGCACCTCAAGAGGAGGCTTCTCTCAGCTCTAGGTATGTGAGAGGGATCCTGAGTTTGCGGCCTCAAGTGGAATGGACACCGCGATGCCCTGACTCGAAATAAGGCCGGATATCCCTGCAGTGACTTCAATGCAGGCTCGTCTTGCATCTCCCAAGAAGAAAGGATGTCTGAATCCCCTGTGGAGACCACAGAGAAACACCCAGTTCCCCACCTCATCGCGACCGGAGGCCTCACATCCTTTGAAAACTCCAGAGGTACGCGGAGATCAGTGCCTCCAAAGGAGACGATGCCTGACTCCTCGTGAAACTTGATAGGAGTCCCAGGATTCTTGTGGCACGTGGAAAGGGACCCTTGGTCTCCCGCCTCAGCTGGAGAGGCGTTCCAATTGCCCTGCCAAGCCTCGAGGAGAATCCCGAGTTGTCCCTCGCAACTAGGCAGGAGTCCTGACGTGGCTGAACAAACACGTGGGTGGAAGGGCCATCCCCGTCGTAACTCGAGAATATACCCCAGGTTCCCGCCGCAACTTGAGAAAAACCATGAGACTTCCACCTCGATGCGAGATGAGGCCCGATTCCCCTGTACTGCGTGCAGAGCAATTCCGTCTTGCACATCACACATGAAAGGAGCCTTGATTTCCTTGATGGCACTCCAGAGAAACCCCAGAACACTGTTTCAAGGATAGAGGGATCCTGAGGTCACTGTAGCAACACGAAAGAACTCTGTGGACCAGAAATCAACTCGAAAAGAGAGGTTAGTCCCTGGATTCGTCTCCAGAGGAATACCACCTTACCACAAGCACCTCAAGAGGAGGCTTCTCTCAGCTCTAGGTATGTGAGAGGGACCCTGAGTTTGCGGCCTCAAGTGGAATGGACACCGCGATGCCCTGACTCGAAATAAGGCCGGATATCTCTGCAGTGACTTCAATGCAGGCTCGTCTTGCATCTCCCAGGACAAAAGGATGTCTGAATCCCCTGTGGAAAGCACTGAGAAAGACTTAGTTCCCCACCTCATCGCGACCGGAGGCCTCACATCCTTTGAAAACTCCAGAGGTACGCGGAGATCAGTGCCTCCAAAGGAGACGATGCCTGACTCCTCGTGAAACTTGATAGGAGTCCCAGGATTCCTGTGGCACGTGGAAAGGGACCCTTGGTCTCCCGCCTCAGCTGGAGAGGCGTCCCAATTGCCTTGCCAAGCCTCGAGGAGAATCCCGAGTTGTGTCTCGCAACTAGGCAAGAGTCCTGACGTGGCTGAACAAACACGTGTGTGGAAGGGCCATCCCCGTCGTAACTCGAGAATATACCCCAGGTTCCCGCCGCAACTTGAGAAAAACCATGAGACTTCCCCCTCGCCGCGAGATGAGGCCCGATTCCCCTGCTCTGCGTGCAGAGCAATTCTGTGTTGCACATCACACATGAAAGGAGCCTTGGTTTCCTTCATGGCACTCCAGAGAAACCCCAAGAACACTGTTTCAAGGCTAGAGGGATCCTGAGGTCACTGTAGCAACACGAAAGAGCTCCGTGGACCAAAAATCAACTCGAGATGAGAGGTTAATCCCTGGCTTCGACTCCAGAGGAATACCACCTTACCACAAGCACCTCAAGAGGAGGCTTCTCTCAGCTCTAGGTATGTGAGAGGGACCCTGAGTTTGCGGCCTCAAGTGGAAAGGACACCGCGATGAAACTGACTCGAAATAAGGCCGGATATCCCTGCAGTGACTGGAATGCAGGCTCGTCTTGCATCTCCCAAGACGAAAGGGTGTCTGAATCCCCTGTGGAGACCACAGAGAAAGACCTAGTTCCCCACCTCATCGCGACAGGAGGCCTCAAATCCTTTGAAAACTCCAGAGGTACGCGGAGATCAGGGCCTTCAAAGGAGACGATGCCTGACTCCTCGTGAAACTTGATAGGAGTCCCAGGATTCCTGTGGCACTTGGAAAGGGACACTTGGTCTCCCGCCTCAGCTGGAGAGGCGTCCCAATTGCCCTGCCAAGCCTCGAGGAGAATCCAGAGTTGTCCCTCGCAACTAGGCAGGAGTCCTGACGTCGCTGAAGAAACACGTGGGTGGAAGGGCCATCCCCGTCGTAACTCGAGAATATACCCCAGGTTCCCGCCGCAACTCGAGAAAAACCATGAGACTTCCCCCTCGCCGCGAGATGAGGCCCGATTCCCCTGCACTGCGTGCAGAGCAATTCCGTGTTGCACATCACACATGAAAGGAGCCTTGATTTCCTTGATGGCACTCCAGAGAAACCCCAACAACACTGTTTCAAGGCTAGAGGGATCCTGAAGTCACTGTAGCAACACGAAAGAGCTCCGTGGGCCAAAAATCAACTCGAGATGAGAGGTTAGTCCCTGGCTTCGACTCCAGAGGAATACCACCTTACCACAAGCACCTCAAGAGGAGGCTTCTCTCAGCTCTAGGTATGTGTGAGGGACCCTGAGTTAGCGGCCTCAAGTGGAATGGACACCGCGATGCCCTGACGCGAAATAAGGCTGGATATCCCTGCAGTGACTGGAATGCAGGCTCGTCTTGCATCTCCCAAGATGAAAGGATGTCTGAATCCCCTGTGGAGACCACAGAAAAAGACCTAGTTCCCCACCTCATCGCGACCGGAGGCCTCACATCCTTTGAAAACTCCAGAGGTACGCGGAGATCAGTGACTCCAAAGGAGACGATGCCTGACTCCTCGTGAAACTTGATAGCAGTCCCAGGATTCCTGTGGCACGTGGAAAGGGACCCTTGGTCTCCCGCCTCAGCTGGAGAGGCGTCCCAATTGCCTTGCCAAGCCTAGAGGAGAATCCTGAGTTGTGTCTCGCAACTAGGCAAGAGTCCTGACGTGGCTGAACAAACACGTGTGTGGAAGGGCCATCCCCGTCGTAACTCGAGAATATACCCCAGGTTCCCGCTGCAACTCGAGAAAAACCATGAGACTTCCCCCTCGCCGCGAGATGAGGCCCGATTCCCCTGCACTGCGTGCAGAGCAATTTTGTGTTGCACATCACACATGAAAGGAGCCTTGATTTCCTTCATGGCACTCCCGAGAAACCCCAACAACACTGTTTCAAGGCTAGAGGGATCCTGAGGTCACTGAAGCAACAGGAAAGAGCTCCGTGGACCAAAAATCAACTCGAGATGAGAGGTTAGTCCCTGGCTTCGACTCCAGAGGAATACCACCTTACCACACGCACCTCAAGAGGAGGCTTCTCTCAGCTCTAGGTATGTGAGAGGGACCCTGAGTTTGCGGCCTCAAGTGGAATGGACACCGCGAGGCCCTGACTCGAAATAAGGCCGGATATCCCTGCAGTGACTTCAATGCAGGCTCGTCTTGCATCTCCCAGGACGAAAGGATGTCTGAATCCCCTGTGGAGACCACAGAGAAACACCTAGTTCCCCATCTCATCGCGACCGGAGGCCTCACATCCTTTGAAAACTCCAGAGGTATGCGGAGATCAGTGCCTCCAAAGGAGACGATGCCTGACTCCTCGTGAAACTTGATAGGAGTCCCAGGATTCTTGTGGCACGTGGAAAGGGACCCTTGGTCTCCCGCCTCAGCTGGAGAGGCGTTCCAATTGCCCTGCCAAGCCTCGAGGAGAATCCCGAGTTGTCCCTCGCAACTAGGCCGGAGTCCTGACGTGGCTGAACAAACACGTGGGTGGAAGGGCCATCCCCGTCGTAACTCGAGAATATACCCCAGGTTCCCGCCGCAACTCGAGAAAAACCGTGAGACTTCCCCCTCGATGCGAGATGAGGCCCGATTCCCCTGTACTGCGTGCAGAGCAATTCCGTCTTGCACATCACACATGAAAGGAGCCTTGATTTCCTTGATGGCACTCCAGAGAAACCCCAGAACACTGTTTCAAGGATAGAGGGATCCTGAGGTCACTGTAGCAACACGAAAGAACTCTGTGGACCAGAAATCAACTCGAAAAGAGAGGTTAGTCCCTGGATTCGTCTCCAGAGGAATACCACCTTACCACAAGCACCTCAAGAGGAGGCTTCTCTCAGCTCTAGGTATGTGAGAGGGACCCTGAGTTTGCGGCCTCAAGTGGAATGGACTCCGCGAGGCCCTGACTCGAAATAAGGCCGGATATCCCTGCAGTGACTGGAATGCAGGCTCGTCTTGCATCTCCCAAGACGAAAGGGTGTCTGAATCCCCTGTGGAGACCACAGAGAAAGACCTAGTGCCCCACCTCATCGCGACAGGAGGCCTCAAATCCTTTGAAAACTCCAGAGGTATGCGGAGATCAGTGCCTCCAAAGGAGACGATGCCTGACTCCTCGTGAAACTTGATAGGAGACCCAGGATTCCTGTGGCACGTGGAAAGGGACCCTTGGTCTCCCGTCTCAGCTGGAGAGGCGTCCCAATTGCCCTGCAAAGCCTCGACGAGAATCCCGAGTTGTCCCTCGCAACTAGGCAGGAGTCCTGACATGGCTGAACACACACGTGTGTGGAAGGGCCATCCCCGTCGTAACTCGAGAATATACCCCAGGTTCCCGCCGCAACTCGAGAAAAACCATGAGACTTCCCCCTCGCCGCGAGATGAGGCCCGATTCCAATGCACTGCGTGCAGAGCAATTCCGAGTTGCACATCACACATGAAAGGAGCCTTGATTTCCTTGATGGCACTCCAGAGAAACCCCAAGAACACTGTTTCAAGGCTAGAGGGATCCTGAGGTCACTGTAGCAACAGGAAAGAGCTCCGTGGACCAAGAATCCACACGAGATGAGAGGTTAGTCCCTGGCTTCGACTCCTGAGGAATACCACCTTACCACAAGCACCTCAAGAGGAGGCTTCTCTCAGCTCTAGGTATGTGAGAGGGATCCTGAGTTTGCGGCCTCAAGTGGAATGGACACCGCGATGCCCTGACTCGAAATAAGGGCGGATATCCCTGCAGTGACTTGAATGCAGGCTCGTCTTGCATCTCCCAAGAAGAAAGGATGTCTGAATCCCCTGTGGAGACCACAGAGAAACACCCAGTTCCCCACCTCATCGCGACCGGAGGCCTCACATCCTTTGAAAACTCCAGAGGTACGCGGAGATCAGTGCCTCCAAAGGAGACGATGCCTGACTCCTCGTGAAACTTGATAGGAGTCCCAGGATTCTTGTGGCACGTGGAAAGGGACCCTTGGTCTCCCGCCTCAGCTGGAGAGGCGTTCCAATTGCCCTGCCAAGCCTCGAGGAGAATCCCGAGTTGTCCCTCGCAACTAGGCAGGAGTCCTGACGTGGCTGAACAAACACGTGGGTGGAAGGGCCATCCCCGTCGTAACTCGAGAATATACCCCAGGTTCCCGCCGCAACTCGAGAAAAACCATGAGACTTCCCCCTCGATGCGAGATGAGGCCCGATTCCCCTGTACTGCGTGCAGAGCAATTCCGTCTTGCACATCACACATGAAAGGAGCCTTGATTTCCTTGATGGCACTCCAGAGAAACCCCAGAACACTGTTTCAAGGATAGAGGGATCCTGAGGTCACTGTAGCAACACGAAAGAACTCTGTGGACCAGAAATCAACTCGAAAAGAGAGGTTAGTTCCTGGATTCGTCTCCAGAGGAATACCACCTTACCACAAGCACTTCAAGAGGAGGCTTCTCTCAGCTCTAGGTATGTGAGAGGGACCCTGAGTTTGCGGCCTCAAGTGGAATGGACACCGCGATGCCCTGACTTGAAATAAGGCCGGATATCCCTGCAGTGACTTCAATGCAGGCTCGTCTTGCATCTCCCAGGACAAAAGGATGCCTGAATCCCCTGTGGAAAGCACAGAGAAAGACTTAGTTCCCCACCTCATCGCGACCGATAGCCTCACATCCTTTGAAAACTCCAGAGGTACGCGGAGATCAGTGCCTCCAAAGGAGACGATGCCTGACTCCTCGTGAAACTTGATAGGAGTCCCAGGATTCCTGTGGCACTTGGAAAGGGACCCTTGGTCTCCCGCCTCAGCTGGAGAGGCGTCCCACTTGCCCTGCCAATCCCCGAGGAGAATCCAGAGTTGTCCCTCGCAACTAGGCAGGAGTCCTGACGTCGCTGAAGAAACACGTGGGTGGAAGGGCCATCCCCGTCGTAACTCGAGAATATACCCCAGGTTCCCGCCGCAACTCGAGAAAAACCATGAGACTTCCCCCTCGCCGCGAGATGAGGCCCGATTCCCCTGCACTGCGTGCAGAGCAATTCCGTGTTGCACATCACACATGAAAGGAGCCTTGATTTCCTTGATGGCACTCCAGAGAAACCCCAAGAACACTGTTTCAAGGCTAGAGGGATCCTGAGGTCACTGTAGCAACACGAAAGAGCTCCGTGGGCCAAAAATCAACTCGAGATGAGAGGTTAGTCCCTGGCTTCGACTCCAGAGGAATACCACCTTACCACAAGCACCTCAAGAGGAGGCTTCTCTCAGCTCTAGGTGTGTGAGAGGGACCCTGAGTTTGCGGCCTCAAGTGGAATGGACACCGCGATGCCCTGACTCGAAATAAGGCCCGATATCCCTGCAGTGACTTCAATGCAGGCTCGTCTTGCATCTCCCAAGATGAAAGGATGTCTGAATCCCCTGTGGAGACCACAGAGAAAGACCTAGTTCCCCACCTCATCGCGACCGGAGGCCTCACATCCTTTGAAAACTCCAGAGGTACGCGGAGATCAGTGCCTCCAAAGGAGACGATGCCTGACTCCTCGTGAAACTTGATAGGAGTCCCAGGATTCCTGTGGCACGTGGAAAGGGACCCTTGGTCTCCCGCCTCAGCTGGAGAGGCGTCCCAATTGCCTTGCCAAGCCTCGAGGAGAATCCCGAGTTGTGTCTCGCAACTAGGCAAGAGTCCTGACGTGGCTGAACAAACACGTGGGTGGAAGGGCCATCCCCGACGTAACTCGAGAATATACCCCAGGTTCCCGCCGCAACTTGAGAAAAACCATGAGACTTCCCCCACGCCGCGAGATGAGGCCCGATTCCCCTGAACTGCGTGCAGAGCAATTCCGTGTTGCACATCACACATGAAAGGAGCCTTGATTTCCTTGATGGCACTCCAGAGAAACCCCAAGAACACTGTTTCAAGGCTAGAGGGATCCTGAGGTCACTGTAGCAACACGAAAGAGCTCCGTGGACCAAAAATAAACTCGAGATGAGACGTTAGTCCCTGGCTTCGACTCCAGAGGAATACCACCTTACCACAAGCACCTCAAGAGGAGGCTTCTCTCAGCTCTAGGTATGTGAGAGGGACCCTGAGTTTGCGGCCTCAAGTGGAATGGACACCGCGATGCCCTGACTCGAAATAAGGCCGGATATCCCTGCAGTGACTGGAATGCAGGCTCGTCTTGCATCTCCCAAGACGAAAGGGTGTCTGAATCCCCTGTGGAGAACACAGAGAAAGACCTAGTTCCCCACCTCTTCGCGACAGGAGACCTCAAATCCTTTGAAAACTCCAGAGGTATGCAGAGATCAGTGCCTCCAAAGGAGACGATGCCTGACTCCTCGTGAAACTTGATAGGAGACCCAGGATTCCTGTGGCACGTGGAAAGGGACCCTTGGTCTCCCGTCTCAGGTGGAGAGGCGTCCCAATTGCCCTGCAAAGCCTCGAGGAGAATCCCGAGTTGTCCCTCGCAACTAGGCAGGAGTCCTGACGTGGCTGAACAAACACGTGGGTGGAAGGGCCATCCCCGTCGTAACTCGAGAATATACCCCAGGTTCCCGCCGCAACTCGAGAAAAACCATGAGACTTCCCCCTCGCCGCGAGATGAGGCCCGATTCCCCTGCACTGCGTGCAGAGCAATTCCGTGTTGCACATCACACATGAAAGGAGCCTTGATTTCCTTGATGGCACTCCAGAGAATCCCCAAGAACACTGTTTCAAGGCTAGAGGGATCCTGAGGTCACTGTAGCAACACGAAAGAGCTCCGTGGACCAAGAATCAACACGAGATTAGAGGTTAGTCCCTGGCTTCGACTCCAGAGGAATACCACCTTACCACAAGCACCTCAAGAGGAGGCTTCTCTCAGCTCTAGGTATGTGAGAGGGATCCTGAGTTTGCGGCCTCAAGAGGAATGTACACCGCGATGCCCTGACTCGAAATAAGGCCGGATATCCCTGCAGTGACTTGAATGCAGGCTCGTCTTGCATCTCCCAAGAAGAAAGGATGTCTGAATCCCCTGTGGAGACCACAGAGAAAGACCTAGTTTCCCACCTCATCGCGACCGGAAGCCTCACATCCTTTGAAAACTCCAGAGGTACGCGGATATCAGTGCCTCCAAAGGAGACGATACCTGACTCCTCGTGAAACTTGATAGGAGTCCCAGGATTCTTGTGGGACGTGGAAAGGGACCCTTGGTCTCCCGCCTCAGCTAGAGAGGCGTTCCAATTGCCCTGCCAAGCCTCGAGGAGAATCCCGAGTTGTCCCTCGCAACTAGGCAGGAGTCCTGAAGTGGCTGAACAAACACGTGGGTGGAAGGGCCATCCCCGTCGTAACTCTAGAATATACCTCAGGTTCCCGCCGCAACTCGAGAAAAACCATGAGACTTCCCCCTCGATGCGAGATGAGGCCCGATTCCCCTGTACTGCGTGCAGAGCAATTCCGTCTTGCACATCACACATGAAAGGAGCCTTGATTTCCTTGATGGCACTCCAGAGAAACCCCAAGAACACTGTTTCAAGGATAGAGGGATCCTGAGGTCACTGTAGCAACACGAAAGAACTCTGTGGACCAAAAATCAACTCGAAAAGAGAGGTTAGTCCCTGGATTCGTCTCCAGAGGAATACCACCTTACCACAAGAACCTCAAGAGGAGGCTTCTCTCAGCTCTAGGTATGTGAGAGGGACCCTGAGTTTGCGGCCTCAAGTGGAATGGACACCGCGATGCCCTGACTCGAAATAAGGCTGGATATCCCTGCAGTGACTTCAATGCAGGCTCGTCTTGCATCTCCCAGGACGAAAGGATGTCTGAATCCCCTGTGGAAAGCACAGAGAAAGACTTAGTTCCCCACCTCATCGCGACCGATAGCCTCACATCCTTTGAAAACTCCAGAGGTACGCGGAGATCAGTGCCTCCAAAGGAGACGATGCCTGACTTCTCGTGAAACTTGATAGGAGTCCCAGGATTCCTGTGGCACTTGGAAAGGGACACTTGGTCTCCCGGCTCAGCTGGAGAGGCGTCCCAATTGCCCTGCCAAGCCTCGAGGAGAATCCAGAGTTGTCCCTCGCAACTAGGCAGGAGTCCTGACGTCGCTGAAGAAACACGTGGGTGGAAGGGCCATCCCCGTCATAACTCGAGAATATACCCCAGGTTCCGGCCGCAACTCGAGAAAAACCATGAGACTTCCGCTCGCCGCGAGATGAGGCCCGATTCCCCTGCACTGCATGCAGAGCAATTCCGTGTTGCACATCACACATGAAAGGAGCCTTGATTTCCTTGATGGCACTCCAGAGAAACCCCAAGAACACTGTTTTAAGGCTAGAGGGATCCTGAGGTCACTGTAGCAACACAAAAGAGCTCCGTGGACCAAGAATCAACACGAGATGAGAGGTTACTCCCTGGCTTCGACTCCTGAGGAATACCACCTTACCACAAGCACCTCAAGAGGAGGCTTCTCTCAGCTCTAGGTATGTGAGAGGGATCCTGAGTTTGCGGCCTCAAGAGGAATGGACACCGCGATGCCCTGACGCGAAATAAGGCCGGATATCCCTGCAGTGACTTGAATGCAGGCTCGTCTTGCATCTCCCAAGATGAAAGGATGTCTGAATCCCCTGTGGAGACCACAGAGAAAGACCTAGTTCCCCACCTCATCGCCACCGGAGGCCTCATATCCTTTGAAAACTCCAGAGGTACGCGGAGATTAGTGCCTCCAAAGGAGACGATACCTGACTCCTCGTGAAACTTGATAGGAGTCCCAGGATTCTTGTGGCACGTGGAAAGGGACCCTTGGTCTCCCGCCTCAGCTGAAGAGGCGTTCCAATTGCCCTGCCAAGCCTCGAGGAGAATCCCGAATTGTCCCTCGCAACTAGGCAGGAGTCCTGACGTGGCTGAACAAACACGTGGGTGGAAGGGCCATCCCCGTCGTAACTCGAGAATATACCCCAGGTTCCCACCGCAACTCGAGAAGAACCATGAGACTTCCCCCTCGATGCGAGATGAGGCCCGATTCCCCTGTACTGCGTGCAGAGCAATTCCGTGTTGCACATCACACATGAAAGGAGCCTTGATTTCCTTGATGGCACTCCAGAGAAACCCCAAGAACACTGTTTCAAGGCTAGAGGGATCCTGAGGTCACTGTAGCAACATGAAAGAGCTCCGTGGACACAGAATCAACACGAGATGAGAGGTTAGTCCCTGGCTTCGACTCCTGAGGAATGCCACCTTACCACAAGCACCTCAAGAGGAGGCTTCTCTCAGCTCTAGGTATGTGAGAGGGATCCTGAGTTTGCGGCCTCAAGTGGAATGGACACCGCGATGCCCTGACTCGAAATAAGGCCGGATATCCCTGCAGTGACTGGAATGCAGGCTCGTCTTGCATCTCCCAAGAAGAAAGGATGTCTGAATCCCCTGTGGAGACCACAGAGAAAGACCTAGTTTCCCACCTCATCGTGACCGGAGGCCTCACATCCTTTGAAAACTTCAGAGGTACGCGGAGATCAGTGCCTCCAAAGGAGACGATGCCTGACTCCTCGTGAAACTTGATAGGAGTCCCAGGATTCTTGTGGCACGTGGAAAGGGACCCTTGGTCTTCTGCCTCAGCTGGAGAGGCGTTCCAATTGCCGTGCCAAGCCTCGAGGAGAATCCCGAGTTGTGTCTCGCAACTAGGCAGGCGTCCTGACGTGGCTGAACAAACACGTGGGTGGAAGGGACATCCCCGTCGTAACTCGAGAATATACCCCAGGTTCCCGCCGCAACTCGAGAAAAACCATGAGACTTCCCCCTCGATGCGAGATGAGGCCCGATTCCCCTGTACTGCGTGCAGAGCAATTCCGTCTTGCACATCACACATGAAAGGAGCCTTGATTTCCTTGATGGCACTCCAGAGAAACCCCAAGAACACTGTTTCAAGGATAGAGGGATCCTGAGGTCACTGTAGCAACACGAAAGAACTCTGTGGACCAAAAATCAACTCGAAAAGAGAGGTTAGTCCCTGGATTCGTCTCCAGAGGAATACCACCTTACCACAAGCACCTCAAGAGGAGGCTTCTCTCAGCTCTAGGTATGTGAGAGGGACACTGAGTTTGCGGCCTCAAGTGGAATGGACACCGCGATGCCCTGACTCGAAATAAGGCCGGATATCCCTGCAGTGACTTCAATGCAGGCTCGTCTTGCATCTCCCAGGACGAAAGGATGTCTGAATCCCCTGTGGAAAGCACAGAGAAAAACTTAGTTCCCCACCTCATCGCAACCGATAACCTCACATCCTTTGAAAACTCCAGAGGTACGCGGAGATCAGTGCCTCCAAAGGAGACGATGCCTGACTCCTCGTGAAACTTGATAGGAGTCCCAGGATTCCTGTGGCACTTGGAAAGGGACACTTGGTCTCCCGCCTCAGCTGGAGAGGCGTCCCAATTGCCCTGCCAAGCCTCGAGGAGAATCCAGAGTTGTCCCTCGCAACTAGGCAGGAGTCCTGACGTCGCTGAAGAAACACGTGGGTGGAAGGGCCATCCCCGTCGTAACTCGAGAATATACCCCAGGTTCCCGCCGCAACTCGAGAAAAACCATGAGACTTCCCCCTCGCCGCGAGATGAGGCCCGATTCCCCTGCACTGCGTGCAGAGCAATTCCGTGTTGCACATCACACATGAAAGGAGCCTTGATTTCCTTGATGGCACTCCAGAGAAACCCCAAGAACACTGTTTCAAGGCTAGAGGGATCCTGAGGTCACTGTAGCAACACTAAAGAGCTCCGTGGACCAAAAATCAACTCGAGATGAGAGGTTAGTCCCTGGCTTCGACTCCAGAGGAATACCACCTTATCACAAGCCCCTCAAGAGGAGGCTTCTCTCAGCTCTAGGTATGTGAGAGGGACCCTGAGTTTGCGGCCTCAAGTGGAATGGACACCGCAATGCCCTGACTCGAAATAAGGCCGGATATCCCTGCAGTGACTGGAATGAAGCCTCGTCTTGCATCTCCCAAGACGAAAGGGTGTCTGAATTCCCCAGTGGAGACCACAGAGAAAGACCTAGTTCCCCACCTCATCGCGACAGGAGGCCTCAAATCCTTTGAAAACTCCACAGGTATGCGGAGATCAGTGCCTCCAAAGGAGACGATGCCTGACTCCTCGTGAAACTTGATAGGAGACCCAGGATTCCTGTGGCACGTGGAAAGGGAACCTTGGTCTCCCGTCTCAGCTGGAGAGGCGTCCCAATTGCCCTGCCAAGCCTCGAGGAGAATCCCGAGTTGTCCCTCGCAACTAGGCAGGAGTCCTGCCGTCGCTGAAGAAACACGTGGGTGGAAGGGCCATCCCCGTCGTAACTCGAGAATATACCCCAGGTTCCCGCCGCAACTCGAGAAAAACCATGAGACTTCCCCCTCGCCGCGAGATGAGGCCCGATTCCCCTGCACTGCGTGCAGAGCAATTCCGTGTTGCACATCACACATGAAAGGAGCCTTGATTTCCTTGATGGCACTCCAGAGAATCCCCAAGAACACTGTTTCAAGGCTAGAGGGATCCTGAGGTCACTGTAGCAACACGAAAGAGCTCCGTGGACCAAGAATCAACACGAGATTACAGGTTAGTCCCTGGCTTCGACTCCTGAGGAATACCACCTTACCACAAGCACCTCAAGAGGAGGCTTCTCTCAGCTCTAGGTATGTGAGAGGGATCCTGAGTTTGCGGCCTCAAGTGGCATGGACACCGCGATGCCCTGACTCGAAATAAGGCCGGATATCCCTGCAGTGAATTGAATGCAGGCTCGTCTTGCATCTCCCAAGAAGAAAGGATGTCTGAATCCCCTGTGGAGACCACAGAGAAAGACCTAGTTCCCCACCTCATCGCGACCGCAGGCCTCACATCCTTTGAAAACTCCAGAGGTACGCGGAGATCAGTGCCTCCAAAGGAGACGATGCCTGACTCCTCGTGAAACTTGATAGGAGTCCCAGGATTCTTTTGGCACGTGGAAAGGGACACTTGGTCTCCCGCCTCAGCTGGAGAGGCGTCCCAATTGCCTTGCCAAGCCTCGAGGAGAATCCCGAGTTGTGTCTCGCAACTAGGCAAGAGTCCTGACGTGGCTGAACAAACACGTGTGTGGAAGGGCCATCCCCGTCGTAACTCGAGAATATACCCCAGGTTCCCGCCGCAACTCGAGAAAAACCATGAGACTTCCCCCTCGCCGAGAGATGAGGCCCGATTCCCCTGCACTGCGTGCAGAGCAATTCTGTGTTGCACATCACACATGAAAGGAGCCTTGATTTCCTTCATGGCACTCCAGAGAAACCCCAAGAACACTGTTTCAAGGCTAGAGGGATCCTGAGGTCACTGTATCAACACGAAAGAGCTCCGTGGACCAAAAATCAACTCGAGATGAGAGGTTAGTCCCTGGCTTCGACTCCAGAGGAATACCACCTTACCACAAGCACCTCAAGAGGAGGCTTCTCTCAGCTCTAGGTGTGTGCGAGGGACCCTGAGTTTGCGGCCTCAAGTGGAATGGACACCGTGATGCCCTGACTCGAAATAAGGGCGGATATCCCTGCAGTGACTGGAATGCAGGCTCGTCTTCCATCTCCCAAGACGAAAGGGTGTCTGAATCCGCTGTGGAGACCACAGAGAAAGACCTAGTTCCCCACCTCATCGCGACAGGAGGCCTCAAATCCTTTGAAAACTCCAGAGGTATGCGGAGATCAGTGCCTCCAAAGGAGACGATGCCTGACTCCTCGTGAAACTTGATAGGAGACCCAGGATTCCTGTGGCACGTGGAAAGGGACCCTTGGTCTCCCGTCTCAGCTGGAGAGGCGTCCCAATTGCCCTGCAAAGCCTCGAGGAGAATCCCGAGTTGTCCCTCGCAACTAGGCAGGAGTCCTGACGTCGCTGAACACACACGTGTGTGGAAGGGCCATCCCCGTCGTAACTCGAGAATATACCCCAGGTTCCCGCCGCAACTCGAGAAAAACCATGAGACTTCCCCCTCGCCGCGAGATGAGGCCCGATTCCCCTGCACTGCGTGCAGAGCAATTCCGTGTTGCACATCACACATGAAAGGAGCCTTGATTTCCTTGATGGCACTCCAGAGAAACCCCAAGAACACTGTTTCAAGGCTAGAGGGATCCTGAGGTCACTGTAGCAACATGAAAGAGCTCCATGGACACAGAATCAACACGAGATGAGAGGTTAGTCCCTGGCTTCGACTCCTGAGGAATGCCACCTTACCACAAGCACCTCAAGAGGAGGCTTCTCTCAGCTCTAGGTATGTGAGAGGGATCCTGAGTTTGCGGCCTCAAGTGGAATGGACACCGCGATGCCCTGACTCGAAATAAGGCCGGATATTCCTGCAGTGACTGGAATGCAGGCTCGTCTTGCATCTCCCAAGAAGAAAGGATGTCTGAATCCCCTGTGGAGACCACAGAGAAACACCTAGTTTCCCACCTCATCGCGACCGGAGGCCTCACATCCTTTGAAAACTTCAGAGGTACGCGGAGATCAGTGCCTCCAAAGGAGACGATGCCTGACTCCTCGTGAAACTTGATAGGAGTCCCAGGATTCTTGTGGCACGTGGAAAGGGACCCTTGGTCTTCCGCCTCAGCTGGAGAGGCGTTCCAATTGCCGTGCCAAGCCTCGAGGAGAATCCCGAGTTGTGTCTCGCAACTAGGCAGGCGTCCTGACGTGGCTGAACAAACACGTGGGTGGAAGGGCCATCCCCGTCGTAACTCGAGAATATACCCCAGGTTCCCGCCGCAACTCGAGAAAAACCATGAGACTTCCCCCTCGATGCGAGATGAGGCCCGATTCCCCTGTACTGCGTGCAGAGCAATTCCGTCTTGCACATCACACATGAAAGGAGCCTTGATTTCCTTGATGGCACTCCAGAGAAACCCCAAGAACACTGTTTCAAGGATAGAGGGATCCTGAGGTCACTGTAGCAACACGAAAGAACTCTGTGGACCAAAAATCAACTCGAAAAGAGAGGTTAGTCCCTGGATTCGTCTCCAGAGGAATACCACCTTACCACAAGCACCTCAAGAGGAGGCTTCTCTCAGCTCTAGGTATGTGAGAGGGACCCTGAGTTTGCGGCCTCAAGTGGAATGGACACCGCGATGCCCTGACTCGAAATAAGGCCGGATATCCCTGCAGTGACTTCAATGCAGGCTCGTCTTGCATCTCCCAGGACGAAAGGATGTCTGAATCCCCTGTGGAAAGCACAGAGAAAGACTTAGTTCCCCACCTCATCGCAACCGATAGCCTCACATCCTTTGAAAACTCCAGAGGTACGCGGAGATCAGTGCCTCCAAAGGAGCCGATGCCTGACTCCTCGTGAAACTTGATAGGAGTCCCAGGATTCCTGTGGCACTTGGAAAGGGACACTTGGTCTCCCGCCTCAGCTGGAGAGGCGTCCCAATTGCCCTGCCAAGCCTCGAGGAGAATCCAGAGTTGTCCCTCGCAACTAGGCAGGAGTCCTGACGTCGCTGAAGAAACACGTGGGTGGAAGGGCCATCCCCGTCGTAACTCGAGAATATACCCCAGGTTCCCGCCGCAACTCGAGAAAAACCATGAGACTTCCCCCTCGCCGCGAGATGAGGCCCGATTCCCCTGCACTGCGTGCAGAGCAATTCCGTGTTGCACATCACACATGAAAGGAGCCTTGATTTCCTTGATGGCACTCCAGAGAAGCCCCAAGAACACTGTTTCAAGGATAGAGGGATCCTGAGGTCACTGTAGCAACACTAAAGAGCTCCGTGGGCCAAAAATCAACTCGAGATGAGAGGTTAGTCCCTGGCTTCGACTCCAGAGGAATACCACCTTACCACAAGCACCTCAAGAGGAGGCTTCTCTCAGCTCTAGGTATGTGAGAGGGACCCTGAGTTTGCGGCCTCAAGTGGAATGGACACCGCAATGCCCTGACTCGAAATAAGGCCGGATATCCCTGCAGTGACTGGAATGAAGCCTCGTCTTGCATCTCCCAAGACGAAAGGGTGTCTGAATTCCCCAGTGGAGACCACAGAGAAAGACCTAGTTCCCCACCTCATCGCGACAGGAGGCCTCAAATCCTTTGAAAACTCCACAGGTATGCGGAGATCAGTGCCTCCAAAGGAGACGATGCCTGACTCCTCGTGAAACTTGATAGGAGTCCCAGGATTCCTGTGGCACGTGGAAAGGGAACCTTGGTCTCCCGTCTCAGCTGGAGAGGCGTCCCAATTGCCCTGCCAAGCCTCGAGGAGAATCCCGAGTTGTCCCTCGCAACTAGGCAGGAGTCCTGACGTCGCTGAACACACACGTGTGTGGAAGTGCCATCCCCGTCGTAACTCGAGAATATACCCCAGGTTCCCGCCGCAACTCGAGAAAAACCATGAGACTTCCCCCTCGCCGCGAGATGAGGCCCGATTCCCCTGCACTGCATACAGAGCAATTCCGTGTTGCACATCACACATGAAAGGAGCCTTGATTTCCTTGATGGCACTCCAGAGAAACCCCAAGAACACTGTTTCAAGGCTAGAGGGATCCTGAGGTCACTGTAGCAACACGAAAGAGCTCCGTGGACCAAGAATCAACACGAGATGAGAGGTTAGTCCCTTGCTTCGACTCCTGAGGAATACCACCTTACCACACGCACCTCAAGAGGAGGCTTCTCTCAGCTCTAGGTATGTGAGAGGGACCCTGAGTTTGCGGCCTCAAGTGGAATGGACACCGCGATGCCCTGACGCGAAATAAGGCTGGATATCCCTGCAGTGACTTAAATGCAGGCTCGTCTTGCATCTCCCAAGATGAAAGGATGTCTGAATCCCCTGTGGAGACCACAGAGAAAGACCTAGTTCCCCACCTCATCGCGACCGGAGGCCTCACATCCTTTGAAAACTCCAGAGGTACGCGGAGATCAGTGCCTCCAAAGGAGACGATGCCTGACTCCTCGTGAAACTTGATAGGAGTCCCAGGATTCTTGTGGCACGTGGAAAGGGACCCTTGGTCTCCCGCCTCAGCTGGAGAGGCGTTCCAATTGCCCTGCCAAGCCTCAAGGAGAATCCCGAGTTGTCCCTCGCAACTAGGCAGGAGTCCTGACGTGGCTGAACAAACACGTGTGTGGAAGGGCCATCCCCGTCGTAACTCGAGAATATATCCCAGGTTCCCGCCGCAACTCGAGAAAAACCATGAGACTTCCCCCTCGATGCGAGATGAGGCCCGATTCCCCTGTACTGCGTGCAGAGCAATTCCGTCTTGCACATCACACATGAAAGAAGCCTTGATTTCCTTGATGGCACTCCAGAGAAACCCCAAGAACACTGTTTCAAGGATAGAGGGATCCTGAGGTCACTGTAGCAACACGAAAGAACTCTGTGGACCAAAAATCAACTCGAAAAGAGAGGTTAGTCCCTGGATTCATCTCCAGAGGAATACCACCTTACCACAAGCGCCTCAAGAGGAGGCTTCTCTCAGCTCTAGGTATGTGAGAGGGACCCTGAGTTTGCGGCTTCACGTGGAATGGACACCGCGATGCCCTGACTCGAAATAAGGCCGGATATCCCTGCAGTGACTTGAATGCAGGCTCGTCTTGCATCTCCCAAGACGAAAGGATGTCTGAATCCCCTGTGGAAAGCACAGAGAAAGACCTAGTTCCCCACCTCATCGCGACCGGAGGCCTCACATCCTTTGAAAACTCCAGAGGTACGCGGAGATCAGTGCCTCCAAAGGAGACGATGCCTGACTTCTCGTGAAACTTGATAGGAGTCCCAGGATTCCTGTGGCACTTGGAAAGGGACACTTGGTCTCCCACCTCAGCTGGAGAGGCGTCCCAATTGCCCTGCCAAGCCTCGAGGAGAATCCAGAGTTGTCCCTCGCAACTAGGCAGGAGTCCTGACGTCGCTGAAGAAACACGTGGGTGGAAGGGCCATCCCCGTCGTAACTCGAGAATATACCCCAGGTTCCCGCCGCAACTCGAGAAAAACCATGAGACTTCCCCCTCGCCGCGAGATGAGACCCGATTCCCCTGCACTGCGTGCAGAGCAATTCCGTGTTGCACATCACACATGAAAGGAGCCTTGATTTCCTTGATGGCACTCCAGAGAAACCCCAAGAACACTGTTTCAAGGCTAGAGGGATTCTGAGGTCACTGTAGCAACATGAAAGAGCTCCGTGGGCCAAAAATCAACTCGAGATGAGAGGTTAGTCCCTGGCTTCGACTCCAGAGGAATACCACCTTACCACAAGCACCTCAAGAGGAGGCTTCTCTCAGCTCTAGGTATGTGAGAGGGACCCTGAGTTTGCGGCCTCAAGTGGAGTGGACACCGCGATGCCCTGACGCGAAATAAGGCTGGATATCCCTGCAGTGACTTGAATGCAGGCTCGTCTTGCATCTCCCAAGATGAAAGGATGTCTGAATCCCCTGTGGAGACCACAGAGAAAGACCTAGTTCCCCACCTCACCGCGACCGGAGGCCTCACATCCTTTGAAAACTCCAGAGGTACGCGGAGATCAGTTCCTCCAAAGGAGACGATGCCTGACTCCTCGTGAAACTTGATAGGAGTCCCAGGATTCCTGCGGCACGTGGAAAGGGACCCTTGGTCTCCCGCCTCAGCTGGAGAGGCGTCCCAATTGCCTTGCCAAGCCTCGAGGAGAATCCCGAATTGTGTCTCGCAACTAGGCAAGAGTCCTGACGTGGCTGAACAAACACATGTGTGGAAGGGCCATCCCCGTCGTAACTCGAGAATATACCCCAGGTTCCCGCCGCAACTCGAGAAAAACCATTAGATTTCCCCTCGCCGAGAGATGAGGCCCGATTCCCCTGCACTGCGTGCAGAGCAATTCAGTGTTGCACATCACACATGAAAGGAGCCTTGATTTCCTTGATGGCACTCCAGAGAAACCCCAAGAACACTGTTTCAAGGCTAGAGGGATCCTGAGGTCACTGTAGCAACACGAAAGTGCTCCGTGGAACAAAAATCAACTCGAGATGAGAGGTTAGTCCCTGGCTTCGACTCCAGAGGAATACCACCTTACCACAAGCACCTCAAGAGGAGGCTTCTCTCAGCTCTAGGTATGTGAGAGGGACCCTGAGTTTGCGGCCTCAAGTGGAATGGACACCGCGATGCCCTGACTCGAAATAAGGCCGGATATCCCTGCAGTGACTGGAATGCAGGCTCGTCTTGCATCTCCCAAGACGAAAGGGTGTCTGAATCCCCTGTGGAAACCACAGAGAAAGACCTAGTTCCCCACCTCATCGCGACAGGAGGCCTCAAATCCTTTGAAAACTCCAGAGGTATGCGGAGATCAGTGCCTCCAAAGGAGACGATGCCTGACTCCTCGTGAAACTTGATAGGAGAACCAGGATTCCTGTGGCACGTGGAAAGGGACCCTTGGTCTCCCGTCTCAGCTGGAGAGGCGTCCCAATTGCCCTGCAAAGCCTCGAGGAGAATCCAGAGTTGTCCCTCGCAACTAAGCAGGAGTCCTGACATGGCTGAACACACACGTGTGTGGAAGGGCCATCCCCGTCGTAACTCGAGAATATACCCCAGGTTCCCGCCGCAACTCGAGAAAAACCATGAGACTTCCCCCTCGCCGCGAGATGAGGCCCGATTCCCCTGCACTGCGTGCAGAGCAATTCCGTGTTGCACATCACACATGAAAGGAGCCTTGATTTCCTTGATGGCACTCCAGAGAAACCCCAAGAACACTGTTTCAAGGCTAGAGGGATCCTGAGGTCGCTGTAGCAACACGAAAGAACTCTGTGGACCAAAAATCAACTCGAAAAGAGAGGTTAGTCCCTGGATTCGTCTCCAGAGGAATACCACCTTACCACAAGCACCTCAAGAGGAGGCTTCTCTCAGCTCTAGGTATGTGAGAGGGACCCTGAGTTTGCGGCCTCAAGTGGAATGGACACCGCGATGCCCTGACTCGAAATAAGGCCGGATATCCCTGCAGTGACTTCAATGCAGGCTCGTCTTGCATCTCCCAGGACGAAAGGATGTCTGAATCCCCTGTGGAAAGCACAGAGAAAGACTTAGTTCCCCACCTCATCGCGACCGATAGCCTCACATCCTTTGAAAACTCCAGAGGTACGCGGAGATCAGTGCCTCCAAAGGAGACGATGCCTGACTCCTCGTGAAACTTGATAGGAGACCCAGGATTCCTGTGGCACGTGGAAAGGGACCCTTGGTCTCCCGTCTCAGCTGGAGAGGCGTCCCAATTGCCCTGCAAAGCCTCGAGGAGAATCCCGAGTTGTCCCTCGCAACTAGGCAGGAGTCCTGACGTCGCTGAAGAAACACGTGTGTGGAAGGGCCATCCCCGTCGTAACTCGAGAATATACCCCAGGTTCCCGCCGCAACTCGAGAAAAACCATGAGACTTCCCCCTCGCCGCGAGATGAGGCCCGATTCCCCTGCACTGCGTGCAGAGCAATTCCGTGTTGCACATCACACATGAAAGGAGCCTTGATTTCCTTGATGGCACTCCAGAGAAACCCCAAGAACACTGTTTCAAGGCTAGAGGGATCCTGAGGTCACTGTAGCAACACGAAAGAGCCCCGTGGACCAAGAATCCACACGAGATGAGAGGTTAGTCCCTGGCTTCGACTCCTGAGGAATACCACCTTACCACAAGCACCTCAAGAGGAGGCTTCTCTCAGCTCTAGGTATGTGAGAGGGATCCTGAGTTTGCGGCCTCAAGTGGAATGGACACCGCGATGCCCTGACTCGAAATAAGGCCGGATATCCCTGCAGTGACTTCAATGCAGGCTCGTCTTGCATCTCCCAAGACGAAAGGATGTCTGAATCCCCTGTGGAGACCACAGAGAAATACCTAGTTCCCCACCTCATCGCGACCGGAGGCCTCACATCCTTTGAAAACTCCAGAGGTACGCGGAGATCAGTGCCTCCATAGGAGACGATGCCTGACTCCTCGTGAAACTTGATAGGAGTCCCAGGATTCTTGTGGCACGTGGAAAGGGACGCTGGTCTCCCGCCTCAGCTGGAGAGGCGTTCCAATTGCCCTGCCAAGCCTCGAGGAGAATCCCGAGTTGTCCCTCGCAACTAGGCAGGAGTCCTGACGTGGCTGAACAAACACGTGGGTGGAAGGGCCATCCCCGTCGTAACTCGAGAATATACCCCAGGTTCCCGCCGCAACTCGAGAAAAACCATGAGACTTCCTCCTCGATGCGAGAAGAGGCCCGATTCCCCTGTACTGTGTGCAGAGCAATTCCGTCTTGCACATCACACATGAAAGGAGCCTTGATTTCCTTGATGGCACTCCAGAGAAACCCCAAGAACACTGTTTCAAGGCTAGAGGGATCCTGAGGTCACTGAAGCAACACGAAAGAACTCTGTGGACCAAAAATCAACGCAAAAAGAGAGGTTAGTCCCTGGATTCGTCTCCAGAGGAATACCACCTTACCACAAGCACCTCAAGAGGAGGCTTCTCTCAGCTCTAGGTATGTGAGAGGGACCCTGAGTTTGCGGCCTCAAGTGGAATGGACACCGCGATGCCCTGACTCGAAATAAGGCCGGATATCCCTGCAGTGACTTCAATGCAGGCTCGTCTTGCATCTCCCAAGACGAAAGGATGTCTGAATCCCCTGTGGAAAGCACAGAGAAAGACTGAGTTCCCCACCTCATCACGAACGATAGCCTCACATCCTTTGAAAACTCCAGAGGTACGCGGAGATCAGTGCCTCCAAAGGAGACGACGCCTGACTTCTCGTGAAACTTGATAGGAGTCCCAGGTTTCCTGTGGCACTTGGAAAGGGACTCTTGGACTCCCGCCTCAGCTGGAGAGGCGTCCCAATTGCCCTGCCAAGCCTCGAGGAGAATCCAGAGTTGTCCCTCGCAACTAGGCAGGAGTCCTGACGTGGCTGAAGAAACACGTGGGTGGAAGGGCCATCCCCGTCGTAACTCGAGAATATACCCCAGGTTCCCGCGGCAACTCGAGAAAAACCATGAGACTTCCCCCTCGCTGCGAGATGAGGCCCGATTCCCCTGCACTGCGTGCAGAGCAATTCCGTGTTGCACATCACACATGAAAGGAGCCTTGATTTCCTTGATGGCACTCCAGAGAAACCCCAAGAACACTGTTTCAAGGCTAGAGGGATCCTGAGGTCACTGTAGCAACACGAAAGAGCTCCGTGGGCCAAAAATCAACTCGAGATGAGAGGTTAGTCCCTGGCTTCGACTCCAGAGGAATACCACCTTACCACAAGCACCTCAAGAGGATGCTTCTCTCAGCTCTAGGTATGTGAGAGGGACCCTGAGTTTGCGGCCTCAAGTGGAATGGACACCGCGATGCCCTGACGCGAAATAAGGCTGGAGATCCCTGCAGTGACTTGAATGCAGGCTCGTCTTGCATCTCCCAAGATGAAAGGATGTCTGAATCCCCTGTGGAGACCACAGAGAAAGAACTAGTTCCCCACCTCATCGCGACCGGAGGCCTCACATCCTTTGAAAACTCCAGAGGTACGCGGAGATCAGTGCCTCCAAAGGAGACGATGCCTGACTCCTCGTGAAACTTGATAGGAGTCCCAGGATTCCTGTGGCACGTGGAAAGGGACCCTTGGTCTCCCGCCTCAGCTGGAGAGGCGTCCCAATTGCCTTGCCAAGCCTCGAGGAGAATCCCGAGTTGTGTCTCGCAACTAGGCAAGAGTCCTGACGTGGCTGAACAAACACGTGTGTGGAAGGGCCATCCCCGTCGTAACTCGAGAATATACCCCAGGTTCCCGCCGCAACTCGAGAAAAACCATGAGACTTCCCCCTCGCCGCGAGATGAGGCCCGATTCCCCTGCACTGCGTGCAGAGCAATTCTGTGTTGCACATCACACAAGAAAGGAGCCTTGATTTCCTTCATGGCACTCCAGAGAAACCCCAAGAACACTGTTTCAAGGCTAGAGGGATCCTGAGGTCACTGTAGCAACACGAAAGAGCTCCGTGGACCAAAAATCAACTCGAGATGAGAGGTTAGTCCCTGGCTTCGACTCCAGAGGAATACCACCTTACCACAAGCACCTCAAGAGGAGGCTTCTCTCAGCTCTAGGTATGTGAGAGGCACCCTGAATTTGTGGCCTCAAGTGGAATGGACACCGCAATGCCCTGACTCGAAATAAGGCCGGATATCCCTGCAGTGACTGGAATGCAGGCTCGTCTTGCATCTCCCAAGACGAAAGGGTGTCTGAATACCCTGTGGAGACCACAGAGAAAGACCTAGTTCCCCACCTCATCGCGACCGGAGGCCTCACATCCTTTGAAAACTCCAGAGGTCTGCGGAGATCAGTGCCTCCAAAGGAGACGATGCCTGACTCCTCGTGAAACTTGATAGGAGACCCAGGATTCCTGTGGCACGTGGAAAGGGACCCTTGGTCTCCCGTCTCAGCTGGAGAGGCGTCCCAATTGCCCTACAAAGCCTCGAGGAGAATCCCGAGTTGTCCCTCGCAACTAGGCAGGAGTCCTGACATGGCTGAACACACAAGTGTGTGGAAGGGCCATCCCCGTCGTAACTCGAGAATATACCCCAGGTTACCGCCGCAACTCGAGAAAAACCATGAGACTTCCCCCTCGCCGCGAGATGAGGCTCGATTCCCCTGCACTGCGTGCAGAGCAATTCCGTGTTGCACATCACACATGAAAGGAGCCTTGATTTCCTTGATGGCACTCCAGAGAAACCCCAAGAACACTGTTTCAAGGCTAGAGGGATCCTGAGGTCACTGTAGCAACACGAAAGAGCTCCGTGGACCAAGAATCAACACGAGATGAGAGGTTAGTCCCTGGCTTCGACTCCTGAGGAATACCACCTTACCACAAGCACCTCAAGAGGAGGCTTCTCTCAGCTCTAGGTATGTGAGAGGGATCCTGAGTTTGCGGCCTCAAGTGGAATGGACACCGCGATGCCCTGACTCGAAATAAGGCCGGATATCCCTGCAGTGACTTGAATGCAGGCTCGTCTTGCATCTCCCAAGAAGAAAGGATTTCTGAATCCCCTGTGGAGACCACAGAGAAAGACCTAGTTCCCCACCTCTTCGCGACCGGAGGCCTCACATCCTTTGAAAATTCCAGAGGTACGCGGAGATCAGTGCCTCCAAAGGAGACGATGCCTGACTCCTCGTGAAACTTGATAGGAGTCCCAGGATTCTTGTGGCACGTGGAAAGGGACCCTTGGTCTCCCGCCTCAGCTGGAGAGGCGTTCCAATTGCCCTGCCAAGCCTCGAGGAGAATCCCGAGTTGTCCCTCGCAACTAGGCAGGAGTCCTGACGTGGCTGAACAAACACGTGGGTGGAAGGGCCATCCCCGTCGTAACTCGAGAATATACCCCAGGTTCCCGCCGCAACTCGAGAAAAACCATGAGACTTCCCCCTCGATGCGAGATGAGGCCCGTTTCCCCTGTACTGCGTGCAGAGCAATTCCGTCTTGCACATCACACATGAAAGGAGCCTTGATTTCCTTGATGGCACTCCAGAGAAACCCCAAGAACACTGTTTCAAGGATAGAGGGATCCTGAGGTCACTGTAGCAACACGAAAGAACTCTGTGGACCAAAAATCAACTCGAAAAGAGAGGTTAGTCCCTGGATTCGTCTCCAGAGGAATACCACCTTACCACAAGCACCTCAAGAGGAGGCTTCTCTCAGCTCTAGGTATGTGAGAGGGACCCTGAGTTTGCGGCCTCAAGTGGAATGGACACCGCGATGCCCTGACTCGAAATAAGGCCGGATATCCCTGCAGTGACTTCAATGCAGGCTCGTCTTGCATCTCCCAGGACGAAAGGATGTCTGAATCCCCTGTGGAAAGCTCAGAGAAAGACTTAGTTCCCCACTTCATCGCGACCGATAGCCGCACATCCTTTGAAAACTCCAGAGGTACGCGGAGATCAGTGCCTCCAAAGGAGACGATGCCTGGCTCCTCGTGAAACTTGATAGGAGTCCCAGGATTCCTGTGGCACTTGGAAAGGGACACTTGGTCTCCCGCCTCAGCTGGAGAGGCGTCCCAATTGCCCTGCCAAGCCTCGAGGAGAATCCCGAGTTGTCCCTCGCAACTAGGCAGGAGTCCTGACGTCGCTGAAGAAACACGTGGGTGGAAGGGCCATCCCCGTCGTAACTCGAGAATATACCCCAGGTTCCCGCCGCAACTCGAGAAAAACCATGAGACTTCCCCCTCGCCGCGAGATGAGACCCGATTCCCCTGCACTGCGTGCAGAGCAATTCCGTGTTGCACATCACACATGAAAGGAGCCTTGATTTCCTTGATGGCACTCCAGAGAAACCCCAAGAACACTGTTTCAAGGCTAGAGGGATCCTGAGGTCACTGTAGAAACACGAAAGAGCTCCGTGGACCAAGAATCAACACGAGATGAGAGGTTAGTCCCTGGCTTCGACTCCTGAGGAATACCACCTTACCACAAGCACCTCAAGAGGAGGCTTCTCTCAGCTCTAGGTATGTGAGAGGGATCCTGAGTTTGCGGCCTCAAGTGTAATGGACACCGCGATGCCCTGACTCGAAATAAGGCCGGATATCCCTGCAGTGACTTGAATGCAGGCTCGTCTTGCATCTCGCAAGAAGAAAGGATGTCTGCATCCCCTGTGGAGACCACTGAGAAACACCTAGTTCCCTACCTCATCGCGACCGGAGGCCTCACATCCTTTGAAAACTCCAGAGGTACGCGGAGATCAGTGCCTCCAAAGGAGACGATGCCTGACTCCTCGTGAAACTTGATAGGAGTCCCAGGATTCTTGTGGCACGTGGAAAGGGACCCTTGGTCTCCCGCTCAGCTGGAGAGGCGTCCCAATTGCCCTGCCAAGCCTCGAGGAGAATCCCGAGTTGTCCCTCGCAACTAGGCAGGAGTCCTGACGTGGCTGAACAAACACGTGGGTGGAAGGGCCATCCCCGTCGTAACTCGAGAATATACCCCAGGTTCCCGCCGCAACTCGAGAAAAACCATGAGACTTCCCCCTCGATGCGAGATGAGGCCCGATTCCCCTGTACTGCGTGCAGAGCAATTCCGTCTTGCACATCACACATGAAAGGAGCCTTGATTTCCTTGATGGCACTCCAGAGAAACCCCAAGATCACTGTTTCAAGGATAGAGGGATCCTGAGGTCACTGTAGCAACACGAAAGAACTCTGTGGACCAAAAATCAACTCGAAAAAAGAGGTTAGTCCCTGGATTCGTCTCCAGAGGAATACCACCTTACCACAAGCACCTCAAGAGGAGGCTTCTCTCAGCTCTAGGTATGTGAGAGGGACCCTGAGTTTGCGGCCTCAAGTGGAATGGACACCGCGATGCCCTGACTCGAAATAAGGCCGGATATCCCTGCAGTGACTTCAATGCAGGCTCGTCTTGCATCTCCCAGGACGAAAGGATGTCTGAATCCCCTGTGGAAAGCACAGAGAAAGACTTAGTTCCCCACCTCATCGCGACCGATAGCCTCACATCCTTTGAAAACTCCAGAGGTACGTGGAGATCAGTGCCTCCAAAGGAGACGATGCCTGACTCCTCGTGAAACTTGATAGGAGTCCCAGGATTCCTGTGGCACTTGGAAAGGGACACTTGGTCTCCCGCCTCAGCTGGAGAGGCGTCCCAATTGCCCTGCCAAGCCTCGAGGAGAATCCAGAGTTGTCCCTCGCAACTAGGCAGGAGTCCTGACGTCGCTGAAGAAACACGTGGGTGGAAGGGCCATCCCCGTCGTAACTCGAGAATATACCCCAGGTTCCCGCCGCAACTCGAGAAAAACCATGAGACTTCCCCCTCGCCGCGAGATGAGGCCCGATTCCCCTGCACTGCGTGCAGAGCAATTCCGTCTTGCACATCACACATGAAAGGAGCCTTGATTTCCTTGATGGCACTCCAGAGAAACCCCAAGAACACTGTTTCAAGGCTAGAGGGATCCTGAGGTCACTGTAGCAACACGAAAGAGCTCCGTGGGCCAAAAATCAACTCGAGATGAGAGGTTAGTCCCTGGCTTCGACTCCAGAGGAATACCACCTTACCACAAGCACCTCAAGAGGAGGCTTCTCTCAGCTCTAGGTATCTGAGAGGGAACCTGAGTTTGCGGCCTCAAGTGGAATGGACACCGCGATGCCCTGACGCGAAATAAGGCTGGATATCCCTGCAGTGACTTGAATGCAGGCTCGTCTTGCATCTCCCAAGATGAAAGGATGTCTGAATCCCCTGTGGAGACCACAGAGAAAGACCTAGTTCCCCACCTCATCGCGACCGGAGGCTTCACATCCTTTGAAAACTCCAGAGGTACGCGGAGATCAGTGCCTCCAAAGGAGACGATGCCTGACTCCTCGTGAAACTTGATAGGAGTCCCAGGATTCCTGTGGCACGTGGAAAGGGAGCCATGGTCTCCCGTCTCAGCTGGAGAGGCGTCCCAATTGCCTTGCCAAGCCTCGAGGAGAATCCCGAGTTGTGTCTCGCAACTAGGCAAGAGTCCTGACGTGGCTGAACAAACACGTGTGTGGAAGGGCCATCCCCGTCGTAACTCGAGAATATACCCCAGGTTCCCGCCGCAACTCGAGAAAAACCATGAGACTTCCCCCTCGCCGCGAGATGAGGCCCGATTCCCCTGTACTGCGTGCAGAGCAATTCTGTGTTGCACATCACACATGAAAGGAGCCTTGATTTCCTTCATGGAACTCCAGAGAAACCCCAAGAACAGTGTTTTAAGGATAGAGGGATTCTGAGGTCACTGTAGCAACAGGAAAGAGCTCCGTGGACCAAAAATCAACTCGAGATGAGAGGTTAGTCCCTGGCTTCGACTCCAGAGGAATACCACCTTACCACAAGCACCTCAAGAGTAGGCTTCTCTCAGCTCTAGGTATGTGAGAGGGACCCTGAGCTTGCGGCCTCAAGTGGAATGGACACCGCGATGCCCTGACTCGAAATAAGGCCGGATATCCCTGCAGTGACTTGAATGCAGGCTCGTCTTGCATCTCCCAAGAAGAAAGGATGTCTGAATCCCCTGTGGAGACCACAGAGAAACACCTAGTTCCCCACCTCATCGCGACCGGAGGCCTCACATCCTTTGAAAACTCCAGAGGTACGCGGAGATCAGTGCCTCCAAAGGAGACGATGCCTGACTCCTCGTGAAACTTGATAGGAGTCCCAGGATTCCTGTGGCACGTGGAAAGGGACCCTTGGTCTCCCGCCTCAGCTGGAGAGGCGTTCCAAATGCCCTGCCAAGCCTCGAGGAGAATCCCGAGTTGTCCCTCGCAACTAGGCAGGAGTCCTGACGTGGCTGAACAAACACGTGGGTGGAAGGGCCATCCCCGTCGTAACTCGAGAATATACCCCAGGTTCCCGCCGCAACTCGAGAAAAACCATGAGACTTCCCCCTCGATGCGAGATGAGGCCCGATTCCCCTGTACTGCGTGCAGAGCAATTCCGTCTTGCACATCACACATGAAAGGAGCCTTGATTTCCTTCATGGCACTCCAGAGAAACCCCAAGAACACTGTTTCAAGGATAGAGGGATCCTGAGGTCACTGTAGCAACACGAAAGAACTCTGTGGACCAAAAATCAACTCGAAAAGAGAGGTTAGTCCCTGGATTCGTCTCCAGAGGAATACCACCTTACCACAAGCACCTCAAGAGGAGGCTTCTCTCAGCTCTAGGTATGTGAGAGGGACCCTGAGTTTGCGGCCTCAAGTGGAATGGACACCGCGATGCCCTGACTCGAAATAAGGCCGGATATCCCTGCAGTGACTTCAATGCAGGCTCGTCTTGCATCTCCCAGGACGAAAGGATGTCTGAATCCCCTGTGGAAAGCACAGAGAAAGACTTAGTTCCCACCTCATCGCGACCGATAGCCTCACATCCTTTGAAAACTCCAGAGGTACGCGGAGATCAGTGCCTCCAAAGGAGACGATGCCTGACTCCTCGTGAAACTTGATAGGAGTCCCAGGATTCCTGTGGCACTTGGAAAGGGACACTTGGTCTCCCGCCTCAGCTGGAGAGGCGTCCCAATTGCCCTGCCAAGCCTCGAGGAGAATCCAGAGTTGTCCCTCGCAACTAGGCAGGAGTCCTGACGTTGCTGAAGAAACACGTGGGTGGAAGGGCCATCCCCGTCGTAACTCGAGAATATACCCCAGGTTCCCGCCGCAACTCGAGAAAAACCATGAGACTTCCCCCTCGCCGCGAGATGAGGCCCGATTCCCCTGCACTGCGTGCAGAGCAATTCCATGTTGCACATCACACATGAAAGGAGCCTTGATTTCCTTGATGGCACTCCAGAGAAACCCCAAGAACACTGTTTCAAGGCTAGAGGGATCCTGAGGTCACTGTAGCAACACGAAAGAGCTCCGTGGGCCAAAAATCAACTCGAGATGAGAGGTTAGTCCCTGGCTTCGACTCCAGAGGAATACCACCTTACCACAAGCACCTCAAGAGGAGGCTTCTCTCAGCTCTAGGTATGTGAGAGGGACCCTGAGTTTGCGGCCTCAAGTGGAATGGACACCGCGATGCCCTGACGCGAAATAAGGCTGGATATCCCTGCAGTGACTTGAATGCAGGCTCGTCTTGCATCTCCCAAGATGAAAGGATGTCTGAATCCCCTGTGGAGACCACAGAGAAAGACCTAGTTCCCCACCTCATCGCGACCGGAGGCCTCACATCCTTTGAAAACTCCAGAGGTACGCGGAGATCAGTGCCTCCAAAGGAGACGATGCCTGACTCATCGTGAAACTTGATAGGAGACCGAGGATTCCTGTGGCACGTGGAAAGGGACCCTTGGTCTCCCGTCTCAGCTGGAGAGGCGTCGCAATTGCCCTGCAAAACCTCGAGGAGAATCCCGAGTTGTCCCTCGCAACTAGGCAGGAGTCCTGACGTCGCTGAAGAAACACGTGGGTGGAAGGGCCATCCCCGTCGTAACTCGAGAATATACCCCAGGTTCCCGCCGCAACTCGAGAAAAACCATGAGACTTCCCCCTCGCCGGGAGATGAGGCCCGATTCCCCTGCACTGCGTGCAGAGCAATTCCGTGTTGCACATCACACATGAAAGGAGCCTTGATTTCCTTGATGGCACTCCAGAGAAACCCCAAGAACACTGTTTCAAAGCTAGAGGGATCCTGAGGTCACTGTAGCAACACGAAAGAGCTCCGTGGACCAAGAATCAACACGAGATGAGAGGTTAGTCCCTGGCTTCGACTCCTGAGGAATACCACCTTACCACAAGCACCTCAAGAGGAGGCTTCTCTCAGCTCTAGGTATGTGAGAGGGACCCTGAGTTTGCGGCCTCAAGTGGAATGGACACCGCGATGCCCTGACTCGAAATAAGGCCGGATATCCCTGCAGTGACTTGAATGCAGGTTCGTCTTGCATCTCCCAAGAAGAAAGGATGTCTGAATCCCCTGTGGAGACCACAGAGAAACACCTAGTTCCCCACCTCATCGCGACCGGAGGCCTCACATCCTTTGAAAACTCCAGAGGTACGCGGAGATCAGTGGCTCCAAAGGAGACGATGCCTGACTCCTCGTGAAACTTGATAGGCGTCCCAGGATTCTTGTGGCACGTGGAAAGGGACCCTTGGTCTCCCGCCTCAGCTGGAGAGGCGTTCCAATTGCCCTGCCAAGCCTCGAGGAGAATCCCGAGTTGTCCCTCGCAACTAGGCAGGAGTCCTGACGTGGCTGAACAAACACGTGGGTGGAAGGGTCATCCCCTTCGTAACTCGAGAATATACCCCAGGTTCCCGCCGCAACTCGAGAAAAACCATGAGACTTCCCCCTCGATGCGAGATGAGGACCGATTCCCCTGTACTGCGTGCAGAGCAATTCCGTCTTGCACATCACACATGAAAGGAGCCTTGATTTCCTTGATGGCACTCCAGAGAATCCCCAAGAACACTGTTTCAAGGATAGAGGGATCCTGAGGTCACTGTAGCAACAAGAAAGAACTCTGTGGACCAAAAATCAACTCGAAAAGAGAGGTTAGTCCCTGGCTTCGACTCCAGAGGAATACCACCTTACCACAAGCACCTCAAGAGGAGGCTTCTCTCAGCTCTAGGTATGTGAGAGGGACCCTGAGTTTGCGGCCTCAAGTGGAATGGACACCGCGATGCCCTGACTCGAAATAAGGCCGGATATCCCTGCAGTGACTTCAATGCAGGCTCGTCTTGCATCTCCCAGGACGAAAGGATGTCTGAATCCCCTGTGGAAAGCACAGAGAAAGACTTAGTTCCCACCTCATCACGACCGATAGCCTCACATCCTTTGAAAACTCCAGAGGTACGCGGAGATCAGTGCCTCCAAAGGAGACGATGCCTGACTCCTCGTGAAACTTGATAGGAGTCCCAGGATTCCTGTGGCACTTGGAAAGGGACACTTGGTCTCCCGCCTCAGCTGGAGAGGCGTCCCAATTGCCCTGCCAAGCCTCGAGGAGAATCCAGAGTTGTCCCTCGCAACTAGGCAGGAGTCCTGACGTCGCTGAAGAAACACGTGGGTGGAAGGGCCATCCCCGTCGTAACTCGAGAATATACCCCAGGTTCCCGCCGCAACTCGAGAAAAACCATGAGACTTCCCCCTCGCCGGGAGATGAGGCCCGATTCCCCTGCACTGCGTGCAGAGCAATTCCGTGTTGCACATCACACATGAAAGGAGCCTTGATTTCCTTGATGGCACTCCAGAGAAACCCCAAGAACACTGTTTCAAAGCTAGAGGGATCCTGAGGTCACTGTAGCAACACGAAAGAGCTCCGTGGGCCAAAAATCAACTCGAGATGAGAGGTTAGTCCCTGGCTTCGACTCCAGAGGAATACCACCTTACCACAAGCACCTCAAGAGGAGGCTTCTCTCAGCTCTAGGTATGTGAGAGGGACCCTGAGTTTGCGGCCTCAAGTGGAATGGACACCGCGATGCCCTGACTCGAAATGAGGCCGGATATCCCTGCAGTGACTGGAATGCAGGCTCGTCTTGCATCTCCCAAGAAGAAAGCGTGTCTGAATCCCCTGTGGAGACCACAGAGAAAGACCTAGTTCCCCACCTCATCGCGACAGGAGGCCTCAAATCCTTTGAAAACTCCAGAGGTATGCGGAGATCAGTGCCTCCAAAGGAGACGATGCCTGACTCCTCGTGAAACTTAATAGGAGACCCAGGATTCCTGTGGCACGTGGAAAGGGACACTTGGTCTCCCGTCTCAGCTGGAGAGGGTTCCCAATTGCCCTGCAAAGCCTCGAGGAGAATCCCGAGTTGTCCCTCGCAACTAGGCAGGAGTCCTGACATGGCTGAACACACACGTCTGTGGAAGGGCCATCCCCGTTGTAACTCGAGAATATACCCCAAGTTCCCGCCGCAACTCGAGAAAAACCATGAGACTTCCCCTTCGCCGCAAAATGAGGCCCGATTCCCCTGCACTGCATGCAGAGCAATTTCGTGTTGCACATCACACATGAAAGGAGCCTTGATTTCCTTGATGGCACTCCAGAGAAACCCCAAGAACACTGTTTCAAGGCTAGAGGGATCCTGAGGTCACTGTAGCAACACGAAAGAGCTCCGTGGACGAAGAATCAACACGAGATGAGAGGTTAGTCCCTGGCTTCGACTCCTGAGGAATACCACCTTACCACAAGCACCTCAAGAGGAGGCTTCTCTCAGCTCTAGGTATGTGAGAGGGACCCTGAGTTTGCGGCCTCAAATGGAATGGACACCGCGATGCCCTGACTCGAAATAAGGCCGGATATCCCTGCAGTGACTTGAATGCAGGCTCGTCTTGCATCTCTCAAGAAGAAAGGATGTCTGAATCCCCTGTGGAGACCACAGAGAAACACCCAGTTCCCCACCTCATCGCGACCGGAGGCCTCACATCCTTTGAAAACTCCAGAGGTACGCGGAGATCAGTGCCTCCAAAGGAGACGATGCCTGACTCCTCGTGAAACTTGATAGGAGTCCCAGGATTCTTGTGGCACGTGGAAAGGGACCCTTGGTCTCCCGCCTCAGCTGGAGAGGCGTTCCAATTGCCCTGCCAAGCCTCGAGGAGAATCCCGAGTTGTCCCTCGCAACTAGGCAGGAGTCCTGACGTGGCTGAACAAACACGTGTGTGGAAGGGCCATCCCCGTCGTAACTCGAGAATATACCCCAGGTTCCCGCCGCAACTCGAGAAAAACCATGAGACTTCCCCCTCGATGCGAGATGAGGTCCGATTCCCCTGTACTGCGTGCAGAGCAATTCCGTCTTGCACATCACACATGAAAGGAGCCTTGATTTCCTTGATGGCACTCCAGAGAAACCCCAAGAACACTGTTTCAAGGACAGAGGGATCCTGAGGTCACTGTAGCAACACGAAAGAACTCTGTGGACCAAAAATCAACTCGAAAAGAGAGGTTAGTCCCTGGATTCGTCTCCAGAGGAATACCAACTTACCACAAGCACCTCAAGAGGAGGCTTCTCTCAGCTCTAGGTATGTGAGAGGGACCCTGAGTTTGCGGCCTCAAGTGGAATGGACACCGCGATGCCCTGACGCGAAATAAGGCCGGATATCCCTGCAGTGACTTAAATGCAGGCTCCTCTTGCATCTCCCAAGACGTAAGGATGTCTGAATCCCCTGTGGAAAGCACAGAGAAAGACTTAGTTTCCCACCTCATCGCGACCGATAGCCTCACATCCTTTGAAAATTCCAGAGGTACGCGGAGATCAGTGCCTCCAAAGGAGCCGATGCCTGACTCCTCGTGAAACTTGATAGGAGTCCCAGGATTCCTGTGGCACTTGGAAAGGGACACTTGGTCTTCCGCCTCAGCTGGAGAGGCGTCCCAATTGCCCTGCCAAGCCTCGAGGAGAATCCAGAGTTGTCCCTCGCAACTCGGCAGGAGTCCTGACGTCGCTGAAGAAACACGTGGGTGGAAGGGCCATCCCCGTCGTAACTCGAGAATATACCCCAGGTTCCCGCCGCAACTCGAGAAAAACCATGAGACTTCCCCCTCGCCGCGAGATGAGGCCCGATTCCCCTGCACTGCGTGCAGAGCAATTCCGTCTTGCACATCACACATGAAAGGAGCCTTGATTTCCTTGATGGCACTCCAGAGAAACCCCAAGAACACTGTTTCAAGGCTAGAGGGATCCTGAGGTCACTGTAGCAACACGAAAGAGCTCCGTGGGCCAAAAATCAACTCGAGATGAGAGGTTAGTCCCTGGCTTCGACTCCAGAGGAATACCACCTTACCACAAGCACCTCAAGAGGAGGCTTCTCTCAGCTCTAGGTATGTGAGAGGGACCCTGAGTTTGCGGCCTCAAGTGGAATGGACACCGCGATGCCCTGACGCGAAATAAGGCTGGATATCCCTGCAGTGACTTGAATGCAGGCTCGTCTTGCATCTCCCAAGATGAAAGGATGTCTGAATCCCCTGTGGAGACCACAGAGAAAGACCTAGTTCCCCACCTCATCGCGACCGGAGGCTTCACATCCTTTGAAAACTCCAGAGGTACGCGGAGATCAGTGCCTCCAAAGGAGACGATGCCTGACTCCTCGTGAAACTTGATAGGAGTCCCAGGATTCCTGTGGCACGTGGAAAGGGAGCCATGGTCTCCCGCCTCAGCTGGAGAGGCGTCCCAATTGCCTTGCCAAGCCTCGAGGAGAATCCCGAGTTGTGTCTCGCAACTAGGCAAGAGTCCTGACGTGGCTGAACAAACACGTGTGTGGAAGGGCCATCCCCGTCGTAACTCGAGAATATACCCCAGGTTCCCGCCGCAACTCGAGAAAAACCATGAGACTTCCCCCTCGCCGCGAGATGAGGCCCGATTCCCCTGCACTGCGTGCAGAGCAATTCTGTGTTGCACATCACACATGAAAGGAGCCTTGATTTCCTTCATGGAACTCCAGAGAAACCCCAAGAACAGTGTTTCAAGGATAGAGGGATTCTGAGGTCACTGTAGCAACAGGAAAGAGCTCCGTGGACCAAAAATCAACTCGAGATGAGAGGTTAGTCCCTGGCTTCGACTCCAGAGGAATACCACCTTACCACAAGCACCTCAAGAGGAGGCTTCTCTCAGCTCTAGGTATGTGAGAGGGACCCTGAGTTTGCGGCCTCAAGTGGAATGGACACCGCGATGCCCTGACTCGAAATGAGGCCGGATATCCCTGCAGTGACTGGAATGCAGGCTCGTCTTGCATCTCCCAAGAAGAAAGCGTGTCTGAATCCCCTGTGGAGACCACAGAGAAAGACCTAGTTCCCCACCTCATCGCGGCAGGAGGCCTCAAATCCTTTGAAAACTCCAGAGGTATGCGGAGATCAGTGCATCCAAAGGAGACGATGCCTGACTACTCGTGAAACTTAATAGGAGACCCAGGATTCCTGTGGCACGTGGAAAGGGACACTTGGTCTCCCGTCTCAGCTGGAGAGGCGTCGCAATTGCCCTGCAAAGCCTCGAGGAGAATCCCGAGTTGTCCCTCGCAACTAGGCAGGAGTCCTGACATGGCTGAACACACACGTGTGTGGAAGGGCCATCCCCGTTGTAACTCGAGAATATACCCCAAGTTCCCGCCGCAACTCGAGAAAAACCATGAGACTTCCCCTTCGCCGCAAAATGAGGCCCGATTCCCCTGCACTGCATGCAGAGCAATTTCGTGTTGCACATCACACATGAAAGGAGCCTTGATTTCCTTGATGGCACTCCAGAGAAACCCCAAGAACACTGTTTCAAGGCTAGAGGGATCCTGAGGTCACTGTAGCAACACGAAAGAGCTCCGTGGACGAAGAATCAACACGAGATGAGAGGTTAGTCCCTGGCTTCGACTCCTGAGGAATACCACCTTACCACAAGCACCTCAAGAGGAGGCTTCTCTCAGCTCTAGGTATGTGAGAGGGACCCTGAGTTTGCGGCCTCAAATGGAATGGACACCGCGATGCCCTGACTCGAAATAAGGCCGGATATCCCTGCAGTGACTTGAATGCAGGCTCGTCTTGCATCTCTCAAGAAGAAAGGATGTCTGAATCCCCTGTGGAGACCACAGAGAAACACCTAGTTCCCCACCTCAACGCGACCGGAGGCCTCACATCCTTTGAAAACTCCAGAGGTACGCGGAGATCAGTGCCTCCAAAGGAGACGATGCCTGACTCCTCGTGAAACTTGATAGGAGTCCCAGGATTCTTGTGGCACGTGGAAAGGGACCCTTGGTCTCCCGCCTCAGCTGGAGAGGCGTTCCAATTGCCCCGCCAAGCCTCGAGGAGAATCCCGAGTTGTCCCTCGCAACTAGGCAGGAGTCCTGACGTGGCTGAACAAACACGTGGGTGGAAGGGCCATCCCCGTCGTAACTCGAGAATATACCCCAGGTTCCCGCCGCAACTCGAGAAAAACCATGAGACTTCCCCCTCGATGCGAGATGAGGCCCGATTCCCCTGTACTGCGTGCAGAGCAATTCCGTCTTGCACATCACACATGAAAGGAGCCTTGATTTCCTTGATGGCACTCCAGAGAAACCCCAAGAACACTGTTTCAAGGACAGAGGGATCCTGAGGTCACTGTAGCAACACGAAAGAACTCTGTGGACCAAAAATCAACTCGAAAAGAGAGGTTAGTCCCTGGATTCGTCTCCAGAGGAATACCAACTTACCACAACCACCTCAAGAGGAGGCTTCTCTCAGCTCTAGGTATGTGAGAGGGACCCTGAGTTTGCGGCCTCAAGTGGAATGGACACCGCGATGCCCTGACGCGAAATAAGGCCGGATATCCCTGCAGTGACTTCAATGCAGGCTCGTCTTGCATCTCCCAAGACGAAAGGATGTCTGAATCCCCTGTGGAAAGCACAGAGAAAGACTGAGTTCCCCACCTCATCACGAACGATAGCCTCACATCCTTTGAAAACTCCAGAGGTACGCGGAGATCAGTGCCTCCAAAGGAGACGACGCCTGACTTCTCGTGAAACTTGATAGGAGTCCCAGGTTTCCTGTGGCACTTGGAAAGGGACTCTTGGACTCCCGCCTCAGCTGGAGAGGCGTCCCAATTGCCCTGCCAAGCCTCGAGGAGAATCCAGAGTTGTCCCTCGCAACTAGGCAGGAGTCCTGACGTGGCTGAACAAACACGTGGGTGGAAGGGCCATCCCCGTCGTAACTCGAGAATATACCCCAGGTTCCCGCGGCAACTCGAGAAAAACCATGAGACTTCCCCCTCGCTGCGAGATGAGGCCCGATTCCCCTGCACTGCGTGCAGAGCAATTCCGTGTTGCACATCACACATGAAAGGAGCCTTGATTTCCTTGATGGCACTCCAGAGAAACCCCAAGAACACTGTTTCAAGGCTAGAGGGATCCTGAGGTCACTGTAGCAACACGAAAGAGCTCCGTGGGCCAAAAATCAACTCGAGATGAGAGGTTAGTCCCTGGCTTCGACTCCAGAGGAATACCACCTTACCACAAGCACCTCAAGAGGATGCTTCTCTCAGCTCTAGGTATGTGAGAGGGACCCTGAGTTTGCGGCCTCAAGTGGAATGGACACCGCGATGCCCTGACGCGAAATAAGGCCGGATATCCCTGCAGTGACTTGAATGCAGGCTCGTCTTGCATCTCCCAAGATGAAAGGATGTCTGAATCCCCTGTGGAGACCACAGAGAAAGAACTAGTTCCCCACCTCATCGCGACCGGAGGCCTCACATCCTTTGAAAACTCCAGAGGTACGCGGAGATCAGTGCCTCCAAAGGAGACGATGCCTGACTCCTCGTGAAACTTGATAGGAGTCCCAGGATTCCTGTGGCACGTGGAAAGGGACCCTTGGTCTCCCGCCTCAGCTGGAGAGGCGTCCCAATTGCCTTGCCAAGCCTCGAGGAGAATCCCGAGTTGTGTCTCGCAACTAGGCAAGAGTCCTGACGTGGCTGAACAAACACGTGTGTGGAAGGGCCATCCCCGTCGTAACTCGAGAATATACCCCAGGTTCCCGCCGCAACTCGAGAAAAACCATGAGACTTCCCCCTCGCCGCGAGATGAGGCCCGATTCCCCTGCACTGCGTGCAGAGCAATTCTGTGTTGCACATCACACAAGAAAGGAGCCTTGATTTCCTTCATGGCACTCCAGAGAAACCCCAAGAACACTGTTTCAAGGCTAGAGGGATCCTGAGGTCACTGTAGCAACACGAAAGAGCTCCGTGGACCAAAAATCAACTCGAGATGAGAGGTTAGTCCCTGGCTTCGACTCCAGAGGAATACCACCTTACCACAAGCACCTCAAGAGGAGGCTTCTCTCAGCTCTAGGTATGTGAGAGGCACCCTGAATTTGTGGCCTCAAGTGGACTGGACACCGCAATGCCCTGACTCGAAATAAGGCCGGATATCCCTGCAGTGACTGGAATGCAGGCTCGTCTTGCATCTCCCAAGACGAAAGGGTGTCTGAATACCCTGTGGAGACCACAGAGAAAGACCTAGTTCCCCACCTCATCGCGACAGGAGGCCTCAAATCCTTTGAAAACTCCAGAGGTATGCGGAGATCAGTGCCTCCAAAGGAGACGATGCCTGACTCCTCGCGAAACTTGATAGGAGACCCAGGATTCCTGTGGCACGTGGAAAGGGACCCTTGGTCTCCCGTCTCAGCTGGAGAGGCGTCCCAATTGCCCTACAAAGCCTCGAGGAGAATCCCGAGTTGTCCCTCGCAACTAGGCAGGAGTCCTGACATGGCTGAACACACAAGTGTGTGGAAGGGCCATCCCCGTCGTAACTCGAGAATATACCCCAGGTTACCGCCGCAACTCGAGAAAAACCATGAGACTTCCCCCTCGCCGCGAGATGAGGCTCGATTCCCCTGCACTGCGTGCAGAGCAATTCCGTGTTGCACATCACACATGAAAGGAGCCTTGATTTCCTTGATGGCACTCCAGAGAAACCCCAAGAACACTGTTTCAAGGCTAGAGGGATCCTGAGGTCACTGTAGCAACACGAAAGAGCTCCGTGGACCAAGAATCAACACGAGATGAGAGGTTAGTCCCTGGCTTCGACTCCTGAGGAATACCACCTTACCACAAGCACCTCAAGAGGAGGCTTCTCTCAGCTCTAGGTATGTGAGAGGGATCCTGAGTTTGCGGCCTCAAGTGGAATGGACACCGCGATGCCCTGACTCGAAATAAGGCCGGATATCCCTGCAGTGACTTGAATGCAGGCTCGTCTTGCATCTCCCAAGAAGAAAGGATTTCTGAATCCCCTGTGGAGACCACAGAGAAAGACCTAGTTCCCCACCTCTTCGCGACCGGAGGCCTCACATCCTTTGAAAATTCCAGAGGTACGCGGAGATCAGTGCCTCCAAAGGAGACGATGCCTGACTCCTCGTGAAACTTGATAGGAGTCCCAGGATTCTTGTGGCACGTGGAAAGGGACCCTTGGTCTCCCGCCTCAGCTGGAGAGGCGTTCCAATTGCCCCGCCAAGCCTCGAGGAGAATCCCGAGTTGTCCCTCGCAACTAGGCAGGAGTCCTGACGTGGCTGAACAAACACGTGGGTGGAAGGGCCATCCCCGTCGTAACTCGAGAATATACCCCAGGTTCCCGCCGCAACTCGAGAAAAACCATGAGACTTCCCCCTCGATGCGAGATGAGGCCCGATTCCCCTGTACTGCGTGCAGAGCAATTCCGTCTTGCACATCACACATGAAAGGAGCCTTGATTTCCTTGATGGCACTCCAGAGAAACCCCAAGAACACTGTTTCAAGGACAGAGGGATCCTGAGGTCACTGTAGCAACACGAAAGAACTCTGTGGACCAAAAATCAACTCGAAAAGAGAGGTTAGTCCCTGGATTCGTCTCCAGAGGAATACCAACTTACCACAAGCACCTCAAGAGGAGGCTTCTCTCAGCTCTAGGTATGTGAGAGGGACCCTGAGTTTGCGGCCTCAAGTGGAATGGACACCGCGATGCCCTGACGCGAAATAAGGCCGGATATCCCTGCAGTGACTTCAATGCAGGCTCGTCTTGCATCTCCCAAGACGAAAGGATGTCTGAATCCCCTGTGGAAAGCACAGAGAAAGACTGAGTTCCCCACCTCATCACGAACGATAGCCTCACATCCTTTGAAAACTCCAGAGGTACGCGGAGATCAGTGCCTCCAAAGGAGACGACGCCTGACTTCTCGTGAAACTTGATAGGAGTCCCAGGTTTCCTGTGGCACTTGGAAAGGGACTCTTGGACTCCCGCCTCAGCTGGAGAGGCGTCCCAATTGCCCTGCCAAGCCTCGAGGAGAATCCAGAGTTGTCCCTCGCAACTAGGCAGGAGTCCTGACGTGGCTGAACAAACACGTGGGTGGAAGGGCCATCCCCGTCGTAACTCGAGAATATACCCCAGGTTCCCGCGGCAACTCGAGAAAAACCATGAGACTTCCCCCTCGCTGCGAGATGAGGCCCGATTCCCCTGCACTGCGTGCAGAGCAATTCCGTGTTGCACATCACACATGAAAGGAGCCTTGATTTCCTTGATGGCACTCCAGAGAAACCCCAAGAACACTGTTTCAAGGCTAGAGGGATCCTGAGGTCACTGTAGCAACACGAAAGAGCTCCGTGGGCCAAAAATCAACTCGAGATGAGAGGTTAGTCCCTGGCTTCGACTCCAGAGGAATACCACCTTACCACAAGCACCTCAAGAGGATGCTTCTCTCAGCTCTAGGTATGTGAGAGGGACCCTGAGTTTGCGGCCTCAAGTGGAATGGACACCGCGATGCCCTGACGCGAAATAAGGCTGGAGATCCCTGCAGTGACTTGAATGCAGGCTCGTCTTGCATCTCCCAAGATGAAAGGATGTCTGAATCCCCTGTGGAGACCACAGAGAAAGAACTAGTTCCCCACCTCATCGCGACCGGAGGCCTCACATCCTTTGAAAACTCCAGAGGTACGCGGAGATCAGTGCCTCCAAAGGAGACGATGCCTGACTCCTCGTGAAACTTGATAGGAGTCCCAGGATTCCTGTGGCACGTGGAAAGGGACCCTTGGTCTCCCGCCTCAGCTGGAGAGGCGTCCCAATTGCCTTGCCAAGCCTCGAGGAGAATCCCGAGTTGTGTCTCGCAACTAGGCAAGAGTCCTGACGTGGCTGAACAAACACGTGTGTGGAAGGGCCATCCCCGTCGTAACTCGAGAATATACCCCAGGTTCCCGCCGCAACTCGAGAAAAACCATGAGACTTCCCCCTCGCCGCGAGATGAGGCCCGATTCCCCTGCACTGCGTGCAGAGCAATTCTGTGTTGCACATCACACAAGAAAGGAGCCTTGATTTCCTTCATGGCACTCCAGAGAAACCCCAAGAACACTGTTTCAAGGCTAGAGGGATCCTGAGGTCACTGTAGCAACACGAAAGAGCTCCGTGGACCAAAAATCAACTCGAGATGAGAGGTTAGTCCCTGGCTTCGACTCCAGAGGAATACCACCTTACCACAAGCACCTCAAGAGGAGGCTTCTCTCAGCTCTAGGTATGTGAGAGGCACCCTGAATTTGTGGCCTCAAGTGGAATGGACACCGCAATGCCCTGACTCGAAATAAGGCCGGATATCCCTGCAGTGACTGGAATGCAGGCTCGTCTTGCATCTCCCAAGACGAAAGGGTGTCTGAATACCCTGTGGAGACCACAGAGAAAGACCTAGTTCCCCACCTCATCGCGACAGGAGGCCTCAAATCCTTTGAAAACTCCAGAGGTATGCGGAGATCAGTGCCTCCAAAGGAGACGATGCCTGACTCCTCGCGAAACTTGATAGGAGACCCAGGATTCCTGTGGCACGTGGAAAGGGACCCTTGGTCTCCCGTCTCAGCTGGAGAGGCGTCCCAATTGCCCTACAAAGCCTCGAGGAGAATCCCGAGTTGTCCCTCGCAACTAGGCAGGAGTCCTGACATGGCTGAACACACAAGTGTGTGGAAGGGCCATCCCCGTCGTAACTCGAGAATATACCCCAGGTTACCGCCGCAACTCGAGAAAAACCATGAGACTTCCCCCTCGCCGCGAGATGAGGCTCGATTCCCCTGCACTGCGTGCAGAGCAATTCCGTGTTGCACATCACACATGAAAGGAGCCTTGATTTCCTTGATGGCACTCCAGAGAAACCCCAAGAACACTGTTTCAAGGCTAGAGGGATCCTGAGGTCACTGTAGCAACACGAAAGAGCTCCGTGGACCAAGAATCAACACGAGATGAGAGGTTAGTCCCTGGCTTCGACTCCTGAGGAATACCACCTTACCACAAGCACCTCAAGAGGAGGCTTCTCTCAGCTCTAGGTATGTGAGAGGGATCCTGAGTTTGCGGCCTCAAGTGGAATGGACACCGCGATGCCCTGACTCGAAATAAGGCCGGATATCCCTGCAGTGACTTGAATGCAGGCTCGTCTTGCATCTCCCAAGAAGAAAGGATTTCTGAATCCCCTGTGGAGACCACAGAGAAAGACCTAGTTCCCCACCTCTTCGCGACCGGAGGCCTCACATCCTTTGAAAATTCCAGAGGTACGCGGAGATCAGTGCCTCCAAAGGAGACGATGCCTGACTCCTCGTGAAACTTGATAGGAGTCCCAGGATTCTTGTGGCACGTGGAAAGGGACCCTTGGTCTCCCGCCTCAGCTGGAGAGGCGTTCCAATTGCCCTGCCAAGCCTCGAGGAGAATCCAGAGTTGTCCCTCGCAACTAGGCAGGAGTCCTGACGTGGCTGAACAAACACGTGGGTGGAAGGGCCATCCCCGTCGTAACTCGAGAATATACCCCAGGTTCCCGCCGCAACTCGAGAAAAACCATGAGACTTCCCCCTCGATGCGAGATGAGGCCCGTTTCCCCTGTACTGCGTGCAGAGCAATTCCGTCTTGCACATCACACATGAAAGGAGCCTTGATTTCCTTGATGGCACTCCAGAGAAACCCCAAGAACACTGTTTCAAGGATAGAGGGATCCTGAGGTCACTGTAGCAACACGAAAGAACTCTGTGGACCAAAAATCAACTCGAAAAGAGAGGTTAGTCCCTGGATTCGTCTCCAGAGGAATACCACCTTACCACAAGCACCTCAAGAGGAGGCTTCTCTCAGCTCTAGGTATGTGAGAGGGACCCTGAGTTTGCGGCCTCAAGTGGAATGGACACCGCGATGCCCTGACTCGAAATAAGGCCGGATATCCCTGCAGTGACTTCAATGCAGGCTCGTCTTGCATCTCCCAGGACGAAAGGATGTCTGAATCCCCTGTGGAAAGCTCAGAGAAAGACTTAGTTCCCCACTTCATCGCGACCGATAGCCGCACATCCTTTGAAAACTCCAGAGGTACGCGGAGATCAGTGCCTCCAAAGGAGACGATGCCTGGCTCCTCGTGAAACTTGATAGGAGTCCCAGGATTCCTGTGGCACTTGGAAAGGGACACTTGGTCTCCCGCCTCAGCTGGAGAGGCGTCCCAATTGCCCTGCCAAGCCTCGAGGAGAATCCAGAGTTGTCCCTCGCAACTAGGCAGGAGTCCTGACGTCGCTGAAGAAACACGTGGGTGGAAGGGCCATCCCCGTCGTAACTCGAGAATATACCCCAGGTTCCCGCCGCAACTCGAGAAAAACCATGAGACTTCCCCCTCGCCGCGAGATGAGGCCCGATTCCCCTGCACTGCGTGCAGAGCAATTCCATGTTGCACATCACACATGAAAGGAGCCTTGATTTCCTTGATGGCACTCCAGAGAAACCCCAAGAACACTGTTTCAAGGCTAGAGGGATCCTGAGGTCACTGTAGCAACACGAAAGAGCTCCGTGGGCCAAAAATCAACTCGAGATGAGAGGTTAGTCCCTGGCTTCGACTCCAGAGGAATACCACCTTACCACAAGCACCTCAAGAGGAGGCTTCTCTCAGCTCTAGGTATGTGAGAGGGACCCTGAGTTTGCGGCCTCAAGTGGAATGGACACCGCGATGCCCTGACGCGAAATAAGGCTGGATATCCCTGCAGTGACTTGAATGCAGGCTCGTCTTGCATCTCCCAAGATGAAAGGATGTCTGAATCCCCTGTGGAGACCACAGAGAAAGACCTAGTTCCCCACCTCATCGCGACCGGAGGCCTCACATCCTTTGAAAACTCCAGAGGTACGCGGAGATCAGTGCCTCCAAAGGAGACGATGCCTGACTCCTCGTGAAACTTGATAGGAGACCGAGGATTCCTGTGGCACGTGGAAAGGGACCCTTGGTCTCCCGTCTCAGCTGGAGAGGCGTCGCAATTGCCCTGCAAAACCTCGAGGAGAATCCCGAGTTGTCCCTCGCAACTAGGCAGGAGTCCTGACGTCGCTGAAGAAACACGTGGGTGGAAGGGCCATCCCCGTCGTAACTCGAGAATATACCCCAGGTTCCCGCCGCAACTCGAGAAAAACCATGAGACTTCCCCCTCGCCGGGAGATGAGGCCCGATTCCCCTGCACTGCGTGCAGAGCAATTCCGTGTTGCACATCACACATGAAAGGAGCCTTGATTTCCTTGATGGCACTCCAGAGAAACCCCAAGAACACTGTTTCAAAGCTAGAGGGATCCTGAGGTCACTGTAGCAACACGAAAGAGCTCCGTGGACCAAGAATCAACACGAGATGAGAGGTTAGTCCCTGGCTTCGACTCCTGAGGAATACCACCTTACCACAAGCACCTCAAGAGGAGGCTTCTCTCAGCTCTAGGTATGTGAGAGGGACCCTGAGTTTGCGGCCTCAAGTGGAATGGACACCGCGATGCCCTGACTCGAAATAAGGCCGGATATCCCTGCAGTGACTTGAATGCAGGTTCGTCTTGCATCTCCCAAGAAGAAAGGATGTCTGAATCCCCTGTGGAGACCACAGAGAAACACCTAGTTCCCCACCTCATCGCGACCGGAGGCCTCACATCCTTTGAAAACTCCAGAGGTACGCGGAGATCAGTGGCTCCAAAGGAGACGATGCCTGACTCCTCGTGAAACTTGATAGGCGTCCCAGGATTCTTGTGGCACGTGGAAAGGGACCCTTGGTCTCCCGCCTCAGCTGGAGAGGCGTTCCAATTGCCCTGCCAAGCCTCGAGGAGAATCCCGAGTTGTCCCTCGCAACTAGGCAGGAGTCCTGACGTGGCTGAACAAACACGTGGGTGGAAGGGTCATCCCCGTCGTAACTCGAGAATATACCCCAGGTTCCCGCCGCAACTCGAGAAAAACCATGAGACTTCCCCCTCGCCGCGAGATGAGGCCCGATTCCCCTGCACTGCGTGCAGAGCAATTCCATGTTGCACATCACACATGAAAGGAGCCTTGATTTCCTTGATGGCACTCCAGAGAAACCCCAAGAACACTGTTTCAAGGCTAGAGGGATCCTGAGGTCACTGTAGCAACACGAAAGAGCTCCGTGGGCCAAAAATCAACTCGAGATGAGAGGTTAGTCCCTGGCTTCGACTCCAGAGGAATACCACCTTACCACAAGCACCTCAAGAGGAGGCTTCTCTCAGCTCTAGGTATGTGAGAGGGACCCTGAGTTTGCGGCCTCAAGTGGAATGGACACCGCGATGCCCTGACGCGAAATAAGGCTGGATATCCCTGCAGTGACTTGAATGCAGGCTCGTCTTGCATCTCCCAAGATGAAAGGATGTCTGAATCCCCTGTGGAGACCACAGAGAAAGACCTAGTTCCCCACCTCATCGCGACCGGAGGCCTCACATCCTTTGAAAACTCCAGAGGTACGCGGAGATCAGTGCCTCCAAAGGAGACGATGCCTGACTCCTCGTGAAACTTGATAGGAGACCGAGGATTCCTGTGGCACGTGGAAAGGGACCCTTGGTCTCCCGTCTCAGCTGGAGAGGCGTCGCAATTGCCCTGCAAAACCTCGAGGAGAATCCCGAGTTGTCCCTCGCAACTAGGCAGGAGTCCTGACGTCGCTGAAGAAACACGTGGGTGGAAGGGCCATCCCCGTCGTAACTCGAGAATATACCCCAGGTTCCCGCCGCAACTCGAGAAAAACCATGAGACTTCCCCCTCGCCGGGAGATGAGGCCCGATTCGCCTGCACTGCGTGCAGAGCAATTCCGTGTTGCACATCACACATGAAAGGAGCCTTGATTTCCTTGATGGCACTCCAGAGAAACCCCAAGAACACTGTTTCAAAGCTAGAGGGATCCTGAGGTCACTGTAGCAACACGAAAGAGCTCCGTGGACCAAGAATCAACACGAGATGAGAGGTTAGTCCCTGGCTTCGACTCCTGAGGAATACCACCTTACCACAAGCACCTCAAGAGGAGGCTTCTCTCAGCTCTAGGTATGTGAGAGGGACCCTGAGTTTGCGGCCTCAAGTGGAATGGACACCGCGATGCCCTGACTCGAAATAAGGCCGGATATCCCTGCAGTGACTTGAATGCAGGTTCGTCTTGCATCTCCCAAGAAGAAAGGATGTCTGAATCCCCTGTGGAGACCACAGAGAAACACCTAGTTCCCCACCTCATCGCGACCGGAGGCCTCACATCCTTTGAAAACTCCAGAGGTACGCGGAGATCAGTGGCTCCAAAGGAGACGATGCCTGACTCCTCGTGAAACTTGATAGGCGTCCCAGGATTCTTGTGGCACGTGGAAAGGGACCCTTGGTCTCCCGCCTCAGCTGGAGAGGCGTTCCAATTGCCCTGCCAAGCCTCGAGGAGAATCCCGAGTTGTCCCTCGCAACTAGGCAGGAGTCCTGACGTGGCTGAACAAACACGTGGGTGGAAGGGTCATCCCCGTCGTAACTCGAGAATATACCCCAGGTTCCCGCCGCAACTCGAGAAAAACCATGAGACTTCCCCCTCGATGCGAGATGAGGACCGATTCCCCTGTACTGCGTGCAGAGCAATTCCGTCTTGCACATCACACATGAAAGGAGCCTTGATTTCCTTGATGGCACTCCAGAGAATCCCCAAGAACACTGTTTCAAGGATAGAGGGATCCTGAGGTCACTGTAGCAACAAGAAAGAACTCTGTGGACCAAAAATCAACTCGAAAAGAGAGGTTAGTCCCTGGCTTCGACTCCAGAGGAATACCACCTTACCACAAGCACCTCAAGAGGAGGCTTCTCTCAGCTCTAGGTATGTGAGAGGGACCCTGAGTTTGCGGCCTCAAGTGGAATGGACACCGCGATGCCCTGACTCGAAATAAGGCCGGATATCCCTGCAGTGACTTCAATGCAGGCTCGTCTTGCATCTCCCAGGACGAAAGGATGTCTGAATCCCCTGTGGAAAGCACAGAGAAAGACTTAGTTCCCACCTCATCACGACCGATAGCCTCACATCCTTTGAAAACTCCAGAGGTACGCGGAGATCAGTGCCTCCAAAGGAGACGATGCCTGACTCCTCGTGAAACTTGATAGGAGTCCCAGGATTCCTGTGGCACTTGGAAAGGGACACTTGGTCTCCCGCCTCAGCTGGAGAGGCGTCCCAATTGCCCTGCCAAGCTTCGAGGAGAATCCAGAGTTGTCCCTCGCAACTAGGCAGGAGTCCTGACGTCGCTGAAGAAACACGTGGGTGGAAGGGCCATCCCCGTCGTAACTCGAGAATATACCCCAGGTTCCCGCCGCAACTCGAGAAAAACCATGAGACTTCCCCCTCGCCGCGAGATGAGGCCCGATTCCCCTGCACTGCGTGCAGAGCAATTCCGTGTTGCACATCACACATGAAAGGAGCCTTGATTTCCTTGATGGCACTCCAGAGAAACCCCAAGAACACTGTTTCAAGGCTAGAGGGATCCTGAGGTCACTGTAGCAACACGAAAGAGCTCCGTGGGCCAAAAATCAACTCGAGATGAGAGGTTAGTCCCTGGCTTCGACTCCAGAGGAATACCACCTTACCACAAGCACCTCAAGAGGAGGCTTCTCTCAGCTCTAGGTATGTGAGAGGGACCCTGAGTTTGCGGCCTCAAGTGGAATGGACACCGCGATGCCCTGACTCGAAATGAGGCCGGATATCCCTGCAGTGACTGGAATGCAGGCTCGTCTTGCATCTCCCAAGAAGAAAGCGTGTCTGAATCCCCTGTGGAGACCACAGAGAAAGACCTAGTTCCCCACCTCATCGCGGCAGGAGGCCTCAAATCCTTTGAAAACTCCAGAGGTATGCGGAGATCAGTGCCTCCAAAGGAGACGATGCCTGACTCCTCGTGAAACTTAATAGGAGACCCAGGATTCCTGTGGCACGTGGAAAGGGACACTTGGTCTCCCGTCTCAGCTGGAGAGGGTTCCCAATTGCCCTGCAAAGCCTCGAGGAGAATCCCGAGTTGTCCCTCGCAACTAGGCAGGAGTCCTGACATGGCTGAACACACACGTGTGTGGAAGGGCCATCCCCGTTGTAACTCGAGAATATACCCCAAGTTCCCGCCGCAACTCGAGAAAAACCATGAGACTTCCCCTTCGCCGCAAAATGAGGCCCGATTCCCCTGCACTGCATGCAGAGCAATTTCGTGTTGCACATCACACATGAAAGGAGCCTTGATTTCCTTGATGGCACTCCAGAGAAACCCCAAGAACACTGTTTCAAGGCTAGAGGGATCCTGAGGTCACTGTAGCAACACGAAAGAGCTCCGTGGACGAAGAATCAACACGAGATGAGAGGTTAGTCCCTGGCTTCGACTCCTGAGGAATACCACCTTACCACAAGCACCTCAAGAGGAGGCTTCTCTCAGCTCTAGGTATGTGAGAGGGACCCTGAGTTTGCGGCCTCAAGTGGAATGGACACCGCGATGCCCTGACGCGAAATAAGGCCGGATATCCCTGCAGTGACTTAAATGCAGGCTCCTCTTGCATCTCCCAAGACGTAAGGTTGTCTGAATCCCCTGTGGAAAGCACAGAGAAAGACTTAGTTTCCCACCTCATCGCGACCGATAGCCTCACATCCTTTGAAAATTCCAGAGGTACGCGGAGATCAGTGCCTCCAAAGGAGCCGATGCCTGACTCCTCGTGAAACTTGATAGGAGTCCCAGGATTCCTGTGGCACTTGGAAAGGGACACTTGGTCTTCCGCCTCAGCTGGAGAGGCGTCCCAATTGCCCTGCCAAGCCTCGAGGAGAATCCAGAGTTGTCCCTCGCAACTAGGCAGGAGTCCTGACGTCGCTGAAGAAACACGTGGGTGGAAGGGCCATCCCCGTCGTAACTCGAGAATATACCCCAGGTTCCCGCCGCAACTCGAGAAAAACCATGAGACTTCCCCCTCGCCGCGAGATGAGGCCCGATTCCCCTGCACTGCGTGCAGAGCAATTCCGTCTTGCACATCACACATGAAAGGAGCCTTGATTTCCTTGATGGCACTCCAGAGAAACCCCAAGAACACTGTTTCAAGGCTAGAGGGATCCTGAGGTCACTGTAGCAACACGAAAGAGCTCCGTGGGCCAAAAATCAACTCGAGATGAGAGGTTAGTCCCTGGCTTCGACTCCAGAGGAATACCACCTTACCACAAGCACCTCAAGAGGAGGCTTCTCTCAGCTCTAGGTATGTGAGAGGGACCCTGAGTTTGCGGCCTCAAGTGGAATGGACACCGCGATGCCCTGACGCGAAATAAGGCTGGATATCCCTGCAGTGACTTGAATGCAGGCTCGTCTTGCATCTCCCAAGATGAAAGGATGTCTGAATCCCCTGTGGAGACCACAGAGAAAGACCTAGTTCCCCACCTCATCGCGACCGGAGGCTTCACATCCTTTGAAAACTCCAGAGGTACGCGGAGATCAGTGCCTCCAAAGGAGACGATGCCTGACTCCTCGTGAAACTTGATAGGAGTCCCAGGATTCCTGTGGCACGTGGAAAGGGAGCCATGGTCTCCCGCCTCAGCTGGAGAGGCGTCCCAATTGCCTTGCCAAGCCTCGAGGAGAATCCCGAGTTGTGTCTCGCAACTAGGCAAGAGTCCTGACGTGGCTGAACAAACACGTGTGTGGAAGGGCCATCCCCGTCGTAACTCGAGAATATACCCCAGGTTCCCGCCGCAACTCGAGAAAAACCATGAGACTTCCCCCTCGCCGCGAGATGAGGCCCGATTCCCCTGCACTGCGTGCAGAGCAATTCTGTGTTGCACATCACACATGAAAGGAGCCTTGATTTCCTTCATGGAACTCCAGAGAAACCCCAAGAACAGTGTTTCAAGGATAGAGGGATTCTGAGGTCACTGTAGCAACAGGAAAGAGCTCCGTGGACCAAAAATCAACTCGAGATGAGAGGTTAGTCCCTGGCTTCGACTCCAGAGGAATACCACCTTACCACAAGCACCTCAAGAGGAGGCTTCTCTCAGCTCTAGGTATGTGAGAGGGACCCTGAGTTTGCGGCCTCAAGTGGAATGGACACCGCGATGCCCTGACTCGAAATGAGGCCGGATATCCCTGCAGTGACTGGAATGCAGGCTCGTCTTGCATCTCCCAAGAAGAAAGCGTGTCTGAATCCCCTGTGGAGACCACAGAGAAAGACCTAGTTCCCCACCTCATCGCGGCAGGAGGCCTCAAATCCTTTGAAAACTCCAGAGGTATGCGGAGATCAGTGCATCCAAAGGAGACGATGCCTGACTACTCGTGAAACTTAATAGGAGACCCAGGATTCCTGTGGCACGTGGAAAGGGACACTTGGTCTCCCGTCTCAGCTGGAGAGGCGTCGCAATTGCCCTGCAAAGCCTCGAGGAGAATCCCGAGTTGTCCCTCGCAACTAGGCAGGAGTCCTGACATGGCTGAACACACACGTGTGTGGAAGGGCCATCCCCGTTGTAACTCGAGAATATACCCCAAGTTCCCGCCGCAACTCGAGAAAAACCATGAGACTTCCCCTTCGCCGCAAAATGAGGCCCGATTCCCCTGCACTGCATGCAGAGCAATTTCGTGTTGCACATCACACATGAAAGGAGCCTTGATTTCCTTGATGGCACTCCAGAGAAACCCCAAGAACACTGTTTCAAGGCTAGAGGGATCCTGAGGTCACTGTAGCAACACGAAAGAGCTCCGTGGACGAAGAATCAACACGAGATGAGAGGTTAGTCCCTGGCTTCGACTCCTGAGGAATACCACCTTACCACAAGCACCTCAAGAGGAGGCTTCTCTCAGCTCTAGGTATGTGAGAGGGACCCTGAGTTTGCGGCCTCAAATGGAATGGACACCGCGATGCCCTGACTCGAAATAAGGCCGGATATCCCTGCAGTGACTTGAATGCAGGCTCGTCTTGCATCTCTCAAGAAGAAAGGATGTCTGAATCCCCTGTGGAGACCACAGAGAAACACCTAGTTCCCCACCTCAACGCGACCGGAGGCCTCACATCCTTTGAAAACTCCAGAGGTACGCGGAGATCAGTGCCTCCAAAGGAGACGATGCCTGACTCCTCGTGAAACTTGATAGGAGTCCCAGGATTCTTGTGGCACGTGGAAAGGGACCCTTGGTCTCCCGCCTCAGCTGGAGAGGCGTTCCAATTGCCCCGCCAAGCCTCGAGGAGAATCCCGAGTTGTCCCTCGCAACTAGGCAGGAGTCCTGACGTGGCTGAACAAACACGTGGGTGGAAGGGCCATCCCCGTCGTAACTCGAGAATATACCCCAGGTTCCCGCCGCAACTCGAGAAAAACCATGAGACTTCCCCCTCGATGCGAGATGAGGCCCGATTCCCCTGTACTGCGTGCAGAGCAATTCCGTCTTGCACATCACACATGAAAGGAGCCTTGATTTCCTTGATGGCACTCCAGAGAAACCCCAAGAACACTGTTTCAAGGACAGAGGGATCCTGAGGTCACTGTAGCAACACGAAAGAACTCTGTGGACCAAAAATCAACTCGAAAAGAGAGGTTAGTCCCTGGATTCGTCTCCAGAGGAATACCACCTTACCACAAGCACCTCAAGAGGAGGCTTCTCTCAGCTCTAGGTATGTGAGAGGGACCCTGAGTTTGCGGCCTCAAGTGGAATGGACACCGCGATGCCCTGACGCGAAATAAGGCCGGATATCCCTGCAGTGACTTAAATGCAGGCTCCTCTTGCATCTCCCAAGACGTAAGGATGTCTGAATCCCCTGTGGAAAGCACAGAGAAAGACTTAGTTTCCCACCTCATCGCGACCGATAGCCTCACATCCTTTGAAAACTCCAGAGGTACGCGGAGATCAGTGCCTCCAAAGGAGCCGATGCCTGACTCCTCGTGAAACTTGATAGGAGTCCCAGGATTCCTGTGGCACTTGGAAAGGGACACTTGGTCTCCCGCCTCAGCTGGAGAGGCATCCCAATTGCCCTGCCAAGCCTCGAGGAGAATCCAGAGTTGTCCCTCGCAACTAGGCAGGAGTCCTGACGTCGCTGAAGAAACACGTGGGTGGAAGGGCCATCCCCGTCGTAACTCGAGAATATACCCCAGGTTCCCGCCGCAACTCGAGAAAAACCATGAGACTTCCCCCTCGCCGGGAGATGAGGCCCGATTCCCCTGCACTGCGTGCAGAGCAATTCCGTGTTGCACATCACACATGAAAGGAGCCTTGATTTCCTTGATGGCACTCCAGAGAAACCCCAAGAACACTGTTTCAAAGCTAGAGGGATCCTGAGGTCACTGTAGCAACACGAAAGAGCTCCGTGGACCAAGAATCAACACGAGATGAGAGGTTAGTCCCTGGCTTCGACTCCTGAGGAATACCACCTTACCACAAGCACCTCAAGAGGAGGCTTCTCTCAGCTCTAGGTATGTGAGAGGGACCCTGAGTTTGCGGCCTCAAGTGGAATGGACACCGCGATGCCCTGACGCGAAATAAGGCTGGATATCCCTGCAGTGACTTGAATGCAGGCTCGTCTTGCATCTCCCAAGATGAAAGGATGTCTGAATCCCCTGTGGAGACCACAGAGAAAGACCTAGTTCCCCACCTCATCGCGACCGGAGGCTTCACATTCTTTGAAAACTCCAGAGGTACGCGGAGATCAGTGCCTCCAAAGGAGACGATGCCTGACTCCTCGTGAAACTTGATAGGAGTCCCAGGATTCCTGTGGCACGTGGAAAGGGAGCCATGGTCTCCCGCCTCAGCTGGAGAGGCGTCCCAATTGCCTTGCCAAGCCTCGAGGAGAATCCCGAGTTGTGTCTCGCAACTAGGCAAGAGTCCTGACGTGGCTGAACAAACACGTGTGTGGAAGGGCCATCCCCGTCGTAACTCGAGAATATACCCCAGGTTCCCGCCGCAACTCGAGAAAAACCATGAGACTTCCCCCTCGCCGCGAGATGAGGCCCGATTCCCCTGCACTGCGTGCAGAGCAATTCTGTGTTGCACATCACACATGAAAGGAGCCTTGATTTCCTTCATGGAACTCCAGAGAAACCCCAAGAACAGTGTTTTAAGGATAGAGGGATTCTGAGGTCACTGTAGCAACAGGAAAGAGCTCCGTGGACCAAAAATCAACTCGAGATGAGAGGTTAGTCCCTGGCTTCGACTCCAGAGGAATACCACCTTACCACAAGCACCTCAAGAGTAGGCTTCTCTCAGCTCTAGGTATGTGAGAGGGACCCTGAGCTTGCGGCCTCAAGTGGAATGGACACCGCGATGCCCTGACTCGAAATAAGGCCGGATATCCCTGCAGTGACTTGAATGCAGGCTCGTCTTGCATCTCCCAAGAAGAAAGGATGTCTGAATCCCCTGTGGAGACCACAGAGAAACACCTAGTTCCCCACCTCATCGCGACCAGAGGCCTCACATCCTTTGAAAACTCCAGAGGTACGCGGAGATCAGTGCCTCCAAAGGAGACGATGCCTGACTCCTCGTGAAACTTGATAGGAGTCCCAGGATTCCTGTGGCACGTGGAAAGGGACCCTTGGTCTCCCGCCTCAGCTGGAGAGGCGTTCCAGTTGCCCTGCCAAGCCTCGAGGAGAATCCCGAGTTGTCCCTCGCAACTAGGCAGGAGTCCTGACGTGGTTGAACAAACACGTGGGTGGAAGGGCCATCCCCGTCGTAACTCGAGAATATACCCCAGGTTCCCGCCGCAACTCGAGAAAAACCATGAGACTTCCCCCTCGATGCGAGATGAGGCCCGATTCCCCTGTACTGCGTGCAGAGCAATTCCGTCTTGCACATCACACATGAAAGGAGCCTTGATTTCCTTGATGGCACTCCAGAGAAACCCCAAGAACACTGTTTCAAGGATAGACGGATCCTGAGGTCACTGTAGCAACACGAAAGAACTCTGTGGACCAAAAATCAACTCGAAAAGAGAGGTTAGTCCCTGGATTCGTCTCCAGAGGAATACCACCTTACCACAAGCACCTCAAGAGGAGGCTTCTCTCAGCTCTAGGTATGTGAGAGGGACCCTGAGTTTGCGGCCTCAAGTGGAATGGACACCGCGATGCCCTGACTCGAAATAAGGCCGGATATCCCTGCAGTGACTTCAATGCAGGCTCGTCTTGCATCTCCCAGGACGAAAGGATGTCTGAATCCCCTGTGGAAAGCACAGAGAAAGACTTAGTTCCCACCTCATCGCGACCGATAGCCTCACATCCTTTGAAAACTCCAGAGGTACGCGGAGATCAGTGCCTCCAAAGGAGACGATGCCTGACTCCTCGTGAAACTTGATAGGAGTCCCAGGATTCCTGTGGCACTTGGAAAGGGACACTTGGTCTCCCGCCTCAGCTGGAGAGGCGTCCCAATTGCCCTGCCAAGCCTCGAGGAGAATCCAGAGTTGTCCCTCGCAACTAGGCAGGAGTCCTGACGTTGCTGAAGAAACACGTGGGTGGAAGGGCCATCCCCGTCGTAACTCGAGAATATACCCCAGGTTCCCGCCGCAACTCGAGAAAAACCATGAGACTTCCCCCTCGCCGCGAGATGAGGCCCGATTCCCCTGCACTGCGTGCAGAGCAATTCCGTGTTGCACATCACACATGAAAGGAGCCTTGATTTCCTTGATGGCACTCCAGAGAAACCCCAAGAACACTGTTTCAAGGCTAGAGGGATCCTGAGGTCACTGTAGCAACACGAAAGAGCTCCGTGGGCCAAAAATCAACTCGAGATGAGAGGTTAGTCCCTGGCTTTGACTCCAGAGGAATACCACCTTACCACAAGCACCTCAAGAGGAGGCTTCTCTCAGCTCTAGGTATGTGAGAGGGACCCTGAGTTTGCGGCCTCAAGTGGAATGGACACCGCGATGCCCTGACGCGAAATAAGGCTGGATATCCCTGCAGTGACTTGAATGCAGGCTCGTCTTGCATCTCCCAAGATGAAAGGATGTCTGAATCCCCTGTGGAGACCACAGAGAAAGACCTAGTTCCCCACCTCATCGCGACCGGAGGCCTCACATCCTTTGAAAACTCCAGAGGTACGCGGAGATCAGTGCCTCCAAAGGAGACGATGCCTGACTCATCGTGAAACTTGATAGGAGACCGAGGATTCCTGTGGCACGTGGAAAGGGACCCTTGGTCTCCCGTCTCAGCTGGAGAGGCGTCGCAATTGTCCTGCAAAACCTCGAGGAGAATCCCGAGTTGTCCCTCGCAACTAGGCAGGAGTCCTGACGTCGCTGAAGAAACACGTGGGTGGAAGGGCCATCCCCGTCGTAACTCGAGAATATACCCCAGGTTCCCGCCGCAACTCGAGAAAAACCATGAGACTTCCCCCTCGCCGGGAGATGAGGCCCGATTCCCCTGCACTGCGTGCAGAGCAATTCCGTGTTGCACATCACACATGAAAGGAGCCTTGATTTCCTTGATGGCACTCCAGAGAAACCCCAAGAACACTGTTTCAAAGCTAGAGGGATCCTGAGGTCACTGTAGCAACACGAAAGAGCTCCGTGGACCAAGAATCAACACGAGATGAGAGGTTAGTCCCTGGCTTCGACTCCTGAGGAATACCACCTTACCACAAGCACCTCAAGAGGAGGCTTCTCTCAGCTCTAGGTATGTGAGAGGGACCCTGAGTTTGCGGCCTCAAGTGGAATGGACACCGCGATGCCCTGACTCGAAATAAGGCCGGATATCCCTGCAGTGACTTGAATGCAGGTTCGTCTTGCATCTCCCAAGAAGAAAGGATGTCTGAATCCCCTGTGGAGACCACAGAGAAACACCTAGTTCCCCACCTCATCGCGACCGGAGGCCTCACATCCTTTGAAAACTCCAGAGGTACGCGGAGATCAGTGGCTCCAAAGGAGACGATGCCTGACTCCTCGTGAAACTTGATAGGCGTCCCAGGATTCTTGTGGCACGTGGAAAGGGACCCTTGGTCTCCCGCCTCAGCTGGAGAGGCGTTCCAATTGCCCTGCCAAGCCTCGAGGAGAATCCCGAGTTGTCCCTCGCAACTAGGCAGGAGTCCTGACGTGGCTGAACAAACACGTGGGTGGAAGGGTCATCCCCGTCGTAACTCGAGAATATACCCCAGGTTCCCGCCGCAACTCGAGAAAAACCATGAGACTTCCCCCTCGATGCGAGATGAGGACCGATTCCCCTGTACTGCGTGCAGAGCAATTCCGTCTTGCACATCACACATGAAAGGAGCCTTGATTTCCTTGATGGCACTCCAGAGAATCCCCAAGAACACTGTTTCAAGGATAGAGGGATCCTGAGGTCACTGTAGCAACAAGAAAGAACTCTGTGGACCAAAAATCAACTCGAAAAGAGAGGTTAGTCCCTGGATTCGTCTCCAGAGGAATACCACCTTACCACAAGCACCTCAAGAGGAGGCTTCTCTCAGCTCTAGGTATGTGAGAGGGACCCTGAGTTTGCGGCCTCAAGTGGAATGGACACCGCGATGCCCTGACTCGAAATAAGGCCGGATATCCCTGCAGTGACTTCAATGCAGGCTCGTCTTGCATCTCCCAGGACGAAAGGATGTCTGAATCCCCTGTGGAAAGCACAGAGAAAGACTTAGTTCCCACCTCATCACGACCGATAGCCTCACATCCTTTGAAAACTCCAGAGGTACGCGGAGATCAGTGCCTCCAAAGGAGACGATGCCTGACTCCTCGTGAAACTTGATAGGAGTCCCAGGATTCCTGTGGCACTTGGAAAGGGACACTTGGTCTCCCGCCTCAGCTGGAGAGGCGTCCCAATTGCCCTGCCAAGCCTCGATGAGAATCCAGAGTTGTCCCTCGCAACTAGGCAGGAGTCCTGACGTCGCTGAAGAAACACGTGGGTGGAAGGGCCATCCCCGTCGTAACTCGAGAATATACCCCAGGTTCCCGCCGCAACTCGAGAAAAACCATGAGACTTCCCCCTCGCCGCGAGATGAGGCCCGATTCCCCTGCACTGCGTGCAGAGCAATTCCGTGTTGCACATCACACATGAAAGGAGCCTTGATTTCCTTGATGGCACTCCAGAGAAACCCCAAGAACACTGTTTCAAGGCTAGAGGGATCCTGAGGTCACTGTAGCAACACGAAAGAGCTCCGTGGGCCAAAAATCAACTCGAGATGAGAGGTTAGTCCCTGGCTTCGACTCCAGAGGAATACCACCTTACCACAAGCACCTCAAGAGGAGGCTTCTCTCAGCTCTAGGTATGTGAGAGGGACCCTGAGTTTGCGGCCTCAAGTGGAATGGACACCGCGATGCCCTGACTCGAAATGAGGCCGGATATCCCTGCAGTGACTGGAATGCAGGCTCGTCTTGCATCTCCCAAGAAGAAAGCGTGTCTGAATCCCCTGTGGAGACCACAGAGAAAGACCTAGTTCCCCACCTCATCGCGGCAGGAGGCCTCAAATCCTTTGAAAACTCCAGAGGTATGCGGAGATCAGTGCCTCCAAAGGAGACGATGCCTGACTCCTCGTGAAACTTAATAGGAGACCCAGGATTACTGTGGCACGTGGAAAGGGACACTTGGTCTCCCGTCTCAGCTGGAGAGGGTTCCCAATTGCCCTGCAAAGCCTCGAGGAGAATCCCGAGTTGTCCCTCGCAACTAGGCAGGAGTCCTGACATGGCTGAACACACACGTGTGTGGAAGGGCCATCCCCGTTGTAACTCGAGAATATACCCCAAGTTCCCGCCGCAACTCGAGAAAAACCATGAGACTTCCCCTTCGCCGCAAAATGAGGCCCGATTCCCCTGCACTGCGTGCAGAGCAATTCCGTGTTGCACATCACACATGAAAGGAGCCTTGATTTCCTTGATGGCACTCCAGAGAAACCCCAAGAACACTGTTTCAAGGCTAGAGGGATCCTGAGGTCACTGTAGCAACACGAAAGAGCTCCGTGGACGAAGAATCAACACGAGATGAGAGGTTAGTCCCTGGCTTCGACTCCTGAGGAATACCACCTTACCACAAGCACCTCAAGAGGAGGCTTCTCTCAGCTCTAGGTATGTGAGAGGGACCCTGAGTTTGCGGCCTCAAGTGGAATGGACACCGCGATGCCCTGACTCGAAATAAGGCCGGATATCCCTGCAGTGACTTGAATGCAGGCTCGTCTTGCATCTCTCAAGAAGAAAGGATGTCTGAATCCCCTGTGGAGACCACAGAGAAACACCTAGTTCCAGACCTCATCGCGACCGGAGGCCTCACATCCTTTGAAAACTCCAGAGGTACGCGGAGATCAGTGCCTCCAAAGGAGACGATGCCTGACTCCTCGTGAAACTTGATAGGAGTCCCAGGATTCTTGTGGCACGTGGAAAGGGACCCTTGGTCTCCCGCCTCAGCTGGAGAGGCGTTCCAATTGCCCTGCCAAGCCTCGAGGAGAATCCCGAGTTGTCCCTCGCAACTAGGCAGGAGTCCTGACGTGGCTGAACAAACACGTGGGTGGAAGGGCCATCCCCGTCGTAACTCGAGAATATACCCCAGGTTCCCGCCGCAACTCGAGAAAAACCATGAGACTTCCCCCTCGATGCGAGATGAGGCCCGATTCCCCTGTACTGCGTGCAGAGCAATTCCGTCTTGCACATCACACATGAAAGGAGCCTTGATTTCCTTGATGGCACTCCAATGAAACCCCAAGAACACTGTTTCAAGGACAGAGGGATCCTGAGGTCACTGTAGCAACACGAAAGAACTCTGTGGACCAAAAATCAACTCGAAAAGAGAGGTTAGTCCCTGGATTCGTCTCCAGAGGAATACCAACTTACCACAAGCACCTCAAGAGGAGGCTTCTCTCAGCTCTAGGTATGTGAGAGGGACCCTGAGTTTGCGGCCTCAAGTGGAATGGACACCGCGATGCCCTGACGCGAAATAAGGCCGGATATCCCTGCAGTGACTTCAATGCAGGCTCGTCTTGCATCTCCCAGGATGAAAGGATGTCTGAATCCCCTGTGGAAAGCACAGAGAAAGACTTAGTTTCCCACCTCATCGCGACCGATAGCCTCACATCCTTTGAAAACTCCAGAGGTACGCGGAGATCAGTGCCTCCAAAGGAGCCGATGCCTGACTCCTCGTGAAACTTGATAGGAGTCCCAGGATTCCTGTGGCACTTGGAAAGGGACACTTGGTCTCCCGCCTCAGCTGGAGAGGCGTCCCAATTGCCCTGCCAAGCCTCGAGGAGAATCCAGAGTTGTCCCTCGCAACTAGGCAGGAGTCCTGCTGTCGCTGAAGAAACAAGTGGGTGGAAGGGCCATCCCCGTCGTAACTCGAGAATATACCCCAGGTTCCCGCCGCAACTCGAGAAAAACCATGAGACTTCCCCCTCGTCGCGAGATGAGGCCCGATTCCCCTGCTCTGCGTGCAGAGCAATTCCGTGTTGCACATCACACATGAAAGGAGCCTTGATTTCCTTGATGGCACTCCAGAGAAACCCCAAGAACACTGTTTCAAGGCTAGAGGGATCCTGAGATCACTGTAGCAACACGAAAGAGCTCCGTGGGCCAAAAATCAACTCGAGATGAGAGGTTAGTCCCTGGCTTCGACTCCAGAGGAATACCACCTTACCACAAGCACCTCAAGAGGAGGCTTCTCTCAGCTCTAGGTATGTGAGAGGGACCCTGAGTATGCGGCCTCAAGTGGAATGGACACCGCGATGCCCTGACGCGAAATAAGGCCGGATATCCCTGCAGTGACTTGAATGCAGGCTCGTCTTGCATCTCCCAAGATGAAAGGATGTCTGAATCCCCTGTGGAGACCACAGAGAAAGACCTAGTTCCACACCTCATCACGACCGGAGGCCTCACATCCTTTGAAAACTCCAGAGGTACGCGGAGATCAGTGCCTCCACAGGAAACGATGCCTGACTCATCGTGAAACTTGATAGGAGGCCCAGGATTCCTGTGGCACTTGGAAAGGGACCCTTTGTCTCCCGTCTCAGCTGGAGAGGCGTCCCAATTGCCCTGCAAAACCTCGAGGAGAATCCCGAGTTGTCCCTCGCAACTAGGCAGGAGTCCTGACGTCGCTGAAGAAACACGTGGGTGGAAGGGCCATCCCCGTCGTAACTCGAGAATATACCCCAGGTTCCCGCCGCTACTCGAGAAAAACCATGAGACTTCCCCCTCGCCGCGAGATGAGGCCCGATTCCCCTGCACTGCGTGCAGAGCAATTCCGTGTTGCACATCACACATGAAAGAAGCCTTGATTTCCTTGATGGCACTCCAGAGAAACCCCAAGAACACTGTTTCAAGGCTAGAGGGATCCTGAGGTCACTGTAGCAACACGAAAGAGCTCCGTGGGCCAAAAATCAACACGAGATGAGAGGTTAGTCCCTGGCTTCGACTCCTGAGGAATACCACCTTACCACAAGCACCTCAAGAGGAGGCTTCTCTCAGCTCTAGGTATATGAGAGGGATCCTGAGTTTGCGGCCTCAAGTGGAATGGACACCGCGATGCCCTGACTCGAAATAAGGCCGGATATCCCTGCAGTGACTTGAATGCAGGCTCGTCTTGCATCTCCCAAGAAGAAAGGATGTCTGAATCCCCTGTGGAGACCACAGAGAAACACCTAGTTCCCCACCTCATTGCGACCGGAGGCCTCACATCCTTTGAAAACTCCAGAGGTACGCGGAGATCAGTGCCTCCAAAGGAGACGATGCCTGACTCCTCGTGAAACTTGTTAGGAGTCCCAGGATTCTTGTGGCACGTGGAAAGGGACCCTTGGTCTCCCGCCTCAGCTGGAGAGGCGTTCCAATTGCCCTGCCAAGCCTCGAGGAGAATCCCGAGTTGTCCCTCGCAACTAGGCAGGAGTCCTGACGTGGCTGAACAAACACGTGGGTGGAAGGGCCATCCCCGTCGTAACTCGAGAATATACCCCAGGTTCCCGCCGCAACTCGAGAAAAACCATGCGACTTCCCCCTCAATGCGAGATGAGGCCCGATTCCCCTGTACTGCGTGCAGAGCAATTCCGTCTTGCACATCACACATGAAAGGAGCCTTGATTTCCTTGATGGCACTCCAGAGAAACCCCAAGAACACTGTTTCAAGGATAGAGGGATCCTGAGGTCACTGTAGCAACACGAAAGAACTCTGTGGACCAAAAATCAACTCGAAAAGAGAGGTTAGTTCCTGGATTCGTCTCCAGAGGAATACCACCTTACCACAAGCACCTCAAGAGGAGGCTTCTCTCAGCTCTAGGTATGTGAGAGGGACCCTGAGTTTGCGGCCTCAAGTGGAATGGACACCGCGATGCCCTGACTCGAAATAAGGCCGGATATCCCTGCAGTGACTTCAATGCAGTCTCGTCTTGCATCTCCCACGATGAAAGGATGTCTGAATCCCCTGTGGAAAGCACAGAGAAAGACTTAGTTCCCCACCTCATCGCGACCGATAGCCTCACATCCTTTGAAAACTCCAGAGGTACGCGGAGATCAGTGCCTCCAAAGGAGACGATGCCTGACTCCTCGTGAAACTTGATAGGAGTCCCAGGATTCCTGTGGCACTTGGAAAGGGACACTTGGTCTCCCGCCTCAGCTGGAGAGGTGTCCCAATTGCCCTGCCAAGCCTCGAGGAGAATCCAGAGTTGTCCCTCACAACTAGGCAGGAGTCCTGACGTCGCTGAAGAAACACGTGGGTGGAAGGGCCATCCCCGTCGTAACTCGAGAATATACCCCAGGTTCCCGCCGCAACTCGAGAAAAATCATGAGACTTCCCCCTCGCCCCGAGATGAGGCCCGATTCCCCTGCACTGCGTGCAGAGCAACTCCGTGTTGCACATCACACATGAAAGGAGCCTTGATTTCCTTGATGGCACTCCAGAGAAACCCCAAGAACACTGTTTCAAGGCTAGAGGGATCCTGAGGTCACTGTAGCAACACGAAAGAGCTCCGTGGGCCAAAAATCAACTCGAGATGAGAGGTTAGTCCCTGGCTTCGACTCCAGAGGAATACCACCTTACCACAAGCACCTCAAGAGGAGGCTTCTCTCAGCTCTAGGTATGTGAGAGGGACCCTGAGTTTGCGGCCTCAAGTGGAATGGACACCGCGATGCCCTGACGCGAAATAAGGCTGGATATCCCTGCAGTGACTTGAATGCAGGCTCGTCTTGCAACTCCCAAGATGAAAGGATGTCGGAATCCCCTGTGGAGACCACAGAGAAAGACCTAGTTCCCCACCTCATCGCGACCGGAGGCCTCACATCCTTTGAAAACTCCAGAGGTACGCGGAGATCAGTGCCTCCAAAGGAGACGATGCCTGACTCCTAGTGAAACTTGATAGGAGTCTCAGGATTCCTGTGGCACGTGGAAAGGGACACTTGGTCTCCCGCCTCAGCTGGAGAGGCGTCCCAATTGCCTTGCCAAGTCTCGAGGAGAATCCCGAGTTGTGTCTCGCAACTAGGCAAGAGTTCTGACGTGGCTGAACAAACACGTGTGTGGAAGGGCCATCCCCGTCGTAACTCGAGAATATACCCCAGGATCCCGCCGCAACTCGAGAAAAACCATGAGACTTCCGCCTCGCCGCGAGATGAGGCCCGATTCCCCTGCACTGCGTGCAGAGCAATTCCGTGTTGCACATCACACATGAAAGGAGCATTGATTTCCTTCATGGCACTCCAGAGAAACCCCAAGAACACTGTTTCAAGGCTAGAGGGATCCTGAGGTCACTGTAGCAACACGAAAGAGCTCCGTGGACCAAAAATCAACTCGAGATGAGAGGTTAGTCCCTGGCTTCGACTCCAGAGGAATACCACCTTACCACAAGCACCTCAAGAGGAGGCTTCTCTCAGCTCTAGGAATGTGAGAGGGACCCTGAGTTTGCGGCCTCAAGTGGAATGGACACCGCGATGCCCTGACTCGAAATAAGGCCGGATATCCCTGCAGTGACTGGAATGCAGGCTCGTCTTGCATCTCCCAAGACGAAAGGGTGTCTGAATCCCCTGTGGAGACCACAGAGAAAGACCTAGTTCCCCACCTCATCGCGACAGGAGGCCTCAAATCCTTTGAAAACTCCAGAGGTATGCGGAGATCAGTGCCTCCAAAGGAGACGATGCCTGACTCCTCGTGAAACTTGATAGGAGACCCAGGATTCCAGTGGCACGTGGAAAGGGACCCTTGGTCTCCCGTCTCAGCTGGAGAGGCGTCCCAATTGCCCTGCAAAGCCTCGAGGAGAATCCCGAGTTGTCCCTCGCAACTAGGCAGGAGTCCTGACGTCGCTGAAGAAACACGTGGGTGGAAGGGCCATCCCCGTCGTAACTCGAGAATATACCCCAGGTTCCCGCCGCAACTCTAGAAAAACCATGAGACTTCCCCCTCGCCGCGAGATGAGGCCCGATTCACCTGCACTGCGTGCAGAGCAATTCCGTGTTGCACATCACACATGAAAGGAGCCTTGATTTCCTTGATGGCACTCCAGAGAAACCCCAAGAACACTGTTTCAAGGCTAGAGGGATCCTGAGGTCACTGTAGCAACACGAAAGAGCTCCGTGGACCAAGAATCAACACGAGATGAGAGGTTAGTCCCTGGCTTCGACTCCTGAGGAATACCACCTTACCACAAGCACCTCAAGAGGAGGCTTCTCTCAGCTCTAGGTATGTGAGAGGGATCCTGAGTTTGCGGCCTCAAGTGGAATGGACACCGCGATGCCCTGACTCGAAATAAGGCCGGATATCCCTGCAGTGACTTGAATGCAGGCTCGTCTTGCATCTCCCAAGAAGAAAGGATGTCTGAATCCCCTGTGGAGACCTCAGAGAAAGACCTAGTTCCCCACCTCATCGCGACCGGAGACCTCACATCCTTTGAAAACTCCAGAGGTACGCGGAGATCAGTGCCTCCAAAGGAGACGATGCCTGACTCCTCGTGAAACTTGATAGGAGTCCCAGGATTCCTGTGGCACGTGGAAAGGGACCCATGGTTTCACGCCTCAGCTGGAGAGGCGTCCCAATTGCCTTGCAAGCCTCGAAGAGAATCCCGAGTTGTGTCTCGCAACTAGGCAAGAGTCCTGACGTGGCTGAACAAACACGTGTGTGGAAGGGCCATCCCCATTGTAACTCGAGAATATACCCCAGGTTCCCGCCGCAACTCGAGAAAAACCATGAGACATCCCCCTCGCCGCGAGATGAGGCCCGATTCCCCTGCACTGCATGCAGAGCAATTCTGTGTTGCACATCACACATGAAAGGAGCCTTGATTTCCTTCATGGCACTCCAGAGAAACCCCAAGAACACTGTTTCAAGGCTGGAGGGATCCTGAGGTCACTGTAGCAGCAGGAAAGAACTCTGTGGACCAAAAATCAACTCGAGATGAGAGGTTAGTCCCTGGCTTCGACTCCAGAGGAATACCACCTTACCAGAAGCACCTCAAGAGGAGGCTTCTCTCAGCTCTAGGTATGTGAGAGGGACCCTAAGTTTGCGGCCTCAAGTGGAATGGACACCGCGATGCCCTGACTCGACATAAGGCCGGATATCCCTGCAGTGACTGGAATGCAGGCTCGTCTTGCATCTCCCAAGACGAAAGGGTGTCTGAATCCCCTGTGGAGACCACAGAGAAAGACCTAGCTCCCCACCTCATCGCGACAGGAGGCCTCAAATCCTTTGAAAACTCCAGAGGTATGCGGAGATCAGTGCCTCCAAAGGAGACGATGCCGGACTCCTCGTGAAACTTGATAGGAGACCCAGGATTCCTGTGGCACGTGGAAAGGGACCCTTGGTCTCCCGCCTCAGCTGGAGAGGCGTCCCAATTGCCCTACAAAGCCTCGAAGAGAATCCCGAGTTGTCCCTCGCAACTAGGCAGGAGTCCTGACGTGGCTGAACAAACACGTGGGTGGAAGGGCCATCCCCGTCGTAACTCGAGAATATACCCCAGGTTCCCGCCGCAACTCGAGAAAAACCATGCGACTTCCCCCTCAATGCGAGATGAGGCCCGATTCCCCTGTACTGCGTGCAGAGCAATTCCGTCTTGCACATCACACATGAAAGGAGCCTTGATTTCCTTGATGGCACTCCAGAGAAACCCCAAGAACACTGTTTCAAGGCTAGAGGGATCCTGAGGTCACTGTAGCAACACGAAAGAGCTCCGTGGACCAAGAATCAACACGAGATGAGAGGTTAGTCCCTGGCTTCGACTTCTGACGAATACCACCTTACCACAAGCACCTCAAGAGGAGGCTTCTCTCAGCTCTAGGTATGTGAGAGGGATCCTGAGATTGCGGCCTCAAGTGGAATGGACACCGCGATGCCCTGACTCGAAATAAGGCCGGATATCCCTGCAGTGACTTCAATGCAGGCTCGTCTTGCATCTCCCAAGAAGAAAGGATGTCTGAATCCCCTGTGGAGACCACAGTGAAACACCTAGTTCCCCACCTCATTGCGACCGGAGGCCTCACATCCTTTGAAAACTCCAGAGGTATGCGGAGATCAGTGCCTCCAAAGGAGACGATGCCTGACTCCTCGTGAAACTTGTTAGGAGTCCCAGGATTCTTGTGGCACGAGGAAAGGGACCCTTGGTCTCCCGCCTCAGCTGGAGAGGCGTTCCAAATGCCCTGCCAAGCCTCGAGGAGAATCCCGAGTTGTCCCTCGCAACTAGGCAGGAGTCCTGACGTGGCTGAACAAACACGTGGGTGGAAGGGCCATCCCCGTCGTAACTCGAGAATATACCCCAGGTTCCCGCCGCAACTCGAGAAAAACCATGAGACTTCCCCCTCGCCGCGAGATGAGGCCCGATTCCCCTGTACTGCGTGCAGAGGAATTCCGTCTTGCACATCACACATGAAAGGAGCCTTGATTTCCTTGATGGCACTCCAGAGAAAGCCCAAGAACACTGTTTCAAGGCTAGAGGGATCCTGAGGTCACTGTAGCAACACGAAAGAACTCTGTGGACCAAAAATCAACTCGAAAAGAGAGGTTAGTCCCTGGATTCGTCTCCAGAGGAATACCACCTTACCACAAGCACCTCAAGAGGAGGCTTCTCTCAGCTCTAGGTATGTGAGAGGGACCCTGAGTTTGCGGCCTCAAGTGGAATGGACACCGCGATGCCCTGACTCGAAATAAGGCCGGATATCCCTGCAGTGACTTCAATGCAGGCTCGTCTTGCATCTCCCAGGACGAAAGGATGTCTGAATCCCCTGTGGAAAGCACAGAGAAAGACTTAGTTCCCCACCTCATCGCGACCGATAGCCTCACATCCTTTGAAAACTCCAGAGGTACGCGGAGATCAGTGCCTCCAAAGGAGACGATGCCTGACTCCTCGTGAAACTTGATAGGAGTCCAAGGATTCCTGTGGCACTTGGAAAGGGACACTTGGTCTCCCGCCTCAGCTGGAGAGGCGTCCCAATTGCCCTGCCAAGCCTCGAGGAGAATCCAGAGTTGTCCCTTGCAACTAGGCAGGAGTCCTGACGTCGCTGAAGAAACACGTGGGTGGAAGGGCCATCCCCGTCGTAACTCGAGAATATACCCCAGGTTCCCGCCGCAACTCGAGAAAAACCATGAGACTTCCCCCTCGCCGCGAGATGAGGCCCGATTCCCCTGCACTGCATGCAGAGCAATTCCGTGTTGCACATCACACATGAAAGGAGCCTTGATTTCCTTGATGGCACTCCAGAGAAACCCCAAGAACACTGTTTCAAGGCTAGAGGGATCCTGAGGTCACTGTAGCAACACGAAAGAGCTCCGTGGGCCAAAAATCAACTCGAGATGAGAGGTTAGTCCCTGGCTTCGTCTCCAGAGGAATACCACCTTACCACAAGCACCTCAAGAGGAGGCTTCTCTCAGCTCTAGGTATGTGAGAGGGACCCTGAGTTTGCGGCCTCAAGTGGAATGGACACCGCGATGCCCTGACTCGAAATAAGGCCGGATATCCCTGCAGTGACTGGAATGCAGGCTCGTCTTGCATCTCCCAAGACGAAAGGGTGTCTGAATCCCCTGTGGAGACCACAGAGAAAGACCTAGCTCCCCACCTCATCGCGACAGGAGGCCTCAAATCCTTTGAAAACTCCAGAGGTATGCGGAGATCAGTGCCTCCAAAGGAGACGATGCCGGACTCCTCGTGAAACTTGATAGGAGACCCAGGATTCCTGTGGCACGTGGAAAGGGACCCTTGGTCTCCCGCCTCAGCTGGAGAGGCGTCCCAATTGCCCTGCAAAGCCTCGAAGAGAATCCCGAGTTGTCCCTCGCAACTAGGCAGGAGTCCTGACATGGCTGAGCAAACACGTGTGTGGAAGGGCCATCCCCGTCGTAACTCGAGAATATACCCCAGGTTCCCGCCGCAACTCGAGAAAAACCATGAGACTTCCCCCTCGCCGCGAGATGTGGCCCGTTTCCCCTGCACTGCGTGCAGAGCAATTCCGTGTTGCACATCACACATGAAAGGAGCCTTGATTTCCTTGATGACACTCCAGAGAAACCTCAAGAACACTGTTTCAAGGCTAGAGGGATCCTGAGGTCACTGTAGCAACAAGAAAGAGCTCCGTGGACCCAGAATCAACACGAGATGAGAGGTTAGTCCCTGGCTTCGACTCCTGAGGAATACCACCTTACCACAAGCACCTCAAGAGGAGGCTTCTCTCAGCTCTAGGTATGTGAGAGGGATCCTGAGTTTGCGGCCTCAAGTGGAATGGACACCGCGATGCCCTGACTCGAAATAAGGCCGGATATCCCTGCAGTGACTTGAATGCAGGTTCGTCTTGCATCTCCCAAGAAGAAAGGATGTCTGAATCCCCTGTGGAGACCACAGAGAAAGACCTAGTTCCCCACCTCATCGCGACCGGAGGCCTCACATCCTTTGAAAACTCCAGAGGTACGCGGAGATCAGTGCCTCCAAAGGAGACGATGCCTGACTCCTCGTGAAACTTGATAGGAGTCCCAGGATTCTTGTGGCACGTGGAAAGGGACCCTTGGTCTCCCGCCTCAGCTGGAGAGGCGTTCCAATTGCCCTGCCAAGCCTCGAGGAGAATCCCGAGTTGTCCCTCGCAACTAGGCAGGAGTCCTGACGTGGCTGAACAAACACGTGTGTGGAAGGGCCATCCCCGTCGTAACTCGAGAATATACCCCAGGTTCCCGCCGCAACTCGAGAAAAACCATGAGACTTCCCCCTCGATGCGAGATGAGGCCCGATTCCCCTGTACTGCGTGCAGAGCAATTCCGTCTTGCACATCACACATGAAAGGAGCCTTGATTTCCTTGATGGCACTCCAGAGAAACCCCAAGAACACTGTTTCAAGGATAGAGGGATCCTAAGGTCACTGTAGCAACACGAAAGAACTCTGTGGACCAAAAATCAACTCGAAAAGAGAGGTTAGTCCCTGGATTCGTCTCCAGAGGAATACCACATTACCACAAGCACCTCAAGAGGAGGCTTCTCTCAGCTCTAGGTATGTGAGAGGGACCCTGAGTTTGCGGCCTCAAGTGGAATGGACACCGCGATGCCCTGACGCGAAATAAGGCCGGATATCCCTGCAGTGACTTGAATGCAGGCTCGTCTTGCATCTCCCAAGATGAAAGGATGTCTGAATCCCCTGTGGAGACCACAGAGAAAGACCTAGTTCCACACCTCATCACGACCGGAGGCCTCACATCCTTTGAAAACTCCAGAGGTACGCGGAGATCAGTGCCTCCAAAGGAAACGATGCCTGACTCATCGTGAAACTTGATAGGAGACCCAGGATTCCTGTGGCACGTGGAAAGGGACCCTTGGTCTCCCGTCTCAGCTGGAGAGGCGTCCCAATTGCCCTGCAAAACCTCGAGGAGAATCCCGAGTTGTCCCTCGCAACTAGGCAGGAGGCCTGACGTCGCTGAAGAAACACGTGGGTGGAAGGGCCATCCCCGTCGTAACTCGAGAATATACCCCAGGTTCCCGCCGCAACTCGAGAAAAATCATGAGACTTCCCCCTCGCCGCGAGATGAGGCCCGATTCCCCTGCACTGCGTTCAGAGCAATTCCGTGTTGCACATCACACATGAAAGAAGCCTTGATTTCCTTGATGGCACTCCAGAGAAACCCCAAGAACACTGTTTCAAGGCTAGAGGGATCCTGAGGTCACTGTAGCAACACGAAAGAGCTCCGTGGGCCAAAAATCAACACGAGATGAGAGGTTAGTCCCTGGCTTCGACTCCTGAGGAATACCACCTTACCACAAGCACCTCAAGAGGAGGCTTCTCTCAGCTCTAGGTATGTGAGAGGGATCCTGAGTTTGCGGCCTCAAGTGGAATGGACACCGCGATGCCCTGACTCGAAATAAGGCCGGATATCCCTGCAGTGACTTCAATGCAGGCTCGTCTTGCATCTCCCAGGACGAAAGGATGTCTGAATCCCTTGTTGAAAGCACAGTGAAACACCTAGTTCCCCATCTCATTGCGACCGGAGGCCTCACATCCTTTGAAAACTCCAGAGGTATGCGGAGATCAGTGCCTCCAAAAGAGACGATGCCTGACTCCTCGTGAAACTTGTTAGGAGTCCCAGGATTCTTGTGGCACGTGGAAAGGGACCCTTGGTCTCCCGCCTCAGCTGGAGAGGCGTTCCAAATGCCCTGCCAAGCCTCGAGGAGAATCCCGAGTTGTCCCTCGCAACTAGGCAGGAGTCCTGACGTGGCTGAACAAACTCGTGGGTGGAAGGGCCATCCCCGTCGTAACTCGAGAATATACCCCAGGTTCCCGCCGCAACTCGAGAAAAACCATGAGACTTCCCCCTCGCCGCGAGATGAGGCCCGATTCCCCTGTACTGCGTGCAGAGCAATTCCGTCTTGCACATCACACATGAAAGGAGCCTTGATTTCCTTGATGGCACTCCAGAGAAACCCCAAGAACACTGTTTCAAGGATAGAGGGATCCTGAGGTCACTGTAGCAACACGAAAGAACTCTGTGGACCAAAAATCAACTCGAAAAGAGAGGTTAGTCCCTGGATTCGTCTCCAGAGGAATACCACCTTACCACAAGCACCTCAAGAGGAGGCTTCTCTCAGCTCTAGGTATGTGAGAGGGACCCTGAGTTTGCGGCCTCAAGTGGAATGGACACCGCGATGCCCTGACTCGAAATAAGGCCGGATATCCCTGCAGTGACTTCAATGCAGGCTCGTCTTGCATCTCCCAGGACGAAAGGATGTCTGAATCCCCTCTGGAAAGCACAGAGAAAGACTTAGTTCCCCACCTCATCGCGACCGATAGCCTCACATCCTTTGAAAACTCCAGAGGTACGCGGAGATCAGTGCCTCCAAAGGAGACGATGCCTGACTCCTCGTGAAACTTGATAGGAGTCCAAGGATTCCTGTGGCACTTGGAAAGGGACACTTGGTCTCCCGCCTCAGCTGGAGAGGCGTCCCAATTGCCCTGCCAAGCCTCGAGGAGAATCCAGAGTTGTCCCTCGCAACTAGGCAGGAGTCCTGACGTCGCTGAAGAAACACGTGGGTGGAAGGGCCATCCCCGTCGTAACTCGAGAATATACCCCAGGTTCCCGCCGCAACTCGAGAAAAACCATGAGACTTCCCCCTCGCCGCGAGATGAGGCCCGATTCCCCTGCACTGCATGCAGAGCAATTCCGTGTTGCACATCACACATGAAAGGAGCCTTGATTTCCTTGATGGCACTCCAGAGAAACCCCAAGAACACTGTTTCAAGGCTAGAGGGATCCTGAGGTCACTGTAGCAACACGAAAGAGCTCCGTGGGCCAAAAATCAACTCGAGATGAGAGGTTAGTCCCTGGCTTCGTCTCCAGAGGAATACCACCTTACCACAAGCACCTCAAGAGGAGGCTTCTCTCAGCTCTAGGTATGTGAGAGGGACCCTAAGTTTGCGGCCTCAAGTGGAATGGACACCGCGATGCCCTGACGCGAAATAAGGCCGGATATCCCTGCAGTGACTTGAATGCAGGCTCGTCTTGCATCTCCCAAGATGAAAGGATGTCTGAATCCCCTGTGGAGACCTCAGAGAAAGACCCAGTTCCCCACCTCATCGCGACCGGAGACCTCACATCCTTTGAAAACTCCAGAGGTACGCGGAGATCAGTGCCTCCAAAGGAGACGATGCCTGACTCCTCGTGAAACTTGATAGGAGTCCCAGGATTCCTGTGGCACGTGGAAAGGGACCCATGGTCTCACGCCTCAGCTGGAGAGGCGTCCCAATTGCCTTGCAAGCCTCGAAGAGAATCCCGAGTTGTGTCTCGCAACTAGGCAAGAGTCCTGACGTGGCTGAACAAACACGTGTGTGGAAGGGCCATCCCCGTTGTAACACGAGAATATACCCCAGGTTCCCGCCGCAACTCGAGAAAAACCATGAGACATCCCCCTCGCCGCGAGATGAGGCCCGATTCCCCTGCACTGCGTGCAGAGCAATTCTGTGTTGCACATCACACATGAAAGGAGCCTTGATTTCCTTCATGGCACTCCAGAGAAACCCCAAGAACACTGTTTCAAGGCTGGAGGGATCCTGAGGTCACTGTAGCAGCAGGAAAGAACTCTGTGGACCAAAAATCAACTCGAGATGAGAGGTTAGTCCCTGGCTTCGACTCCAGAGGAATACCACCTTACCAGAAGCACCTCAAGAGGAGGCTTCTCTCAGCTCTAGGTATGTGAGAGGGACCCTAAGTTTGCGGCCTCAAGTGGAATGGACACCGCGATGCCCTGACTCGAAATAAGGCCGGATATCCCTGCAGTGACTGGAATGCAGGCTCGTCTTGCATCTCCCAAGACGAAAGGGTGTCTGAATCCCCTGTGGAGACCACAGAGAAAGACCTAGCTCCCCACCTCATCGCGACAGGAGGCCTCAAATCCTTTGAAAACTCCAGAGGTATGCGGAGATCAGTGCCTCCAAAGGAGACGATGCCGGACTCCTCGTGAAACTTGATAGGAGACCCAGGATTCCTGTGGCACGTGGAAAGGGACCCTTGGTCTCCCGCCTCAGCTGGAGAGGCGTCCCAATTGCCCTGCAAAGCCTCGAGGAGAATCCCGAGTTGTCCCTCGCAACTAGGCAGGAGTCCTGACATGGCTGAACAAACACGTGTGTGGAAGGGCCATCCCCGTCGTAACTCGAGAATATACCCCAGGTTCCCGCCGCAACTCGAGAAAAACCATGAGACTTCCCCCTCGCCGCGAGATGTGGCCCGTTTCCCCTGCACTGCGTGCAGAGCAATTCCGTGTTGCACATCACACATGAAAGGAGCCTTGATTTCCTTGATGGCACTCCAGAGAAACCTCAAGAACACTGTTTCAAGGCTAGAGGGATCCTGAGTTCACTGTAGCAACAAGAAAGAGATCCGTGGACCCAGAATCAACACGAGATGAGAGGTTAGTCCCTGGCTTCGACTCCTGAGGAATACCACCTTACCACAAGCACCTCAAGAGGAGGCTTCTCTCAGCTCTAGGTATGTGAGAGGGATCCTGAGTTTGCGGCCTCAAGTGGAATGGACATCGCGATGCCCTGACTCGAAATAAGGCCGGATATCCCTGCAGTGACTTGAATGCAGGTTCGTCTTGCATCTCCCAAGAAGAAAGGATGTCTGAATCCCCTGTGGAGACCACAGAGAAAGACCTAGTTCCCCACCTCATCGCGACCGGAGGCCTCACATCCTTTGAAAACTCCAGAGGTACGCGGAGATCAGTGCCTCCAAAGGAGACGATGCCTGACTCCTCGTGAAACTTGATAGGAGTCCCAGGATTCTTGTGGCACGTGGAAAGGGACCCTTGGTCTCCCGCCTCAGCTGGAGAGGCGTTCCAATTGCCCTGCCAAGCCTCGAGGAGAATCCCGAGTTGTCCCTCGCAACTAGGCAGGAGTCCTGACGTGGCTGAACAAACACGTGTGTGGAAGGGCCATCCCCGTCGTAACTCGAGAATATACCCCAGGTTCCCGCCGCAACTCGAGAAAAACCATGAGACTTCCCCCTCGATGCGAGATGAGGCCCGATTCCCCTGTACTGCGTGCAGAGCAATTCCGTCTTGCACATCACACATGAAAGGAGCCTTGATTTCCTTGATGGCACTCCAGAGAAACCCCAAGAACACTGTTTCAAGGATAGAGGGATCCTGAGGTCACTGTAGCAACACGAAAGAACTCTGTGGACCAAAAATCAACTCGAAAAGAGAGGTTAGTCCCTGGATTCGTCTCCAGAGGAATACCACCTTACCACAAGCACCTCAAGAGGAGGCTTCTCTCAGCTCTAGGTATGTGAGAGGGACCCTGAGTTTGCGGCCTCAAGTGGAATGGACACCGCGATGCCCTGACGCGAAATAAGGCCGGATATCCCTGCAGTGACTTGAATGCAGGCTCGTCTTGCATCTCCCAAGATGAAAGGATGTCTGAATCCCCTGTGGAGACCACAGAGAAAGACCTAGTTCCACACCTCATCACGACCGTAGGCCTCACATCCTTTGAAAACTCCAGAGGTACGCGGAGATCAGTGCCTCCAAAGGAAACGATGCCTGACTCATCGTGAAACTTGATAGGAGACCCAGGATTCCTGTGGCACGTGGAAAGGGACCCTTGGTCTCCCGTCTCAGCTGGAGAGGCGTCCCAATTGCCCTGCAAAACCTCGAGGAGAATCCCGAGTTGTCCCTCGCAACTAGGCAGGAGTCCTGACGTCGCTGAAGAAACACGTGGGTGGAAGGGCCATCCCCGTCGTAACTCGAGAATATACCCCAGGTTCCCGCCGCAACTCGAGAAAAATCATGAGACTTCCCCCTCGCCGCGAGATGAGGCCCGATTCCCCTGCACTGCGTGCAGAGCAATTCCGTGTTGCACATCACACATGAAAGAAGCCTTGATTTCCTTGATGGCACTCCAGAGAAACCCCAAGAACACTGTTTCAAGGCTAGAGGGATCCTGAGGTCACTGTAGCAACACGAAAGAGCTCCGTGGGCCAAAAATCAACTCGAGATGAGAGGTTAGTCCCTGGCTTCGACTCCTGAGGAATACCACCTTACCACAAGCACCTCAAGAGGAGGCTTCTCTCAGCTCTAGGTATGTGAGAGGGATCCTGAGTTTGCGGCCTCAAGTGGAATGGACACCGCGATGCCCTGACTCGAAATAAGGCCGGATATCCCTGCAGTGACTTCAATGCAGGCTCGTCTTGCATCTCCCAGGACGAAAGGATGTCTGAATCCCTTGTGGAAAGCACAGAGAAAGACCTAGTTCCCCACCTCATCGCGACCGATAGCCTCACATCCTTTGAAAACTCCAGAGGTACGCGGAGATCAGTGCCTCCAAAGGAGACGATGCCTGACTCCTCGTGAAACTTGATAGGAGTCCCAGGATTCCTGTGGCACTTGGAAAGGGACACTTGGTCTCCCGCCTCAGCTGGAGAGGCGTCCCAATTGCCTTGCCAAGCCTCGAGGAGAATCCAGAGTTGTCCCTCGCAACTAGGCAGGAGTCCTGACGTCGCTGAAGAAACACGTGGGTGGAAGGGCCATCCCCGTCGTAACTCGAGAATATACCCCAGGTTCCCGCCGCAACTCAAGAAAAACCATGAGACTTCCCCCTCGCCGCGAGATGAGGCCCGATTCCCCTGCACTGCGTGCAGAGCAATTCCGTGTTGCACATCACACATGAAAGGAGCCTTGATTTCCTTGATGGCACTCCAGAGAAACCCCAAGAACACTGTTTCAAGGCTAGAGGGATCCTGAGGTCACTGTAGCAACACGAAAGAGCTCCGTGGGCCAAAAATCAACTCGAGATGAGAGGTTAGTCCCTGGCTTCGACTCCAGAGGAATACCACCTTACCACAAGCACCTCAAGAGGAGGCTTCTCTCAGCTCTAGGTATGTGAGAGGGACCCTGAGTTTGCGGCCTCAAGTGGAATGGACACCGCGATGCCCTGACGCGAAATAAGGCTGGATATCCCTGCAGTGACTTGAATGCAGGCTCGTCTTGCAACTCCCAAGATGAAAGGATGTCTGAATCCCCTGTGGAGACCACAGAGAAAGACCTAGTTCCCCACCTCATCGCGACCGGAGGCCTCACATCCTTTGAAAACTCCAGAGGTACGCGGAGATCAGTGCCTCCAAAGGAGACGATGCCTGACACCTCGTGAAACTTGATAGGAGTCCCAGGATTCCTGTGGCACGTGGAAAGGGACCCTTGGTCTCCCGCCTCAGCTGGAGAGGCGTCCCAATTGCCCTGCAAAGCCTCGAGGAGAATCCCGAGTTGTGTCTCGCAACTAGGCAAGAGTCCTGACGTGGCTGAACAAACACGTGTGTGGATGGGCCATCCCCGTCGTAACTCGAGAATATACCCCAGGTTCCCGCCGCAACTCGAGAAAAACCATGAGACTTCCGCCTCGCCGCGAGATGAGGCCCGATTCCCCTGCACTGCGTGCAGAGCAATTCTGTGTTGCACATCACACATGAAAGGAGCCTTGATTTCCTTCATGGCACTCCAGAGAAACCCCAAGAACACTGTTTCAAGGCTAGAGGGATCCTGAGGTCACTGTAGCAACACGAAAGAGCTCCGTGGACCAAAAATCAACTCGAGATGAGAGGTTAGTCCCTGGCTTCGACTCCAGAGGAATACCACCTTACCACAAGCACCTCAAGAGGAGGCTTCTCTCAGCTCTAGGTATGTGAGAGGGACCCTGAGTTTGCGGCCTCAAGTGGAATGGACACCGCGATGCCCTGACTCGAAATAAGGCCGGATATCCCTGCAGTGACTGGAATGCAGGCTCGTCTTGCATCTCCCAAGACGAAAGGGTGTCTGAATCCCCTGTGGAGACCACAGAGAAAGACCTAGTTCCCCACCTCATCGCGACATGAGGCCTCAAATCCTTTGAAAACTCCAGAGGTATGCGGAGATCAGTGCCTCCAAAGGAGACGATGCCTGACTCCTCGTGAAACTTGATAGGAGACCCAGGATTCCTGTGGCACGTGGAAAGGGACCCTTGGTCTCCCATCTCAGCTGGAGAGGCGTCCCAATTGCCCTGCAAAGCCTCGAGGAGAATCCCGAGTTGTCCCTCGCAACTAGGCAAGAGTCCTGACGTCGCTGAAGAAACACGTGGGTGGAAGGGCCATCCCCGTCGTAACTCGAGAATATACCCCAGGTTCCCGCCGCAACTCGAGAAAAACCATGAGACTTCCCCCTCGCCGCGAGATGAGGCCCGATTCCCCTGCACTGCGTGCAGAGCAATTCCGTGTTGCACATCACACATGAAAGGAGCCTTGATTTCCTTGATGGCACTCCAGAGAAACCCCAAGAACACTGTTTCAAGGATAGAGGGATCCTGAGGTCACTGTAGCAACACGAAAGAACTCTGTGGACCAAAAATCAACTCGAAAAGAGAGGTTAGTCCCTGGATTCGTCTCCAGAGGAATACCACCTTACCACAAGCACCTCAAGAGGAGGCTTCTCTCAGCTCTAGGTATGTGAGAGGGACCCTGAGTTTGCGGCCTCAAGTGGAATGGACACCGCGATGCCCTGACTCGAAATAAGACCGGATATCCCTGCAGTGACTTGAATGCAGGCTCGTCTTGCATCTCCCAGGACGAAAGGATGTCTGAATCCCCTGTGGAAAGCACAGAGAAAGACTTAGTTCCCCACCTCATCGCGACCGATAGCCTCACATCCTTTGAAAACTCCAGAGGTACGCGGAGATCAGTGCCTCCAAAGGAGACGATGCCTGACTCCTCGTGAAACTTGATAGGAGTCCAAGGATTCCTGTGGCACTTGGAAAGGGACACTTGGTCTCCCGCCTCAGCTGGAGAGGCGTCCCAATTGCCCTGCCAAGCCTCGAGGAGAATCCAGAGTTGTCCCTCGCAACTAGGCAGGAGTCCTGACGTCGCTGAAGAAACACGTGGGTGGAAGGGCCATCCCCGTCGTAACTCGAGAATATACCCCAGGTTCCCGCCGCAACTCGAGAAAAACCATGAGACTTCCCCCTCGCCGCGAGATGAGGCCCGATTCCCCTGCACTGCATGCAGAGCAATTCCGTGTCGCACATCACACATGAAAGGAGCCTTGATTTCCTTGATGGCACTCCAGAGAAACCCCAAGAACACTGTTTCAAGGCTAGAGGGATCCTGAGGTCACTGTAGCAACACGAAAGAGCTCCGTGGGCCAAAAATCAACTCGAGATGAGAGGTTAGTCCCTGGCTTCGCCTCCAGAGGAATACCACCTTACCACAAGCACCTCAAGAGGAGGCTTCTCTCAGCTCTAGGTATGTGAGAGGGACCCTGAGTTTGCGGCCTCAAGTGGAATGGACACCGCGATGCCCTGACGCGAAATAAGGCCGGATATCCCTGCAGTGACTTGAATGCAGGCTCGTCTTGCATCTCCCAAGATGAAAGGATGTCTGAATCCCCTGTGGAGACCTCAGAGAAAGACCTAGTTCGCCACCTCATCGCGACCGGAGACCTCACATCCTTTGAAAACTCCAGAGGTACGCGGAGATCAGTGCCTCCAAAGGAGACGATGCCTGACTCCTCGTGAAACTTGATAGGAGTCCCAGGATTCTTGTGGCACGTGGAAAGGGACCCTTGGTCTCCCGCCTCAGCTGGAGAGGCGTTCCAATTGCCCTGCCAAGCCTCGAGGAGAATCCCGAGTTGTCCCTCGCAACTAGGCAGGAGTCCTGACGTGGCTGAACAAACACGTGGGTGGAAGGGCCATCCCCGTCGTAACTCGAGAATATACCCCAGGTTCCCGCCGCAACTCGAGAAAAACCATGAGACTTCCCCCTCGATGCGAGATGAGGCCCGATTCCCCTGTACTGCGTGCAGAGCAATTCCGTCTTGCACATCACACATGAAAGGAGCCTTGATTTCCTTGATGGCACTCCAGAGAAAACCCAAGAACACTGTTTCAAGGATAGAGGGATCCTGAGGTCACTGTAGCAACACGAAAGAACTCTGTGGACCAAAAATCAACTCGAAAAGAGAGGTTAGTCCCTGGATTCGTCTCCAGAGGAATACCACCTTACCACAAGCACCTCAAGAGGAGGCTTCTCTCAGCTCTAGGTATGTGAGAGGGACCCTGAGTTTGCGGCCTCAAGTGGAATGGACACCGCGATGCCCTGACGCGAAATAAGGCCGGATATCCCTGCAGTGACTTGAATGCAGGCTCGTCTTGCATCTCCCAAGATGAAAGGATGTCTGAATCCCCTGTGGAGACCACAGAGAAAGACCTAGTTCCACACCTCATCACGACCGGAGGCCTCACATCCTTTGAAAACTCCAGAGGTACGCGGAGATCAGTGCCTCCAAAGGAAACGATGCCTGACTCATCGTGAAACTTGATAGGAGACCCAGGATTCCTGTGGCACGTGGAAAGGGACCCTTGGTCTCCCGTCTCAGCTGGAGAGGCGTCCCAATTGCCCTGCAAAACCTCGAGGAGAATCCCGAGTTGTCCCTCGCAACTAGGCAGGAGTCCTGACGTCGCTGAACAAACACGTGGGTGGAAGGGCCATCCCCGTCGTAACTCGAGAATATACCCCAGGTTCCCGCCGCAACTCCAGAAAAACCATGAGACTTCCCCCTCGCCGCGAGATGAGGCCCGATTCCCCTGCACTGCGTGCAGAGCAATTCCGTGTTGCACATCACACATGAAAGGAGCCTTGATTTCCTTGATGGCACTCCAGAGAAACCCCAAGAACACTGTTTCAAGGCTAGAGGGATCCTGAGGTCACTGTAGCAACACGAAAGAGCTCCGTGGGCCAAAAATCAACTCGAGATGAGAGGTTAGTCCCTGGCTTCGACTCCAGAGGAATACCACCTTACCACAAGCACCTCAAGAGGAGGCTTCTCTCAGCTCTAGGTATGTGAGAGGGACCCTGAGTTTGCGGCCTCAAGTGGAATGGACACCGCGATGCCCTGACTCGAAATAAGGCTGGATATCCCTGCAGTGACTTGAATGCAGGCTCGTCTTGCAACTCCCAAGATGAAAGGATGTCTGAATCCCCTGTGGAGACCACAGAGAAAGACCTAGTTCCCCACCTCATCGCGACCGGAGGCCTCACATCCTTTGAAAACACCAGAGATACGCGGAGATCAGTGCCTCCAAAGGAGACGATGCCTGACTCCTCGTGAAACTTGATAGGAGTCCCAGGATTCCTGTGGCACGTGGAAAGGGACCCTTGGTCTCCCGCCTCAGCTGGAGAGGCGTCCCAATTGCCCTGCAAAGCCTCGAGGAAAATCCCGAGTTGTGTCTCGCAACTAGGCAAGAGTCCTGACGTAGCTGAACAAACACGTGTGTGGAAGGGCCATCCCCGTCGTAACTCGAGAATATACCCCAGGTTCCCGCCGCAACTCGAGAAAAACCATGAGACTTCCGCCTCGCCGCGAGATGAGGCCCGATTCCCCTGCACTGCGTGCAGAGCAATTCTGTGTTGCACATCACACATGAAAGGAGCCTTGATTTCCTTCATGGCACTCCAGAGAAACCCCAAGAACACTGTTTCAAGGCTAGAGGGATCCTGAGGTCACTGTAGCAACACGAAAGAGCTCCGTGGACCAAAAATCAACTCGAGATGAGAGGTTAGTCCCTGGCTTCGACTCCAGAGGAATACCACCTTACCACAAGCACCTCAAGAGGAGGCTTCTCTCAGCTCTAGGTATGTGAGAGGGACCCTGAGTTTGCGGCCTCAAGTGGAATGGACACCGCGATGCCCTGACTCGAAATAAGGCCGGATATCCCTGCAGTGACTGGAATGCAGGCTCGTCTTGCATCTCCCAAGACGAAAGGGTGTCTGAATCCCCTGTGGAGACCACAGAGAAACACCTACTTCCCCACCTCATCGCGACCGGAGGCCTCACATCCTTTGAAAACTCCAGAGGTACGCGGAGATCAGTGCCTCCAAAGGAGACGATGCCTGACTCCTCGTGAAACTTGATAGGAGTCCCAGGATTCCTGTGGCACGTGGAAAGGGACACTTGGTCTCCCGTCTCAGCTGGAGAGGCGTCCCAATTGCCCTGCAAAGCCTCGAGGAGAATCCCGAGTTGTCCCTCGCAACTAGGCAGGAGTCCTGACGTGGCTGAACAAACACGTGGGTGGAAGGGCCATCCCCGTCGTAACTCGAGAATATACCCCAGGTTCCCGCCGCAACTCGAGAAAAACCATGAGACTTCCCCCTCGCCGCGAGATGAGGCCCGATTCCCCTGCACTGCGTGCAGAGCAATTCCGTGTTGCACATCAAACATGAAAGGAGCCTTGATTTCCTTGATGGCACTCCAGAGAAACCCCAAGAACACTGTTTCAAGGATAGAGGGATCCTGAGGTCACTGTAGCAAAACGAAAGAGCTCCGTGGGCCAAAAATCAACTCGAGATGAGAGGTTAGTCCCTGGCTTCGACTCCAGAGGAATACCACCTTACCACAAGCACCTCAAGAGGAGGCTTCTCTCAGCTCTAGGTATGTGAGAGGGACCCTGAGTTTGCGGCCTCAAGTGGAATGGACACCGCGATGCCCTGACTCGAAATAAGGCTGGATATCCCTGCAGTGACTTGAATGCAGGCTCGTCTTGCATCTCCCAAGATGAAAGGATGTCTGAATCCCCTGTGGAGACCACAGAGAAAGACCTAGTTCCCCACCTCATCGCGACCGGAGGCCTCACATCCTTTGAAAACTCCAGAGGTACGCGGAGATCAGTGCCTCCAAAGGAGACGATGCCTGACTCCTCGTGAAACTTGATAGGAGTCCCAGGATTCCTTTGGCACGTGGAAAGGGACACTTGGTCTCCCGTCTCAGCTGGAGAGGCGTCCCAATTGCCCTGCAAAGCCTCGAGGAGAATCCAGAGTTGTCCCTCGCAACTAGGCAGGAGTCCTGGCGTCGCGGAAGAAACACGTGGGTGGAAGGGCCATCCCCGTCGTAACTCGAGAATATACCCCAGGTTCCCGCCGCAACTCGAGAAAAACCATGAGACTTCCCCCTCGCCGCGAGATTAGGTCCGATTCCCCTGCACTGCATGCAGAGCAATTCTGTGTTGCACATCACACATGAAAGGAGCCTTGATTTCCTTCATGGCACTCCAGAGAAACCCCAAGAACACTGTTTCAAGGCTAGAGGGATCCTGAGGTCACTGTAGCAACACGAAAGAGCTCCGTGGTCCCAAAATCAACTCGAGATGAGAGGTTAGTCCCTGGCTTCGACTCCAGAGGAATACCACCTTACCACAAGCACCTCAAGAGGAGGCTTCTCTCAGCTCTAGGTATGTGAGAGGGACCCTGAGTTTGGGGCCTCAAGTGGAATGGACACCGCGATGCCCTGATTCGAAATAAGGCCGGATATCCCTGCAGTGACTGGAATGCAGGCTCGTCTTGCATCTCCCAAGACGAAAGGGTGTCTGAATCCCCTGTGGAGACCACAGAGAAAGACCTAGTTCCCCACCTCATCGCGACCGGGGGCCTCAAATCCTTTGAAAACTCCAGAGGTATGCGGAGATCAGTGCCTCCAAAGGAGACGATGCCTGACTCCTCGTGAAACTTGATAGGAGACCCAGGATTCCTGTGGCACGTGGAAAGGGACCCTTGGTCTCCCGTCTCAGCTGGAGAGGCGTCCCAATTGCCCTGAAAAGTCTCGAGGAGTATCCCGAGTTGTCCCTCGCAACTAGGCAGGAGTCCTGACATGGCTGAACACACACGTGTGTGGAAGTGCCATCCCCGTCGTAACTCGAGAATATACCCCAGGTTCCCGCCGCAACTCGAGAAAAACCATGAGACTTCCCCCTCGCCGCGAGATGAGGCCCGATTCCCCTGCACTGCGTGCAGAGCAATTCCGTGTTGCACATCACACATGAAAGGAGCCTTGATTTCCTTGATGGCACTCCAGAGAAACCCCAAGAACACTGTTTCAAGGCTAGAGGGATCCTGATGTCACTGTAGCAACACGAAAGAGCTCCGTGGACCAAGAATCAACACGTGATGAGAGGTTAGTCCCTGGCTTCGACTCCTGAGGAATACCACCTTACCACAAGCACCTCAAGAGGAGGCTTCTCTCAGCTCTAGGTATGTGAGAGGGATCCTGAGTTTGCGGCCTCAAGTGGAATGGACACCGCGATGCCCTGACTCGAAATAAGGCCGGATATCCCTGCAGTGACTTGAATGCAGGCTCGTCTTGCATCTCCCAAGAAGAAAGGATGTCTGAATCCCCTGTGGAGACCACAGAGAAAGACCTAGTTCCCCACCTCATCGCGACCGGAGGCCTCACATCCTTTGAAAACTCAAGAGGTACGCGGAGATCAGTGCCTCCAAAGGAGACGATGCCTGACTCCTCGTGAAACTTGATAGGAGTCCCAGGATTCCTGTGGCACGTGGAAAGGGACACTTGGTCTCCCGCCTCAGCTGGAGTGGCGTCCCAATTGCCTTGCCAAGCCTCGAGGAGAATCCCGAATTGTGTCTCGCAACTAGGCAAGAGTCCTGACGTGGCTGAACAAACACGTGTGTGGAAGGGCCATCCCCGTCGTAACTCGAGAATATACCCCAGGTTCCCGCCGCAACTCGAGAAAAACCATGAGACTTCCCCCTCGCCGCGAGATGAGGCCCGATTCCCCCGCACTACGTGCAGAGCAATTCTGTGTTGCACATCACACATGAAAGGAGCCTTGATTTCCTTCATGGCACTCCAGAGAAACCCCAAGAACACTGTTTCAAGGCTAGAGGGATCCTGAGGTCACTGTAGCAACACGAAAGAGCTCCGTGGACCAAAAATCAACTCGAGATGAGAGATTAGTCCCTGGCTTCGACTCCAGAGGAATACCACCTTACCACAAGCACCTCAAGAGGAGGCTTCTCTCAGCTCTAGGTATGTGAGAGGGACCCTGAGTTTGTGGCCTCAAGTGGAATGGACACCGCGATGCCCTGACGCGAAATAAGGCCGGATATCCCTTCAGTGACTGGAATGCAGGCTCGTCTTGCATCTCCCAAGACGAAAGGGTGTCTGAATCCCCTGTGGAGACCACAGAGAAAGACCTAGTTCCCCACCTCATCGCGACAGGAGGCCTCAAATCCTTTGAAAACTCCAGAGGTATGCGGAGATCAGTGCCTCCAAAGGAGACGATGCCTGACTCCTCGTGAAACTTGATAGGAGACCCAGGATTCCTGTGGCACGTGGAAAGGGACCCTTGGTCTCCCGTCTCAGCTGGAGAGGCGTCCCAATTGCCCTGCAAAGCCTCGAGGAGAATCCCGAGTTGTCCCTCGCAACTAGGCAGGAGTCCTGGCGTCGCTGAAGAAACACGTGGGTGGAAGGGCCATCCCCGTCGTAACTCGAGAATATACCCCAGGTTCCCGCCGCAACTCCAGAAAAACCATGAGACTTCCCCCTCGCCGCGAGATGAGGCCCGATTCCCCTGCACTGCGTGCAGAGCAATTCCGTGTTGCACATCACACATGAAAGGAGCCTTGATTTCCTTGATGGCACTCCAGAGAAAACCCAAGAACACTGTTTCAAGGCTAGAGGGATGCTGAGGTCACTGTAGCAACACGAAAGAGCTCCGTGGACCAAGAATCAACACGAGATGAGAGGTTAGTCCCTGGCTTCGACTCCTGAGGAATACCACCTTACCACAAGCACCACAAGAGGAGGCTTCTCTCAGCTCTAGGTATGTGAGAGGGATCCTGAGTTTGCGGCCACAAGTGGAATGGACACCGCGATGCCCTGACTCGAAATAAGGCCGGATATCCCTGCAGTGACTTGAATGCAGGCTCGTCTTGCATCTCCCAAGAAGAAAGGATGTCTGAATCCCCTGTGGAGACCACAGAGAAACACCTAGTTCCCCACCTCATCGCGACCGGAGGCCTCACATCCTTTGAAAACTCCAGAGGTATGCGGAGATCAGTGCCTCCAAAGGAGACGATGCCTGACTCCTCGTGAAACTTGACAGGAGTCCCAGGATTCCTGTGGCACTTGGAAAGGGACACTTGGTCTCCCGCCTCAGCTGGAGAGGCGTCCCAATTGCCCTGCCAAGCCTCGAGGAGAATCCAGAGTTGTCCCTCGCAACTAGGCAGGAGTCCTGACGTCGCTGAAGAAACACGTGGGTGGAAGGGCCATCCCCGTCGTAACTCGAGAATATACCCCAGGTTCCCGCCGCAACTCGAGAAAAACCATGAGACTTCCCCCTCGATGCGAGATGAGGCCCGATTCCCCTGTACTGCGTGCAGAGCAATTCCGTCTTGCACATCACACATGAAAGGAGCCTTGATTTCCTTGATGGCACTCCAGAGAAACCCCAAGAACACTGTTTCAAGGATAGAGGGATCCTGAGGTCACTGTAGCAACACGAAAGAACTCTGTGGACCAAAAATCAACTCGAAAAGAGAGGTTAGTCCCTGGATTCGTCTCGAGAGGAATACCACCTTACCACAAGCACCTCAAGAGGAGGCTTCTCTCAGCTCTAGGTATGTGAGAGGGACCCTGAGTTTGCGGCCTCAAGTGGAATGGACACCGTGATGCCCTGACTCGAAATAAGGCCGGATATCCCTGCAGTGACTTCAATGCAGGCTCGTCTTGCATCTCCCAAGACGAAAGGATGTCTGAATCCCCTGTGGAAAGCACAGAGAAAGACTTAGTTCCCCACCTCATCGCGACCGGAGGCCTCACATCCTTTGAAAACTCCAGAGGTACGCGGAGATCAGTGCCTCCAAAGGAGACGATGCCTGACTTCTCGTGAAACTTGATAGGAGTCCCACGTTTCCTGTGGCACTTGGAAAGGGACACTTGGTCTCCCGCCTCAGCTGGAGAGGCGTCCCAATTTCCCTGCCAAGCCTCGAGGAGAATCCCGAGTTGTCCCTCGCAACTAGGCAGGAGTCCTGACTTCGCTGAAGAAACACGTGGGTGGAAGGGCCATCCCCGTCGTAACTCGAGAATATACCCCAGGTTCCCGCCACAACTCGAGAAAAACCATGAGACTTCCCCCTCGCCGCGAGATGAGGCCCGATTCCCCTGCACTGCGTGCAGAGCAATTCCGTGTTGCACATCACACATGAAAGGAGCCTTGATTTCCTTGATGGCACTCCAGAGAAACCCCAAGAACACTGTTTCAAGGCTAGAGGGAACCTGAGGTCACTGTAGCAACACGAAAGAGCTCCGTGGACCAAAAATCAACTCGAGATGAGAGATTAGTCCCTGGCTTCGACTCCAGAGGAATACCACCTTACCACAAGCACCTCAAGAGGAGGCTTCTCTCAGCTCTAGGTATGTGAGAGGGACCCTGAGTTTGTGGCCTCAAGTGGAATGGACACCGCGATGCCCTGACGCGAAATAAGGCCGGATATCCCTTCAGTGACTGGAATGCAGGCTCGTCTTGCATCTCCCAAGACGAAAGGGTGTCTGAATCCCCTGTGGAGACCACAGAGAAAGACCTAGTTCCCCACCTCATCGCGACAGGAGGCCTCAAATCCTTTGAAAACTCCAGAGGTATGCGGAGATCAGTGCCTCCAAAGGAGACGATGCCTGACTCCTCGTGAAACTTGATAGGAGACCCAGGATTCCTGTGGCACGTGGAAAGGGACCCTTGGTCTCCCGTCTCAGCTGGAGAGGCGTCCCAATTGCCCTGCAAAGCCTCGAGGAGAATCCCGAGTTGTCCCTCGCAACTAGGCAGGAGTCCTGGCGTCGCTGAAGAAACACGTGGGTGGAAGGGCCATCCCCGTCGTAACTCGAGAATATACCCCAGGTTCCCGCCGCAACTCCAGAAAAACCATGAGACTTCCCCCTCGCCGCGAGATGAGGCCCGATTCCCCTGCACTGCGTGCAGAGCAATTCCGTGTTGCACATCACACATGAAAGGAGCCTTGATTTCCTTGATGGCACTCCAGAGAAAACCCAAGAACACTGTTTCAAGGCTAGAGGGATGCTGAGGTCACTGTAGCAACACGAAAGAGCTCCGTGGACCAAGAATCAACACGAGATGAGAGGTTAGTCCCTGGCTTCGACTCCTGAGGAATACCACCTTACCACAAGCACCACAAGAGGAGGCTTCTCTCAGCTCTAGGTATGTGAGAGGGATCCTGAGTTTGCGGCCACAAGTGGAATGGACACCGCGATGCCCTGACTCGAAATAAGGCCGGATATCCCTGCAGTGACTTGAATGCAGGCTCGTCTTGCATCTCCCAAGAAGAAAGGATGTCTGAATCCCCTGTGGAGACCACAGAGAAACACCTAGTTCCCCACCTCATCGCGACCGGAGGCCTCACATCCTTTGAAAACTCCAGAGGTATGCGGAGATCAGTGCCTCCAAAGGAGACGATGCCTGACTCCTCGTGAAACTTGACAGGAGTCCCAGGATTCCTGTGGCACTTGGAAAGGGACACTTGGTCTCCCGCCTCAGCTGGAGAGGCGTCCCAATTGCCCTGCCAAGCCTCGAGGAGAATCCAGAGTTGTCCCTCGCAACTAGGCAGGAGTCCTGACGTCGCTGAAGAAACACGTGGGTGGAAGGGCCATCCCCGTCGTAACTCGAGAATATACCCCAGGTTCCCGCCGCAACTCGAGAAAAACCATGAGACTTCCCCCTCGATGCGAGATGAGGCCCGATTCCCCTGTACTGCGTGCAGAGCAATTCCGTCTTGCACATCACACATGAAAGGAGCCTTGATTTCCTTGATGGCACTCCAGAGAAACCCCAAGAACACTGTTTCAAGGATAGAGGGATCCTGAGGTCACTGTAGCAACACGAAAGAACTCTGTGGACCAAAAATCAACTCGAAAAGAGAGGTTAGTCCCTGGATTCGTCTCGAGAGGAATACCACCTTACCACAAGCACCTCAAGAGGAGGCTTCTCTCAGCTCTAGGTATGTGAGAGGGACCCTGAGTTTGCGGCCTCAAGTGGAATGGACACCGTGATGCCCTGACTCGAAATAAGGCCGGATATCCCTGCAGTGACTTCAATGCAGGCTCGTCTTGCATCTCCCAAGACGAAAGGATGTCTGAATCCCCTGTGGAAAGCACAGAGAAAGACTTAGTTCCCCACCTCATCGCGACCGGAGGCCTCACATCCTTTGAAAACTCCAGAGGTACGCGGAGATCAGTGCCTCCAAAGGAGACGATGCCTGACTTCTCGTGAAACTTGATAGGAGTCCCACGTTTCCTGTGGCACTTGGAAAGGGACACTTGGTCTCCCGCCTCAGCTGGAGAGGCGTCCCAATTTCCCTGCCAAGCCTCGAGGAGAATCCCGAGTTGTCCCTCGCAACTAGGCAGGAGTCCTGACTTCGCTGAAGAAACACGTGGGTGGAAGGGCCATCCCCGTCGTAACTCGAGAATATACCCCAGGTTCCCGCCACAACTCGAGAAAAACCATGAGACTTCCCCCTCGCCGCGAGATGAGGCCCGATTCCCCTGCACTGCGTGCAGAGCAATTCCGTGTTGCACATCACACATGAAAGGAGCCTTGATTTCCTTGATGGCACTCCAGAGAAACCCCAAGAACACTGTTTCAAGGCTAGAGGGAACCTGAGGTCACTGTAGCAACACGAAAGAGCTCCGTGGACCAAGAATCAACACGAGATGAGAGGTTAGTCCCTGGCTTCGACTCCTGAGGTATACCACCTTACCACAAGCACCTCAAGAGGAGGCTTCTCTCAGCTCTAGGTATGTGAGAGGGATCCTGAGTTTGCGGCCTCAAGTGGAATGGACACCGCGATGCCCTGACTCGAAATAAGGCCGGATATCCCTGCAGTGACTTCAATGCAGGCTCGTCTTGCATCTCCCAAGAAGAAAGGATGTCTGAATCCCCTGTGGAGACCACAGAGAAAAACCTAGTTCCCCACCTCATCGCGACCGGAGGCCTCACATCCTTTGAAAACTCCAGAGGTACGCGGAGATCAGTGCCTCCAAAGGAGACGATGCCTGACTCCTCGTGAAACTTGATAGGAGTCCCAGGATTCTTGTGGCACGTGGAAAGGGACACTTGGTCTCCCGCCTGAGCTGGAGAGGCGTCCCAATTGCCCTGCCAAGCCTCGAGGAGAATCCAGAGTTGTCCCTCGCAACTAGGCAGGAGTCCTGACGTGGCTGAACAAACACGTGGGTGGAAGGGCCATCCCCGTCGTAACTCGAGAATATACCCCAGGTTCCCGCCGCAACTCGAGAAAAACCATGAGACTTCCCTCTCGCCGCGAGATGAGGCCCGATTCCCCTGCACTGCGTGCAGAGCAATTCCGTGTTGCACATCACACATGAAAGGAGCCTTGATTTCCTTGATGGCACTCCAGAGAAACCCCAAGAACACTGTTTCAAGGCTAGAGGGATCCTGAGGTCACTGTAGCAACACGAAAGAGCTCCGTGGGCCAAAAATCAACTCGAGATGAGAGGTTAGTCCCTGGCTTCGACTCCAGAGGAATACCACCTTACCACAAGCACCTCAAGAGGAGGCTTCTCTCAGCTCTAGGTATGTGAGAGGGACCCTGAGTTTGCGGCCTCAGGTGGAATGGACACCGCGATGCCCTGACGCGAAATAAGGCTGGATATCCCTGCAGTGACTTGAATGCAGGCTCGTCTTGCATCTCCCAAGATGAAAGGATGTCTGAATCCCCTGTGGAGACCACAGAGAAAGACCTAGTTCCCCACCTCATCGCGACCGGAGGCCTCACATCCTTTGAAAACTCCAGAGGTACGCGGAGACCAGTGCCTCCAAAGGAGACGATGCCTGACTCCTCGTGAAACTTGATAGGAGTCCCAGGATTCCTGTGGCACGTGGAAAGGGACCCTTGGTCTCCCGCCTCAGCTGGAGAGGCGTCCCAATTGCCTTGCCAAGCCTCGAGGAGAATCCCGAGTTGTGTCTCGCAACTAGCAAAAGTCCTGACGTGGCTGAACAAACACATGTGTGGAAGGGCCATCCCCGTCGTAACTCGAGAATATACCCCAGGTTCCCGCCGCAACTCGACAAAAACCATGAGACTTCCCCGTCGCCGCGAGATGAGGCCCGATTCCCCTGCACTGCGTGCAGAGCAATTCTGTGTTGCACATCACACATGAAAGGAGCCTTGATTTCCTTGATGGCACTCCAGAGAAACCCCAAGAACACTGTTTCAAGGCTAGAGGGATCCTGAGGTCACTGTAGCAACACGAAAGAGCTCCGTGGACCAAAAATCAACTCGAGATGAGAGGTTAGTCCCTGGCTTCGACTTCAGAGGAATACCACCTTACCACAAGCACCTCAAGAGGAGGCTTCTCTCAGCTCTAGGTATGTGAGAGGGACCCTGAGTTTGCGGCCTCAAGTGGAATGGACACCGCGATGCCCTGACTCGAAATAAGGCCGGATATCCCTGCAGCGACTGGAATGCAGGCTCGTCTTGCATCTCCCAAGACGAAAGGGTGTCTGAATCCCCTGTGGAGACCACAGAGAAAGACCTAGTTCCCCACCTCATCGCGACAGGAGGCCTCAAATCCTTTGAAAACTCCAGAGGTCTGCGGAGATCAGTGCCTCCAAAGGAGACGATGCCTGACTCCTCGTGAAACTTGATAGGAGACCCAGGATTCCTGTGGCACGTGGAAAGGGACCCTTGGTCTCCCGTCTCAGCTGGAGAGGCGTCCCAATTGCCCTGCAAAGCCTCGAGGAGAATCCCGAGTTGTCCCTCGCAACTAGGCAGGAGTCCTGACATGGCTGAACACACACGTGTGTGGAAGGGCCATCCCCGTCGTAACTCGAGAATATACCCCAGGTTCCCGCCGCAACTCGAGAAAAACCATGAGACTTCCCCCTCGCCGCGAGATGAGGCCCGATTCCCCTGCACTGCGTGCAGAGCAATTCCGTGTTGCACATCACACATGAAAGGAGCCTTGATTTCCTTGATGGCACTCCAGAGAAACCCCAAGAACACTGTTTCAAGGCTAGAGGGATCCTGAGGTCACTGTAGCAACACGAAAGAGCTCCGTGGACCAAGAATCAACACGAGATGAGAGGTTAGTCCCTGGCTTCGACTCCTGAGGAATACCACCTTACCACAAGCACCTCAAGAGGAGGCTTCTCTCAGCTCTATGTATGTGAGAGGGATCCTGAGTTTGCGGCCTCAAGTGGAATGGACACCGCGATGCCCTGACTGGAAATAAGGCCGGATATCCCTGCAGTGATTGAATGCAGGCTCGTCTTGCATCTCCCAAGAAGAAAGGATGTCTGAATCCCCTGTGGAGACCACAGAGAAACACCTAGTTCCCCACCTCATCGCGACCGGAGGCCTCACATCCTTTGAAAACTCCAGAGGTACGCGGAGATCAGTGCCTCAAAGGAGACGATGCCTGCCTCCTCGGGAAACTTGATAGGAGTCCCAGGATTCTTGTGGCACGTGGAAAGGGACCCTTGGTCTCCCACCTCAGCTGGAGAGGCGTTCCAATTGCCCTGCCAAGCCTCGAGGAGAATCCCGAGTTGTCCCTCGCAACTAGGCAGGAGTCCTGACGTGGCTGAACAAACACGTGGGTGGAAGGGCCATCCCCGTCGTAACTCGAGAATATACCCCAGGTTCCCACCGCAACTCGAGAAAAACCATGAGACTTCCCCCTCGCCGCGAGATGAGGCCCGATTCCCCTGCACTGCGTGCAGAGCAATTCTGTGTTGCACTTCACACATGAAATGAGCCTTGATTTCCTTCATGGCACTCCAGAGAAAACCCAAGAACACTGTTTCAAGGCTAGAGGGATCCTGAGGTCACTGTAGCAACACGAAAGAGCTCCGTGGACCAAAAATCAACTCGAGATGAGAGGTTAGTCCCTGGCTTCGACTCCAGAGGAATACCACCTTACCACAAGCACCTCAAGAGGAGGCTTCTCTCAGCTCTAGGTATGTGAGAGGGACCCTGAGTTTGTGGCCTCAAGTGGAATGGACACCGCGATGCCCTGACTCGAAATAAGGCCGGATATCCCTGCAGTGACTGGAATGCAGGCTCGTCTTGCATCTCCCAAGACGAAAGGGTGTCTGAATCCCCTGTGGAGACCACAGAGAAAGACCTAGTTCCCCACCTCATCGCGACAGGAGGCCTCAAATCCTTTGAAAACTCCAGAGGTATGCGGAGATCAGTGCCTCCAAAGGAGACGATGCCTGACTCCTCGTGAAACTTGATAGGAGACCCAGGATTCCTGTGGCACGTGGAAAGGGACTCTTGGTCTCCCGTCTCAGCTGGAGAGGCGTCCCAATTGCCCTGCAAAGCCTCGAGGAGAATCCCGAGTGTCCCTCGCAACTAGGCAGGAGTCCTGACATGGCTGAACACACACGTGTGTGGAAGGGCCATCCCCGTGGTAACTCGAGAATATACCCCAGGTTCCCGCCGCAACTCGACAAAAACCATGAGACTTCCCCCTCGCCGCGAGATGAGGCCCGATTCCCCTGCACTGCATGCAGAGCAATTCCGTGTTGCACATCACACATGAAAGGAGCCTTGATTTCCATGATGGCACTCCAGAGAAACCCCAAGAACACTGTTTCAAGGCTAGAGGGATCCTGAGGTCACTGTAGCAACACGAAAGAGCTCCGTGGACCAAGAATCAACACGAGATGAGAGGTTAGTCCCTGGCTTCGACTCCTGAAGAATACCACCTTACCACAAGCACCTCAAGAGGAGGGTTCTCTCAGCTCTAGGTATGTGAGAGGGATCCTGAGTTTGCAGCCTCAAGTGGAATGGACACCGCGATGCCCTGACTCGAAATAAGGCCGGATATCCCTGCAGTGACTTCAATGCAGGCTCGTCTTGCATCTCCCAAGAAGAAAGGATGTCTGAATCCCCTGTGGAGACCACAGAGAAACACTTAGTTCCCCACCTCATCGCGACCGGAGGCCTCACATCCTTTAAAAACTCCAGAGGTACGCGGAGATCAGTGCCTCCAAAGGAGACGATGCCTGACTCCTCGTGAAACTTGATAGGAGTCCCAGGATTCTTGTGGCACGTGGAAAGGGACCCTTGGTCTCCCGCCTCAGCTGGAGAGGCGTCCCAATTGCCCTGCAAAGCCTCGAGGAGAATCCCGAGTTGTCCCTCGCAACTAGGCAGGAGTCCTGACATGGCTGAACACACACGTGTGTGGAAGGGCCATCCCCGTCGTAACTCGAGAATATACCCCAGGTTCCCGCCGCAACTCGAGAAAAACCATGAGACTTCCCCCTCGATGCGAGATGAGGCCCGATTCCCCTGTACTGCGTGCAGAGCAATTCCGTGTTGCACATCACGCATGAAAGGAGCCTTGATTTCCTTGATGGCACTCCAGAGAAACCCCAAGAACACTGTTTCAAGGATAGAGGGATCCTGAGGTCACTGTAGCAACACGAAAGAACTCTGTGGACCAAAAATCAACTCGAAAAGAGAGGTTAGTCCCTGGATTCGTCTCCAGAGGAATACCACCTTACCACAAGCACCTCAAGAGGAGGCTTCTCTCAGCTCTAGGTATGTGAGAGGGACCCTGAGTTTGCGGCCTCAAGTGGAATGAACACCGCGATGCCCTGACTCGAAATAAGGCCGGATATCCCTGCAGTGACTTCCATGCAGGCTCGTCTTGCATCTCCCAGGACGAAAGGATGTCTGAATCCCCAGTGGAAAGCACAGAGAAAGACTTAGTTCCCACCTCATCGCGACCGGAGGCCTCACATCCTTTGAAAACTCCAGAGTTACGCGGAGATCAGTGCCTCCAAAGGAGACGACGCCTGACTCCTCGTGAAACTTGATAGGAGTCCCAGGATTCCTGTGGCACTTGGAAAGGGACACTTGGTCTCCCGCCTCAGCTGGAGAGGCGTCCCAATTGCCCTGCCAAGCCTCGAGGAGAATCCAGAGTTGTCCCTCGCAACTAGGCAGGAGTCCTGACGTCGCTGAAGAAACACGTGGGTGGAAGGGCCATCCCCGTCGTAACTCGAGAATATACCCCAGGTTCCCGCCGCAACTCGAGAAAAACCATGAGACTTCCCCCTCGCCGCGAGATGAGGCCCGATTCCCCTGCACTGCGTGCAGAGCAATTCCGTGTTGCACATCACACATGAAAGGAGCCTTGATTTCCTTGATGGCACTCCAGAGAAACCCCAAGAACACTGTTTCAAGGCTAGAGGGATCCTGAGGTCACTGTAGCAACACGAAAGAGCTCCGTGGACCAAGAATCAACACGAGATGAGAGGTTAGTCCCTGGCTTCGACTCCTGAGGAATACCACCTTACCACAAGCACCTCAAGAGGAGGCTTCTCTCAGCTCTAGGTATGTGAGAGGGACCCTGAGTTTGCGGCCTCAAGTGGAATGGACACCGCGATGCCCTGACTCGAAATAAGGCCGGATATCCCTGCAGTGACTTGAATGCAGGCTCGTCTTGCATCTCCCAAGAAGAAAGGATGTCTGAATCCCCTGTGGAGACCACAGAGAAACACCTAGTTCCCCACCTCATCGCGACCGGAGGCCTCACATCCTTTGAAAACTCCAGAGGTACGCGGAGATCAGTGCCTCCAAAGGAGACGATGCCTGACTCCTCGTGAAACTTGATAGGAGTCCCAGGATTCTTGTGGCACGTGGAAAGGGACCCTTGGTCTCCCGCCTCACCTGGAGAGGCGTTCCAATTGCCCTGCCAAGCCTCGAGGAGAATCCCGAGTTGTCCCTCGCAACTAGGCAGGAGTCCTGACGTGGCTGAACAAACACGTGGGTGGAAGGGCCATCCCCGTCGTAACTCGAGAATATACCCCAGGTTCCAGCCGCAACTCGAGAAAAACCATGAGACTTCCCCCTCGATGCGAGATGAGGCCCGATTCCCTTGTACTGCGTGCAGAGCAATTCCGTCTTGCACATCACACATGAAAGGAGCCTTGATTTCCTTGATGGCACTCCAGAGAAACCCCAAGAACACTGTTTCAAGGATAGAGGGATCCTGAGGTCACTGTAGCAACACGAAAGAACTCTGTGGACCAAAAATCAACTCGAAAAGAGAAGTTAGTCCCTGGATTCGTCTCCAGAGGAATACCACCTTACCACAAGCACCTCAAGAGGAGGCTTCTCTCAGCTCTAGGTATGTGAGAGGGACCCTGAGTTTGCGGCCTCAAGTGGAATGGACACCGCGATGCCCTGACTCGAAATAAGGCCGGATATCCCTGCAGTGACTTCAATGCAGGCTCGTCTTGCATCTCCCAGGACGAAAGGAGGTCTGAATCCCCTGTGGAAAGCTCAGAGAAAGACTTAGTTCCCCACCTCATCGCGACCGATAGCCTCACATCCTTTGAAAACTCCAGAGGTACGCGGAGATCAGTGCCTCCAAAGGAGACGATGCCTGGCTCCTCGTGAAACTTGATAGGAGTCCCAGGATTCCTGTGGCACGTGGAAAGGGACACTTGGTCTCCCGCCTCAGCTGGAGAGGCGTCCCAATTGCCCTGCCAAGCCTCGAGGAGAATCCAGAGTTGTCCCTCGCAACTAGGCAGGAGTCCTGACGTCGCTGAAGAAACACGTGGGTGGAAGGGCCATCCCCGTCGTAACTCGAGAATATACCCCAGGTTCCCGCCGCAACTCGAGAAAAACCATGAGACTTCCCCCTCGCCGCGAGATGAGGCCCGATTCCCCTGCACTGCGTGCAGAGCAATTCCGTGTTGCACATCACACATGAAAGGAGCCTTGATTTCCTTGATGGCACTCCAGAGAAACCCCAAGAACACTGTTTCAAGGCTAGAGGGATCCTGAGGTCACTGTAGCAACACGAAAGAGCTCCGTGGGCCAAAAATCGACTCGAGATGAGAGGTTAGTCCCTGGCTTCGACTCCAGAGGAATACCACCTTACCACAATCACCTCAAGAGGAGGCTTCTCTCAGCTCTAGGTATGTGAGAGGGACCCTCAGTTTGCGGCCTCAAGTGGAATGGACACCGCGATGCCCTGACGCGAAATAAGGCTGGATATCCCTGCAGTGACTTGAATGCAGGCTCGTCTTGCATCTCCCAAGACGAAAGGGTGTCTGAATCCCCTGTGGATACCACAGAGAAAGACCTAGTTCCCCACCTCATCGCGACAGGAGGCCTCAAATCCTTTGAAAACTCCAGAGGTATGCGGAGATCAGTGCCTCCAAAGGAGGCGATGCCTGACTCCTCGTGAAACTTGATAGGAGACCCAGGAATACTGTGGCACGTGGAAAGGGACCCTTGGTCTCCCGTCTCAGCTGGAGAGGCGTCCCAATTGCCCTGCAAAGCCTCGAGGAGAATCCCGAGTTGTCCCTCGCAACTAGGCAGGAGTCCTGACATGGCTGAACACACACGTGTGTGGAAGGGCCATCCCCGTCGTAACTCGAGAATATACCCCAGGTTCCCGCCGCAACTCGAGAAAAACCATGAGACTTCCCCCTCGATGCGAGATGAGGCCCGATTCCCCTGTACTGCGTGCAGAGCAATTCCGTGTTGCACATCACGCATGAAAGGAGCCTTGATTTCCTTGATGGCACTCCAGAGAAACCCCAAGAACACTGTTTCAAGGATAGAGGGATCCTGAGGTCACTGTAGCAACACGAAAGAACTCTGTGGACCAAAAATCAACTCGAAAAGAGAGGTTAGTCCCTGGATTCGTCTCCAGAGGAATACCACCTTACCACAAGCACCTCAAGAGGAGGCTTCTCTCAGCTCTAGGTATGTGAGAGGGACCCTGAGTTTGCGGCCTCAAGTGGAATGAACACCGCGATGCCCTGACTCGAAATAAGGCCGGATATCCCTGCAGTGACTTCAATGCAGGCTCGTCTTGCATCTCCCAGGACGAAAGGATGTCTGAATCCCCAGTGGAAAGCACAGAGAAAGACTTAGTTCCCACCTCATCGCGACCGGAGGCCTCACATCCTTTGAAAACTCCAGAGGTACGCGGAGATCAGTGCCTCCAAAGGAGACGACGCCTGACTCCTCGTGAAACTTGATAGGAGTCCCAGGATTCCTGTGGCACTTGGAAAGGGACACTTGGTCTCCCGCCTCAGCTGGAGAGGCGTCCCAATTGCCCTGCCAAGCCTCGAGGAGAATCCAGAGTTGTCCCTCGCAACTAGGCAGGAGTCCTGACGTCGCTGAAGAAACACGTGGGTGGAAGGGCCATCCCCGTCGTAACTCGAGAATATACCCCAGGTTCCCGCCGCAACTCGAGAAAAACCATGAGACTTCCCCCTCGCCGCGAGATGAGGCCCGATTCCCCTGCACTGCGTGCAGAGCAATTCCGTGTTGCACATCACACATGAAAGGAGCCTTGAATTCCTTGATGGCACTCCAGAGAAACCCCAAGAACACTGTTTCAAGGCTAGAGGGATCCTGAGGTCACTGTAGCAACACGAAAGAGCTCCGTGGGCCAAAAATCAACTCGAGATGAGAGGTTAGTCCCTGGCTTCGACTCCAGAGGAATACCACCTTACCACAAGCACCTCAAGAGGAGGCTTCTCTCAGCTCTAGGTATGTGAGAGGGACCCTGAGTTTGCGGCCTCAAGTGTAATGGACACCGCGATGCCCTGACGCGAAATAAGGCTGGATATCCCTGCAGTGACTTGAATGCAGGCTCGTCTTGCATCTCCCAAGATGAAAGGATGTCTGAATCCCCTGTGGAGACCACAGAGAAAGACCTAGTTCCCCACCTCATCGCGACCGGAGGCCTCACATCCTTTGAAAACTCCAGAGGTACGCGGAGATCAGTGCCTCCAAAGGAGACGATGCCTGACACCTCATGAAACTTGATAGGAGTACCAGGATTCCTGTGGCACGTGGAAAGGGACCCTTGGTCTCCCGCCTCAGCTGGAGAGGCGTCCCAATTGCCTTGCCAAGCGTCGAGGAGAATCCCGAGTTGTGTCTCACAACTAGGCAAGAGTCCTGACGTGGCTGAACAAACACGTGTGTGGAAGGGCCATCCCCGTCGTAACTCGAGAATATACCCCAGGTTCCCGCCGCAACTCGAGAAAAACCATGAGACTTCCCCCTCGCCGCGAGATGAGGCCCGATTCCCCTGCACTGCGTGCAGAGCACTTCCGTGTTGCACATCACACATGAAAGGAGCCTTGATTTCCTTGATGGCACTCCAGAGAAACCCCAAGAACACTGTTTCAACGCTAGAGGGATCCTGAGGTCACTGTAGCAACATGAAAGAGCTCCGTGGACCAAAAATCAACTCGAGATGAGAGGTTAGTCCCTGGCTTCGACTCCAGAGGAATACCACCTTACCACAAGCACCTCAAGAGGAGGCTTCTCTCAGCTCTAGGTATGTGAGAGGGACCCTGAGTTTGCGGCCTCAAGTGGAATGGACACGGCGATGCCCTGACTCGAAATAAGGCCGGATATCCCTGCAGTGACTGGAATACAGGCTCGTCTTGCATCTCCCAAGACGAAAGGGTGTCTGAATCCCCTGTGGAGACCACAGAGAAAGACCTAGTTCCCCACCTCATCGCGACCGGTGCCTCACATCCTTTGAAAACTCCAGAAGTATGCGGAGATCAGTGCCTCCAAAGGAGACGATGCCTGACTCCTCGTGAAACTTGATAGGAGACCCAGGATTCCTGTGGCACGTGGAAAGGGACCCTTGGTCTCCCGTCTCAGCTGGAGAGGCGTCCCAATTGCCCTGCAAAGCCTCGAGGAGAATCCCGAGTTGTCCCTCGCGACTAGGCAGGAGTCCTGACATGGCTGAACACACACGTGTGTGGAAGGGCCATCCCCGTCGTAACTCGAGAATATACCCCAAGTTCCCGCCGCAACTCGAGAAAAACCATGAGACTTCCCCCTCGCCGCGAGATGAGGCCCGATTCCCCTGCACTGCGTGCAGAGCAATTCCGTCTTGCACATCACACATGATAGGAGCCTTGATTTCCTTGATGGCACTCCAGAGAAACCCCAAGAACACTGTTTCAAGGCTAGAGGGATCCTGAGGTCACTGTAGCAACACGACAAAGCTCCGTGGGCCAAAAATCAACTCGAGATGAGAGGTTAGTCCCTGGCTTCGACTCCCGAGGAATACCACCTTACCACAAGCACCTCAAGAGGAGGCTTCTCTCAGCTCTAGGTATGTGAGAGGGACCCTGAGTTTGCGGCCTCAAGTGGAATGGACACCGCGATGCCCTGACGCGAAATAAGGCTGGATATCCATGCAGTGACTTGAATGCAGGCTCGTCTTGCATCTCCCAAGATGAAAGGATGTCTGAATCCCCTGTGGAGACCACAGAGAAAGACCTAGTTCCCCACCTCATCGCGACCGGAGGCCTCACATCCTTTGAAAACTCCAGAGGTATGCGGAGATCAGTGCCTCCAAAGGAGACGATGCCTGACTCCTCGTGAAACTTGATAGGAGACCCAGGATTCCTGTGGCACGTGGAAAGGGACCCTTGGTCTCCCGCCTCAGCTGGAGAGGCGTCCCAATTGCCCTGCAAAGCCTCGAGGAGAATCCCGAGTTGTCCCTCGCAACTAGGCAGGAGTCCTGACATCGCTGAACACACACGTGTGTGGAAGGGCCATCCCCGTTGTAACTCGAGAATATACCCCAGGTTCCCGCTGCAACTCGAGAAAAACCATGAGACTTCCCCCTCGCCGCGAGATGAGGCCCGATTCCCCTGCACTGCGTGCAGAGCAATTCCGTGTTGCACATCACACATGAAAGGAGCCTTGATTTCCTTGATGGCACTCCAGAGAAACCCCAAGAACACTGTTTCAAGGCTAGAGGGATCCTGAGGTCACTGTAGCAAAACGAAAGAGCTCCGTGGGCCAAAAATCAACTCGAGATGAGAGGTTAGTCCTTGGCTTCGACTCCAGAGGAATACCACCTTACCACAAGCACCTCAAGAGGAGGCTTCTCTCAGCTCTAGGTATGTGAGAGGGACCCTGAGTTTGCGGCCTCAAGTGGAATGGACACCGCGATGCCCTGACACGAAATAAGGCTGGATATCCCTGCAGTGACTTGAATGCAGGCTCGTCTTGCATCTCCCAAGATGAAAGGATGTCTGAATCCCCTGTGGAGACCACAGAGAAAGACCTAGTTCCCCACCTCATCGCGACCGGAGGCCTCACATCCTTTGAAAACTCCAGAAGTACGCGGAGATCAGTGCCTCCAAAGGAGACGATGCCTGACTCCTCGTGAAACTTGATAGGAGTCCCAGGATTCCTGTGGCACGTGGAAAGGGACCCTTGGTCTCCCGCCTCAGCTGGAGAGGCGTTCCAATTGCCCTGCCAAGCCTCGAGGAGAATCCCGAGTTGTCCCTCGCAACTAGGCAGAGGTCCTGACGTGGCTGAACAAACACGTGGGTGGCGGGGCCATCCCCGTCGTAACTCGAGAATATACCCCAGGTTCCCGCCGCAACTCGAGAAAAACCATGAGATTTCCCCCTCGCCGCGAGATGAGGCCCGATTCCCCTGCACTGCGTGCAGAGCAATTCCGTGTTGCACATCACACATGAAAGGAGCCTTCATTTCCTTGATGGCACTCCAGAGAAACCCCAAGAACACTGTTTCAAGGCTAGAGGGATCCTGAGGTCACTGTAGCAACACGAAAGAGCTCCGTGGGCCAAAAATCAACTCGAGATGAGAGGTTAGTCCCTGGCTTCGACTCCAGAGGAATACCACCTTACCACAAGCACCTCAAGAGGAGGCTTCTCTCAGCTTTAGGTATGTGAGAGGGACCCTGAGTTTGCGGCCTCAAGTGGAATGGACACCGCGATGCCCTGACGCGAAATAAGGCTGGATATCCCTGCAGTGACTTGAATGCAGGCTCGTCTTGCCTCTCCCAAGATGAAAGGATGTCTGAATCCCCTGTGGAGACCACAGAGAAAGACCTAGTTCCCCACCTCATCGCGACCGGAGGCCTCACATCCTTTGAAAACTCCAGAGGTACGCGGAGATCAGTGCCTCCAAAGGAGACGATGCCTGACTCCTCGTGAAACTTGATAGGAGTCCCAGGATTCCTGTGGCACGTGGAAAGGGACACTTGGTCTCCCGCCTCAGCTGGAGAGGCGTTCCAATTGCCCTGCCAAGCCTCGAGGAGAATCCCGAGTTGTCCCTCGCAACTAGGCAGAGGTCCTGACGTGGCTGAACAAACACGTGGGTGGAAGGGCCATCCCCGTCGTAACTCGAGAATATGCCCCAGGTCCCGCCACAACTCGAGAAAAACCATGAGACTTCCCCCTCGCCGCGAGATGAGGCCCGATTCCCCTGCACTGCGTGCAGAGCAATTCCGTGTTGCACATCACACATGAAAGGAGCCTTGATTTCCTTGATGGCACTCCAGAGAAACCCCAAGAACACTGTTTCAAGGCTAGAGGGATCCTGAGGTCACTGTAGCAACACGAAAGAACTCTGTGGACCAAAAATCAACTCGAGATGAGAGGTAAGTCCCTGGCTTCGACTCCAGAGGAATACCACCTTACCAGAAGCACCTCAAGAGGAGGCTTCTCTCAGCTCTAGGTATGTGAGAGGGACCCTGAGTTTGCGGCCTCAAGTGGAATGGACACCGCGATGCTCTGACTCGAAATAAGGCCGGATATCCTTGCAGTGACTGGAATGCAGGCTCGTCTTGCATCTCCCAAGACGAAAGGGTGTCTGAATCCCCTGTGGAGACCACAGAGAAAGACCTAGTTCCCCACCTCATCGCGACCGGAGGCCTCAAATCCCTTGAAAACTCCAGAGGTATGCGAAGATCAGTGCCTCCAAAGGAGATGATGCCTGACTCCTCGTGAAACTTGATAGGAGACCCAGGATTCCTGTGGCACGTGGAAAGGGACCCTTGGTCTCCCGCCTCAGCTGGAGAGGCGTCCCAATTGCCCTGCAAAGCCTCGAGGAGAATCCCGAGTTGTCCCTCGCAACTAGGCAGGAGTCCTGACATGCCTGAACAAACACGTGTGTGGAAGGGCCATCCCCGTCGTAACTCGAGAATATACCCCAGGTTCCCGCCGCAACTCGAGAAAAACCATGAGACTTCCCCCTCGCCGTGAGATGTGGCCCGTTTCCCCTGCACTGCGTGCAGAGCAATTCCGTGTTGCACATCACACATGAAAGGAGCCTTGATTTCCTTGATGGGACTCCAGAGAAACCCCAAGAACACTGTTTCAAGGCTAGAGGGATCCTGAGGTCACTGTAGAAACACGAAAGAGCTCCGTGGACCAAGAATCAACACGAGATGAGAGGTTAGTCCCTGGCTTCGACTCCTGAGGAATACCACCTTACCACAAGCACCTCAAGAGGAGGCTTCTCTCAGCTCTAGGTATGTGAGAGGGATCCTGAGTTTGCGGCCTCAAGTGGAATGGACACCGCGATGCCCTGACGCGAAATAAGGCTGGATATCCCTGCAGTGATTTGAATGCAGGCTCGTCTTGCATCTCCCAAGAAGAAAGGATGTCTGAATCCCCTGTGGAGACCACAGAGAAACACCTAGTTCCCCACCTCATCGCGACCGGAGGCCTCATATCCTTTGAAAACTCCAGAGGTACGCGGAGATCAGTGCCTCCAAAGGAGACGATGCCTGACTCCTCGTGAAACTTGATAGGAGTCCCAGGATTCTTGTGGCACGTGGAAAGGGACCCTTGTTCTCCCGCCTCAGCTGGAGAGGCGTCCCAATTGCCCTGCCAAGCCTCGAGGAGAATCCCGACTTGTCCCTCGCAACTAGGCAGGAGTCCTGACGTGGCTGAACAAACACGTGGGTGGAAGGGCCATCCCCGTCGTAACTCGAGAATATACCCCAGGTTCCCGCCGCAACTCGAGAAAAACCATGAGACTTCCCCCTCGCCGCGAGATGAGGCCCGATTCCCCTGCACTGCGTGCAGAGCAATTCCGTGTTGCACATCACACATGAAAGGAGCCTTGATTTCCTTGATGGCACTCCAGAGAAACCCCAAGAACACTGTTTCAAGGCTAGAGGGATCCTGAGGTCACTGTAGCAACACGAAAGAGCTCCGTGGGCCAAAAATCAACTCGAGATGAGAGGTTAGTCCCTGGCTTCGACTCCAGAGGAATACCACCTTACCACAAGCACCTCAAGAGGAGGCTTCTCTCAGCTCTAGGTATGTGAGAGGGACCCTGAGTTTGCGGCCTCAAGTGGAATGGACACCGCGATGCCCTGACGCGAAATAAGGCTGGATATCCCTGCAGTGACTTCAATGCAGGCTCGTCTTGCATCTCCCAAGATGAAAGGATGTCTGAATCCCCTGTGGAGACCACAGAGAAAGACCTAGTTTCCCATCTCATCGCGACCGGAGGCCTCACATCCTTTGAAAACTCCAGAGGTACGCGGAGATCAGTGCCTCCAAAGGAGACGATGCCTGACTCCTCGTGAAACTTGATAGGAGTCCCAGGATTCCTGTGGCACGTGGAAAGGGACCCTTGGTTTCCCGCCTCAGCTGGAGAGGCGTCCCAATTGCCTTGCCAAGCCTCGAGGAGAATCCCGAGTTGTGTCTCGCAACTAGGCAAGAGTCCTGACGTGGCTGAACAAACACTTGTGTGGAAGGGCCATCCCCGTCGTAACTCGAGAATATACCCCAGGTTCGCGCCGCAACTCGAGAAAAACCATGAGACTTCCCCCTCGCCGCGAGATGAGGCCCGATTCCCCTGCACTGCCTGCAGAGCAATTCTGTGTTGCACATCACACATGAAAGGAGCCTTGATTTCCTTCATAGCACTCCAGAGAAACCCCAAGAACACTGTTTCAAGGCTAGAGGGATCCTGAGGTCACTGTAGCAACACGAAAGAGCTCCGTGGACCCAAAATCAACTCGAGATGAGAGGTTAGTCCCTGGCTTCGACTCCAGAGGAATACCACCTTACCACAAGCACCTCAAGAGGAGGCTTCTCTCAGCTCTAGGTATGTGAGAGGGACCCTGAGTTTGCGGCCTCAAGTGGAATGGACACCGCGATGCCCTGACTCGAAATAAGGCCGGATATCCCTGCAGTGACTGGAATGCAGGCTCGTCTTGCATCTCCCAAGACGAAAGGGTGTCTGAATCCCCTGTGGAGACCGCAGAGAAAGACCTAGTTCCCCACCTCATCGCGACAGGAGACCTCACATCCTTTGAAAACTCCAGAGGTCTGCGGAGATCAGTGCCTCCAAAGGAGACGATGCCTGACTCCTCGTGAAACTTGATAGGAGACCCAGGATTCCTGTGGCACGTGGAAAGGGACCCTTGGTCTCCCGTCTCAGCTGGAGAGGCGTCCCAATTGCCCTGCAAAGCCTCGAGGAGAATCCCGAGTTGTCCCTCGCAACTAGGCAGGAGTCCTGACATGGCTGAACACACACGTGTGTGGAAGGGCCATCCCCGTCGTAACTCGAGAATATACCCCAGGTTCCCGCCGCAACTCGAGAAAAACCATGAGACTTCCCCCTCGCCGCGAGATGAGGCCCGATTCCCCTACACTGCGTGCAGAGCAATTCCGTGTTGCACATCACACATGAAAGGAGCCTTGATTTCCTTGATGGCACTCCAGAGAAACCCCAAGAACACTGTTTCAAGGCTAGAGGGTTCCTGAGATCACTGTATCAACATGAAAGAGCTCCGTGGACCAAGAATCAACACGAGATGAGAGGTTAGTCCCTGGATTCGACTCCTGAGGAATACCACCTTACCACAAGCACCTCAAGTGGAGGCTTCTCTCAGCTCTAGGTATGTGAGAGGGATCCTGAGTTTGCGGCCTCAAGTGGAATGGACACCGCGATGCCCTGACTCGAAATAAGGCCGGATATCCCTGCAGTGACTTGAATGCAGGCTCCTCTTGCATCTCCCAAGAAGAAAGGATGTCTGAATCCCATGTGGAGACCACAGAGAAACACCTAGTTCCCCACCTCATCGCGACCGGAGGCCTCACATCCTTTGAAAACTCCAGAGGTACGCGGAGATCAGTGCCTCCAAAGGAGACGATGCCTGACTCCTCGTGAAACTTGATAGGAGTCCCAGGATTCCTGTGGCACGTGGAAAGGGACCCTTGGTTTCCCGCCTCAGCTGGAGAGGCGTCCCAATTGCCTTGCCAAGCCTCGAGGAGAATCCCGAGTTGTGTCTGGCAACTAGGCAAGAGTCCTGACGTGGCTGAACAAACACTTGTGTGGAAGGGCCATCCCCGTCGTAACTCGAGAATATACCCCAGGTTCGCGCCGCAACTCGAGAAAAACCATGAGACTTCCCCCTCGCCGCGAGATGAGGCCCGATTCCCCTGCACTGCGTGCAGAGCAATTCTGTGTTGCACATCACACATGAAAGGAGCCTTGATTTCCTTCATAGCACTCCAGAGAAACCCCAAGAACACTGTTTCAAGGCTAGAGGGATCCTGAGGTCACTGTAGCAACACGAAAGAGCTCCGTGGACCCAAAATCAACTCGAGATGAGAGGTTAGTCCCTGGCTTCGACTCCAGAGGAATACCACCTTACCAGAAGCACCTCAAGAGGAGGCTTCTCTCAGCTCTAGGTATGTGAGAGGGACCCTGAGTTTGCGGCCTCAAGTGGAATGGACACCGCGATGCCCTGACTCGAAATAAGGCCGGATATCCCTGCAGTGACTGGAATGCAGGCTCGTCTTGCATCTCCCAAGACGAAAGGGTGTCTGAATCCCCTGTGGAGACCGCAGAGAAAGACCTAGTTCCCCACCTCATCGCGACAGGAGACCTCACATCCTTTGAAAACTCCAGAGGTCTGCGGAGATCAGTGCCTCCAAAGGAGACGATGCCTGACTCCTCGTGAAACTTGATAGGAGACCCAGGATTCCTGTGGCACGTGGAAAGGGACCCTTGGTCTCCCGTCTCAGCTGGAGAGGCGTCCCAATTGCCCTGCAAAGCCTCGAGGAGAATCCCGAGTTGTCCCTCGCAACTAGGCAGGAGTCCTGACATGGCTGAACACACACGTGGGTGGAAGGGCCATCCCCGTCGTAACTCGAGAATATACCCCAGGTTCCCGCCGCAACTCGAGAAAAACCATGAGACTTCCCCCTTGCCGCGAGATGAGGCCCGATTCCCCTGCACTGCGTGCAGAGCAATTCCGTCTTGCACATCACACATGAAAGGAGCCTTGATTTCCTTGATGGCACTCCAGAGAAACCCCAAGAACACTGTTTCAAATATACAGGGATCCTGAGGTCACTGTAGCAACACGAAAGAGCTCCGTGGGCAAAAATCAACTCGAGATGAGAGGTTAGTCCCTGGCTTCGACTCCAGAGGAATACCACCTTACCACAAGCACCTCAAGAGGAGGCTTCTCTCAGCTCTAGGTATGTGAGAGGGACCCTGAGTTTGCGGCCTCAAGTGGAATGGACACCGCGATGCCCTGACGTGAAATAAGGCTGGATATCCCTGCAGTGACTTGAATGCAGGCTCGTCTTGCATCTTCCAAGATGAAAGGATGTCTGAATCCCCTGTGGAGACCACAGAGAAAGACCTAGTTCCCCACCTCATCGCGACCGGAGGCCTCACATCCTTTGAAAACTCCAGAGGTACGCGGAGATCAGTGCCTCCAAAGGAGACGATGCCTGTCTCCTCGTGAAACTTGATAGGAGTCCCAGGATTCTTGTGGCACGTGGAAAGGGACCCTTGGTCTCCCGCCTCAGCTGGAGAGGCGTCCCAATTGCCCTGCCAAGCCTCGAGGAGAATCCCGAGTTGTCCCTCGCAATTAGACAGGAGTCCTGACGTGGCTGAACAAACACGTGGGTGGAAGGGCCATCCCCGTCGTAACTCGAGAATATACCCCAGGTTCCCGCCGCAACTCGAGAAAAACCATGAGACTTCCCCCTCGATGCGAGATGAGGCCCGATTCCCCTGTATTGCGTGCAGAGCAATTCCGTCTTGCACATCACACATGAAAGGAGCCTTGATTTCCTTGATGGCACTCCAGAGAAACCCCAAGAACACTGTTTCAAGGATAGAGGGATCCTGAGGTCACTGTAGCAACACGAAAGAACACTGTGGACCAAAAATCAACTCGAAAAGAGAGGTTAGTCCCTGGATTCGTCTCCAGAGGAATACCACCTTACCACAAGCACCTCAAGAGGAGGCTTCTCTCAGCTCTAGGTATGTGAGAGGGACCCTGAGTTTGCGGCCTCAAGTGGAATGGACACCGCGATGCCCTGACTCGAAATAAGGCCGGATATCCCTGCAGTGACTTCAATGCAGGCTCGTCTTGCATCTCCCAGGACGAAAGGATGTCTGAATCCCCTGTGGAAAGCACAGAGAAAGACTTAGTTCCCCACCTCATCGCGACCGATAGCCTCACATCCTTTGAAAACTCCAGAGGTACGCGGAGATCAGTGCCTACAAAGGAGACGATGCCTGACTCCTCGTGAAACTTGATAGGAGACCCAGGATTCCTGTGGCACTTGGAAAGGGACACGTGGTCTCCCGCCTCAGCTGGAGAGGCGTCCCAATTGCCCTGCCAAGCCTCGAGGAGAATCCAGAGTTGTCCCTCGCAACTAGGCAGGAGTCCTGACGTGGCTGAACAAACACGTGGGTGGAAGGGCCATCCCCGTCGTAACTCGAGAATATACCCCAGGTTCCCGCCGCAACTCGAGAAAAACCATGAGACTTCCCCCTCGCTGCGAGATGAGGCTCGATTCCCCTGCACTGCGTGCAGAGCAATTCCGTGTTGCACATCACACGTGAAAGGAGCCTTGATTTCCTTGATGGCACTCCAGAGATACCCCAAGAACACTGTTTCAAGGCTAGAGGGATCCTGAGGTCACTGTAGCAACACGAAAGAGTTCCGTGGGCCAAAAATCAACTCGAGATGAGAGGTTAGTCCCTGGCTTCGATTCCAGAGGAATACCACCTTACCACAAGCACCTCAAGAGGAGGCTTCTCTCAACTCTAGGTATGTGAGAGGGACCCTCAGTTTGCGGCCTCAAGTGGAATGGACACCGCGATGCCCTGACGCGAAATAAGGCCGGATATCCCTGCAGTGACTTGAATGCAGGCTCGTCTTGCATCTCCCAAGACGAAAGGATGTCTGAATCCCCTGTGGAGAACACAGAGAAAGACCTAGTTCCCCACCTCATCGCGACCGGAGGCCTCACATCCTTTGAAAACTCCAGAGGTACGCGGAGATCAGTGCCTCCAAAGGAGACGATGCCTGACTCCTCGTGAAACTTGATAGGAGTCCCAGGATTCCTGTGGCACGTGGAAAGGGACCCTTGGTCTCCCGCCTCAGCTGGAGAGGCGTCCCAATTGCCTTGCCAAGCCTCGAGGAGAATCCCGAGTTGTGTCTCGCAACTATGCAAGAGTCCTGACGTCGCTGAAGAAACACGTGGGTGGAAGGGCCATCCCCGTCGTAACTCGAGAATATACCCCAGGTTCCCGCCGCAACTCGACAAAAACCATGAGACTTCCCCCTCGCCGCGAGATGAGGCCCGATTCCCCTGCACTGCGTGCAGAGCAATTCCGTCTTGCACATCACACATGAAAGGAGCCTTGATTTCCTTGATGGCACTCCAAAGAAACCCCAAGAACACTGTTTCAAGGCTAGATGGATGCTGAGGTCACTGTAGCAACACGAAAGAGCTCCGTGGACCAAGAATCAACACGAGATGAGAGGTTAGTCCCTGGCTTCGACTCCTGAGGAATACCACCTTACCACAAGCACCTCAAGAGGAGGCTTCTCTCAGCTCTAGGTATGTGAGAGGGACCCTGAGTTTGAGGCCTCAAGTGGAATGGACACCGCGATGCCCTGACTCGAAATAAGGCCGGATATCCCTGCAGTGACTTGAATGCAGGCTCGTCTTGCATCTCCCAAGAAGAAAGGATGTCTGAATCCCCTGTGAAGACCACAGAGAAAGACCTAGTTCCCCACCTCATCGCGACCGGAGGCCTCACATCCTTTGAAAACTCCAGAGGTATGCGGAGATCAGTGCCTCCAAAGGAGACGATGCCTGACTCCTCGTGAAACTTGATAGGAGTCCCAGGATTTTTGTGGCACGTGGAAAGGGACCCTTGGTCTCCCGCCTCAGCTGGAGAGGCATTCCAATTGCCCTGCCAAGCCTCGAGGAGAATTCCGAGTTGTCCCTCGCAACTAGGCAGGAGTCCTGACGTGGCTGAACAAACACGTGGGTGGAAGGGCCATCCCCGTCGTAACTCGAGAATATACCCCAGGTTCCTGCCGCAACTCGAGAAAAACCATGAGACATCCCCCTCGATGCGAGATGAGGCCCGATTCCCCTGTACTGCGTGCAGAGCAATTCCGTCTTGCACATCACACATGAAAGGAGCCTTGATTTCCTTGATGGCACTCCAGAGAAACCCCAAGAACACTCTTTCAAGGCTAGAGGGATCCTGAGGTCACTGTAGCAACACGAAAGAGCTCCGTGGGCCAAAAATCAACTCGAGATGAGAGGTTAGTCCCTGGCTTCGACTCCAGAGGAATACCACCTTACCACAAGCACCTCAAGAGGAGGCTTCTCTCAGCTCTAGGTATGTGAGAGGGACCCTGAGTTTGCGGCCTCAAGTGGAATGGACACCGCGATGCCCTGACGCGAAATAAGGCTGGATATCCCTGCAGTGACTTGAATGCAGGCTCGTCTTGCATCTCCCAAGATGAAAGGATGTCTGAATCCCCTGTGGAGACCACAGAGAAAGACCTAGTTCCCCACCTCATCGCGACCGGAGGCCTCACATACTTTGAAAACTCCAGAGGTACGCGGAGATCAGTGCCTCCAAAGGAGACGATGCCTGACTCCTCGTGAAACTTGATAGGAGTCCCAGGATTCCTGTGGCACGTGGAAAGGGACCCTTGGGCTCCCGCCTCAGCTGGAGAGGCGTCCCAATTGCCCTGCCAAGCCTCGAGGAGACTCCCGAGTTGTGTCTCGCAACTAGGCAAGAGTCCTGACGTGGCTGAACAAACTCGTGTGTGGAAGGGCCATCCCCGTCGTAACTCGAGAATATACCCCAGGTTCCCGCCGCAACTCGAGAAAAACCATGAGACTTCCCCCTCGCCGCGAGATGAGGCCCGATTCCCCTGCACTGCGTGCAGAGCAATTCTGTTTTGCACATCACACATGAAAGGAGCCTTGATTTCCTTCATGGCATTCCAGAGAAACCCCAAGAACACTGTTTCAAGGCTAGAGGGATCCTGAGGTCACTGTAGCAACACGAAAGAGCTCCGTGGACCAAAAATCAACTCGAGATGAGAGGTTAGTCCCGGGCTTCGACTCCAGAGGAATACCACCTTACCACAAGCCCCTCAAGAGGAGGCTTCTTTCAGCTCTAGGTATGTGAGAAGGACCCTGAGTTTGTGACCTCAAGTGGAATGGACACCGCGATGCCCTGATTCGAAATAAGGCCGGATATCCCTGCAGTGACTTGAATGCAGGGTCGTCTTGCATCTCCCAAGACGAAAGGGTGTCTGAATCCCCTGTGGAGACGACAGAGAAAGACCTAGTTCCCCACCTCATCGCGACAGGAGGCCTCAAATCCTTTGAAAACTCCAGACGTATGCGGAGATCAGTGCCTCCAAAGGAGACGATGCCTGACTCCTCGTGAAACTTGATAGGAGACCCAGGATTCCTGTGGCACGTGGAAAGGGACACTTGGTCTCCCGTCTCAGCTGGAGAGGCGTCCCAATTGCCCTGCAAAGCCTCGAGGAGAATCCCGAGTTGTCCCTCGCAACTAGGCAGGAGTCCTGACGTCGCTGAAGAAACACGTGGGTGGAAGGGCCATCCCCGTCGTAACTCGAGAATATACCCCAGGTTCCCGCCGCAACTCGAGAAAAACCATGAGACTTCCCCCTCGCCGCGAGATGAGGCCCGATTTCCCTGCACTGCGTGCAGAGCAATTCCGTGTTGCACATCACACATGAAAGGAGCCTTGATTTCCTTGATGGCACTCCAGAGAAACCCCAAGAACACTGTTTCAAGGCTAGAGGGATCCTGAGGTCACTGTAGCAACACGAAAGAGCTCCGTGGACCAAGAATCAACACGAGATGAGAGGTTAGTCCCTGGCTTCGACTTCTGACGAATACCACCTTACCACAAGCACCTCAAGAGGAGGCTTCTCTCAGCTTTAGGTATGTGAGAGGGATCCTGAGATTGCGGCCTCAAGTGGAATGGACACCGCGATGCCCTGACTCGAAATAAGGCCGGATATCCCTGCAGTGACTTGAATGCAGGCTCGTCTTGCATCTCCCAAGAAGAAAGGATGTCTGAATCCCCTGTGGAGACCACAGAGAAACACCTAGTTCCCCACCTCATCGCGACCGGAGGCCTCACATCCTTTGAAAACTCCAGAGGTACGCGGAGATCAGTGCCTCCAAAGGAGACGATGCCTGACTCCTCGTGAAACTTGATAGGAGTCCCAGGATTCTTGTGGCACGTGGAAAGGGACCCTTGGTCTCCCGCCTCAGCTGGAGAGGCGTTCCAATTGCCCTGCCAAGCCTCGAGGAGAATCCCGAGTTGTCCCTCGCAACTAGGCAGGAGTCCTGACGTGGCTGAACAAACACGTGTGTGGAAGGGCCATCCCCGTCGTAACTCGAGAATATACCCCAGGTTCCCGCCGCAACTCGAGAAAAACCATGAGACTTCCCCCTCGATGCGAGATGAGGCCCGATTCAACTGTACTGCGTGCAGAGCAATTCCGTCTTGCACATCACACATGAAAGGAGCCTTGATTTCCTTGATGGCACTCCAGAGAAACCCCAAGAACACTGTTTCAAGGATAGAGGGATCCTGAGGTCACTGTAGCAACACAAAAGAACTCTGTGGACTAAAAATCAACTCGAAAAGAGAGGTTAGTCCCTGGATTCGTCTCCAGAGGAATACGACCTTACCACAAGCACCTCAAGAGGAGGCTTCTCTCAGCTCTAGGTATGTGAGAGGGACCCTCAGTTTGCGGCCTCAAGTGGAATGGACACCGCGATGCCCTGACTCGAAATAAGGCCGGATATCCCTGCAGTGACTTCAATGCAGGCTCGTCTTGCATCTCCCAGGACGAAAGGATGTCTGAATCCCCTGTGGAAAGCACAGAGAAAGACTTAGTTCCCCACCTCATCGCGACCGATAGCCTCACATCCTTTGAAAACTCCAGAGGTACGCGGAGATCAGTGCCTCCAAAGGAGACGATGCCTGACTCCTCGTGAAACTTGACAGGAGTCCCAGGATTCCTGTGGCACTTGGAAAGGGACACTTGGTCTCCCGTCTCAGCTGGAGAGGCGTCCCAATTGCCCTGCCAAGCCTCGAGGAGAATCCAGAGTTGTCCCTCGCAACTAGGCAGGAGTCCTGACGTGGCAGAACAAACACGTGGGTGGAAGGGCCATCCCCGTCGTAACTCGAGAATATACCCCAGGTTCCCGCCGCAACTCGAGAAAAACCATGAGACTTCCCCCTCGATGCGAGATGAGGCCCGATTCCCCTGTATTGCGTGCAGAGCAATTCCGTCTTCCACATCACACATGAAAGGAGCCTTGATTTCCTTGATGGTACTCCAGAGAAACCCCAAGAACACTGTTTCAAGGATAGAGGGATCCTGAGGTCACTGTAGCAACACGAAAGAGTTCCGTGGGCCAAAAATCAACTCGAGATGAGAGGTTAGTCCCTGGCTTCGACTCCAGAGGAATACCACCTTACCACAAGCACCTCAAGAGGAGGCTTCTCTCAGCTCTAGGTATGTGAGAGGGACCCTCAGTTTGCGGCCTCAGGTGGAATGGACACCGCGATGCCCTGACTCGAAATAAGGCCGGATATCCCTACAGTGACTTGAATGCAGGCTCGTCTTGCATCTCCCAAGACGAAAGGATGTCTGAATCCCCTGTGGAGAACACAGAGAAAGACCTAGTTCCCCACCTCATCGCGACCGGAGGCCTCACATCCTTTGAAAACTCCAGAGGTACGCGGAGATCAGTGCCTCCAAAGGAGACGATGCCTGACTCCTCGTGAAACTTGATAGGAGTCCCAGGATTCCTGTGGCACGTGGAAAGGGACACTTGGTCTCCCGCCTCAGCTGGAGAGGCGTCCCAATTGCCTTGCCAAGCCTCGAGGAGAATCCCGAGTTGTGTCTCGCAACTATGCAAGAGTCCTGACGTCGCTGAAGAAACACGTGGGTGGAAGGGCCATCCCCGTCGTAACTCGAGAATATACCCCAGGTTCCCGCCGCAACTCGACAAAAACCATGAGACTTCCCCCTCGCCGCGAGATGAGGCCCGATTCCCCTGCACTGCGTGCAGAGCAATTCCGTCTTGCACATCACACATGAAAGGAGCCTTGATTTCCTTGATGGCACTCCAGAGAAACCCCAAGAACACTGTTTCAAGGCTAGAGGGATCCTGAGGTCACTGTAGCAACACGAAAGAGCTCCGTGGACCAAGAATCAACTCGAGATGAGAGGTTAGTCCCTGGCTTCGACTCCAGAGGAATACCACCTTACCACAAGCACCTCAAGAGGAGGCTTCTCTCAGCTCTAGGTATGTGAGAGGGACCCTGAGTTTGTGGCCTCAAGTGGAATGGACACCGCGATGCCCTGACGCGAAATAAGGCTGGATATCCCTGCAGTGACTTGAATGCAGGCTCGTCTTGCATCTCCCAAGATGAAAGGATGTCTGAATCCCCTGTGGAGACCACAGAGAAAGACCTAGTTCCCCACCTCATCGCGACCGGAGGCCTCACATCCTTTGAAAACTCCAGAGGTACGCGGAGATCAGTGCCTCCAAAGGAGACGATGCCTGACTCCTCGTGAAACTTGATAGGAGACCCAGGAATACTGTGGCACGTGGAAAGGGACCCTTGGGCTCCCGCCTCAGCTGGAGAGGCGTCCCAATTGCCCTGCCAAGCCTCGAGGAGAATCCCGAGTTGTCCCTCGCAACTAGGCAGAGGTCCTGACGTGGCTGAACAAACACGTGGGTGGAAGGGCCATCCCCGTCGTAACTCGAGAATATGCCCCAGGTCCCGCCACAACTCGAGAAAAACCATGAGACTTCCCCCTCGCCGCGAGATGAGGCCCGATTCCCCTGCACTGCGTGCAGAGCAATTCCGTGTTGCACATCACACATGAAAGGAGCCTTGATTTCCTTGATGGCACTCCAGAGAAACCCCAAGAACACTGTTTCAAGGCTAGAGGGATCCTGAGGTCACTGTAGCAACACGAAAGAACTCTGTGGACCAAAAATCAACTCGAGATGAGAGGTAAGTCCCTGGCTTCGACTCCAGAGGAATACCACCTTACCAGAAGCACCTCAAGAGGAGGCTTCTCTCAGCTCTAGGTATGTGAGAGGGACCCTGAGTTTGCGGCCTCAAGTGGAATGGACACCGCGATGCTCTGACTCGAAATAAGGCCGGATATCCTTGCAGTGACTGGAATGCAGGCTCGTCTTGCATCTCCCAAGACGAAAGGGTGTCTGAATCCCCTGTGGAGACCACAGAGAAAGACCTAGTTCCCCACCTCATCGCGACCGGAGGCCTCAAATCCCTTGAAAACTCCAGAGGTATGCGAAGATCAGTGCCTCCAAAGGAGATGATGCCTGACTCCTCGTGAAACTTGATAGGAGACCCAGGATTCCTGTGGCACGTGGAAAGGGACCCTTGGTCTCCCGCCTCAGCTGGAGAGGCGTCCCAATTGCCCTGCAAAGCCTCGAGGAGAATCCCGAGTTGTCCCTCGCAACTAGGCAGGAGTCCTGACATGCCTGAACAAACACGTGTGTGGAAGGGCCATCCCCGTCGTAACTCGAGAATATACCCCAGGTTCCCGCCGCAACTCGAGAAAAACCATGAGACTTCCCCCTCGCCGTGAGATGTGGCCCGATTCCCCTGCACTGCGTGCAGAGCAATTCCGTGTTGCACATCACACATGAAAGGAGCCTTGATTTCCTTGATGGGACTCCAGAGAAACCCCAGGAACACTGTTTCAAGGCTAGAGGGATCCTGAGGTCACTGTAGAAACACGAAAGAGCTCCGTGGACCAAGAATCAACACGAGATGAGAGGTTAGTCCCTGGCTTCGACTCCTGAGGAATACCACCTTACCACAAGCACCTCAAGTGGAGGCTTCTCTCAGCTCTAGGTATGTGAGAGGGATCCTGAGTTTGCGGCCTCAAGTGGAATGGACACCGCGATGCCCTGACGCGAAATAAGGCTGGATATCCCTGCAGTGATTTGAATGCAGGCTCGTCTTGCATCTCCCAAGAAGAAAGGATGTCTGAATCCCCTGTGGAGACCACAGAGAAACACCTAGTTCCCCACCTCATCGCGACCGGAGGCCTCACATCCTTTGAAAACTCCAGAGGTACGCGGAGATCAGTGCCTCCAAAGGAGACGATGCCTGACTCCTCGTGAAACTTGATAGGAGTCCCAGGATTCTTGTGGCACGTGGAAAGGGACCCTTGGTCTCCCGCCTCAGCTGGAGAGGCGTCCCAATTGCCCTGCCAAGCCTCGAGGAGAATCCCGACTTGTCCCTCGCAACTAGGCAGGAGTCCTGACGTCGCTGAACAAACACGTGGGTGGAAGGGCCATCCCCGTCGTAACTCGAGAATATACCCCAGGTTCCCGCCGCAACTCGAGAAAAACCATGAGACTTCCCCCTCGCCGCGAGATGAGGCCCGATTCCCCTGCACTGCGTGCAGAGCAATTCCGTGTTGCACATCACACATGAAAGGAGCCTTGATTTCCTTGATGGCACTCCAGAGAAACCCCAAGAACACTGTTTCAAGGCTAGAGGGATCCTGAGGTCACTGTAGCAACACGAAAGAGCTCCGTGGGCCAAAAATCAACTCGAGATGAGAGGTTAGTCCCTGGCTTCGACTCCAGAGGAATACCACCTTACCACAAGCACCTCAAGAGGAGGCTTCTCTCAGCTCTAGGTATGTGAGAGGGACCCTGAGTTTGCGGCCTCAAGTGGAATGGACACCGCGATGCTCTGACTCGAAATAAGGCCGGATATCCTTGCAGTGACTGGAATGCAGGCTCGTCTTGCATCTCCCAAGACGAAAGGGTGTCTGAATCCCCTGTGGAGACCACAGAGAAAGACCTAGTTCCCCACCTCATCGCGACCGGAGGCCTCAAATCCCTTGAAAACTCCAGAGGTATGCGAAGATCAGTGCCTCCAAAGGAGATGATGCCTGACTCCTCGTGAAACTTGATAGGAGACCCAGGATTCCTGTGGCACGTGGAAAGGGACCCTTGGTCTCCCGCCTCAGCTGGAGAGGCGTCCCAATTGCCCTGCAAAGCCTCGAGGAGAATCCCGAGTTGTCCCTCGCAACTAGGCAGGAGTCCTGACATGCCTGAACAAACACGTGTGTTCAAGGGCCATCCCCGTCGTAACTCGAGAATATACCCCAGGTTCCCGCCGCAACTCGAGAAAAACCATGAGACTTCCCCCTCGCCGTGAGATGTGGCCCGTTTCCCCTGCACTGCGTGCAGAGCAATTCCGTGTTGCACATCACACATGAAAGGAGCCTTGATTTCCTTGATGGGACTCCAGAGAAACCCCAGGAACACTGTTTCAAGGCTAGAGGGATCCTGAGGTCACTGTAGAAACACGAAAGAGCTCCGTGGACCAAGAATCAACACGAGATGAGAGGTTAGTCCCTGGCTTCGACTTCTGAGGAATACCACCTTACCACAAGCACCTCAAGAGGAGGCTTCTCTCAGCTCTAGGTATGTGAGAGGGATCCTGAGTTTGCGGCCTCAAGTGGAATGGACACCGCGATGCCCTGACGCGAAATAAGGCTGGATATCCCTGCAGTGATTTGAATGCAGGCTCGTCTTGCATCTCCCAAGAAGAAAGGATGTCTGAATCCCCTGTGGAGACCACAGAGAAACACCTAGTTCCCCACCTCATCGCGACCGGAGGCCTCACATCCTTTGAAAACTCCAGAGGTACGCGGAGATCAGTGCCTCCAAAGGAGACGATGCCTGACTCCTCGTGAAACTTGATAGGAGTCCCAGGATTCTTGTGGCACGTGGAAAGGGACCCTTGGTCTCCCGCCTCAGCTGGAGAGGCGTCCCAATTGCCCTGCCAAGCCTCGAGGAGAATCCCGACTTGTCCCTCGCAACTAGGCAGGAGTCCTGACGTGGCTGAACAAACACGTGGGTGGAAGGGCCATCCCCGTCGTAACTCGAGAATATACCCCAGGTTCCCGCCGCAACTCGAGAAAAACCATGAGACTTCCCCCTCGCCGCGAGATGAGGCCCGATTCCCCTGCACTGCGTGCAGAGCAATTCCGTGTTGCACATCACACATGAAAGGAGCCTTGATTTCCTTGATGGCACTCCAGAGAAACCCCAAGAACACTGTTTCAAGGCTAGAGGGATCCTGAGGTCACTGTAGCAACACGAAAGAGCTCCGTGGGCCAAAAATCAACTCGAGATGAGAGGTTAGTCCCTGGCTTCGACTCCAGAGGAATACCACCTTACCACAAGCACCTCAAGAGGAGGCTTCTCTCAGCTCTAGGTATGTGAGAGGGACCCTGAGTTTGCGGCCTCAAGTGGAATGGACACCGCGATGCCCTGACGCGAAATAAGGCTGGATATCCCTGCAGTGACTTCAATGCAGGCTCGTCTTGCATCTCCCAAGATGAAAGGATGTCTGAATCCCCTGTGGAGACCACAGAGAAAGACCTAGTTTCCCATCTCATCGCGACCGGAGGCCTCACATCCTTTGAAAACTCCAGAGGTACGCGGAGATCAGTGCCTCCAAAGGAGACGATGCCTGACTCCTCGTGAAACTTGATAGGAGTCCCAGGATTCCTGTGGCACGTGGAAAGGGACCCTTGGTTTCCCGCCTCAGCTGGAGAGGCGTCCCAATTGCCTTGCCAAGCCTCGAGGAGAATCCCGAGTTGTGTCTCGCAACTAGGCAAGAGTCCTGACGTGGCTGAACAAACACTTGTGTGGAAGGGCCATCCCCGTCGTAACTTGAGAATATACCCCAGGTTCGCGCCGCAACTCGAGAAAAACCATGAGACTTCCCCCTCGCCGCGAGATGAGGCCCGATTCCCCTGCACTGCGTGCAGAGCAATTCTGTGTTGCACATCACACATGAAAGGAGCCTTGATTTCCTTCATGGCACTCCAGAGAAACACCAAGAACACTGTTTCAAGGCTAGAGGGATCCTGAGGTCACTGTAGCAACACGAAAGAGCTCCGTGGACCCAAAATCAACTCGAGATGAGAGGTTAGTCCCTGGCTTCGACTCCAGAGGAATACCACCTTACCACAAGCACCTCAAGAGGAGGCTTCTCTCAGCTCTAGGTATGTGAGAGGGACCCTGAGTTTGCGGCCTCAAGTGGAATGGACACCGCGATGCCCTGACTCGAAATAAGGCCGGATATCCCTGCAGTGACTGGAATGCAGGCTCGTCTTGCATCTCCCAAGACGAAAGGGTGTCTGAATCCCCTGTGGAGACCGCAGAGAAAGACCTAGTTCCCCACCTCATCGCGACAGGAGACCTCACATCCTTTGAAAACTCCAGAGGTATGCGGAGATCAGTGCCTCCAAAGGAGACGATGCCTGACTCCTCGTGAAACTTGATAGGAGACCCAGGATTCCTGTGGCACGTGGAAAGGGACCCTTGGTCTCCCGTCTCAGCTGGAGAGGCGTCCCAATTGCCCTGCAAAGCCTCGAGGAGAATCCCGAGTTGTCCCTCGCAACTAGGCAGGAGTCCTGACATGGCTGAACACACACGTGGGTGGAAGGGCCATCCCCGTCGTAACTCGAGAATATACCCCAGGTTCCCGCCGCAACTCGAGAAAAACCATGAGACTTCCCCCTTGCCGCGAGATGAGGCCCGATTCCCCTGCACTGCGTGCAGAGCAATTCCGTGTTGCACATCACACATGAAAGGAGCCTTGATTTCCTTGATGGCACTCCAGAGAAACCCCAAGAACACTGTTTCAAGGATAGAGGGATCCTGAGGTCACTGTAGCAACACGAAAGAGCTCCGTGGGCAAAAATCAACTCGAGATGAGAGGTTAGTCCCTGGCTTCGACTCCAGAGGAATACCACCTTACCACAAGCACCTCAAGAGGAGGCTTCTCTCAGCTCTAGGTATGTGAGAGGGACCCTGAGTTTGCGGCCTCAAGTGGAATGGACACCGCGATGCCCTGACGCGAAATAAGGCTGGATATCCCTGCAGTGACTTGAATGCAGGCTTGTCTTGCATCTTCCAAGATGAAAGGATGTCTGAATCCCCTGTGGAGACCACAGAGAAACACCTAGTTCCCCACCTCATCGCGACCGGAGGCCTCACATCCTTTGAAAACTCCAGAGGTACGCGGAGATCAGTGCCTCCAAAGGAGACGATGCCTGACTCCTCGTGAAACTTGATAGGAGTCCCAGGATTCTTGTGGCACGTGGAAAGGGACCCTTGGTCTCCCGCCTCAGCTGGAGAGGCGTCCCAATTGCCCTGCCAAGCCTCGAGGAGAATCCCGACTTGTCCCTCGCAACTAGGCAGGAGTCCTGACGTGGCTGAACAAACACGTGGGTGGAAGGGCCATCCCCGTCGTAACTCGAGAATATACCCCAGGTTCCCGCCGCAACTCGAGAAAAACCATGAGACTTCCCCCTCGCCGCGAGATGAGGCCCGATTCCCCTGCACTGCGTGCAGAGCAATTCCGTGTTGCACATCACACATGAAAGGAGCCTTGATTTCCTTGATGGCACTCCAGAGAAACCCCAAGAACACTGTTTCAAGGCTAGAGGGATCCTGAGGTCACTGTAGCAACACGAAAGAGCTCCGTGGGCCAAAAATCAACTCGAGATGAGAGGTTAGTCCCTGGCTTCGACTCCAGAGGAATACCACCTTACCACAAGCACCTCAAGAGGAGGCTTCTCTCAGCTCTAGGTATGTGAGAGGGACCCTGAGTTTGCGGCCTCAAGTGGAATGGACACCGCGATGCCCTGACGCGAAATAAGGCTGGATATCCCTGCAGTGACTTCAATGCAGGCTCGTCTTGCATCTCCCAAGATGAAAGGATGTCTGAATCCCCTGTGGAGACCACAAAGAAAGACCTAGTTTCCCATCTCATCGCGACCGGAGGCCTCACATCCTTTGAAAACTCCAGAGGTACGCAGAGATCAGTGCCTCCAAAGGAGACGATGCCTGACTCCTCGTGAAACTTGATAGGAGTCCCAGGATTCCTGTGGCACGTGGAAAGGGACCCTTGGTTTCCCGCCTCAGCTGGAGAGGCGTCCCAATTGCCTTGCCAAGCCTCGAGGAGAATCCCGAGTTGTGTCTCGCAACTAGGCAAGAGTCCTGACGTGGCTGAACAAACACTTGTGTGGAAGGGCCATCCCCGTCGTAACTCGAGAATATACCCCAGGTTCGCGCCGCAACTCGAGAAAAACCATGAGACTTCCCCCTCGCCGCGAGATGAGGCCCGATTCCCCTGCACTGCGTGCAGAGCAATTCTGTGTTGCACATCACACATGAAAGGAGCCTTGATTTCCTTCATAGCACTCCAGAGAAACCCCAAGAACACTGTTTCAAGGCTAGAGGGATCCTGAGGTCACTGTAGCAACACGAAAGAGCTCCGTGGACCCAAAATCAACTCGAGATGAGAGGTTAGTCCCTGGCTTCGACTCCAGAGGAATACCACCTTACCACAAGCACCTCAAGAGGAGGCTTCTCTCAGCTCTAGGTATGTGAGAGGGACCCTGAGTTTGCGGCCTCAAGTGGAATGGACACCGCGATGCCCTGACTCGAAATAAGGCCGGATATCCCTGCAGTGACTGGAATGCAGGCTCGTCTTGCATCTCCCAAGACGAAAGGGTGTCTGAATCCCCTGTGGAGACCGCAGAGAAAGACCTAGTTCCCCACCTCATCGCGACAGGAGACCTCACATCCTTTGAAAACTCCAGAGGTATGCGGAGATCAGTGCCTCCAAAGGAGACGATGCCTGACTCCTCGTGAAACTTGATAGGAGACCCAGGATTCCTGTGGCACGTGGAAAGGGACCCTTGGTCTCCCGTCTCAGCTGGAGAGGCGTCCCAATTGCCCTGCAAAGCCTCGAGGAGAATCCCGAGTTGTCCCTCGCAACTAGGCAGGACTCCTGACATGGCTGAACACACACGTGTGTGGAAGGGCCATCCCCGTCGTAACTCGAGAATATACCCCAGGTTCCCGCCGCAACTCGAGAAAAACCATGAGACTTCCCCCTCGCCGCGAGATGAGGCCCGATTCCCCTGCACTGCGTGCAGAGCAATTCCGTGTTGCACATCACACATGAAAGGAGCCTTGATTTCCTTGATGGCACTCCAGAGAAACCCCAAGAACACTGTTTCAAGGCTAGAGGGTTCCTGAGATCACTGTATCAACATGAAAGAGCTCCGTGGACCAAGAATCAACACGAGATGAGAGGTTAGTCCCTGGCTTCGACTCCTGAGGAATACCACCTTACCACAAGCACCTCAAGTGGAGGCTTCTCTCAGCTCTAGGTATGTGAGAGGGATCCTGAGTTTGCGGCCTCAAGTGGAATGGACACCGCGATGCCCTGACTCGAAATAAGGCCGGATATCCCTGCAGTGACTTGAATGCAGGCTCCTCTTGCATCTCCCAAGAAGAAAGGATGTCTGAATCCCATGTGGAGACCACAGAGAAACACCAAGTTCCCCACCTCATCGCGACCGGAGGCCTCACATCCTTTGAAAACTCCAGAGGTACGCGGAGATCAGTGCCTCCAAAGGAGACGATGCCTGACTCCTCGTGAAACTTGATAGGAGTCCCAGGATTCCTGTGGCACGTGGAAAGGGACACTTGGTTTCCCGCCTCAGCTGGAGAGGCGTCCCAATTGCCTTGCCAAGCCTCGAGGAGAATCCCGAGTTGTGTCTCGCAACTAGGCAAGAGTCCTGACGTGGCTGAACAAACACTTGTGTGGAAGGGCCATCCCCGTCGTAACTCGAGAATATACCCCAGGTTCGCGCCGCAACTCGAGAAAAACCATGAGACTTCCCCCTCGCCGCGAGATGAGGCCCGATTCCCCTGCACTGCGTGCAGAGCAATTCTGTGTTGCACATCACACATGAAAGGAGCCTTGATTTCCTTCATAGCACTCCAGAGAAACCCCAAGAACACTGTTTCAAGGCTAGAGGGATCCTGAGGTCACTGTAGCAACACGAAAGAGCTCCGTGGACCCAAAATCAACTCGAGATGAGAGGTTAGTCCCTGGCTTCGACTCCAGAGGAATACCACCTTACCAGAAGCACCTCAAGAGGAGGCTTCTCTCAGCTCTAGGTATGTGAGAGGGACCCTGAGTTTGCGGCCTCAAGTGGAATGGACACCGCGATGCCCTGACTCGAAATAAGGCCGGATATCCCTGCAGTGACTGGAATGCAGGCTCGTCTTGCATCTCCCAAGACGAAAGGGTGTCTGAATCCCCTGTGGAGACCGCAGAGAAAGACCTAGTTCCCCACCTCATCGCGACAGGAGGCCTCACATCCTTTGAAAACTCCAGAGGTATGCGGAGATCAGTGCCTCCAAAGGAGACGATGCCTGACTCCTCGTGAAACTTGATAGGAGACCCAGGATTCCTGTGGCACGTGGAAAGGGACCCTTGGTCTCCCGTCTCAGCTGGAGAGGCGTCCCAATTGCCCTGCAAAGCCTCGAGGAGAATCCCGAGTTGTCCCTCGCAACTAGGCAGGAGTCCTGACATGGCTGAACACACACGTGGGTGGAAGGGCCATCCCCGTCGTAACTCGAGAATATACCCCAGGTTCCCGCCGCAACTCGAGAAAAACCATGAGACTTCCCCCTTGCCGCGAGATGAGGCCCGATTCCCCTGCACTGCGTGCAGAGCAATTCCGTGTTGCACATCACACATGAAAGGAGCCTTGATTTCCTTGATGGCACTCCAGAGAAACCCCAAGAACACTGTTTCAAGGATAGAGGGATCCTGAGGTCACTGTAGCAACACGAAAGAGCTCCGTGGGCAAAAATCAACTCGAGATGAGAGGTTAGTCCCTGGCTTCGACTCCAGAGGAATACCACCTTACCACAAGCACCTCAAGAGGAGGCTTCTCTCAGCTCTAGGTATGTGAGAGGGACCCTGAGTTTGCGGCCTCAAGTGGAATGGACACCGCGATGCCCTGACGCGAAATAAGGCTGGATATCCCTGCAGTGACTTGAATGCAGCCTCGTCTTGCATCTTCCAAGATGAAAGGATGTCTGAATCCCCTGTGGAGACCACAGAGAAAGACCTAGTTCCCCACCTCATCGCGACCGGAGGCCTCACATCCTTTGAAAACTCCAGAGGTACGCGGAGATCAGTGCCTCCAAAGGAGACGATGCCTGTCTCCTCGTGAAACTTGATAGGAGTCCCAGGATTCTTGTGGCACGTGGAAAGGGACCCTTGGTCTCCCGCCTCAGCTGGAGAGGCGTCCCAATTGCCCTGCCAAGCCTCGAGGAGAATCCCGAGTTGTCCCTCGCAATTAGACAGGAGTCCTGACGTGGCTGAACAAACACGTGGGTGGAAGGGCCATCCCCGTCGTAACTCGAGAATATACCCCAGGTTCCCGCCGCAACTCGAGAAAAACCATGAGACTTCCCCCTCGATGCGAGATGAGGCCCGATTCCCCTGTATTGCGTGCAGAGCAATTCCGTCTTGCACATCACACATGAAAGGAGCCTTGATTTCCTTGATGGCACTCCAGAGAAACCCCAAGAACACTGTTTCAAGGATAGAGGGATCCTGAGGTTACTGTAGCAACACGAAAGAACACTGTGGACCAAAAATCAACTCGAAAAGAGAGGTTAGTCCCTGGATTCGTCTCCAGAGGAATACCACCTTACCACAAGCACCTCAAGAGGAGGCTTCTCTCAGCTCTAGGTATGTGAGAGGGACCCTGAGTTTGCGGCCTCAAGTGGAATGGACACCGCGATGCCCTGACTCGAAATAAGGCCGGATATCCCTGCAGTGACTTCAATGCAGGCTCGTCTTGCATCTCCCAGGACGAAAGGATGTCTGAATCCCCTGTGGAAAGCACAGAGAAAGACTTAGTTCCCCACCTCATCGCGACCGATAGCCTCACATCCTTTGAAAACTCCAGAGGTACGCGGAGATCAGTGCCTACAAAGGAGACGATGCCTGACTCCTCGTGAAACTTGATAGGAGACCCAGGATTCCTGTGGCACTTGGAAAGGGACACGTGGTCTCCCGCCTCAGCTGGAGAGGCGTCCCAATTGCCCTGCCAAGCCTCGAGGAGAATCCAGAGTTGTCCCTCGCAACTAGGCAGGAGTCCTGACGTGGCTGAACAAACACGTGGGTGGAAGGGCCATCCCCGTCGTAACTCGAGAATATACCCCAGGTTCCCGCCGCAACTCGAGAAAAACCATGAGACTTCCCCCTCGCTGCGAGATGAGGCTCGATTCCCCTGCACTGCGTGCAGAGCAATTCCGTGTTGCACATCACACGTGAAAGGAGCCTTGATTTCCTTGATGGCACTCCAGAGATACCCCAAGAACACTGTTTCAAGGCTAGAGGGATCCTGAGGTCACTGTAGCAACACGAAAGAGTTCCGTGGGCCAAAAATCAACTCGAGATGAGAGGTTAGTCCCTGGCTTCGACTCCAGAGGAATACCACCTTACCACAAGCACCTCAAGAGGAGGCTTCTCTCAGCTCTAGGTATGTGAGAGGGACCCTCAGTTTGCGGCCTCAAGTGGAATGGACACCGCGATGCCCTGACGCGAAATAAGGCCGGATATCCCTGCAGTGACTTGAATGCAGGCTCGTCTTGCATCTCCCAAGACGAAAGGATGTCTGAATCCCCAGTGGAGAACACAGAGAAAGACCTAGTTCCCCACCTCATCGCGACTGGAGGCCTCACATCCTTTGAAAACTCCAGAGGTACGCGGAGATCAGTGCCTCCAAAGGAGACGATGCCTGACTCCTCGTGAAACTTGATAGGAGTCCCAGGATTCCTGTGGCACGTGGAAAGGGACCCTTGGTCTCCCGCCTCAGCTGGAGAGGCGTCCCAATTGCCTTGCCAAGCCTCGAGGAGAATCCCGAGTTGTGTCTCGCAACTATGCAAGAGTCCTGACGTCGCTGAAGAAACACGTGGGTGGAAGGGCCATCCCCGTCGTAACTCGAGAATATACCCCAGGTTCCCGCCGCAACTCGACAAAAACCATGAGACTTCCCCCTCGCCGCGAGATGAGGCCCGATTCCCCTGCACTGCGTGCAGAGCAATTCCGTCTTGCACATCACACATGAAAGGAGCCTTGATTTCCTTGATGGCACTCCAGAGAAACCCCAAGAACACTGTTTCAAGGCTAGAGGGATCCTGAGGTCACTGTAGCAACACGAAAGAGCTCCGTGGACCAAGAATCAACACGAGATGAGAGGTTAGTCCCTGGCTTCGACTCCTGAGGAATACCACCTTACCACAAGCACCTCATGAGGAGGCTTCTCTCAGCTCTAGGTATGTGAGAGGGATCCTGAGTTTGCGGCCTCAAGTGGAATGGACACCGCGATGCCCTGACTCGAAATAAGGCCGGATATCCCTGCAGTGACTTGAATGCAGGCTCGTCTTGCATCTCCCAAGAAGAAAGGATGTCTGAATCCCCTGTGGAGATCACAGAGAAACACCGAGTTCCCCACCTCATCGCGACCGGAGGCCTCACATCCTTTGAAAACCACAGAGGTACGCGGAGATCAGTGCCTCCAAAGGAGACGATGCCTGACTCCTCGTGAAACTTGATAGGAGTCCCAGGATTCCTGTGGCACGTGGAAAGGGACACTTGGTCTCCCGCCTCAGCTGAGAGGCGTCCCAATTGCCTTGCCAAGCCTCGAGGAGAATCCCGAGTTGTGTCTCGCAACTAGGCAAGAGTCCTGACGTGGCTGAACAAACACGTGTGTGGAAGGGCCATCCCCGTCGTAACTCGAGAATATACCCCAGGTTCCCGCCGCAACTCGAGAAAAACCATGAGACTTCCCCCTCGATGCGAGATGAGGCCCGATTCCCCTGCACTGCGTGCAGAGCAATTCCGTGTTGCACATCACACATGAAAGGAGCCTTGATTTCCTTGATGGCACTCCAAAGAAACCCCAAGAACACTGTTTCAAGGCTAGAGGGATGCTGAGGTCACTGTAGCAACACGAAAGAGCTCCGTGGACCAAGAATCAACACGAGATGAGAGGTTAGTCCCTGGCTTCGACTCCTGAGGAATACCACCTTACCACAAGCACCTCAAGAGGAGGCTTCTCTCAGCTCTAGGTATGTGAGAGGGACCCTGAGTTTGAGGCCTCAAGTGGAATGGACACCGCGATGCCCTGACTCGAAATAAGGCCGGATATCCCTGCAGTGACTTGAATGCAGGCTCGTCTTGCATCTCCCAAGAAGAAAGGATGTCTGAATCCCCTGTGAAGACCACAGAGAAACACCTAGTTCCCCACCTCATCGCGACCGGAGGCCTCACATCCTTTGAAAACTCCAGAGGTATGCGGAGATCAGTGCCTCCAAAGGAGACGATGCCTGACTCCTCGTGAAACTTGATAGGAGTCCCAGGATTCTTGTGGCACGTGGAAAGGGACCCTTGGTCTCCCGCCTCAGCTGGAGAGGCATTCCAATTGCCCTGCCAAGCCTCGAGGAGAATCCCGAGTTGTCCCTCGCAACTAGGCAGGAGTCCTGACGTGGCTGAACAAACACGTGGGTGGAAGGGCCATCCCCGTCGTAACTCGAGAATATACCCCAGGTTCCCGCCGCAACTCGAGAAAAACCATGAGACTTCCCGCTCGATGCGAGATGAGGCCCGATTCCCCTATATTGCGTGCAGAGCAATTCCGTCTTGCACATCACACATGAAACGAGCCTTGATTTCCTTGATGGCACTCCAGAGAAACCCCAAGAACACTGTTTCAAGGATAGAGGGATCCTGAGGTCACTGTAGCAACACGAAAGAACTCTGTGGACCAAAAATCAACTCGAAAAGAGAGGTTAGTCCCTGGATTCGTCTCCAGAGGAATACCACCTTACCACAAGCACCTCAAGAGGAGGCTTCTCTCAGCTCTAGGTATGTGAGAGGGACCCTGAGTTTGCGGCCTCAAGTGGAATGGACACCGCGATGCCCTGACTCGAAATAAGGCCGGATATCCCTGCAGTGACTTCAATGCAGGCTCGTCTTGCATCTCCCACAACGAAAGGATGTCTGAATCCCCTGTGGAAAGCACAGAGAAAGACTTAGTTCCCCACCTCATCGCGACCGATAGCCTCACATCCTTTGAAAACTCCAGAGGTACGCGGAGATCAGTGCCTACAAAGGAGACGATGCCTGACTCCTCGTGAAACTTGATAGGAGACCCAGGATTCCTGTGGCACTTGGAAAGGGACACGTGGTCTCCCGCCTCAGCTGGAGAGGAGTCCCAATTGCCCTGCCAAGCCTCGAGGAGAATCCAGAGTTGTCCCTCGCAACTAGGCAGGAGTCCTGACGTGGCTGAACAAACACGTGGGTGGAAGGGCCATCCCCGTCGTAACTCGAGAATATACCCCAGGTTCCCGCCGCAACTCGAGAAAAACCATGAGACTTCCCCCTCGCTGCGAGATGAGGCTCGATTCCCCTGCACTGCGTGCAGAGCAATTCCGTGTTGCACATCACACATGAAAGGAGCCTTGATTTCCTTGATGGCACTCCAGAGATACCCCAAGAACACTGTTTCAAGGCTAGAGGGATCCTGAGGTCACTGTAGCAACACGAAAGAGTTCCGTGGGCCAAAAATCAACTCGAGATGAGACGTTAGTCCCTGGCTTCGACTCCAGAGGAATACCACCTTACCACAAGCACCTCAAGGGGAGGCTTCTCTCAACTCTAGGTATGTGAGAGGGACCCTCAGTTTGCGGCCTCAAGTGGAATGGACACCGCGATGCCCTGACGCGAAATAAGGCCGGATATCCCTGCAGTGACTTGAATGCAGGCTCGTCTTGCATCTCCCAAGACGAAAGGATGTCTGAATCCCCTGTGGAGAACACAGAGAAAGACCTAGTTCCCCACCTCATCGCGACCGGAGGCCTCACATCCTTTGAAAATTCCAGAGGTACGCGGAGATCAGTGCCTCCAAAGGAGACGATGCCTGACTCCTCGTGAAACTTGATAGGAGTCCCAGGATTCCTGTGGCACGTGGAAAGGGACCCTTGGTCTCCCGCCTCAGCTGGAGAGGCGTCCCAATTGCCTTGCCAAGCCTCGAGGAGAATCCCGAGTTGTGTCTCGCAACTATGCAAGAGTCCTGACGTCGCTGAAGAAACACGTGGGTGGAAGGGCCATCCCCGTCGTAACTCGAGAATATACCCCAGGTTCCCGCCGCAACTCGAGAAAAACCATGAGACTTCCCCCTCGCCGCGAGATGAGGCCCGATTCCCCTGCACTGCGTGCAGAGCAATTCCGTCTTGCACATCACACATGAAAGGAGCCTTGATTTCCTTGATGGCACTCCAGAGAAACCCCAAGAACACTGTTTCAAGGCTAGAGGGATCCTGAGGTCACTGTAGCAACACGAAAGAGCTCCGTGGACCAAGAATCAACACGAGATGAGAGGTTAGTCCCTGGCTTCGACTCCTGAGGAATACCACCTTACCACAAGCACCTCAAGAGGAGGCTTCTCTCAGCTCTAGGTATGTGAGAGGGACCCTGAGTTTGCGGCCTCAAGTGGAATGGAAACCGCGATGCCCTGACTCGAAATAAGGCCGGATATCCCTGCAGTGACTTGAATGCAGGCTCGTCTTGCATCTCCCAAGAAGAAAGGATGTCTGAATCCCCTGTGGAGATCACAGAGAAACACCGAGTTCCCCACCTCATCGCGACCGGAGGCCTCACATCCTTTGAAAACCACAGAGGTACGCGGAGATCAGTGCCTCCAAAGGAGACGATGCCTGACTCCTCGTGAAACTTGATAGGAGTCCCAGGATTCCTGTGGCACGTGGAAAGGGACACTTGGTCTCCCGCCTCAGCTGAGAGGCGTCCCAATTGCCTTGCCAAGCCTCGAGGAGAATCCCGAGTTGTGTCTCGCAACTAGGCAAGAGTCCTGACGTGGCTGAACAAACACGTGTGTGGAAGGGCCATCCCCGTCGTAACTCGAGAATATACCCCAGGTTCCCGCCGCAACTCGAGAAAAACCATGAGACTTCCCCCTCGATGCGAGATGAGGCCCGATTCCCCTGCACTGCGTGCAGAGCAATTCCGTGTTGCACATCACACATGAAAGGAGCCTTGATTTCCTTGATGGCACTCCAAAGAAACCCCAAGAACACTGTTTCAAGGCTAGATGGATGCTGAGGTCACTGTAGCAACACGAAAGAGCTCCGTGGACCAAGAATCAACACGAGATGAGAGGTTAGTCCCTGGCTTCGACTCCTGAGGAATACCACCTTACCACAAGCACCTCAAGAGGAGGCTTCTCTCAGCTCTAGGTATGTGAGAGGGACCCTGAGTTTGCGGCCTCAAGTGGAATGGACACCGCGATGCCCTGACTCGAAATAAGGCCGGATATCCCTGCAGTGACTTGAATGCAGGCTCGTCTTGCATCTCCCAAGAAGAAAGGATGTCTGAATCCCCTGTGAAGACCACAGAGAAAGACCTAGTTCCCCACCTCATCGCGACCGGAGGCCTCTCATCCTTTGAAAACTCCAGAGGTATGCGGAGATCAGTGCCTCCAAAGGAGACGATGCCTGACTCCTCGTGAAACTTGATAGGAGTCCCAGGATTTTTGTGGCACGTGGAAAGGGACCCTTGGTCTCCCGCCTCAGCTGGAGAGGCATTCCAATTGCCCTGCCAAGCCTCGAGGAGAATTCCGAGTTGTCCCTCGCAACTAGGCAGGAGTCCTGACGTGGCTGAACAAACACGTGGGTGGAAGGGCCATCCCCGTCGTAACTCGAGAATATACCCCAGGTTCCTGCCGCAACTCGAGAAAAACCATGAGACATCCCCCTCGATGCGAGATGAGGCCCGATTCCCCTGTACTGCGTGCACAGCAATTCCGTCTTGCACATCACACATGAAAGGAGCCTAGATTTCCTTGATGGCACTCCAGAGAAACCCCAAGAACACTCTTTCAAGGCTAGAGGGATCCTGAGGTCACTGTAGCAACACGAAAGAGCTCCGTGGGCCAAAAATCAACTCGAGATGAGAGGTTAGTCCCTGGCTTCGACTCCAGAGGAATACCACCTTACCACAAGCACCTCAAGAGGAGGCTTCTCTCAGCTCTAGGTATGTGAGAGGGACCCTGAGCTGGCGGCCTCAAGTGGAATGGACACCGCGATGCCCTGACGCGAAATAAGGCTGGATATCCCTGCAGTGACTTGAATGCAGGCTCGTCTTGCATCTCCCAAGATGAAAGGATGTCTGAATCCCCTGTGGAGACCACAGAGAAAGACCTAGTTCCCCACCTCATCGCGACCGGAGGCCTCACATCCTTTGAAAACTCCAGAGGTACGCGGAGATCAGTGCCTCCAAAGGAGACGATGCCTGACTCCTCGTGAAACTTGATAGGAGTCCCAGGATTCCTGTGGCACGTGGAAAGGGACCCTTGGGCTCCCGCCTCAGCTGGAGAGGCGTCCCAATTGCCCTGCCAAGCCTCGAGGAGACTCCCGAGTTGTGTCTCGCAACTAGGCAAGAGTCCTGACGTGGCTGAACAAACTCGTGTGTGGAAGGGCCATCCCCGTCGTAACTCGATAATATACCCCAGGTTCCCGCCGCAACTCGAGAAAAACCATGAGACTTCCCCCTCGCCGCGAGATGAGGCCCGATTCCCCTGCACTGCGTGCAGAGCAATTCTGTTTTGCACATCACACATGAAAGGAGCCTTGATTTCCTTCATGGCATTCCAGAGAAACCCCAAGAACACTGTTTCAAGGCTAGAGGGATCCTGAGGTCACTGTAGCAACACGAAAGAGCTCCGTGGACCAAAAATCAACTCGAGATGAGAGGTTAGTCCCGGGCTTCGACTCCAGAGGAATACCACCTTACCACAAGCCCCTCAAGAGGAGGCTTCTTTCAGCTCTAGGTATGTGAGAAGGACCCTGAGTTTGTGACCTCAAGTGGAATGGACACCGCGATGCCCTGATTCGAAATAAGGCCGGATATCCCTGCAGTGACTTGAATGCAGGCTCGTCTTGCATCTCCCAAGACGAAAGGGTGTCTGAATCCCCTGTGGAGACGACAGAGAAAGACCTAGTTCCCCACCTCATCGCGACAGGAGGCCTCAAATCCTTTGAAAACTCCAGACGTATGCGGAGATCAGTGCCTCCAAAGGAGACGATGCCTGACTCCTCGTGAAACTTGATAGGAGACCCAGGATTCCTGTGGCACGTGGAAAGGGACACTTGGTCTCCCGTCTCAGCTGGAGAGGCGTCCCAATTGCCCTGCAAAGCCTCGAGGAGAATCCCGAGTTGTCCCTCGCAACTAGGCAGGAGTCCTGACGTCGCTGAAGAAACACGTGGGTGGAAGGGCCATCCCCGTCGTAACTCGAGAATATACCCCAGGTTCCCGCCGCAACTCGAGAAAAACCATGAGACTTCCCCCTCGCCGCGAGATGAGGCCCGATTTCCCTGCACTGCGTGCAGAGCAATTCCGTGTTGCACATCACACATGAAAGGAGCCTTGATTTCCTTGATGGCACTCCAGAGAAACCCCAAGAACACTGTTTCAAGGCTAGAGGGATCCTGAGGTCACTGTAGCAACACGAAAGAGCTCCGTGGACCAAGAATCAACACGAGATGAGAGGTTAGTCCCTGGCTTCGACTTCTGACGAATACCACCTTACCACAAGCACCTCAAGAGGAGGCTTCTCTCAGCTCTAGGTATGTGAGAGGGATCCTGAGATTGCGGCCTCAAGTGGAATGGACACCGCGATGCCCTGACTCGAAATAAGGCCGGATATCCCTGCAGTGACTTGAATGCAGGCTCGTCTTGCATCTCCCAAGAAGAAAGGATGTCTGAATCCCCTGTGGAGACCACAGAGAAACACCTAGTTCCCCACCTCATCGCGACCGGAGGCCTCACATCCTTTGAAAACTCCAGAGGTACGCGGAGATCAGTGCCTCCAAAGGAGACGATGCCTGACTCCTCGTGAAACTTGATAGGAGTCCCAGGATTCTTGTGGCACGTGGAAAGGGACCCTTGGTCTCCCGCCTCAGCTGGAGAGGCGTTCCAATTGCCCTGCCAAGCCTCGAGGAGAATCCCGAGTTGTCCCTCGCAACTAGGCAAGAGTCCTGACGTGGCTGAACAAACACGTGTGTGGAAGGGCCATCCCCGTCGTAACTCGAGAATATACCCCAGGTTCCCGCCGCAACTCGAGAAAAACCATGAGACTTCCCCCTCGATGCGAGATGAGGCCCGATTCCCCTGTACTGCGTGCAGAGCAATTCCGTCTTGCACATCACACATGAAAGGAGCCTTGATTTCCTTGATGGCACTCCAGAGAAACCCCAAGAACACTGTTTCAAGGATAGAGGGATCCTGAGGTCACTGTAGCAACACAAAAGAACTCTGTGGACTAAAAATCAACTCGAAAACAGAGGTTAGTCCCTGGATTCGTCTCCAGAGGAATACGACCTTACCACAAGCACCTCAAGAGGAGGCTTCTCTCAGCTCTAGGTATGTGAGAGGGACCCTCAGTTTGCGGCCTCAAGTGGAATGGACACCGCGATGCCCTGACTCGAAATAAGGCCGGATATCCCTGCAGTGACTTCAATGCAGGCTCGTCTTGCATCTCCCAGGACGAAAGGATGTCTGAATCCCCTGTGGAAAGCACAGAGAAAGACTTAGTTCCCCACCTCATCGCGACCGATAGCCTCACATCCTTTGAAAACTCCAGAGGTACGCGGAGATCAGTGCCTCCAAAGGAGACGATGCCTGACTCCTCGTGAAACTTGACAGGAGTCCCAGGATTCCTGTGGCACTTGGAAAGGGACACTTGGTCTCCCGCCTCAGCTGGAGAGGCGTCCCAATTGCCCTGCCAAGCCTCGAGGAGAATCCAGAGTTGTCCCTCGCAACTAGGCAGGAGTCCTGACGTGGCTGAACAAACACGTGGGTGGAAGGGCCATCCCCGTCGTAACTCGAGAATATACCCCAGGTTCCCGCCGCAACTCGAGAAAAACCATGAGACTTCCCCCTCGATGCGAGATGAGGCCCGATTCCCCTGTATTGCGTGCAGAGCAATTCCGTCTTCCACATCACACATGAAAGGAGCCTTGATTTCCTTGATGGTACTCCAGAGAAACCCCAAGAACACTGTTTCAAGGCTAGAGGGATCCTGAGGTCACTGTAGCAACACGAAAGAGTTCCGTGGGCCAAAAATCAACTCGAGATGAGAGGTTAGTCCCTGGCTTCGACTCCAGAGGAATACCACCTTACCACAAGCACCTCAAGAGGAGGCTTCTCTCAGCTCTAGGTATGTGAGAGGGACCCTCAGTTTGCGGCCTCAAGTGGAATGGACACCGCGATGCCCTGACTCGAAATAAGGCCGGATATCCCAACAGTGACTTGAATGCAGGCTCGTCTTGCATCTCCCAAGACGAAAGGATGTCTGAATCCCCTGTGGAGAACACAGAGAAAGACCTAGTTCCCCACCTCATCGCGACCGGAGGCCTCACATCCTTTGAAAACTCCAGAGGTAAGCGGAGATCAGTGCCTCCAAAGGAGACGATGCCTGACTCCTCGTGAAACTTGATAGGAGTCCCAGGATTCCTGTGGCACGTGGAAAGGGACACTTGGTCTCCCGCCTCAGCTGGAGAGGCGTCCCAATTGCCTTGCCAAGCCTCGAGGAGAATCCCGAGTTGTGTCTCGCAACTATGCAAGAGTCCTGACGTCGCTGAAGAAACACGTGGGTGGAAGGGCCATCCCCGTCGTAACTCGAGAATATACCCCAGGTTCCCGCCGCAACTCGACAAAAACCATGAGACTTCCCCCTCGCCGCGAGATGAGGCCCGATTCCCCTGCACTGCGTGCAGAGCAATTCCGTCTTGCACATCACACATGAAAGGAGCCTTGATTTCCTTGATGGCACTCCAGAGAAACCCCAAGAACACTGTTTCAAGGCTAGAGGGATCCTGAGGTCACTGTAGCAACACGAAAGAGCTCCGTGGACCAAGAATCAACTCGAGATGAGAGGTTAGTCCCTGGCTTCGACTCCAGAGGAATACCACCTTACCACAAGCACCTCAAGAGGAGGCTTCTCTCAGCTCTAGGTATGTGAGAGGGACCCTGAGTTTGCGGCCTCAAGTGGAATGGACACCGCGATGCCCTGACGCGAAATAAGGCTGGATATCCCTGCAGTGACTTGAATGCAGGCTCGTCTTGCATCTCCCAAGATGAAAGGATGTCTGAATCCCCTGTGGAGACCACAGAGAAAGACCTAGTTCCCCACCTCATCGCGACCGGAGGCCTCACATCCTTTGAAAACTCCAGAGGTACGCGGAGATCAGTGCCTCCAAAGGAGACGATGCCTGACTCCTCGTGAAACTTGATAGGAGTCCCAGGATTCCTGTGGCACGTGGAAAGGGACCCTTGGGCTCCCGCCTCAGCTGGAGAGGCGTCCCAATTGCCCTGCCAAGCCTCGAGGAGAATCCCGAGTTGTGTCTCGCAACTAGGCAAGAGTCCTGACGTGGCTGAACAAACTCGTGTGTGGAAGGGCCATCCCCGTCGTAACTCGAGAATATACCCCAGGTTCCCGCCGCAACTCGAGATAAACCATGAGACTTCCCCCTCGCCGCGAGATGAGGCCCGATTCCCCTGCACTGCGTGCAGAGCAATTCTGTTTTGCACATCACACATGAAAGGAGCCTTGATTTCCTTCATGGCATTCCAGAGAAACCCCAAGAACACTGTTTCAAGGCTAGAGGGATCCTGAGGTCACTGTAGCAACACGAAAGAGCTCCGTGGACCAAGAATCAACACGCGATGAGAGGTTAGTCCCTGGCTTCGACTCCAGAGGAATACCACCTTACCACAAGCCCCTCAAGAGGAGGCTTCTCTCAGCTCTAGGTATGTGAGAAGGACCCTGAGTTTGTGGCCTCAAGTGGAATGGACACCGCGATGCCCTGATTCGAAATAAGGCCGGATATCCCTGCAGTGACTTGAATGCAGGCTCGTCTTGCATCTCCCAAGACGAAAGGGTGTCTGAATCCCCTGTGGAGACGACAGAGAAAGACCTAGTTCCCCACCTCATCGCGACAGGAGGCCTCAAATTCTTTGAAAACTCCAGACGTATGCGGAGATCAGTGCCTCCAAAGGAGACGATGCCTGACTCCTCGTGAAACTTGATAGGAGACCCAGGATTCCTGTGGCACGTGGAAAGGGACACTTGGTCTCCCGTCTCAGCTGGAGAGGCGTCCCAATTGCCCTGCAAAGCCTCGAGGAGAATCCCGAGTTGTCCCTCGCAACTTGGCAGGAGTCCTGACGTCGCTGAAGAAACACGTGGGTGGAAGGGCCATCCCCGTCGTAACTCGAGAATATACCCCAGGTTCCCGCCGCAACTCGAGAAAAACCATGAGACTTCCCCCTCGCCGCGAGATGAGGCCCGATTTCCCTGCACTGCGTGCAGAGCAATTCCGTGTTGCACATCACACATGAAAGGAGCCTTGATTTCCTTGATGGCACTCCAGAGAAACCCCAAGAACACTGTTTCAAGGCTAGAGGGATCCTGAGGTCACTGTAGCAACACGAAAGAGCTCCGTGGACCAAGAATCAACACGAGATGAGAGGTTAGTCCCTGGCTTCGACTTCTGACGAATACCACCTTACCACAAGCACCTCAAGAGGAGGCTTCTCTCAGCTCTAGGTATGTGAGAGGGATCCTGAGTTTGCGGCCTCAAGTGGAATGGACACCGCGATGCCCTGACTCGAAATAAGGCCGGATATCCCTGCAGTGACTTGAATGCAGGCTCGTCTTGCATCTCCCAAGAAGAAAGGATGTCTGAATCCCCTGTGGAGACCACAGAGAAACACCTAGTTCCCCACCTCATCGCGACCGGAGGCCTCACATCCTTTGAAAACTCCAGAGGTACGCGGAGATCAGTGCCTCCAAAGGAGACGATGCCTAACTCCTCGTGAAACTTGATAGGAGTCCCAGGATTCTTGTGGCACGTGGAAAGGGACCCTTGGTCTCCCGCCTCAGCTGGAGAGGCGTTCCAATTGCCCTGCCAAGCCTCGAGGAGAATCCCGAGTTGTCCCTCGCAACTAGGCAGGAGTCCTGACGTGGCTGAACAAACACGTGGGTGGAAGGGCCATCCCCGTCGTAACTCGAGAATATACCCCAGGTTCCCGCCGCAACTCGAGAAAAACCATGAGACTTCCCCCTCGATGCGAGATGAGGCCCGATTCCCCTGTACTGCGTGCAGAGCAATTCCGTCTTGCACATCACACATGAAAGGAGCCTTGATTTCCTTGATGGCACTCCAGAGAAACCCCAAGAACACTGTTTCAAGGATAGAGGGATCCTGAGGTCACTGTAGCAACACAAAAGAACTCTGTGGACTAAAAATCAACTCGAAAAGAGAGGTTAGTCCCTGGATTCGTCTCCAGAGGAATACGACCTTACCACAAGCACCTCAAGAGGAGGCTTCTCTCAGCTCTAGGTATGTGAGAGGGACCCTCAGTTTGCGGCCTCAAGTGGAATGGACACCGCGATGCCCTGACTCGAAATAAGGCCAGATATCCCTGCAGTGACTTCAATGCAGGCTCGTCTTGCATCTCCCAGGACGAAAGGATGTCTGAATCCCCTGTGGAGACCACAGAGAAAGACTTAGTTCCCCACCTCATCGCGACCGATAGCCTCACATCCTTTGAAAACTCCAGAGGTACGCGGAGATCAGTGCCTCCAAAGGAGACGATGCCTGACTCCTCGTGAAACTTGACAGGAGTCCCAGGATTCCTGTGGCACTTGGAAAGGGACACTTGGTCTCCCGCCTCAGCTGGAGAGGCGTCCCAATTGCCCTGCAAAGCCTCGAGGAGAATCCAGAGTTGTCCCTCGCAACTAGGCAGGAGTCCTGACGTCGCTGAAGAAACACGTGGGTGGAAGGGCCATCCCCGTCGTAACTCGAGAATATACCCCAGGTTCCCGCCGCAACTCGAGAAAAACCATGAGACTTCCCCCTCGATGCGAGATGAGGCTCGATTCCCCTGCACTGCGTGCAGAGCAATTCCGTGTTGCACATCACACATGAAAGGAGCCTTGATTTCCTTGATGGCACTCCAGAGATACCCCAAGATCACTGTTTCAAGGATAGAGGGATCCTGAGGTCACTGTAGCAACACGAAAGAGTTCCGTGGGCCAAAAATCAACTCGAGATGAGAGGTTAGTCCCTGGCTTCGACTCCAGAGGAATACCACCTTACCACAAGCACCTCAAGAGGAGGCTTCTCTCAGCTCTAGGTATGTGAGAGGGACCCTCAGTTTGCGGCCTCAAGTGGAATGGACACCGCGATGCCCTGACGCGAAATAAGGCCGGATATCCCTGCAGTGACTTGAATGCAGGCTCGTCTTGCATCTCCCAAGACGAAAGGATGTCTGAATCCCCTGTGGAGAACACAGAGAAAGACCTAGTTCCCCACCTCATCGCGACCGGAGGCCTCACATCCTTTGAAAACTCCAGAGGTACGCGGAGATCAGTGCCTCCAAAGGAGACGATGCCTGACTCCTCGTGAAACTTGATAGGAGTCCCTGGATTCCTGTGGCACGTGGAAAGGGACCCATGGTCTCCCGCCTCAGCTGGAGAGGCGTCCCAATTGCCTTGCCAAGCCTCGAGGAGAATCCCGAGTTGTGTCTCGCAACTATGCAAGAGTCCTGACGTCGCTGAAGAAACACGTGGGTGGAAGGGCCATCCCCGTCGTAACTCGACAATATACCCCAGGTTCCCGCCGCAACTCGAGAAAAACCATGAGACTTCCCCCTCGCCGCGAGATGAGGCCCGATTCCCCTGCACTGCGTGCAGAGCAATTCCGTCTTGCACATCACACATGAAAGGAGCCTTGATTTCCTTGATGGCACTCCAGAGAAACCCCAAGAACACTGTTTCAAGGCTAGAGGGATCCTGAGGTCACTGTAGCAACACGAAAGAGCTCCGTGGACCAAGAATCAACACGAGATGAGAGGTTAGTCCCTGGCTTCGACTCCTGAGGAATACCACCTTACCACAAGCACCTCAAGAGGAGGCTTCTCTCAGCTCTAGGTATGTGAGAGGGATCCTGAGTTTGCGGCCTCAAGTGGAATGGACACCGCGATGCCCTGACTCGAAATAAGGCCGGATATCCCTGCAGTGACTTGAATGCAGGCTCGTCTTGCATCTCCCAAGAAGAAAGGATGTCTGAATCCCCTGTGGAGATCACAGAGAAACACCGAGTTCCCCACCTCATCGCGACCGGAGGCCTCACATCCCTTGAAAACCACAGAGGTACGCGGAGATCAGTGCCTCCAAAGGAGACGATGCCTGACTCCTCGTGAAACTTGATAGGAGTCCCAGGATTCCTGAGGCACGTGGAAAGGGACACTTGGTCTCCCGCCTCAGCTGAGAGGCGTCCCAATTGCCTTGCCAAGCCTCGAGGAGAATCCCGAGTTGTGTCTCGCAACTAGGCAAGAGTCCTGACGTGGCTGAACAAACTCGTGTGTGGAAGGGCCATCCCCGTCGTAACTCGAGAATATACCCCAGGTTCCCGCCGCAACTCGAGATAAACCATGAGACTTCCCCCTCGCCGCGAGATGAGGCCCGATTCCCCTGCACTGCGTGCAGAGCAATTCTGTTTTGCACATCACACATGAAAGGAGCCTTGATTTCCTTCATGGCATTCCAGAGAATCCCCAAGAACACTGTTTCAAGGCTAGAGGGATCCTGAGGTCACTGTAGCAACACGAAAGAGCTCCGTGGACCAAAAATCAACTCGAGATGAGAGGTTAGTCCCGGGCTTCGACTCCAGAGGAATACCACCTTACCACAAGCCCCTCAAGAGGAGGCTTCTCTCAGCTCTAGGTATGTGAGAAGGACCCTGAGTTTGTGGCCTCAAGTGGAATGGACACCGCGATGCCCTGATTCGAAATAAGGCCGGATATCCCTGCAGTGACTTGAATGCAGGCTCGTCTTGCATCTCCCAAGACGAAAGGGTGTCTGAATCCCCTGTGGAGACGACAGAGAAAGACCTAGTTCCCCACCTCATCGCGACAGGAGGCCTCAAATTCTTTGAAAACTCCAGACGTATGCGGAGATCAGTGCCTCCAAAGGAGAAGATGCCTGACTCCTCGTGAAACTTGATAGGAGACCCAGGATTCCTGTGGCACGTGGAAAGGGACACTTGGTCTCCCGTCTCAGCTGGAGAGGCGTTCCAATTGCCCTGCAAAGCCTCGAGGAGAATCCCAAGTTGTCCCTCGCAACTAGGCAGGAGTCCTGACGTCGCTGAAGAAACACGTGGGTGGAAGGGCCATCCCCGTCGTAACTCGAGAATATACCCCAGGTTCCCGCCGCAACTCGAGAAAAACCATGAGACTTCCCCCTCGCCGCGAGATGAGGCCCGATTTCCCTGCACTGCGTGCAGAGCAATTCCGTGTTGCACATCACACATGAAAGGAGCCTTGATTTCCTTGATGGCACTCCAGAGAAACCCCAAGAACACTGTTTCAAGGCTAGAGGGATCCTGAGGTCACTGTAGCAACACGAAAGAGCTCCGTGGACCAAAAATCAACTCGAGATGAGAGGTTAGTCCCGGGCTTCGACTCCAGAGGAATACCACCTTACCACAAGCCCCTCAAGAGGAGGCTTCTCTCAGCTCTAGGTATGTGAGAAGGACCCTGAGTTTGTGGCCTCAAGTGGAATGGACACCGCGATGCCCTGACTCGAAATAAGGCCGGATATCCCTGCAGTGACTTGAATGCAGGCTCGTCTTGCATCTCCCAAGACGAAAGGGTGTCTGAATCCCCTGTGGAGACCACAGAGAAACACCTAGTTCCCCACCTCATCGCGACCGGAGGCCTCACAATCTTTGAAACCTCCAGAGGTACGCGGAGATCAGTGCCTCCAAAGGAGACGATGCCTGACTCCTCGTGAAACTTGATAGGAGTCCCAGGATTCTTGTGGCACGTGGAAAGGGACCCTTGGTCTCCCGCCTCAGCTGGAGAGGCGTCCCAATTGCCCTGCCAAGCCTCGAGGAGAATCCCGAGTTGTCCCTCGCAACTAGGCAGGAGTCCTGACGTGGCTGAACAAACACGTGGGTGGAAGGGCCATCCCCGTCGTAACTCGAGAATATACCCCAGGTTCCCGCCGCAACTCGAGAAAAACCATGAGACTTCCCCCTCGATGCGAGATGAGGCCCGATTCCCCTGTACTGCGTGCAGAGCAATTCCGTCTTGCACATCACACATGAAAGGAGCCTTGATTTCCTTGATGGCACTCCAGAGAAACCCCAAGAACACTGTTTCAAGGATAGAGGGATCCTGAGGTCACTGTAGCAACACAAAAGAACTCTGTGGACTAAAAATCAACTCGAAAAGAGAGGTTAGTCCCTGGATTCGTCTCCAGAGGAATACGACCTTACCACAAGCACCTCAAGAGGAGGCTTCTCTCAGCTCTAGGTATGTGAGAGGGACCCTCAGTTTGCGGCCTCAAGTGGAATGGACACCGCGATGCCCTGACTCGAAATAAGGCCAGATATCCCTGCAGTGACTTCAATGCAGGCTCGTCTTGCATCTCCCAGGACGAAAGGATGTCTGAATCCCCTGTGGAAAGCACAGAGAAAGACTTAGTTCCCCACCTCATCGCGACCGATAGCCTCACATCCTTTGAAAACTCCAGAGGTACGCGGAGATCAGTGCCTCCAAAGGAGACGATGCCTGACTCCTCGTGAAACTTGACAGGAGTCCCAGGATTCCTGTGGCACTTGGAAAGGGACACTTGGTCTCCCGCCTCAGCTGGAGAGGCGTCCCAATTGCCCTGCCAAGCCTCGAGGAGAATCCAGAGTTGTCCCTCGCAACTAGGCAGGAGTCCTGACGTCGCTGAAGAAACACGTGGGTGGAAGGGCCATCCCCGTCGTAACTCGAGAATATACCCCAGGTTCCCGCCGCAACTCGAGAAAAACCATGAGACTTCCCCCTCGATGCGAGATGAGGCTCGATTCCCCTGCAATGCGTGCAGAGCAATTCCGTGTTGCACATCACACATGAAAGGAGCCTTGATTTCCTTGATGGCACTCCAGAGAAACCCCAAGAACACTGTTTCAAGGCTAGAGGGATCCTGAGGTCACTGTAGCAACACGAAAGAGTTCCGTGGGCCAAAAATCAACTCGAGATGAGAGGTTAGTCCCTGGCTTCGACTCCAGAGGAATACCACCTTACCACAAGCACCTCAAGAGGAGGCTTCTCTCAGCTCTAGGTATGTGAGAGGGACCCTCAGTTTGCGGCCTCAAGTGGAATGGACACCGCGATGCCCTGATGCGAAATAAGGCCGGATATCCCTGCAGTGACTTCAATGCAGGCTCGTCTTGCATCTCCCAAGACGAAAGGATGTCTGAATCCCCTGTGGAGAACACAGAGAAAGACCTAGTTCCCCACCTCATCGCGACCGGAGGCCTCACATCCTTTGAAAACTCCAGAGGTACGCGGAGATCAGTGCCTCCAAAGGAGACGATGCCTGACTCCTCGTGAAACTTGATAGGAGTCCCAGGATTCCTGTGGCACGTGGAAAGGGACCCTTGGTCTCCCGCCTCAGCTGGAGAGGCGTACCAATTGCCTTGCCAAGCCTCGAGGAGAATCCCGAGTTGTGTCTCGCAACTATGCAAGAGTCCTGACGTCGCTGAAGAAACACGTGGGTGGAAGGGCCATCCCCGTCGTAACTCGACAATATACCCCAGGTTCCCGCCGCAACTCGAGAAAAACCATGAGACTTCCCCCTCGCCGCGAGATGAGGCCCGATTCCCCTGCACTGCGTGCAGAGCAATTCCGTGTTGCACATCACACATGAAAGGAGCCTTGATTTCCTTGATGGCACTCCAGAGAAACCCCAAGAACACTGTTTCAAGGCTAGAGGGATCCTGAGGTCACTGTAGCAACACGAAAGAGCTCCGTGGACCAAGAATCAACACGAGATGAGAGGTTAGTCCCTGGCTTCGACTCCAGAGGAATACCACCTTACCACAAGCACCTCAAGAGGAGGCTTCTCTCAGCTCTAGGTATGTGAGAGGGATCCTGAGTTTGCGGCCTCAAGTGGAATGGACACCGCGATGCCCTGACTCGAAATAAGGCCGGATATCCCTGCAGTGACTTGAATGCAGGCTCGTCTTGCATCTCCCAAGAAGAAAGGATGTCTGAATCCCCTGTGGAGATCACAGAGAAACACCGAGTTCCCCACCTCATCGCGACCGGAGGCCTCACATCCTTTGAAAACCACAGAGGTACGCGGAGATCAGTGCCTCCAAAGGAGACGATGCCTGACTCCTCGGGAAACTTGATAGGAGTCCCAGGATTCCTGTGGCACGTGGAAAGTGACACTTGGTCTCCCGCCTCAGCTGAGAGGCGTCCCAATTGCCTTGCCAAGCCTCGAGGAGAATCCCGAGTTGTGTCTCGCAACTAGGCAAGAGTCCTGACGTGGCTGAACAAACACGTGTGTGGAAGGGCCATCCCCGTCGTAACTCGAGAATATACCCCAGGTTCCCGCCGCAACTCGAGAAAAACCATGAGACTTCCCCCTCGATGCGAGATGAGGCCCGATTCCCCTGCACTGCGTGCAGAGCAATTCCGTGTTGCACATCACACATGAAAGGAGCCTTGATTTCCTTGATGGCACTCCAGAGAAACCCCAAGAACACTGTTTCAAGGCTAGAGGGATCCTGAGGTCACTGTAGCAACACAAAAGAACTCTGTGGACCAAAAATCAACTCGAAAAGAGAGGTTAGTCCCTGGATTCGTCTCCAGAGGAATACGACCTTACCACAAGCACCTCAAGAGGAGGCTTCTCTCAGCTCTAGGTATGTGAGAGGGACCCTCAGTTTGCGGCCTCAAGTGGAATGGACACCGCGATGCCCTGACTCGAAATAAGGCCGGATATCCCTGCAGTGACTTCAATGCAGGCTCGTCTTGCATCTCCCAGGACGAAAGGATGTCTGAATCCCCTGTGGAAAGCACAGAGAAAGACTTAGTTCCCCACCTCATCGCGACCGATAGCCTCACATCCTTTGAAAACTCCAGAGGTACGCGGAGATCAGTGCCTCCAAAGGAGACGATGCCTGACTCCTCGTGAAACTTGACAGGAGTCCCAGGATTCCTGTGGCACTTGGAAAGGGACACTTGGTCTCCCGCCTCAGCTGGAGAGGCGTCCCAATTGCCCTGCCAAGACTCGAGGAGAATCCAGAGTTGTCCCTCGCAACAAGGCAGGAGTCCTGACGTCGCTGAACAAACACGTGGGTGGAAGGGCCATCCCCGTCGTAACTCGAGAATATACCCCAGGTTCCCGCCGCAACTCGAGAAAAACCATGAGACTTCCCCCTCGCCGCGAGATGAGGCCCGATTCCCCTGCACTGCGTGCAGAGCAATTCCGTGTTCCATATCACACATGAAAGGAGCCTTGATTTCCTTGATGGCACTCCAGAGAAACCCCAAGAACACTGTTTCAAGGCTAGAGGGATCCTGAGGTCACTGTAGCAGCACGAAAGAGCTCCGTGGACCAAAAATCAACTCGAGATGAGAGGTTAGTCCCTGGCTTCGACTCCAGAGGAATACCACCTTACCAGAAGCACCTCAAGAGGAGGCTTCTCTCAGCTCTAGGTATGTGAGAGGGACCCTGAGTTTGCGGCCTCAAGTGGAATGGACACCGCGATGCCCTGACTCGAAATAAGGCCGGATATCCCTGCAGTGACTGGAATGCAGGCTCGTCTTGCATCTCCCAAGACGAAAGGGTGTCTGAATCCCCTGTGGAGACCGCAGAGAAAGACCTAGTTCTCCACCTCATCGCGACAGGAGGCCTCAAATCCTTTGAAAACTCCAGAGGTATGCGGAGATCAGTGCCTCCAAAGGAGACGATGCCTGACTCCTCGTGAAACTTGATAGGAGACCCAGGATTCCTGTGGCACGTGGAAAGGGACCCTTGGTCTCCCGTCTCAGCTGGAGAGGCGTCCCAATTGCCCTGCAAAGCCTCGAGGAGAATCCGAGTTGTCCCTCGCAACTAGGCAGGAGTCCTGACGTCGCTGAAGAAACACGTGGGTGGAAGGGCCATCCTCGTCGTAACTCGAGAATATACCCCAGGTTCCCTCCGCAACTCGAGAAAAACCATGAGACTTCCCCCTCGCCGCGAGATGAGGCCCGATTCCCCTGCACTGCATGCAGAGCAATTCCGTGTTGCACATCACACATGAAAGGAGCCTTGATTTCCTTGATGGCACTCCAGAGAAACCCCAAGAACACTGTTTCAAGGCTAGAGGGATCCTGAGGTCACTGTAGCAACACGAAAGAGCTCCGTGGACCAAGAATCAACACGAGATGAGAGGTTAGTCCCTGGCTTCGACTCCTGAGGAATACCACCTTACCACAAGCACCTCAAGAGGAGGCTTCTCTCAGCTCTAGGTATGTGAGAGGGATCCTGAATTTGCGGCCTCAAGTGGAATGGACACCGCGGTGCCCTGACTCGAAATAAGGCCGGATATCCCTGCAGTGACTTGAATGCAGGCTCGTCTTGCATCTCCCAAGAAGAAAGGATGTCTGAATCCCCTGTGGAGACCACAGAGAAACACCTAGTTCTCCACTTCATCGCGACCGGAGGCCTCACATCCTTTGAAAACTCCAGAGGTACGCGGAGATCAGTGCCTCCAAAGGAGATGATCCCTGACTCCTCGTGAAACTTGATAGGAGTCCCAGGATTCTTGTGGCACGTGGAAAGGGACCCTTGGTCTCCCGCCTCAGCTGGAGAGGCGTTTCAATTGCCCTGCCAAGCCTCGAGGAGAATTCCGAGCTGTCCCTCGCAACTAGGCAGGAGTCCTGACGTGGCTGAAGAAACACGTGGGTGGAAGGGCAATCCCCGTCGTAACTCGAGAATATACCCCAGGTTCCCGCCGCAACTCGAGAAAAACCATGAGACTTCCCCCTCGATGCGAGATGAGGCCCGATTCCCCTGTACTGCGTGCAGAGCAATTCCGTCTTGCACATCACACATGAAAGGAGCCTTGATTTCCTTGATGGCACTCCAGAGAAACCCCAAGAACACTGTTTCAAGGCTAGAGGGATCCTGAGGTCACTGTAGCAACACGAAAGAACTCTGTGGACCAAAAATCAACTCGAAAAGAGAGGTTAGTCCCTGGATTCGTCTCCAGAGGAATACCACCTTACCACAAGCACCTCAAGAGGAGGCTTCTCTCAGCTCTAGGTATGTGAGAGGGACCCTGAGTTTGCGGCCTCAAGTGGAATGGACACCGCGATGCCCTGACTCGAAATAAGGCCGGATATCCCTGCAGTGACTTCAATGCAGGCTTGTCTTGCACCTCCCAGGACTAAAGGATGTCTGAATCCCCTGTGGAAAGCACAGAGAAAGACTTAGTTCCCCACCTCATCGCGACCGATAGCCTCACATCCTTTGAAAGCTCCAGAGGTACGCGGAGATCAGTGCCTCCAAAGGAGACGATGCCTGACTCCTCGTGAAACTTGATAGGAGTCCCAGGATTCCTGTGGCACTTGGAAAGGGACACTTGGTCTCCCGCAACAGCTGGAGAGGCGTCCCAATTGCCCTGCCAAGCCTCGAGGAGAATCCAGAGTTGTCCCTCGCAACTAGGCAGGAGTCCTGACGTCGCTGAAGAAACACGTGGGTGGAAGGGCCATCCCCGTCGTAACTCGAGAATATACCCCAGGTTCCCGCCGCAACTCGAGAAAAACCATGAGACTTCCCGCTCGCTGCGAGATGAGGCCCGATTCCCCTGCACTGCGTGCAGAGCAATTCCGTGTTGCACATCACACAGGAAAGGAGCCTTGATTTCCTTGATGGCACTCCAGAGATACCCCAAGAACACTGTTTCAAGGCTAGAGGGATCCTGAGGTCACTGTAGCAACACGAAAGAGCTCCGTGGACCAAGAATCAACACGAGATGAGAGGTTAGTCCCTGGCTTCGACTCCTGAGGAATACCACCTAACCACAAGCACCTCAAGAGGAGGCGGCTCTCAGCTCTAGGTATGTGAGAGGCACCCTGAGTTTGCGCTCTCAAGTGGAATGGACACCGCGATGCCCTGACTCGAAATAAGGCCGGATATCCCTGCAGTGACTGGAATGCAGGCTCGTCTTGCATCTCCCAAGAAAAGGGTGTCTGAATCCCCTGTGGAGACCACAGAGAAAGACCTAGTTCCCCACCTCATCGCGACAGGAGGCCTCAAATCCTTTGAAAACTCCAGAGGTATGCGGAGATCAGTGCCTCCAAAGGAGACGATGCCTGACTCCTCGTGAAACTTGATAGGAGACCCAGGATTCCTGTGGCACGTGGAAAGGGACACTTGGTCTCCCGTCTCAGCTGGAGAGGCGTCCCAATTGCCCTGCTAAGCCTCGAGGAGAATCCCGAGTTGTCCCTCGCAACTAGGCAGGAGTCCTGACGTCGCTGAAGAAACACGTGGGTGGAAGGGCCATTCCCGTCGTAACTCGAAAATATACCCTAGGTTCCCGCCGCAACTCGAGAAAAACCATGAGACTTCCCCCTCGCCGCTAGATGAGGCCCGATTCCCCTGCACTGCGTGCAGAGCAATTCCGTGTTGCACATCACACATGAAAGGAGCCTTGATTTCCTTGATGTCACTCCAGAGAAACCCCAAGAACACTGTTTCAAGGCTAGAGGGATCCTGAGGTCACTGTAGCAACACGAAAGAGCTCCGTGGGCCAAAAATCAACTCGAGATGAGAGGATAGTCCCTGGCTTCGACTCCAGAGGAATACCACCTTACCACAAGCACCTCAAGAGGAGGCTTCTCTCAGCTCTAGGTATGTGAGAGGGACCCTGAGTTTGCGGCCTCAAGTGGAATGGACACCGCGATGCCCTGACGTGAAATAAGGCTGGATATCCCTGCAGTGACTTGAATGCAGGCTCGTCTTGCATCTCCCAAGATGAAAGGATGTCTGAATCCCCTGTAGAGACCACAGAGAAAGACCTAGTTCCCCACCTCATCGCGACCGGAGGCCTCACATCCTTTGAAAACTCCAGAGGTACGCAGAGATCAGTGCCTCCAAAGGAGACGATGCCTGACTCCTCGTGAAACTTGATAGGAGTCCCAGGATTCCTGTGGCACGTGGAAAGGGACCCTTGGTTTCCCTCCTCAGCTGGAGAGGCGTCCCAATTGCCTTGTCAAGCCTCGAGGAGAATCCCGAGTTGTGTCTCGCAACTAGGCAGGAGTCCTGACGTGGCTGAACAAACACGTGTGTGGAAGGGCCATCCCCGTCGTAACTCGAGAATATACCCCAGGTTCCCGCCGCAACTCGAGAAAAACCATGAGACTTCCCCCTCGCCGCGAGATGAGGCCCGATTCCCCTGCACTGCGCGCAGAGCAATTCCGTGTTGCACATCACACATGAAAGGAACCTTGATTTCCTTGATGGCACTCCAGAGAAACCCCAAGAACACTGTTTCAAGGCTAGAGGGATCCTGAGGTCACTGTAGCAACACGAAAGAACTCTGTGGACCAAAAATCAACTCGAAAAGAGAGGTTAGTCCCTGGATTCATCTCCAGAGGAATACCACCTTACCACAAGCACCTCAAGAGGAGGCTTCTCTCAGCTTTAGGTATGTGAGAGGGACCCTGAGTTTGCGGCCTCAAGTGGAATGGACACCGCGATGCCCTGACTCGAAATAAGGCCGGATATCCCTGCAGTGACTTCAATGCAGGCTCGTCTTGCATCTCCCAGGACGAAAGTATGTCTGAATCCCCTGTGGAAAGCACAAAGAAAGACTTAGTTCCCCACCTCATCGCGACCGATAGCCTCACATCCTTTGAAAACTCCAGAGGTACGCGGAGATCAGTGCCTCCAAAGGAGACGATACCTGACTCCTCGTGAAACTTGATAGGAGTCCCAGGATTCCTGTGGCACGTGGAAAGGGACCCTTGGTCTCCCGCCTCAGCTGGAGAGGCGTCCCAATTGCCTTGCCAAGCCTCGAGGAGAATCCCGAGTTGTGTCTCGCAACTAGGCAAGAGTCCTGACGTGGCTGAACAAACACGTGGGTGGAAGGGCCATCCCCGTCGTAACTCGAGAATATACCCCAGGTTCCCGCCGCAACTCGAGAAAAACCATGAGACTTCCCCCTCGCCGCGAGATGAGGCCCGATTCCCCTGCACTGCGTGCACAGCAATTCTGTGTTGCACATCACACATGAAAGGAGCCTTGATTTCCTTCACGGCACTCCAGAGAAACCCCAAGAACACTGTTTCAAGGCTAGAGGGATCCTGAGGTCACTGTAGCAACACGAAAGAGCTCCGTGGACCAAAAATCAACTCGAGATGAGAGGTTAGTCCCTGGCTTCGACTCCAGAGGAATACCACCTTACCACAAGCACCTCAAGAGGAGGCTTCTCTCAGCTCTAGGTATGTGAGAGGGACCCTGAGTTTGCGGCCTCAAGTGGAATGGACAACACGATGCCCTGACTCGAAATAAGGCCGGATATCCCTGCAGTGACTGGAATGCAGGCTCGTCTTGCATCTCCCACGACGAAAGGGTGTCTGAATCCCCTGTGGAGACCAGAGAGAAAGAACTAGTTCCCCACCTCATTGCGACAGGAGGCCTCAAATCCTTTGAAAACTCCAGAGGTATGCGGAGATCAGTGCCTCCAAAGGAGACGATGCCTGACTCCTCGTGAAACTTGATAGGAGACCCAGGATTCCTGTGGCACGTGGAAAGGGACCCTTGGTCTCCCGTCTCAGCTGGAGAGGCGTCCCAATTGCCCTGCAAAGCCTCGAGGAGAATCCAGAATTGTCCCTCGCAACTAGGCAGGAGTCCTGACGTCGCTGAACAAACACGTGGGTGGAAGGGCCATCCCCGTCGTAACTCGAGAATATACCCCAGGTTCCCGCCGCAACTCGAGAAAAACCATGAGACTTCCCCCTCGCCGCGAGATGAGGCCCGATTCCCCTGCACTGCATGCAGAGCAATTCCGTGTTGCACATCACACATGAAAGGAGCCTTGATTTCCTTGATGGCACTCCAGAGAAACCCCAAGAACACTGTTTCAAGGCTAGAGGGATCCTGAGGTCACTGTAGCAACACGAAAGAGCTCCGTGGGCCAAAAATCAACTCGAGATGAGAGGTTAGTCCCTGGCTTCGACTCCAGAGGAATACCACCTTACCACAAGCACCTCAAGAGGAGGCTTCTCTCAGCTCTAGGTATGTGAGAGGGACCCTGAGTTTGCGGCCTCAAGTGGAATGGACACCGCGATGCCCTGACGCGAAATAAGGCTGGATATCCCTGCAGTGACTTGAATGCAGGCTCGTCTTGCATCTCCCAAGATGAAAGGATGTCTGAATCCCCTGTGGAGACCACAGAGAAAGACCTAGTTCCCCACCTCATCGCGACCGGAGGCCTCACATCCTTTGAAAACTCCAGAGGTACGCGGAGATCAGTGCCTCCAAAGGAGACGATGCCTGACTCCTCGTGAAACTTGATAGGAGTCCCAGGATTCCTGTGGCACGTGGAAAGGGACCCTTGGTCTCCCGCCTCAGCTGGAGAGGCGTCCCAATTGCCTTGCCAAGCCTCGAGGAGAATCCCGAGTTGTGTCTCGCAACTAGGCAAGAGTCCTGACGTGGCTGAACAAACACGTGTGTGGAAGGGCCATCCCCGTCGTAACTCGAGAATATACCCCAGGTTCCCGCCGCAACTCGAGAAAAACCATGAGACTTCCCCCTCGCCGCGAGATGAGGCCCGATTCCCCTGCACTGCGCGCAGAGCAATTCTGTGTTGCACATCACACATGAAAGGAGCCTTGATTTCCTTGATGGCACTCCAGAGAAACCCCAAGAACACTGTTTCAAGGCTAGAGGGATCCTGAGGTCACTGTAGCAACACGAAAGAGCTCCGTGGACCAAAAATCAACTCGAGATGAGAGGTTAGTCCCTGGCTTCGACTCCAGAGGAATACCACCTTACCACAAGCACCTCAAGAGGAGGCTTCTCTCAGCTCTAGGTATGTGAGAGGGACCCTGAGTTTGCGGCCTCAAGTGGAATGGACACCGCGATGCCCTGACGTGAAATAAGGCTGGATATCCCTGCAGTGACTTGAATGCAGGCTTGTCTTGCATCTCCCAAGATGAAAGGATGTCTGAATCCCCTGTAGAGACCACAGAGAAAGACCTAGTTCCCCACCTCATCGCGACCGGAGGCCTCACATCCTTTGAAAACTCCAGAGGTACGCGGAGATCAGTGCCTCCAAAGGAGACGATGCCTGACTCCTCGTGAAACTTGATAGGAGTCCCAGGATTCCTGTGGCACGTGGAAAGGGACCCTTGGTCTCCCTCCTCAGCTGGAGAGGCGTCCCAATTGCCTTGTCAAGCCTCGAGGAGAATCCCGAGTTGTGTCTCGCAACTAGGCAGGAGTCCTGACGTGGCTGAACAAACACGTGTGTGGAAGGGCCATCCCCGACGTAACTCGAGAATATACCCCAGGTTCCCGCCGCAACTCGAGAAAAACCATGAGACTTCCCCCTCGCCGCGAGATGAGGCCCGATTCCCCTGTACTGCGTGCAGAGCAATTCCGTCTTGCACATCACACATGAAAGGAGCCTTGATTTCCTTGATGGCACTCCAGAGAAACCCCAAGAACACTGTTTCAAGGCTAGAGGGATCCTGAGGTCACTGTAGCAACACGAAAGAACTCTGTGGACCAAAAATCAACTCGAAAAGAGAGGTTAGTCCCTGGATTCGTCTCCAGAGGAATACCACCTTACCACAAGCACCTCAAGAGGAGGCTTCTCTCAGCTCTAGGTATGTGAGAGGGACCCTGAGTTTGCGGCCTCAAGTGGAATGGACACCGCGATGCCCTGACTCGAAATAAGGCCGGATATCCCTGCAGTGACTTCAATGCAGGCTCGTCTTGCATCTCCCAGGACGAAAGGATGTCTGAATCCCCTGTGGAAAGCACAAAGAAAGACTTAGTTCCCCACCTCATCGCGACCGATAGCCTCACATCCTTTGAAAACTCCAGAGGTACGCGGAGATCAGTGCCTCCAAAGGAGACGATGCCTGACTCCTCGTGAAACTTGATAGGAGTCCCAGGATTCCTGTGGCACGTGGAAAGGGACCCTTGGTCTCCCGCCTCAGCTGGAGAGCCGTCCCAATTGCCTTGCCAAGCCTCGAGGAGAATCCCGAGTTGTGTCTCGCAACTAGGCAAGAGTCCTGACGTGGCTGAACAAACACGTGGGTGGAAGGGCCATCCCCGTCGTAACTCGAGAATATACCCCAGGTTCCCGCCGCAACTCGAGAAAAACCATGAGACTTCCCCCTCGCCGCGAGATGAGGCCCGATTCCCCTGCACTGCGTGCACAGCAATTCTGTGTTGCACATCACACATGAAAGGAGCCTTGATTTCCTTCATGGCACTCCAGAGAAACCCCAAGAACACTGTTTCAAGGCTAGAGGGATCCTGAGGTCACTGTAGCAACACGAAAGAGCTCCGTGGACCAAAAATCAACTCGAGATGAGAGGTTAGTCCCTGGCTTCGACTCCAGAGGAATACCACCTTACCACAAGCACCTCAAGAGGAGGCTTCTCTCAGCTCTAGGTATGTGAGAGGGACCCTGAGTTTGCGGCCTCAAGTGGAATGGACACCACGATGCCCTGACTCGAAATAAGGCCGGATATCCCTGCAGTGACTGGAATGCAGGCTCGTCTTGCATCTCCCAAGACGAAAGGGTGTCTGAATGCCCTGTGGAGACCACAGAGAAAGACCTAGTTCCCCACCTCATCGCGACAGGAGGCCTCAAATCCTTTGAAAACTCCAGAGGTATGCGGAGATCAGTGCCTCCAAAGGAGACGATGCCTGACTCCTCGTGAAACTTGATAGGAGACCCAGGATTCCTGTGGCACGTGGAAAGGGACCCTTGGTCTCCCGTCTCAGCTGGAGAGGCGTCCCAATTGCCCTGCAAAGCCTCGAGGAGAATCCAGAGTTGTCCCTCGCAACTAGGCAGGAGTCCTGACGTCGCTGAACAAACACGTGGGTGGAAGGGCCATCCCCGTCGTAACTCGAGAATATACCCCAGGTTCCCGCCGCAACTCGAGAAAAACCATGAGACTTCCCCCTCGCCGCGAGATGAGGCCCGATTCCCCTGCACTGCATGCAGAGCAATTCCGTGTTGCACATCACACATGAAAGGAGCCTTGATTTCCTTGATGGCACTCCAGAGAAACCCCAAGAACACTGTTTCAAGGCTAGAGGGATCCTGAGGTCACTGTAGCAACACGAAAGAGCTCCGTGGGCCAAAAATCAACTCGAGATGAGAGGTTAGTCCCTGGCTTCGACTCCAGAGGAATACCACCTTACCACAAGCACCTCAAGAGGAGGCTTCTCTCAGCTCTAGGTATGTGAGAGGGACCCTGAGTTTGCGGCCTCAAGTGGAATGGACACCGCGATGCCCTGACGCGAAATAAGGCTGGATATCCCTGCAGTGACTTGAATGCAGGCTCGTCTTGCATCTCCCAAGATGAAAGGATGTCTGAATCCCCTGTGGAGACCACAGAGAAAGACCTAGTTCCCCACCTCATCGCGACCGGAGGCCTCATATCCTTTGAAAACTCCAGCGGTACGCGGAGATCAGTGCCTCCAAAGGAGACGATGCCTGACTCCTCGTGAAACTTGATAGGAGTCCCAGGATTCCTGTGGCACGTGGAAAGGGACCCTTGGTCTCCCGCCTCAGCTGGAGAGGCGTCCCAATTGCCTTGCCAAGCCTCGAGGAGAATCCCGAGTTGTGTCTCGCAACTAGGCAAGAGTCCTGACGTGGCTGAACAAACACGTGTGTAGAAGGGCCATCCCCGTCGTAACTCGAGAATATACCCCAGGTTCCCGCCGCAACTCGAGAAAAACCATGAGACTTCCCCCTCGCCGCGAGATGAGGCCCGATTCCCCTGCACTGCGTGCACGGCAATTCTGTGTTGCACATCACACATGAAAGGAGCCTTAATTTCCTTCATGGCACTCCAGAGAAACCCCAAGAACACTGTTTCAAGGCTAGAGGGATCCTGAGGTCACTGTAGCAACACGAAAGAGCTCCGTGGACCAAAAATCAACTCGAGATGAGAGGTTAGTCCCTGGCTTCGACTCCAGAGGAATACCACCTTACCACAAGCACCTCAAGAGGAGGCTTCTCTCAGCTCTAGGTATGTGAGAGGGACCCTGAGTTTGCGGCCTCAAGTGGAATGGTCAACACGATGCCCTGACTCGAAATAAGGCCGGATATCCCTGCAGTGACTGGAATGCAGGCTCGTCTTGCATCTCCCAAGACGAAAGGGTGTCTGAATCCCCTGTGGAGACCACAGAGAAAGACCTAGTTCCCCACCTCATCGCGACAGGAGGCCTCAAATCCTTTGAAAACTCCAGAGGTATGCGGAGATCAGTGCCTCCAAAGGAGACGATGCCTGACTCCTCGTGAAACTTGATAGGAGACCCAGGATTCCTGTGGCACGTGGAAAGGGACCCTTGGTCTCCCGTCTCAGCTGGAGAGGCGTCCCAATTGCCCTGCAAAGCCTCGAGGAGAATCCCGAGTTGTCCCTCGCAACTAGGCAGGAGTCCTGACATGGCTGAACACACACGTGTGTGGAAGGGCCATCCCCGTCGTAACTCGAGAATATACCCCAGGTTCCCGCCGCAACTCGAGAAAAACCATGAGACTTCCCCCTCGCCGCGAGATGAGGCCCGATTCCCCTGCACTGCGTGCAGAGCAATTCCGTGTTGCACATCACACATGAAAGGAGCCTTGATTTCCTTGATGGCACTCCAGAGAAACCCCAAGAACACTGTTTCAAGGCTAGAGGGATCCTGAGGTCACTGTAGCAACACCAAAGAGCTCCGTGGACCAAGATTCAACACGAGATGAGAGATTAGTCCCTGGCTTCGACTCCTGAGGAATACCACCTTACCACAAGCACCTCAAGAGGAGGCTTCTCTCAGCTCTAAGTATGTGAGAGGGATCCTGAGTTTGCGGCCTCAAGTGGAATGGACACCGCGATGCCCTGACTCGAAATAAGGCCGGATATCCCTGCAGTGACTTGAATGCAGGCTCGTCTTGCATCTCCCAAGAAGAAAGGATGTCTGAATCCCCTGTGGAGATTACAGAGAAACACCTAGTTCCCCACCTCATCGCGACCGGAGGCCTCACATCCTTTGAAAACTCCAGAGGTATGCGGAGATCAGTGCCTCCAAAGGAGACGATGCCTGACTCCTCGTGAAACTGATAGGAGTCCCAGGATTCTTGTGGCACGTGGAAAGGGACCCTTGGTCTCCCGCCTCAGCTGGAGAGGCGTTCCAATTGCCCTGCCAAGCCTCGAGGAGAATCCCGAGTTGTCCCTCGCAACTAGGCAGGAGACCTGATGTGGCTGAACAAACACGTGGGTGGAAGGGCCATCCCCGTCGTAACTCGAGAATATACCCCAGGTTCCCGCCGCAACTCGAGAAAAACCATGAGACTTCCCCCTCGATGCTAGATGAGGCCGATTCCCCTGTACTGCGTGCAGAGCAATTCCGTCTTGCACATCACACATGAAAGGAGCCTTGATTTCCTTGATGGCACTCCAGAGAAACCCCAAGAACACTGTTTCAAGGCTAGAGGGATCCTGAGGTCACTGTAGCAACACGAAAGAACTCTGTGGACCAAAAATCAACTCGAAAAGAGAGGTTAGTCCCTGGATTCGTCTCCAGAGGAATACCACCTTACCACAAAAACCTCAAGAGGAGGCTTCTCTCAGCTCTAGGTATGTGAGAGGGACCCTGAGTTTGCGGCCTCAAGTGGAATGGACACCGCGATGCCCTGACGCGAAATAAGGCTGGATATCCCTGCAGTGACTTGAATGCAGGCTCGTCTTGCATCTCCCAAGATGAAAGGATGTCTGAATCCCCTGTGGAGACCACAGAGAAAGACCTAGTTCCCCACCTCATCGCGACCGGAGGCCTCACATCCTTTGAAAACTCCAGAGGTACGCAGAGATCAGTGCCTCCAAAGGAGACGATGCCTGACTCCTCGTGAAACTTGATAGGAGTCCCAGGATTCCTGTGGCACGTGGAGAGGGACACTTGGTCTCCCGCCTCAGCTGGAGAGGCGTCTCAATTGCCTTGCCAAGCCTCGAGGAGAATCCCGAGTTGTGTCTCGCAACTAGGCAAGAGTCCTGACGTGGCTGAACAAACACGTGTGTGGAAGGGCCATCCCCGTCGTAACTCGAGAATATACCCCAGGTTCCCGCCGCAACTCGAGAAAAACCATGAGACTTCCCCCTCGCCGCGAGATGAGGCCCGATTCCCCTGCACTGCGTGCACAGCAATTCTGTGTTGCACATCACACATGAAAGGAGCCTTGATTTCCTTGATGGCACTCCAGAGAAACCCCAAGAACACTGTTTCAAGGCTAGAGGGAACCTGAGGTCACTGTAGCAACACGAAAGAACTCTGTGGACCAAAAATCAACTTGAAAAGAGAGGTTAGTCCCTGGATTCGTCTCCAGAGGAATACCACCTTACCACAAGCACCTCAAGAGGAGGCTTCTCTCAGCTCTAGGTATGTGAGAGGGACCCTGAGTTTGCGGCCTCAAGTGGAATGGACACCGCGATGCCCTGACTCGAAATAAGGCCGGATATCCCTGCAGTGACTTCAATGCAGGCTCGTCTTGCATCTCCCAGGACGAAAGGATGTCTGAATCCCCTGTGGAAAGCACAGAGAAAGACTTAGTTCCCCACCTCATCGCGACCGATAGCCTCACATCCTTTGAAAACTCCAGAGGTACGCGGAGATCAGTGCCTCCAAAGGAGACGATGCCTGACTCCTCGTGAAACTTGATAGGAGTCCCAGGATTCCTGTGGCACGTGGAAAGGGACCCTTGGTCTCCCGCCTCAGCTGGAGAGGCGTCCCAATTGCCCTGCCAAGCCTCGAGGAGAATCCAGAGTTGTCCCTCGCAACTAGGCAGGAGTCCTGACGTCGCTGAAGAAACACGTGGGTGGAAGGGCCATCCCCGTCGTAACTCGAGAATATACCCCAGGTTCCCGCCGCAACTCGAGAAAAACCATGAGACTTCCCCCTCGCCGCGAGATGAGACCCGATTCCCCTGCACTGCGTGCAGAGCAATTCCGTGTTGCACATCACACATGAAAGGAGCCTTGATTTCCTTGATGGCACTCCAGAGAAACCCCAAGAACACTGTTTCAAGGCTAGAGGGATCCTGAGGTCACTGTAGCAACACGAAAGAGCTCCGTGGGCCAAAAATCAACTCGAGATGAGAGGTTAGTCCCTGGCTTCGACTCCAGAGGAATACCACCTTACCACAAGCACCTCAAGAGGAGGCTTCTCTCAGCTCTAGGTATGTGAGAGGGACCCTGAGTTTGCGGCCTCAAGTGGAATGGACACCGCGATGCCCTGACGTGAAATAAGGCTGGATATCCCTGCAGTGACTTGAATGCAGGCTCGTCTTGCATCTCCCAAGATGAAAAGATTTCTGAATCCCCTGGGGAGACCACAGAGAAAGACCTAGTTCCCCACCTCATCGCGACCGGAGGCCTCACATCCTTTGAAAACTCCAGAGGTACGCGGAGATCAGTGCCTCCAAAGGAGACGATGCCTGACTCCTCGTGAAACTTGATAGGAGTCCCAGGATTCCTGTGGCACGTGGAATGGGACCCTTGGTCTCCTGCCTCAGCTGGAGAGGCGTCCCAATTGCCTTGTCAAGCCTCGAGGAGAATCCCGAGTTGTGTCTCGCAACTAGGCAGGAGTCCTGACGTGGCTGAACAAACACGTGTGTGGAAGGGCCATTCCCGTCGTAACTCGAGAATATACCCCAGGTTCCCGCCGCAACTCGAGAAAAACCATGAGACTTCCCCCTCGCCGCGAGATGAGGCCCGATTCCCCTGCACTGCGCGCAGAGCAATTCTGTGTTGCACATCACACATGAAAGGAGCCTTGATTTCCTTGATGGCACTCCAGAGAAACCCCAAGAACACTGTTTCAAGGCTAGAGGGATCCTGAGGTCACTGTAGCAACACGAAAGAACTCTGTGGACCAAAAATCAACTCGAAAAGAGAGGTTAGTCCCTGGATTCGTCTCCAGAGGAATACCACCTTACCACAAGCATCTCAAGAGGAGGCTTCTCTCAGCTCTAGGTATGTGAGAGGGACCCTGAGTTTGCGGCCTCAAGTGGAATGGACACCGCGATGCCCTGACTCGAAATAAGGCCGGATATCCCTGCAGTGACTTCAATGCAGGCTCGTCTTTCATCTCCCAGGACGAAAGGATGTCTGAATCCCCTGTGGAAAGCACAGAGAAAGACTTAGTTCCCCACCTCATCGCGACCGATAGCCTCACATCCTTTGAAAACTCCAGAGGTATGCGGAGATCAGTGCCTCCAAAGGAGACGATGCCTGACTCCTCGTGAAACTTGATAGGAGTCCCAGGATTCCTGTGGCACGTGGAAAGGGACCCTTGGTCTCCCGCCTCAGCTGGAGAGGCGTCCCAATTGCCCTGCCAAGCCTCGAGGAGAATCCAGAGTTGTCCCTCGCAACTAGGCAGGAGTCCTGACGTCGCTGAAGAAACACGTGGGTGGAAGGGCCATCCCCGTCGTAACTCGAGAATATACCCCAGGTTCCCGCCGCAACTCGAGAAAACCCATGAGACTTCCCCCTCGCCGCGAGATGAGGCCCGATTCCCCTGCACTGCGTGCAGAGCAATTCCGTGTTGCACATCACACATGAAAGGAGCCTTGATTTCCTTCATGGCACTCCAGAGAAACCCCAAGAACACTGTTTCAAGGCTAGAGGGATCCTGAGGTCACTGTAGCAACACGAAAGAGCTCCGTGGGCCAAAAATCAACTCGAGATGAGAGGTTAGTCCCTGGCTTCGACTCCAGAGGAATACCACCTTACCACAAGCACCTCAAGAGGAGGCTTCTCTCAGCTCTAGGTATGTGAGAGGGACCCTGAGTTTGCGGCCTCAAGTGGAATGGACACCGCGATGCCCTGACGTGAAATAAGGCTGGATATCCCTGCAGTGACTTGAATGCAGGCTCGTCTTGCATCTCCCAAGATGAAAAGATTTCTGAATCCCCTGTGGAGACCACAGAGAAAGACCTAGTTCCCCACCTCATCGCGACCGGAGGCCTCACATCCTTTAAAAACTCCAGAGGTACGCGGAGATCAGTGCCTCCAAAGGAGACGATGCCTGACTCCTCGTGAAACTTGATAGGAGTCCCAGGATTCCTGTGGCACGTGGAAAGGGACCCTTGGTCTCCCGCCTCAGCTGGAGAGGCGTCCCAATTGCCCTGCCAAGCCTCGAGGAGAATCCAGAGTTGTCCCTCGCAACTAGGCAGGAGTCCTGACGTCGCTGAAGAAACACGTGGGTGGAAGGGCCATCCCCGTCGTAACTCGAGAATATACCCCAGGTTCCCGCCGCAACTCGAGAAAAACCATGAGACTTCCCCCTCGCCGCGAGATGAGGCCCGATTCCCCTGCACTGCGTGCAGAGCAATTCCGTGTTGCACATCACACATGAAAGGAGCCTTGATTTCCTTGATGGCACTCCAGAGAAACCCCAAGAACACTGTTTCAAGGCTAGAGGGATCCTGAGGTCACTGTAGCAACACGAAAGAGCTCCGTGGGCCAAAAATCAACTCGAGATGTGAGGTTAGTCCCTGGCTTCGACTCCAGAGGAATACCACCTTACCACAAGCACCTCAAGAGGAGGCTTCTCTCAGCTCTAGGTATGTGAGAGGGACCCTGAGTTTGCGGCCTCAAGTGGAATGGACACCGCGATGCCCTGACGTGAAATAAGGCTGGATATCCCTGCAGTGACTTGAATGCAGGCTCGTCTTGCATCTCCCAAGATGAAAAGATTTCTGAATCCCCTGGGGAGACCACAGAGAAAGACCTAGTTCCCCACCTCATCGCGACCGGAGGCCTCACATCCTTTGAAAACTCCAGAGGTACGCGGAGATCAGTGCCTCCAAAGGAGACGATGCCTGACTCCTCGTGAATCTTGATAGGAGTCCCAGGATTCCTGTGGCACGTGGAATGGGACCCTTGGTCTCCTGCCTCAGCTGGAGAGGCGTCCCAATTGCCTTGTCAAGCCTCGAGGAGAATCCCGAGTTGTGTCTCGCAACTAGGAAGGAGTCCTGACGTGGCTGAACAAACACGTGTGTGGAAGGGCCATCCCCGTCGTAACTCGAGAATATACCCCAGGTTCCCGCCGCAACTCGAGAAAAACCATGAGACTTCCCCCTCGCCGCGAGATGAGGCCCGATTCCCCTGCACTGCGCGCAGAGCAATTCTGTGTTGCACATCACACATGAAAGGAGCCTTGATTTCCTTGATGGCACTCCAGAGAAACCCCAAGAACACTGTTTCAAGGCTAGAGGGATCCTGAGGTCACTGTAGCAACACGAAAGAACTCTGTGGACCAAAAATCAACTCGAAAAGAGAGGTTAGTCCCTGGATTCGTCTCCAGAGGAATACCACCTTACCACAAGCATCTCAAGAGGAGGCTTCTCTCAGCTCTAGGTATGTGAGAGGGACCCTGAGTTTGCGGCCTCAAGTGGAATGGACACCGCGATGCCCTGACTCGAAATAAGGCCGGATATCCCTGCAGTGACTTCAATGCAGGCTCGTCTTGCATCTCCCAGGACGAAAGGATGTCTGAATCCCCTGTGGAAAGCACAGAGAAAGACTTAGTTCCCCACCTCATCGTGACCGATAGCCTCACATCCTTTGAAAACTCCAGAGGTACGCGGAGATCAGTGCCTCCAAAGGAGACGATGCCTGACTCCTCGTGAAACTTGATAGGAGTCCCAGGATTCCTGTGGCACGTGGAAAGGGACCCTTGGTCTCCCGCCTCAGCTGGAGAGGCGTCCCAATTGCCCTGCCAAGCCTCGAGGAGAATCCAGAGTTGTCCCTCGCAACTAGGCAGGAGTCCTGACGTCGCTGAAGAAACACGTGGGTGGAAGGGGCATCCCCGTCGTAACTCGAGAATATACCCCAGGTTCCCGCCGCAACTCGAGAAAAACCATGAGACTTCCCCCTCGCCGCGAGATGAGGCCCGATTCCCCTGCACTGCGTCAGAGCAATTCCGTGTTGCACATCACACATGAAAGGAGCCTTGATTTCCTTGATGGCACTCCAGAGAAACTCCAAGAACACTGTTTCAAGGCTAGAGGGATCCTGAGGTCACTGTAGCAACACAAAAGAGCTCCGTGGGCCAAAAATTAACACGAGATGAGAGGTTTGTCCCTGGCTTCGACTCCAGAGGAATACCACCTTACCACAAGCACCTCAAGAGGAGGCTTCTCTCAGCTCTAGGTATGTGAGAGGGACCCTGAGTTTGCGGCCTCAAGTGGAATGGACACCGCGATGCCCTGACTCGAAATAAGGCCGGATATCCCTGCAGTGACTGGAATGCAGGCTCGTCTTGCATCTCCCAAGACGAAAGGGTGTCTGAATCCCCTGTGGAGACCACAGAGAAAGACCTAGTTCCCCACCTCATCACGACAGGAGGCCTCAAATCCTTTGAAAACTCCAGAGGTATGCGGAGATCAGTGCCTCCAAAGGAGACGATGCCTGACTCCTCGTGAAACTTGATAGGAGACCCAGGATTCCTGTGGAACGTGGAAAGGGACCCTTGGTCTCCCGTCTCAGCTGGAGAGGCGTCCCAATTGCCCTGCCAAGCCTCGAGGAGAATCCCGAGTTGTCCCTCGCAACTAGGCAGGAGTCCTGACATGGCTGAACACACACGTGTGTGGAAGGGATATCCCCGTTGTAACTCGAGAATATACCCCAAGTTCCCACCGCAACTCGAGAAAAACCATGAGACTTCCCCTTCGCCGCAAAATGAGGCCCGATTCCCCTGCACTGCTGCAGAGCAATTCCGTCTTGCACATCACACATGAAAGGAGCCTTGATTTCCTTGATGGCACTCCAGAGAAACCCCAAGAACACTGTTTCAAGGCTAGAGGGATCCTGAGGTCACTGTAGCAACACGAAAGAGCTCCGTGGGCCAAAAATCAACTCGAGATGAGAGGTTAGTCCCTGGCTTCGACTCCAGAGGAATACCACCTTACCACAAGCACCTCAAGAGGAGGCTTCTCTCAGCTCTAGGTATGTGAGAGGGACCCTGAGTTTGCAGCCTCAAGTGGAATGGACACCGCGATGCCCTGACGCGAAATAAGGCTGGATATCCCTGCAGTGACTTGAATGCAGGCTCGTCTTGCAACTCCCAAGATGAAAGGATGTCTGAATCCCCTGTGGAGACCACAGAGAAAGACCTAGTTCCCCACCTCATCGCGACCGGAGGCCTCATATCCTTTGAAAACTCCAGAGGTACGCGGAGATCAGTGCCTTCAAAGGAGACGATGCCTGACTCCTCGTGAAACTTGATAGGAGTCCCAGGATTCCTGTGGCACGTGGAAAGGGACCCTTGGTCTCCCGCCTCAGCTGGAGAGGCGTCCCAATTGCCTTGCCAAGCCTCGAGGAGAATCCCGAGTTGTGTCTCCCAACTAGGCAAGAGTCCTGACGTGGCTGAACAAACACGTGTGTGGAAGGGCCATCCCCGTCGTAACTCGAGAATATACCCCAGGTTCCCGCCGCAACTCGAGAAAAACCATGAGACTTCCCCCTCGCCGCGAGATGAGACCCGATTCCCCTGCACTGCGTGCAGAGCAATTCCGTGTTGCACATCACACATGAAAGGAGCCTTGATTTCCTTGATGGCACTCCAGAGAAACCCCAAGAACACTGTTTCAAGGCTAGAGGGATCCTGAGGTCACTGTAGCAACACGAAAGAGCTCCGTGGACCAAAAATCAACTCGAGATGAGAGGTTAGTCCCTGGCTTCGACTCCAGAGGAATACCACCTTACCACAAGCACCTCAAGAGGAGGCTTCTCTCAGCTCTAGGTATGTGAGAGGGACCCTGAGTTTGCGGCCTCAAGTGGAATGGACACCGCGATGCCCTGACGTGAAATAAGGCTGGATATCCCTGCAGTGACTTGAATGCAGGCTCGTCTTGCATCTCCCAAGATGAAAAGATTTCTGAATCCCCTGGGGAGACCACAGAGAAAGACCTAGTTCCCCACCTCATCGCGACCGGAGGCCTCACATCCTTTGAAAACTCCAGAGGTACGCGGAGATCAGTGCCTCCAAAGGAGACGATGCCTGACTCCTCGTGAAACTTGATAGGAGTCCCAGGATTCCTGTGGCACGTGGAATGGGACCCTTGGTCTCCTGCCTCAGCTGGAGAGGCGTCCCAATTGCCTTGTCAAGCCTCGAGGAGAATCCCGAGTTGTGTCTCGCAACTAGGCAGGAGTCCTGACGTGGCTGAACAAACACGTGTGTGGAAGGGCCATCCCCGTCGTAACTCGAGAATATACCCCAGGTTCCCGCCGCAACTCGAGAAAAACCATGAGACTTCCCCCTCGCCGCGAGATGAGGCCCGATTCCCCTGCACTGCGCGCAGAGCAATTCTGTGTTGCACATCACACATGAAAGGAGCCTTGATTTCCTTGATGGCACTCCAGAGAAACCCCAAGAACACTGTTTCAAGGCTAGAGGGATCCTGAGGTCACTGTAGCAACACGAAAGAACTCTGTGGACCAAAAATCAACTCGAAAAGAGAGGTTAGTCCCTGGATTCGTCTCCAGAGGAATACCACCTTACCACAAGCATCTCAAGAGGAGGCTTCTCTCAGCTCTAGGTATGTGAGAGGGACCCTGAGTTTGCGGCCTCAAGTGGAATGGACACCGCGATGCCCTGACTCGAAATAAGGCCGGATATCCCTGCAGTGACTTCAATGCAGGCTCGTCTTTCATCTCCCAGGACGAAAGGATGTCTGAATCCCCTGTGGAAAGCACAGAGAAAGACTTAGTTCCCCACCTCATCGCGACCGATAGCCTCACATCCTTTGAAAACTCCAGAGGTACGCGGAGATCAGTGCCTCCAAAGGAGACGATGCCTGACTCCTCGTGAAACTTGATAGGAGTCCCAGGATTCCTGTGGCACGTGGAAAGGGACCCTTGGTCTCCCGCCTCAGCTGGAGAGGCGTCCCAATTGCCCTGCCAAGCCTCGAGGAGAATCCAGAGTTGTCCCTCGCAACTAGGCAGGAGTCCTGACGTCGCTGAAGAAACACGTGGGTGGAAGGGCCATCCCCGTCGTAACTCGAGAATATACCCCAGGTTCCCGCCGCAACTCGAGAAAACCCATGAGACTTCCCCCTCGCCGCGAGATGAGGCCCGATTCCCCTGCACTGCGTGCAGAGCAATTCCGTGTTGCACATCACACATGAAAGGAGCCTTGATTTCCTGGATGGCACTCCAGAGAAACCCCAAGAACACTGTTTCAAGGCTAGAGGGATCCTGAGGTCACTGTAGCAACACGAAAGAGCTCCGTGGGCCAAAAATCAACTCGAGATGAGAGGTTAGTCCCTGGCTTCGACTCCAGAGGAATACCACCTTACCACAAGCACCTCAAGAGGAGGCTTCTCTCAGCTCTAGGTATGTGAGAGGGACCCTGAGTTTGCGGCCTCAAGTGGAATGGACACCGCGATGCCCTGACGTGAAATAAGGCTGGATATCCCTGCAGTGACTTGAATGCAGGCTCGTCTTGCATCTCCCAAGATGAAAAGATTTCTGAATCCCCTGTGGAGACCACAGAGAAAGACCTAGTTCCCCACCTCATCGCGACCGGAGGCCTCACATCCTTTAAAAACTCCAGAGGTACGCGGAGATCAGTGCCTCCAAAGGAGACGATGCCTGACTCCTCGTGAAACTTGATAGGAGTCCCAGGATTCCTGTGGCACGTGGAAAGGGACCCTTGGTCTCCCGCCTCAGCTGGAGAGGCGTCCCAATTGCCCTGCCAAGCCTCGAGGAGAATCCAGAGTTGTCCCTCGCAACTAGGCAGGAGTCCTGACGTCGCTGAAGAAACACGTGGGTGGAAGGGCCATCCCCGTCGTAACTCGAGAATATACCCCAGGTTCCCGCCGCAACTCGAGAAAAACCATGAGACTTCCCCCTCGCCGCGAGATGAGGCCCGATTCCCCTGCACTGCGTGCAGAGCAATTCCGTGTTGCACATCACACATGAAAGGAGCCTTGATTTCCTTGATGGCACTCCAGAGAAACCCCAAGAACACTGTTTCAAGGCTAGAGGGATCCTGAGGTCACTGTAGCAACACGAAAGAGCTCCGTGGGCCAAAAATCAACTCGAGATGTGAGGTTAGTCCCTGGCTTCGACTCCAGAGGAATACCACCTTACCACAAGCACCTCAAGAGGAGGCTTCTCTCAGCTCTAGGTATGTGAGAGGGACCGTGAGTTTGCGGCCTCAAGTGGAATGGACACCGCGATGCCCTGACGTGAAATAAGGCTGGATATCCCTGCAGTGACTTGAATGCAGGCTCGTCTTGCATCTCCCAAGATGAAAAGATTTCTGAATCCCCTGGGGAGACCACAGAGAAAGACCTAGTTCCCCACCTCATCGCGACCGGAGGCCTCACATCCTTTGAAAACTCCAGAGGTACGCGGAGATCAGTGCCTCCAAAGGAGACGATGCCTGACTCCTCGTGAATCTTGATAGGAGTCCCAGGATTCCTGTGGCACGTGGAATGGGACCCTTGGTCTCCTGCCTCAGCTGGAGAGGCGTCCCAATTGCCTTGTCAAGCCTCGAGGAGAATCCCGAGTTGTGTCTCGCAACTAGGCAGGAGTCCTGACGTGGCTGAACAAACACGTGTGTGGAAGGGCCATCCCCGTCGTAACTCGAGAATATACCCCAGGTTCCCGCCGCAACTCGAGAAAAACCATGAGACTTCCCCCTCGCCGCGAGATGAGGCCCGATTCCCCTGCACTGCGCGCAGAGCAATTCTGTGTTGCACATCACACATGAAAGGAGCCTTGATTTCCTTGATGGCACTCCAGAGAAACCCCAAGAACACTGTTTCAAGGCTAGAGGGATCCTGAGGTCACTGTAGCAACACGAAAGAACTCTGTGGACCAAAAATCAACTCGAAAAGAGAGGTTAGTCCCTGGATTCGTCTCCAGAGGAATACCACCTTACCACAAGCATCTCAAGAGGAGGCTTCTCTCAGCTCTAGGTATGTGAGAGGGACCCTGAGTTTGCGGCCTCAAGTGGAATGGACACCGCGATGCCCTGACTCGAAATAAGGCCGGATATCCCTGCAGTGACTTCAATGCAGGCTCGTCTTGCATCTCCCAGGACGAAAGGATGTCTGAATCCCCTGTGGAAAGCACAGAGAAAGACTTAGTTCCCCACCTCATCGTGACCGATAGCCTCACATCCTTTGAAAACTCCAGAGGTACGCGGAGATCAGTGCCTCCAAAGGAGACGATGCCTGACTCCTCGTGAAACTTGATAGGAGTCCCAGGATTCCTGTGGCACGTGGAAAGGGACCCTTGGTCTCCCGCCTCAGCTGGAGAGGCGTCCCAATTGCCCTGCCAAGCCTCGAGGAGAATCCAGAGTTGTCCCTCGCAACTAGGCAGGAGTCCTGACGTCGCTGAAGAAACACGTGGGTGGAAGGGGCATCCCCGTCGTAACTCGAGAATATACCCCAGGTTCCCGCCGCAACTCGAGAAAAACCATGAGACTTCCCCCTCGCCGCGAGATGAGGCCCGATTCCCCTGCACTGCGTCAGAGCAATTCCGTGTTGCACATCACACATGAAAGGAGCCTTGATTTCCTTGATGGCACTCCAGAGAAACTCCAAGAACACTGTTTCAAGGCTAGAGGGATCCTGAGGTCACTGTAGCAACACAAAAGAGCTCCGTGGGCCAAAAATTAACACGAGATGAGAGGTTTGTCCCTGGCTTCGACTCCAGAGGAATACCACCTTACCACAAGCACCTCAAGAGGAGGCTTCTCTCAGCTCTAGGTATGTGAGAGGGACCCTGAGTTTGCGGCCTCAAGTGGAATGGACACCGCGATGCCCTGACTCGAAATAAGGCCGGATATCCCTGCAGTGACTGGAATGCAGGCTCGTCTTGCATCTCCCAAGACGAAAGGGTGTCTGAATCCCCTGTGGAGACCACAAAGAAAGACCTAGTTCCCCACCTCATCACGACAGGAGGCCTCAAATCCTTTGAAAACTCCAGAGGTATGCGGAGATCAGTGCCTCCAAAGGAGACGATGCCTGACTCCTCGTGAAACTTGTTAGGAGACCCAGGATTCCTGTGGAACGTGGAAAGGGACCCTTGGTCTCCCGTCTCAGCTGGAGAGGCGTCCCAATTGCCCTGCAAAGCCTCGAGGAGAATCCCGAGTTGTCCCTCGCAACTAGGCAGGAGTCCTGACATGGCTGAACACACACGTGTGTGGAAGGGATATCCCCGTTGTAACTCGAGAATATACCCCAAGTTCCCACCGCAACTCGAGAAAAACCATGAGACTTCCCCTTCGCCGCAAAATGAGGCCCGATTCCCCTGCACTGCTGCAGAGCAATTCCGTCTTGCACATCACACATGAAAGGAGCCTTGATTTCCTTGATGGCACTCCAGAGAAACCCCAAGAACACTGTTTCAAGGCTAGAGGGATCCTGAGGTCACTGTAGCAACACGAAAGAGCTCCGTGGGCCAAAAATCAACTCGAGATGAGAGGTTAGTCCCTGGCTTCGACTCCAGAGGAATACCACCTTACCACAAGCACCTCAAGAGGAGGCTTCTCTCAGCTCTAGGTATGTGAGAGGGACCCTGAGTTTGCAGCCTCAAGTGGAATGGACACCGCGATGCCCTGACGCGAAATAAGGCTGGATATCCCTGCAGTGACTTGAATGCAGGCTCGTCTTGCAACTCCCAAGATGAAAGGATGTCTGAATCCCCTGTGGAGACCACAGAGAAAGACCTAGTTCCCCACCTCATCGCGACCGGAGGCCTCACATCCTTTGAAAACTCCAGAGGTACGCGGAGATCAGTGCCTTCAAAGGAGACGATGCCTGACTCCTCGTGAAACTTGATAGGAGTCCCAGGATTCCTGTGGCACGTGGAAAGGGACCCTTGGTCTCCCGCCTCAGCTGGAGAGGCGTCCCAATTGCCTTGCCAAGCCTCGAGGAGAATCCCGAGTTGTGTCTCCCAACTAGGCAAGAGTCCTGACGTGGCTGAACAAACACGTGTGTGGAAGGGCCATCCCCGTCGTAACTCGAGAATATACCCCAGGTTCCCGCCGCAACTCGAGAAAAACCATGAGACTTCCCCCTCGCCGCGAGATGAGGCCCGATTCCCCTGCACTGCGTGCAGAGCAATTCTGTGTTGCACATCACACATGAAAGGAGCCTTGATTTCCTTGATGGCACTCCAGAGAAACCCCAAGAACACTGTTTCAAGGCTAGAGGGATCCTGAGGTCACTGTAGCAACACGAAAGAGCTCCGTGGACCAAAAATCAACTCGAGATGAGAGGTTAGTCCCTGGCTTCGACTCCAGAGGAATACCACCTTACCACAAGCACCTCAAGAGGAGGCTTCTCTCGGCTCTAGGTATGTGAGAGGGACCCTGAGTTTGCGGCCTCAAGTGGAATGGACACCGCGATGCCCTGACTCGAAATAAGGCCGGATATCCCTGCAGTGACTGGAATGCAGCCTCGTCTTGCATCTCCCAAGACGAAAGGGTGTCTGAATCCCCTGTGGAGACCACAGAGAAAGACCTAGTTCCCCACCTCATCGCGACATGAAGCCTCAAATCCTTTGAAAACTCCAGAGGTATGCGGAGATCAGTGCCTCCAAAGGAGACGATGCCTGACTCCTCGTGAAACTTGATAGGAGACCCAGGATTCCTGTGGCACGTGGAAAGGGACCCTTGGTCTCCCGTCTCAGCTGGAGAGGCGTCCCAATTGCCCTGCAAAGCCTCGAGGAGAATCCCGAGTTGTCCCTCGCAACTAGGCAGGAGTCCTGACGTCGCTGAAGAAACACGTGTGTGGAATGGCCATCCCCGTCGTAACTCGAGAATATACCCCAGGTTCCCGCCGCAACTCGACAAAAACCATGAGACTTCCCCCTCGCCGCGAGATGAGGCCCGATTCACCTGCACTGCGTGCAGAGCAATTCCGTGTTGCACATCACACATGAAAGGAGCCTTGATTTCCTTGATGGCACTCCAGAGAAACCTCAAGAACACTGTTTCAAGGCTAGAGGGATCCTGAGGTCACTGTAGCAACACGAAAGAGCTCCGTGGGCCAAAAATCAACTCGAGATGAGAGGTTAGTCCCTGGCTTCGACTCCTGAGGAATACCACCTTACCACAAGCACCTCAAGAGGAGGCTTCTCTCCGCTCTAGGTATGTGAGAGGGATCCTGAGTTTGCGGCCTCAAGTGGAATGGACACCGCGATGCCCTGACACGAAATAAGGCCGGATATCCCTGCAGTGACTTGAATGCAGGCTCGTCTTGCATCTCCCAAGAAGAAAGGATGTCTGAATCCCCTGTGGAGACCACAGAGAAAGACCTAGTTCCCCACCTCATCGCGACCGGAGGCCTCACATCCTTTGAAAACTCCAGAGGTACGCGGAGATCAGTGCCTCCAAAGGAGACGATGCCTGACTCCTCGTGAAACTTGATAGGAGTCCCAGGATTCCTGTGGCACGTGGAAAGGGACCCTTGGTCTCCCGCCTCAGCTGAAGAGGCGTTCCAATTGCCCTGCCAAGCCTCGAGGAGAATCCCGAGTTGTCCCTCGCAACTAGGCAGGAGTCCTGACGTGGCTGAACAAACACGTGGGTGGAAGGGCCATCCCCATCGTAACTCGAGAATATACCCCAGGTTCCCGCCGCAACTCGAGAAAAACCATGAGACTTCCCCCTCGATGCGAGATGAGGCCCGATTCCCCTGTACTGCGTGCAGAGCAATTCCGTGTTGCACATCACACATGAAAGGAGCCTTGATTTCCTTGATGGCACTCCAGAGAAACCCCAAGAACACTGTTTCAAGGCTAGAGGGATCCTGAGGTCACTGTAGCAACACGAAAGAGCTCCGTGGGCCAAAAATCAACTCGAAAAGAGAGGTTAGTCCCTGGAATCATCTCCAGAGGAATACCACCTTACCACAAGCACCTCAAGAGGAGGCTTCTCTCAGCTCTAGGTATGTGAGAGGGACCCTGAGTTTGCGGCCCCAAGTGGAATGGACACCGCGATGCCCTGACTCGAAATAAGGCCGGATATCACTGCAGTGACTTCAATGCAGGCTCGTCTTGCATCTCCCAAGACGAAAGAATGTCTGAATCCCCTGTGGAAAGCACAGAGAAAGACTTAGTTCCCCACCTCATCGCGACCGATAGCCTCACATCCTTTGAAAACTCCAGAGGTACGCGGAGATCAGTGCCTCCAAAGGAGCCGATGCCTGACTTCTCGTGAAACTTGATAGGAGTCCCAGGATTTCTGTGGCACTTGGAAAGGGACACTTGGTCTCCCGCCTCAGCTGGAGAGGCGTCCCAATTGCCCTGCCAAGCCTCGAGGAGAATCCCGAGTTGTCCCTCGCAACTAGGCAGGAGTCCTGAAGTCGCTGAAGAAACACGTGGGTGGAAGGGCCATCCCCGTCGTAACTCGAGAATATACCCCAGGTTCCCACCGCAACTCGAGAAAAACCATGAGACTTCCCCCTCGCCGCGAGATGAGGCCCGATTCCCCTGCACTGCGTGCAGAGCAATTCCGTGTTGCACATCACACATGAAAGGAGTCTTGATTTCCTTGATGGCACTCCAGAGAAAACCCAAGAACACTGTTTCAAGGCTAGAGGGATTCTGAGGTCACTGTAGCAACACGAAAGAGCTCCGTGGGCCAAAAATCAACTCGAGATGAGAGGTTAGTCCCTGGCTTCGACTCCAGAGGAATACCACCTTACCACAAGCACCTCAAGAGGAGGCTTCTCTCAGCTCTAGGTATGTGAGAGGGACCCTGAGTTTGCGGCCTCAAGTGGAATGGACACCGCGATGCCCTGATGCGAAATAAGGCTGGATATCCCTGCAGTGACTTGAATGCAGGCTCGTCTTGCATCTCCCAAGATGAAAGGATGTCTGAATCCCCTGTGGAGACCACAGAGAAAGACCTAGTTCCACACCTCATCACGACCGGAGGCCTCACATCCTTTGAAAACTCCAGAGGTACGCGGAGATCAGTGCCTCCAAAGGAGACGATGCCCGACTCATCGTGAAACTTGATAGGAGACCCAGGATTCCTGTGGCACGTGGAAAGGGACCCTTGGTCTCCCGTCTCAGGTGGAGAGGCGTTCCAATTGCCCTGCAATGCCTCGAGGAGAATCCCGAGTTGTCCCTCGCAACTAGGCAGGAGTCCTGACGTCGCTGAAGAAACACGTGTGTGGAAGGGCCATCCCCGTCGTAACTCGAGAATATACCCCAGGTTCCCGCTGCAACTCGAGAAAAACCATGAGACGTCCCCCTCGCCGCAAGATGAGGCCCGATTCCCCTGCACTGCGTGCAGAGCAATTCCGTGTTGCACATCACACATGAAAGGAGCCTTGATTTCCTTGATGGCACTCCAGAGAAACCCCAAGAACACTGTTTCAAGGCTAGAGGGATCCTGAGGTCACTGTAGCAACACGAAGAGCTCCGTGGGCCAAAAATCAACTCGAGATGAGAGGTTAGTCCCTGGCTTCGCCTCCTGAGGAATACCACCTTACCACAAGCACCTCAAGAGGAGGCTTCTCTCAGCTCTAGGTATGTGAGAGGGATCCTGAGATTGCGGCCTCAAGTGGAATGGACACCGCGATGCCCTGACTCGAAATAAGGCCGGATATCCCTGCAGTGACTTGAATGCAGGCTCGTCTTGCATCTCCCAAGAAGAAAGCATGTCTGAATCCCCTGTGGAGACCACAGAGAAACACCTAGGTCCCCACCTCATCGCGACCGGAGGCCTCACATCCTTTGAAAACTCCAGAGGTACGTGGAGATCAGTGCCTCCAAAGGAGACAATGCCTGACTCCTCGTGAAACTTGATAGGAGTCCCAGGATTCTTGTGGCACGTGGAAAGGGACCCTTGGTCTCCCGCCTCAGCTGGAGAGGCGTTCCAATTGCCCTGCCATGCCTCGAGGAGAATCCCGAGTTGTCCCTCGCAACTAGGCAGGAGTCCTGACGTGGCTGAACAAACACGTGGGTGGAAGGGCCATCCCCGTCGTAACTCGAGAATATACCCCAGGTTCCCGCCACAACTCCAGAAAAACCATGAGACTTCCCCCTCGATGCGAGATGAGGCCCGATTCCCCTGTACTGCGTGCAGAGCAATTCCGTCTTGCACATCACACATGAAAGGAGCCTTGATTTCCTTGATGGCACTCCAGAGAAACCCCAAGAACACTGTTTCAAGGATAGAGGGATCCTGAGGTCACTGTAGCAACACGAAAGAACTCTGTGGACCAAAAATCAACTCGAAAAGAGAGGTTAGTCCCTGGATTCATCTCCAGAGGAATACCACCTTACCACAAGCACCTCAAGAGGAGGCTTCTCTCAGCTCTAGGTATGTGAGAGGGACCCTGAGTTTGCGGCCTCAAGTGGAATGGACACCGCGATGCCCTGACTCGAAATAAGGCCGGATATCCCTGCAGTGACTTCAATGCAGGCTCGTCTTGCATCTCCCAGGACGAAAGGATGTCTGAATCCCCTGTGGAAAGCACAGAGAAAGACTTAGTTCCCCACCTCATGGCGACCGATAGCCTCACATCCTTTGAAAACTCCAGAGGTACGCGGAGATCAGTGCCTCCAAAGGAGACGATGCCTGACTCCTCGTGAAACTTGATAGGAGTCCCAGGATTCCTGTGGCACTTGGAAAGGGACCCTTGGTCTCCCGCCTCAGCTGGAGAGGCGTCCCAATTGCCCTGCCAAGCCTCGAGGAGAATCCAGAGTTGTCCCTCGCAACTAGGCAGGAGTCCTGACGTCGCTGAAGAAACACGTGGGTGGAAGGGCCATCCCCGTCGTAACTCGAGAATATACCCCAGGTTCCCGCCGCAACTCGAGAAAAACCATGAGACTTCCCCCTCGCCGCGAGATGAGGCCCGATTCCCCTGCACTGCGTGCAGAGCAATACTGTGTTGCACATCACACATGAAAGGAGCCTTGATTTCCTTGATGGCACTCCAGAGAAACCCCAAGAACACTGTTTCAAGGCTAGAGGGATCCTGAGGTCACTGTAGCAACACGAAAGAGCTCCGTGGGCCAAAAATCAACTCGAGATGAGAGGTTAGTCCCTGGCTTCGACTCCAGAGAAATACCACCTTACCAGAAGCACCTCAAGAGGAGGCTTCTCTCAGCTCTAGGTATGTGAGAGGGACCCTGAGTTTGCGGCCTCAAGTGGAATGGACACCGCGATGCCCTGACTCGAAATGAGGCCGGATATCCCTGCAGTGACTGGAATGCAGGCTCGTCTTGCATCTCCCAAGAAGAAAGGGTGTCTGAATCCCCTGTGGAGACCACAGAGAAAGACCTAGTTCCCCCACCTCATCGCGACAGGAGGCCTCAAATCCTTTGAAAGCTCCAGAGGTATGCGGAGATCAGTGCCTCCAAAGGAGACGATGCCTGACTCCTCGTGAAACTTGATAGGAGACCCAGGATTCCTGTGGCACGTGGAAAGGGACACTTGGTCCCCCGTCTCAGCTGGTTAGGGTTCCCAATTGCCCTGCAAAGCCTCGAGGAGAATCCCGAGTTGTCCCTCGCAACTAGGCAGGAGTCCTGACATGGCTGAACACACACGTGTGTGGAAGGGCCATCCCCGTTGTAACTCGAGAATATACCCCAAGTTCCCGCCGCAACTCGAGAAAAACCATGAGACTTCCCCTTCGCCGCAAAATGAGGCCCGATTCCCCTGCACTGCGTGCAGAGCAATTCCGTGTTGCACATCACACATGAAAGGAGCCTTGATTTCCTTGATGGCACTCCAGAGAAACCCCAAGAACACTGTTTCAAGGCTAGAGGGATCCTGAGGTCACTGTAGCAACACGAAAGAGCTCCGTGGACCAAGAATCAACACGAGATGAGAGGTTAGTCCCTGGCTTCGACTCCTGAGGAATACCACCTTACCACAAGCACCTCAAGAGGAGGCTTCTCTCAGCTCTAGGTATGTGAGAGGGACCCTGAGTTTGCGGCCTCAAGTGGAATGGACACCGCGATGCCCTGACTCGAAATAAGGCCGGATATCCCTGCAGTGACTTGATTGCAGGTTCGTCTTGCATCTCCCAAGAAGAAAGGATGTCTGAATCCCCTGTGGAGACCACAGAGAAACACCTAGTTCCCCACCTCTTCGCGACCGGAGGCCTCACATCCTTTCAAAACTTCAGAGGTACGCGGAGATCAGTGCCTCCAAAGGAGACGATGCCTGACTCCTCGTGAAACTTGATAGGAGTCCCAGGATTCTTGTGGCACGTGGAAAGGGACCCTTGGTCTCCCGCCTCAGCTGGAGAGGCGTTCCAATTGCCCTGCCAAGCCTCGAGGAGAATCCCGAGTTGTCCCTCGCAACTAGGCAGGAGTCCTGACGTGGCTGAACAAACACGTAGGTGGAAGGGCCATCCCCGTCGTAACTCGAGAATATACCCCAGGTTCCCGCCGCAACTCGAGAAAAACCATGAGACTTCCCCCTCGATGCGAGATGAGGCCCGATTCCCCTGTACTGCGTGCAGAGCAATTCCGTCTTGCACATCACACATGAAAGGAGCCTTGATTTCCTTGATGGCACTCCAGAGAAACCCCAAGAACACTGTTTCAAGGATAGAGGGATCCTGAGGTCACTGTAGCAACACGAAAGAACTCTGTGGACCAAAAATCAACTCGAAAAGAGAGGTTAGTCCCTGGATTCGTCTCCAGAGGAATACCATCTTACCACAAGCACCTCAAGAGGAGGCTTCTCTCAGCTCTAGGTATGTGAGAGGGACCCTGAGTTTGCGGCCTCAAGTGGAATGGACACCGCGATGCCCTGATGCGAAATAAGGCTGGATATCCCTGCAGTGACTTGAATGCAGGCTCGTCTTGCATCTCCCAAGATGAAAGGATGTCTGAATCCCCTGTGGAGACCACAGAGAAAGACCTAGTTCCACACCTCATCACGACCGGAGGCCTCACATCCTTTGAAAACTCCAGAGGTACGCGGAGATCAGTGCCTCCAAAGGAGACGATGCCCGACTCATCGTGAAACTTGATAGGAGACCCAGGATTCCTGTGGCACGTGGAAAGGGACCCTTGGTCTCCCGTCTCAGGTGGAGAGGCATTCCAATTGCCCTGCAATGCCTCGAGGAGAATCCCGAGTTGTCCCTCGCAACTAGGCAGGAGTCCTGACGTCGCTGAAGAAACACGTGTGTGGAAGGGCCATCCCCGTCGTAACTCGAGAATATACCCCAGGTTCCCGCTGCAACTCGAGAAAAACCATGAGACGTCCCCCTCGCCGCAAGATGAGGCCCGATTCCCCTGCACTGCGTGCAGAGCAATTCCGTGTTGCACATCACACATGAAAGGAGCCTTGATTTCCTTGATGGCACTCCAGAGAAACCCCAAGAACACTGTTTCAAGGCTAGAGGGATCCTGAGGTCACTGTAGCAACACGAAGAGCTCCGTGGGCCAAAAATCAACTCGAGATGAGAGGTTAGTCCCTGGCTTCGCCTCCTGAGGAATACCACCTTACCACAAGCACCTCAAGAGGAGGCTTCTCTCAGCTCTAGGTATGTGAGAGGGATCCTGAGATTGCGGCCTCAAGTGGAATGGACACCGCGATGCCCTGACTCGAAATAAGGCCGGATATCCCTGCAGTGACTTGAATGCAGGCTCGTCTTGCATCTCCCAAGAAGAAAGCATGTCTGAATCCCCTGTGGAGACCACAGAGAAACACCTAGGTCCCCACCTCATCGCGACCGGAGGCCTCACATCCTTTGAAAACTCCAGAGGTACGTGAAGATCAGTGCCTCCAAAGGAGACAATGCCTGACTCCTCGTGAAACTTGATAGGAGTCCCAGGATTCTTGTGGCACGTGGAAAGGGACCCTTGGTCTCCCGCCTCAGCTGGAGAGGCGTTCCAATTGCCCTGCCAAGCCTCGAGGAGAATCCCGAGTTGTCCCTCGCAACTAGGCAGGAGTCCTGACGTGGCTGAAGAAACACGTGGGTGGAAGGGCCATCCCCGTCGTAACTCGAGAATATACCCCAGGTTCCCGCCACAACTCCAGAAAAACCATTAGACTTCCCCCTCGATGCGAGATGAGGCCCGATTCCCCTGTACTGCGTGCAGAGCAATTCCGTCTTGCACATCACACATGAAAGGAGCCTTGATTTCCTTGATGGCACTCCAGAGAAACCCCAAGAACACTGTTTCAAGGATAGAGGGATCCTGAGGTCACTGTAGCAACACGAAAGAACTCTGTGGACCAAAAATCAACTCGAAAAGAGAGGTTAGTCCCTGGATTCATCTCCAGAGGAATACCACCTTACCACAAGCACCTCAAGAGGAGGCTTCTCTCAGCTCTAGGTATGTGAGAGGGACCCTGAGTTTGCGGCCTCAAGTGGAATGGACACCGCGATGCCCTGACTCGAAATAAGGCCGGATATCCCTGCAGTGACTTCAATGCAGGCTCGTCTTGCATCTCCCAGGACGAAAGGATGTCTGAATCCCCTGTGGAAAGCACAGAGAAAGACTTAGTTCCCCACCTCATGGCGACCGATAGCCTCACATCCTTTGAAAACTCCAGAGGTACGCGGAGATCAGTGCCTCCAAAGGAGACGATGCCTGACTCCTCGTGAAACTTGATAGGAGTCCCAGGATTCCTGTGGCACTTGGAAAGGGACCCTTGGTCTCCCGCCTCAGCTGGAGAGGCGTTCCAATTGCCCTGCCAAGCCTCGAGGAGAATCCCGAGTTGTCCCTCGCAACTAGGCAGGAGTCCTGACGTGGATGAACAAACACGTGGGTGGAAGGGCCATCCCCGTCGTAACTCGAGAATATACCCCAGGTTCCCGCCGCAACTCGAGAAAAACCATGAGACTTCCCCCTCGCCGCGAGATGAGGCCCGATTCCCCTGCACTGCATGCAGAGCAATTCCGTGTTGCACATCACACATGAAAGGAGCCTTGATTTCCTTGATGGCACTCCAGAGAAACCCCAAGAACACTGATTCAAGGCTAGAGGGATCCTGAGGTCACTGTAGCAACACGAAAGAGCTCCGTGGACCAAGAATCAACACGAGATGAGAGGTTAGTCCCTGGCTTCGACTCCTGAGGAATACCACCTTACCACAAGCACCTCAAGAGGAGGCTTCTCTCAGCTCTAGGTATGTGAGAGGGATCCTGAGTTTGCGGCATCAAGTGGAATGGACACCACGATGCCCTGACTCGAAATAAGGCCGGATATCCCTGCAGTGACTTGAATGCAGGCTCGTCTTGCATCTCCCAAGAAGAAAGGATGTCTGAATCCCCTGTGGAGACCACAGAGAAACACCTAGTTCCCCACCTCATCGCGACTGGAGGTCTCACATCCTTTGAAAACTCCAGAGGTACGCGGAGATCAGCGCCTCCAAAGGAGACGATGCCTGACTCCTCGTGAAACTTGATAGGAGTCCCAGGATTCTTGTGGCACGTGGAAAGGGACCCTTGGTCTCCCGCCTCAGCTGGAGAGGCGTTCCAATTGCCCTGCCAAGCCTCGAGGAGAATCCCGAGTTGTCCCTCGCAACTAGGCAGGAGTCCTGACGTGGCTGAACAAACACGTGGGTGGAAGGGCCATCCCCGTCGTAACTCGAGAATATACCCCAGGTTCCCGCCGCAACTCGAGAAAAACCATGAGACTTCCCCCTCGATGCGAGATGAGGCCCGATTCCCCTGTACTGCATGCAGAGCAATTCCGTCTTGCACATCACACATGAAAGGAGCCTTGATTTCCTTGATGGCACTCCAGAGAATCCCTAAGAACACTGTTTCAAGGATAGAGGGATCCTGAGGTCACTGTAGCAACACGAAAGAACTCTGTGGACCAAAAATCAACTCGAAAAGAGAGGTTAGTCCCTGGATTCGTCTCCAGAGGAATACCACCTTACCACAAGCACCTCAAGAGGAGGCTTCTCTCAGCTCTAGGTATGTGAGAGGGACCCTGAGTTTGCGGCCTCAAGTGGAATGGACACCGCAATGCCCTGACTCGAAATAAGGCCGGATATCCCTGCAGTGACTTCAATGCAGGCTCGTCTTGCATCTCCCAGGACGAAAGGATGTCTGAATCCCCTGTGGAAAGCACAGAGAAAGACTTAGTTCCCACCTCATCACGACCGATAGCCTCACATCCTTTGAAAATTCCAGAGGTACGCGGAGATCAGTGCCTCCAAAGGAGACGATGCCTGACTCCTCGTGAAACTTGATAGGAGTCCCAGGCTTCCTGTGGCACTTGGATAGGGACACTTGGTCTCCCGCCTCAGCTGGAGAGGCGTCCCAATTGCCCTGCCAAGCCTCGAGGAGAATCCAGAGTTGTCCCTCGCAACTAGGCAGGAGTCCTGATGTCGCTGAAGAAACACGTGGGTGGAAGGGCCATCCCCGTCGTAACTCGAGAATATACCCCAGGTTCCCGCCGCAACTCGAGAAAAACCATGAGACTTCCCCCTCGCCGCGAGATGAGGCCCGATTCCCCTGCACTGCGTGCAGAGCAATTCCGTGTTGCACATCACACATGAAAGGAGCCTTGATTTCCTTGATGGCACTCCAGAGAAACCCCAAGAACACTGTTTCAAGGCTAGAGGGATCCTGAGGTCACTGTAGCAACACGAAAGAGCTCGTGGGCCAAAAATCAACTCGAGATGAGAGGTTAGTCCCTGGCTTCGACTCCAGAGGAATACCACCTTACCACAAGCACCTCAAGAGGAGGCTTCTCTCAGCTCTAGGTATGTGAGAGGGACCCTGAGTTTGCGGCCTCAAGTGGAATGGACACCGCGATGCCCTGACTCGAAATGAGGCCGGATATCCCTGCAATGACTGGAATGCAGGCTCGTCTTGCATCTCCCAAGAAGAAAGGGTGTCTGAATCCCCTGTGGAGACCACAGAGAAAGACCTAGTTCCCCACCTCATCGCGACAGGAGGCCTCAAATCCTTTGAAAACTCCAGAGGTATGCGGAGATCAGTGCCTCCAAAGGAGACGATGCCTGACTCCTCGTGAAACTTAATAGGAGACCCAGGATTCCTGTGGCACGTGGAAAGGGACACTTGGTCTCCCGTCTCAGCTGGAGAGGGTTCCCAATTGCCCTGCAAAGCCTCGAGGAGAATCCCGAGTTGTCCCTCGCAACTAGGCAGGAGTCCTGACATGGCTGAACACACACGTGTGTGGAAGGGCCATCCCCGTTGTAACTCGAGAATATACCCCAAGTTCCCGCCGCAACTCGAGAAAAACCATGAGACTTCCCCTTCGCCGCAAAATGAGGCCCGATTCCCCTGCACTGCGTGCAGAGCAATTCCGTGTTGCACATCACACATGAAAGGAGCCTTGATTTCCTTGATGGCACTCCAGAGAAACCCCAAGAACACTGTTTCAAGGCTAGAGGGATCCTGAGGTCACTGTAGCAACACGAAAGAGCTCCGTGGACCAAGAATCAACACCAGATGAGAGGTTAGTCCCTGGCTTCGACTCCTGAGGAATACCACCTTACCACAAGCACCTCAAGAGGAGGCTTCTCTCAGCTCTAGGTATGTGAGAGGGACCCTGAGTTTGCGGCCTCAAGTGGAATGGACACCGCGATGCCCTGACTCGAAATAAGGCCGGATATCCCTGCAGTGACTTGAATGCAGGTTCGTCTTGCATCTCCCAAGAAGAAAGGATGTCTGAATCCCCTGTGGAGACCACAGAGAAACACCTAGTTCCCCACCTCATCGCGACCGGAGGCCTCACATCCTTTGAAAACTCCAGAGGTACGCGGAGATCAGTGCCTCCAAAGGAAACGATGCCTGACTCATCGTGAAACGTGATAGGAGACCCAGGATTCCTATGGCACGTGGAAAGGGACCCTTGGTCTCCCGTCTCACCTGGAGAGGCGTCCCAATTGCCCTGCAAAACCTCGAGGAGAATCCCGAGTTGTCCCTCGCAACTAGGCAGGAGTCCTGACGTCGCTGAAGAAACACGTGGGTGGAAGGGCCATCCCCGTCGTAACTCGAGAATATACCCCAGGTTCCCGCCGCAACTCGAGAAAAACCATGAGACTTCCCCCTCGCCCCGAGATGAGGCCCGATTCCCCTGCACTGCGTGCAGAGCAATTCCGTGTTGCACATCACACATGAAAGAAGCCTTGATTTCCTTGATGGCACTCCAGAGAAACCCCAAGAACACTGTTTCAAGGCTAGAGGGATCCTGAGGTCACTGTAGCAACACGAAAGAGCTCCGTGGGCCAAAAATCAACACGAGATGAGAGGTTAGTCCCTGGCTTCGACTCCTGAGGAATACCACCTTACCACAAGCACCTCAAGAGGAGGCTTCTCTCAGCTCTAGGTATGTGAGAGGGATCCTGAGTTTGCGGCCTCAAGTGGAATGGACACCGCGATGCCCTGACTCGAAATAAGGCAGGATATCCCTGCAGTGACTTGAATACAGGCTCGTCTTGCATCTCCCAAGAAGAAAGGATGTCTGAATCCCCTGTGGAGACCACAGAGAAACACCTAGTTCCCCACCTCATTGCGACCGGAGGCCTCACATCCTTTGAAAACTCCAGAGGTACGCGGAGATCAGTGCCTCCAAAGGAGACGATGCCTGACTCATCGTGAAACTTGATAGGAGTCCCAGGATTCTTGTGGCACGTGGAAAGGGACCCTTGGTCTCCTGCCTCAGCTGGAGAGGCGTTCCAATTGCCCTGCAAAGCCTCGAGGAGAATCCCGATTTGTCCCTCGCAACTAGGCAGGAGTCCTGACGTGGCTGAACAAACACGTGGGTGGAAGGGCCATCCCCGTCGTAACTCGAGAATATACCCCAGGTTCCCGCCGCAACTCGAGAAAAACCATGAGACTTCCCCCTCGATGCGAGATGAGGCCCGATTCCCCTGTACTGCGTGCAGAGCAATTCCGTCTTGCACATCACACATGAAAGGAGCCTTGATTTCCTTGATGGCACTCCAGAGAAACCCCAAGAACACTGTTTCAAGGATAGAGGGATCCTGAGGTCACTGTAGCAACACGAAAGAACTCTGTGGACCAAAAATCAACTCGAAAAGAGAGGTTAGTCCCTGGATTCGTCTCCAGAGGAATACCACCTTAGCACAAGCACCTCAAGAGGAGGCTTCTCTCAGCTCTAGGTATGTGAGAGGGACCCTGAGTTTGCGGCCTCAAGTGGAATGGACACCGCGATGCCCTGACTCGAAATAAGGCCGGATATCCCTGCAGTGACTTCAATGCAGGCTCGTCTTGCATCTCCCACGACGAAAGGATGTCTGAATCCCCTGTGGAAAGCACAGAGAAAGACTTAGTTCCCCACCTCATCGCGACCGATAGCCTCACATCCTTTGAAAACTCCAGAGGTACGCGGAGATCAGTGCCTCCAAAGGAGACGATGCCTGACTCCTCGTGAAACTTGATAGGAGACCCAGGATTCCTGTGGCACGTGGAAAGGGACCCTTGGTCTCCCGTCTCAGCTGGAGAGGCGTCCCAATTGCCCTGCAAAGCCTCGAGGAGAATCCCGAGTTGTCCCTCGCAACTAGGCAGGAGTCCTGACGTCGCTGGAGAAACACGTGGGTGGAAGGGCCATCCCCGTCGTAAGTCGAGAATATACCCCAGGTTCCCGCCGCAACTCGAGAAAAACCATGAGACTTCCCCCTCTCCGCGAGATGAGGCCCGATTCCCCTGTACTGCGTGCAGAGCAATTCCGTGTTGCACATCACACATGAAAGGAGCCTTGATTTCCTTGATGGCACTCCAGAGAAACCCCAAGAACACTGTTTCAAGGCTAGAGGGATCCTGAGGTCACTGTAGCAACACGAAAGAGCTCCGTGGGCCAAAAATCAACTCGAGATGAGAGGTTAGTCCCTGGCTTCGACTCCTGAGGAATACCACCTTACCACAAGCACCTCAAGAGGAGGCTTCTCTCAGCTCTAGGTATGTGAGAGGGATCCTGAGTTTGCGGCCTCAAGTGGAATGGACACCGCGATGCCCTGACTCGAAATAAGGCCGGATATCCCTGCAGTGACTTGAATGCAGGCTCGTCTTGCATCTCCCAAGAAGAAAGGATGTCTGAATCCCCTGTGGAGACCACAGAGAAACACCTAGTTCCCCACCTCATCGCGACCGGAGGCCTCACATCGTTTGAAAACTCCAGAGGTATGCGGAGATCAGTGCCTCCAAAGGAGACGATGCCTGACTCCTCGTGAAACTTGATAGGAGTCCCAGGATTCTTGTGGCACGTGGAAAGGGACCCTTGGTCTCCCGCCTCAGCTGGAGTGGCGTTCCAATTGCCCTGCCAAGCCTCGAGGAGAATCCCGAGTTGTCCCTCGCAACTAGGCAGGAGTCCTGACGTGGCTGAACAAACACGTGGGTGGAAGGGCCATCCCCGTCGTAACTCGAGAATATACCCCAGGTTTCCGCCGCAACTCGAGAAAAACCATGAGACTTCCCCCTCGATGCGAGATGAGGCCCGATTCCCCTGTACTACGTGCAGAGCAATTCCGTGTTGCACATCACACATGAAAGGAGCCTTGATTTCCTTGATGGCACTCCAGAGAAACCCCAAGAACACTGTTTCAAGGATAGAGGGATCCTGAGGTCACTGTAACAACACGAAAGAACTCTGTGGACCAAAAATCAACTCGAAAAGAGAGGTTAGTCCCTGGATTCGTCTCCAGAGGAATACCACCTTACCACAAGCACCTCAAGAGGAGGCTTCTCTCAGCTCTAGGTATGTGAGAGGGACCCTGAGTTTGCGGCCTCAAGTGGAATGGACACCGCGATGCCCTGACTCGAAATAAGGCCGGATATCCCTGCAGTGACTTCAATGCAGTCTCGTCTTGCATCTCCCAGGACGAAAGGATGTCTGAATCCCCTGTGGAAAGCACAGAGAAAGACTTAGTTCCCCACCTCATCGCGACCGATAGCCTCACATCCTTTGAAAACTCCAGAGGTACGCGGAGATCAGTGCCTCCAAAGGAGACGATGCCTGACTCCTCGTGAAACTTGATAGGAGTCCAAGGATTCCTGTGGCACTTGGAAAGGGACACTTGGTCTCCCGCCTCAGCTGGAGAGGCGTCCCAATTGCCCTGCCAAGCCTCGAGGAGAATCCAGAGTTGTCCCTCGCAACTAGGCAGGAGTCCTGACGTCGCTGAAGAAACACGTGGGTGGAAGGGCCATCCCCGTCGTAACTCGAGAATATACCCCAGGTTCCCGCCGCAACTCGAGAAAAACCATGAGACTTCCCCCTCGCCGCGAGATGAGGCCCGATTCCCCTGCACTGCATGCAGAGCAATTCCGTGTTGCACATCACACATGAAAGGAGCCTTGATTTCCTTGATGGCACTCCAGAGAAACCCCAAGAACACTGTTTCAAGGCTAGAGGGATCCTGAGGTCACTGTAGCAACACGAAAGAGCTCCGTGGGCCAAAAATCAATTCGAGATGAGAGGTTAGTCCCTGGCTTCGACTCCAGAGGAATACCACCTTACCACAAGCACCTCAAGAGTAGGCTTCTCTCAGCTCTAGGTATGTGAGAGGGACCCTGAGTTTGCGGCCTCAAGTGGAATGGACACCGCGATGCCGTGACGCGACATAAGGCCGGATATCCCTGCAGTGACTTGAATGCAGGCTCGTCTTGTATCTCCCAAGATGAAAGGATGTCTGAATCCCCTGTGGAGACCTCAGAGACAGACCTAGTTCCCCACCTCATCGCGACCGGAGGCCTCACATCCTTTGAAAACTCCAGAGGTACGCGGAGATCAGTGCCTCCAAAGGAGACGATGCCTGACTCCTCGTGAAACTTGATAGGAGTCCCTGGATTCCTGTGGCACGTGGAAAGGGACCCATGGTCTCCCGCCTCAGCTGGAGAGGCGTCCCAATTGCCTTGCCAAGCCTCGAAGAGAATCCCGAGTTGTGTCTCGCAACTAGGCAAGAGTCCTGACGTGGCTGAACACACACGTGTGTGGAAGGGAGATCCCCGTTGTAACTCGAGAATATACCCCAGGTTCCCGCCGCAAGTCGAGAAAAACCATGAGACTTCCCCCTCGCCGCGAAATGAGGCCCGATTCCCCTGCACTGCGTGCAGAGCAATACTGTGTTGCACATCACACATGAAAGGAGCCTTGATTTCCTTGATGGCACTCCAGAGAAACCCCAAGAACACTGTTTCAAGGCTGGAGGGATCCTGAGGTCACTGTAGCAAAACGAAAGAACTCTGTGGACCAAAAATCAACTCGAGATGAGAGGTTAGTCCCTGGCTTCGACTCCAGAGGAATACCACCTTACCAGAAGCACCTCAAGAGGAGGCTTCTCTCAGCTCTAGGTATGTGAGAGGGACCCTGAGTTTGCGGCCTCAAGTGGAATGGACACCGCGATGCCCTGACTCGAAATAAGGCCGGATATCCCTGCAGTGACAGGAATGCAGGCTCGTCTTGCATCTCCCAAGACGAAAGGGTGTCTGAATCCCCTGTGGAGACCACAGAGAAAGACCTAGTTCCTCACCTCATTGCGACAGGAGGCCTCAAATCCTTTGAAAACTCCAGAGGTATGCGGAGATCAGTGCCTCCAAAGGAGACGATGCCTGACTCCTCGTGAAACTTGATAGGAGACCCAGGATTCCTGTGGCACGTGGAAAAGGACCCTTGGTCTCCCGCCTCAGCTGGAGAGGCGTCCCAATTGCCCTGCAAAGCCTCGAGGAGAATCCCGAGTTGCCCCTCGCAACTAGGCAGGAGTCCTGACATGGCTGAACACACACGTGTGTGGAAGGGCCATCCCCGTCGTAACTCGAGAATATACCCCAGGTTCCCGCCGCAACTCGAGAAAAACCATGAGACTTCCCCCTCGCCGCGAGATGTGGCCCGTTTCCCCTGCACTGCGTGCAGAGTAATTCCGTGTTGCACATCACACATGAAAGGAGCCTTGATTTCCTTGATGGCACTCCAGAGAAAGCCCAAGAACACTGTTTCAAGGCTAGAGGGATCCTGAGGTCACTGTAGCAACACGAAAGAGCTCCGTGGGCCAAAAATCAACTCGAGATGAGAGGTTAGTCCCTGGCTTCGACTCCAGAGGAATACCACCTTACCACAAGCACCTCAAGAGGAGGCTTCTCTCAGCTCTAGGTATGTGATAGGGACCCTGAGTTTGTGGCCTCAAGTGGAATGGACACCGCGATGCCCTGACGCGAAATAAGGCCGGATATACCTGCAGTGACTTGAATGCAGGCTCGTCTTGCATCTCCCAAGATGAAAGGATGTCTGAATCCCCTGTGGAGACCTCAGAGAAAGAAGTAGTTCCCCACCTCATCGCGACCGGAGGCCTCACATCCTTTGAAAACTCCAGAGGTACGCGGAGATCAGTGCCTCCAAAGGAGACGATGCCTGACTCCTCGTGAAACTTGATAGGAGTCCCAGGATTCTTGTGGCACGTGGAAAGGGACCCTTGGTCTCCCGCCTCAGCTGGAGAGGCGTTCCAATTGCCCTGCCAAGCCTCGAGGAGAATTCCGAGTTGTCCCTCGCAACTAGGCAGGAGTCCTGACGTGGCTGAACAAACACGTGGGTGTAAGGGCCATCCCCGTCGTAACTCGAGAATATACCCCAGGTTCCCACCGCAACTCGAGAAAAACCATGAGACTTCCCCCTCGCCGCGAGATGAGGCCCGATTCCCCTGCACTGCGTGCAGAGCAATTCCGTGTTGCACATCACACATGAAAGGAGCTTTGATTTCCTTGATGGCACTCCAGAGAAACCCCAAGAACACTGTTTCAAGGCTAGAGGGATCCTGAGGTCACTGTAGCAACACGAAAGAGCTCCGTGGGCCAAAAATCAACTCGAGATGAGAGGTTAGTCCCTGGCTTCGACTCCAGAGGAATACCACCTTACCACAAGCACCTCAAGAGGAGGCTTCTCTCAGCTCTAGGTATGTGAGAGGGACCCTGAGTTTGCGGCCTCAAGTGGAATGGACACCGCGATGCCCTGACGCGAAATAAGGCTGGATATCCCTGCAGTGACTTGAATGCAGGCTCGTCTTGCATCTCCCAAGATGAAAGGATGTCTGAATCCCCTATGGAGACCACAGAGAAAGACCTAGTTCCCCACCTCATCGCGACCAGAGGCCTCACATCCTTTAAAAACTCCAGAGGTACGCGGAGATCAGTGCCTCCAAAGGAGACGATGCCTGACTCCTCGTGAAACTTGATAGGAGTCCCAGGATTCCTGTGGCACGTGGAAAGGGACCCTTGGTCTCCCGCCTCAGCTGGAGAGGCGTCCCAATTGCCTTGCCAAGCCTCGAGGAGAATCCCGAGTTGTGTCTCGCAACTAGGCAAGAGTCCTGACGTGGCTGAACAAACACGTGTGTGGAAGGGCCATCCCCGTCGTAACTCGAGAATATACCCCAGGTTCCCGCCGCAACTCGAGAAAAACCATGAGACTTCCCCCTCGCCGCGAGATGAGGCCCGATTCCCCTGCACTGCGTGCACAGCAATTCTGTGTTGCACATCACACATGAAAGGAGCCTTGATTTCCTTCATGGCACTCCAGAGAAACCCCAAGAACACTGTTTCAAGGCTAGAGGGATCCTGAGGTCACTGTAGTAACAAGAAAGAACTCTGTGGACCAAAAATCAACTCGAGATGAGAGGTAAGTCCCTGGCTTCGACTCCAGAGGAATACCACCTTACCACAAGCACCTCAAGAGGAGGCTTCTCTCAGCTCTAGGTATGTGAGAGGGACCCTGAGTTTGCGGCCTCAAGTGGAATGGACACCGCGATACTCTGACTCGAAATAAGGCCGGATATCCCTGCAGTGACTGGAATGCAGGCTCGTCTTGCATCTCCCAAGACGAAAGGGTGTCTGAATCCCCTGTGGAGACCACAGAGAAAGACCTAGTTCCCCACCTCATCGCGACAGGAGGCCTCAAATCCTTTGAAAACTCCAGAGGTATGCGGAGATCAGTGCCTCCAAAGGAGACGATGCCTGACTCCTCGTGAAACTTGATAGGAGTCCCAGGATTCCTGTGGCACGTGGAAAGGGACCCTTGGTCTCCCGCCTCAGCTGGAGAGGCGTCCCAATTGCCCTGCAAAGCCTCGAGGAGAATCCCGAGTTGTCCCTCGCAACTAGGCAGGAGTCCTGACATGCCTGAACAAACACATGTGTGGAAGGGCCATCCCCGTCGTAACTCGAGAATATACCCCAGGTTCCCGCCGCAACTCGAGAAAAACCATGAGACTTCCCCCTCGCCGAGAGATGTGGCTCGTTTCCCCTGCACTGCGTGCAGAGCAATTCCGTGTTGCACATCACACATGAAAGGAGCCTTGATTTCCTTGATGGCACTCCAGAGAAACCCCAAGAACACTGTTTCAAGGCTAGAGGGATCCTGAGGTCACTGTAGCAACACGAAAGAGCTCCGTGGACCAAGAATCAACACGAGATGAGAGGTTAGTCCCTGGCTTCGACTCCTGAGGAATACCACCTTACCACAAGCACCTCAAGAGGAGGCTTCTCTCAGCTCTAGGTATGTGAGAGGGATCCTGAGTTTGCGGCCTCAAATGGAATGGACACCGCGATGCCCTGACTCGAAATAAGGCCGGATATCCCTGCAGTGACTTGAATGCAGGCTCGTCTTGCATCTCCCAAGAAGAAAGGATGTCTGAATCCCCTGTGGAGACCACAGAGAAACACCTAGTTCCCCACCTCATCGCGACCGGAGGCCTCACATCCTTTGAAAACTCCAGAGGTACGCGGAGATCAGTGCCTCCAAAGGAGACGATGCCTGACTCCTCGTGAAACTTGATAGGAGTCCCAGGATTCCTGTGGCACGTGGAAAGGGACCCTTGGTCTCCCGCCTCAGCTGGAGAGGCGTCCCAATTGCCCTGCCAAGCCTCGAGGAGAATCCAGAGTTGTCCCTCGCAACTAGGCAGGAGTCCTGACGTCGCTGAAGAAACACGTGGGTGGAAGGGCCATCCCCGTCGTAACTCGAGAATATACCCCAGGTTCCCGCCGCAACTCCAGAAATACCATGAGACTTCCCCCTCGCCGCGAGATGAGGCCCGATTCCCCTGTACTGCGTGCAGAGCAATTCCATGTTGCACATCACACATGAAAGGAGCCTTGATTTCCTTGATGGCACTCCAGAGAAACCCCAAGAACACTGTTTCAAGGCTAGAGGGATCCTGAGGTCACTGTAGCAACACGAAAGAGCTCCGTGGGCCAAAAATCAACTCGAGATGAGAGGTTAGTCCCTGGCTTCGACTCCAGAGGAATACCACCTTACCACAAGCACCTCAAGAGGAGGCTTCTCTCAGCTCTAGGTATGTGAGAGGGACCCTGAGTTTGCGGCCTCAAGTGGAATGGACACCGCGATGCCCTGACGCGAAATAAGGCTGGATATCCCTGCAGTGACTTGAATGCAGGCTCGTCTTGCAACTCCCAAGATGAAAGGATGTCTGAATCCCCTGTGGAGACCACAGAGAAAGACCTAGTTCCCCACCTCATCGCGACCGGAGGCCTCACATCCTTTGAAAACTCCAGAGGTACGCGGAGATCAGTGCCTCCAAAGGAGACGACGCTTGACTCCTCGTGAAACTTGATAGGAGTCCCAGGATTCCTGTGGCACGTGGAAAGGGACCCTTGGTCTCCCGCCTCAGCTGGAGAGGCGTCCCAATTGCCTTGCCAAGCCTCGAGGAGAATCCCGAGTTGTGTCTCGCAACTAGGCAAGAGTCCTGACGTGGCTGAACAAACACGTGTGTGGAAGGGCCATCCCCGTCGTAACTCGAGAATATACCCCAGGTTCCCGCCGCAACTCGAGAAAAACCATGAGACTTCCGCCTCGCCGCGAGATGAGGCCCGATTCCCCTGCACTGCGTGCAGAGCAATTCTGTGTTGCACATCACACATGAAAGGAGCCTTGATTTCCTTCATGGCATTCCAGAGAAACCCCAAGAACACTGTTTCAAGGCTAGAGGGATCCTGAGGTCACTGTAGCAACACGAAAGAGCTCCGTGGACCAAAAATCAACTCGAGATGAGAGGTTAGTCCCTGGCTTCGACTCCAGAGGAATACCACCTTACCACAAGCACCTCAAGAGGAGGCTTCTCTCACCTCTAGGTATGTGAGAGGGACCCTGAGTTTGCGGCCTCAAGTGGAATGGACACCGCGATGCCCTGACTCGAAATAAGGCCGGATATCCCTGCAGTGACTGGAATGCAGGCTCGTCTTGCATCTCCCAAGACGAAAGGGTGTCTGAATCCCCTGTGGAGACCACAGAGAAAGACCTAGTTCCCCACCTCATCGCGACATGAGGCCTCAAATCCTTTGAAAACTCCAGAGGTATGCGGAGATCAGTGCCTCCAAAGGAGACGATGCCTGACTCCTCGTGAAACTTGATAGGAGACCCAGGATTCCTGTGGCACGTGGAAAGGGACCCTTGGTCTCCCGTCTCAGCTGGAGAGGCGTCCCAATTGCCCTGCAAAGCCTCGAGGAGAATCCCGAGTTGTCCCTCGCAACTAGGCAGGAGTCCTGACGTCGCTGGAGAAACACGTGGGTGGAAGGGCCATCCCCGTCGTAACTCGAGAATATACCCCAGGTTCCCGCCGCAACTCGAGAAAAACCATGAGACTTCCCCCTCTCCGCGAGATGAGGCCCGATTCCCCTGTACTGCGTGCAGAGCAATTCCGTGTTGCACATCACACATGAAAGGAGCCTTGATTTCCTTGATGGCACTCCAGAGAAACCCCAAGAACACTGTTTCAAGGCTAGAGGGATCCTGAGGTCACTGTAGCAACACGAAAGAGCTCCGTGGGCCAAAAATCAACTCGAGATGAGAGGTTAGTCCCTGGCTTCGAATCCTGAGGAATACCACCTTACCACAAGCACCTCAAGAGGAGGCTTCTCTCAGCTCTAGGTATGTGAGAGGGATCCTGAGTTTGCGGCCTCAAGTGGAATGGACACCGCGATGCCCTGACTCGAAATAAGGCCGGATATCCCTGCAGTGACTTCAATGCAGGCTCGTCTTGCATCTCCCAAGAAGAAAGGATGTCTGAATCCCCTGTGGAGACCACAGAGAAACACCTAGTTCCCCACCTCATCGCGACCGGAGGCCTCACATCGTTTGAAAACTCCAGAGGTATGCGGAGATCAGTGCCTCCAAAGGAGACGATGCCTGACTCCTCGTGAAACTTGATAGGAGTCCCAGGATTCTTGTGGCACGTGGAAAGGGACCCTTGGTCTCCCGCCTCAGCTGGAGTGGCGTTCCAATTGCCCTGCCAAGCCTCGAGGAGAATCCCGAGTTGTCCCTCGCAACTAGGCAGGAGTCCTGACGTGGCTGAACAAACACGTGGGTGGAAGGGCCATCCCCGTCGTAACTCGAGAATATACCCCAGGTTTCCGCCGCAACTCGAGAAAAACCATGAGACTTCCCCCTCGATGCGAGATGAGGCCCGATTCCCCTGTACTGCGTGCAGAGCAATTCCGTGTTGCACATCACACATGAAAGGAGCCTTGATTTCCTTGATGGCACTCCAGAGAAACCCCAAGAACACTGTTTCAAGGATAGAGGGATCCTGAGGTCACTGTAACAACACGAAAGAACTCTGTGGACCAAAAATCAACTCGAAAAGAGAGGTTAGTCCCTGGATTCGTCTCCAGAGGAATACCACCTTACCACAAGCACCTCAAGAGGAGGCTTCTCTCAGCTCTAGGTATGTGAGAGGGACCCTGAGTTTGCGGCCTCAAGTGGAATGGACACCGCGATGCCCTGACTCGAAATAAGGCCGGATATCCCTGCAGTGACTTCAATGCAGTCTCGTCTTGCATCTCCCAGGACGAAAGGATGTCTGAATCCCCTGTGGAAAGCACAGAGAAAGACTTAGTTCCCCACCTCATCGCGACCGATAGCCTCACATCCTTTGAAAACTCCAGAGGTACGCGGAGATCAGTGCCTCCAAAGGAGACGATGCCTGACTCCTCGTGAAACTTGATAGGAGTCCAAGGATTCCTGTGGCACTTGGAAAGGGACACTTGGTCTCCCGCCTCAGCTGGAGAGGCGTCCCAATTGCCCTGCCAAGCCTCGAGGAGAATCCAGAGTTGTCCCTCGCAACTAGGCAGGAGTCCTGACGTCGCTGAAGAAACACGTGGGTGGAAGGGCCATCCCCGTTGTAACTCGAGAATATACCCCAGGTTCCCGCCGCAACTCGAGAAAAACCATGAGACTTCCCCCTCGCCGCGAGATGAGGCCCGATTCCCCTGCACTGCATGCAGAGCAATTCCGTGTTGCACATCACACATGAAAGGAGCCTTGATTTCCTTGATGGCACTCCAGAGAAACCCCAAGAACACTGTTTCAAGGCTAGAGGGATCCTGAGGTCACTGTAGCAACACGAAAGAGCTCCGTGGGCCAAAAATCAATTCGAGATGAGAGGTTAGTCCCTGGCTTCGACTCCAGAGGAATACCACCTTACCACAAGCACCTCAAGAGTAGGCTTCTCTCAGCTCTAGGTATGTGAGAGGGACCCTGAGTTTGCGGCCTCAAGTGGAATGGACACCGCGATGCCGTGACGCGAAATAAGGCCGGATATCCCTGCAGTGACTTGAATGCAGGCTCGTCTTGTATCTCCCAAGATGAAAGGATGTCTGAATCCCCTGTGGAGACCTCAGAGACAGACCTAGTTCCCCACCTCATCGCGACCGGAGGCCTCACATCCTTTGAAAACTCCAGAGGTACGCGGAGATCAGTGCCTCCAAAGGAGACGATGCCTGACTCCTCGTGAAACTTGATAGGAGTCCCTGGATTCCTGTGGCACGTGGAAAGGGACCCATGGTCTCCCGCCTCAGCTGGAGAGGCGTCCCAATTGCCTTGCCAAGCCTCGAAGAGAATCCCGAGTTGTGTCTCGCAACTAGGCAAGAGTCCTGACGTGGCTGAACACACACGTGTGTGGAAGGGAGATCCCCGTTGTAACTCGAGAATATACCCCAGGTTCCCGCCGCAAGTCGAGAAAAACCATGAGACTTCCCCCTCGCCGCGAAATGAGGCCCGATTCCCCTGCACTGCGTGCAGAGCAATACTGTGTTGCACATCACACATGAAAGGAGCCTTGATTTCCTTGATGGCACTCCAGAGAAACCCCAAGAACACTGTTTCAAGGCTGGAGGGATCCTGAGGTCACTGTAGCAAAACGAAAGAACTCTGTGGACCAAAAATCAACTCGAGATGAGAGGTTAGTCCCTGGCTTCGACTCCAGAGGAATACCACCTTACCAGAAGCACCTCAAGAGGAGGCTTCTCTCAGCTCTAGGTATGTGAGAGGGACCCTGAGTTTGCGGCCTCAAGTGGAATGGACACCGCGATGCCCTGACTCGAAATAAGGCCGGATATCCCTGCAGTGACAGGAATGCAGGCTCGTCTTGCATCTCCCAAGACGAAAGGGTGTCTGAATCCCCTGTGGAGACCACAGAGAAAGACCTAGTTCCCCACCTCATTGCGACAGGAGGCCTCAAATCCTTTGAAAACTCCAGAGGTATGCGGAGATCAGTGCCTCCAAAGGAGACGATGCCTGACTCCTCGTGAAACTTGATAGGAGACCCAGGATTCCTGTGGCACGTGGAAAGGGACCCTTGGTCTCCCGCCTCAGCTGGAGAGGCGTCCCAATTGCCCTGCAAAGCCTCGAGGAGAATCCCGAGTTGTCCCTCGCAACTAGGCAGGAGTCCTGACATGCCTGAACAAACACATGTGTGGAAGGGCCATCCCCGCCGTAACTCGAGAATATACCCCAGGTTCCCGCCGCAACTCGAGAAAAACCATGAGACTTCCCCCTCGCCGCGAGATGAGGCCCGATTCCCCTGCACTGCGTGCAGAGCAATTCCGTGTTGCACATCACACATGAAAGGAGCCTTGATTTCCTTGATGGCACTCCAGAGAAACCCCAAGAACACTGTTTCAAGGCTAGAGGGATCCTGAGGTCACTGTAGCAACACGAAAGAGCTCCGTGGGCCAAAAATCAACTCGAGATGAGAGGTTAGTCCCTGGCTTCGACTACAGAGGAATACCACCTTACCACAAGCACCTCAAGAGGAGGCTTCTCTCAGCTTTAGGTATGTGAGAGGGACCCTGAGTTTGCGGCCTCAAGTGGAATGGACACCGCGATGCCCTGACTCGAAATAAGGCCGGATATCCCTGCAGTGACTTGAATGCAGGCTCGTCTTGCATCTCCCAAGAAGAAAGGATGTCTGAATCCCCTCTGGAGACCACAGAGAAAGACCTAGTTCCCCACCTCATCGCGACCGGAGGCCTCACATCCTTTGAAAACTCCAGAGGTACGCGGAGATCAGTGCCTTCAAAGGAGACGATGCCTGACTCCTCGTGAAACTTGATAGGAGTCCCAGGATTCTTGTGGCACGTGGAAAGGGACCCTTGGTCTCCCGCCTCAGCTGGAGAGGCGTTCCAATTGCCCTGCCAAGCCTCGAGGAGAATCCCGAGTTGTCCCTCGCAACTAGGCAGGAGTCCTGACGTGGCTGAACAAACACGTGGGTGGAAGGGCCATCCCCGTCGTAACTCGAGAATATACCCCAGGTTCCCGCCGCAACTCGAGAAAAACCATGAGACTTCCCCCTCGATGCGAGATGAGGCCCAATTCCCCTGTACTGCGTGCAGAGCAATTCCGTCTTGCACATCACACATGAAAGGAGCCTTGATTTCCTTGATGGCACTCCAGAGAAACCCCAAGAACACTGTTTCAAGGATAGAGGGATCCTGAGGTCACTGTAGCAACACGAAAGAACTCTGTGGACCAAAAATCAACTCGAAAAGAGAGGTTAGTCCCTGGATTCGTCTCCAGAGGAATACCACCTTACCACAAGCACCTCAAGAGGAGGCTTCTCTCAGCTCTAGGTATGTGAGAGGGACCCTGAGTTTGCGGCCTCAAGTGGAATGGACACCGCGATGCCCTGACTCGAAATAAGTCCGGATATCCCTGCAGTGACTTCAATGCAGGCTCGTCTTGCATCTCCCAGGACGAAAGGATGTCTGAATCCCCTGTGGAAAGCACAGAGAAAGACTTAGTTCCCCACCTCATCGCGACCGATAGCCTCAATTCCCTGGAAAACTCCAGAGGTACGCGGAGATCAGTGCCTCCAAAGGAGACGATGCCTGACTCCTCGTGAAACTTGATAGGAGTCCCAGGATTCCTGTGGCACTTGGAAAGGGACACTTGGTCTCCCGCCTCAGCTGGAGAGGCGTCCCAATTGCCCTGCCAAGTCTCGAGGAGAATCCCGAGTTGTCCCTCGCAACTAGGCAGGAGTCCTGACGTGGCTGAACAAACACGTGGGTGGAAGGGCCATCCCCGTCGTAACTCGAGAATATACCCCAGGTTCCCGCCGCAACTCGAGAAAAACCATGAGACTTCCCCCTCGCCGCGAGATGAGGCCCGATTCCCCTGCACTGCGTGCAGAGCAATTCCGTGTTGCACATCACACATGAAAGGAGCCTTGATTTCCTTGATTGCACTCCAGAGAAACCCCAAGAACACTGTTTCAAGGCTAGAGGGATCCTGAGGTCACTGTAGCAACACGAAAGAGCTCCGTGGGCCAAAAATCAACTCGAGATGAGAGGTTAGTCCCTGGCTTCGACTCCAGAGGAATACCACCTTACCACAAGCACCTCAAGAGGAGGCTTCTCTCAGCTCTTGGTATGTGAGAGGGACCCTGAGTTTGCGGCCTCAAGTGGAATGGACACCGCGATGCCCTGACGCGAAATAAGGCTGGATATCCCTGCAGTGACTTGAATGCAGGCTCGTCTTGCATCTCCCAAGATGAAAGGATGTCTGAATCCCCTGTGGAGACCACAGAGAAAGACCTAGTTCCCCACCTCATCGCGACCGGAGGCCTCACATCCTTTGAAATCTCCAGAGGTACGCGGAGATCAGTGCCTCCAAAGGAGACGATGCCTGAGTCCTCGTGAAACTTGATAGGAGTCCCAGGATTCCTGTGGCACGTGGAAAGGGACCCTTGGTCTCCCGCCTCAGCTGGAGAGGCGTCCCAATTGCCTTGCCAAGCCTCGAGGAGAATCCCGAGTTGTGTCTCGCAACTAGGCAAGAGTCCTGACGTGGCTGAACAAACACGTGTGTGGAAGGGCCATCCCCGTCGTAACTCGAGAATATACCCCAGGTTCCCGCCGCAACTCGAGAAAAACCATGAGACTTCCCCCTCGCCGCGAGATGAGGACCGATTCCCCTGCACTGCGTGCAGAGCAATTCTGTGTTGCACATCACACATGAAAGGAGCCTTCATTTCCTTCATGGCACTCCAGAGAAACCCCAAGAACACTGTTTCAATCCTAGAGGGATCCTGAGGTCACTGTAGCAACACGAAAGAGCTCCGTGGACCAAGAATCAACTCAAGATGAGAGGTTAGTCCCTGGCTTCGACTCCAGAGGAATACCACCTTACCACAAGCACCTCAAGAGGAGGCTTCTCTCAGCTCTAGGTATGTGAGAGGGACCCTGAGTTTGCGGGCTCAAGTGGAATGGACACCGCGATGCCCTGACTCGAAATAAGGCCGGATATCCCTGCAGTGACTGGAATGCAGGCTCGTCTTGCATCTCCCAAGACGAAAGGGTGTCTGAATCCCCTGTGGAGACCACAGAGAAAGACTTAGTTCCCCACCTTATCGCGACAGGAGGCCTCAAATGCTTTGAAAACTCCAGAGGTTTGCGGAGATCAGTGCCTCCAAAGGAAACGATGCCTGACTCCTCGTGAAACTTGATAGGAGACCCAGGATTCCTGTGGCACGTGGAAAGGGACCCTTGGTCTCCCGCCTCAGGTGGAGAGGCGTCCCAATTGCCCTGCAAAGCCTCGAGGAGAATCCCGAGTTGTCCCTCGCAACTAGGCAGGAGTCCTGACGTCGCTGAAGAAACACGTGTGTGGAAGGGCCATCCCCGTCGTAACTCGAGAATATACCCCAGGTTCCCGCCGCAACTTGAGAAAAACCATGAGACTTCCCCCTCGCCGCGAGATGAGGCCCGATTCCACTGCACTGCGTGCAGAGCAATTCCGTGTTGCACATCACACATGAAAGGAGCCTTGATTTCCTTGATGGCACTCCAGAGAAACCTCAAGAACACTGTTTCAAGGCTAGAGGGATCCTGAGGTCACTGTAGCAACACGAAAGAGCTCCGTGGACCAAGAATCAACACGAGATGAGAGGTTAGTCCCTGGCTTCGACTCCTGAGGAATACCACCTTACCACAAGCACCTCAAGAGGAGGCTTCTCTCAGCTCTAGGTATGTGAGAGGGATCCTGAGTTTGCGGCCTCAAGTGGAATGGACACCGCGATGCCCTGACTCGAAATAAGGCCGGATATCCCTGCAGTGACTTGAATGCAGGCTCGTCTTGCATCTCCCAAGAAGAAAGGATGTCTGAATCCCCTCTGGAGACCACAGAGAAAGACCTAGTTCCCCACCTCATCGCGACCGGAGGCCTCACATCCTTTGAAAATTCCAGAGGTACGCGGAGATCAGTGCCTTCAAAGGAGACGATGCCTGACTCCTCGTGAAACTTGATAGGAGTCCCAGGATTCTTGTGGCACGTGGAAAGGGACCCTTGGTCTCCCGCCTCAGCTGGAGAGGCGTTCCAATTGCCCTGCCAAGCCTCGAGGAGAATCCCGAGTTGTCCCTCGCAACTAGGCAGGAGTCCTGACGTGGCTGAACAAACACGTGGGTGGAAGGGCCATCCCCGTCGTAACTCGAGAATATACCCCAGGTTCCCGCCGCAACTCGAGAAAAACCATGAGACTTCCCCCTCGATGCGAGATGAGGCCCAATTCCCCTGTACTGCGTGCAGAGCAATTCCGTCTTGCACATCACACATGAAAGGAGCCTTGATTTCCTTGATGGCACTCCAGAGAAACCCCAAGAACACTGTTTCAAGGATAGAGGGATCCTGAGGTCACTGTAGCAACACGAAAGAACTCTGTGGACCAAAAATCAACTCGAAAAGAGAGGTTAGTCCCTGGATTCGTCTCCAGAGGAATACCACCTTACCACAAGCACCTCAAGAGGAGGCTTCTCTCAGCTCTAGGTATGTGAGAGGGACCCTGAGTTTGCGGCCTCAAGTGGAATGGACACCGCGATGCCCTGACTCGAAATAAGGCCGGATATCCCTGCAGTGACTTCATGCAGGCTCGTCTTGCATCTCCCAGGACGAAAGGATGTCTGAATCCCCTGTGGAAAGCACAGAGAAAGACTTAGTTCCCCACCTCATCGCGACCGGAGGCCTCACATCCTTTGAAAACTCCAGAGGTACGCGGAGATCAGTGCCTCCAAAGGAGACGATGCCTGACTCCTCGTGAAACTTGATAGGAGTCCCAGGATTCCTGTGGCACTTGGAAAGGGACACTTGGTCTCCCGCCTCAGCTGGAGAGGCGTCCCAATTGCCTTGCCAAGCCTCGAGGATAATCCCGAGTTGTCCCTCGCAACTAGGCAGGAGTCCTGACGTGGCTGAACAAACACGTGGGTGGAAGGGCCATCCCCATCGTAACTCGAGAATATACCCCAGGTTCCCGCCGCAACTCGAGAAAAACCATGAGACTTCCCCCTCGCCGCGAGATGAGGCCCGATTCCCCTGCACTGCATGCAGAGCAATTCCGTGTTGCACATCACACATGAAAGGAGCCTTGATTTCCTTGATGGCACTCCAGAGAAACCCCAAGAACACTGTTTCAATCCTAGAGGGATCCTGAGGTCACTGTAGCAACACGAAAGAGCTCCGTGGACCAAGAATAAACTCGAGATGAGAGGTTAGTCCCTGGCTTCGACTCCAGAGGAATACCACCTTACCACAAGCACCTCAAGAGGAGGCTTCTCTCAGCTCTAGGTATGTGAGAGGGACCCTGAGTTTGCGGGCTCAAGTGGAATGGACACCGGGATGCCCTGACTCGAAATAAGGCCGGATATCCCTGCAGTGACTGGAATGCAGGCTCGTCTTGCATCTCCCAAGACGAAAGGGTGTCTGAATCCCCTTTGGAGACCACAGAGAAAGACTTAGTTCCCCACCTTATCGCGACAGGAGGCCTCAAATCCTTTGAAAACTCCAGAGGTTTGCGGAGATCAGTGCCTCCAAAGGAAACGATGCCTGACTCATCGTGAAACTTGATAGGAGACCCAGGATTCCTGTGGCACGTGGAAAGGGAACCTTGGTCTCCCGCCTCAGGTGGAGAGGCGTCCCAATTGCCCTGCAAAGCCTCGAGGAGAATCCCGAGTTGTCCCTCGCAACTAGGCAGGAGTCCTGACGTCGCTGAAGAAACACGTGTGTGGAAGGGCCATCCCCGTCGTAACTCGAGAATATACCCCAGGTTCCCGCCGCAACTCGACAAAAACCATGAGACTTCCCCCTCGCCGCGAGATGAGGCCCGATTCCACTGCACTGCGTGCAGAGCAATTCCGTGTTGCACATCACACATGAAAGGAGCCTTGATTTCCTTGATGGCACTCCAGAGAAACCTCAAGAACACTGTTTCAAGGCTAGAGGGATCCTGAGGTCACTGTAGCAACACGAAAGAGCTCCGTGGACCAAGAATCAACACGAGATGAGAGGTTAGTCCCTGGCTTCGACTCCTGAGGAATACCACCTTACCACAAGCACCTCAAGAGGAGGCTTCTCTCAGCTCTAGGTATGTGAGAGGGATCCTGAGTTTGCGGCCTCAAGTGGAATGGACACCGCGATGCCCTGACTCGAAATAAGGCCGGATATCCCTGCAGTGACTTGAATGCAGGCTCGTCTTGCATCTCCCAAGAAGAAAGGATGTCTGAATCCCATCTGGAGACCACAGAGAAAGACCTAGTTCCCCACCTCATCGCGACCGGAGGCCTCACATCCTTTGAAAACTCCAGAGGTACGCGGAGATCAGTGCCTTCAAAGGAGACGATGCCTGACTCCTCGTGAAACTTGATAGGAGTCCCAGGATTCTTGTGGCACGTGGAAAGGGACCCTTGGTCTCCCGCCTCAGCTGGAGAGGCGTTCCAATTGCCCTGCCAAGCCTCGAGGAGAATCCCGAGTTGTCCCTCGCAACTAGGCAGGAGTCCTGACGTGGCTGAACAAACACGTGGGTGGAAGGGCCATCCCCGTCGTAACTCGAGAATATACCCCAGGTTCCCGCCGCAACTCGAGAAAAACCATGAGACTTCCCCCTCGATGCGAGATGAGGCCCAATTCCCCTGTACTGCGTGCAGAGCAATTCCGTCTTGCACATCACACATGAAAGGAGCCTTGATTTCCTTGATGGCACTCCAGAGAAACCCCAAGAACACTGTTTCAAGGATAGAGGGATCCTGAGGTCACTGTAGCAACACGAAAGAACTCTGTGGACCAAAAATCAACTCGAAGAGAGAGGTTAGTCCCTGGATTCGTCTCCAGAGGAATACCACCTTACCACAAGCACCTCAAGAGGAGGCTTCTCTCAGCTCTAGGTATGTGAGAGGGACCCTGAGTTTGCGGCCTCAAGTGGAATGGACACCGCGATGCCCTGACTCGAAATAAGGCCGGATATCCCTGCAGTGACTTCATGCAGGCTCGTCTTGCATCTCCCAGGACGAAAGGATGTCTGAATCCCCTGTGGAAAGCACAGAGAAAGACTTAGTTCCCCACCTCATCGCGACCGGAGGCCTCACATCCTTTGAAAACTCCAGAGGTACGCGGAGATCAGTGCCTCCAAAGGAGACGATGCCTGACTCCTCGTGAAACTTGATAGGAGTCCCAGGATTCCTGTGGCACTTGGAAAGGGACACTTGGTCTCCCGCCTCAGCTGGAGAGGCGTCCCAATTGCCTTGCCAAGCCTCGAGGATAATCCCGAGTTGTCCCTCGCAACTAGGCAGGAGTCCTGACGTGGCTGAACAAACACGTGGGTGGAAGGGCCATCCCCATCGTAACTCGAGAATATACCCCAGGTTCCCGCCGCAATTCGAGAAAAACCATGAGACTTCCCCCTCGCCGCGAGATGAGGCCCGATTCCCCTGCACTGCATGCAGAGCAATTCCGTGTTGCACATCACACATGAAAGGAGCCTTGATTTCCTTGATGGCACTCCAGAGAAACCCCAAGAACACTGTTTCAAGGCTAGAGGGATCCTGAGGTCACTGTAGCAACACGAAGGAGCTCCGTGGGCCAAAAATCAACTCGAGATGAGAGGTTAGTCCCTGGCTTCGACTCCAGAGGAATACCACCTTACCACAAGCACCTCAAGAGGAGGCTTCTCTCAGCTCTAGGTATGTGAGAGGGACCCTGAGATTGCGGCCTCAAGTGGAATGGACACCGCGATGCCCTGACTCGAAATAAGGCTGGATATCCCTGCAGTGACTTGAATGCAGGCTTGTCTTGCATCTCCAAAGATGAAAGGATGTCTGTATCCCCTGTGGAGACCACAGAGAAAGACCTAGTTCCCCACCTCATCGCGACCGGAGGCCTCACATCCTTTGAAAACTCCAGAGGTACGCGGAGATCAGTGCCTCCAAAGGAGACGATGCCTGACTCCTCGTGAAACTTGATAGGAGTCCCAGGATTCCTGTGGCACGTGGAAAGGGACCCTTGGTCTCCCGCCTCAGCTGGAGAGGCGTCCCAATTGCCTTGCCAAGCCTCGAGGAGAATCCCGAGTTGTGTCTCGCAACTAGGCAAGAGTCCTGACGTGGCTGAACAAACACGTGTGTGGAAGGGCCATCCCCGTCGTAACTCGAGAATATACCCCAGGTTCCCGCCGCAACTCGAGAAAAACCATGAGACTTCCCCCTCGCCGCGAGATGAGGCCCGATTTCCCTGCACTGCGTGCAGAGCAATTCTGTGTTGCACATCACACATGAAAGGAGCCTTGATTTCCTTCATGGCACTCCAGAGAAACCCCAAGATCACTGTTTCAAGGCTAGAGGGATTCTGAGGTCACTGTAGCAACACGAAAGAACGCTGTGGACCAAAAATCAAATCGAGATGAGAGGTTAGTCCCTGGCTTCGACTCCTGAGGAATACCACCTTACCACAAGCACCTCAAGAGGAGGCTTCTCTCAGCTCTAGGTATGTGAGAGGGATCCTGAGTTTGCGGCCTCAAGTGGAATGGAAACCGCGATGCCCTGACTCGAAATAAGGCCGGATATCCCTGCAGTGACTGGAATGCAGGCTCGTCTTGCATCTCCCAAGATGAAAGGGTGTCTGAATCCCCTGTGGAGACCACAGAGAAAGAACTAGTTCCCCACCTCATCGCGACAGGAGGCCTCAAAATCTTTGAAAACTCCAGAGGTATGCGGAGATCAGTGCCTCCAAAGGAGACGATGCCTGACTCCTCGTGAAACTTGATAGGAGACCCAGGATTCCTGTGGCACGTGGAAAGGGACCCTTGGTCTCCCGCCTCAGGTGGAGAGGCGTCCCAATTGCCCTGCAAAGCCTCGAGGAGAATCCCGAGTTGTCCCTCGCAACTAGGCAGGAGTCCTGACATGGCTGAACACACACGTGTGTGGAAGGGCCATCCCCGTCGTAACTCGAGAATATACCCCAGGTTCCCGCCGCAACTCAAGAAAAACCATGAGACTTCCCCCTCGCCGCGAGATGAGGCCCGATTCCCCTGCACTGCGTGCAGAGCAATTCCGTGTTGCACATCACACATGAAAGGAGCCTTGATTTCCTTGATGGCACTCCAGAGAAACCCCAAGAACACTGTTTCAAGGCTAGAGTTATCCTGAGGTCACTGTAGCAACACGAAAGAGCTCCGTGGACAAAGAATCAACACGAGATGAGAGGTTAGTCCCTGGCTTCGACTCCTGAGGAATACCACCTTACCACAAGCACCTCAAGAGGAGGCTTCTCTCAGCTCTAGGTATGTGAGAGGGATCCTGAGTTTGCGGCCTCAAGTGGAATGGACACCGCGATGCCCTGACTCGAAATAAGGCCGGATATCCCTGCAGTGACTGGAATGCAGGCTCGTCTTGCATCTCCCAAGACGAAAGGATGTCTGAATCCCCTGTGGAGACCACAGAGAAAGACCTAGTTCCCCACCTCATCGCGACCGGAGGCCTCACATCCTTTGAAAACTCCAGAGGTACGCGGAGATCAGTGCCTCCAAAGGAGACGATGCCTGACTCCTCGTGAAACTTGATAGGAGTCCCAGGATTCTTGTGGCACGTGGAAAGGGACCCTTGGTCTCCCGCCTCAACTGGAGAGGCGTTCCAATTGCCCTGCTAAGCCTCGAGGAGAATCCCGAGTTGTCCCTCGCAACTAGGCAGGAGTCCTGACGTGGCTGAACAAACACGTGGGTGGAAGGGCCATCCCCGTCGTAACTCGAGAATATACCCCAGGTTCCCGCCGCAACTCGAGAAAAACCATGAGACTTCCCCCTCGATGCGAGATGAGGCCCGATTCCCCCGTACTGCGTGCAGAGCAATTCCGTCTTGCACATCACACATGAAAGGAGCCTTGATTTCCTTGATGGCACTCCAGAGAAACCCCAAGAACACTGTTTCAAGGCTAGAGGGATCCTGAGGTCACTGTAGCAACACGAAAGAACACTGTGGACCAAAAATCAACTCGAAAAGAGAGGTTAGTCCCTGGATTCGTCTCCAGAGGAATACCACCTTACCACAAGCACCTCAAGAGGAGGCTTCTCTCACCTCTAGGTATGTGAGAGGGACCCTGAGTTTGCGGCCTCAAGTGGAATGGACACCACGATGCCCTGACTCGAAATAAGGCCGGATATCCCTGCAGTGACTTCAATGCAGGCTCGTCTTGCATCTCCCAGGACGAAAGGATGTCTGAATCCCCTGTGGAAAGCACAGAGAAAGACTTAGTTCCCCACCTCATGGCGACCGATAGCCTCACATCCTTTGAAAACTCCAGAGGTACGTGGAGATCAGTGCCTCCAAAGGAGACGACGCCTGACTCCTCGTGAAACTTGATAGGAGTCCCAGGATTTCTGTGGCACTTGGAAAGGGACAATTGGTCTCCCGCCTCAGCTGGAGAGGCGTCCCAATTGCCCTGCCAAGCCTCGAGGAGAATCCAGAGTTGTCCCTCGCAACTAGGCAGGAGTCCTGACGTCGCTGAAGAAACACGTGGGTGGAAGGGCCATCCCCGTCGTAACTCGAGAATATACCCCAGGTTCCCGCCGCAACTCGAGAAAAACCATGAGACTTCCCCCTCGCCGTGAGATGAGGCCCGATTCCCCTGCACTGCTTGCAAAGCAATTCCGTGTTTCACATCACACATGAAAGGAGCCTTGATTTCCTTGATGGCACTCCAGAGAAACCCCAAGAACACTGTTTCATGGCTAGAGGGATCCTGAGGTCACTGTAGCAACACGAAAGAGCTCCGTGGGCCAAACATCAACTCGAGATGAGAGGTTAGTCCCTGGCTTCGTCTCCAGAGGAATACCACCTTACCACAAGCACCTCAAGAGGAGGCTTCTCTCAGCTCTAGGTATGTGAGAGGGACCCTGAGTTTGCGGCCTCAAGTGGAATGGACACCGCGATGCCCTGACTCGAAATAAGGCTGGATATCCCTGCAGTGACTTCAATGCAGGCTCGTCTTGTATCTCCCAGGACGAAAGGATGTCTGAATCCCCTGTGGAAAGCACAGAGAAAGACTTAGTTCCCCACCTCATCGCGACCGGAGGCCTCACATCCTTTTGAAAACTCCAGAGGTACGCGGAGATCAGTGCCTCCAAAGTAGACGATGCCTGACTCCTCGTGAAACTTGATAGGAGTCCCAGGATTCCTGTGGCACTTGGAAAGGGACACTTGGTCTCCCGCCTCAGCTGGAGCGGTGTCCCTATTGCCCTGCCAAGCCTCGAGGAGAATCCAGAGTTGTCCCTCGCAACTAGGCAGGAGTCCTGACGTGGCTGAACAAACACGTGGGTGGAAGGGCCATCCCCGTCGTAACTCGAGAATATACCCCAGGTTCCCGCCGCAACTCGAGAAAAACCATGAGACTTCCCCCTCGCCACGAGATGAGGCCCGATTTCCCTGCACTGCGTGCAGAGCAATTCCGTGTTGCACATCACACATGAAAGGAGCCTTGATTTCCTTGATGGCACTCCAGAGAAACCCCAAGAACACTGTTTCAAGGCTAGAGGGATCCTGAGGTCACTGTAGCAACACGAAAGAGCTCCGTGGACCAAAAATCAACTCGAGATGAGAGGTTAGTCCCTGGCTTCGACTCCAGACGAATACCACCTTACCACAAGCACCTCAAGAGGAGGCTTCTCTCAGCTCTAGGTATGTGAGAGGGATCCTGAGTTTGCGGCCTCAAGTGGAATGGACACCGCGATGCCCTGACTCGAAATAAGGCCGGATATCCCTGCAGTGACTGGAATGCAGGCTCGTCTTGCATCTCCCAAGACAAAAGGGTGTCTGAATCCCCTGTGGAGACCACAGAGAAAGACCTAGTTCCCCACCTCATCGCGACAGGAGGCCTCAAATCCTTTGAAAACTCCAGAGTTTTGCGGAGATCAGTGCCTCCAAAGGAAACGATGCCTGACTCTTCGTGAAACTTGATAGGAGACCCAGGATTCCTGTGGCACGTGGAAAGGGACCCTTGGTCTCCCGTCTCAGCTGGAGAGGCGTCCCAATTGCCCTGCAAAGCCTCGAGGAGAATCCCGAGTTGTCCCTCGCAACTAGGCAGGAATCCTGACGTCGCTGAAGAAACACGTGTGTGGAAGGGCCATCCCCGTCATAACTCGAGAATATACCCCAGGTTCCCGCCGCAACTCGAGAAAAACCATGAGACTTCCCCCTCGCGGCGAGATGAGGCCCGATTCCCCTGCATTGCGTGCAGAGCAATTCCGTGCTGCACATCACACATGAAAGGAGCCTTGATTTCCTTGATGGCACTCCAGAGAAACCCCAAGAACACTGTTTCAAGGCTAGAGGGATCCTGAGGTCACTGTAGCAACACGAAAGAGCTCCGTGGACCAAGAATCAACACGAGATGAGAGGTTAGTCCCTGGCTTCGACTCCAGAGGAATACCACCTTACCACAAGCACCTCAAGAGGAGGCTTCTCTCAGCTCTAGGTATGTGAGAGGGATCCTGAGTTTGCGGCCTCAAGTGGAATGGACACCGCGATGCCCTGACTCGAAATAAGGCCGGATATCCCTGCAGTGACTTGAATGCAGGCTCGTCTTGCATCTCCCAAGAAGAAAGGATGTCTGAATCCCCTGTGGAGACCACAGAGAAACACCTAGTTCCCCACCTCATCGCGACCGGAGGCCTCACATCCTTTGAAAACTCCAGAGGTACGCGGAGATCAGTGCCTCCAAAGGAGACGATGCCTGACTCCTCGTGAAACTTGATAGGAGTCCCAGGATTCTTGTGGCACGTGGAAAGGGACCCTTGGTCTCCCGCCTCAGCTGGAGAGGCATTCCAATTGCCCTGCCAAGCCTCGAGGAGAATCCCGAGTTGTCCCTCGCAACTAGGCAGGAGTCCTGACGTGGCTGAACAAACACGTGGGTGGAAGGGCCATCCCCGTCGTAACTCGAGAATATACCCCAGGTTCCCGCCGCAACTCGAGAAAAACCATGAGACTTGCCCCTCGATGCGAGATGAGGCCCGATTCCCCTTTACTGCGTGCAGAGCAATTCCGTCTTGCACATCACACATGAAAGGAGCCTTGATTTCCTTGATGGGACTCCAGAGAAACCCCAAGAACACTGTTTCAAGGATAGAGGGATCCTGAGGTCACTGTAGCAACATGAAAGAACTCTGTGGACCAAAATTCAACTCGAAAAGAGAGGTTAGTCCCTGGATTCGTCTCCAGAGGAATACCACCTTACCACAAGCACCTCAAGAGGAGGCTTCTCTCAGCTCTAGGTATGTGAGAGGGACCCTGAGTTTGCAGCCTCAAGTGGAATGGACACCGTGATGCCCTGACTCGAAATAAGGCCGGATATCCCTGCAGTGACTTCAATGCAGGCTCGTCTTGCATCTCCCAGGACGAAAGGATGTCTGAATCCCCTGTGGAAAGCACAGAGAAAGACTTAGTTCCCCACCTCATCGCGACCGATAGCCTCACATCCTTTGAAAACTCCAGAGGTACGCGGAGATCAGTGCCTCCAAAGGAGACGATGCCTGACTCCTCGTGAAACTTGATAGGAGTCCCAGGATTCCTGTGGCACTTGGAAAGGGACACTTGGTCTCCCGCCTCAGCTGGAGAGGCGTCCCAATTGCCCTGCCAAGCCTCGAGGAGAATCCAGAGTTGTCCCTCGCAACTAGGCAGGAGTCCTGACGTCGCTGAAGAAACACGTGGGTGGAAGGGCCATCCCCGTCGTAACTCGAGAATATACCCCAGGTTCCCGCCGCAACTCGAGAAAAACCATGAGACTTCCCCCTCGCCGCGAGATGAGGCCCGATTCCCCTGCACTGCGTGCAGAGCAATTCCGTGTTGCACATCACACATGAAAGGAGCCTTGATTTCCTTGATGGCACTCCAGAGAAACCCCAAGAACACTGTTTCAAGGCTAGAGGGATCCTGAGGTCACTGTAGCAACACGAAAGAGCTCCGTGGGCCAAAAATCAACTCGAGATGAGAGGTTAGTCCCTGGCTTCGACTCCAGAGGAATACCACCTTACCACAAGCACCTCAAGAGGAGGCTTCTCTCAGCTCTAGGTATGTGAGAGGGATCCTGAGTTTGCGGCCTCAAGTGGAATGGACACCGCGATGCCCTGACGCGAAATAAGGCTGGATATCCCTGCAGTGACTTGAATGCAGGCTCGTCTTGCATCTCCCAAGATGAAAGGATGTCTGAATCCCCTGTGGAGACCACAGAGAAAGACCTAGTTCCCCACCTCATCGCGACCGGAGGCCTCACATCCTTTGAAAACTCCAGAGGTACGCGGAGATCAGTGCCTCCAAAGGAGAGGATGCCTGACTCCTCGTGAAACTTGATAGGAGTCCCAGGATTCCTGTGGCACGTGGAAAGGGACCCTTGGTCTCCCGCCTCAGCTGGAGAGGCGTCCCAATTGCCTTGCCAAGCCTCGAGGAGAATCCCGAGTTGTGTCTCGCAACTAGGCAAGAGTCCTGACGTGGCTGAACAAACACGTGTGTGGAAGGGCCATCCCCGTGGTAACTCGAGAATATACCCCAGGTTCCCGCCGCAACTCGAGAAAAACCATGAGACTTCCCCCTCGCCGCGAGATGAGGCCCGATTCCCCTGCACTGCGTGCAGAGCAATTCTGTGTTGCACATCACACATGAAAGGAGCCTTGATTTCCTTGATGGCACTCCAGAGAAACCCCAAGAACACTGTTTCAAGGCTAGAGGGATCCTGAGGTCACTGTAGCAACACGAAAGAGCTCCGTGGGCCAAAAATCAACTCGAGATGAGAGGTTAGTCCCTGGCTTCGACTCCAGAGGAATACCACCTTACCACAAGCACCTCAAGAGGAGGCTTCTCTCAGCTCTAGGTATGTGAGAGGGACCCTGAGTTTGCGGCCTCAAGTGGAATGGACACCGCGATGCCCTGACGCGAAATAAGGCTGGATATCCCTGCAGTGACTTGAATGCAGGCTCGTCTTGCATCTCCCAAGATGAAAGGATGTCTGAATCCCCTGTGGAGACCACAGAGAAAGACCTAGTTCCCCACCTCATCGCGACCGGAGGCCTCACATCCTTTGAAAACTCCAGAGGTACGCGGAGATCAGTGCCTCCAAAGGAGACGATGCCTGACTCCTCGTGAAACTTGATAGGAGTCCCAGGATTCCTGTGGCACGTGGAAAGGGACCCTTGGTCTCCCGCCTCAGCTGGAGAGGCGTCCCAATTGCCTTGCCAAGCCTCGAGGAGAATCCCGAGTTGTGTCTCGCAACTAGGCAAGAGTCCTGACGTGGCTGAACAAACACGTGTGTGGAAGGGCCATCCCCGTGGTAACTCGAGAATATACCCCAGGTTCCCGCCACAACTCGAGAAAAACCATGAGACTTCCCCCTCGCCGCGAGATGAGGCCCGATTCCCCTGCACTGCGTGCAGAGCAATTCCGTGTTGCACATCACACATGAAAGGAGCCTTGATTTCCTTGATGGCACTCCAGACAAACCCCAAGAACACTGTTTCAAGGCTAGAGGGATCCTGAGGTCACTGTAGCAACACGAAAGAGCTCCGTGGACCAAGAATCAACACGAGATGAGAGGTTAGTCCCTGGCTTCGACTCCTGAGGAATACCACCTTACCACAAGCACCTCAAGAGGAGGCTTCTCTCAGCTCTTGGTATGTGAGAGGGATCCTGAGTTTGCGGCCTCAAGTGGAATGGACACCGCGATGCCCTGACTCGAAATAAGGCCGGATATCCCTGCAGTGACTTGAATGCAGGCTCGTCTTGCATATCCCAAGAAGAAAGGATGTCTGAATTCCCTGTGGAGACCACAGAGAAACACCTAGTTCCCCACATCATCGCGACCGGAGGCCTCACATCCTTTGAAAACTCCAGAGGTACGCGGAGATCAGTGCCTAGAAAGGAGACGACGCCTGACTCCTCGTGAAACTTGATAGGAGTCCCAGGATTCTTGTGGCACGTGGAAAGGGACCCTTGGTCTCCCGCCTCAGCTGGAGAGGCGTCCCAATTGCCCTGCCAAGCCTCGAGGAGAATCCAGAGTTATCCCTCGCAACTAGGCAGGAGTCCTGACGTGGCTGAAGAAACACGTGGGTGGAAGGGCCATCCCCGTCGTAACTCGAGAATATACCCCAGGTTCCCGCCGCAACTCGAGAAAAACCATGAGACTTCCCCCTCGATGCGAGATGAGGCCCGATTCCCCTTTACTGCGTGCAGAGCAATTCCGTCTTGCACATCACACATGAAAGGAGCCTTGATTTCCTTGATGGCACTCCAGAGAAACCCCAAGAACACTGTTTCAAGGCTAGAGGGATCCTGAGGTCACTGTAGCAACACGAAAGAACTCTGTGGACCAAAAATCAACTCGAAAAGAGAGGTTAGTCCCTGGATTCGTCTCCAGAGGAATACCACCTTACCACAAGCACCTCAAGAGGAGGCTTCTCTCAGCTCTAGGTATGTGAGAGGGACCCTGAGTTTGCGGCCTCAAGTGGAATGGACACCGTGATGCCCTGACTCGAAATAAGGCCGGATATCCCTGCAGTGACTTCAATGCAGGCTCGTCTTGCATCTCCCAGGACGAAAGGATGTCTGAATCCCCTGTGGAAAGCACAGAGAAAGACTTAGTTCCCCACCTCATCGCGACCGATAGCCTCACATCCTTTGAAAACTCCAGAGGTACGCGGAGATCAGTGCCTCCAAAGGAGACGACGCCTGACTCCTCGTGAAACTTGATAGGAGTCCCAGGATTCCTGTGGCACGTGGAAAGGGACCCTTGGTCTCCCGCCTCAGCTGGAGAGGCGTCCCAATTGCCCTGCCAAGCCTCGAGGAGAATCCAGAGTTATCCCTCGCAACTAGGCAGGAGTCCTGACGTGGCTGAAGAAACACGTGGGTGGAAGGGCCATCCCCGTCGTAACTCGAGAATATACCCCAGGTTCCCGCCGCAACTCGAGAAAAACCATGAGACTTCCCCCTCGATGCGAGATGAGGCCCGATTCCCCTTTACTGCGTGCAGAGCAATTCCGTCTTGCACATCACACATGAAAGGAGCCTTGATTTCCTTGATGGCACTCCAGAGAAACCCCAAGAACACTGTTTCAAGGATAGAGGGATCCTGAGGTCACTGTAGCAACACGAAAGAACTCTGTGGACCAAAAATCAACTCGAAAAGAGAGGTTAGTCCCTGGATTCGTCTCCAGAGAAATACCACCTTACCACAAGCACCTCAAGAGGAGGCTTCTCTCACCTCTAGGTATGTGAGAGGGACCCTGAGTTTGCGGCCTCAAGTGGAATGGACACCGTGATGCCCTGACTCGAAATAAGGCCGGATATCCCTGCAGTGACTTCAATGCAGGCTCGTCTTTCATCTCCCAGGACGAAAGGATGTCTGAATCCCCTGTGGAAAGCACAGAGAAAGACTTAGTTCCCCACCTCATCGCGACCGATAGCCTCACATCCTTTGAAAACTCCAGAGGTACGCGGAGATCAGTGCCTCCAAAGGAGACGACGCCTGACTCCTCGTGAAACTTGATAGGAGTCCCAGGATTCCTGTGGCACTTGGAAAGGGACACTTGGTCTCCCGCCTCAGCTGGAGAGGCGTCCCAATTGCCCTGCCAAGCCTCGAGGAGAATCCAGAGTTGTCCCTCGCAACTAGGCAGGAGTCCTGACGTCGCTGAAGAAACACGTGGGTGGAAGGGCCATCCCCGTCGTAACTCGAGAATATACCCCAGGTTCCCGCCGCAACTCGAGAAAAACCATGAGACTTCCCCCTCGCCGCGAGATGAGGCCCGATTCCCCTGCACTGCGTGCAGAGCAATTCCGTGTTGCACATCACACATGAAAGGAGCCTTGATTTCCTTGATGGCACTCCAGAGAAACCCCAAGAACACTGTTTCAAGGCTAGAGGGATCCTGAGGTCACTGTAGCAACACGAAAGAGCTCCGTGGGCCAAAAATCAACTCGAGATGAGAGGTTAGTCCCTGGCTTCGACTCCAGAGGAATACCACCTTACCACAAGCACCTCAAGAGGAGGCTTCTCTCAGCTCTAGGTATGTGAGAGGGACCCTGAGTTTGCGGCCTCAAGTGGAATGGACACCGCGATGCCCTGACGCGAAATAAGGCTGGATATCCCTGCAGTGACTTGAATGCAGGCTCGTCTTGCATCTCCCAAGATGAAAGGATGTCTGAATCCCCTGTGGAGACCACAGAGAAAGACCTAGTTCCCCACCTCATCGCGACCGGAGGCCTCACATCCTTTGAAAACTCCAGAGGTACGCGGAGATCAGTGCCTCCAAAGGAGAGGATGCCTGACTCCTCGTGAAACTTGATAGGAGTCCAAGGATTCCTGTGGCACGTGGAAAGGGACCCTTGGTCTCCCGCCTCAGCTGGAGAGGCGTCCCAATTGCCTTGCCAAGCCTCGAGGAGAATCCCGAGTTGTGTCTCGCAACTAGGCAAGAGTCCTGACGTGGCTGAACAAACACGTGTGTGGAAGGGCCATCCCCGTGGTAACTCGAGAATATACCCCAGGTTCCCGCCGCAACTCGAGAAAAACCATGAGACTTCCCCCTCGCCGCGAGATGAGGCCCGATTCCCCTGCACTGCGTGCAGAGCAATTCTGTGTTGCACATCACACATGAAAGGAGCCTTGATTTCCTTGATGGCACTCCAGAGAAACCCCAAGAACACTGTTTCAAGGCTAGAGGGATCCTGAGGTCACTGTAGCAACACGAAAGAGCTCCGTGGGCCAAAAATCAACTCGAGATGAGAGGTTAGTCCCTGGCTTCGACTCCAGAGGAATACCACCTTACCACAAGCACCTCAAGAGGAGGCTTCTCTCAGCTCTAGGTATGTGAGAGGGACCCTGAGTTTGCGGCCTCAAGTGGAATGGACACCGCGATGCCCTGACGCGAAATAAGGCTGGATATCCCTGCAGTGACTTGAATGCAGGCTCGTCTTGCATCTCCCAAGATGAAAGGATGTCTGAATCCCCTGTGGAGACCACAGAGAAAGACCTAGTTCCCCACCTCATCGCGACCGGAGGCCTCACATCCTTTGAAAACTCCAGAGGTACGCGGAGATCAGTGCCTCCAAAGGAGACGATGCCTGACTCCTCGTGAAACTTGATAGGAGTCCCAGGATTCCTGTGGCACGTGGAAAGGGACCCTTGGTCTCCCGCCTCAGCTGGAGAGGCGTCCCAATTGCCTTGCCAAGCCTCGAGGAGAATCCCGAGTTGTGTCTCGCAACTAGGCAAGAGTCCTGACGTGGCTGAACAAACACGTGTGTGGAAGGGCCATCCCCGTGGTAACTCGAGAATATACCCCAGGTTCCCGCCGCAACTCGAGAAAAACCATGAGACTTCCCCCTCGCCGCGAGATGAGGCCCGATTCCCCTGCACTGCGTGCAGAGCAATTCTGTGTTGCACATCACACATGAAAGGAGCCTTGATTTCCTTGATGGCACTCCAGAGAAACCCCAAGAACACTGTTTCAAGGCTAGAGGGATCCTGAGGTCACTGTAGCAACACGAAAGAGCTCCGTGGACCCAAAATCAACTCGAGATGAGAGGTTAGTCCCTGGCTTCGACTCCAGAGGAATACCACCTTACCACAAGCACCTCAAGAGGAGGCTTCTCTCAGCTCTAGGTATGTGAGAGGGACCCTGAGTTTGGGGCCTCAAGTGGAATGGACATCGCGATGCCCTGACTCGAAATAAGGCCGGATATCCCTGCAGTGACTGGAATGCAGGCTCGTCTTGCATCTCCCAAGACGAAAGGGTGTCTGAATCCCCTGTGGAGACCACAGAGAAAGACCTAGTTCCCCACCTCATCGCGACAGGAGGCCTCAAATCCTTTGAAAACTCCAGAGGTATGCGGAGATCAGTGCCTCCAAAGGAGACGATGCCTGACTCCTCGTGAAACTTGATAGGAGTCCCAGGATTCCTGTGGCACGTGGAAAGGGACCCTTGGTCTCCCGTCTCAGCTGGAGAGGCGTCCCAATTGCCCTGCAAAGCCTCTAGGAGAATCCCGAGTTGTCCCTCGCAACTAGGCAGGAGTCCTGACGTCGCTGAAGAAACACGTGTGTGGAAGGGCCATCCCCGTCGTAACTCGAGAATATACCCCAGGTTCCCGCCGCAACTCGAGAAAAACCATGAGACTTCCCCCTCGCTGCGAGATGAGGCCCGATTCCCCTGCACTGCGTGCAGAGCAATTCCGTGTTGCACATCACACATGAAAGGAGCCTTGATTTCCTTGATGGCACACCAGACAAACCCCAAGAACACTGTTTCAAGGCTAGAGGGATCCTGAGGTCACTGTAGCAACATGAAAGAGCTCCGTGGACCAAGAATCAACACGAGATGAGAGGTTAGTCCCTGGCTTCGACTCCTGAGGAATACCACCTTACCACAAGCACCTCAAGAGGAGGCTTCTCTCAGCTCTAGGTATGTGAGAGGGATCCTGAGTTTGCGGCCTCAAGTGGAATGGACACCGCGATGCCCTGACTCGAAATAAGGCCGGATATCCCTGCAGTGACTTGAATGCAGGCTCGTCTTGCATCTCCCAAGAAGAAAGGATGTCTGAATTCCCTGTGGAGACCACAGAGAAACACCTAGTTCCCCACATCATCGCGACCGGAGGCCTCACATCCTTTGAAAACTCCAGAGGTACGCGGAGATCAGTGCCTCCAAAGGAGACGACGCCTGACTCCTCGTGAAACTTGATAGGAGTCCCAGGATTCTTGTGGCACGTGGAAAGGGACCCTTGGTCTCCCGCCTCAGCTGGAGAGGCGTCCCAATTGCCCTGCCAAGCCTCGAGGAGAATCCAGAGTTATCCCTCGCAACTAGGCAGGAGTCCTGACGTGGCTGAAGAAACACGTGGGTGGAAGGGCCATCCCCGTCGTAACTCGAGAATATACCCCAGGTTCCCGCCGCAACTCGAGAAAAACCATGAGACTTCCCCCTCGCCGCGAGATGAGGCCCGATTCCCCTTTACTGCGTGCAGAGCAATTCCGTCTTGCACATCACACATGAAAGGAGCCTTGATTTCCTTGATGGCACTCCAGAGAAACCCCAAGAACACTGTTTCAAGGATAGAGGGATCCTGAGGTCACTGTAGCAACACGAAAGAACTCTGTGGACCAAAAATCAACTCGAAAAGAGAGGTTAGTCCCTGGATTCGTCTCCAGAGGAATACCACCTTACCACAAGCACCTCAAGAGGAGGCTTCTCTCACCTCTAGGTATGTGAGAGGGACCCTGAGTTTGCGGCCTCAAGTGGAATGGACACCGTGATGCCCTGACTCGAAATAAGGCCGGATATCCCTGCAGTGACTTCAATGCAGGCTCGTCTTGCATCTCCCAGGACGAAAGGATGTCTGAATCCCCTGTGGAAAGCACAGAGAAAGACTTAGTTCCCCACCTCATCGCGACCGATAGCCTCACATCCTTTGAAAACTCCAGAGGTACGCGGAGATCAGTGCCTCCAAAGGAGACGACGCCTGACTCCTCGTGAAACTTGATAGGAGTCCCAGGATTCCTGTGGCACTTGGAAAGGGACACTTGGTCTCCCGCCTCAGCTGGAGAGGCGTCCCAATTGCCCTGCCAAGCCTCGAGGAGAATCCAGAGTTGTCCCTCGCAACTAGGCAGGAGTCCTGACGTCGCTGAAGAAATACGTGGGTGGAAGGGCCATTCCCGTCGTAACTCGAGAATATACCCCAGGTTCCCGCCGCAACTCGAGAAAAACCATGAGACTTCCCCCTCGCCGTGAGATGAGGCCCGATTCCCCTGCACTGCTTGCAGAGCAATTCCGTGTTGCACATCACACATGAAAGGAGCCTTGATTTCCTTGATGGCACTCCAGAGAAACCCCAAGAACACTGTTTCAAGGCTAGAGGGATCCTGAGGTCACTGTAGCAACACGAAAGAGCTCCGTGGGCCAAAAATCAACTCGAGATGAGAGGTTAGTCCCTGGCTTCGTCTCCAGAGGAATACCACCTTACCACAAGCACCTCAAGAGGAGGCTTCTCTCAGCTCTAGGTATGTGAGAGGGACCCTGAGTTTGCGGCCTCAAGTGGAATGGACACCGCGATGCCCTGACTCGAAATAAGGCTGGATATCCCTGCAGTGACTTGAATGCAGGCTCGTCTTGCATCTCCCAGGACGAAAGGATGTCTGAATCCCCTGTGGAAAGCACAGAGAAAGACTTAGTTCCCCACCTCATCGCGACCGGAGGCCTCACATCCTTTGAAAACTCCAGAGGTACGCGGAGATCAGTGCCTCCAAAGGAGACGACGCCTGACTCCTCGTGAAACTTGATAGGAGTCCCAGGATTCTTGTGGCACGTGGAAAGTGACCCTTGGTCTCCCGCGTCAGCTGGAGAGGCGTCCCAATTGCCCTGCCAAGCCTCGAGGAGAATCCAGAGTTATCCCTCGCAACTAGGCAGGAGTCCTGACGTGGCTGAAGAAACACGTGGGTGGAAGGGCCATCCCCGTCGTAACTCGAGAATATACCCCAGGTTCCCGCCGCAACTCGAGAAAAACCATGAGACTTCCCCCTCGATGCGAGATGAGGCCCGATTCCCCTTTACTGCGTGCAGAGCAATTCCGTCTTGCACATCACACATGAAAGGAGCCTTGATTTCCTTGATGGCACTCCAGAGAAACCCCAAGAACACTGTTTCAAGGATAGAGGGATCCTGAGGTCACTGTAGCAACACGAAAGAACTCTGTGGACCAAAAATCAACTCGAAAAGAGAGGTTAGTCCCTGGATTCGTCTCCAGAGAAATACCACCTTACCACAAGCACCTCAAGAGGAGGCTTCTCTCACCTCTAGGTATGTGAGAGGGACCCTGAGTTTGCGGCTTCAAGTGGAATGGACACCGTGATGCCCTGACTCGAAATAAGGCCGGATATCCCTGCAGTGACTTCAATGCAGGCTCGTCTTTCATCTCCCAGGACGAAAGGATGTCTGAATCCCCTGTGGAAAGCACAGAGAAAGACTTAGTTCCCCACCTCATCGCGACCGGAGGCCTCACATCCTTTGAAAACTCCAGAGGTACGCGGAGATCAGTGCCTCCAAAGGAGACGACGCCTGACTCCTCGTGAAACTTGATAGGAGTCCCAGGATTCCTGTGGCACGTGGAAAGGGACCCTTGGTCTCCCGCCTCAGCTGGAGAGGCGTCCCAATTGCCTTGCCAAGCCTCGAGGAGAATCCCGAGTTGTGTCTCGCAACTAGGCAAGAGTCCTGACGTGGCTGAACAAACACGTGGGTGGAAGGGCCATCCCCGTCGTAACTCGAGAATATACCCCAGGTTCCCGCCGCAACTCGAGAAAAACCATGAGACTTCCCCCTCGCCGTGAGATGAGGCCCGATTCCCCTGCACTGCTTGCAGAGCAATTCCGTGTTGCACATCACACATGAAAGGAGCCTTGATTTCCTTGATGGCACTCCAGAGAAACCCCAAGAACACTGTTTCAAGGCTAGAGGGATCCTGAGGTCACTGTAGCAACACGAAAGAGCTCCGTGGGCCAAAAATCAACTCGAGATGAGAGGTTAGTCCCTGGCTTCGTCTCCAGAGGAATACCACCTTACCACAAGCACCTCAAGAGGAGGCTTCTCTCAGCTCTAGGTATGTGAGAGGGACCCTGAGTTTGCGGCCTCAAGTGGAATGGACACCGTGATGCCCTGACTCGAAATAAGGCCGGATATCCCTGCAGTGACTTCAATGCAGGCTCGTCTTTCATCTCCCAGGACGAAAGGATGTCTGAATCCCCTGTGGAAAGCACAGAGAAAGACTTAGTTCCCCACCTCATCGCGACCGGAGGCCTCACATCCTTTGAAAACTCCAGAGGTACGCGGAGATCAGTGCCTCCAAAGGAGACGATGCCTGACTCCTCGTGAAACTTGATAGGAGTCCCAGGATTCCTGTGGCACTTGGAAAGGGACACTTGGTCTCCCGCCTCAGCTGGAGCGGTGTCCCTATTGCCCTGCCAAGCCTCGAGGAAAATCCAGAGTTGTCCCTCGCAACTAGGCAGGAGTCCTGACGTGGCTGAACAAACACGTGGGTGGAAGGGCCATCCCCGTCGTAACTCGAGAATATACCCCAGGTTCCCGCCGCAACTCGAGAAAAACCATGAGACTTCCCCCTCGCCACGAGATGAGGCCCGATTCCCCTGCACTGCGTGCAGAGCAATTCCGTGTTGCACATCACACATGAAAGGAGCCTTGATTTCCTTCATGGCACTCCAGAGATACCCCAAGAACACTGTTTCCAGGCTAGAGGGATCCTGAGGTCACTGTAGCAACACGAAAGAGCTCCGTGGACCAAAAATCAACTCGAGATGAGAGGTTAGTCCCTGGCTTCGACTCCAGAGGAATACCACCTTACCACAAGCACCTCAAGAGGAGGCTTCTCTCAGCTCTAGGTATGTGAGAGGGACCCTGAGTTTGCGGCCTCAAGTGGAATGGACACCGCGATGCCCTGACTCGAAATAAGGCCGGATATCCCTGCAGTGACTGGAATGCAGGCTCGTCTTGCATCTCCCAAGACGAAAGGGTGTCTGAATCCCCTGTGGAGACCACAGAGAAAGACCTAGTTCCCCACCTCATCGCGACAGGAGGCCTCAAATCCTTTGAAAACTCCAGAGGTTTGCGGAGATCAGTGCCTCCAAAGGAAACTATGCCTGACTCTTCGTGAAACTTGATAGGAGACCCAGGATTCCTGTGGCACGTGGAAAGGGACCCTTGGTCTCCCGTCTCAGCTGGAGAGGCGTCCCAATTGCCCTGCAAAGCCTCGAGGAGAATCCCGAGTTGTCCCTCGCAACTAGGCAGGAGTCCTGACGTCGCTGAAGAAACACGTGTGTGGAAGGGCCATCCCCGTCGTAACTCGAGAATATACCCCAGGTTCCCGCCGCAACTCGAGAAAAACCATGAGACTTCCCCCTCGCCGCGAGATGAGGCCCGATTCCCCTGCACTGCGTGCAGAGCAATTCCGTGTTGCACATCACACATGAAAGGAGCCTTGATTTCCTTGATGGCACTCCAGAGAAACCCCAAGAACACTGTTTCAAGGCTAGAGGGATCCTGAGGTCACTGTAGCAACACGAAAGAGCTCCGTGGACCAAGAATCAACACGAGATGAGAGGTTAGTCCCTGGCTTCGACTCCTGAGGAATACCACCTTACCACAAGCACCTCAAGAGGAGGCTTCTCTCAGCTCTAGGTATGTGAGAGGGATCCTGAGTTTGCGGCCTCAAGTGGAATGGACACCGCGATGCCCTGACTCGAAATAAGGCCGGATATCCCTGCAGTGACTTGAATGCAGGCTCGTCTTGCATCTCCCAAGAAGAAAGGATGTCTGAATTCCCTGTGGAGACCACAGAGAAACACCTAGTTCCCCACCTCATCGCGACCGGAGGCCTCACATCCTTTGAAAACTCCAGAGGTACGCGGAGATCAGTGCCTCCAAAGGAGACGATGCCTGACTCCTCGTGAAACTTGATAGGAGTCCCAGGATTCTTGTGGCACGTGGAAAGGGACCCTTGGTCTCCCGCCTCAGCTGGAGAGGCGTCCCAATTGCCCTGCAAAGCCTCGAGGAGAATCCAGAGTTATCCCTCGCAACTAGGCAGGAGTCCTGACGTGGCTGAACAAACACGTGGGTGGAAGGGCCATCCCCGTCGTAACTCGAGAATATACCCCAGGTTCCCGCCGCAACTCGAGAAAAACCATGAGACTTCCCCCTCGATGCGAGATGAGGCCCGATTCCCCTTTACTGCGTGCAGAGCAATTCCGTCTTGCACATCACACATGAAAGGAGCCTTGATTTCCTTGATGTCACTCCAGAGAAACCCCAAGAACACTGTTTCAAGGATAGAGGGATCCTGAGGTCACTGTAGCAACACGAAAGAACTCTGTGGACCAAAAATCAACTCGAAAAGAGAGGTTAGTCCCTGGATTCGTCTCCAGAGGAATACCACCTTACCACAAGCACCTCAAGAGGAGGCTTCTCTCACCTCTAGGTATGTGAGAGGGACCCTGAGTTTGCGGCCTCAAGTGGAATGGACACCGTGATGCCCTGACTCGAAATAAGGCCGGATATCCCTGCAGTGACTTCAATGCAGGCTCGTCTTGCATCTCCCAGGACGAAAGGATGTCTGAATCCCCTGTGGAAAGCACAGAGAAAGACTTAGTTCCCCACCTCATCGCGACCGATAGCCTCACATCCTTTGAAAACTCCAGAGGTACGCGGAGATCAGTGCCTCCAAAGGAGACGACGCCTGACTCCTCGTGAAACTTGATAGGAGTCCCAGGATTCCTGTGGCACTTGGAAAGGGACACTTGGTCTCCCGCCTCAGCTGGAGAGGCGTCCCAATTGCCCTGCCAAGCCTCGAGGAGAATCCAGAGTTGTCCCTCGCAACTAGGCAGGAGTCCTGACGTCGCTGAAGAAATACGTGGGTGGAAGGGCCATTCCCGTCGTAACTCGAGAATATACCCCAGGTTCCCGCCGCAACTCGAGAAAAACCATGAGACTTCCCCCTCGATGCGAGATGAGGCCCGATTCCCCTTTACTGCGTGCAGAGCAATTCCGTCTTGCACATCACACATGAAAGGAGCCTTGATTTCCTTGATGGCACTCCAGAGAAACCCCAAGAACACTGTTTCAAGGATAGAGGGATCCTGAGGTCACTGTAGCAACACGAAAGAACTCTGTGGACCAAAAATCAACTCGAAAAGAGAGGTTAGTCCCTGGATTCGTCTCCAGAGAAATACCACCTTACCACAAGCACCTCAAGAGGAGGCTTCTCTCACCTCTAGGTATGTGAGAGGGACCCTGAGTTTGCGGCCTCAAGTGGAATGGACACCGTGATGCCCTGACTCGAAATAAGGCCGGATATCCTTGCAGTGACTTCAATGCAGGCTCGTCTTTCATCTCCCAGGACGAAAGGATGTCTGAATCCCCTGTGGAAAGCACAGAGAAAGACTTAGTTCCCCACCTCATCGCGACCGATAGCCTCACATCCTTTGAAAACTCCAGAGGTACACGGAGATCAGTGCCTCCAAAGGAGACGACGCCTGACTCCTCGTGAAACTTGATAGGAGTCCCAGGATTCCTGTGGCACTTGGAAAGGGACACTTGGTCTCCCGCCTCAGCTGGAGAGGCGTCCCAATTGCCCTGCCAAGCCTCGAGGAGAATCCAGAGTTGTCCCTCGCAACTAGGCAGGAGTCCTGACGTCGCTGAAGAAACACGTGGGTGGAAGGGCCATCCCCGTCGTAACTCGAGAATATACCCCAGGTTCCCGCCGCAACTCGAGAAAAACCATGAGACTTCCCCCTCGCCGTGAGATGAGGCCCGATTCCCCTGCACTGCTTGCAGAGCAATTCCGTGTTGCACATCACACATGAAAGGAGCCTTGATTTCCTTGATGGCACTCCAGAGAAACCCCAAGAACACTGTTTCAAGGCTAGAGGGATCCTGAGGTCACTGTAGCAACACGAAAGAGCTCCGTGGGCCAAAAATCAACTCGAGATGAGAGGTTAGTCCCTGGCTTCGTCTCCAGAGGAATACCACCTTACCACAAGCACCTCAAGAGGAGGCTTCTCTCAGCTCTAGTTATGTGAGAGGGACCCTGAGTTTGCGGCCTCAAGTGGAATGGACACCGCGATGCCCTGACTCGAAATAAGGCTGGATATCCCTGCAGTGACTTCAATGCAGGCTCGTCTTGCATCTCCCAGGACGAAAGGATGTCTGAATCCCCTGTGGAAAGCACAGAGAAAGACTTAGTTCCCCACCTCATCGCGACCGGAGGCCTCACATCCTTTGAAAACTCCAGAGGTACGCGGAGATCAGTGCCTCCAAAGGAGACGATGCCTGACTCCTCGTGAAACTTGATAGGAGTCCCAGGATTCCTGTGGCACTTGGAAAGGGACACTTGGTCTCCCGCCTCAGCTGGAGCGGTGTCCCTATTGCCCTGCCAAGCCTCGAGGAAAATCCAGAGTTGTCCCTCGCAACTAGGCAGGAGTCCTGACGTGGCTGAACAAACACGTGGGTGGAAGGGCCATCCCCGTCGTAACTCGAGAATATACCCCAGGTTCCCGCCGCAACTCGAGAAAAACCATGAGACTTCCCCCTCGCCACGAGATGAGGCCCGATTCCCCTGCACTGCGTGCAGAGCAATTCCGTGCTGCACATCACACATGAAAGGAGCCTTGATTTCCTTGATGGCACTCCAGAGAAACCCCAAGAACACTGTTTCAAGGCTAGAGGGATCCTGAGGTCACTGTAGCAACACGAAAGAGCTCCGTGGACCAAGAATCAACACGAGATGAGAGGTTAGTCCCTGGCTTCGACTCCTGAGGAATACCACCTTACCACAAGCACCTCAAGAGGAGGCTTCTCTCAGCTCTAGGTATGTGAGAGGGATCCTGAGTTTGCGGCCTCAAGTGGAATGGACACCGCGATGCCCTGACTCGAAATAAGGCCGGATATCCCTGCAGTGACTTGAATGCAGGCTCGTCTTGCATCTCCCAAGAAGAAAGGATGTCTGAATTCCCTGTGGAGACCACAGAGAAACACCTAGTTCCCCACCTCATCGCGACCGGAGGCCTCACATCCTTTGAAAACTCCAGAGGTACGCGGAGATCAGTGCCTCCAAAGGAGACGATGCCTGACTCCTCGTGAAACTTGATAGGAGTCCCAGGATTCTTGTGGCACGTGGAAAGGGACCCTTGGTCTCCCGCCTCAGCTGGAGAGGCGTTCCAATTGCCCTGCAAAGCCTCGAGGAGAATCCAGAGTTATCACTCGCAACTAGGCAGGAGTCCTGACGTGGCTGAACAAACACGTGGGTGGAAGGGCCATCCCCGTCGTAACTCGAGAATATACCCCAGGTTCCCGCCGCAACTCGAGAAAAACCATGAGACTTCCCCCTCGCCGCGAGATGAGGCCCGATTCCCCTTTACTGCGTGCAGAGCAATTCCGTGTTGCACATCACACATGAAAGGAGCCTTGATTTCCTTGATGGCACTCCAGAGAAACCCCAAGAACACTGTTTCAAGGATAGAGGGATCCTGAGGTCACTGTAGCAACACGAAAGAACTCTGTGGACCAAAAATCAACTCGAAAAGAGAGGTTAGTCCCTGGATTCGTCTCCAGAGGAATACCACCTTACCACAAGCACCTCAAGAGGAGGCTTCTCTCACCTCTAGGTATGTGAGAGGGACCCTGAGTTTGCGGCCTCAAGTGGAATGGACACCGTGATGCCCTGACTCGAAATAAGGCCGGATATCCCTGCAGTGACTTCAATGCAGGCTCGTCTTGCATCTCCCAGGACGAAAGGATGTCTGAATCCCCTGTGGAAAGCACAGAGAAAGACTTAGTTCCCCACCTCATCGCGACCGATAGCCTCACATCCTTTGAAAACTCCAGAGGTACGCGGAGATCAGTGCCTCCAAAGGAGACGATGCCTGACTCCTCGTGAAACTTGATAGGAGTCCCAGGATTCCTGTGGCACTTGGAAAGGGACACTTGGTCTCCCGCCTCAGCTGGAGAGGCGTCCCAATTGCCCTGAGAAGCCTCGAGGAGAATCCAGAGTTGTCCCTCGCAACTAGGCAGGAGTCCTGACGTCGCTGAACAAACACGTGGGTGGAAGGGCCATCCCCGTCGTAACTCGAGAATATACCCCAGGTTCCCGCCGCAACTCGAGAAAAACCATGAGACTTCCCCCTCGCCGCGAGATGAGGCCCGATTCCCCTGCACTGCGTGCAGAGCAATTCCGTGTTGCACATCACACATGAAAGGAGCCTTGATTTCCTTGATGGCACTCCAGAGAAACCCCAAGAACACTGTTTCAAGGATAGAGGGATCCTGAGGTCACTGTAGCAACACGAAAGAACTCTGTGGACCAAAAATCAACTCGAAAAGAGAGGTTAGTCCCTGGATTCGTCTCCAGAGGAATACCACCTTACCACAAGCACCTCAAGAGGAGGCTTCTCTCACCTCTAGGTATGTGAGAGGGACCCTGAGTTTGCGGCCTCAAGTGGAATGGACATCGTGATGCTCTGACTCGAAATAAGGCTGGATATCCCTGCAGTGACTTCAATGCAGGCTCGTCTTGCATCTCCCAGGACGAAAGGATGTCTGAATCCCCTGTGCAGACCACAGAGAAAGACTTAGTTCCCCACCTCATCGCGACCGATAGCCTCACATCCTTTGAAAACTCCAGAGGTACGCGGAGATCAGTGCCTCCAAAGGAGACGATGCCTGACTCCTCGTGAAACTTGATAGGAGTCCCAGGATTCCTGTGGCACTTGGAAAGGGACACTTGGTCTCCCGCCTCAGCTGGAGAGGCGTCCCAATTACCCTGAGAAGCCTCGAGGAGAATCCAGAGTTGTCCCTCGCAACTAGGCAGGAGTCCTGACGTCGCTGAAGAAACACGTGGGTGGAAGGGCCATCCCCGTCGTAACTCGAGAATATACCCCAGGTTCCCGCCGCAACTCGAGAAAAACCATGAGACTTCCCCCTCGCCGCGAGATGAGGCCCGATTCCCCTGCACTGCGTGCAGAGCAATTCCGTGTTGCACATCACACATGAAAGGAGCCTTGATTTCCTTGATGGCACTCCAGAGAAACCCCAAGAACACTGTTTCAAGGCTAGAGGGATCCTGAGGTCACTGTAGCAACACGAAAGAGCTCCGTGGGCCAAAAATCAACTCGAGATGAGAGGTTAGTCCCTGGCTTCGACTCCAGAGGAATACCACCTTACCACAAGCACCTCAAGAGGAGGCTTCTCTCAGCTCTAGGTATGTGAGAGGGACCCTGAGTTTGCGGCCTCAAGTGGAATGGACACCGCGATGCCTTGACGCGAAATAAGGCTGGATATCCCTGCAGTGACTTGAATGCAGGCTCGTCTTGCATCTCCCAAGATGAAAGGATGTCTGAATCCCCTGTGGAGACCACAGAGAAAGACCTAGTTCCCCACCTCATCGCGACCGGAGGCCTCACATCCTTTGAAAACTCCAGAGTTACCGGAGATCAGTGCCTCCAAAGGAGACGATGCCTGACTCCTCGTGAAACTTGATAGGAGTCCCAGGATTCCTGTGGCACGTGGAAAGGGACCCTTGGTCTCCCGCCTCAGCTGGAGAGGCGTCCCAATTGCCTTGCCAAGCCTCGAGGAGAATCCCGAGTTGTGTCTCGCAACTAGGCAAGAGTCCTGACGTGGCTGAACAAACACGTGTGTGGAAGGGCCATCCCCGTCGTAACTCGAGAATATACCCCAGGTTCCCGCCGCAACTCGAGAAAAACCATGAGACTTCCCCCTCGCCGCGAGATGAGGCCCGATTACCCTGCACTGCGTGCAGAGCAATTCTGTGTTGCACATCACACATGAAAGGAGCCTTGATTTCCTTGATGGCACTCCAGAGAAACCCCAAGAACACTGTTTCAAGGCTAGAGGGATCCTGAGGTCACTGTAGCAACACGAAAGAGCTCCGTGGACCCAAAATCAACTCGAGATGAGAGGTTAGTCCCTGGCTTCGACTCCAGAGGAATACCACCTTACCACAAGCACCTCAAGAGGAGGCTTCTCTCAGCTCTAGGTATGTGAGAGGGACCCTGAGTTTGGGGCATCAAGTGGAATGGACACCGCGATGCCCTGACTCGAAATAAGGCCGGATATCCCTGCAGTGACTGGAATGCAGGCTCGTCTTGCATCTCCCAAGACGAAAGGGTGTCTGAATCCCCTGTGGAGACCACAGAGAAAGACCTAGTTCCCCACCTCATCGCGACCGGAGGCCTCACATCCTTTGAAAACTCCAGAGGTACGCGGAGATCAGTGCCTCCAAAGGAGACGATGCCTGACTCCTCGTGAAACTTGATAGGAGTCCCAGGATTCTTGTGGCACGTGGAAAGGGACCCTTGGTCTCCCGCCTCAGCTGGAGAGGCGTCCCAATTGCCCTGCCAAGCCTCGAGGAGAATCCAGAGTTATCCCTCGCAACTAGGCAGGAGTCCTGACGTGGCTGAACAAACACGTGGGTGGAAGGGCCATCCCCGTCGTAACTCGAGAATATACCCCAGGTTCCCGCCGCAACTCGAGAAAAACCATGAGACTTCCCCCTCGATGCGAGATGAGGCCCGATTCCCCTGTACTGCGTGCAGAGCAATTCCGTCTTGCACATCACACATGAAAGGAGCCTTGATTTCCTTGATGGCACTCCAGAGAAACCCCAAGAACACTGTTTCAAGGCTAGAGGGATCCTGAGGTCACTGTAGCAACACGAAAGAACTCTGTGGACCAAAAATCAACTCGAGATGAGAGGTTAGTCCCTGGATTCGTCTCCAGAGGAATACCACCTTACCACAAGCACCTCAAGAGGAGGCTTCTCTCAGCTCTAGGTATGTGAGAGGGACCCTGAGTTTGCGGCCTCAAGTGGAATGGACACCGTGATGCCCTGACTCGAAATAAGGCCGGATATCCCTGCAGTGACTTCAATGCAGGCTCGTCTTTCATCTCCCAGGACGAAAGGATGTCTGAATCCCCTGTGGAAAGCACAGAGAAAGACTTAGTTCCCCACCTCATCGCGACCGATAGCCTCACATCCTTTGAAAACTCCAGAGGTACGCGGAGATCAGTGCCTCCAAAGGAGACGACGCCTGACTCCTCGTGAAACTTGATAGGAGTCCCAGGATTCCTGTGGCACTTGGAAAGGGACACTTGGTCTCCCGCCTCAGCTGGAGAGGCGTCCCAATTGCCCTGCCAAGCCTCGAGGAGAATCCAGAGTTGTCCCTCGCAACTAGGCAGGAGTCCTGACGTCGCTGAAGAAATACGTGGGTGGAAGGGCCATCCCCGTCGTAACTCGAGAATATACCCCAGGTTCCCGCCGCAACTCGAGAAAAACCATGAGACTTCCCCCTCGCCGTGAGATGAGGCCCGATTCCCCTGCACTGCTTGCAGAGCAATTCCGTGTTGCACATCACACATGAAAGGAGCCTTGATTTCCTTGATGGCACTCCAGAGAAACCCCAAGAACACTGTTTCAAGGCTAGAGGGATCCTGAGGTCACTGTAGCAACACGAAAGAGCTCCGTGGGCCAAAAATCAACTCGAGATGAGAGGTTAGTCCCTGGCTTCGTCTCCAGAGGAATACCACCTTACCACAAGCACCTCAAGAGGAGGCTTCTCTCAGCTCTAGGTATGTGAGAGGGACCCTGAGTTTGCGGCCTCAAGTGGAATGGACACCGCGATGCCCTGACTCGAAATAAGGCTGGATATCCCTGCAGTGACTTCAATGCAGGCTCGTCTTGCATCTCCCAGGACGAAAGGATGTCTGAATCCCCTGTGGAAAGCACAGAGAAAGACTTAGTTCCCCACCTCATCGCGACCGGAGGCCTCACATCCTTTGAAAACTCCAGAGGTACGCGGAGATCAGTGCCTCCAAAGGAGACGATGCCTGACTCCTCGTGAAACTTGATAGGAGTCCCAGGATTCCTGTGGCACTTGGAAAGGGACACTTGGTCTCCCGCCTCAGCTGGAGCGGTGTCCCTATTGCCCTGCCAAGCCTCGAGGAAAATCCAGAGTTGTCCCTCGCAACTAGGCAGGAGTCCTGACGTGGCTGAACAAACACGTGGGTGGAAGGGCCATCCCCGTCGTAACTCGAGAATATACCCCAGGTTCCCGCCGCAACTCGAGAAAAACCATGAGACTTCCCCCTCGCCACGAGATGAGGCCCGATTCCCCTGCACTGCGTGCAGAGCAATTCTGTGTTGCACATCACACATGAAAGGAGCCTTGATTTCCTTGATGGCACTCCAGAGAAACCCCAAGAACACTGTTTCAAGGCTAGAGGGATCCTGAGGTCACTGTAGCAACACGAAAGAGCTCCGTGGACCAAAAATCAACTCGAAAAGAGAGGTTAGTCCCTGGATTCCTCTCCAGAGAAATACCACCTTACCACAAGCACCTCAAGAGGAGGCTTCTCTCACCTCTAGGTATGTGAGAGGGACCCTGAGTTTGCGGCCTCAAGTGGAATGGACACCGTGATGCCCTGACTCGAAATAAGGCCGGATATCCCTGCAGTGACTTCAATGCAGGCTCGTCTTTCATCTCCCAGGACGAAAGGATGTCTGAATCCCCTGTGGAAAGCACAGAGAAAGACTTAGTTCCCCACCTCATCGCGACCGATAGCCTCACATCCTTTGAAAACTCCAGAGGTACGCGGAGATCAGTGCCTCCAAAGGAGACGACGCCTGACTCCTCGTGAAACTTGATAGGAGTCCCAGGATTCCTGTGGCACTTGGAAAGGGACACTTGGTCTCCCGCCTCAGCTGGAGAGGCGTCCCAATTGCCCTGCCAAGCCTCGAGGAGAATCCAGAGTTGTCCCTCGCAACTAGGCAGGAGTCCTGACGTCGCTGAAGAAATACGTGGGTGGAAGGGCCATCCCCGTCGTAACTCGAGAATATACCCCAGGTTCCCGCCGCAACTCGAGAAAAACCATGAGACTTCCCCCTCGCCGTGAGATGAGGCCCGATTCCCCTGCACTGCTTGCAGAGCAATTCCGTGTTGCACATCACACATGAAAGGAGCCTTGATTTCCTTGATGGCACTCCAGAGAAACCCCAAGAACACTGTTTCAAGGCTAGAGGGATCCTGAGGTCACTGTAGCAACACGAAAGAGCTCCGTGGGCCAAAAATCAACTCGAGATGAGAGGTTAGTCCCTGGCTTCGACTCCAGAGGAATACCACCTTACCACAAGCACCTCAAGAGGAGGCTTCTCTCAGCTCTAGGTATGTGAGAGGGACCCTGAGTTTGCGGCCTCAAGTGGAATGGACACCGCGATGCCCTGACTCGAAATAAGGCTGGATATCCCTGCAGTGACTTCAATGCAGGCTCGTCTTGCATCTCCCAGGACGAAAGGATGTCTGAATCCCCTGTGGAAAGCACAGAGAAAGACTTAGTTCCCCACCTCATCGCGACCGGAGGCCTCACATCCTTTGAAAACTCCAGAGGTACGCGGAGATCAGTGCCTCCAAAGGAGACGATGCCTGACTCCTCGTGAAACTTGATAGGAGTCCCAGGATTCCTGTGGCACTTGGAAAGGGACACTTGGTCTCCCGCCTCAGCTGGAGCGGTGTCCCTATTGCCCTGCCAAGCCTCGAGGAAAATCCAGAGTTGTCCCTCGCAACTAGGCAGGAGTCCTGACGTGGCTGAACAAACACGTGGGTGGAAGGGCCATCCCCGTCGTAACTCGAGAATATACCCCAGGTTCCCGCCGCAACTCGAGAAAAACCATGAGACTTCCCCCTCGCCACAAGATGAGGCCCGATTCCCCTGCACTGCGTGCAGAGCAATTCCGTGTTGCACATCACACATGAAAGGAGCCTTGATTTCCTTGATGGCACTCCAGAGAAACCCCAAGAACACTGTTTCCAGGCTAGAGGGATCCTGAGGTCACTGTAGCAACACGAAAGAGCTCCGTGGACCAAAAATCAACTCGAGATGAGAGGTTAGTCCCTGGCTTCGACTCCAGAGGAATACCACCTTACCACAAGCACCTCAAGAGGAGGCTTCTCTCAGCTCTAGGTATGTGAGAGGGACCCTGAGTTTGCGGCCTCAAGTGGAATGGACACCGCGATGCCCTGACTCGAAATAAGGCCGGATATCCCTGCAGTGACTGGAATGCAGGCTCGTCTTGCATCTCCCAAGACGAAAGGGTGTCTGAATCCCCTGTGGAGACCACAGAGAAAGACCTAGTTCCCCACCTCATCGCGACAGGAGGCCTCAAATCCTTTGAAAACTCCAGAGGTTTGCGGAGATCAGTGCCTCCAAAGGAAACTATGCCTGACTCTTCGTGAAACTTGATAGGAGACCCAGGATTCCTGTGGCACGTGGAAAGGGACCCTTGGTCTCCCGTCTCAGCTGGAGAGGCGTCCCAATTGCCCTGCAAAGCCTCGAGGAGAATCCCGAGTTGTCCCTCGCAACTAGGCAGGAGTCCTGACGTCGCTGAAGAAACACGTGTGTGGAAGGGCCATCCCCGTCGTAACTCGAGAATTTACCCCAGGTTCCCGCCGCAACTCGAGAAAAACCATGAGACTTCCCCCTCGCCGCGAGATGAGGCCCGATTCCCCTGCACTGCGTGCAGAGCAATTACGTGCTGCACATCACACATGAAAGGAGCCTTGATTTCCTTGATGGCACTCCAGAGAAACCCCAAGAACACTGTTTCAAGGCTAGAGGGATCCTGAGGTCACTGTAGCAACACGAAAGAGCTCCGTGGACCAAGAATCAACACGAGATGAGAGGTTAGTCCCTGGCTTCGACTCCTGAGGAATACCACCTTACCACAAGCACCTCAAGAGGAGGCTTCTCTCAGCTCTAGGTATGTGAGAGGGATCCTGAGTTTGCGGCCTCAAGTGGAATGGACACCGCGATGCCCTGACTCGAAATAAGGCCGGATATCCCTGCAGTGACTTGAATGCAGGCTCGTCTTGCATCTCCCAAGAAGAAAGGATGTCTGAATTCCCTGTGGAGACCACAGAGAAACACCTAGTTCCCCACCTCATCGCGACCGATAGCCTCACATCCTTTGAAAACTCCAGAGGTACGCGGAGATCAGTGCCTCCAAAGGAGACGACGCCTGACTCCTCGTGAAACTTGATAGGAGTCCCAGGATTCCTGTGGCACTTGGAAAGGGACACTTGGTCTCCCGCCTCAGCTGGAGAGGCGTCCCAATTGCCCTGCCAAGCCTCGAGGAGAATCCAGAGTTGTCCCTCGCAACTAGGCAGGAGTCCTGACGTCGCTGAAGAAATACGTGGGTGGAAGGGCCATTCCCGTCGTAACTCGAGAATATACCCCAGGTTCCCGCCGCTACTCGAGAAAAACCATGAGACTTCCCCCTCGCCGTGAGATGAGGCCCGATTCCCCTGCACTGCTTGCAGAGCAATTCGGTGTTGCACATCACACATGAAAGGAGCCTTGATTTCCTTGATGGCACTCCAGAGAAACCCCAAGAACACTGTTTCAAGGCTAGAGGGATCCTGAGGTCACTGTAGCAACACGAAAGAGCTCCGTGGGCCAAAAATCAACTCGAGATGAGAGGTTAGTCCCTGGCTTCGTCTCCAGAGGAATACCACCTTACCACAAGCACCTCAAGAGGAGGCTTCTCTCAGCTCTAGGTATGTGAGAGGGACCCTGAGTTTGCGGCCTCAAGTGGAATGGACACCGCGATGCCCTGACTCGAAATAAGGCTGGATATCCCTGCAGTGACTTCAATGCAGGCTCGTCTTGCATCTCCCAGGACGAAAGGATGTCTGAATCCCCTGTGGAAAGCACAGAGAAAGACTTAGTTCCCCACCTCATCGCGACCGGAGGCCTCACATCCTTTGAAAACTCCAGAGGTACGCGGAGATCAGTGCCTCCAAAGGAGACGACGCCTGACTCCTCGTGAAACTTGATAGGAGTCCCAGGATTCTTGTGGCACGTGGAAAGGGACCGTTGGTCTCCCGCCTCAGCTGGAGAGGCGTTCCAATTGCCCTGCCAAGCCTCGAGGAGAATCCAGAGTTATCCCTCGCAACTAGGCAGGAGTCCTGACGTGGCTGAAGAAACACGTGGGTGGAAGGGCCATCCCCGTCGTAACTCGAGAATATACCCCAGGTTCCCGCCGCAACTCGAGAAAAACCATGAGACTTCCCCCTCGATGCGAGATGAGGCCCGATTCCCCTTTACTGCGTGCAGAGCAATTCCGTCTTGCACATCACACATGAAAGGAGCCTTGATTTCCTTGATGGCACTCCAGAGAAACCCCAAGAACACTGTTTCAAGGATAGAGGGATCCTGAGGTCACTGTAGCAACACGAAAGAACTCTGTGGACCAAAAATCAACTCGAAAAGAGAGGTTAGTCCCTGGATTCGTCTCCAGAGAAATACCACCTTACCACAAGCACCTCAAGAGGAGGCTTCTCTCACCTCTAGGTATGTGAGAGGGACCCTGAGTTTGCGGCCTCAAGTGGAATGGACACTGTGATGCCCTGACTCGAAATAAGGCCGGATATCCCTGCAGTGACTTCAATGCAGGCTCGTCTTTCATCTCCCAGGACGAAAGGATGTCTGAATCCCCTGTGGAAAGCACAGAGAAAGACTTAGTTCCCCACCTCATCGCGACCGATGGCCTCACATCCTTTGAAAACTCCAGAGGTACGCGGAGATCAGTGCCTCCAAAGGAGACGACGCCTGACTCCTCGTGAAACTTGATAGGAGTCCCAGGATTCCTGTGGCACTTGGAAAGGGACACTTGGTCTCCCGCCTCAGCTGGAGAGGCGTCCCAATTGCCCTGCCAAGCCTCGAGGAGAATCCAGAGTTGTCCCTCGCAACTAGGCAGGAGTCCTGACGTCGCTGAAGAAATACGTGGGTGGAAGGGCCATCCCCGTCGTAACTCGAGAATATACCCCAGGTTCCCGCCGCAACTCGAGAAAAACCATGAGACTTCCCCCTCGCCGTGAGATGAGGCCCGATTCCCCTGCACTGCTTGCAGAGCAATTCCGTGTTGCACATCACACATGAAAGGAGCCTTGATTTCCTTGATGGCACTCCAGAGAAACCCCAAGAACACTGTTTCAAGGCTAGAGGGATCCTGAGGTCACTGTAGCAACACGAAAGAGCTCCGTGGGCCAAAAATCAACTCGAGATGAGAGGTTAGTCCCTGGCTTCGTCTCCAGAGGAATACCACCTTACCACAAGCACCTCAAGAGGAGGCTTCTCTCAGCTCTAGGTATGTGAGAGGGACCCTGAGTTTGCGGCCTCAAGTGGAATGGACACCGCGATGCCCTGACTCGAAATAAGGCTGGATATCCCTGCAGTGACTTCAATGCAGGCTCGTCTTGCATCTCCCAGGACGAAAGGATGTCTGAATCCCCTGTGGAAAGCACAGAGAAAGACTTAGTTCCCCACCTCATCGCGACCGGAGGCCTCACATCCTTTGAAAACTCCAGAGGTACGAGGAGATCAGTGCCTCCAAAGGAGACGATGCCTGACTCCTCGTGAAACTTGATAGGAGTCCCAGGATTCCTGTGGCACTTGGAAAGGGACACTTGGTCTCCCGCCTCAGCTGGAGGGGTGTCCCTATTGCCCTGCCAAGCCTCGAGGAAAATCCAGAGTTGTCCCTCGCAACTAGGCAGGAGTCCTGACGTGGCTGAACAAACACGTGTGTGGAAGGGCCATCCCCGTCGTAACTCGAGAATATACCCCAGGTTCCCGCCGCAACTCGAGAAAAACCATGAGACTTCCCCCTCGCCACGAGATGAGGCCCGATTCCCCTGCACTGCGTGCAGAGCAATTCCGTGTTGCACATCACACATGAAAGGAGCCTTGATTTCCTTGATGGCACTCCAGAGAAACCCCAAGAACACTGTTTCCAGGCTACAGGGATCCTGAGGTCACTGTAGCAACACGAAAGAGCTCCGTGGACCAAAAATCAACTCGAGATGAGAGGTTAGTCCCTGGCTTCGACTCCAGAGGAATACCACCTTACCACAAGCACCTCAAGAGGAGGCTTCTCTCAGCTCTAGGTATGTGAGAGGGACCCTGAGTTTGCGGCCTCAAGTGGAATGGACACCGCGATGCCCTGACTCGAAATAAGGCCGGATATCCCTGCAGTGACTGGAATGCAGGCTCGTCTTGCATCTCCCAAGACGAAAGGGTGTCTGAATCCCCTGTGGAGACCACAGAGAAAGACCTAGTTCCCCACCTCATCGCGACAGGAGGCCTCAAATCCTTTGAAAACTCCAGAGGTTTGCGGAGAACAGTGCCTCCAAAGGAAACTATGCCTGACTCTTCGTGAAACTTGATAGGAGACCCAGGATTCCTGTGGCACGTGGAAAGGGACCCTTGGTCTCCCGTCTCAGCTGGAGAGGCGTCCCAATTGCCCTGCAAAGCCTCGAGGAGAATCCCGAGTTGTCCCTCGCAACTAGGCAGGAGTCCTGACGTCGCTGAAGAAACACGTGTGTGGAAGGGCCATCCCCGTCGTAACTCGAGAATATACCCCAGGTTCCCGCCGCAACTCGAGAAAAACCATGAGACTTCCCCCTCGCCGCGAGATGAGGCCCGATTCCCCTTTACTGCGTGCAGAGCAATTCCGTGTTGCACATCACACATGAAAGGAGCCTTGATTTCCTTGATGGCACTCCAGAGAAACCCCAAGAACACTGTTTCAAGGATAGAGGGATCCTGAGGTCACTGTAGCAACACGAAAGAACTCTGTGGACCAAAAATCAACTCGAAAAGAGAGGTTAGTCCCTGGATTCGTCTCCAGAGGAATACCACCTTACCACAAGCACCTCAAGAGGAGGCTTCTCTCACCTCTAGGTATGTGAGAGGGACCCTGAGTTTGCGGCCTCAAGTGGAATGGACACCGTGATGCCCTGACTCGAAATAAGGCCGGATATCCCTGCAGTGACTTCAATGCAGGCTCGTCTTGCATCTCCCAGGACGAAAGGATGTCTGAATCCCCTGTGGAAAGCACAGAGAAAGACTTAGTTCCCCACCTCATCGCGACCGATAGCCTCACATCCTTTGAAAACTCCAGAGGTACGCGGAGATCAGTGCCTCCAAAGGAGACGATGCCTGACTCCTCGTGAAACTTGATAGGAGTCCCAGGATTCCTGTGGCACTTGGAAAGGGACACTTGGTCTCCCGCCTCAGCTGGAGAGGCGTCCCAATTGCCCTGAGAAGCCTCGAGGAGAATCCAGAGTTGTCCCTCGCAACTAGGCAGGAGTCCTGACGTCGCTGAAGAAACACGTGGGTGGAAGGGCCATCCCCGTCGTAACTCGAGAATATACCCCAGGTTCCCGCCGCAACTCGAGAAAAACCATGAGACTTCCCCCTCGCCGCGAGATGAGGCCCGATTCCCCTGCACTGCGTGCAGAGCAATTCCGTGTTGCACATCACACATGAAAGGAGCCTTGATTTCCTTGATGGCACTCCAGAGAAACCCCAAGAACACTGTTTCAAGGATAGAGGGATCCTGAGGTCACTGTAGCAACACGAAAGAACTCTGTGGACCAAAAATCAACTCGAAAAGAGAGGTTAGTCCCTGGATTCGTCTCCAGAGGAATACCACCTTACCACAAGCACCTCAAGAGGAGGCTTCTCTCACCTCTAGGTATGTGAGAGGGACCCTGAGTTTGCGGCCTCAAGTGGAATGGACATCGTGATGCCCTGACTCGAAATAAGGCTGGATATCCCTGCAGTGACTTCAATGCAGGCTCGTCTTGCATCTCCCAGGACGAAAGGATGTCTGAATCCCCTGTGGAAAGCACAGAGAAAGACTTAGTTCCCCACCTCATCGCGACCGATAGCCTCACATCCTTTGAAAACTCCAGAGGTACGCGGAGATCAGTGCCTCCAAAGGAGACGATGCCTGACTCCTCGTGAAACTTGATAGGAGTCCCAGGATTCCTGTGGCACTTGGAAAGGGACACTTGGTCTCCCGCCTCAGCTGGAGAGGCGTCCCAATTGCCCTGAGAAGCCTCGAGGAGAATCCAGAGTTGTCCCTCGCAACTAGGCAGGAGTCCTGACGTCGCTGAAGAAACACGTGGGTGGAAGGGCCATCCCCGTCGTAACTCGAGAATATACCCCAGGTTCCCGCCGCAACTCGAGAAAAACCATGAGACTTCCCCCTCGCCGCGAGATGAGGCCCGATTCCCCTGCACTGCGTGCAGAGCAATTCCGTGTTGCACATCACACATGAAAGGAGCCTTGATTTCCTTGATGGCACTCCAGAGAAACCCCAAGAACACTGTTTCAAGGCTAGAGGGATCCTGAGGTCACTGTAGCAACACGAAAGAGCTCCGTGGGCCAAAAATCAACTCGAGATGAGAGGTTAGTCCCTGGCTTCGACTCCAGAGGAATACCACCTTACCACAAGCACCTCAAGAGGAGGCTTCTCTCAGCTCTAGGTATGTGAGAGGGACCCTGAGTTTGCGGCCTCAAGTGGAATGGACACCGCGATGCCCTGACGCGAAATAAGGCTGGATATCCCTGCAGTGACTTGAATGCAGGCTCGTCTTGCATCTCCCAAGATGAAAGGATGTCTGAATCCCCTGTGGAGACCACAGAGAAAGACCTAGTTCCCCACCTCATCGCGACCGGAGGCCTCACATCCTTTGAAAACTCCAGAGTTACCGGAGATCAGTGCCTCCAAAGGAGACGATGCCTGACTCCTCGTGAAACTTGATAGGAGTCCCAGGATTCCTGTGGCACGTGGAAAGGGACCCTTGGTCTCCCGCCTCAGCTGGACAGGCGTCCCAATTGCCTTGCCAAGCCTCGAGGAGAATCCCGAGTTGTGTCTCGCAACTAGGCAAGAGTCCTGACGTGGCTGAACAAACACGTGTGTGGAAGGGCCATCCCCGTCGTAACTCGAGAATATACCCCAGGTTCCCGCCGCAACTCGAGAAAAACCATGAGACTTCCCCCTCGCCGCGAGATGAGGCCCGATTACCCTGCACTGCGTGCAGAGCAATTCTGTGTTGCACATCACACATGAAAGGAGCCTTGATTTCCTTGATGGCACTCCAGAGAAACCCCAAGAACACTGTTTCAAGGCTAGAGGGATCCTGAGGTCACTGTAGCAACACGAAAGAGCTCCGTGGACCCAAAATCAACTCGAGATGAGAGGTTAGTCCCTGGCTTCGACTCCAGAGGAATACCACCTTACCACAAGCACCTCAAGAGGAGGCTTCTCTCAGCTCTAGGTATGTGAGAGGGACCCTGAGTTTGGGGCCTCAAGTGGAATGGACACCGCGATGCCCTGACTCGAAATAAGGCCGGATATCCCTGCAGTGACTGGAATGCAGGCTCGTCTTGCATCTCCCAAGACGAAAGGGTGTCTGAATCCCCTGTGGAGACCACAGAGAAAGACCTAGTTCCCCACCTCATCGCGACCGGAGGCCTCACATCCTTTGAAAACTCCAGAGGTACGCGGAGATCAGTGCCTCCAAAGGAGACGATGCCTGACTCCTCGTGAAACTTGATAGGAGTCCCAGGATTCTTGTGGCACGTGGAAAGGGACCCTTGGTCTCCCGCCTCAGCTGGAGAGGCGTCCCAATTGCCCTGCCAAGCCTCGAGGAGAATCCAGAGTTATCCCTCGCAACTAGGCAGGAGTCCTGACGTGGCTGAACAAACACGTGGGTGGAAGGGCCATCCCCGTCGTAACTCGAGAATATACCCCAGGTTCCCGCCGCAACTCGAGCAAAACCATGAGACTTCCCCCTCGATGCCAGATGAGGCCCGATTCCCCTGTACTGCGTGCAGAGCAATTCCGTCTTGCACATCACACATGAAAGGAGCCTTGATTTCCTTGATGGCACTCCAGAGAAACCCCAAGAACACTGTTTCAAGGCTAGAGGGATCCTGAGGTCACTGTAGCAACACGAAAGAACTCTGTGGACCAAAAATCAACTCGAGATGAGAGGTTAGTCCCTGGATTCGTCTCCAGAGGAATACCACCTTACCACAAGCACCTCAAGAGGAGGCTTCTCTCAGCTCTAGGTATGTGAGAGGGACCCTGAGTTTGCGGCCTCAAGTGGAATGGACACCGTGATGCCCTGACTCGAAATAAGGCCGGATATCCCTGCAGTGACTTCAATGCAGGCTCGTCTTTCATCTCCCAGGACGAAAGGATGTCTGAATCCCCTGTGGAAAGCACAGAGAAAGACTTAGTTCCCCACCTCATCGCGACCGGAGGCCTCACATCCTTTGAAAACTCCAGAGGTACGCGGAGATCAGTGCCTCCAAAGGAGACGATGCCTGACTCCTCGTGAAACTTGATAGGAGTCCCAGGATTCCTGTGGCACTTGGAAAGGGACACTTGGTCTCCCGCCTCAGCTGGAGCGGTGTCCCTATTGCCCTGCCAAGCCTCGAGGAAAATCCAGAGTTGTCCCTCGCAACTAGGCAGGAGTCCTGACGTGGCTGAACAAACACGTGGGTGGAAGGGCCATCCCCGTCGTAACTCGAGAATATACCCCAGGTTCCCGCCGCAACTCGAGAAAAACCATGAGACTTCCCCCTCGCCACGAGATGAGGCCCGATTCCCCTGCACTGCGTGCAGAGCAATTCCGTGTTGCACATCACACATGAAAGGAGCCTTGATTTCCTTGATGGCACTCCAGAGAAACCCCAAGAACACTGTTTCAAGGCTAGAGGGATCCTGAGGTCACTGTAGCAACACGAAAGAGCTCCGTGGACCAAAAATCAACTCGAGATGAGAGGTTAGTCCCTGGCTTCGACTCCAGAGGAATACCACCTTACCACAAGCACCTCAAGAGGAGGCTTCTCTCAGCTCTAGGTATGTGAGAGGGACCCTGAGTTTGCGGCCTCAAGTGGAATGGACACCGCGATGCCCTGACTCGAAATAAGGCCGGATATCCCTGCAGTGACTGGAATGCAGGCTCGTCTTGCATCTCCCAAGACGAAAGGGTGTCTGAATCCCCTGTGGAGACCACAGAGAAAGACCTAGTTCCCCACCTCATCGCGACAGGAGGCCTCAAATCCTTTGAAAACTCCAGAGGTTTGCGGAGATCAGTGCCTCCAAAGGAAACTATGCCTGACTCTTCGTGAAACTTGATAGGAGACCCAGGATTCCTGTGGCACGTGGAAAGGGACCCTTGGTCTCCCGTCTCAGCTGGAGAGGCATCCCAATTGCCCTGCAAAGCCTCGAGGAGAATCCCGAGTTATCCCTCGCAACTAGGCAGGAGTCCTGACGTGGCTGAACAAACACGTGGCTGGAAGGGCCATCCCCGTCGTAACTCGAGAATATACCCCAGGTTCCCGCCGCAACTCGAGAAAAACCATGAGACTTCCCCCTCGCCGCGAGATGAGGCCCGATTCCCCTGCACTGCGTGCAGAGCAATTCCGTGTTGCACATCACACATGAAAGGAGCCTTGATTTCCTTGATGGCACTCCAGAGAAACCCCAAGAACACTGTTTCAAGGATAGAGGGATCCTGAGGTCACTGTAGCAACACGAAAGAACTCTGTGGACCAAAAATCAACTCGAAAAGAGAGGTTAGTCCCTGGATTCGTCTCCAGAGGAATACCACCTTACCACAAGCACCTCAAGAGGAGGCTTCTCTCACCTCTAGGTATGTGAGAGGGACCCTGAGTTTGCGGCCTCAATTGGAATGGACACCGTGATGCCCTGACTCGAAATAAGGCCGGATATCCCTGCAGTGACTTCAATGCAGGCTCGTCTTGCATCTCCCAGGACGAAAGGATGTCTGAATCCCCTGTGGAAAGCACAGAGAAAGACTTAGTTCCCCACCTCATCGCGACCGATAGCCTCACATCCTTTGAAAACTCCAGAGGTACGCGGAGATCAGTGCCTCCAAAGGAGACGATGCCTGACTCCTCGTGAAACTTGATAGGAGTCCCAGGATTCCTGTGGCACTTGGAAAGGGACACTTGGTCTCCCGCCTCAGCTGGAGAGGCGTCCCAATTGCCCTGAGAAGCCTCGAGGAGAATCCAGAGTTGTCCCTCGCAACTAGGCAGGAGTCCTGACGTCGCTGAAGAAACACGTGGGTGGAAGTGCCATCCCCGTCGTAACTCGAGAATATACCCCAGGTTCCCGCCGCAACTCGAGAAAAACCATGAGACTTCCCCCTCGCCGCGAGATGAGGCCCGATTCCCCTGCACTGCGTGCAGAGCAATTCCGTGTTGCACATCACACATGAAAGGAGCCTTGATTTCCTTGATGGCACTCCAGAGAAACCCCAAGAACACTGTTTCAAGGATAGAGGGATCCTGAGGTCACTGTAGCAACACGAAAGAACTCTGTGGACCAAAAATCAACTCGAAAAGAGAGGTTAGTCCCTGGATTCGTCTCCAGAGGAATACCACCTTACCACAAGCACCTCAAGAGGAGGCTTCTCTCACCTCTAGGTATGTGAGAGGGACCCTGAGTTTGCGGCCTCAAGTGGAATGGACATCGTGATGCCCTGACTCGAAATAAGGCCGGATATCCCTGCAGTGACTTCAATGCAGGCTCGTCTTGCATCTCCCAGGACGAAAGGATGTCTGAATCCCCTGTGGAAAGCACAGAGAAAGACTTAGTTCCCCACCTCATCGCGACCGATAGCCTCACATCCTTTGAAAACTCCAGAGGTACGTGGAGATCAGTGCCTCCAAAGGAGACGATGCCTGACTCCTCGTGAAACTTGATAGGAGTCCCAGGATTCCTGTGGCACTTGGAAAGGGACACTTGGTCTCCCGCCTCAGCTGGAGAGGCGTCCCAATTGCCCTGAGAAGCCTCGAGGAGAATCCAGAGTTGTCCCTCGCAACTAGGCAGGAGTCCTGACGTCGCTGAAGAAACACGTGGGTGGAAGGGCCATCCTCGTCGTAACTCGAGAATATACCCCAGGTTCCCGCCGCAACTCGAGAAAAACCATGAGACTTCCCCCTCGCCGCGAGATGAGGCCCGATTCCCCTGCACTGCGTGCAGAGCAATTCCGTGTTGCACATCACACATGAAAGGAGCCTTGATTTCCTTGATGGCACTCCAGAGAAACCCCAAGAACACTGTTTCAAGGCTAGAGGGATCCTGAGGTCACTGTAGCAACACGAAAGAGCTCCGTGGGCCAAAAATCAACTCGAGATGAGAGGTTAGTCCCTGGCTTCGACTCCAGAGGAATACCACCTTACCACAAGCACCTCAAGAGGAGGCTTCTCTCAGCTCTAGGTATGTGAGAGGGACCCTGAGTTTGCGGCCTCAAGTGGAATGGACACCGCGATGCCCTGACGCGAAATAAGGCTGGATATCCCTGCAGTGACTTGAATGCAGGCTCGTCTTGCATCTCCCAAGATGAAAGGATGTCTGAATCCCCTGTGGAGACCACAGAGAAAGACCTAGTTCCCCACCTCATCGCGACTGGAGGCCTCACATCCTTTGAAAACTCCAGAGTTACCGGAGATCAGTGCCTCCAAAGGAGACGATGCCTGACTCCTCGTGAAACTTGATAGGAGTCCCAGGATTCCTGTGGCACGTGGAAAGGGACCCTTGGTCTCCCGCCTCAGCTGGAGAGGCGTCCCAATTGCCTTGCCAAGCCTCGAGGAGAATCCCGAGTTGTGTCTCGCAACTAGGCAAGAGTCCTGACGTGGCTGAACAAACACGTGTGTGGAAGGGCCATCCCCGTCGTAACTCGAGAATATACCCCAGGTTCCCGCCGCAACTCGAGAAAAACCATGAGACTTCCCCCTCGCCGCGAGATGAGGCCCGATTACCATGCACTGCATGCAGAGCAATTCTGTGTTGCACATCACACATGAAAGGAGCCTTGATTTCCTTGATGGCACTCCAGAGAAACCCCAAGAACACTGTTTCAAGGCTAGAGGGATCCTGAGGTCACTGTAGCAACACGAAAGAGCTCCGTGGACCCAAAATCAACTCGAGATGAGAGGTTAGTCCCTGGCTTCGACTCCAGAGGAATACCACCTTACCAAAAGCACCTCAAGAGGAGGCTTCTCTCAGCTCTAGGTATGTGAGAGGGACCCTGAGTTTGGGGCCTCAAGTGGAATGGACACCGCGATGCCCTGACTCGAAATAAGGCCGGATATCCCTGCAGTGACTGGAATGCAGGCTCGTCTTGCATCTCCCAAGACGAAAGGGTGTCTGAATCCCCTGTGGAGACCACAGAGAAAGACCTAGTTCCCCACCTCATCGCGACCGGAGGCCTCACATCCTTTGAAAACTCCAGAGGTACGTGGAGATCAGTGCCTCCAAAGGAGACGATGCCTGACTCCTCGTGAAACTTGATAGGAGTCCCAGGATTCTTGTGGCACGTGGAAAGGGACCCTTGGTCTCCCGCCTCAGCTGGAGAGGCGTCCCAATTGCCCTGCCAAGCCTCGAGGAGAATCCAGAGTTATCCCTCGCAACTAGGCAGGAGTCCTGACGTGGCTGAACAAACACGTGGGTGGAAGGGCCATCCCCGTCGTAACTCGAGAATATACCCCAGGTTCCCGCCGCAACTCGAGAAAAACCATGAGACTTCCCCCTCGATGCGAGATGAGGCCCGATTCCCCTGTACTGCGTGCAGAGCAATTCCGTCTTGCACATCACACATGAAAGGAGCCTTGATTTCCTTGATGGCACTCCAGAGAAACCCCAAGAACACTGTTTCAAGGCTAGAGGGATCCTGAGGTCACTGTAGCAACACGAAAGAACTCTGTGGACCAAAAATCAACTCGAGATGAGAGGTTAGTCCCTGGATTCGTCTCCAGAGGAATACCACCTTACCACAAGCACCTCAAGAGGAGGCTTCTCTCAGCTCTAGGTATGTGAGAGGGACCCTGAGTTTGCGGCCTCAAGTGGAATGGACACCGTGATGCCCTGACTCGAAATAAGGCCGGATATCCCTGCAGTGACTTCAATGCAGGCTCGTCTTTCATCTCCCAGGACGAAAGGATGTCTGAATCCCCTGTGGAAAGCACAGAGAAAGACTTAGTTCCCCACCTCATCGCGACCGATAGCCTCACATCCTTTGAAAACTCCAGAGGTACGCGGAGATCAGTGCCTCCAAAGGAGACGATGCCTGACTCCTCGTGAAACTTGATAGGAGTCCCAGGATTCCTGTGGCACTTGGAAAGGGACACTTGGTCTCCCGCCTCAGCTGGAGAGGCGTCCCAATTGCCCTGCAAAGCCTCGAGGAGAATCCAGAGTTGTCCCTCGCAACTAGGCAGGAGTCCTGACGTCGCTGAAGAAATACGTGGGTGGAAGGGCCATCCCCGTCGTAACTCGAGAATATACCCCAGGTTCCCGCCGCAACTCGAGAAAAACCATGAGACTTCCCCCTCGCCGTGAGATGAGGCCCGATTCCCCTGCACTGCTTGCAGAGCAATTCCGTGTTGCACATCACACATGAAAGGAGCCTTGATTTCCTTGATGGCACTCCAGAGAAACCCCAAGAACACTGTTTCAAGGCTAGAGGGATCCTGAGGTCACTGTAGCAACACGAAAGAGCTCCGTGGGCCAAAAATCAACTCGAGATGAGAGGTTAGTCCCTGGCTTCGTCTCCAGAGGAATACCACCTTACCACAAGCACCTCAAGAGGAGGCTTCTCTCAGCTCTAGGTATGTGAGAGGGACCCTGAGTTTGCGGCCTCAAGTGGAATGGACACCGCGATGCCCTGACTCGAAATAAGGCTGGATATCCCTGCAGTGACTTCAATGCAGGCTCGTCTTGCATCTCCCAGGACGAAAGGATGTCTGAATCCCCTGTGGAAAGCACAGAGAAAGACTTAGTTCTCCACCTCATCGCGACCGGAGGCCTCACATCCTTTGAAAACTCCAGAGGTACGCGGAGATCAGTGCCTCCAAAGGAGACGATGCCTGACTCCTCGTGAAACTTGATAGGAGTCCCAGGATTCCTGTGGCACTTGGAAAGGGACACTTGGTCTCCCGCCTCAGCTGGAGCGGTGTCCCTATTGCCCTGCCAAGCCTCGAGGAAAATCCAGAGTTGTCCCGCGCAACTAGGCAGGAGTCCTGACGTGGCTGAACAAACACGTGGGTGGAAGGGCCATCCCCGTCGTAACTCGAGAATATACCCCAGGTTCCCGCCGCAACTCGAGAAAAACCATGAGACTTCCCCCTCGCCACGAGATGAGGCCCGATTCCCCTGCACTGCGTGCAGAGCAATTCCGTCTTGCACATCACACATGAAAGGAGCCTTGATTTCCTTGATGGCACTCCAGAGAAACCCCAAGAACACTGTTTCAAGGCTAGAGGGATCCTGAGGTCACTGTAGCAACACGAAAGAGCTCCGTGGACCAAAAATCAACTCGAGATGAGAGGTTAGTCCCTGGCTTCGACTCCAGAGGAATACCACCTTACCACAAGCACCTCAAGAGGAGGCTTCTCTCAGCTCTAGGTATGTGAGAGGGACCCTGAGTTTGCGGCCTCAAGTGGAATGGACACCGCGATGCCCTGACTCGAAATAAGGCCGGATATCCCTGCAGTGACTGGAATGCAGGCTCGTCTTGCATCTCCCAAGACGAAAGGGTGTCTGAATCCCCTGTGGAGACCACAGAGAAAGACCTAGTTCCCCACCTCATCGCGACAGGAGGCCTCAAATCCTTTGAAAACTCCAGAGGTTTGCGGAGATCAGTGCCTCCAAAGGAAACTATGCCTGACTCTTCGTGAAACTTGATAGGAGACCCAGGATTCCTGTGGCACGTGGAAAGGGACCCTTGGTCTCCCGTCTCAGCTGGAGAGGCATCCCAATTGCCCTGCAAAGCCTCGAGGAGAATCCCGAGTTATCCCTCGCAACTAGGCAGGAGTCCTGACGTGGCTGAACAAACACGTGGGTGGAAGGGCCATCCCCGTCGTAACTCGAGAATATACCCCAGGTTCCCGCCGCAACTCGAGAAAAACCATGAGACTTCCCCCTCGCCGCGAGATGAGGCCCGATTCCCCTGCACTGCGTGCAGAGCAATTCCGTGTTGCACATCACACATGAAAGGAGCCTTGATTTCCTTGATGGCACTCCAGAGAAACCCCAAGAACACTGTTTCAAGGATAGAGGGATCCTGAGGTCACTGTAGCAACACGAAAGAACTCTGTGGACCAAAAATCAACTCGAAAAGAGAGGTTAGTCCCTGGATTCGTCTCCAGAGGAATACCACCTTACCACAAGCACCTCAAGAGGAGGCTTCTCTCACCTCTAGGTATGTGAGAGGGACCCTGAGTTTGCGGCCTCAAGTGGAATGGACACCGTGATGCCCTGACTCGAAATAAGGCCGGATATCCCTGCAGTGACTTCAATGCAGGCTCGTCTTGCATCTCCCAGGACGAAAGGATGTCTGAATCCCCTGTGGAAAGCACAGAGAAAGACTTAGTTCCCCACCTCATCGCGACCGATAGCCTCACATCCTTTGAAAACTCCAGAGGTACGCGGAGATCAGTGCCTCCAAAGGAGACGATGCCTGACTCCTCGTGAAACTTGATAGGAGTCCCAGGATTCCTGTGGCACTTGGAAAGGGACACTTGGTCTCCCGCCTCAGCTGGAGAGGCGTCCCAATTGCCCTGAGAAGCCTCGAGGAGAATCCAGAGTTGTCCCTCGCAACTAGGCAGGAGTCCTGACGTCGCTGAAGAAACACGTGGGTGGAAGTGCCATCCCCGTCGTAACTCGAGAATATACCCCAGGTTCCCGCCGCAACTCGAGAAAAACCATGAGACTTCCCCCTCGCCGCGAGATGAGGCCCGATTCCCCTGCACTGCGTGCAGAGCAATTCCGTGTTGCACATCACACATGAAAGGAGCCTTGATTTCCTTGATGGCACTCCAGAGAAACCCCAAGAACACTGTTTCAAGGATAGAGGGATCCTGAGGTCACTGTAGCAACACGAAAGAACTCTGTGGACCAAAAATCAACTCGAAAAGAGAGGTTAGTCCCTGGATTCGTCTCCAGAGGAATACCACCTTACCACAAGCACCTCAAGAGGAGGCTTCTCTCACCTCTAGGTATGTGAGAGGGACCCTGAGTTTGCGGCCTCAAGTGGAATGGACATCGTGATGCCCTGACTCGAAATAAGGCCGGATATCCCTGCAGTGACTTCAATGCAGGCTCGTCTTGCATCTCCCAGGACGAAAGGATGTCTGAATCCCCTGTGGAAAGCACAGAGAAAGACTTAGTTCCCCACCTCATCGCGACCGATAGCCTCACATCCTTTGAAAACTCCAGAGGTACGTGGAGATCAGTGCCTCCAAAGGAGACGATGCCTGACTCCTCGTGAAACTTGATAGGAGTCCCAGGATTCCTGTGGCACTTGGAAAGGGACACTTGGTCTCCCGCCTCAGCTGGAGAGGCGTCCCAATTGCCCTGAGAAGCCTCGAGGAGAATCCAGAGTTGTCCCTCGCAACTAGGCAGGAGTCCTGACGTCGCTGAAGAAACACGTGGGTGGAAGGGCCATCCCCGTCGTAACTCGAGAATATACCCCAGGTTCCCGCCGCAACTCGAGAAAAACCATGAGACTTCCCCCTCGCCGCGAGATGAGGCCCGATTCCCCTGCACTGCGTGCAGAGCAATTCCGTGTTGCACATCACACATGAAAGGAGCCTTGATTTCCTTGATGGCACTCCAGAGAAACCCCAAGAACACTGTTTCAAGGCTAGAGGGATCCTGAGGTCACTGTAGCAACACGAAAGAGCTCCGTGGGCCAAAAATCAACTCGAGATGAGAGGTTAGTCCCTGGCTTCGACTCCAGAGGAATACCACCTTACCACAAGCACCTCAAGAGGAGGCTTCTCTCAGCTCTAGGTATGTGAGAGGGACCCTGAGTTTGCGGCCTCAAGTGGAATGGACACCGCGATGCCCTGACGCGAAATAAGGCTGGATATCCCTGCAGTGACTTGAATGCAGGCTCGTCTTGCATCTCCCAAGATGAAAGGATGTCTGAATCCCCTGTGGAGACCACAGAGAAAGACCTAGTTCCCCACCTCATCGCGACTGGAGGCCTCACATCCTTTGAAAACTCCAGAGTTACCGGAGATCAGTGCCTCCAAAGGAGACGATGCCTGACTCCTCGTGAAACTTGATAGGAGTCCCAGGATTCCTGTGGCACGTGGAAAGGGACCCTTGGTCTCCCGCCTCAGCTGGAGAGGCGTCCCAATTGCCTTGCCAAGCCTCGAGGAGAATCCCGAGTTGTGTCTCGCAACTAGGCAAGAGTCCTGACGTGGCTGAACAAACACGTGTGTGGAAGGGCCATCCCCGTCGTAACTCGAGAATATACCCCAGGTTCCCGCCGCAACTCGAGAAAAACCATGAGACTTCCCCCTCGCCGCGAGATGAGGCCCGATTACCCTGCACTGCATGCAGAGCAATTCTGTGTTGCACATCACACATGAAAGGAGCCTTGATTTCCTTGATGGCACTCCAGAGAAACCCCAAGAACACTGTTTCAAGGCTAGAGGGATCCTGAGGTCACTGTAGCAACACGAAAGAGCTCCGTGGACCCAAAATCAACTCGAGATGAGAGGTTAGTCCCTGGCTTCGACTCCAGAGGAATACCACCTTACCAAAAGCACCTCAAGAGGAGGCTTCTCTCAGCTCTAGGTATGTGAGAGGGACCCTGAGTTTGGGGCCTCAAGTGGAATGGACACCGCGATGCCCTGACTCGAAATAAGGCCGGATATCCCTGCAGTGACTGGAATGCAGGCTCGTCTTGCATCTCCCAAGATGAAAGGGTGTCTGAATCCCCTGTGGAGACCACAGAGAAAGACCTAGTTCCCCACCTCATCGCGACCGGAGGCCTCACATCCTTTGAAAACTCCAGAGGTACGTGGAGATCAGTGCCTCCAAAGGAGACGATGCCTGACTCCTCGTGAAACTTGATAGGAGTCCCAGGATTCTTGTGGCACGTGGAAAGGGACCCTTGGTCTCCCGCCTCAGCTGGAGAGGCGTCCCAATTGCCCTGCCAAGCCTCGAGGAGAATCCAGAGTTATCCCTCGCAACTAGGCAGGAGTCCTGACGTGGCTGAACAAACACGTGGGTGGAAGGGCCATCCCCGTCGTAACTCGAGAATATACCCCAGGTTCCCGCCGCAACTCGAGAAAAACCATGAGACTTCCCCCTCGATGCGAGATGAGGCCCGATTCCCCTGTACTGCGTGCAGAGCAATTCCGTCTTGCACATCACACATGAAAGGAGCATTGATTTCCTTGATGGCACTCCAGAGAAACCCCAAGAACACTGTTTCAAGGCTAGAGGGATCCTGAGGTCACTGTAGCAACACGAAAGAACTCTGTGGACCAAAAATCAACTCGAGATGAGAGGTTAGTCCCTGGATTCGTCTCCAGAGGAATACCACCTTACCACAAGCACCTCAAGAGGAGGCTTCTCTCAGCTCTAGGTATGTGAGAGGGACCCTGAGTTTGCGGCCTCAAGTGGAATGGACACCGCGATGCCCTGACTCGAAATAAGGCCGGATATCCCTGCAGTGACTTCAATGCAGGCTCGTCTTGCATCTCCCAGGACGAAAGGATGTCTGAATCCCCTGTGGAAAGCACAGAGAAAGACTTAGTTCCCCACCTCATCGCGACCGATAGCTTCACATCCTTTGAAAACTCCAGAGGTACGCGGAGATCAGTGTCTCTAAAGGAGACGACGACTGACTCCTCGTGAAACTTGATAGGAGTCCCAGGATTCCTGTGGCACTGGGAAAGGGACACTTGGTCTCCCGCCTCAGCTGGAGAGGCGTCCCAATTGCCCTGCCAAGCCTCGAGGAGAATCCAGAGTTGTCCCTCGCAACTAGGCAGGAGTCCTGACGTCGCTGAAGAAACACGTGGGTGGAAGGGCCATCCCCGTCGTAACTCGAGAATATACCCCAGGTTCCCGCCGCAACTCGAGAAAAACCATGAGACTTCCCCCTCGCCGCGAGATGAGGCCCGATTCCCCTGCACTGCGTGCAGAGCAATTCCGTGTTGCACATCACACATGAAAGGAGCCTTGATTTCCTTCATGGCACTCCAGAGAAACCCCAAGAACACTGTTTCAAGGCTAGAGGGATCCTGAGGTCACTGTAGCAACACGAAAGAGCTCCGTGGGCCAAAAATCAACTCGAGATGAGAGGTTAGTCCCTGGCTTCGACTCCAGAGGAATACCACCTTACCACAAGCACCTCAAGAGGAGGCTTCTCTCAGCTCTAGGTATGTGAGAGGGACCCTGAGTTTGCGGCCTCAAGTGGAATGGACACCGCGATGCCCTGACTCGAAATAAGGCCGTATATCCCTGCAGTGACTTGAATGCAGGCTCGTCTTGCATCTCCCAGAACGAAAGGGTGTCTGAATCCCCTGTGGAGACCACAGAGAAAGACCTAGTTCCCCACCTCATCGCGACAGGAGGCCTCAAAATCTTTGAAAACTCCAGAGGTATGCGGAGATCAGTGCCTCCAAAGGAGACGATGACTGACTCCTCGTGAAACTTGATAGGAGACCCAGGATTCCTGTGGCACGTGGAAAGGGACCCTTGGTCTCCCGCCTCAGCTGGAGAGGCGTTCCAATTGCCCTGCCAAGCCTCGAGGAGAATCCCGAGTTGTCCGTCGCAACTAGGCAGGAGTCCTGACGTGGCTGAACAAACACGTGGGTGGAAGGGCCATCCCTGTCGTAACTCGAGAATATACCCCAGGTTCCCGCCGCAACTCGAGAAAAACCATGAGACTTCCCCCTCGATGCGAGATGAGGCCCGATTCCCCTGTACTGCGTGCAGAGCAATTCCGTCTTGCACATCACACAAGAAAGGAGCCTTGATTTCCTTGATGGCACTAAAGAGAAACCCCAGGAACACTGTTTCAAGGATAGAGGGATCCTGAGGTCACTGTAGCAACATGAAAGAACTCTGTGGACCAAAAATCAACTCGAAAAGAGAGGTTAGTCCCTGGATTCGTCTCCAGAGGAATACCACCTTACCACAAGCACCTCAAGAGGAGGCTTCTCTCAGCTCTAGGTATGTGAGAGGGACCCTGAGTTTGCGGCCTCAAGTGGAATGGACACCGCGATGCCCTGACTCGAAATAAGGCCGGATATCCCTGCAGTGACTTCAATGCAGGCTCGTCTTGCATCTCCCAGGACGAAAGGATGTCTGAATCCCCTGTGGAAAGCACAGAAAAAGACTTAGTTCCCGACCTCATCGCGACCGATAGCCTCACATCCTTTGAAAACTCCAGAGGTACGCGGAGATCAGTGCCTCCAAAGGAGACGATGCCTGACTCCTCGTGAAACTTGATAGGAGTCCCAGGATTCCTGTGGCACGTGGAAAGGGACCCTTAGTCTCCCGCCTCAGCTGGAGAGGCGTCCCAATTGCCTTGCCAAGCCTCGAGGAGAATCCCGAGTTGTGTCTCGCAACTAGGCAAGAGTCCTGACGTGGCTGAACAAACACGTGTGTGGAAGGGCCATCCCCGTCGTAACTCGAGAATATACCCCAGGTTCCCGACGCAACTCGAGAAAAACCATGAGACTTCCCCCTCGCCGCGAGATGAGGCCCGATTCCCCTGCACTGTGTGCAGAGCAATTCTGTGTTGCACATCACACATGAAAGGAGCCTTGATTTCCTTCATGGCACTCCAGAGAAACCCCAAGAACACTGTTTCAAGGCTAGAGGGATCCTGAGGTCACTGTAGCAACACGAAAGAGCTCCGTGGGCCAAAAATCAACTCGAGATGAGAGGTTAGTCCCTGGCTTCGACTCCAGAGGAATACCACCTTACCACAAGCACCTCAAGAGGAGGCTTCTCTCAGCTCTAGGTATGTGAGAGGGACCCTGAGTTTGCGGCCTCAAGTGGAATGGACACGGCGATGCCCTGACGCGAAATAAGGCTGGATATCCATGCAGTGACTTGAATGCAGGCTCGTCTTGCATCTCCCAAGATGAAAGGATGTCTGAATCCCCTGTGGAGACCACAGAGAAAGACCTAGTTCCCCACCTCATCGCGACCGGAGGCCTCACATCCTTTGAAAACTCCAGAGGTATGCGGAGATCAGTGCCTCCAAAGGAGACGATGCCTGACTCCTCGTGAAACTTGATAGGAGTCCCAGGATTCCTGTGGCACGTGGAAAGGGACCCTTGGTCTCCCGCCTCAGCTGGAGAGGCGTCCCAATTGCCTTGCCAAGCCTCGAGGAGAATCCCAAGTTGTGTCTCGCAACTAGGCAAGAGTCCTGACGTGGCTGAACAAACACGTGTGTGGAAGGGCCATCCCCGTCGTAACTCGAGAATATACCCCAGGTTCCCGCCGCAACTCGAGAAAAACCATGAGACTTCCCCCTCGCCGCGAGATGAGGCCCGATTCCCCTGCACTGCGTGCAGAGCAATTCTGTGTTGCACATCACACATGAAAGGAGCCTTGATTTCCTTCATGGCACTCCAGAGAAACCCCAAGAACACTGTTTCAAGGCTAGAGGGATCCTGAGGTCACTGTAGCAACACGAAAGAGCTCCGTGGACCAAAAATCAACTCGAGATGAGAGGTTAGTCCCTGGCTTCGACTCCAGAGGAATACCACCTTACCACAAGCACCTCAAGCGGAGGCTTCTCTCAGCTCTAGGTATGTGAGAGGGACCCTGAGTTTGCGGCCTCAAGTGGAATGGACACCGCGATGCCCTGACTCGAAATAAGGCCGGATATCCCTGCAGTGACTGGAATGCAGGCTCGTCTTGCATCTCCCAAGACGAAAGGGTGTCTGAATCCCCTGTGGAGACCACAGAGAAAGACCTAGTTCCCCACCTCATCGCGACAGGAGGCCTCAAATCCTTTGAAAACTCCAGAGGTATGCGGAGATCAGTGCCTTCAAAGGAGACGATGCCTGACTCCTCGTGAAACTTGATAGGAGACCCAGGATTCCTGTGGCACGTGGAAAGGGACACTTGGTCTCCCGCCTCAGCTGGAGAGGCGTCCCAATTGCCCTGCAAAGCCTCGAGGAGAATCCCGAGTTGTCCCTCGCAACTAGGCAGGAGTCCTGACGTGGCTGAACAAACACGTGGGTGGAAGGGCCATCCCCGTCGTAACTCGAGAATATACCCCAGGTTCCCGCCGCAACTCGAGAAAAACCATGAGACTTCCCCCTCGATGCGAGATGAGGCCCGATTCCCCTGCACTGCGTGCAGAGCAATTCCCTCTTGCACATCACACATGAAAGGAGCCTTGATTTCCTTGATGGCACTCCAGAGAAACCCCAAGAACACTGTTTCAAGGATAGAGGAATCCTGAGGTCACTGTAGCAACACGAAAGAACTCTGTGGACCAAAAATCAACTCGAAAAGAGAGGTTAGTCCCTGGATTCGTCTCCAGAGGAATACCACCTTACCACAAGCACCTCAAGAGGAGGCTTCTCTCAGCTCTAGGTATGTGAGAGGGACCCTGAGTTTGCGGCCTCAAGTGGAATGGACACCGCGATGCCCTGACTCAAAATAAGGCCGGATATCCCTGCAGTGACTTCAATGCAGGCTCGTCTTGCATCTCCCAGGACGAAAGGATGTCTGAATCCCCTGTGGAAAGCACAGAGAAAGACTTAGTTCCCCACCTCATTGCGACCGATAGCCTCACATCCTTTGAAAACTCCAGAGGTACGCGGAGATCAGTGCCTCCAAAGGAGACGATGCCTGACTCCTCGTGAAACTTGATAGGAGTCCCAGGATTCCTGTGGCACTTGGAAAGGGACCCTTGGTCTCCCGCCTCAGCTGGAGAGGCGTCCCAATTGCCCTGCCAAGCCTCGAGGAGAATCCCGAGTTGTGTCTCGCAACTAGGCAAGAGTCCTGACGTGGCTGAACACACACGTGGGTGGAAGTGCCATCCCCGTCGTAACTCGAGATTATACCCCAGGTTCCCACCGCAACTCGAGAAAAACCATGAGACTTCCCCCTCGCCGCGTGATGAGGCCCGATTCCCCTGCACTGCGTGCAGAGCAATTCCGTCTTGCACATCACACATGAAAGGAGCCTTGATTTCCTTCATGGCACTCCAGAGAAACCCCAAGAACACTGTTTCAAGGCTAGAGGGATCCTGAGGTCACTGTAGCAACACGAAAGAACTCTGTGGGCCAAAAATCAACTCGAGATGAGAGGTTAGTCCCTGGCTTCGACTCCAGAAGAATACCACCTTACCACAAGCACCTCAAGAGGAGGCTTCTCTCAGCTCTAGGTATGTGAGAGGGACCCTGAGTTTGCGGCCTCAAGTGGAATGGACACCGCGATGCCCTGACTCGAAATAAGGCCGGATATCCCTGCAGTGACTTCAATGCAGGCTCGTCTTGCATCTCCCAGGACGAAAGGATGTCTGAATCCCCTGGGGAAAGCAGAGAGAAAGACTTAGTTCCCCACCTCATCGCGACCGGAGGCCTCAAATCCTTTGAGAACTCCAGAGGTACGCGGAGATCAGTGCCTCCAAAGGAGACGATGCCTGACTCCTCGTGAAACTTGATAGGAGACCCAGGATTCCTGTGGCACGTGGAAAGGGACCCTTGGTCTCCCGTCTCAGATGGAGAGGCGTCCCAATTGCCCTGCAAAGCCTCGAGGAGAATCCAGAGTTGTCCCTGGCAACTAGGCAGGAGTCCTGACTTCGCTGAAGAAACACGTGGGTGGAAGGGCCATCCCCGTCTTAACTCGAGAATATACCCCAGGTTCCCGCCGCAACTCGAGAAAAACCATGAGACTTCCCCCTCGATGCGAGATGAGGCCCGATTCCCCTGCACTGCGTGCAGAGCAATTCCGTGTTGCACATCACACATGAAAGGAGCCTTGATTTCCTTGATGGCACTCCAGAGAAACCCCAAGAACACTGTTTCAAGGCTAGAGGGATCCTGAGGTCACTGTAGCAACACGAAAGAGCTCCGTGGGCCAAAAATCAACTCGAGATGAGAGGTTAGTCCCTGGCTTCGACTCCAGAGGAAAACCACCTTACCACAAGCACCTCAAGAGGAGGCTTCTCTCAGCTCTAGGTATGTGAGAGGGACCCTGAGTTTGCGGCCTCAAGTGGAATGGACACCGCGATGCCCTGACTCGAAATAAGGCCGGATATCCCTGCCGTGACTTGAATGCAGGCTCGTCTTGCATCTCCCAAGAAGAAAGGATGTCTGAATCCCCTGTGGAGACCACAGAGAAACACCTAGTTCCCCACCTCATCGCGACCGGAGGCCTCACATCCTTTGAAAACTCCAGAGGTACGCGGAGATCAGTGCCTCCAAAGGAGACGATGCCTGACTCCTCGTGAAACTTGATAGGAGTCCCAGGATTCTTGTGGCACGTGGAAAGGGACCCTTGGTCTCCCGCCTCAGCTGGAGAGGCGTTCCAATTGCCGTGCCAAGCCTCGAGGAGAATCCCGAGTTGTCCCTCGCAACTAGGCAGGAGTCCTGACGTGGCTGAACAAACACGTGGGTGGAAGGGCCATCCCCGTCGTAACTCGAGAATATACCCCAGGTTCCCGCCGCAACTCGAGCAAAACCATGAGACTTCCCCCTCGCCGCGAGATGAGGGCTGATTCCCCTGCACTGCGTGCAGAGCAATTCTGTGTTGCACATCACACATGAAAGGAGCCTTGATTTCCTTGATGGCACTCCAGAGAAACCCCAAGAACACTGTTTCAAGGCTAGAGGGATCCTGAGGTCACTGTAGCAACACGAAAGAGCTCCGTGGACCAAAAATCAACACGAGATGAGAGGTTAGTCCCTGGCTTCGACTCCTGAGGAATACCACCTTACCACAAGCACCTCAAGAGGAGGCTTCTCTCAGCTCTAGGTATGTGAGAGGGACCCTGAGTTTGCGGCCTCAAGTGGAATGGACACCGCGATGCCCTGACTCGAAATAAGGCCGGATATCCCTGCAGTGACTGGAATGCAGGCTCGTCTTGCATCTCCCAAGACGAAAGGGTGTCTGAATCCCCTGTGGAAACCACAGGGAAAGACCTAGTTCCCCACCTCATCGCGACAGGAGGCCTCAAATCCTTTGAAAACTCCAGAGGTATGCGGAGATCAGTGCCTCCAAAGGAGACGATGCCTGACTCCTCGTGAAACTTGATAGGAGACCCAGGATTCCTGTGGCACGTGGAAAGGGACACTTGGTCTCCCGTCTCAGCTGGAGAGGCGTCCCAATTGCCCTGCAAAGCCTCGAGGAGAATCCCGAGTTGTCCCTCGCAACTAGGCAGGAGTCCTGACATGGCTGAACACACACGTGTGTGGAAGGGCCATCCCCGTCGTAACTCGAGAATATACCCCAGGTTCCCGCCGCAACTCGAGAAAAACCATGAGACTTCCCCCTCACCGCGAGATGAGGCCCGATTCCCCTGCACTGCGTGCAGAGCAATTCTGTGTTGCACATCACACATGAAAGGAGCCTTGATTTCCTTCATGGCACTCCAGAGAAACCCCAAGAACACTGTTTCAAGGCTAGAGGGATCTTGAGGTCACTGTAGCAACACGAAAGAGCTCCGTGGGCCAAAAATCAACTCGAGATGAGAGGTTAGTCCCTGGCTTCGACTCCAGAGGAATACCACCTTACCACAAGCACCTCAAGAGGAGGCTTCTCTCAGCTCTAGCTATGTGAGAGGGACCCTGAGTTTGCGGCCTCAAGTGGAATGGACACCGCGATGCCCTGACTCGAAATAAGGCCGGATATCCCTGCAGTGACTGGAATGCAGGCTCGTCTTGCATCTCCCAAGACGAAAGGGTGTCTGAATCCCCTGTGGAGACCACAGAGAAAGACCTAGTTCCCCACCTCATCGCGACATGAGGCCTCAAATCCTTTGAAAACTCCAGAGGTATGCGGAGATCAGTGCCTCCAAAGGAGACGATGCCTGACTCCTCCTGAAACTTGATAGGAGACCCAGGATTCCTGTGGCACGTGGAAAGGGACCCTTGGTCTCCCGTCTCAGCTGGAGAGGCGTCCCAATTGCCCTGCAAAGCCTCGAGAAGAATCCCGAGTTGTCCCTCGCAACTAGGCAGGAGTCCTGACGTGGCTGAACAAACACGTGGGTGGAAGGGCAATCCCCGTCGTAACTCGAGAATATACCCCAGGTTCCCGCCGCAACTCGAGAAAAACCATGAGACTTCCCCCTCGATGCGAGATGAGGCCCGATTCCCCTGTACTGCGTGCAGAGCAATTCCGTCTTGCACATCACACATGAAAGGAGCCTTGATTTCCTTGATGGCACTCCAGAGAAACCCCAAGAACACTGTTTCAAGGATAGAGCGATCCTGAGGTCACTGTAGCAACCCGAAAGAACTCTGTGGACCAAAAATCAACTCGAAAAGAGAGGTTAGTCCCTGGATTCGTCTCCAGAGGAATACCACCTTACCACAAGCACCTCAAGAGGAGGCTTCTCTCAGCTCTAGGTATGTGAGAGGGACCCTGAGTTTGCGGCCTCAAGTGGAAAGGACACCGCGATGCCCTGACTCGAAATAAGGCCGGATATCCCTGCAGTGACTGGAATGCAGGCTCGTCTTGCATCTCCCAAGACGAAAGGGTGTCTGAATCCCCTGTGGAGACCACAGAGAAAGACCTAGTTCCCCACTTCATTGCGACAGGAGGCCTCAAATCCTTTGAAAACTCCAGAGGTATGCGGAGATCAGTGCCTCCAAAGGAGACGATGCCTGACTCCTCGTGAAACTTGATAGGAGACCCAGGATTCCTGTGGCACGTGGAAAGGGACCCTTGGTCTCCCGTCTCAGCTGGAGAGGCGTCCCAATTGCCCTGCAAAGCCTCGAGGAGAATCCCGAGTTGTCCCTCGCAACTAGGCAGGAGTCCTGACATGGCTGAACACACACGTGTGTGGAAGGGCCATCCCCTTCGTAACTCGAGAATATACCCCAGGTTCCCGCCGCAACTCGAGAAAAACCATGAGACTTACCCCTCGCCGCGAGATGAGGCCCGATTCCCCTGCACTGCGTGCAGAGCAATTTCGTGTTGCACATCACACATGAAAGGAGCCTTGATTTCCTTGATGGCACTCCAGAGAAACCCCAAGAACACTGTTTCAAGGCTAGAGGGATCCTGAGGTCACTATAGCAACACGAAAGAGCTCCGTGGACCAAGAATCAACACGAGATGAGAGGTTAGTCCCTGGCTTCGACTCCTGAGGAATACCACTTTACAACAAGCACTTCAAGAGGAGGCTTCTCTCAGCTCTCGGTATGTGAGAGGGATCCTGAGTTTGCGGCCTCAAGTGGAATGGACACAGCGATGCCCTGACTCGAAATAAGGCCGGATATCCCTGCAGTGACTTGAATGCAGGCTCGTCTTGCATCTCCCAAGAAGAAAGGATGTCTGAATCCCCTGTGGAGACCACAGAGAAACACCCAGTTCCCCACCTCATCGCGACCGGAGGCCTCACATCCTTTGAAAACTCCAGAGGTACGCGGAGATCAGTGTCTCCAAAGGAGACGATGTCTGACTCCTCGTGAATCTTGATAGGAGTCCCAGGATTCTTGTGGCACGTGGAAAGGGACCCTTGGTCTCCCGCCTCAGCTGGAGAGGCGTTCCAATTGCCCTGCCAAGCCTCGAGGAGAATCCCGAGTTGTCCCTCGGAACTAGGCAGGAGTCCTAACGTCGCTGAAGAAACACGTGTGTGGAAGGGCCATCCCCGTCGTAACTCGAGAATATACCCCAGGTTCCCGCCGCAACTCGAGAAAAACCATGAGACTTCCCCCTCGATGCGAGATGAGGCTCGATTCCCCTGCACTGCGTGCAGAGCAATTCCGTGTTGCACATCACACATGAAAGGAGCCTTGATTTCCTTGATGGCACTCCAGAGAAAACCCAAGAACACTGTTTCAAGGATAGAGGGATCCTGAGGTCACTGTAGCAACACGAATGAACTCTGTGGACCAAAAATCAACTCGAAAAGAGAGGTTAGTCCCTGGATTCGTCTCCAGAGGAATACCACCTTACCACATGCAGCTCAAGAGGAGGCTTCTCTCAGCTCTAGGTATGTGAGAGGGACCCTGAGTTTGCGGCCTCAAGTGGAATGGACACTGCGATGCCCTGACTCGAAATAAAGCCGGATATCCCTGCAGTGACTTGAATGCAGGCTCGTCTTGCATCTCCCAAGACGAAAGGATGTCTGAATCCCCTGTGGAGACCACAGAGAAAGACCTAGTTCCCCACTTCATCGCGACCGGAGGCCTCACATCCTTTGAAAACTCCAGAGGTACGTGGAGATCAGTGCCTCCAAAGGAGACGATGCCTGACTCCTCGTGAAACTTGATAGGAGTCCCAGGATTCCTGTGGCACGTGGAAAGGGACCCTTGGTCTCCCGCCTCAGCTGGAGAGGCGTCCCAATTGCCCTGCCAAGCCTCGAGGAGAATCCCGAGTTGTCCCTATCAACTAGGCAGGAGTCCTGCAGTCGCTGAACAAACACGTGTGTGTAAGGGCCATCCCCGTGGTAACTCGAGAATATACCCCAGGTTCCCGCCGCAACTCGAGAAAAACCATGAGACTTCCCCCTCGCCGCGAGATGAGGCCCGATTCCCCTGCACTGCTTGCAGAGCAATTCCGTGTTGCACATCACACATGAAAGGAGCCTTGATTTCCTTCATGGCACTCCAGAGAAACCCCAAGAACACTGTTTCAAGGCTAGAGGGATCCTGATGTCACTGTAGCAACACGAAAGAGCTCCGTGGACCAAAAATCAACTCGAGATGGGAGGTTAGTCCCTCACTTCGACTCCATAGGAATACCACCTTACCACAAGCACCTCAAGAGGAGGCTTCTCTCAGCTCTAGGTATGTGAGAGGGACCCTGATTTTGCGGCCTCAAGTGCAATGGACACTGCGATTCCCTGACTCTAAATAAGGCCGGATATCCCTGCAGTGACTTGAATGCAGGCTCGTCTTGCATCTCCCAAGACGAAAGGATGTCTGAATCCCCTGTGGAGACCACAGAGAAAGACCTAGTTCCCACCTCATCGCGACCGGAGGCCTCACATCCTTTGAAAACTCCAGAGGTACGCGGAGATCAGTGCCTCCAAAGGAGACGATAACTGACTCCTCGTGAAACTTGATAGGAGTCCCAGGATTCCTGTGGCACGTGGAAAGGGACCCTTGGTCTCCCGCCTCAGCTGGAGAGGCGTCCCAATTGCCCTGCCAAGCCTCGAGGAGAATCCCGAGTTGTCCCTCGCAACTAGGCAGTAGTCCTGACGTCGCTGAACAAACAAGTGGATGGAAGGGCCATCCCCGTTGTAACTCGAGAATATACCCCAGGTTCCCGCCGCAACTCGAGAAAAGTCATGAGACTTCCCCCTCGCCGCGAGATGAGGCCCGATTCCCCTGCACTGCGTGCAGAGCAATTCCGTGTTGCACATCACACATGAAAGGAGCCTTGATTTCCTTGGTGGCACTCCAGAGAAACCCCAAGAACACTGTTTCAAGCCTAGAGGGATCCTGAGGTCACTCTAGCAACACGAAAGAGCTCCGTGGACCACAAATCAACTCGAGATGAGAGGTTAGTCCCTGGCTTCGACTCCAGAGGAATACCACCTTACCACAAGCACCTCAAGAGGAGGCTTCTCTCAGCTCTAGCTATGTGCTGAGTTTTCGGCCTCAAGTGAAATGGACAGCGCGATGCCCTGACTCGAAATAAGGCCGGATATCCCTGCAGTGACTTGAATGCAGGCTCGTCTTGCATATCCCAAGAGCAAAGGATGTCCGAATCCCCTGAGGAGACCACAGAGAAAGACCTAGTTCCCCACCTAATCGCGACCGGAGGCCTCACATCCTTTGAAAACTCCAGAGGTACGCGGAGATCAGTGCCTCCAAAGGAGACGATGCCTGACTCCTCGTGAAACTTGATAGGAGTCCCAGGATTCCTGTGGCACGTGGAAAGGGACCCTTGGTCTCCCGCCTCAGCTGGAGAGGCGTCCCAATTGCCCTGCCAAGCCTCGAGGAGAATCCCGAGTTGTCCCTCGCAACTAGGCAGGAGTCCTGACGTCGCTGAACAAACACGTGGGTGGAAGAGCCATCCCCGTCGTAACTCGAGAATACACCCCAGGTTCCCGCCGCAACTCGAGAAAAACCATGAGACTTCCCCCTCGCCGCGAGATGAGGCCCGATTCCCCTGCACTGCATGCAGAGCAATTCCGTGTTGCACATCACACATGAAAGGAGCCTTGATTTCCTTGATGGCACTCCAGAGAAACCCCAAGAACACTGTTTCAAGGCTAGAGGGATCCTGAGGTCACTGTAGCAACACGAAAGAGCTCCGTGGACCAAAAATCAACTCGAGATGAGAGGTTACTCCCTGACTTCGACTCCAGAGGAATACCACCTTACCACAAGCACCTCAAGAGGAGGCTTCTCTCAGCTGTATGTATGTGAGAGGGACCCTGAGTTTGCAGCCTCAAGTGGAATGGACACCGCGATGCCCTGACTCGAAATAAGGCCGGATATCCCTGCAGTGACTTGAATGCAGGCTTGTCTTGCATCTGCCAAGACGAAAGGATGTCTGAATCCCCTGTGGAGACCACAGAGAAAGACCTAGTTCCCCACCTCATCGCGACCGGAGGCCTCACATCCTTTGAAAACTTCAGAGGTAGGCGGAGATCAGTGCCTCCAAAGGAGACGATGCCTGACTCCTCGTGAAACTTGATAGGAGTCCCAGGATTCCTGTGGCACATGGAAAGGGACCCTTGGTCTCCCGCCTCAGCTGGAGAGGCGTCCCAATTGCCTTGCCAAGCCTCGAGGAGAATCACGAGTTGTCCGTCGCAACTAGGCAGGAGTCCTGCCGTCGCTGAACAAACACGTGGGTGGAAGGGCCATCCCCGTCGTAACTCGAGAATATACCCCAGGTTCCCGCCGCAACTCGAGAAAAACCATGAGACTTCCCCCTCGCCGCGAGATGAGGCCCGATTCCCCTGCACTGCGTGCAGAGCAATTCCGTGTTGCACATCACACATGAAAAGAGCCTTGATTTCCTTGATGGCACTCCAGAGAATCCCCAAGAACACTGTTTCAAGGCTAGCGGGATGCTGAGGTCACTGTAGCAACAGGAAAGAGCTCCGTGGACCAAGAATCAACTCGAGATGAGAGGTTAGTCCCTGGCTTCGACTCCAGAGGAATACCACCTTACCACAAGCACCTCAAGAGGAGGCTTCTCTCAGCTCTATGTGTGTGAGAGGGACTCTGAGATTGCGGCCTCAAGTGGAATGGACACCGCGATGCCCTGACGCGACATAAGGCCGGATATCCCTGCAGTGACTTGAATGCAGGCTCGTCTTGCATCTCCCAAGACGAAAGGATGTCTGAATCCCCTGTGGAGACCACAGAGAATGACCTAGTTCCCCACCTCTTCGCGACCGGAGACCTCACATCCTTTGAAAACTCCAGAGCTACGCGAAGATCAGTGCCTCCAAAGGAGACGATGCCTGACTCCTCGTGAAACTTGATAGGAGTCCCAGGATTCCTGTGGCACGTGGAAAGGGACACTTGGTCTCCCGCCTCAGCTGGAGAGGCGTCGCAATTGCCCTGTCAAGCCTCGAGGAGAATCCCGAGTTGTCCCTCGCAACTAGGCAGGAGTCCTGACGTCGCTGAACATACACGTGGTTGGAAGGGCCATCCCCGTCGTAACTCGAGAATATACCCCAGGTTCCCGCCGCAACTCGAGAAAAACCATGAAACTTCCCCCTCGCCGCGAGATGAGGCCCGATTCCCCTGCACTGCGTGCAGAGCAATTCCGTGTTGCACATCACACATGAAAGGAGCCTTGATTTCCTTGATGGCACTCCAGAGAAACCCCAAGAACACTGTTTCAAGGCTGGAGGGATGCTGAGGTCCCTGTAGCAGCACGAAAGAGCTCCGTGGACCATGAATCAACTCGAGATGAGAGGTTAGTCCCTGGCTTCGACTCCAGAGGAATACCACCTTACCACAAGCACCTCAAGAGGAGGCTTCTCTCAGCTCTATGTATGTGAGAGGGACCCTGAGTTTGCGGCCTCAAGTGGAATGGACACCGCGATGCCCTGACTCGAAATAAGGGCGGATATCCCTGCAGTGACTTGAATGCAGGCTCGTCTTGCATCTCCCAAGACGAAAGGATGTCTGAATCCCCTGAGGAGACCACAGAGAAAGACCTAGTTCCCCACCTCATCGCGACCGGAGGCCTCACATCCTTTGAAAACTCCAGAGGTACGCGGAGATCAGTGCCTCCAAAGGAGACGATGCCTGACTCCTAGTGAAACTTGATAGGAGTCCCAGGATTCCTGTGGCACGTGGAAAGGGACACTTGGTCTCCCGCCTCAGCTGGAGAGGCGTCCCAATTGCCCTGCCAAGCCTCGAGGAGAATCCCGAGTTGTCCCTCGCAACTAGGCAGGAGTCCTGACGTCTCTGAACAAACACGTGGGTGGATGGGCCATTCCCATCGTAACTCGATAATATAGCCCAGGTTCCCGCCGCAACTCGAAATAAACCATGAAACTTCCCCCTCGTCACGAGATGAGGCCCGATTCCCCTACACTGCTGGCAGAGAAATTCCGTGTTGCACATCACACATGAAAGGAGCCTTGATTTCCTTCATGGCACTCCAGAGATACCCCAAGAGCACTGTTTCAAGGCTAGAGGAAACCTGAGGTCACTGTAGCAACACGAAAGAGCTCCGTGGACCAAAAATCAACTCGAGATGAGAGGTTAGTCCCTGGCTTCGACTCCAGAGGAATACCACCTTACCACAACACCTCAGAAGGAGGCTTCTCTCAGCTCTAGGTACGTGAGAGGGACCCTGAGTTTGCAGCCTCAAGTCGAATGGACACCACGGTGCCCTGACTCGAAATAAGGCCGGATATCCCTGCAGTGACTTGAATGCAGGCTCGTCTTGAATCTCCCAAAACGAAAGGATGTCTGAATCCCCTGTGGAGACCACAGAGAAAGACCTAGTTCCCCACCTCATCGCGACCGGAGGCCTCACATCCTTTGAAAACTCCAGAGGTACGCGGAGATCAGTGCCTCCAAAGGAGACGATGCCTGACTCCTCGTCAAACTTGATAGGAGTCCCAGGATTCCTGTGGCACGTGTAAAGGGACCCTTGGTCTCCCGCCTCAGCTGGAGAGGCGTCCCAATTGCCCTGCCAAGCCTCGAGGAGAATCCCGAGTTGTCCCTCGCAACTAGGCAGGAGTCCTGACGTCGCTGAACAAACACGTGGATGGAAGGGCCATCCCCATCGTAACTCGATAATATACCCCAGGTTCCCGCCGCAACTCGAGAAAAACCATGAGACTTCCCCCTCGCCGCGAGATGAGGCCCGATTCCCCTACACTGCGTGCAGAGCAATTCCATGTTGCACATCACACATGAACGGAGCCTTGATTTCCTTGATGGCACTCCAGAGAAACCCCAAGAACACTGTTTCAAGGCTAGAGGGATCCTGAGGTCACTGTAGCCACACAAAAGAGCTCCGTGGACCAAAAATCAACTCGAGATGAGAGGTTAGTCCCTGGCTTCGACTCCAGAGGAATACCACCTTACCACAAGCACCTCAAGAGGAGGCTTCTCTCAGCTCTAGGTATGTGAGAGGGACCCTGATTTTGCGGCCTCAAGTGGAATGGACACTGCGATGCCCTGTCGCGAAATAAGGCCGGATATCCCTGCAGTGACTTGAATGCAGGCTCGTCTTGCATCTCCCAAGTCGAAAAGTTGTCTGAATCCCCTGTGGAGACCACAGAGAAAGACCTAGTTCCACACCTCATCGCGACCGGAGGCCTCACATCCTTTGAAAACTCCAGAGGTACGCGGAGATCAGTGCCTCCAAAGGAGACGATGCCTGACTCCTCGTAAAACTTGATAGGAGTCCCAGGATTCCTGTGGCACGTGGAAAGGGACCCTTGGTCTCCCGCCTCAGCTGGAGAGGCGTCCCAATTGCCCTGCAAAGCCTCGAGGAGAATCCCGAGTTGTCCCTCGCAACTAGGCATGAGTCCTGACGTCGCTGAACAAACACGTGTGTGGCAGGGCCATCCCCGTCGTAACTCGAGAATATAGCCCCGGTTCCCGCTGCAACTCGAGAAAAAGCATGAGACTTCCCCCTTGCCGCGAGATGAGGCCCGATTCCCCTGCACTGCGTGCAAAGCAATTCAGTGTTGCACATCACACATGAAAGGAGCCTTGATTTCCTAGATGGCACTCCAGAGAAACCCCAAGAACACTGTTTCAAGGCTAGAGGGATCCTGAGGTCAATGTAGCAACACGAAAGAACTCCGTGGCCCAAAAATCAACTCGAGAAGAGAGGTTAGTCCCTGGCTTCGACTCCAGAGGAATACCACCTTACCACAAGCACCTCAAGAGGAGGCTTCCCTCAGCTCTAGGTATGTGAGAGGGACCCTGAGTTTGCGGCCTCAAGTGGAATGGACACCGCGATGCCCTGACTCGAAATAAGGCCGGATATCCCTGCCGTGACTTGAATGCAGGCTCGTCTTGCATCTCCCAAGATGAAAGGATGTCTGAATCCCCTGTGGAGACCACAGAAAAAGACCTAGTTCCCCACATCATTGCGACCGGAGGCCTCACATCCTTTGAAAACTCCAGAGGTACGCGGAGATCAGTGCCTCCAAAGGAGACGATGCCTGACTCCTCGTGAAACTTGATAGGAGTCCCAGGATTCCTGTGGCACGTGGAAAGGGACCCTTGGTCTCCCGCCTCAGCTGGAGAGGCGTCCCAATTGCCCTGCCAAGCCTCGAGGAGAATCCCGAGTTGTCCCTCGCAAGTAGGCAGGAGTCCTGACGTAGCTGAACAAACACGTGTGTGGAAGGGCCATCCCTGTCGTAACTCGAGAATATACCCCAGGTTCCCGCCGCAACTCGAGAAAAACCATGAGACTTCCCCCTCGCCGCGAGATGAGGCCCGATTCCCCTGCACTGCGTGCAGAGCAATTCTGTGTTGCACATCACACATGAAAGGAGCCTTGATTTGCTTGATGGCACTCCAGAGAAACCCCAAGAACACTGTTTCAAGGCTAGAGGGATCCTGAGGTCACTGTAGCAACATGAAAGAGCTCCGTGGACCAAAAATCAACACGAGATGAGAGGTTCGTCCCTGTCATCGACTCCAGAGGAATACCACCTTACCACAAGCACCTCAAGAGGAGGCTTCTCTCAGCTCTAGGTATGTGAGAGGGACCCTGAGTTTGCGGCCTCAAGTGGAATGGACACTGCGATGCCCTGACGCGAAATAAGTCCGGACATCCCTGCATTGACGTGAATGCAGGCTCGTCTTGCATCTCCTAAGACGAAAGGATGTCTGAATCCCCTGTGCAGACCACAGAGAAAGACCTAGTTCCCCACCTCATCGCGACCGGAGGCCTCACATCCTTTGAAAACTCCAGAGGTACGGGGAGATCAGTGCCTCCAAAGGAGACGATGCCTGACTCCTCATGAAACTTGATAGGAGTCCCAGGATTCCTGTGGCACTTGGAAAGGGACACTTGGTCTTCCGCCTCAGCTGGAGAGGCGTCCCAATTGCCCTGACAAGCCTCGAGGAGAATCCCGAGTTGTCCCTCGCAACTAGGCAGGAGTCCTGACGTCGCTGTAGAAACACGTGTGTGGAAGGGCCATCCCCGTCGTAACTCGAGAATATACCCCAGGTTCCCGCCGCAACTCGAGAAAAACCATGAGACTTCCCCATCGCCGCGAGCTGAGGCCTGATTCCCCTGCACTGCGTGCAGAGCAATTCCGTGTTGCACATCACTCATGAAAGGAGCCTTGATTTCCTTGATGGCACTCCAGAGAAACCCCAAGAACACTGTTTCAAGGCTAGAGGGATCCTGAGGTCACTGTAGCAACACGAAAGAGCTCCGTGGACCAAAAATCAACTCGAGATGAGAGGTTAGTCCCTGGCTTCGACTCCAGAGGAATACCACCTTACCACAAGCACCTCAAGAGGAGGCTTCTCTCAGCTCTAGCTATGTGAGAGGGACCCTGAGTTTGCGGCCTCAAGTGGAATGGACACCGCGATGCCCTGACTCGAAATAAGGCCGGATATCCCTGCAGTGACTTGAATGCAGGCTCGTCTTGCATCTCCCAAGACGAAAGGATGTCTGAGTCCCCTGTGGAGACCACAGAGAAAGACCTAGTTCCCCACCTCATCGCGACCAGAGGCCTCACATCCTTTGAAAACTCCAGAGGTACGCGGAGATCAGTGCCTCCAAAGGAGACGATGCCTGACTCCTCGTGAATCTTGATAGGAGTCCCAGGATTCCTGTGGCACGTGGAAAGGGACACTTGGTCTCCCGGCTCAGCTGGATATGCGTCCCAATTGCCCTGCCAAGCCTCGAGGAGAATCCCGAGTTGTCCCTCGCAACTAGGCAGGAGTCCTGACGTCTCTGAACAAACACGTGGGTGGATGGGCCATTCCCATCGTAACTCGATAATATAGCCCAGGTTCCCGCCGCAACTCGAAATAAACCATGAAACTTCCCCCTCGTCACGAGATGAGGCCCGATTCCCCTACACTGCTGGCAGAGAAATTCCGTGTTGCACATCACACATGAAAGGAGACTTGATTTCCTTCATGGCACTCCAGAGATACCCCAAGAGCACTGTTTCAAGGCTAGAGGGAACCTGAAGTCACTGTAGCAACACGAAAGAGCTCCGTGGACCAAAAATCAACTCGAGATGAGAGGTTAGTCCCTGGCTTCGACTCCAGAGGAATACCACCTTACCACAACACCTCAGAAGGAGGCTTCTCTCAGCTCTAGGTACGTGAGAGGGACCCTGAGTTTGCAGCCTCAAGTCGAATGGACACCACGGTGCCCTGACTCGAAATAAGGCCGGATATCCCTGCAGTGACTTGAATGCAGGCTCGTCTTGAATCTCCCAAAACGAAAGGATGTCTGAATCCCCTGTGGAGACCACAGAGAAAGACCTAGTTCCCCACCTCATCGCGACCGGAGGCCTCACATCCTTTGAAAACTCCAGAGGTACGCGGAGATCAGTGCCTCCAAAGGAGACGATGCCTGACTCCTCGTGAAACTTGATAGGAGTCCCAGGATTCCTGTGGCACGTGTAAAGGGACCCTTGGTCTCCCGCCTCAGCTGGAGAGGCGTCCCAATTGCCCTGCCAAGCCTCGAGGAGAATCCCGAGTTGTCCCTCGCAACTAGGCAGGAGTCCTGACGTCGCTGAACAAACACGTGGGTGGAAAGGCCATCCCCATCGTAACTCGATAATATACCCCAGGTTCCCGCCGCAACTCGAGAAAAACCATGAGACTTCCCCCTAGCCGCGAGATGAGGCCCGATTCCCCTAGACTGCGTGCAGAGCAATTCCATGTTGCACATCACACATGAACGGAGCCTTGATTTCCTTGATGGCACTCCAGAGAAACCCCAAGAACACTGTTTCAAGGCTAGAGGGATCCTGAGGTCACTGTAGCCACACAAAAGAGCTCCGTGGACCAAAAATCAACTCGAGATGAGAGGTTAGTCCCTGGCTTCGACTCCAGAGGAATACCACCTTACCACAAGCACCTCAAGAGGAGGCTTCTCTCAGCTCTAGGTATGTGAGAGGGACCCTGATTTTGCGGCCTCAAGTGGAATGGACACTGCGATGCCCTGTCGCGAAATAAGGCCGGATATCCCTGCAGTGACTTGAATGCAGGCTCGTCTTGCATCTCCCAAATCGAAAAGTTGTCTGAATCCCCTGTGGAGACCACAGAGAAAGACCTAGTTCCCCACCTCATCGCGACCGGAGGCCTCACATTCTTTGAAAACTCCAGAGGTACGCGGAGATCAGTGCCTCCAAAGGAGACGATGCCTGACTCCTCGTGAAACTTGATAGGAGTCCCAGGATTCCTGTGGCACGTGGAAAGGGACCCTTGGTCTCCCGCCTCAGCTGGAGAGGCGTCCCAATTGCCCTGCCAAGCCTCGAGGAGAATCCCGAGTTGTCCCTCGCAACTAGGCATGAGTCCTGACGTCGCTGAACAAACACGTGTGTGGCAGGGCCATCCCCGTCGTAACTCGAGAATATAGCCCCGGTTCACGCTGCAACTCGAGAAAAAACATGAGACTTCCCCCTTGCCGCGAGATGAGGCCCGATTCCCCTGCACTGCGTGCAAAGCAATTCAGTGTTGCACATCACACATGAAAGGAGCCTTGATTTCCTTGATGGCACTCCAGAGAAACCCCAAGAACACTGTTTCAAGGCTAGAGGGATCCTGAGGTCAATGTAGCAACACGAAAGAACTCCGTGGCCCAAAAATCAACTCGAGAAGAGAGGTTAGTCCCTGGCTTCGACTCCAGAGGAATACCACCTTACCACAAGCACCTCAAGAGGAGGCTTCCCTCAGCTCTAGGTATGTGAGAGGGACCCTGAGTTTGCGGCCTCAAGTGGAATGGACACCGCGATGCCCTGACTCAAAATAAGGCCGGATATCCCTGCCGTGACTAGAATGCAGGCTCGTCTTGCATCTCCCAAGATGAAAGGATGTCTGAATCCCCTGTGGAGACCACAGAAAAAGACCTAATTCCCCACATCATTGCGACCGGAGGCCTCACATCCTTTGAAAACTCCAGAGGTACGCGGAGATCAGTGCCTCCAAAGGAGACGATGCCTGCCTCCTCGTGAAACTTGATAGGAGTCCCAGGATTCCTGTGGCACGTGGAAAGGGACCCTTGGTCTCCCACCTCAGCTGGAGAGGCGTCCCAATTGCCCTGCCAAACCTCGAGGAGAATCCCGAGTTTTCCCTCGCAAGTAGGCAGGAGTCCTGACGTAGCTGAACAAACACGTGTGTGGAAGGGCCATCCCTGTCGTAACTCGAGAATATACCCCAGGTTCCCGCCGCAACTCGAGAAAAACCATGAGACTTCCCCCTCGCCGCGAGATGAGGCCCGATTCCCCTGCACTGCATGCAGAGCAATTCCGTGTTTCACATCACACATGAAAGGAGCCTTGATTTGCTTGATGGCACTCCAGAGAAACCCCAAGAACACTGTTTCCAGGCTAGAGGGATCCTGAGGTCACTGTAGCAACACGAAAGAGCTCCGTGGACGAAAAATCAACTCGAGATGAGAGGTTAGTCCCTGGCTTCGACTCCAGAGGAATACCACCTTACCACAAGCACCTCAAGAGGAGGCTTCTCTCAGCTCTAGGTATGTGAGAGGGACCCTGAGTTTGCGGGGCAAGTGGAAAGGACACCGCGATGCCCTGGCTCGAAATAAGACCGGATATCCCTGCAGTGACTTGAATGCAGGCTCGTCTTGCATCTCCCAAGACGAAAGGATGTCTGAATCCCCTGTGGAGACCACAGAGAAAGACCGAGTTCCCCACCTCATCGCGACTGGAGGCCTCACATCCTTTGAAAACTCCAGAGGTACGCGGACATCAGTGCCTCCAAAGGAGATAATGCCTGACTCCTCGTGAAAGTTGATAGGAGTCCCAGGATTCCTGTGGCCCGTGGAAAGGGACCCTTGGTCTCCTGCCTCAGCTGGAGAGGCGTCCCAATTGCCCTGCCAAGCCTCGAAGAGAATCCCGAGTTGTCCCTCGCAACTAGGCAGGAGTCCTGACGTCGCTGAACAAACACATGGGTGGAAGAGCCATCCCCATCGTAACTCGAGAATATACCCCAGGTTCCCGCCGCAACTCGAGAAAAACCATGAGACTTCCCCTCGCCGCGAGATGCGGCCCGATTCCCCTGCACTGTGTGCAGAGCAATTCCGTGTTGCACATCACACATGAAAGGAGCCTTGATTTCCTTGATGGCACTCCAGAGAAACCCCAAGAACACTGTTTCAAGGCTAGAGGGATCCTGAGGTCACTGTAGCAGCACGAAAGAGCTCCGTGGACCAAAAATCAACTTGAGATGAGAGGTTAGTCCCTGGCTTCGACTCCAGAGGAATACCACCTTACCACAAGCACCTCCAGAGGAGGCTTCTCTCAGCTCTAGGTATGTGAGAGGGATCCTGAGTTTGCGGCCTCAAGTGGAATGGACACCGCGATGCCCTGACTCGAAATAAGGCCGGATATCCCTGCAGTGACTTGAATGCAGGCTTGTCTTGCATCTCCCAAGACGAAAGGATGTCTGAATCCCCTGTGGAGACCACAGAGAAAGACCTAGTTCCCCACCTCATCGCGACCGGAGGCCTCACATCCTTTGAAAACTCCAGAGGTACGCGGAGATCAGTGCCTCCAAAGGAGACGATGCGTGACTCCTCGTGAAACTTGATAGGAGTCCCAGGATTCCTGTGGCACGTGTAAAGGGACCCTTGGTCTCCCGCCTCAGCTGGAGAGGCGTCCCAATTGCCCTGCCAAGCCTCGAGGAGAATCCCGAGTTGTCCCTCGCAACTAGGCAGGAGTCCTGACGTCGCTGAACAAACACGTTTGTGGCAGGGCCATCCCCGTCGTAACTCGAGAATATACCCCAGGTTCCCGCCGCAACTCGAGAAAAACCATGAGACTTCCCCCTCGCCGCGAGATGCGGCCCGATTCCCCTGCACTGTGTGCATAGCAATTCCGTGTTGCACATCACACATGAAAGGAGCCTTGATTTCCTTGATGGCACTCCAGAGAAACCCCAAGAACACTGTTTCAAGGCTAGAGGGATCCTGAGGTCACTGTAGCAACAAGAAAGAGCTCCGTGGGCCAAAAATCAACTCGAGATGAGAGGTTAGTCCCTGGCTTCGACTCCAGAGGACTACCACCTTACCACAAGCACCTCAAGAGGAGGCTTCTCTCAGCTCTAGGTATGTGAGAGGGACCCTGAGTTTGCGGCCTCAAGTGGAATGGACACCGCGATGCCCTGACTCGAAATAAGGCCAGATATCCCTGCAGTGACTTGAATGCAGGCTCGTCTTGCATCTCCCAAGACGAAAGGATGTCTGAATCCCCTGTGGAGACCACAGAGAAAGACCTAGTTCCCCCCCTCATCGTGACTGGAGGCCTCACATCCTATGAAAACTCCAGAGGAACGCCGAGATCAGTGCCTCCAAAGGAGACGATGCCTGACCTCTTGTGAAACTTCATAGGAGTCCCAGGATTACTGTGGCACGTGGAAAGGGACACTTGGTCTCCCACCTCAGCTGGAGAGGCGTCCCAATTGCCCTGCCAAGCCTCGAGGAGAATCCCGAGTTGTCCCTCGCAACTAGGCAGGAGTCCTGACGTCGCTGAACAAACACGTGGGTTGAAGGGCCATCCCCGTCGTAACTCGAAAATATACCCCAGGTTCCCGCCGCAACTCGAGAAAAACCATGAGACTTCCCCCTCGCCGCGAGATGAGGCCCGATTCCCCTGCACTGCATGCAGAGCAATTCCGTGTTGCACATCACACATGAAAGGAGCCTTGATTTCCTTGATGGCACTCCAGAGAAACCCCAAGAACACTGTTTTAAGGATAGAGGGATCCTGAGGTCACTGTAGCAACACGAAAGAGCTCCGTGGACCAAAAATCAACTCGAGATGAGAGGTTAGTCCCTGGCTTCGACTCCAGAGGAATACCACCTTACCACAAGCACCTCAAGAGGAGGCTTCTCTCAGCTCTAGGTATGTGAGAGGGACCCTGAGTTTGCGGCCTCAGGTGGAATGGACACTGCGATACCCTGACTCGAAATAAGGCCGGATATCCCTGCAGTGACTTGAATGCAGGCTCGTCTTGCATCTCCCAAGACGAAAGGATGTCTGAATCCCCTGTGGAGACCACAGAGAAAGACATAGTTCCCCACCTCATCGCGACCGGAGGCCTCACATCCTTTGAAAACTCCAGAGGTACGCGGAGATCAGTGCCTCCAAAGGAGACGATGCCTGACTCGTCGTGAAAATGATAGGAATCCCAGGATTCCTGTGGCACGTGGAAATGGACACTTGGTCTCCCGCCTCAGATGGAGAGGCGTCCCAATTGCCCTGCCAAGCCTCGAGGAGAATCCCGAGTTGTCCCTCGCAACTAGGCAGGAGTCCTGACGTGGCTGAACAAACACCTGTGTGGAAGGGCCATCCCCGTCGTAACTCGAGAATATACCCCAGGTTCCCGACGCAACTCGAGAAAAACCATGAGACTTCCCCCTCGCCGCGAGAAGAGGCCCGATTCCCCTGCACTGTGTGCAGAGCAATTCCGTGTTGCACATCACACATGAAAGGAGCCTTGATTTCCTTGATGGCACTCCAGAGAAACCCCAAGAACACTGTTTCAAGGCTAGAGGGATCCTGAGGTCACTGTAGCAACAAGAAAGAGCTCCGTGGACCAAAAATGAACTCGAGATGAGAGGTTAGTCCCTGGCTTCGACTCCAGAGGTATACCACCATACCACAAGCACCTCAAGAGGAGGGTTCTCTCACCTCTAGGTATGTGAGAGGGACCCTGAGTTTGCGGCTTCACGTGGAATGGATACTGCGATGCCCTGACTCGAAATACGGCCGGATATCCCTGCAGTGACTTGAATGCAGGCTCGTCTTGCATCTCCCAAGACGAAAGGATGTCTGAATCCCCTGTGGAGACCACAGAGAAAGACCTAGTTCCCCACCTCATCGCGACCGGAGGCCTCACATTCTTTGAAAACTCCAGAGGTACGCGGAGATCAGTGCCTCCAAAGGAGACGATGCCTGACTCCTCGTGAAACTTGATAGGAGTCCCAGGATTCCTGTGGCACTTGGAAAGGGACACTTGGTCTCCCGCTTCAGCTGGAGAGGCGTCCCAATTGCCCTGCCAAGCCTGGAGGAGAATCCCGCGTTGTCCCTCGCAACTAGGCAGGAGTCCTGACGTGGCTGAACAAACACGTGGGTGGAAGGGCCATCCCCATCGTAACTCGAGAATATACCCCAGGTTCCCGCCGCAAGTCGAGAAAAACCATGAGACTTCCCCCTCACCGCGATATGAGGCTCGATTCTCCTGCACTTCATGCAGAGCAATTTTGTGTTGTACATCAAACATGAAAGGAGCCTTGATTTAATTGATGGCACTCCAGAGAAACCCCAAGAACACTGTTTCAAGTCTAGAGGTATCCTGAGGTTACTGTAGCAACACGAAAGAACTCCGTGGACCAAAAATCCACTCGAGATGAGAGGTTAGTCCCTGGCTTCGACTCCAGAGGAATACCACCTTACCACAAGCACCTCAAGAGGAGGCTTCTCTCAGCTCTATCTATGTGAGAGGGACCCTGATTTTGCGGCCTCAAGTGGAATGGACACTGCGATGCCCGGACGGGAAATAACGACGGAAATCCCTGCAGTGACTTGAATGCAGGCTCGTCTTGCATCTCCCAAGACGAAAGGATGTCTGAATCCCCTGTGGAGACCACAGAGAAAGACCTAGTTCCCCACCTCATCGCGACCGGAGGCCTCACATCCTTTGAAAACTCCAGAGGTACGCGGAGATCAGTGCCTCCAACGGAGACGATGCCTGACTCCTCATGAAACTTGATAGGAGTCCCAGGATTCCTGTGGCACGTGGAAAGGGACACTTGGTCTCCCGCCTCAGCTGGAGAGGCGTCCCAATTGCCCTGCCAAGCCTCAAGGAGAATCCCGAGTTGTCCCTCGCAACTAGGCAGGAGTCCTGACGTTGCTGAACAAACACGTGGGTGGAAGGGCCATCCCCGTCGTAACTCGAGAATATACCCCAGGTTCCCGCCGCAACTCGAGAAAAACCATGAGCCTTCCCCCTCGCCGCGAGATGAGGCCCGATTCCCCTGCACTGCGTGCAGAGCAATTCCGTGTTGCACATCACACATGAAAAGAGCCTTGATTTCCTTGATGGCACTCCAGAGAAACTCCAAGAACACTGTTTCAAGGCTAGAGGGATCCTGAGGTCACTGTAGCAACACGAAAGAGCTCCGTGGACGAAAAATCAACTCGAGATGAGAGGTTAGTCCCTGGCTTCGACTCCAGAGGAATACCACCTAACCACAAGCACCTCAAGAGGAGGCTTCTCTCAGCTCTAGGTATGTGAGAGGGACCCTGAGTTTGCGGCCTCAAGTGGAATGGACACCGCGATGCCCTGACTCGAAATAAGGCCGGATATCCCTGCAGTGACTTGAATGCAGGCTCGTCTTGCATCTCCCAAGATGAAAGGATGTCTGAATCCCCTGTGGAGACCACAGGGAAAGACCTAGTTCCCCACCTCATCGCGACCGGAGGCCTCACATCCTTTGAAAACTCCAGAGGTACGCGGAGATCAGTGCCTCCAAAGGAGACGATGCCTGACTCTTCGTGAAACTTGATAGGAGTCCCAGGATTCCTGTGGCACGTGGAAAGGGACCCTTGGTCTCCCGCCTCAGCTGGAGAGGCGTCCCAATTGCCCTGCCAAACCTCGAGGAGAATCCCGAGTTGTCCCTCGCAACTAGGCATGAGTCCTGACGTCGCTGAACAAACACGTGTGTGGCAGGGCCATCCCCGTCGTAACTCGAGAATATACCCCAGGTTCCCGCCGCAACTCGAGAAAAACCATGAGACTTCCCCCTTGCCGCGAGCTGAGGCCTCATTCCCCTGCACTGCATGCAGAGCAATTCCGTGTTGCACAGCACACATGAAAGGAGCCTTGATTTCCTTGATGGCACTCCAGAGAAACCCCAAGAACACTGTTTCCAGGCTAGAGGGATCCTGAGGTCACTGTAGCAACACGAAAGAGCTCCGTGGACGAAAAATCAACTCGAGATGAGAGGTTAGTCCCTGGCTTCGACTCCAGAGGAATACCACCTTACCACAAGCACCTCAAGAGGAGGCTTCTCTCAGCTCTAGGTATGTGAGAGGGACCCTGAGTTTGCGGGGCAAGTGGAAAGGACACCGCAATGCCCTGGCTCGAAATAAGACCGGATATCCCTGCAGTGACTTGAATGCAGGCTCGTCTTGCATCTCCCAAGACGAAAGGATGTCTGAATCCCCTGTGGAGACCACAGAGAAAGACCGAGTTCCCCACCTCATCGCGACTGGAGGCCTCACATCCTTTGAAAACTCCAGAGGTACGCGGAGATCAGTGCCTCCAAAGGAGATGATGCCTGACTCCTCGTGAAACTTGATAGGAGTCCCAGGATTCCTGTGGCACGTGGAAAGGGACCCTTGGTCTCCTGCCTCAGCTGGAGAGGCGTCCCAATTGCCCTGCCAAGCCTCGAAGAGAATCCCGAGTTGTCCCTCGCAACTAAGCAGGAGTCCTGACGTCGCTGAACAAACACATGGGTGGAAGAGCCATCCCCATCGTAACTCGAGAATATACCCCAGGTTCCCGCCGCAACTCGAGAAAAACCATGAGACTTCCCCTCGCCGCGAGATGCGGCCCGATTCCCCTGCACTGTGTGCAGAGCAATTCCGTGTTGCACATCACACATGAAAGGAGCCTTGATTTCCTTGATGGCACTCCAGAGAAACCCCAAGAACACTGTTTCAAGGCTAGAGGGATCCTGAGGTCACTGTAGCAGCACGAAAGAGCTCCGTGGACCAAAAATCAACTTGAGATGAGAGGTTAGTCCCTGGCTTCGACTCCAGAGGAGTACCACCTTACCACAAGCACCTCAAGAGGAGGCTTCTCTCAGCTCTAGGTATGTGAGAGGGACCCTGAGTTTGCGGCCTCAGGTGGAATGGACACCGCGATGCCCTGACTCGAAATAAGGCCGGATATCCCTGCAGTGACTTGAATGCAGGCTCGTCTTGCATCTCCCAAGACGAAAGGATGTCTGAATCCCCTGTGGAGACCACAGAGAAAGACCTAATTCCCCACCTCATCGCGACCGGAGGCCTCACATCCTTTGAAAACTCCAGAGGTACGCGGAGATCAGTGCCTCCAAAGGAGACGATGCGTGACTCCTCGTGAAACTTAATAGGAGTCCCAGGATTCCTGTGGCACGTGGAAAGGGACCCTTGGTCTCCCGCCTCAGCTGGAGAGGCGTCCCAATTGCCCTGCCAAGCCTCGAGGAGAATCCCGAGTTGTCCCTCGCAACTAGGCAGGAGTCCTGACGTCGCTGAACAAACACGTTTGTGGCAGGGCCATCCCCGTTGTAACTCGAGAATATACCCCAGGTTCCCGCCGCAACTCGAGAAAAACCATGAGACTTCCCCCTCGCCGCGAGATGCGGCCCGATTCCCCTGCACTGTGTGCATAGCAATTCCGTGTTGCACATCACACATGAAAGGAGCCTTGATTTCCTTGATGGCACTCCAGAGAAACCCCAAGAACACTGTTTCAAGGCTAGAGGGATCCTGAGGTCACTGTAGCAACAAGAAAGAGCTCCGTGGGCCAAAAATCAACTCGAGATGAGAGGTTAGTCCCTGGCTTCGACTCCAGAGGACTACCACCTTACCACAAGCACCTCAAGAGGAGGCTTCTCTCAGCTCTAGGTATGTGAGAGGGACCCTGAGTTTGCGGCCTCAAGTGGAATGGACACCGCGATGCCCTGACTCGAAATAAGGCCAGATATCCCTGCAGTGACTTGAATGCAGGCTCGTCTTGCATCTCCCAAGACGAAAGGATGTCTGAAACCCCTGTGGAGACCACAGAGAAAGACCTAGTTCCCCCCCTCATCGTGACTGGAGGCCTCACATCCTATGAAAACTCCAGAGGAACGCGGAGATCAGTGCCTCCAAAGGAGACGATGCCTGACCTCTCGTGAAACTTCATAGGAGTCCCAGGATTACTGTGGCACGTGGAAAGGGACACTTGGTCTCCCACCTCAGCTGGAGAGGCGTCCCAATTGCCCTGCCAAGCCTCGAGGAGAATCCCGAGTTGTCCCTCGCAACTAGGCAGGAGTCCTGACGTCGCTAAACAAACATGTGGGTGGAAGGGCCATCCCCGTCGTAACTCGAAAATATACCCCAAGTTCCCGCCGCAACTCGAGAAAAACCATGAGACTTCCCCCTCGCCGCGAGATGAGGCCCGATTCCCCTGCACTGCATGCAGAGCAATTCCGTGTTGCACATCACACATGAAAGGAGCCTTGATTTCCTTGATGGCACTCCAGATAAACCCCAAGAACACTGTTTCAAGGCTAGAGGGATCCTGAGGTCACTGTAGCAACATGAAAGAGCTCCGTGGACCAAAAATCAACTCGAGATGAGAGGTTTGTCCCTGGCTTCGACTCCAGAGGAATACCACCTTACCACAAGCACCTCAAGAGGAGGCTTCTCTCAGCTCTAGGTATGTGAGAGGGACCCTGAGTTTGCGGCCTCAGGTGGAATGGACACTGCGATACCCTGACTCGAAATAAGGCCGGATATCCCTGCAGTGACTTGAATGCAGGCTCGTCTTGCATCTCCCAAGACGAAAGGATGTCTGAATCCCCTGTGGAGACCACAGAGAAAGACCGAGTTCCCCACCTCATCGCGACCGGAGGCCTCACATCCTTTGAAAACTCCAGAGGTAAGCGGAGATCAGTGCCTCCAAAGGAGACGATGCGTGACTCCTCGTGAAACTTGATAGGAGTCCCAGGATTCCTGTGGCACGTGGAAAGGGACCCTTGGTCTCCCGCCTCAGCTGGAGAGGCTTCCCAATTGCCCTGCCAAGCCTCGAGGAGAATCCCGAGTTGTCCCTCGCAACTAGGCAGGAGTCCTGACGTCGCTGAACAAACACGTTTGTGGCAGGGCCATCCCCGTCGTAACTCGAGAATATACCCCAGGTTCCCGCCGCAACTCGAGAAAAACCATGAGACTTCCCCCTCGCCGCGAGAAGAGGCCCGATTCCCCTGCACTGTGTGCATAGCAATTCCGTGTTGCACATCACACATGAAAGGAGCCTTGATTTCCTTGATGGCACTCCAGAGAAACCCCAAGAACACTGTTTCAAGGCTAGAGGGATCCTGAGGTCACTGTAGCAACAAGAAAGAGCTCCGTGGGCCAAAAATCAACTCGAGATGAGAGGTTAGTCCCTGGCTTCGACTCCAGAGGACTACCACCTTACCACAAGCACCTCAAGAGGAGGCTTCTCTCAGCTCTAGGTATGTGAGAGGGACCCTGAGTTTGCGGCCTCAAGTGGAATGGACACCGCGATGCCCTGACTCGAAATAAGGCCAGATATCCCTGCAGTGACTAGAATGCAGGCTCGTCTTGCATCTCCCAAGACGAAAGGATGTCTGAAACCCCTGTGGAGACCACAGAGAAAGACCTAGTTCCCCCCCTCATCGTGACTGGAGGCCTCACATCCTATGAAAACTCCAGAGGAACGCGGAGATCAGTGCCTCCAAAGGAGACGATGCCTGACCTCTCGTGAAACTTCATAGGAGTCCCAGGATTACTGTGGCACGTGGAAAGGGACACTTGGTCTCCCACCTCAGCTGGAGAGGCGTCCCAATTGCCCTGCCAAGCCTCGAGGAGAATCCCGAGTTGTCCCTCGCAACTAGGCAGGAGTCCTGACGTCGCTAAACAAACATGTGGGTGGAAGGGCCATCCCCGTCGTAACTCGAAAATATACCCCAAGTTCCCGCCGCAACTCGAGAAAAACCATGAGACTTCCCCCTCGCCGCGAGATGAGGCCCGATTCCCCTGCACTGCATGCAGAGCAATTCCGTGTTGCACATCACACATGAAAGGAGCCTTGATTTCCTTGATGGCACTCCAGATAAACCCCAAGAACACTGTTTCAAGGCTAGAGGGATCCTGAGGTCACTGTAGCAACATGAAAGAGCTCCGTGGACCAAAAATCAACTCGAGATGAGAGGTTTGTCCCTGGCTTCGACTCCAGAGGAATACCACCTTACCACAAGCACCTCAAGAGGAGGCTTCTCTCAGCTCTAGGTATGTGAGAGGGACCCTGAGTTTGCGGCCTCAGGTGGAATGGACACTGCGATACCCTGACTCGAAATAAGGCCGGATATCCCTCCAGTGACTTGAATGCAGGCTCGTCTTGCATCTCCCAAGACGAAAGGATGTCTGAATCCCCTGTGGAGACCACAGAGAAAGACCGAGTTCCCCACCTCATCGCGACCGGAGGCCTCACATCCTTTGAAAACTCCAGAGGTAAGCGGAGATCAGTGCCTCCAAAGGAGACGATGCGTGACTCCTCGTGAAACTTGATAGGAGTCCCAGGATTCCTGTGGCACGTGGAAAGGGACCCTTGGTCTCCCGCCTCAGCTGGAGAGGCTTCCCAATTGCCCTGCCAAGCCTCGAGGAGAATCCCGAGTTGTCCCTCGCAACTAGGCAGGAGTCCTGACGTCGCTGAACAAACACGTTTGTGGCAGGGCCATCCCCGTCGTAACTCGAGAATATACCCCAGGTTCCCGCCGCAACTCGAGAAAAACCATGAGACTTCCCCCTCGCCGCGAGAAGAGGCCCGATTCCCCTGCACTGTGTGCATAGCAATTCCGTGTTGCACATCACACATGAAAGGAGCCTTGATTTCCTTGATGGCACTCCAGAGAAACCCCAAGAACACTGTTTCAAGGCTAGAGGGATCCTGAGGTCACTGTAGCAACAAGAAAGAGCTCCGTGGGCCAAAAATCAACTCGAGATGAGAGGTTAGTCCCTGGCTTCGACTCCAGAGGACTACCACCTTACCACAAGCACCTCAAGAGGAGGCTTCTCTCAGCTCTAGGTATGTGAGAGGGACCCTGAGTTTGCGGCCTCAAGTGGAATGGACACCGCGATGCCCTGACTCGAAATAAGGCCAGATATCCCTGCAGTGACTTGAATGCAGGCTCGTCTTGCATCTCCCAAGACGAAAGGATGTCTGAATCCCCTGTGGAGACCACAGAGAAAGACCTAGTTCCCCCCCTCATCGTGACTGGAGGCCTCACATCCTATGAAAACTCCAGAGGAACGCGGAGATCAGTGCCTCCAAAGGAGACGATGCCTGACTCTTCGTGAAACTTGATAGGAGTCCCAGGATTCCTGTGGCACGTGGAAAGGGACCCTTGGTCTCCCGCCTCAGCTGGAGAGGCGTCCCAATTGCCCTGCCAAACCTCGAGGAGAATCCCGAGTTGTCCCTCGCAACTAGGCATGAGTCCTGACGTCGCTGAACAAACACGTGTGTGGCAGGGCCATCCCCGTCGTAACTCGAGAATATACCCCAGGTTCCCGCCGCAACTCGAGAAAAACCATGAGACTTCCCCCTTGCCGCGAGCTGAGGCCTCATTCCCCTGCACTGCGTGCAGAGCAATTCCGTGTTGCACATCACACAGGAAAGGAGCCTTGATTTCCTTGATGGCACTCCAGAGAAACCCCAAGAACACTGTTTCCAGGCTAGAGGGATCCTGAGGTCACTGTAGCAACATGAAAGAGCTCCGTGGACGAAAAATCAACTCGAGATGAGAGGTTAGTCCCTGGCTTCGACTCCAGAGGAATACCACCTTACCACAAGCACCTCAAGAGGAGGCTTCTCTCAGCTCTAGGTATGTGAGAGGGACCCTGAGTTTGCGGGGCAAGTGAAAAGGACACCGCGATGCCCTGGCTCGAAATAAGACCGGATATCCCTGCAGTGACTTGAATGCAGGCTCGTCTTGCATCTCCCAAGACGAAAGGATGTCTGAATCCCCTGTGGAGACCACAGAGAAAGACCGAGTTCCCCACCTCTTCGCGACTGGAGGCCTCACATCCTTTGAAAACTCCAGAGGTACGCGGAGATCAGTGCCTCCAAAGGAGATGATGCCTGACTCCTCGTGAAACTTGATAGGAGTCCCAGGATTCCTGTGGCACGTGGAAAGGGACCCTTGGTCTCCTGCCTCAGCTGGAGAGGCGTCCCAATTGCCCTGCCAAGCCTCGAAGAGAATCCCGAGTTGTCCCTCGCAACTAGGCAGGAGTCCTGACATCGCTGAACAAACACATGGGTGGAAGAGCCATCCCCATCGTAACTCGAGAATATACCCCAGGTTACCGCCGCAACTCGAGAAAAACCATGAGACTTCCCCTCGCCGCGAGATGCGGCCCGATTCCCCTGCACTGTGTGCAGAGCATTCCGTGTTGCACATCACACATGAAAGGAGCCTTGATTTCCTTGATGGCACTCCAGAGAAACCCCAAGAACACTGTTTCAAGGCTAGAGGGATCCTGAGGTCACTGTAGCAGCACGAAAGAGCTCCGTGGACCAAAAATCAACTTGAGATGAGAGGTTAGTCCCTGGCTTCGACTCCAGAGGAATACCACCTTACCACAAGCACCTCAAGAGGAGGCTTCTCTCAGCTCTAGGTATGTGAGAGGGACCCTGAGTTTGCGGCCTCAAGTGGAATGGACACCGCGATGCCCTGACTCGAAATAAGGCCGGATATCCCTGCAGTGACTTGAATGCAGGCTCGTCTTGCATCTCCCAAGACGAAAGGATGTCTGAATCCCCTGTGGAGACCACAGAGAAAGACCTAATTCCCCACCTCATCGCGACCGGAGGCCTCACATCCTTTGAAAACTCCAGAGGTACGCGGAGATCAGTGCCTCCAAAGGAGACGATGCCTGACTCCTCGTGAAACTTGAGAGGAGTCCCAGGATTCCTGTGGCACGTGGAAAGGGACCCTTGGTCTCCCGCCTCAGCTGGAGAGGCGTCCCAATTGCCCTGCCAAGCCTCGAGGAGAATCCCGAGTTGTCCCTCGCAACTAGGCAGGAGTCCTGACGTCGCTGAACAAACACGTTTGTGGCAGGGCCATCCCCGTCGTAACTCGAGAATATACCCCAGGTTCCCGCCGCAACTCGAGAAAAACCATGAGACTTCCCCCTCGCCGCGAGATGCGGCCCGATTCCCCTGCACTGTGTGCATAGCAATTCCGTGTTGCACATCACACATGAAAGGAGCCTTGATTTCCTTGATGGCACTCCAGAGAAACCCCAAGAACACTGTTTCAAGGCTAGAGGGATCCTGAGGTCACTGTAGCAACAAGAAAGAGCTCCATGGGCCAAAAATCAACTCGAGATGAGAGGTTAGTCCCTGGCTTCGACTCCAGAGGACTACCACCTTACCACAAGCACCTCAAGAGGAGGCTTCTCTCAGCTCTAGGTATGTGAGAGGGACCCTGAGTTTGCGGCCTCAAGTGGAATGGACACCGCGATGCCCTGACTCGAAATAAGGCCAGATATCCCTGCAGTGACTTGAATGCAGGCTCGTCTTGCATCTCCCAAGACGAAAGGATGTCTGAATCCCCTGTGGAGACCACAGAGAAAGACCTAGTTCCCCCCCTCATCGTGACTGGAGGCCTCACATCCTATGAAAACTCCAGAGGAACGCGGAGATCAGTGCCTCCAAAGGAGACGATGCCTGACCTCTCGTGAAACTTCATAGGAGTCCCAGGATTACTGTGGCACGTGGAAAGGGACACTTGGTCTCCCACCTCAGCTGGAGAGGCGTCCCAATTGCCCTGCCAAGCCTCGAGGAGAATCCCGAGTTGTCCCTCGCAACTAGGCAGGAGTCCTGACGTCGCTGAACAAACATGTGGGTGGAAGGGCCATCCCCGTCGTAACTCGAAAATATACCCCAGGTTCCCGCCGCAACTCGAGAAAAACCATGAGACTTCCCCCTCGCCACGAGATGAGGCCCGATTCCCCTGCACTGCGTGCAGAGCAATTCCGTGTTGCACATCACACATGAAAGGAGCCTTGATTTCCTTGATGGCACTCCAGAGAAACCCCAAGAACACTGTTTCAAGGCTAGAGGGATCCTGAGGTCACTGTAGCAACACGAAAGAGCTCCGTGGACCAAAAATCAACTCGAGATGAGAGGTTTGTCCCTGGCTTCGACTCCAGAGGAATACCACCTTACCACAAGCACCTCAAGAGGAGGCTTCTCTCAGCTCTAGGTATGTGAGAGGGACCCTGAGTTTGCGGCCTCAGGTGGAATGGACACTGCGATACCCTGACTAGAAATAAGGCCGGATATCCCTGCAGTGACTTGAATGCAGGCTCGTCTTGCATCTCCCAAGACGAAAGGATGTCTGAATCCCCTGTGGAGACCACAGAGAAAGACATAGTTCCCCACCTCATCGCGACCGGAGGCCTCACATCCTTTGAAAACTCCAGAGGTACGCGGAGATCAGTGCCTCCAAAGGAGACGATGCCTGACTCGTCGTGAAAATGATAGGAATCCCAGGATTCCTGTGGCACGTGGAAATGGACACTTGGTCTCCCGCCTCAGATGGAGAGGCGTCCCAATTGCCCTGCCAAGCCTCGAGGAGAATCCCGAGTTGTCCCTCGCAACTATGCAGGAGTCCTGACGTCACTGAACAAACACGTGGGTGGAAGGGCCATCCCCATCGTAACTCGAGAATATACCCCAGGTTCCCGCCGCAAGTCGAGAAAAACCATGAGACTTCCCCCTCACCGCGATATGAGGCTCGATTCTCCTGCACTGCATGCAGAGCAATTTTGTGTTGTACATCAAACATGAAAGGAGACTTGATTTAATTGATGGCACTCCAGAGAAACCCCAAGAACACTGTTTCAAGTCTAGAGGTATCCTGAGGTTACTGTAGCAACACGAAAGAACTCCGTGGACCAAAAATCCACTCGAGATGAGAGGTTAGTCCCTGGCTTCGACTCCAGAGGAATACCACCTTACCACAAGCACCTCAAGAGGAGGCTTCTCTCAGCTCTATCTATGTGAGAGGGACCCTGATTTTGCGGCCTCAAGTGGAATGGACACTGCGATGCCCGGACGGGAAATAACGACGGAAATCCCTGCAGTGACTTGAATGCAGGCTCGTCTTGCATCTCCCAAGATGAAAGGATGTCTGAATCCCCTGTGGAGACCACAGAGAAAGACCTAGTTCCCCACCTCATCGCGACCGGAGGCCTCACATCCTCTGAAAACTCCAGAGGTACGCGGAGATCAGTGCCTCCAACGGAGACGATGCCTGACTCCTCATGAAACTTGATGGGAGTCCCAGGATTCCTGTGGCACGTGGAAAGGGACACTTGGTCTCCCGCCTAAGCTGGAGAGGCGTCCCAATTGCCCTGCCAAGCCTCAAGGAGAATCCCGAGTTGTCCCTCGCAACTAGGCAGGAGTCCTGACGTCGCTGAACAAACACGTGGGTGGAAGGGCCATCCCCGTCGTAACTCGAGAATATACCCCAGGTTCCCGCCGCAACTCGAGAAAAACCATGAGCCTTCCCCCTCGCCGCGAGATGAGGCCCGATTCCCCTGCACTGTGTGCAGAGCAATTCCGTGTTGCACATCACACATGAAAAGAGCCTTGATTTCCTTGATGGCACTCCAGAGAAACTCCAAGAACACTGTTTCAAGGCTAGAGGGATCCTGAGGTCACTGTAGCAACACGAAAGAGCTCCGTGGACGAAAAATCAACTCGAGATGAGAGGTTAGTCCCTGGCTTCGACTCCAGAGGAATACCACCTAACCACAAGCACCTCAAGAGGAGGCTTCTCTCAGCTCTAGGTATGTGAGAGGGACCCTGAGTTTGCGGCCTCAAGTGGAATGGACACCGCGATGCCCTGACTCGAAATAAGGCCGGATATCCCTGCAGTGACTTGAATGCAGGCTCGTCTTGCATCTCCCAAGATGAAAGGATGTCTGAATCCCCTGTGGAGACCACAGGGAAAGACCTAGTTCCCCACCTCATCGCGACCGGAGGCCTCACATCCTTTGAAAACTCCAGAGGTACGCGGAGATCAGTGCCTCCAAAGGAGACGATGCCTGACTCCTCGTGAAACTTGATAGGAGTCCCCGGATTCCTGTGGCACGTGGAAAGGGACACTTGGTCTACCGCTTCAGCTGGAGAGGCGTCCCAATTGCCCTGCCAAGCCTGGAGGAGAATCCCGAGTTGTCCCTCGCAACTAGGCAGGAGTCCTGACGTCACTGAACAAACACGTGGGTGGAAGGGCCATCCCCATCGTAACTCGAGAATATACCCCAGGTTCCCGCCGCAGGTCGAGAAAAACCATGAGACTTCCCCCTCGCCGCGATATGAGGCTCGATTCTCCTGCACTGCATGCAGAGCAATTTTATGTTGTACATCAAACATGAAAGGAGCCTTGATTTAATTGATGGCACTCCAGAGAAACCCCAAGAACACTGTTTCAAGTCTAGAGGTATCCTGAGGTTACTGTAGCAACACGAAAGAACTCCGTGGACCAAAAATCCACTCGAGATGAGAGGTTAGTCCCTGGCTTCGACTCCAGAGGAATACCACCTTACCACAAGCACCTCAAGAGGAGGCTTCTCTCAGCTCTATCTATGTGAGAGGGACCCTGATTTTGCGGCCTCAAGTGGAATGGACACTGCGATGCCCGGACGGGAAATAACGACGGAAATCCCTGCAGTGACTTGAATGCAGGCTCGTCTTGCATCTCCCAAGACGAAAGGATGTCTGAATCCCCTGTGGAGACCACAGAGAAAGACCTAGTTCCCCACCTCATCGCGACCGGAGGCCTCACATCCTTTGAAAACTCCAGAGGTACGCGGAGATCAGTGCCTCCAACGGAGACGATGCCTGACTCCTCATGCAACTTGATAGGAGTCCCAGGATTCCTGTGGCACGTGGAAAGGGACACTTGGTCTCCCGCCTCAGCTGGAGAGGCGTCCCAATTGCCCTGCCAAGCCTCAAGGAGAATCCCGAGTTGTCCCTGGCAACTAGGCAGGAGTCCTGACGTCGCTGAACAAACACGTGGGTGGAAGGGCCATCCCCGTCGTAACTCGAGAATATACCCCAGGTTCCCGCCGCAACTCGAGAAAAACCATGAGCCTTCCCCCTCGCCGCGAGATGAGGCCCGATTCCCCTGCACTGCGTGCAGAGCAATTCCGTGTTGCACATCACACATGAAAAGAGCCTTGATTTCCTTGATGGCACTCCAGAGAAACTCCAAGAACACTGTTTCAAGGCTAGAGGGATCCTGAGGTCACTGTAGCAACACGAAAGAGCTCCGTGGACGAAAAATCAACTCGAGATGAGAGGTTAGTCCCTGGCTTCTACTCCAGAGGAATACCACCTAACCACAAGCACCTCAAGAGGAGGCTTCTCTCAGCTCTAGGTATGTGAGAGGGACCCTGAGTTTGCGGCCTCAAGTGGAATGGACACCGCGATGCCCTGACTCGAAATAAGGCCGGATATCCCTGCAGTGACTTGAATGCAGGCTCGTCTTCCATCTCCCAAGATGAAAGGATGTCTGAATCCCCTGTGGAGACCACAGGCAAAGACCTAGTTCCCCACCTCATCGCGACCGGAGGCCTCACATCCTTTGAAAACTCCAGAGGTACGCGGAGATCAGTGCCTCCAAAGGAGACGATGCCTGACTCCTCGTGAAACTTGATAGGAGTCCCAGGATTCCTGTGGCACGTGGAAAGGGACCCTTGGTCTCCCGCCTCAGCTGGAGAGGCGTCCCAATAGCCCTGCCAAACCTCGAGGAGAATCCCGAGTTGTCCCTCGCAACTAGGCAGGAGTCCTGATCGCTGAACAAACACGTGGATGGAAGGGCCATCCCCGTAGTAACTCGAGAATACACCCCAGGTTCCCGTCGCAACTCGAGAAAAACCATGAGACTTCCCCCTTGCCGCGAGATGAGGCCCGATTCCCCTGCACTGGGTGCAGAGCAATTCCGAGTTGCACATCACACTTGAAAGGAGCCTTGATTTCCTTGATGGCACTCCAGAGAAACCCCAAGAACACTGTTTCAAGGCTAGAGGAAAACTGAGGTCACTGCAGCAACACGAAAGAGCTCCGTGGACCAAAAATCAACTCGAGATGAGAGGTTAGTCCCTGGCTTCGACTCCAGAGGAATACCACCTAACCACAAGCACCTCAAGAGGAGGCTTCTCTCAGCTCTAGGTATGTGAGAGGGACCCTGAGTTTCTGGCCTCAAGTGGAATGGACACCGCGATGCCCTGACTCGAAATAAGGCCGGATATCCCTGCACTGACTTGAAGGCAGGCTCGTCTTGCATCTCCGAAGACGAAAGGATGTCTGAATCCCCTGTGGAGACCACAGAGAAAGACCTAGTTCCCCACCTCATCGCGACCGGAGGCCTCACATCCTTTGAAAACTCCAGAGGTACGCGGAGATCAGTGCCTCCAAAGGAGACGATGCCTGACTCCTCGTGAAACTTGATAGGAGTCCCAGGATTCCTGTGGCACATGGAAAGAGACACTTGGTCTCCCGCCTCAGCTGCAGAGGCGTCCCAATTGCCCTGCGAAGCCTCGAGGAGAATGCTGAGTTGTCCCTCTCAACTAGGCAGAGTCCTGACATCACTGAAGAAACACGTGTGTGGAAGGGCCATCCCCGTCGTAACTCGAGAATATACCCCAGGTTCCCACCGGAACTCGAGAAAAACCATGAGACTTCCCCCTTGCCGTGAGCTGAGGCCCGATTCCCCTGCACTGCGTGCAGAGCAATTCCGTGTTGCACATCACACATGAAAGGAGCCTTGATTTCCTTGATGGCACTCCAGAGAAACCCCAAGAACACTGTTTCAAGGCTAGAGGGATCCTGAGGTCACTGTAGCAACACGAAAGAGCTCCGTGGACGAGAAATCACCTCGAGATGAGAGGTTAGTCCCTGGCTTCGAATCCAGAGGAATACCACCTTACCACAAGCACCTCAAGAGGAGACTTCTCTCCACTCTAGGTATGTGAGAGGGACCCTGAGTTTGTGTCCTCAAGTGGAATGGACACCGCGATGCCCTGGCTCGAAATAAGGCCGGACATTCCTGCAGTGACTTGAATGCAGGCTCGTCTTGCATCTCCCAAGACGAAAGGGTGTCTGAATCCCCTGTGGAGACCACAGAGAAAGACCTAGTTCCCCACCTCATCGCGACCGGAGGCCTCACATCCTTTGAAAACTCCAGAGGTACGCAGAGATCAGTGCCTCCAAAGGAGATGATGCCTGACTCCTCATGAAACTTGATAGGAGTCCCAGGATTCCTGTGGCACATGGAAAGGGACCCTTGGTATCCCGCCTCAGCTGGAGAGGCGTCCCAATTGCCCTGCCAAGACTCGAGGAGAATCCCGACTTGTCCCACGCAACTAGGCAGGAGTCCTGACGTCGCTGAACAAACACGTGGTTGAAAGGGCCATCCCCGTTGTAACTCGAGAATATAACCCAGGTTCCCGCCGCAACTCGAGAAAAACTATGAGACTTTCCCCTCGCCGCGATATGAGGCCCGATTCCCCTGCACTGCGTGCAGAGCAATTCCGTGTGGCACATCACACATGAAAGGAGCCTTGATTTCCTTCATGGCACTCCAGAGAAACCCCAAGAACACTGTTTCAAGGCTAGAGTGATCCTGAGGTCACTGTAGCAAAACGAAAGAGCTCCGTGGACCAACAATCAACTCGAGAAGAGAGGTTAGTCCCTGGCTTCGACTCCAGAGGAATACCACCTTACCACAAGCACCTCAAGAGGAGGCTTCTCTCAGCTCTAGGTATGTGAGAGTGACCCTGAGTTTGCGGCCTCAAGTGGAATGGACACCGCGATGCCCTGACTCGAAATAAGGCCGGATATCCCTGCAGTGACTGGAATGCAGGCTCGTCTTGCATCTCCCAAGACGAAAGGATGTCTGAATCCCCTGTGGAGACCACAGAGAAAGACCTAGTTCCCCACCTGATCGCGACCGCAGGCCTCACATCCTTTGAAAACTCCAGAGGTATGCGGAGATCAGTGCCTCCAAAGGAGACGATGCCTGACTCCTCGAGAAACTTGATAGGAGTCCCAGGATTGCCGTGGCACGTGGAAAGGGACACTTGGTCTCCCGCCTCAGCTGGAGAGGCGTCCCAATTGCCCTGCGAAGCCTCGAGGAGAATCCCGAGTTGTCACTCGCAACTAGGCAGAAGTCCTGCCGTCGCTGAACAAACACGTGTGTGAAAGGGCCATCCCCGTCGTAACTCGAGAATATACCCCAGGTTTCCGCCGCAACTCGAGAAAAACCATGAGACTTCCCCGTCGCCGCCAGATGAGGCCCGATTCCCCTGCACTGCGTGCAGAGCAATTCCGTGTTGCACATCACACATGAAAGGAGCCTTGATTTCCTTGATGGCACTCCAGAGAAAACCCAAGAACACTGTTTCAAGGCTAGAGGGATCCTGAGGTCACAGTAGCAACATGAAAGAACTCCGTGGACCACAAATCAACTCGAGATGAGAGGTTAGTCCCTGGCTTCGCTCCAGAGGAATACCACCTTACCACAAGCACCTCAAGAGGAGGCTTCTCTCAGCTGTAGGTATGTGAGAGGGACCCTGAGTTTGCGGCCTCAAGTGGAATGGACACCGCGATGCCCTGACTCGATATAAGGCCGGATATCCCTGCAGTGACTTGAATGCAGGCTCGTGTTACATCTCCCAAGATGAAAAGATATCTGAATCCCCTGTGGAGACCACAGAGAAGGACCTAGTTCCCCACCTCATCGCGACCGGAGGCCTCACATCCTTTGAAAACTCCAGAGGTACACGGAGATCAGTGCCTCCAAAGGAGACGATGCCTGACTCCTCGTGAAACTTAATAGGAGTCCCAGGATTCCTGTGGCACGTGGAAAGGGACACTTGGTCTCACGCCTCAGCTGGACAGGCGTCCCAATTGCCCTGCCAAGCCTCGAGGAGAATCCCGAGTTGTCCCTCGCAACAAGGCAGGAGTCCTGCCGTCGCTGAACAAACACGTGGTTGGAAGCGCCATAACTGTCGTAACTCGAGAATATACCCCATTTCCCGCCGCAACTCCAGAAAAACCATGAGACTTCCCCCTCGCCGCGATATGAGGCCCGATTCCATTGCACTGTGTGCAGAGCAATCCCGTGTTGCACATCACACATGAAAGGAGCCTTGATTTCCTTGATGGCACTCCAGAGAAAACCCAAGAACACTGTTTCAAGGCTAGCGGGATCCTGAGGTCACTGTAGCAACAGGAAAGAGCTCCATGGACCAAAAATCAACTCGAGATGAGAGGTTAGTCCCTGGCTTCGACTCCAGAGGAATACCACCTTAACACAAGCACCTCAAGAGGAGGCTTCTCTCAGCTCTAGGTATGTGAGAGGGACCCTGAGTTTGCGGCCTCAAGTGGAATGGACACCGCGATGCCCTGACTCGAAATAAGGCCGGATATCCCTGCAGTGACTTGAATGCAGGCTCGTCTTGCATCTCCCAAGACGAAAGGATGTCTGAATCCCCTGTGGAGACCACATAGAAAGACTGAGTTCCCCACCTCATCGCGACCGGAGGCCTCACATCCTTTGAAAACTCCAGAGGTACGCGGAGATCAGTGCCTCCAAAGGAGACGATGCCTGACTCCTCGTGAAACTTGATAGGAGTGCCAGGATTCCTGTGCACGTGGAAAGGGACCCTTGGTCTCCCGCCTCAGCTGCAGAGGCGTCCCAATTGCCCTGCCAAGCCTCGAGGAGAATCCAGAGTTGTCGCTCGCAACTAGGCAGGAGTCCTGCCGTCGCTGAAAAAACACGTGGTTGGAAGCGCCATCCCCGTCGTAACTCGAGAATATACCCCATTTCCCGCCGCAACTCCAGAAAAACCATGAGACTTCCCCCTCGCCGCCATATGAGGCCCGATTCCTCAGCACTGTGTGCAGAGCAATTCCAAGTTGCACATCACACATGAAAGGAGCCTTGATTTCCTTGATGGCACTCCAGAGAAAACCCAAGAACACTGTTTCAAGGCTTGCGGGATCCTGAAGTCACTGTAGCAACACGAAAGAGCTCCCTGGACCAACAATCAACTCGAGATGAGAGGTTAGTCCCTGGCTTCGACTCCAGAGGAATACCACCTTACCACAAGCACCTCAAGAGGAGGGTTCTCTCAGCTCTACGTATGGAAGAGTGACCCTGACTTTGCGGCCTCAAGTGGAATGGACACTGCGATGCCCTGACTCGAAATAAGGCCGGATATCCCTGCAGTGACTTGAATGCAGGCTCGTCTTGCATCTCCCAAGACGAAAGGATGTCTGAATCCCCAGTGGAGACCACAGAGAAAGACCTAGTTCCCCACCTCATCGCGACCGGAGGCCTCACATCCTTTGAAAACTCCAGAGATACGCGGAGAACAGTGCCTCCAAAAGAGACGATGCCTGACTCCTCGTGAAACTTGATAGGAGTCCCAGGATCCCTGTGGCACGTGGAAAGGGACCCTTGGTCTCCCGCCTCAGCTGGAGAGGCATCCCAATTGCCCTGCCAAGCCTCGAGGAGAATCCCGAGTTGTCACTCGCAACTAGGCAGAAGTCCTGCCGTCGCTGAACAAACACGTGTGTGAAAGGGCCATCCCCGTCGTAACTCGAGAATATACCCCAGGTTTCCGCCGCAACTCGAGAAAAACCATGAGACTTCCCCGTCGCCGCGAGATGAGGCCCGATTCCCCTGCACTGCGTGCAGAGCAATTCCGTGTTGCACATCACACATGAAAGGAGCCTTGATTTCCTTGATGGCACTCCAGAGAAACCCCAAGAACACTGTTTCAAGGCTAGAGGGATCCTGAGGTCACAGTAGCAACATGAAAGAGCTCCGTGGACCACAAATCAACTCGAGATGAGAGGTTAGTCCCTGTCTTCCACTCCAGAGGAATACCACCTTACCACAAGCACCTCAAGAGGAGGCTTCTCTCAGCTGTAGGTATGTGAGAGGGACCCTGAGTTTGCGGCCTCAAGTGGAATGGAGACCGCGATGCCCTGACTCAAAATAAGGCCGGATATCCCTGCAGTGACTTGAATGCAGGCTCGTGTTACATCTCCCAAGATGAAAGGATATCTGAATCCCCTGTGGAGACCACAGAGAAGGACCTAGTTCTCCACCTCATCGCGACCGGAGGCCTCACATCCTTTGAAAACTCCAGAGGTACACGGAGATCAGTGCCTACAAAGGAGACGATGCCTGACTCCTCGTGAAACTTAATAGGAGTCCCAGGATTCCTGTGGAACGTGGAAAGGGACACTTGGTCTCCCGCCTCAGCTGGACAGGCGTCCCAATTGCCCTGCCAAGCCTCGAGGAGAATCCCGAGTTGTCCCTCGCAACTAGGCAGGAGTCCTGACGTCGCTGAACAAACACGTGGGTGGAAGGGCCATCCCTGTCGTAACTCGAGAATATACCCCAGGTTCCCTCCGCAACTCGAATAAAACCATGAGACTTCCCCCTCGCCGCGATATGAGGCCCGATTCCCCTGCACTGCGTGCAGAGCAATTCCGTGTTGCACATCACACATGAAAGGAGCCATGATTTCCTTGATGGCACTCCAGAGAAACCCCAAGAACACTGTTTCAAGGCTAGCGGGATCCTGAGGTCACTGTAGCAACACGAAAGAGCTCCGTGGACCAAAAATCAACTCAAGATGAGAGGTTAGTCCCTGGCTTCGACTCCAGAGGAATACCACCTTACCACAAGCACCTCAAGAGGAGGCTTCTCTCAGCTCTAGGTATGTGAGAGGGACCCCGAGGTTGCGGCCTCAAGTGGAATGGACACCGCGATGCCCTGACTCGAAATAAGGCCGGATATCCCTGCAGTGACTTGAATGCAGGCTCGTCTTGCATCTCCCAAGACGAAAGGATGTCTGAATCCCCTGTGGAGACCACAGAGAAAGACCTAGTTCCCCACCTCATCGCGACCGGAGGCCTCACATCCTTTGAAAACTCCAGAGGTACGCGGAGATCAGTGCCTCCAAAGGAGACGATGCCTGACTCCTCGTGAAACTTGATAGGAGTCCCAGGATTCCTGTGGCACGTGGAAAGGGACCCTTGGTCTCCCGCCTCAGCTGGAGAGGCGTCCCAATTGCCCTGCCAAGCCTCGAGGAGAATCCCGAGATGTCCCTCCCAACTAGGCAGGAGTCCTGACGTCGCTGAACAAATACGTGGGTGGACGGGCCATCCCCATTGTAACTCGAGAATATACCCCAGGTTCCCGCCGCAACTCGAGAAAAACCATGAGACTTTCCCCTCGCCGCGAGATGAGGCCTGATTCCCCTGCCCTGCATGCAGAGCAATTCCGTGTTGCACATCACACATGAAAGGAGCCTTGATTTCCTTGATGGCACTCCAGAGAAACCCCAAGAACACTGTTTCAAGGCTAAAGGGATCCTGAGGTCAGTGTAGCAACACGAAAGAGCTCCGTGGACCAAAAATCAACTCGAGATGAGAGGTTAGTCCCTGGCTTCGACTCCAGAGGAATACCACCTTACCACAAGCACCTCAAGAGGAGGGTTCTCTCAGCTCTAGGTATGGAAGAGTGACCCTGACTTTGCGGCCTCAAGTGGAATGGACACTGCGATGCCCTGACTCGAAATAAGGCCGGATATCCCTGCAGTGACTTGAATGCAGGCTCGTCTTGCATCTCCCAAGACGAAAGGATGTCTGAATCCCCAGTGGAGACCACACAGAAAGACCTAGTTCCCCACCTCATCGCGACCGGAGGCCTCACATCCTTTGAAAACTCCAGAGATACGCGGAGAACAGTGCCTCCAAAAGAGACGATGCCTGACTCCTCGTGAAACTTGATAGGAGTCCCAGGATCCCTGTGGCACGTGGAAAGGGACCCTTGGTCTCTCGCCTCAGCTGGAGAGGCATCCCAATTGCCCTGCCAAGCCTCGAGGAGAATCCCGAGTTGTCACTCGCAACTAGGCAGAAGTCTTGCCGTCGCTGAACAAACACGTGTGTGAAAGGGCCATCCCCGTCGTAACTCGAGAATATACCCCAGGTTTCCGCCGCAACTCGAGAAAAACCATGAGACTTCCCCGTCACCGCGAGATGAGGCCCGATTCCCCTGCACTGCGTGCAGAGCAATTCCGTGTTGCACATCACACATGAAAGGAGCCTTGATTTCCTTGATGGCACTCCAGAGAAACCCCAAGAACACTGTTTCAAGGCTAGAGGGATCCTGAGGTCACAGTAGCAACATGAAAGAGCTCCGTGGACCACAAATCAACTCGAGATGAGAGGTTAGTCCCTGGCTTCGACTCCAGAGGAATACCACCTTACCACAAGCACCTCAAGAGGAGGCTTCTCTCAGCTCTAGGTATGTGAGAGGGAACCTGAGTTTGCGGCCTCAAGTGGAATGGACACCGCGATGCCCTGACTCGAAATAAGGCCCGATATCCCTGCAGCGACTTGAATGGAGGCTCGTCTTGCATCTCCCAAGACGAAAGGATGTCTGAATCTCCTGTGGAGACCACAGAGAAAGACCTAGTTCCCCACCTCATCGCGACCGGAGGTCTTACATCCTTTGAAAACTCCAGAGGTACGCGGAGAGCAGTGCCTCCAAAGGAGACGATGCCTGACTCCTCGTAAAACTTGATAGGAGTCCCAGGATTCCTGTGCACGTGGAAAGGGACCCTTGGTCTCCCGCCTCAGCTGGAGAGGCGTCCCAATTGCTCTGCCAAGCCTCGAGGAAAATCCCGAATTGTCCCTCGCAACTAGGCAGGAGTCCAGACGTCGCTGAACAAACACGTGTGTGGAAGGGCCATCCCCGTCCTAACTCGAGAGTTTACCTCAGGTTCCCGCCGCAACTCGAGAAAAACCATGAGACTTCCCCCTCGCCGCGAGATGAGGCCCGATTCCCCTGCACTGCGTGCAGAGCAATTCCGTGTTGCACATCACACATGAAAGGAGCCTTGATTTCCTTGATGGCACTCCAGAGAAACCCCAAGAACACTGTTTCAAGGCTAGAGGGATCCTGAGGTCACTGTAGCAACACGAAAGAGCTCCGTGGACCAAAAATCAACTCGAGATGAGAGGTTTGTCCCTGGCTTCGACTCCAGAGGAATACCACCTTACCACAAGCACCTCAAGAGGAGGCTTCTCTCAGCTCTAGTTATGTGAGAGGGACCCTGAGTTTGTGGCCTCAAGTGGAATGGACACTGCGATACCCTGACTCGAAATAAGGCCGGATATCCCTGCAGTGACTTGAATGCAGGCTCGTCTTGCATCTCCCAAGACGAAAGGATGTCTGAATCCCCTGTGGAGACCACAGAGAAAGACCTAGTTCCCCACCTCATCGCGACCGGAGGCCTCACATCCTTTGAAAACTCCAGAGGTACGCGGAGATCAGTGCCTCCAAAGGAGACGATGCCTGACTCGTCGTGAAAATGATAGGAATCCCAGGATTCCTGTGGCACGTGGAAATGGACACTTGGTCTCCCGCCTCAGCTGGAGAGGCGTCCCAATTGCCCTGCCAAGCCTCGAGGAGAATCCCGAGTTGTCCCTCGCAACTAGGCAGGAGCCCTGACGTCGCTGAACAAACACCTGTGTGGAAGGGCCATCCCCGTCGTAACTCGAGAATATGCCCCAGGTTCCCGCCGCAACTCGAGAAAAACCATGAGACTTCCCCCTCGCCGCGAGAAGAGGCCCGATTCCCCTGCACTGCGTGCAGAGCAATTCCGTGTTGCACATCACACATGAAAGGAGCCTTGATTTCCTTGATGGCACTCCAGAGAAACCCCAAGAACACTGTTTCAAGGCTAGAGGGATCCTGAGGTCACTGTAGCAACACGAAAGAGCTCCGTGGACCAAAAATCAACTCGAGATGAAAGGTTAGTCCCTGGCTTCGACTCCAGAGGAATACCACCTTACCACAAGCACCTCAAGAGGAGGCTTCTCTCAGCTCTAGGTATGTGAGAGGGACCCTGAGTTTGCGGCCTCAAGTGGAATGGACACCGCGATGCCCTGACTCGAAATAAGGCCGGATATCCCTGCAGTGACTTGAATGCAGGCTCGTCTTGCATCTCCCAAGACGAAAGGATGTCTGAATCCCCTGTGGAGACCACAGAGAAAGACCTAGTTCCCCACCTCATCGCGACCGGAGGCCTCCCATCCTATGAAAACTCCAGAGGTACGCGGAGATCAGTGCCTCCAAAGGAGACGATGCCTGACTCCTCGTGAAACTTGATAGGTGTCCCAGGATTCCTGTGGCACATGGAAAGGGACCCTTGGTCTCCCGCCTCAGCTGGAGAGGCGTCCCAATTGCCCTGCCAAGCCTCGAGGAGAATCCCGAGTTGTCCCTCGCAACTAGGCAGGAGTCCTGACGTCGCTGAACAAACACGTTGGTGGAAGGGCCATCCCCGTCGTAACTCGAGAATATACCCCAGGTTCCCGCCGCAACTCGAGAAAAACCATGAGACTTCCCCCTCGCCGCGATATGAGGCTCGATTCTCCTGCACTGCATGCAGAGCAATTTTGTGTTGTACATCAAACATGAAAGGAGCCTTGATTTAATTGATGGCACTCCAGAGAAACCCCAAGAACACTGTTTCAAGGCTAGAGGTATCCTGAGGTTACTGTAGCAACACGAAAGAACTCCGTGGACCAAAAATCCACTCGAGATGAGAGGTTAGTCCCTGGCTTCGACTCCAGAGGAATACCACCTTACCACAAGCACCTCAAGAGGAGGCTTCTCTCAGCCCTAACTATGTGAGAGGGACCCTGATTTTGCGGCCTCAAGTGGAATGGACACTGCGATGCCCGGACGGGAAATAACGACGGAAATCCCTGCAGTGACTTGAATGCAGGCTCGTCTTGCATCTCCCAAGACGAAAGGATGTCTGAATCCCCTGTGGAGACCACAGAAAAAGACCTAGTTCCCCACCTCATCGCGTCCGGAGGCCTCACATCCTTTGAAAACTCCAGAGGTACGCGGAGATCAGTGCCTCCAAAGGAGACGATGCCTGACTCCTCGTGAAACTTGATAGGAGTCCCAGGATTCCTGTGGCACGTGGAAAGGGACCCTTGGTCTCCCGCCTCAGCTGGAGAGGCGTCCCAATTGCCCTGCCAAGCCTCGAGGAGAATCCCGAGTTGTCCCTCGCAACTAGGCAGGAGTCCTGACGTCGCTGAACAAACACGTGGGTGGAAGGGCCATCCTCGTCGTAACTCGAGAATATACCCCAGGTTTCCGCCACAACTCGAGGAAAACCATGAGACTTCCCCCTCGCCGCGAGATGAGGCCCGATTCCCCTGCACTGCGTGCAGAGCAATTCACTGTTGCACATCACACATGAAAGGAACCTTGATTTCCTTGATGGCACTCCAGAGAAACCCCAAGAACACTGTTTCAAGGCTAGAGGGATCCTGAGGTCACTGTAGCCACAGGAAAGAGCTCCGTGGCCCAAAAATCAACTCGAGATGAGAGGTTAGTCCCTGGCTTCGACTCCAGAGGAATACCACCTTACCACAAGCACCTCAAGAGGAGGCTTCTCTCAGCTCTAGGTATGTGAGAGGGACCCTGAGTTTGCGGCCTCAAGTGGAATGGACACCGCGATGCCCTGACGCGAAATAAGGCCGGATATCCCTGCAGTGACTTGAATGCAGGCTCGTCTTGCATCTCCCAAGACGAAAGGATGTCTGAATCCCCTGTGGAGACCACAGAGAAAGACCTAGTTCCCCACCTCATCGCGACCGGAGGCCTCACATCCTTTGAAAACTCCAGAGGTACGCGGAGATCAGTGCCTCCAAAGGAGACGATGCCTGACTCCTCGTGAAACTTGATAGGAGTCCCAGGATACCTGTGGCACGTGGAAAGGGACCCTTGCTCTCCCGCCTCAGCTGTAGAGGCGTCCCAATTGCCCTGCCAAGCCTCGAGGAGAATCCCGAGTTGTCCCTCGCAACTCGGCAGGAGTCCTGACGTCGCTGAAGAAACACGTGGGTGGAAGTGCCATCCCCGTCGTAACTCGAGAATATACCCCAGGGTCCCGCCGCAACTCGAGAAAAACCATGAGACTTCCCCCTCGCCGCGAGATGAGGCTCGATTCTCCGGCACTGTATGCAGAGCAATTCCGTGTTGCACATCAAACATGAAAGGAGCCTTGATTTCCTTGATGGCACTCCAGAGAAACCCCAAGAACAGTGTTTCAAGGCTAGACGGATCCTGAGGTTACTGTAGCAACACGAAAGAGCTCCGTGGGCCAAAAATCAACTCGAGATGAGAGGTTAGTCCCTGGCTTCGACTCCAGAGGAATACCACCTTACCACAAGCACCTCAAGAGGAGGCTTCTCTCAGCTCTAGGTATGTGAGAGGGACCCTGAGTTTGCGGACTCAAGTTTAATGGACACTGCGATGCCCTGGCTCGAGATAAGGCCGGATATCCCTGCAGTGACTTGAATGCAGGCTCGTCTTGCATCTCCCAAGATGAAAGGATGTCTGAATCCCCTGTGGAGACCACAGAGAAAGACCTAGTCCCCACCTCATCGCGACCGGAGGCCTCACATCCTTTGAAAACTCCAGAGGTACGCGGAGATCAGTGCCTCCAAAGGAGACGATGCCTGACTCCTCGTGAAACTTGATAGGAGTCCCAGGATTCCTGTGGCACGTGGAAAGGGACCCTTGGTCTCCCGCCTCAGCTGGAGAGGCGTCCCAATTGCCCTGCCAAGCCTCGAGGAGAATCCCGAGTTGTCCTTCGCAACTAGACAGGAGTCCTGACGTCGCTGAACAAACATGTGGATGGAAGGGCCATCCCATTCGTAACTCGAGAATATACCCCAGGTTCCCGCCGCAACTCGAGAAAAACCATGAGACTTCCCCCTCGCCGCGAGATGAGGCCCGATTCCCCTGCACTGCGTGCAGAGCAATTCCGAGTTGCACATCACACATGAAAGGAGCCTTGATTTCCTTGGTGGCACTCCAGAGAAACCCCAAGAACACTGTTTCAAGGCTAGAGGGATCCTGAGGTCACTCTAGCAACACGAAAGAGGTCCGTGGACCAAGAATCAACTCGAGATGAGAGGTTAGTCCCTGGCTTCGACTCCAGAGGAATACCACCTTACCACAAGCACCTCAAGAGGAGGCTTCTCTCAGCTCTAGCTATGTGCTGAGTTTGCGGCCTCAAGTGGAATGGACACCGCGATGCCCTGACTCGAAATAAGGCCGGATATCCCTGCAGTGACTTGAATGCAGGCTCGTCTTGCATCTCCCAAGACGAAAGGATGTCCGAATTCCCTGTGGAGACCACAGAAAAAGACCTAGTTCCCCACCTCATCACGACCGGAGGCCTCACATCCTTTGAAAACTCCAGAGGTACGCGGAGATCAGTGCCTCCAAGGGAGAAGATGCCTGACTCCTCGTGAAACTTGATAGGAGCCCCAGGATTGCCGTGGCACGTGGAAAGGGACCCTTGGTCTCCCGCCTCAGCTGGAGAGGCGTCCCAATTGCCCTGCCAAGCCTCGAGGAGAATCCCGAGTTGTCCCTCGCAACTAGGCAGGAGTCCTGACGTCGCTGAACAAACACGTGGCTGGAAGGGCCATCGCCATCATAACTCGAGAATATACCCCAGGTTCCCGCCGCAACTCGAGAAAAACCATGAGACTTCCCCCTCGCCGGGAGATGAGGCCCGATTCCCCTGCACTGAGTGCAGAGCAATTCCGTGTTGCACATCACACATGAAAGGAGCCTTGATTTCCTTGGTGGCACTCCAGAGAAACCCCAAGAACACTGTTTCAAGGCTAGACGGATCCTGAGGTTACTGTAGCAACACGAAAGAGCTCCGTGGGCCAAAAATCAACTCGAGATGAGAGGTTAGTCCCTGGCTTCGACTCCAGAGGAATACCACCTTACCACAAGCACCTCAAGAGGAGGCTTCTCTCAGCTCTAGGTATGTGAGAGGGACCCTGAGTTTGCGGACTCAAGTTTAATGGACACTGCGATGCCCTGGCTCGAGATAAGGCCGGATATCCCTGCAGTGACTTGAATGCAGGCTCGTCTTGCATCTCCCAAGATGAAAGGATGTCTGAATCCCCTGTGGAGACCACAGAGAAAGACCTAGTCCCCACCTCATCGCGACCGGAGGCCTCACATCCTTTGAAAACTCCAGAGGTACGCGGAGATCAGTGCCTCCAAAGGAGACGATGCCTGACTCCTCGTGAAACTTGATAGGAGTCCCAGGATTCCTGTGGCACGTGGAAAGGGACCCTTGGTCTCCCGCCTCAGCTGGAGAGGCGTCCCAATTGCCCTGCCAAGCCTCGAGGAGAATCCCGAGTTGTCCTTCGCAACTAGACAGGAGTCCTGACGTCGCTGAACAAACATGTGGATGGAAGGGCCATCCCATTCGTAACTCGAGAATATACCCCAGGTTCCCGCCGCAACTCGAGAAAAACCATGAGACTTCCCCCTCGCCGCGAGATGAGGCCCGATTCCCCTGCACTGCGTGCAGAGCAATTCCGAGTTGCACATCACACATGAAAGGAGCCTTGATTTCCTTGGTGGCACTCCAGAGAAACCCCAAGAACACTGTTTCAAGGCTAGAGGGATCCTGAGGTCACTCTAGCAACACGAAAGAGGTCCGTGGACCAAGAATCAACTCGAGATGAGAGGTTAGTCCCTGGCTTCGACTCCAGAGGAATACCACCTTACCACAAGCACCTCAAGAGGAGGCTTCTCTCAGCTCTAGCTATGTGCTGAGTTTGCGGCCTCAAGTGGAATGGACACCGCGATGCCCTGACTCGAAATAAGGCCGGATATCCCTGCAGTGACTTGAATGCAGGCTCGTCTTGCATCTCCCAAGACGAAAGGATGTCCGAATTCCCTGTGGAGACCACAGAAAAAGACCTAGTTCCCCACCTCATCACGACCGGAGGCCTCACATCCTTTGAAAACTCCAGAGGTACGCGGAGATCAGTGCCTCCAAGGGAGAAGATGCCTGACTCCTCGTGAAACTTGATAGGAGCCCCAGGATTGCCGTGGCACGTGGAAAGGGACCCTTGGTCTCCCGCCTCAGCTGGAGAGGCGTCCCAATTGCCCTGCCAAGCCTCGAGGGGAATCCCGAGTTGTCCCTCGCAACTAGGCAGGAGTCCTGACGTCGCTGAACAAACACGTGGCTGGAAGGGCCATCGCCATCATAACTCGAGAATATACCCCAGGTTCCCGCCGCAACTCGAGAAAAACCATGAGACTTCCCCCTCGCCGCGAGATGAGGCCCGATTCCCCTGCACTGAGTGCAGAGCAATTCCGTGTTGCACATCACACATGAAAGGAGCCTTGATTTCCTTGGTGGCACTCCAGAGAAACCCCAAGAACACTGTTTCAAGGCTAGAGGGATCCTGAGGTCACTGTAGCAACACGAAAGAGCTCCGTGGACCCAAAATCAACTCGAGATGAGAGGTTAGTCTCTGGCTTCGACTCCAGAGGAATACCACCTTACCACAAGCACCTCAAGAGGAGGCTTCTCTCAGCTCTAGGTATGTGAGAGGGACCCTGAGTTTGCGGCCTCAAGTGGAATGGACACCGCGATGCCCTGACTCGAAATAAGGCCGGATATCCCTGCATTGACTTGAATGCAGACGCGTCTTGCCTCTCCCAAGACGAAAGGATGTCTGAACCCCTGTGGAGACCTCAGAGAATGATCTAGTTCCCCAACTCATCGCGACCGGATGCCTCACATCCTTTGAAAACTCCAGAGGTACCCGGAGATCAGTGCCTCCAAAGGAGACGATGCCTGACTCCTCGTGAAACTTGATAGGAGTCCCAGGATTCCTGTGGCACGTTGAAAGGGACCCTTGGTCTCCCGCCTCGGCTGCAGAGGCGTCCCTATTGCCCTGCCAAGCCTCGAGGAGAATCCCGAGTTGTCCCTCGCAAATAGGCAGGAGTCCTGACGTCGCTGAACAAACACGTGGGTGGAAGGGCCATTCCCGTCATAACTCGAGAATATACCCCAAGGTCCCGCCGCCACTCGAGAAAAACCATGAGACTTCCCCCTCGCCGCGAGATGAGGCCCGATTCTCCTGCACTGCATGCAGAGCAATTCCGTATTGCACATCAAACATGAAAGGATCCTTGATTTCCTTGATGGCAATCCAGAGAAACCCCAAGAACACTGTTTCAAGGCTAGAGGGATCCTGAGGTTACTGTAGCAACACGAAAGAGGTCCGTGGACCAAAAATCAACTCGAGATGAGAGGTTTGTCCCTGGCTTCGACTCCAGAGGAATACCACCTTACCACAAGCACCTCAAGAGGAGGCTTCTCTCAGCTCTAGGTATGTGAGAGGGACCCTGATTTTGCGGACTCAAGTGGAATGGACACTGCGATGCCCTGACGCGAAATAAGGCCGGATATCCCTGCAGTGACTTGAATGCAGGCTCGTCTTTCATCTCCCAAGACGAAAGGATGTCTGAATCCCCTGTGGAGACCACAGAGAAAGAACTAGTTCCCCACCTCATGGCGACCGGAGGCCTCACATTCTTTGAAAACTCCAGAGGTACGCGGAGATCAGTGCCTCCAAAGGAGACGATGCCTGACTCCTCGTGAAACTTGATAGGAGTCCCAGGATTCCTGTGGCACATGGAAAGGGACCCTTGGTCTCCCGCCTCAGCTGGAGAGGCGTTCCAATTGCCCTGCCAAGCCTCGAGGAGAATCCCGAGTTTTCCCTCGCAACTAGGCAGGAGTCCTGACGTCGCTGAACAAACATGTGTGTGGAAGGGCCATCCCAGTCGTAACTCGAGAATATACCCCAGGTTCCCGCCGCAACTCGAGAAAAACCATGAGACTTCCCCCTCGCCGCGAGATGAGGCCCGATTCCCCTGCACTGCGTGCAGAGCAATTCGGTGTTGCACATCACACATGAAAGGAGCCTTGATTTCCTTGGTGGCACTCTAGAGAAACCCCAAGAACACTGTTTCAAGGCTAGAGGGATCCTGAGGTCACTCTAGCTACACAAAAGAGCTCCGTGGACCACAAATCAACTGGAGATGAGAGGTTAGTCCCTGGCTTCGACTCCAGAGGAATACCACCTTACCACAAGCACCTGAAGAGGAGGCTTCTCTCAGCTCTAGGTAAGTGAGAGGGACAATGATTTTGTGGCCTCAAGTGGAATGGACACTGCGATACCCTGACTCGAAATAAGGCCGGATATCCCTGCAGTGACTTGAATGCAGGCTCGTCTTGCATCTCCCAAGACGAAAAGATGTCTGAATGTCCTGTTGAGACCACAGAGACAGACCTAGTTCCCCACCTCATCGCGACCGGAGGCCTCACATCCTTTGAAAACTCCAGAGGTACGCGGAGATCAGTGCCTCCAAAGGAGACGATGCCTGACTCCTCGTGAAACTTGATAGGAGTCCCAGGATTCCTGTGGCACGTGGAAAGGGACACTTGGTCTCCCGCCTCAGCTGGAGAGGCATCCCAATTGCCCTGCCAAGCCTCGAGGAGAATCCCGAGTTGTCCCTCGCAACTAGGCAGGAGTCCTGCCATCGCTGAACAAACACGTGTGTGTAAGGGCCATCCCAGTCGTAACTCGAGAATATACCCCAGGTTCCCGCCGCAACTCGAGAAAAACCATGAGACTTCCCCCTCGCCGCGAGATGAGGCCCGATTCCCCTGCACTGCGTGCAGAGCAATTCCGTGTTGCACATCACACATGAAAGGAGCCTTGATTTCCTTGATGGCACTCCAGGGAAACCCCAAGAACACTGTTTCAAGGCTAGAGGAATCCAGAGGGCACTGTAGTAACAGGAAAGAGCTCCGTGGACCAAAAATCAACTCGAGATGAGAGGTTAGTCCCTGGCTTCGACTCCAGAGGAATACCACCTTACCACAAGCACCTCAAGAGGAGGCTTCTCTCAGCTCTAGGTATGTGAGAGGGACCCTGAGTTTGCGGCCTCAAGTGGAATGGACACCGCGATGCCCTGACTCGAAATAAGGACGGATATCCCTGCAGTGACTTGAATGCAGGCTCGTCTTGCATCTCCCAAGACGAAAGGATGTCTGAATCCCCTGTGGAGACCAGAGAGAAAGACCTAGTTCCCCACCTCATCGCGACCGGAGGCCTCACATCCTTTGAAAACTCCAGAGGTACGCGGAGATCAGTGCCTCCAAAGGAGACGATGCCTGACTCCTCGTGAAACTTGATAGGAGACCCAGGATTCCTGTGGCACGTGGAAAGGGACCCTTGGTCTCCCGCCTCAGCTGGAGAGGCGTCCCAATTGCCCTGCCAAGCCTCGAGGAGAATCCCGAATTGTCCGTCGCAACTAGGCAGGAGTCCTGACGTCGCTGAACTTACACGTGGGTGGAAGGGCCATCCCCGTCGTAACTCGAGAATATATCCCAGGTTCCCGCCGCAACTCGAGAAAAACCATGAGACTTCCCCCTCGCCGCGAGATGAGGCCCGATTCCCCTGCACTGCATGCACAGCAATTCCGTGTTGCACATCACACATGAAAGGAGCCTTGATTTCCTTTATGGCACTCCAGAGAAACCCCAAGAACACTGTTTCAAGGCTAGCGGGATCCTGAGGACACTGTATCCACACGAACGAGCACCGTGGCCCAAAAATCAACTCGAGATGAGAGGATAGTCCCTGGCTTCGACTCCAGAGGAATACCACCTTACCACAAGCACCTCAAGTGGAGGCTTCTCTCAGCTCTAGGTATGTGAGAGGGACCCTGATTTTGCGGCCTCAAGTGGAATGGACACTGCAATGCCCTGACGCAAAATAAGGCCGGATATCCCTGCAGTGACTTGAATGCAGGCTCGTCTTGCATCTCCCAAGATGAACGGATGTCTGAATCCCCTGTGGAGACCGCAGAGAAAGACCTAGTTCCCCACCTCATCGCGACCGGAGGCCTCACATCCTTTGAAAACTCCAGAGGTACGCGGAGAGCAGTGCCTCCAAAGGAGACGATGCCTGACTCCTCGTGAAACTTGATAGGAGTCCCAGGATTCCTGTGGCACGTGGAAAGGGACCCTTGGTCTCCCGCCTCAGCTGGAGAGGCGTCCCAATTGCCCTGCCAAGCCTCGAGGAGAATCCCGACTTGTCCCTCGCAACTAGGCAGGAGTCTGACGTCGCTGAACAAACACGTGGGTGGAAGGGCCATCCCCGTCGTAACTCGAGAATATACCCCAGCTTCCAATCGCAACTCGAGAAAAACCATTAGACTTCCCCCTCGCCGCAAAATGAGTCCCAATACCCTGAACTGCGTGCAGAGCAATTCAGTGTTGCACATCACACATGAAAGGAGCCTTGATTTCCTTGATGGCACTCCAGAGAAACCCCAAGAACACTGTTTCAAGGCTAGAGCGATCCTGAGGTCACTGTAGCCACACGAAAGAGCACCGTGGCCCAAAAATCAACTTGAGATGAGAGGATAGTCCCTGGCTTCGAATCCAGAGGAATACCACCTTACCACAAGCACCTCAAGAGGAGGCTTCTCTCAGCTCTAGGTATGTGAGAGGGACCCTGAGTTTGCGGCCTCAAGTGGAATGGACACCGCGATGCCCTGACTCGAAATAAGGCCGGATATCCCTGCAGTGTCTTGAATGCAGGCGAGTCTTGCATCTCCCAAGACGAAAGGATGTCTGAATCACCTGTGGAGACCACAGAGAAAGATCTAGTTCCCCACCTCATCGCGACCGGAGGCCTCACATCCTTTGAAAACTCCAGAGGTACGCGGAGATCAGTGCCTCCAACGGAGACGATGCCTGACTCCTCGTGAAATTTGATAGGAGTCCCAGGATTCCTGTGGCACATGGAAAGGGACCCTTGGTCTCCCGCCTCAGCTGGAGAGGCGTCCTAATTGCCCTGCCAAGCCTCGAGGAGAATCCCGAGTTGTCCCTCGCAAATAGGCAGGAGTCCTGACGTCGCTGAACAAACACGTGGGTGGAAGGGCCATTCCCGTCATAACTCCAGAATATACACCAGGGTCCCGCCGCAACTCGGAAAAACCATGAGACTTCCCCCTCGCCGCGAGATGAGGCCCGATTCTCCTGCACTGCATGCAGAGCAATTCCGTATTGCACATCAAACATGAAAGGAGCCTTGATTTCCTTGATGGCACTCCAGAGAAACCCCAAGAACACTGTTTCAAGGCTAGAGGGATCCTGAGGTTACTGTCGCAACACAAAAGAGGTCCGTGGGCCAAAAATCAACTCGAGATGAGAGGTTTGTCCCTGGCTTCGACTCCAGAGGAATACCACCTTACCACAAGCACCTCAAGAGGAGGCTTCTCTCAGCTCTAGGTATGTGAGAGGGACCCTGATTTTGCGGACTCAAGTGAAATGGACACTGCGATGCCCTGACGCGAAATAAGGCCGGATATCCCTGCAGTGACTTGAATGCAGGCTCGTCTTGCATCTCCCAAGATGAAAGGATGTCTGAATCCCCTGTGGAGACCACAGAGAAAGACCTAGTTCCCCATCTCATGGCGACCGGAGGCCTCACATCCTTTGAAAACTCCAGAGGTATGCGGAGATCAGTGCCTCCAAAGGAGACGATGCCTGACTCCTCGTGAAACTTGATAGGAGTCCCAGGATTCCTGTGGCACGTGGAAAGGGACCCTTGGTCTCCCGCCTCAGCTGGAGATGCGTCCCAATTGCCCTGCCAAGCCTCGAGGAGAATCCCGAGTAGTCCCTCGCAACCAGGCAGGAGTCCTGACGTGGCTGAACAAACACGTGTGTGGAAGGGCCATCCCCGTCGTAACTCGAGAATATACCCCAGGTTCCCGCCGCAACTCGAGAAAAACCATGAGACTTCCCCCTCGCCACGAGATGAGGCCCAATTCCCCTGCACTGCGTGCAGAGCAATTCCGTGTTGCACATCACACATGAAAGGAGCCTTGATTTCCTTGATGGCACTCCATAGAAACCCCAAGAACACTGTTTCAAGGCTAGAGGAATCCTGAGGTCACTGTAGCAACACGAAAGAGCTCCGTGGACCAAAAATCAACTCGAGATGAGAGGTTAGTCCCTGGCTTCGACTCCAGAGGAATACCACCTTACCACAAGCACCTAAAGAGGAGGCTTCTCTCAGCTCTAGGTATGTGAGAGGGACCCTGAGTTTGCGGCCTCAAGTGGAATGGACACTGCGATGCCCTGACGCGAAATAAGGCCGGATATCCCTGCAGTAACTTGAATGCAGGCTCGTCTTGCATCTCCCAAGATGAAAGGATGTCTGAATCCCCTGTGGAGACCACAGAGAAAGACCTAGTTTCCCACCTTATCGCGACCAGAGGCCTCACATCCTTTGAAAACTCCAGAAATTCGCGGAGATCAGTGCCTCCAAAGGAGACGATGCCTGACTCCTCGTGAAACTTGATAGAAGTCCCAGGATTCCTGTGGCACGTGGAAAGGGACCCTTGGTCTCCCGCCTCAGCTGGAGAGGCGTCCCAATTTCCCTGCCAAGCCTCGAGGTGAATCCCGAATTGTCCCTCGCAACTAGGCAGGAGTCCTGACGTTGTTGAAGAAACACGTGTTTGGAAGGGCCATCCCCGTCATAACTCGAGAATATACCCCAGGTTCCCGCCGCAACTCGAGAAAAACCATGAGACTTCCCCCTCGCCGCGAGATGAGGCCCGATTCCCCTGCACTGCATGCAGAGCAATTCCGTGTTGCACATCACACATGAAAGGAGCCTTGATTTCCTTGATGGCACTCCAGAGAAACCCCAAGAACACTGTTTCAAGGCTAGAGGGATCCTGAGGTCACTGTAGCAACACGAAAGAGCTGCGTGGACCAAAAATCAACTCGAGATGAGAGGTTAGTCCCTGGCTTCGACTCCAGAGGAATACCACCTTACCACAAGCACCTCAAGAGGAGGCTTCTCTCAGCTCTATGTATGTGAGAGGGACCCTGAGTTTGCGGCCTCAAGTGGAATGGAGACCGCGATGCCCTGACTCGAAATAAGGCCGGATATCCCTGCAGTGACTTGAATGCAGGCTCGTCTTGCATCTCCCAAGACGAAAGGATGTCTGAATCCCCTGTGGAGACCACAGAGAAAGACCTAGTTCCCCACCTCAACGCGACCGGAGGCCTCACATCCTTTGAAAACTCCAGAGGTACGCGGAGATCAGTGCCTCCAAAGGAGACGATGCCTGACTCCTCGTGAAACTTGATAGGAGTCCCCGGATTCCTGTGGCACGTGGAAAGGGACCCTTGGTCTCCCGCCTCAGATGGAGAGGCGTCCCAATTGCCCTGCCAAGCCTCGAGGAGAATCCCGAGTTGTCCCTCGCAACTAGGCAGGAGTCCTGACGTCGCTGAACAAACACGTGGGTGGAAGGGCCATCCCCGTCGTAACTCGAGAATATATCCCAGGTTCCCGCCGCAACTCGAGAAAAACCATGAGACTTCCCCCTCACCGCGAGATGAGGCCCGATTCCCCTGCACTGCGTGCAGTGCAATTCCGTGTTGCACATCACACATGAAAGGAGCCTTGATTTCCTTGATGGCACTCCAGAGAAACCCCAAGAACACTGTTTCAAGGCTAGAGGGATCCTGAGGTCACTGTAGCAACACGAAAGAGCTCCGTGGACCAAAAATCAACTCGAGATGAGAGGTTAGTCCCTGGCTTCGACTCCAGAGGAATACCACCTTACCACAAGCACCTCAAGAGGAGGCTTCTCTCAGCTCTAGGTATGTGAGAGGGACCCTGAGTTTGCGGCCTCAAGTGGAATGGAGACCGCGATGCCCTGACTCGAAATAAGGCCGGATATCCCTGCAGTGACTTGAATGCAGGCTCGTCTTGCATCTTCCAAGACGAAAGGATGTCTGAATCCCCTGTGGAGACCACAGAGAAAGACCTAGTTCCCCACCTCATCGCGACCGGAGGCCTCACATCCTTTGAAAACTCCAGAGGTACGCGGAGATCAGTGCCTCCAAAGGAGACGATGCCTGATTCCTCGTGAAACTTGATAGGAGTCCCCGGATTCCTGTGGCACGTGGAAAGGGACCCTTGGTCTCCCACCTCAGCTGGAGAGGGGTCCTAATTGCCCTGCCAAGCCTCGAGGGTAATTCTGAATTGTCCCTCGCAACTAGGCAGGAGTCCTGACATTGCTGAACAAACACGTGGGTGGAAGGGCCATCCCCGTCGTAACTCGAGAATATACCCCAGGTTCCCGCCGCAACTCGAGAAAAACCATGAGACTTCGCCCTCGCCGCGAGATGAGGCCCGATTCCTCTGCACTGCGTGCAGAGCAATTCCGTGTTGCACATCACACATGAAAGGAGCCTTGATTTCCTTGATGGCACTCCAGAGAAACCCCAAGAACACTGTTTCAAGGTTGAGGGATCCTGAGGTCACTGTAGCAACACGAAAGAGCTCCGTGGACCAAAAATCAACTCGAGATGAGAGGTTAGTCCCTGGCTTCGACTCCAGAGGAATACCACCTTACCACAAGCACCTCAAGAGGAGGCTTCTCTCAGCTCTAGCTATGTGAGAGGGACCCTGAGTTTGCGGCCTCAAGTGGAATGGAGACCGCGATGCCCTGACTCGAAATAAGGCCGGATATCCCTGCAGTGACTTGAATGCAGGCTCGTCTTGCATCTCCCAAGACGAAAGGATGTCTGAATCCCCTGTGGAGACCACAGAGAAAGACCTAGTTCCCCACCTCATCGCGACCGGAGGCCTCACATCCTTTGAAAACTCCAGAGGTACGTGGAGATCAGTGCCTCCAAAGGAGACGATGCCTGACTCCTCGTGAAACTTGATAGGAGTCCCCGGATTCCTGTGGCACGTGGAAAGGGACCCTTGGTCTCCCGCCTCAGCTGGAGAGGCGTCCCAATTGCCCTGCCAAGCCTCGAGGAGAATCCCGAGTTGTCCCTCGCAACTAGGCAGGAGTCCTGACGTCGCTGAACAAACACGTGGGTGGAAGGGCCATCCCCGTCATAACTCGAGAATATACCCCAGGTTCCCGCCGCAACTCGAGAAAAACCATGAGACTTCCCCCTCGCCGCGAGATGAGGCCCGATTCCCCTGCACTGCGTGCAGAGCAATTCCGTGTTGCACGTCACACATGAAAGGAGCCTTGATTTCCTTGATGGCACTCCAGAGAAACCCCAAGAACACTGTTTCAAGGCTGGAGGGATCCTGAGGTCCCTGTAGCAACACGAAAGAGCTCCGTGGACCATGAATCAACTCGAGATGAGAGGTTAGTCCCTGGCTTCGACTCCAGAGGAATACCACCTTACCACAAGCACCTCAAGAGGAGGCTTCTCTCAGCTCTAGGTATGTGAGAGGGACCCTGAGTTTGCGGCCTCAAGTGGAATGGAGACCGCGAGGCCCTGACTCGAAATAAGGCCGGATATCCCTGCAGTGACTTGAATGCAGGCTCGTCTTGCATCTCCCAAGACGAAAGGATGTCTGAATCCCCTGTGGAGACCACAGAGAAAGACCTAGTTCCCCACCTCATCGCGACCGGAGGCCTCACATCCTTTGAAAACTCCAGAGGTACGCGGAGATCAGTGTCTCCAAAGGAGACGATGCCTGACTCCTCGTAAAACTTGATAGGAGTCCCAGGATTCCTGTGGCACATGGAAAGGGACCCTGGGTCTCCCACCTCAGCTGGAGAGGCGTCGCAATTGCCCTGCCAAGCCTCGAGGAGAATCCCGAGTTGTCCCTCGCAACTAGGCAGGAGTCCTGACGTCGCTGAAGAAACACGTGTGTGGAAGGGCCATCCCCGTCGTAACTCGAGAATATACCCCAGGTTCCTGCCGCAACTCGAGAAAAACCATGAGACTTACCCCTCGCCGGGAGATAAGGCCCGATTCCCCTGCACTGCGTGCAGAGCAATTCCGTGTTGCACATCACACATGAAAGGAGCCTTGATTTCCTTGATGGCACTCCAGAGAAACCCCCAGAACACTGTTTCAAGGTTGAGGGATCCTGAGGTCACTGGAGCAACACGAAAGAGCTCCGTGGACCAAAAATCAACTCGAGATGAGAGGTTAGTCCCTGGCTTCGACTCCAGAGGAATACCACCTTACCACAAGCACCTCAAGAGGAGGCTTCTCTGAGCTGTATGTATGTGAGAGGGACCCTGAGTTTGCAGCCTCAAGTGGAATGGAGACCGCGATGCCCTGACTCGAAATAAGGCCGGATATCATTGCAGTGACTTGAATGCAGGCTCGTCTTGCATCTCCCAAGACGAAAGGATGTCTGAATCCCCTGTGGAGACCACAGAGAAAGACCTAGTTCCCCACCTCATCGCAACCGGAGGCCTCACATCCTTTGAAAACTCCAGAGGTACGCGGAGATCAGTGCCTCCAAAGGAGACGATGCCTGACTCCTCGTGAAACTTGATAGGAGTCCCCGGATTCCTGTGGCACGTGGAAAGGGACCCTTGGTCTCCCGCCTCAGCTGGAGAGGCGTCCCAATTGCCCTGCCAAGCCTCGAGGAGAATCCCGAGTTGTCCCTCGCAACTAGGCAGGAGTCCTGACGTCGCTGAACAAACACGTGGGTGGAAGGGCCATCCCCGTCGTAACTCGAGAATATACCCCAGGTTCCCGCCGCAACTCGAGAAAAACCATGAGACTTCCCCCTCACCGCGAGATGAGGCCCGATTCCCCTGCACTGCGTGCAGAGCAATTCCGTGTTGCACATCACACATGAAAGGAGCCTTGATTTCCTTGATGGCACTCCAGAGAATCCCCAAGAACACTGTTTCAAGGCTAGAGGGATCCTGAGGTCACTGTAGCAACACGAAAGAGCTGCGTGGACCAAAAATCAACTCGAGATGAGAGGTTAGTCCCTGGCTTCGACTCCAGAGGAATACCACCTTACCACAAGCACCTCAAGAGGAGGCTTCTCTCAGCTCTATGTATGTGAGAGGGACCCTGAGTTTGCGGCCTCAAGTGGAATGGAGACCGCGATGCCCTGACTCGAAATAAGGCCGGATATCCCTGCAGTGACTTGAATGCAGGCTCGTCTTGCATCTCCCAAGACGAAAGGATGTCTGAATCCCCTGTGGAGACCACAGAGAAAGACCTAGTTCCCCACCTCATCGCGACCGGAGGCCTCACATCCTTTGAAAACTCCAGAGGTACGCGGAGATCAGTGCCTCCAAAGGAGACGATGCCTGACTCCACGTGAAACTTGATAGGAGTCCCAGGATTCCTGTGGCACGTGGAAAGGGACCCTGGGTCTCCCACCTCAGCTGGAGAGGCGTCGCAATTGCCCTGCCAAGCCTCGAGGAGAATCCCGAGTTGTCCCTCGCAACTAGGCAGGAGTCCTGACGTCGCTGAACAAACACGTGGGTTGAAGGGCCATCCCCGTCGTAACTCGAGAATATACCCCAGGTTCCCGCCGCAACTCGAGAGAAACCATGAGACTTCCCCCTCGCCGCGAGATGAGGCCCGATTCCCCTGCACTGCGTGCAGAGCAATTCCGTGTTGCACATCACACATGAAAGGAGCCTTGATTTCCTTGATGGCACTCCAGAGAAACCCCAAGAACACTGTTTCAAGGCTGGAGGGATCCTGAGGTCCCTGTAGCAGCACGAAAGAGCTCCGTGGACCATGAATCAACTCGAGATGAGAGGTTAGTCCCTGGCTTCGACTCCAGAGGAATACCACCTTACCACAAGCACCTCAAGAGGAGGCTTCTCTCAGCTCTAGGTATGTGAGAGGGACCCTGAGTTTGCGGCCTCAAGTGGAATGGAGACCGCGAGGCCCTGACTCGAAATAAGGCCGGATATCCCTGCAGTGACTTGAATGCAGGCTCGTCTTGCATCTCCCAAGACGAAAGGATGTCTGAATCCCCTGTGGAGACCACAGAGAAAGACCTAGTTCCCCACCTCATCGCGACCGGAGGCCTCACATCCTTTGAAAACTCCAGAGGTACGCGGAGATCAGTGTCTCCAAAGGAGACGATGCCTGACTCCTCGTAAAACTTGATAGGAGTCCCAGGATTCCTGTGGCACATGGAAAGGGACCCTGGGTCTCCCACCTCAGCTGGAGAGGCGTCGCAATTGCCCTGCCAAGCCTCGAGGAGAATCCCGAGTTGTCCCTCGCAACTAGGCAGGAGTCCTGACGTCGCTGAACAAACACGTGGGTGGAAGGGCCATCCCCGTCGTAACTCGAGAATATACCCCAGGTTCCTGCCGCAACTCGAGAAAAACCATGAGACTTCCCCCTCGCCGGGAGATGAGGCCCGATTCCCCTGCACTGCGTGCAGAGCAATTCCGTGTTGCACATCACACATGAAAGGAGCCTTGATTTCCTTGATGGCACTCCAGAGAAACCCCCAGAACACTGTTTCAAGGTTGAGGGATCCTGAGGTCACTGGAGCAACACGAAAGAGCTCCGTGGACCAAAAATCAACTCGAGATGAGAGGTTAGTCCCTGGCTTCGACTCCAGAGGAATACCACCTTACCACAAGCACCTCAAGAGGAGGCTTCTCTGAGCTGTATGTATGTGAGAGGGACCCTGAGTTTGCAGCCTCAAGTGGAATGGAGACCGCGATGCCCTGACTCGAAATAAGGCCGGATATCCCTGCAGTGACTTGAATGCAGGCTCGTCTTGCATCTCCCAAGACGAAAGGATGTCTGAATCCCCTGTGGAGACCACAGAGAAAGACCTAGTTCCCCACCTCATCGCGACCGGAGGCCTCACATCCTTTGAAAACTCCAGAGGTACGCGGAGATCAGTGCCTCCAAAGGAGACGATGCCTGACTCCTCGTGAAACTTGATAGGAGTCCCCGGATTCCTGTGGCACGTGGAAAGGGACCCTTGGTCTCCCGCCTCAGCTGGAGAGGCGTCCCAATTGCCCTGCCAAGCCTCGAGGAGAATCCCGAGTTGTCCCTCGCAACTAGGCAGGAGTCCTGACGTCGCTGAACAAACACGTGGGTGGAAGGGCCATCCCCGTCGTAACTCGAGAATATACCCCAGGTTCCCGCCGCAACTCGAGAAAAACCATGAGACTTCCCCCTCACCGCGAGATGAGGCCCGATTCCCCTGCACTGCGTGCAGAGCAATTCCGTGTTGCACATCACACATGAAAGGAGCCTTGATTTCCTTGATGGCACTCCAGAGAATCCCCAAGAACACTGTTTCAAGGCTAGAGGGATCCTGAGGTCACTGTAGCAACACGAAAGAGCTGCGTGGACCAAAAATCAACTCGAGATGAGAGGTTAGTCCCTGGCTTCGACTCCAGAGGAATACCACCTTACCACAAGCACCTCAAGAGGAGGCTTCTCTCAGCTCTATGTATGTGAGAGGGACCCTGAGTTTGCGGCCTCAAGTGGAATGGAGACCGCGATGCCCTGACTCGAAATAAGGCCGGATATCCCTGCAGTGACTTGAATGCAGGCTCGTCTTGCATCTCCCAAGACGAAAGGATGTCTGAATCCCCTGTGGAGACCACAGAGAAAGACCTAGTTCCCCACCTCATCGCGACCGGAGGCCTCACATCCTTTGAAAACTCCAGAGGTACGCGGAGATCAGTGCCTCCAAAGGAGACGATGCCTGACTCCACGTGAAACTTGATAGGAGTCCCAGGATTCCTGTGGCACGTGGAAAGGGACCCTGGGTCTCCCACCTCAGCTGGAGAGGCGTCGCAATTGCCCTGCCAAGCCTCGAGGAGAATCCCGAGTTGTCCCTCGCAACTAGGCAGGAGTCCTGACGTCGCTGAACAAACACGTGGGTGGAAGGGCCATCCCCGTCGTAACTCGAGAATATACCCCAGGTTCCCGCCGCAACTCGAGAGAAACCATGAGACTTCCCCCTCGCCGCGAGATGAGGCCCGATTCCCCTGCACTGCGTGCAGAGCAATTCCGTGTTGCACATCACACATGAAAGGAGCCTTGATTTCCTTGATGGCACTCCAGAGAAACCCCAAGAACACTGTTTCAAGGCTGGAGGGATCCTGAGGTCCCTGTAGCAGCACGAAAGAGCTCCGTGGACCATGAATCAACTCGAGATGAGAGGTTAGTCCCTGGCTTCGACTCCAGAGGAATACCACCTTACCACAAGCACCTCAAGAGGAGGCTTCTCTCAACTCTAGGTATGTGAGAGGGACCCTGAGTTTGCGGCCTCAAGTGGAATGGAGACCGCGATGCCCTGACTCGAAATAAGGCCGGATATCCCTGCAGTGACTTGAATGCAGGCTCGTCGTGCATCTCCCAAGACGAAAGGATGTCTGAATCCCCTGTGGAGACCACAGAGAAAGACCTAGTTCCCCACCTCATCGCGACCAGAGGCCTCACATCCTTTGAAAACACCAGAGGTACGCGGAGATCAGTGCCTCCAAAGGAGACGATGCCTGACTCCTCGTGAAACTTGATAGGAGTCCCCGGATTCCTGTGGCACGTGGAAAGGGACCCTTGGTCTCCCGCCTCAGCTGGAGAGGCGTCCCAATTGCCCTGCCAAGCCTCGAGGAGAATCCCGAGTTGTCCCTCGCAACTAGGCAGGAGTCCTGACGTCGCTGAACAAACACGTGGGTGGAAGGGCCATCCCCGTCGTAACTCGAGAATATACCCCAGGTTCCCGCCGCAACTCGAGAAAAACCATGAGACTTCCCCCTCACCGCGAGATGAGGCCCGATTCCCCTGCACTGCCTGCAGAGCAATTCCGTGTTGCACATCACACATGAAAGGAGCCTTGATTTCCTTGATGGCACTCCAGAGAAACCCCAAGAACACTGTTTCAAGGCTAGAGGGATCCTGAGGTCACTGTAGCAACACGAAAGAGCTCCGTGGACCAAAAATCAACTCGAGATGAGAGGTTAGTCCCTGGCTTCGACTCCAGAGGAATACCACCTTACCACAAGCACCTCAAGAGGAGGCTTCTCTCAGCTCTAGGTATGTGAGAGGGACCCTGAGTTTGCGGCCTCGAGTGGAATGGAGACCGCGATGCCCTGACTCGAAATAAGGCCGGATATCCCTGCAGTGACTTGAATGCAGGCTCGTCTTGCATCTCCCAAGGCGAAAGGATGTCTGAATCCCCTGTGGAGAACACAGAGAAAGACCTAGTTCCCCACCTCATCGCGACCGGAGGCCTCACATCCTTTGAAAACCCCAGAGGTACGCGGAGATCAGTGCCTCCAAAGGAGACGATGCCTGACTCCTCGTGAAACTTGATAGGAGTCACAGGATTCCTGTGGCACGTGGAAAGGGACCCTTGGTCTCCCGCCTCAGCTGGAGAGGGGTCCCAATTGCCCTGCCAAGCCTCGAGGAGAATCCCGAGTTGTCCCTCGCAACTAGGCAGGAGTCCTGACGTCGCTGAACAAACCCGTGGGTGGAAGGGCCATCCCCGTCGTAACTCGAGAATATACCCCAGGTTCCCGCCGCAACTCGAGAAAAACCATGAGACTTCCCCCTCGCCGCGAGATGAGGCCCGATTCCCCTGCACTGCGTGCAGAGCAATTCCGTGTTGCACATCACACATGAAAGGAGCCTTGATTTCCTTGATGGCACTCCAGAGAAACCCCAAGAACACTGTTTCAAGGCTGGAGGGATCCTGAGGTCCCTGTAGCAGCACGAAAGAGCTCCGTGGACCATGAATCAACTCGAGATGAGAGGTTAGTCCCTGGCTTCGACTCCAGAGGAATACCACCTTACCACAAGCACCTCAAGAGGAGGCTTCTCTCAGCTCTAGGTATGTGAGAGGGACCCTGAGTTTGCGGCCTCAAGTGGAATGGAGACCGCGATGCCCTGACTCGAAATAAGGCCGGATATCCCTGCAGTGACTTGAATGCAGGCTCGTCTTGCATCTCCCAAGATGAAAGGATGTCTGAATCCCCTGTGGAGACCACAGAGAAAGACCTAGTTCCCCACCTCATCGCGACCGGAGGCCTCACATCCTTTGAAAACTCCAGAGGTACGCGGAGATCAGTGCCTCCAAAGGAGACGATGCCTGACTCCTCGTGAAACTTGATAGGAGTCACAGGATTCCTGTGGCACGTGGCAAGGGACCCTGGGTCTCCCACCTCAGCTGGAGAGGCGTCGCAATTGCCCTGCCAAGCCTCGAGGAGAATCCCGAGTTGTCCCTCGCAACTAGGCAGGAGTCCTGACGTCGCTGAACAAACACGTGGGTGGAAGGGCCATCCCCGTCGTAACTCGAGAATATACCCCAGGTTCCCGCCGCAACTCGAGAAAAACCATGAGACTTCCCCCTCGCCGCGAGATGAGGCCCGATTCCCCTGCACTGCGTGCAGAGCAATTCCGTGTTGCACATCACACATGAAAGGAGCCTTGATTACCTTGATGGCACTCCAGAGAAACCCCCAGAACACTGTTTCAAGGTTGAGGGATCCTGAGGTCACTGTAGCAACACGAAAGAGCTCCGTGGACCATGAATCAACTCGAGATGAGAGGTTAGTCCCTGGATTCGACTCGAGAGGAATACCACCTTACCACAAGCACCTCAAGAGGAGGCTTCTCTGAGCTGTATGTATGAGAGAGGGACCCTGAGTTTGCGGCCTCAAGTGGAATGGAGACCGCGATGCCCTGACTCGAAATAAGGCCGGATATCCCTGCAGTGACTTGAATGCAGGCTCGTCTTGCATCTCCCAAGACGAAAGGATGTCTGAATCCCCTGTGGAGACCACAGAGAAAGACCTAGTTCCCCACCTCATCGCGACCGGAGGCCTCACATCCTTTGAAAACTCCAGAGGTACGCGGAGATCAGTGCCTCCAATGGAGACGATGCCTGACTCCTCGTGAAACTTGATAGGAGTCCCCGGATTCCTGTGGCACGTGGAAAGGGACCCTTGGTCTCCCGCCTCAGCTGAAGAGGCGTCCCAATTGCCCTGCCAAGCCTCGAGGAGAATCCCGAGTTGTCCCTTGCAACTAGGCAGGAGTCCTGACATCGCTGAACAAACACGTGGGTGGAAGGGCCATCCCCGTCGTAACTCGAGAATATACCCCAGGTTCCCGCCGCAACTCGATAGAAACCATGAGACTTCCCCCTCGCCGCGAGATGAGGCCCGATTCCCCTGCACTGCGTGCAGAGCAATTCCGTGTTGCACATCAAACATGAAAGGAGCCTTGATTTCCTTGATGGCACTCCGGAGAAACCCCAAGAACACTGTTTCAAGGCTGGAGGGATCCTGAGGTCCCTGTAGCAGCACGAAAGAGCTCCGTGGACCATGAATCAACTCGAGATGAGAGGTTAGTCCCTGGCTTCGACTCCAGAGGAATACCACCTTACCACAAGCACCTCAAGAGGAGGCTTCTCTCAGCTCTAGGTATGTGAGAGGGACCCTGAGTTTGCGGCCTCAAGTGAAATGGAGACCGCGATGCCCTGACTCGAAATAAGGCCGGATATCCCTGCAGTGACTTGAATGCAGGCTCGTCTTGCATCTCCCAAGACGAAAGGATGTCTGAATCCCCTGTGGAGACCACAGAGAAAGACCTAGTTCCCCACCTCATCGCGACCGGAGGCCTCACATCCTTTGAAAACTCCAGAGGTACGCGGAGATCAGTGCCTCCAAAGGAGACGATGCCTGACTCCTCGTGAAACTTGATAGGAGTCACAGGATTCCTGTGGCACGTGGCAAGGGACCCTGGGTCTCCCGCCTCAGCTGGAGAGGCGTCCCAATTGCCCTGCCAAGCCTCGAGGAGAATCCCGAGTTGTCCCTCGCAACTAGGCAGGAGTCGTGACGTCGCTGAACAAACACGTGTGTGGAAGGGCCATCCCCGTCGTAACTCGAGAATATACCCCAGGTTCCCGCCGCAACTCGAGAAAAACCATGAGACTTCCCCCTCGCCGCGAGATGAGGCCCGATTCCCCTGCACTGCGTGCAGAGCAATTCCGTGTTGCACATCACACATGAAAGGAGCCTTGATTTCCTTGATGGCACTCCAGAGAAACCCCAAGAACACTGTTTCAAGGCTGGAGGGATCCTGAGGTCCCTGTAGCAGCACGAAAGAGCTCCGTGGACCATGAATCAACTCGAGATGAGAGGTTAGTCCCTGGCTTCGACTCCAGAGGAATACCACCTTACCACAAGCACCTCAAGAGGAGGCTTCTCTCAGCTCTAGGTATGTGAGAGGGACCCTGAGTTTGCGGCCTCAAGTGGAATGGAGACCGCGATGCCTTGACTCGAAATAATGCTGGATACCCCTGCAGTGACTTGAATGCAGGCTCGTCTTGCATCTCCCAAGACGAAAGGATGTCTGAATCCCCTGTGGAGACCACAGAGAAAGACCTAGTTCCCCACCTCATCGCGACCGGAGGCCTCACATCCTTTGAAAACTCCAGAGGTACGCGGAGATCAGTGCCTCCAAAGGAGATGATGCCTGACTCCTCGTGAAACTTGATAGGAGTCACAGGATTCCTGTGGCACGTGGCAAGGGACCCTGGGTCTCCCGCCTCAGCTGGAGAGGCGTCGCAATTGCACTGCCAAGCCTCGAGGAGAATCCCGAGTTGTCCCTCGCAACTAGGCAGGAGTCCTGACGTCACTGAACAAACACGTGGGTGGAAGGGCCATCCCCGTCGTAACTCGAGAATATACCCCAGGTTCCTGCCGCAACTCGAGAAAAACCATGAGACTTCCCCCTCGCAGCGAGATGAGGCCCGATTCCCCTGCACTGCGTGCAGAGCAATTCCGTGTTGCACATCACACATGAAAGGAGCCTTGATTTCCTTGATGGCACTCCAGAGAAACCCCAAGAACACTGTTTCAACGTTGAGGGATCCTGAGGTCACTGTAGCAACACGAAAGAGCTCCGTGGACCAAAAATCAACTCGAGATGAGAGGTTAGTCCCTGGCTTCGACTCCAGAGGAATACCACCTTACCACAAGCACCTCAAGAGGAGGCTTCTCTCAGCTCTAGGTATGTGAGAGGGACCCTGAGTGTGCGGCCTCAAGTGGAATGGAGACCGCGATGCCCTGACTCGAAATAAGGCCGGATATCCCTGCAGTGACTTGAATGCAGGCTCGTCTTGCATCTCCCAAGACGAAAGGATGTCTGAATCCCCTGTGGAGACCACAGAGAAAGACCTAGTTCCCCACCTCATCGCGACCGGAGGCCTCACATCCTTTGAAAACTCCAGAGGTACGCGGAGATCAGTGCCTCCAAAGGAGACGATGCCTGACTCCTCGTGAAACTTGATAGGAGTCCCAGGATTCCTGTGGCACGTGGCAAGGGACCCTGGGTCTCCCACCTCAGCTGGAGAGGCGTCCCAATTGCACTGCCAAGCCTCGAGGAGAATCCCGAGTTGTCCCTCGCAACTAGGCAGGAGTCCTGACGTCGCTGAACAAACACGTGGGTGGAAGGGCCATCCCCGTCGTAACTCGAGAATATACCCCAGGTTCCCGCCGCAACTCGAGAAAAACCATGAGACTTCCCCCTCGCCGCGAGATGAGGACCGATTCCCCTGCACTGCGTGCAGAGCAATTCCGTGTTGCACATCACACATGAAAGGAGCCTTGATTTCCTTGATGGCACTCCAGAGAAACCCCAAGAACACTGTTTCAAGGTTGAGGGATCCTGAGGTCACTGTAGCAACACGAAAGAGCTCCGTGGACCAAAACTCAACTCGAGATGAGAGGTTAGTCCCTGGCTTCGACTCCAGAGGAATACCACCTTACCACAAGCACCTCAAGAGGAGGCTTCTCTGAGCTGTATGTATGAGAGAGGGACCCTGAGTTTGCGGCCTCAAGTGGAATGGAGACCGCGATGCCCTGACTCGAAATAAGGCCGGATATCCCTGCAGTGACTTGAATGCAGGCTCGTCTTGCATCTCCCAAGACGAAAGGATGTCTGAATCCCCTGTGGAGACCACAGAGAAAGACCTAGTTCCCCACCTCATCGCGACCGGAGGCCTCACATCCTTTGAAAACTCCAGAGGTACGCGGAGATCAGTGCCTCCAATGGAGACGATGCCTGACTCCTCGTGAAACTTGATAGGAGTCCCCGGATTCCTGTGGCACGTGGAAAGGGACCCTTGGTCTCCCGCCTCAGCTGAAGAGGCGTCCCAATTGCCCTGCCAAGCCTCGAGGAGAATCCCGAGTTGTCCCTTGCAACTAGGCAGGAGTCCTGACATCGCTGAACAAACACGTGGGTGGAAGGGCCATCCCCGTCGTAACTCGAGAATATACCCCAGGTTCCCGCCGCAACTCGATAGAAACCATGAGACTTCCCCCGCGCCGCGAGATGAGGCCCGATTCCCCTGCACTGCGTGCAGAGCAATTCCGTGTTGCACATCAAACATGAAAGGAGCCTTGATTTCCTTGATGGCACTCCGGAGAAACCCCAAGAACACTGTTTCAAGGCTGGAGGGATCCTGAGGTCCCTGTAGCAGCACGAAAGAGCTCCGTGGACCATGAATCAACTCGAGATGAGAGGTTAGTCCCTGGCTTCGACTCCAGAGGAATACCACCTTACCACAAGCACCTCAAGAGGAGGCTTCTCTCAGCTCTAGGTATGTGAGAGGGACCCTGAGTTTGCGGCCTCAAGTGAAATGGAGACCGCGATGCCCTGACTCGAAATAAGGCCGGATATCCCTGCAGTGACTTGAATGCAGGCTCGTCTTGCATCTCCCAAGACGAAAGGATGTCTGAATCCCCTGTGGAGACCACAGAGAAAGACCTAGTTCCCCACCTCATCGCGACCGGAGGCCTCACATCCTTTGAAAACTCCAGAGGTACGCGGAGATCAGTGCCTCCAAAGGAGACGATGCCTGACTCCTCGTGAAACTTGATAGGAGTCACAGGATTCCTGTGGCACGTGGCAAGGGACCCTGGGTCTCCCGCCTCAGCTGGAGAGGCGTCCCAATTGCCCTGCCAAGCCTCGAGGAGAATCCCGAGTTGTCCCTCGCAACTAGGCAGGAGTCGTGACGTCGCTGAACAAACACGTGTGTGGAAGGGCCATCCCCGTCGTAACTCGAGAATATACCCCAGGTTCCCGCCGCAACTCGAGAAAAACCATGAGACTTCCCCCTCGCCGCGAGATGAGGCCCGATTCCCCTGCACTGCGTGCAGAGCAATTCCGTGTTGCACATCACACATGAAAGGAGCCTTGATTTCCTTGATGGCACTCCAGAGAAACCCCAAGAACACTGTTTCAAGGCTGGAGGGATCCTGAGGTCCCTGTAGCAGCACGAAAGAGCTCCGTGGACCATGAATCAACTCGAGATGAGAGGTTAGTCCCTGGCTTCGACTCCAGAGGAATACCACCTTACCACAAGCACCTCAAGAGGAGGCTTCTCTCAGCTCTAGGTATGTGAGAGGGACCCTGAGTTTGCGGCCTCAAGTGGAATGGAGACCGCGATGCCTTGACTCGAAATAATGCTGGATACCCCTGCAGTGACTTGAATGCAGGCTCGTCTTGCATCTCCCAAGACGAAAGGATGTCTGAATCCCCTGTGGAGACCACAGAGAAAGACCTAGTTCCCCACCTCATCGCGACCGGAGGCCTCACATCCTTTGAAAACTCCAGAGGTACGCGGAGATCAGTGCCTCCAAAGGAGATGATGCCTGACTCCTCGTGAAACTTGATAGGAGTCACAGGATTCCTGTGGCACGTGGCAAGGGACCCTGGGTCTCCCGCCTCAGCTGGAGAGGCGTCGCAATTGCACTGCCAAGCCTCGAGGAGAATCCCGAGTTGTCCCTCGCAACTAGGCAGGAGTCCTGACGTCACTGAACAAACACGTGGGTGGAAGGGCCATCCCCGTCGTAACTCGAGAATATACCCCAGGTTCCTGCCGCAACTCGAGAAAAACCATGAGACTTCCCCCTCGCCGCGAGATGAGGCCCGATTCCCCTGCACTGCGTGCAGAGCAATTCCGTGTTGCACATCACACATGAAAGGAGCCTTGATTTCCTTGATGGCACTCCAGAGAAACCCCAAGAACACTGTTTCAAGGTTGAGGGATCCTGAGGTCACTGTAGCAACACGAAAGAGCTCCGTGGACCAAAAATCAACTCGAGATGAGAGGTTAGTCCCTGGCTTCGACTCCAGAGGAATACCACCTTACCACAAGCACCTCAAGAGGAGGCTTCTCTCAGCTCTAGGTATGTGAGAGGGACCCTGAGTGTGCGGCCTCAAGTGGAATGGAGACCGCGATGCCCTGACTCGAAATAAGGCCGGATATCCCTGCAGTGACTTGAATGCAGGCTCGTCTTGCATCTCCCAAGACGAAAGGATGTCTGAATCCCCTGTGGAGACCACAGAGAAAGAACTAGTTCCCCACCTCATCGCGACCGGAGGCCTCACATCCTTTGAAAACTCCAGAGGTACGCGGAGATCAGTGCCTCCAAAGGAGACGATGCCTGACTCCTCGTGAAACTTGATAGGAGTCCCCGGATTCCTGTGGCACGTGGAAAGGGACCCTTGGTCTCCCGCCTCAGCTGGAGAGGCGTCCCAATTGCCTTGCCATGCCTCGAGGAGAATCCCGAGTTGTCCCTCGCAACTAGGCAGGAGTCCTGACGTCGCTGAACAAACACGTGGGTGGAAGGGCCATCCCCGTCGTAACTCGAGAATATACCCCAGGTTCCCGCCGCAACTCGAGAAAAACCATGAGACTTCCCCCTCGCCGCGAGATGAGGCCCGATTGCCCTGCACTGCGTGCAGAGCAATTCCGTGTTGCACATCACACATGAAAGGAGCCTTGATTTCCTTGATGGCACTCCGGAGAAACCCCAAGAACACTGTTTCAAGGCTGGAGGGATCCTGAGGTCCCTGTAGCAGCACGAAAGAGCTCCGTGGACCATGAATCAACTCGAGATGAGAGGTTAGTCCCTGGCTTCGACTCCAGAGGAATACCACCTTACCACAAGCACCTCAAGAGGAGGCTTCTCTCAGCTCTAGGTATGTGAGAGGGACCCTGAGTTTGCGGCCTCAAGTGGAATGGAGACCGCGATGCCCTGACTCGAAATAAGGCCGGATATCCCTGCAGTGACTTGAATGCAGGCTCGTCTTGCATCTCCCAAGACGAAAGGATGTCTGAATCCCCTGTGGAGACCACAGAGAAAGACCTAGTTCCCCACCTCATCGCGACCGGAGGCCTCACATCCTTTGAAAACTCCAGAGGTACGCGGAGATCAGTGCCTCCAAAGGAGACGATGCCTGACTCCTCGTGAAACTTGATAGGAGTCCCAGGATTCCTGTGGCACGTGGCAAGGGACCCTGGGTCTCCCACCTCAGCTGGAGAGGCGTCCCAATTGCCCTGCCAAGCCTCGAGGAGAATCCCGAGTTGTCCCTCGCAACTAGGCAGGAGTCCTGACGTCGCTGAACAAACACGTGGGTGGAAGGGCCATCCCCGTCGTAACTCGAGAATATACCCCAGGTTCCCGCCGCAACTCGAGAAAAACCATGAGACTTCCCCCTCGCCGCGAGATGAGGCCCGATTCCCCTGCACTGCGTGCAGAGCAATTCCGTGTTGCACATCACACATGAAAGGAGCCTTGATTTCCTTGATGGCACTCCAGAGAAACCCCAAGAACACTGTTTCAAGGTTGAGGGATCCTGAGGTCACTGTAGCAACACGAAAGAGCTCCATGGACCAAAAATCAACTCGAGATGAGAGGTTAGTCCCTGGCTTCGACTCCAGAAGAATACCACCTTACCACAAGCACCTCAAGAGGAGGCTTCTCTCAGCTCTAGGTATGTGAGAGGGACCCTGAGTTTGCGGCCTCAAGTGGAATGGAGACCGCGATGCCCTGACTCGAAATAAGGCCGGATATCCCTGCAGTGACTTGAATGCAGGCTCGTCTTGCATCTCCCAAGACGAAAGGATGTCTGAATCCCCCGCGGAGACCACAGAGAAAGAACTAGTTCCCCACCTCATCGCGACCGGAGGCCTCACATCCTTTGAAAACTCCAGAGGTACGCGGAGATCAGTGCCTCCAAAGGAGACGATGCCTGACTCCTCGTGAAACTTGATAGGAGTCCCCGGATTCCTGTGGCACGTGGAAAGGGACCCTTGGTCTCCCGCCTCAGCTGGAGAGGCGTCCCAATTGCCCTGCCAAGCCTCGAGGAGAATCCCGAGTTGTCCCTCGCAACTAGGCAGGAGTCCTGACGTCGCTGAACAAACACGTGGGTGGAAGGGCCATCCCCGTCGTAACTCGAAAATATACCCCAGGTTCCCGCCGCAACTCGAGAAAAACCATGAGACTTCCCCCTCGCCGCGAGATGAGGCCCGATTGCCCTGCACTGCGTGCAGAGCAATTCCGTGTTGCACATCACACATGAAAGGAGCCTTGATTTCCTTGATGGCACTCCGGAGAAACCCCAAGAACACTGTTTCAAGGCTGGAGGGATCCTGAGGTCCCTGTAGCAGCACGAAAGAGCTCCGTGGACCATGAATCAACTCGAGATGAGAGGTTAGTCCCTGGCTTCGACTCCAGAGGAATACCACCTTACCACAAGCACCTCAAGAGGAGGCTTCTCTCAGCTCTAAGTATGTGAGAGGGACCCTGAGTTTGCGGCCTCAAGTGGAATGGAGACCGCGATGCCCTGACTCGAAATAAGGCCGGATATCCCTGCAGTGACTTGAATGCAGGCTCGTCTTGCATCTCCCAAGACGAAAGGATGTCTGAATCCCCTGTGGAGACCACAGAGAAAGACCTAGTTCCCCACCTCATCGCGACCGGAGGCCTCACATCCTTTGAAAACTCCAGAGGTACGCGGAGATCAGTGCCTCCAAAGGAGACGATGCCTGACTCCTCGTGAAACTTGATAGGAGTCCCAGGATTCCTGTGGCACGTGGCAAGGGACCCTGGGTCTCCCACCTCAGCTGGAGAGGCGTCGCAATTGCCCTGCCAAGCCTCGAGGAGAATCCCGAGTTGTCCCTCGCAACTAGGCAGGAGTCCTGACGTCGCTGAACAAACACGTGGGTGGAAGGGCCATCCCCGTCGTAACTCGAGAATATACCCCAGGTTCCCGCCGCAACTCGAGAAAAACCATGAGACTTCCCCCTCGCCGCGAGATGAGGACCGATTCCCCTGCACTGCGTGCAGAGCAATTCCGTGTTGCACATCACACATGAAAGGAGCCTTGATTTCCTTGATGGCACTCCAGAGAAACCCCAAGAACACTGTTTCAAGGTTGAGGGATCCTGAGGTCACTGTAGCAACACGAAAGAGCTCCGTGGACCAAAACGCAACTCGAGATGAGAGGTTAGTCCCTGGCTTCGACTCCAGAGGAATACCACCTTACCACAAGCACCTCAAGAGGAGGCTTCTCTCAGCTCTAGGTATGTGAGAGGGACCCTGAGTTTGCGGCCTCAAGTGGAATGGAGACCGCGATGCCCTGACTCGAAATAAGGTCGGATATTCCTGCAGTGACTTGAATGCAGGCTCGTCTTGCATCTCCCAAGACGAAAGGATGTCTGAATCCCCTGTGGAGACCACAGAGAAAGACCTAGTTCCCCACCTCATCGCGACCGGAGGCCTCACATCCTTTGAAAACTCCAGAGGTACGCGGAGGTCAGTGCCTCCAAAGGAGACGATGCCTGACTCCTCGTGAAACTTGATAGGAGTCCCCGGATTCCTGTGGCACGTGGAAAGGGACCCTGGGTCTCCCGCCTCAGCTGGAGAGGCGTCCCAATTGGCCTGCCAAGCCTCGAGGAGAATCCCGAGTTGTCCCTCGCAACTAGGCAGGAGTCCTGACGTCGCTGAACAAACACGTGGGTGGAAGGGCCATCCCCGTCGTAACTCGAGAATATACCCCAGGTTCCCGCCGCAACTCGAGAAAAACCAGGAGACTTCCCGCTCGCCGCGAGATGAGGCCCGATTCCCCTGCACTGCGTGCAGAGCAATTCCGTGTTGCACATCACACATGAAAGGAGCCTTGATTTCCTTGATGGCACTCCAGAGAAACCCCAAGAACACTGTTTCAAGGCTGGAGGGATGCTGAGGTCCCTGTAGCAGCACGAAAGAGCTCCGTGGACCATGAATCAACTCGAGATGAGAGGTTAGTCCCTGGCTTCGACTCCAGAGGAATACCACCTTACCACAAGCACCTCAAGAGGAGGCTTCTCTCAGCTCTATGTATGTGAGAGGGACCCTGAGTTTGCGGCCTCAAGTGGAATGGAGACCGCGATGCCCTGACTCGAAATAAGGCCGGATATCCCTGCAGTGACTTGAATGCAGGCTCGTCTTGCATCTCCCAAGACGAAAGGATGTCTGAATCCCCTGTGGAGACCACAGAGAAAGACCTAGTTCCCCACCTCATCGTGACCGGAGGCCTCACATCCTTTGAAAACTCCAGAGGTACGCGGAGATCAGTGCCTCCAAAGGAGACGATGCCTGACTCCTCGTGAAACTTGATAGGAGTCCCAGGATTCCTGTGGCACGTGGCAAGGGACCCTGGGTCTCCCACCTCAGCTGGAGAGGCGTCGCAATTGCCCTGCCAAGCCTCGAGGAGAATCCCGAGTTGTCCCTCGCAACTAGGCAGGAGTCCTGACGTCGCTGAACAAACACGTGGGTGGAAGGGCCATCCCAGTCGTAACTCGAGAATATACCCCAGGTTCCTGCCGCAACTCGAGAAAAACCATGAGACTTCCCCCTCGCCGCGAGATGAGGCCCGATTCCCCTGCACTGCGTGCAGAGCAATTCCGTGTTGCACATCACACATGAAAGGAGCCTTGATTTCCTTGATGGCACTCCAGAGAAACCCCAAGAACACTGTTTCAAGGTTGAGGGATCCTGAGGTCACTGTAGCAACACGAAAGAGCTCCATGGACCAAAAATCAACTCGAGATGAGAGGTTAGTCCCTGGCTTCGACTCCAGAGGAATACCACCTTACCACAAGCACCTCAAGAGGAGGCTTCTCTCAGCTCTAGGTATGTGAGAGGGACCCTGAGTTTGCGGCCTCAAGTGGAATGGACACCGCGATGCCCTGACTCGAAATAAGGCCGGATATCCCTGCAGTGACTTGAATGCAGGCTCGTCTTGCATCTCCCAAGACGAAAGGATGTCTGAATCCCCTGTGGAGACCACAGAGAAAGACCTAGTTCCCCACCTCATCGCGACCGGAGGCCTCACATCCTTTGAAAACTCCAGAGGTACGCGGAGATCAGTGCCTCCAAAGGAGACGATGCCTGACTCCTCGTGAAACTTGATAGGAGTCCCCGGATTCCTGTGGCACGTGGAAAGGGACCCTTGGTCTCCCGCCTCAGCTGGAGAGGCGTCCCAATTGCCCTGCCAAGCCTCGAGGAGAATCCCGAGTTGTCCCTCGCAACTAGGCAGGAGTCCTGACGTCGCTGAACAAACACGTGGGTGGAAGGGCCATCCCCGTCGTAACTCGAGAATAACCCCAGGTTCCCGCCGCAACTCGAGAAAAACCATGAGACTTCCCCCTCACCGCGAGATGAGGCCCGATTCCCCTGCACTGCGTGCAGAGCAATTCCGTGTTGCACATCACACATGAAAGGAGCCTTGATTTCCTTGATGGCACTCCAGAGAAACCCCAAGAACACTGTTTCAAGACTAGAGGGATCCTGAGGTCACTGTAGCAACACGAAAGAGCTCCGTGGACCAAAAATCAACTCGAGATGAGAGGTTAGTCCCTGGCTTCGACTCCAGAGGAATACCACCTTACCACAAGCACCTCAAGAGGAGGCTTCTCTCAGCTCTATGTATGTGAGAGGGACCCTGAGTTTGCGGCCTCAAGTGGAATGGAGACCGCGATGCCCTGACTCGAAATAAGGCCGGATATCCCTGCAGTGACTTGAATGCAGGCTCGTCTTGCATCTCCCAAGACGAAAGGATGTCTGAATCCCCTGTGGAGACCACAGAGAAAGACCTAGTTCCCCACCTCATCGTGACCGGAGGCCTCACATCCTTTGAAAACTCCAGAGGTACGCGGAGATCAGTGCCTCCAAAGGAGACGATGCCTGACTCCTCGTGAAACTTGATAGGAGTCCCAGGATTCCTGTGGCACGTGGCAAGGGACCCTGGGTCTCCCACCTCAGCTGGAGAGGCGTCGCAATTGCCCTGCCAAGCCTCGAGGAGAATCCCGAGTTGTCCCTCGCAACTAGGCAGGAGTCCTGACGTCGCTGAACAAACACGTGGGTGGAAGGGCCATCCCCGTCGTAACTCGAGATTATACCCCAGGTTCCCGCCGCAACTCGAGAAAAACCATGAGACTTCCCCCTCACCGCGAGATGAGGCCCGATTCCCCTGCACTGCGTGCAGAGCAATTCCGTGTTGCACATCACACATGAAAGGAGCCTTGATTTCCTTGATGGCACTCCAGAGAAACCCCAAGAACACTGTTTCAAGGCTGGAGGGATCCTGAGGTCCCTGTAGCAGCACGAAAGAGCTCCGTGGACCATGAATCAACTCGAGATGAGAGGTTAGTCCCTGGCTTCGACTCCAGAGGAATACCACCTTACCACAAGCACCTCAAGAGGAGGCTTCTCTGAGCTGTATGTATGTGAGAGGGACCCTGAGTTTGCGGCCTCAAGTGGAATGGAGACCGCGATGCCCTGACTCGAAATAAGGCCGGATATCCCTGCAGTGACTTGAATGCAGGCTCGTCTTGCATCTCCCAAGACGAAAGGATGTCTGAATCCCCTGTGGAGACCACAGAGAAAGACCTAGTTCCCCACCTCATCGCGACCGGAGGCCTCACATCCTTTGAAAACTCCAGAGGTACGCGGAGATCAGTGCCTCCAAAGGAGACGATGCCTGACTCCTCGTGAAACTTGATAGGAGTCCCAGGATTCCTGTGGCACGTGGCAAGGGACCCTGGGTCTCCCACCTCAGCTGGAGAGGCGTCGCAATTGCCCTGCCAAGCCTCGAGGAGAATCCCGAGTTGTCCCTCGCAACTAGGCAGGAGTCCTGACGTCGCTGAACAAACAAGGGGGTGGAAGGGCCATCCCCGTCGTAACTCGAGAATATACCCCAGGTTCCCGCCGCAACTCGAGAAAAACCATGAGACTTCCCCCTCGCCGCGAGATGAGGCCCGATTCCCCTGCACTGTGTGCAGAGCAATTCCGTGTTGCACATCACACATGAAAGGAGCCTTGATTTCCTTGATGGCACTCCAGAGAAACCCCAAGAACACTGTTTCAAGGTTGAGGGATCCTGAGGTCACTGTAGAAACACGAAAGAGCTCCGTGGACCAAAAATCAACTCGAGATGAGAGGTTAGTCCCTGGCTTCGACTCCAGAGGAATACCACCTTACCACAAGCACCTCAAGAGGAGGCTTCTCTCAGCTCTAGGTATGTGAAAGGGACCCTGAGTTTGCGGCCTCAAGTGGAATGGACACCGCCATGCCCTGACTCGAAATAAGGCCGGATATCCCTGCAGTGACTTGAATGCAGGCTCGTCTTGCATCTCCCAAGACGAAAGGATGTCTGAATCCCCTGTGGAGACCACAGAGAAAGACCTAGTTCCCCACCTCATCGCGATCGGAGGCCTCACATCCTTTGAAAACTCCAGAGGTACGCGGAGATCAGTGCCTCCAAAGGAGACGATGCCTGACTCCTCGTGAAACTTGATAGGAGTCCCCGGATTCCTGTGGCACGTGGAAAGGGACCCTTGGTCTCCCGCCTCAGCTGGAGAGGCGTCCCAATTGCCCTGCCAAGCCTCGAGGAGAATCGCGAGTTGTCCCTCGCAACTAGGCAGGAGTCCTGACGTCGCTGAACAAACACGTGGGTGGAAGGGCCATCCCCGTCGTAACTCGAGAATATACCCCAGGTTCCCGCCGCAACTCGAGAAAAACCATGAGACTTCCCCCTCGCCGCGAGATGAGGCCCGATTCCCCTGCACTGCGTGCAGAGCAATTCCGTGTTGCACATCACACATGAAAGGAGCCTTGATTTCCTTGATGGCACTCCAGAGAAACCCCAAGAACACTGTTTCAAGGCTGGAGGGATCCTGAGGTCCCTGTAGCAGCACGAAAGAGCTCCGTGGACCATGAATCAACTCGAGATGAGAGGTTAGTCCCTGGCTTCGACTCCAGAGGAATACCACCTTACCACAAGCACCTCAAGAGGAGGCTTCTCTCAGCTCTAGGTATGTGAGAGGGACCCTGAGTTTGCGGCCTCAAGTGGAATGGAGACCGCGATGCCTTGACTCGAAATAAGGCTGGATACCCCTGCAGTGACTTGAATGCAGGCTCGTCTTGCATCTCCCAAGACGAAAGGATGTCTGAATCCCCTGTGGAGACCACAGAGAAAGACCTAGTTCCCCACCTCATCGCGACCGGAGGCCTCACATCCTTTGAAAACTCCAGAGGTACGCGGAGATCAGTGCCTCCAAAGGAGATGATGACTGACTCCTCGTGAAACTTGATAGGAGTCACAGGATTCCTGTGGCACGTGGCAAGGGACCCTGGGTCTCCCGCCTCAGCTGGAGAGGCGTCGCAATTGCACTGCCAAGCCTCGAGGAGAATCCCGAGTTGTCCCTCGCAACTAGGCAGGAGTCCTGACGTCACTGAACAAACACGTGGGTGGAAGGGCCATCCCCGTCGTAACTCGAGAATATACCCCAGGTTCCCGCCGCAACTCGAGAAAAACCATGAGACTTCCCCCTCGCCGCGAGATGAGGCCCGATTCCCCTGCACTGCGTGCAGAGCAATTCCGTGTTGCACATCACACATGAAAGGAGCCTTGATTTCCTTGATGGCACTCCAGAGAAACCCCAAGAACACTGTTTCAAGGTTGAGGGATCCTGAGGTCACTGTAGCAACACGAAAGAGCTCCGTGGACCAAAAATCAACTCGAGATGAGAGGTTAGTCCCTGGCTTCGACTCCAGAGGAATACCACCTTACTACAAGCACCTCAAGAGGAGGCTTCTCTCAGCTCTAGTTATGTGAGAGGGACCCTGAGTTTGCGGCCTCAAGTGGAATGGAGACCGCGATGCCCTGACTCGAAATAAGGCCGGATATCCCTGCAGTGACTTGAATGCAGGCTCGTCTTGCATCTCCCAAGACGAAAGGATGTCTGAATCCCCTGTGGAGACCACAGAGAAAGAACTAGTTCCCCACCTCATCGCGACCGGAGGCCTCACATCCTTTGAAAACTCCAGAGGTACGCGGAGATCAGTGCCTCCAAAGGAGACGATGCCTGACTCCTCGTGAAACTTGATAGGAGTCCCCGGATTCCTGTGGCACGTGGAAAGGGACCCTTGGTCTCCCGCCTCAGCTGGAGAGGCGTCCCAATTGCCCTGCCAAGCCTCGAGGAGAATCCCGAGTTGTCCCTCGCAACTAGGCAGGAGTCCTGACGTCGCTGAACAAACACGTGGGTGGAAGGGCCATCCCCGTCGTAACTCGAAAATATACCCCAGGTTCCCGCCGCAACTCGAGAAAAACCATGAGACTTCCCCCTCGCCGCGAGATGAGGCCCGATTGCCCTGCACTGCGTGCAGAGCAATTCCGTGTTGCACATCACACATGAAAGGAGCCTTGATTTCCTTGATGGCACTCCGGAGAAACCCCAAGAACACTGTTTCAAGGCTGGAGGGATCCTGAGGTCCCTGTAGCAGCACGAAAGAGCTCCGTGGACCATGAATCAACTCGAGATGAGAGGTTAGTCCCTGGCTTCGACTCCAGAGGAATACCACCTTACCACAAGCACCTCAAGAGGAGGCTTCTCTCCGCTCTAGGTATGTGAGAGGGACCCTGAGTTTGCGGCCTCAAGTGGAATGGAGACCGCGATGCCCTGACTCGAAATAAGGCCGGATATCCCTGCAGTGACTTGAATGCAGGCTCGTCTTGCATCTCCCAAGACGAAAGGATGTCTGAATCCCCTGTGGAGACCACAGAGAAAGACCTAGTTCCCCACCTCATCGCGACCGGAGGCCTCACATCCTTTGAAAACTCCAGAGGTACGCGGAGATCAGTGCCTCCAAAGGAGACGATGCCTGACTCCTCGTGAAACTTGATAGGAGTCCCAGGATTCCTGTGGCACGTGGCAAGGGACCCTGGGTCTCCCACCTCAGCTGGAGAGGCGTCCCAATTGCCCTGCCAAGCCTCGAGGAGAATCCCGAGTTGTCCCTCGCAACTAGGCAGGAGTCCTGACGTCGCTGAACAAACACGTGGGTGGAAGGGCCATCCCCGTCGTAACTCGAGAATATACCCCAGGTTCCCGCCGCAACTCGAGAAAAACCATGAGACTTCCCCCTCGCCGCGAGATGAGGACCGATTCCCCTGCACTGCGTGCAGAGCAATTCCGTGTTGCACATCACACATGAAAGGAGCCTTGATTTCCTTGATGGCACTCCAGAGAAACCCCAAGAACACTGTTTCAAGGTTGAGGGATCCTGAGGTCACTGTAGCAACACGAAAGAGCTCCGTGGACCAAAACGCAACTCGAGATGAGAGGTTAGTCCCTGGCTTCGACTCCAGAGGAATACCACCTTACCACAAGCACCTCAAGAGGAGGCTTCTCTCAGCTCTAGGTATGTGAGAGGGACCCTGAGTTTGCGGCCTCAACTGGAATGGAGACCGCGATGCCCTGACTCGAAATAAGGCCGGATATCCCTGCAGTGACTTGAATGCAGGCTCGTCTTGCATCTCCCAAGACGAAAGGATGTCTGAATCCCCTGTGGAGACCACAGAGAAAGACCTAGTTCCCCACCTCATCGCGACCGGAGGCCTCACATCCTTTGAAAACTCCAGAGGTACGCGGAGATCAGTGCCTCCAAAGGAGACGATGCCTGACTCCTCGTGAAACTTGATAGGAGTCCCCGGATTCCTGTGGCACGTGGAAAGGGACCCTTGGTCTCCCGCCTCAGCTGGAGAGGCGTCCCAATTGGCCTGCCAAGCCTCGAGGAGAATCCCGAGTTGTCCCTCGCAACTAGGCAGGAGTCCTGACGTCGCTGAACAAACACGTTGGTGGAAGGGCCATCCCCGTCGTAACTCGAGAATATACCCCAGGTTCCGCCGCAACTCGAGAAAAACCATGAGACTTCCGCCTCGTCGCGAGATGAGGCCCGATTCCCCTGCACTGCGTGCAGAGCAATTCCGTGTTGCACATCACACATGAAAGGAGCCTTGATTTCCTTGATGGCACTCCAGAGAAACCCCAAGAACACTGTTTCAAGGCTGCAGGGATGCTGAGGTCCCTGTAGCAGCACGAAAGAGCTCCGTGGACCATGAATCAACTCGAGATGAGAGGTTAGTCCCTGGCTTCGACTCCAGAGGAATACCACCTTACCACAAGCACCTCAAGAGGAGGCCTCTCTCAGCTCTAGGTATGTGAGAGGGACCCTGAGTTTGCGGCCACAAGTGGAATGGACACCGCGATGCCCTGACTCGAAATAAGGCAGGATAGCCCTGCAGTGACTTGAATGCAGGCTCGTCTTGCATCTCCCAAGACGAAAGGATGTCTGAATCCCCTGTGGAGACCACAGAGAAAGACCTAGTTCCCCACCTCATCGCGACCGGAGGCCTCACATCCTTTGAAAACTCCAGAGGTACGCGGAGATCAGTGCCTCCAAAGGAGACGATGCCTGACTCCTCGTGAAACTTGATAGGAGTTCCAGGATTCCTGTGGCACGTGGAAAGGGACCCTTGGTCTCCCGCCTCAGCTGGAGAGGCGTCCCAATTGCCCTGCCAAGCCTCGAGGAGAATCCCGAGTTGTCCCTCGCAACTAGGCAGGAGTCCTGACGTCGCTGAACAAACACGTGGGTGGAAGGGCCATCCCCGTCGTAACTCGAGAATATACCCCAGGTTCCCGCCGCAACTCGAGAAAAACCATGAGACTTCCCCCTCGCCGCGAGATGAGGCCCGATTCCCCTGCACTGCGTGCAGAGCAATTCCGTGTTGCACATCACACATGAAAGGAGCCTTGATTTCCTTGATGGCACTCCGGAGAAACCCCAAGAACACTGTTTCAAGGCTGGAGGGATCCTGAGGTCCCTGTAGCAGCACGAAAGAGCTCCGTGGACCATGAATCAACTCGAGATGAGAGGTTAGTCCCTGGCTTCGACTCCAGAGGAATACCACCTTACCACAAGCACCTCAAGAGGAGGCTTCTCTCAGCTCTAGGTATGTGAGAGGGACCCTGAGTTTGCGGCCTCATGTGGAATGGAGACCGCGATGCCCTGACTCGAAATAAGGCTGGATATCCCTGCAGTGACTTGAAAGCAGGCTCGTCTTGCATCTCCCAAGACGAAAGGATGTCTGAATCCCCTGTGGAGACCACAGAGAAAGACCTAGTTCCCCACCTCATTGCGACCGGAGGCCTCACATCCTTTGAAAACTCCAGAGGTACGCGGAGATCAGTGCCTCCAAAGGAGACGATGCCTGACTCCTCGTGAAACTTGATAGGAGTCCCCGGATTCCTGTGGCACGTGGAAAGGGACCCTTGGTCTCCCGCCTCAGCTGGAGAGGCGTCCCAATTGCCCTGCCAAGCCTCGAGGAGAATCCCGAGTTGTCCCTCGCAACTAGGCAGGAGTCCTGACGTCGCTGAACAAACACGTGGGTGGAAGGGCCATCCCCGTCGTAACTCAAGAATAACCCCAGGTTCCCGCCGCAACTCGAGAAAAACCATGAGACTTCCCCCTCACCGAGAGATGAGGCCCGATTCCCCTGCACTGCGTGCAGAGCAATTCCGTGTTGCACATCACACATGAAAGGAGCCTTGATTTCCTTGATGGCACTCCAGAGAAACCCCAAGAACACTGTTTCAAGGCTAGAGGGATCCTGAGGTCACTGTAGCAACACGAAAGAGCTCCGTGGACCAAAAATCAACTCGAGATGAGAGGTTAGTCCCTGGCTTCGACTCCAGAGGAATACCACCTTACCACAAGCACCTCAAGAGGAGGCTTCTCTCAGCTCTATGTATGTGAGAGGGACCCTGAGTTTGCGGCCTCAAGTGGAATGGAGACCGCGATGCCCTGACTCGAAATAAGGCCGGATATCCCTGCAGTGACTTGAATGCAGGCTCGTCTTGCATCTCCCAAGACGAAAGGATGTCTGAATCCCCTGTGGAGACCACAGAGAAAGACCTAGTTCCCCACCTCATCGTGACCGGAGGCCTCACATCCTTTGAAAACTCCAGAGGTACGCGGAGATCAGTGACTCCAAAGGAGACGATGCCTGACTCCTCGTCAAACTTGATAGGAGTCCCAGGATTCCTGTGGCACGTGGCAAGGGACCCTGGGTCTCCCACCTCAGCTGGAGAGGCGTCGCAATTGCCCTGCCAAGCCTCGAGGAGAATCCCGAGTTGTCCCTCGCAACTAGGCAGGAGTCCTGACGTCGCTGAACAAACACGTGGGTGGAAGGGCCATCCCAGTCGTAACTCGAGAATATACCCCAGGTTCCTGCCGCAACTCGAGAAAAACCATGAGACTTCCCCCTCGCCGCGAGATGAGGCCCGATTCCCCTGCACTGCGTGCAGAGCAATTCCGTGTTGCACATCACACATGAAAGGAGCCTTGATTTCCTTGATGGCACTCCAGAGAAACCCCAAGAACACTGTTTCAAGGTTGAGGGATCCTGAGGTCACTGTAGCAACACGAAAGAGCTCCGTGGACCAAAAATCAACTCGAGATGAGAGGTTAGTCCCTGGCTTCGACTCCAGAGGAATACCACCTTACCACAAGCACCTCAAGAGGAGGCTTCTCTCAGCTCTAGGTATGTGAGAGGGACCCTGAGTTTGCGGCCTCAAGTGGAATGGAGACCGCGATGCCCTGACTCGAAATAAGGCCGGATATCCCTGCAGTGACTTGAATGCAGGCTCGTCTTGCATCTCCCAAGACGAAAGGATGTCTGAATCCCCTGTGGAGACCACAGAGAAAGACCTAGTTCCCCACCTCATCGCGACCGGAGGCCTCACATCCTTTGAAAACTCCAGAGGTACGCGGAGATCAGTGCCTCCAAAGGAGACGATGCCTGACTCCTCGTGAAACTTGATAGGAGTCCCCGGATTCCTGTGGCACGTGGAAAGGGACCCTTGGTCTCCCGCCTCAGCTGGAGAGGCGTCCCAATTGCCCTGCCAAGCCTCGAGGAGAATCCCGAGTTGTCCCTCGCAACTAGGCAGGAGTCCTGACGTCGCTGAACAAACACGTGGGTGGAAGGGCCATCCCCGTCGTAACTCGAGAATAACCCCAGGTTCCCGCCGCAACTCGAGAAAAACCATGAGACTTCCCCCTCACCGCGAGATGAGGCCCGATTCCCCTGCACTGCGTGCAGAGCAATTCCGTGTTGCACATCACACATGAAAGGAGCCTTGATTTCCTTGATGGCACTCCAGAGAAACCCCAAGAACACTGTTTCAAGACTAGAGGGATCCTGAGGTCACTGTAGCAACACGAAAGAGCTCCGTGGACCAAAAATCAACTCGAGATGAGAGGTTAGTCCCTGGCTTCGACTCCAGAGGAATACCACCTTACCACAAGCACCTCAAGAGGAGGCTTCTCTCAGCTCTATGTATGTGAGAGGGACCCTGAGTTTGCGGCCTCAAGTGGAATGGAGACCGCGATGCCCTGACTCGAAATAAGGCCGGATATCCCTGCAGTGACTTGAATGCAGGCTCGTCTTGCATCTCCCAAGACGAAAGGATGTCTGAATCCCCTGTGGAGACCACAGAGAAAGACCTAGTTCCCCACCTCATCGTGACCGGAGGCCTCACATCCTTTGAAAACTCCAGAGGTACGCGGAGATCAGTGCCTCCAAAGGAGACGATGCCTGACTCCTCGTGAAACTTGATAGGAGTCCCAGGATTCCTGTGGCACGTGGCAAGGGACCCTGGGTCTCCCACCTCAGCTGGAGAGGCGTCGCAATTGCCCTGCCAAGCCTCGAGGAGAATCCCGAGTTGTCCCTCGCAACTAGGCAGGAGTCCTGACGTCGCTGAACAAACACGTGGGTGGAAGGGCCATCCCCGTCGTAACTCGAGATTATACCCCAGGTTCCCGCCGCAACTCGAGAAAAACCATGAGACTTCCCCCTCGCCACGAGATGAGGACCGATTCCCCTGCACTGCGTGCAGAGCAATTGCGTGTTGCACATCACACATGAAAGGAGCCTTGATTTCCTTGATGGCACTCCAGAGAAACCCCAAGAACACTGTTTCAAGGCTGGAGGGATCCTGAGGTCCCTGTAGCAGCACGAAAGAGCTCCGTGGACCATGAATCAACTCGAGATGAGAGGTTAGTCCCTGGCTTCGACTCCAGAGGAATACCACCTTACCACAAGCACCTCAAGAGGAGGCTTCTCTCAGCTCTAGGTATGTGAGAGGGACCCTGAGTTTGCGGCCTCAAGTGGAATGGAGACCGCGATGCCCTGACTCGAAATAAGGCCGGATATCCCTGCAGTGACTTGAATGCAGGCTCGTCTTGCATCTCCCAAGACGAAAGGATGTCTGAATCCCCTGTGGAGACCACAGAGAATGACCTGGTTCCCACCTCATCGCGACCGGAGGCCTCCCATCCTTTGAAAACTCCAGAGGTACGCGGAGATCAGTGCCTCCAAAGGAGACGATGCCTGACTCCTCGTGAAACTTGATAGGAGTCCCCGGATTCCTGTGGCACGTGGAAAGGGACCCTTGGTCTCCCGCCTCAGCTGGAGAGGCGTCCCAATTGCCCTGCCAAGCCTCGAGGAGAATCCCGAGTTGTCCCTCGCAACTAGGCAGGAGTCCTGACGTCGCTGAACAAACAAGGGGGTGGAAGGGCCATCCCCGTCGTAACTCGAGAATATACCCCAGGTTCCCGCTGCAACTCGAGAAAAATCATGAGACTTCCCCCTCGCCGCGAGATGAGGCCCGATTCCCCTGCACTGCATGCAGAGCAATTCCGTGTTGCACATCACACATGAAAGGAGCCTTGATTTCCTTGATGGCACTCCAGAGAATCCCCAAGAACACTGTTTCAAGGCTGGAGGGATGCTGAGGTTCCTGTAGCAGCACGAAAGAGCTCCGTGGACCATTAATCAACTCGAGATGAGAGGTTAGTCCCTGGCTTCGACTCCAGAGGACTACCACCTTACCACAAGCACCTCAAGAGGAGGCCTCTCTCAGCTCTAGGTATGTGAGAGGGACCCTGAGTTTGCGGCCTCAAGTGGAATGGAGACCGCGATGCCCTGACTCGAAATAAGGCCGGATATCCCTGCAGTGACTTGAATGCAGGCTCGTCTTGCATCTCCCAAGACAAAAGGATGTCTGAATCCCCTGTGGAGACCACAGAGAAAGACCTAGTTACCCACCTCATCGTGACCGGAGGCCTCACATCCTTTGAAAACTCCAGAGGTACGCGGAGATCAGTGCCTCCAAAGGAGACGATGCCTGACTCCTCGTGAAACTTGATAGGAGTCCCAGGATTCCTGTGGCACGTGGAAAGGGACCCTTGGTCTCCCGCCTCAGCTGGAGAGGCGTCCCAATTGCCCTGCCAAGCCTCGAGGAGAATCCCGAGTTGTCCCTGGCAACTAGGCAGGAGTCTGACGTCGCTGAACAAACACGTGGGTGGAAGGGCCATCCCCGTCGTAACTCGAGAATATACCCCAGCTTCCAATCGCAACTCGAGAAAAACCATTAGACTTCCCCCTCGCCGCAAAATGAGGCCCGATACCCTGAACTGCGTGCAGAGCAATTCCGTGTTGCACATCACACATGAAAGGAGCCTTGATTTCCTTGATGGCACTCCAGAGAAACCCCAAGAACACTGTTTCAAGGCTGGAGGGATCCTGAGGTCCCTGTAGCAGCACGAAAGAGCTCCGTGGACCATGAATCAACTCGAGATGAGAGGTTAGTCCCTGGCTTCGACTCCAGAGGAATACCACCTTACCACAAGCACCTCAAGAGGAGGCTTCTCTCAGCTCTAGGTATGTGAGAGGGACCCTGAGTTTGCGGCCTCAAGTGGAATGGACACCGCGATGCCCTGACTCGAAATACGGCCGGATATCCCTGCAGTGACTTGAATGCAGGCTCGTCTTGCATCTCCCAAGACGAAAGGATGTCTGAATCCCCTGTGGAGACCACAGAGAAAGACCTAGTTCCCTACCTCATCGCGACCGGAGTCCTCACATCCCTTGAAAACTCCAGAGGTACGCGGAGATCAGTGCCTCCAAAGGAGACGATGCCTGACTCCTCGTGAAACTTGATAGGAGTCCCAGGATTCCTGTTGCACGTGGAAAGGGACCCTTGGTCTCCCGCCTCAGCTGGAGAGGCGTCCCAATTGCCCTGCCAAGCCTCGAGGAGAATCCCGAGTTGTCCCACGCAACTAGGCAGGAGTCCTGACGTCGCTGAACAAACACGTGGGTGGAAGGGCCATCCCCGTCGTAACTCGAGAATATACCCCAGGTTCCCGCCGCAACTCGAGAAAAACCATGAGACTTCCCACTCGGCGCGAGATGAGGCCCGATTCCCCTGCACTGCGTGCAGAGCAATTCCGTGTTGCACATCACACATGAAAGGAGCCTTGATTTCCTTGATGGCACTCCAGAGAAACCCCAACAACACTGTTTCAAGGCTGGAGGGATCCTGAGGACCCTGTAGCAGCACGAAAGAGCTCGTGGACCATGAATCAACTCGAGATGAGAGGTTAGTCCCTGGCTTCGACTCCAGAGGAATACCACCTTACCAAAAGCACCTGAAGAGGAGGCTTCTCTCAGCTCTAGGTATGTGAGAGGGACCCTGAGTTTGCGGCCCCAAGTGGAATGGACACCGCGATGCCCTGACTCGAAATAAGGCCGGATATCCCTGCAGTGACTTGAATGCAGGCTCGTCTTGCATCTCCCAAGACGAAAGGATGTCTGAATCCCCTGTGGAGACCACAGAGAAAGACCTAGTTCCCCACCTCATCGCGACCGGAGGCCTCACATCCTTTGAAAACTCCAGAGGTACGCGGAGATCAGTGCTTCCAAAGGAGACGATGCCTGACTCCTCATGAATCTTGATAGGAGTCCCAGGATTCCTGTGGCACGTGGAAAGGGACCCTGGGTCTCCCACCTCAGCTGGATAGGCGTTGCAATTGCCCTGCCAAGCCTCGAGGAGAATCCCGAGTTGTCCCTCGCAACTAGGCAGGAGTCCTGACGTCGCTGAACAAACACGTGGGTGGAAGGGCCATCCCAGTCGTAACTCGAGAATATACCCCAGGTTCCTGCCGCAACTCGAGAAAAACCATGAGACTTCCCCCTCGCCGCGAGATGAGGCCCGATTCCCCTGCACTGCGTGCAGAGCAATTCCGTGTTGCACATCACACATGAAAGGAGCCTTGATTTCCTTGATGGCACTCCAGAGAAACCCCAAGAACACTGTTTCAAGGTTGAGGGATCCTGAGGTCACTGTAGCAACACGAAAGAGCTCCGTGGACCAAAAATCAACTCGAGATGAGAGGTTAGTCCCTGGCTTCCACTCCAGAGGAATACCACCTTTCCACAAGCACCTCAAGAGGAGGCTTCTCTGAGCTGTATGTATGTGAGAGGTACCCTGAGTTTGCGGCCTCAAGTGGAATGGAGACCGCGATGCCCTGACTCGAAATAAGGCCGGATATCCCTGCAGTGACTTGAATGCAGGCTCGTCTTGCATCTCCCAAGACGAAAGGATGTCTGAATCCCCTGTGGAGACCACAGAGAAAGACCTAGTTCCCCACCTCATCGTGACCGGAGGCCTCACATCCTTTGAAAACTCCAGAGGTACGCGGAGATCAGTGCCTCCAAAGGAGACGATGCCTGACTCCTCGTGAAACTTGATAGGAGTCCCAGGATTCCTGTGGCACGTGGCAAGGGACCCTGGGTCTCCCACCTCAGCTGGAGAGGCGTCGCAATTGCCCTGCCAAGCCTCGAGGAGAATCCCGAGTTGTCCCTCGCAAATAGGCAGGAGTCCTGACGTCGCTGAACAAACACGTGGGTGGAAGGCCCATCCCCGTCGTAACTCGAGATTATACCCCAGGTTCCCGCCGCAACTCGAGAAAAACCATGAGACTTCCCCCTCGCCGCGAGATGAGGCCCGATTCCCCTGCACTGCGTGCAGAGCAATTCCGTGTTGCACATCACACATGAAAGGAGCCTTGATTTCCTTGATGGCACTCCAGAGAAACCCCAAGAACACTGTTTCTAGGCTGGAGGGATCCTGAGGTCCCTGTAGCAGCACGAAAGAGCTCCGTGGACCATGAATCAACTCGAGATGAGAGGTTAGTCCCTGGCTTCGACTCCAGAGGAATACCACCTTACCACAAGCACCTCAAGAGGAGGCTTCTCTCAGCTCTAGGTATGTGAGAGGGACCCTGAGTTTGCGGCCTCAAGTGGAATGGAGACCGCGATGCCCTGACTCGAAATAAGGCCGGATATCCCTGCAGTGACTTGAATGCAGGCTCGTCTTGCATCTCCCAAGACGAAAGGATGTCTGAATCCCCTGTGGAGACCACAGAGAAAGACCTAGTTCCCCACCTCATCGCGACCGGAGGCCTCACATCCTTTGAAAACTCCAGAGGTACGCGGAGATCAGTGCCTCCAAAGGAGTCGATGCCTGACTCCTCGTGAAACTTGATAGGAGTCACAGGATTCCTGTGGCACGTGGCAAGGGACCCTGGGTCTCCCACCTCAGCTGGAGAGGCGTCGCAATTGCACTGCCAAGCCTCGAGGAGAATCCCGAGTTGTCCCTCGCAACTAGGCAGGAGTCCTGACGTCGCTGAACAAACACGTGGGTGGAAGGGCCATCCCCGTCGTAACTCGAGTATATACCCCAGGTTCCTACCGCAACTCGAGAAAAACCATGAGACTTCCCCCTCGCCGCGAGATGAGGCCCGATTCCCCTGCACTGCGTGCAGAGCAATTCCGTGTTGCACATCACACATGAAAGGAGCCTTGATTTCCTTGATGGCACTCCAGAGAAACCCCAAGAACACTGTTTCAAGGCTGGAGGGATCCTGAGGTCACTGTAGCAACACGAAAGAGCTCCGTGGACCAAAAATCAACTCGAGATGAGAGGTTAGTCCCTGGCTTCGACTCCAGAGGAATACCACCTTACCACAAGCACCTCAAGAGGAGGCTTCTCTGAGCTGTATGTATGTGAGAGGGACCCTGAGTTTGCGGCCTCAAGTGGAATGGAGACCGCGATGCCCTGACTCGAAATAAGGCCGGATATCCCTGCAGTGACTTGAATGCAGGCTCGTCTTGCATCTCCCAAGACGAAGGGATGTCTGAATCCCCTGTGGAGACCACAGAGAAAGACCTAGTTCCCCACCTCATTGCGACCGGACGCCTCACATCCTTTGAAAACTCCAGAGGTACGCGGAGATCAGTGCCTCCAAAGGAGACGATGCCTGACTCCTCGTGAAACTTGATAGGAGTCCCCGGATTCCTGTGGCACGTGGAAAGGGACCCTTGGTCTCCCGCCTCAGCTGGAGAGGCGTCCCAATTGCCCTGCCAAGCCTCGAGGAGAATCCCGTGTTGTCCCTCGCAACTAGGCAGGAGTCTGACGTCGCTGAACAAACACGTGGGTGGAAGGGCCATCCCCGTCGTAACTCGAGAATATACCCCAGCTTCCAATCGCAACTCGAGAAAAACCATGAGACTTCCCCCTCGCCGCAAAATGAGGCCCGATACCCTGAACTGCGTGCAGAGCAATTCCGTGTTGCACATCACACATGAAAGGAGCCTTGATTTCCTTGATGGCACTCCAGAGAAACCCCAAGAACACTGTTTCAAGGCTGGAGGGATCCTGAGGTCCCTGTAGCAGCACGAAAGAGCTCCGTGGACCATGAATCAACTCGAGATGAGAGGTTAGTCCCTGGCTTCGACTCCAGAGGAATACCACCTTACCACAAGCACCTCAAGAGGAGGCTTCTCTCAGCTCTAGGTATGTGAGAGGGACGCTGAGTTTGCGGCCCCAAGTGGAATGGACACCGCGATGCCCTGACTCGAAATAAGGCCGGATATCCCTGCAGTGACTTGAATGCAGGCTCGTCTTGCATCTCCCAAGACGAAAGGATGTCTGAATACCCTGTGGAGACCACAGAGAAAGACCTAGTTCCCCACCTCATCGCGACCGGAGGCCTCACATCCCTTGAAAACTCCAGAGGTATGCGGAGATCAGTGCCTCCAAAGGAGACGATGCCTGACTCCTCGTGAAACTTGATAGGAGTCCCAGGATTCCTGTGGCACGTGGAAAGGGACCCTTGGTCTCCCGCCTCAGCTGGAGAGGCGTCCCAATTGCCCTGCCAAGCATCGAGGAGAATCCCGAGTTGTCCCACGCAACTAGGCAGGAGTCCTGACGTCGCTGAACAAACACGTGGGTGGAAGGGCCATCCCCGTCGTAACTCGAGAATATACCCCAGGTTCCTGCCGCAACTCGAGAAAAACCATGAGACTTCCCACTCGGCGCGAGATGAGGCCCGATTCCCCTGCACTGCGTGCAGAGCCATTCCGTGTTGCACATCACACATGAAAGGAGCCTTGATTTCCTTGATGGCACTCCAGAGAAACCCCAACAACACTGTTTCAAGGCTGGAGGGATCCTGAGGACCCTGTAGCAGCACGAAAGAGCTCCGTGGACCATGAATCAACTCGAGATGAGAGGTTAGTCCCTGGCTTCGACTCCAGAGGAATACCACCTTACCAAAAGCACCTGAAGAGGAGGCTTCTCTCAGCTCTAGGTATGTGAGAGGGACCCTGAGTTTGCGGCCCCAAGTGGAATGGACACCGCGATGCCCTGACTCGAAATAAGGCCGGATATCCCTGCAGTGACTTGAATGCAGGCTCGTCTTGCATCTCCCAAGACGAAAGGATGTCTGAATCCCCTGTGGAGACCACAGAGAAAGACCTAGTTCCCCACCTCATCGCGACCGGAGGCCTCACATCCTTTGAAAACTCCAGAGGTACGCGGAGATCAGTGCCTCCAAAGGAGACGATGCCTGACTCCTCGTGAATCTTGATAGGAGTCCCAGGATTCCTGTGGCACGTGGCAAGGGACCCTGGGTCTCCCACCTCAGCTGGAGAGGCGTCGCAATTGCCCTGCCAAGCCTCGAGGAGAATCCCGAGTTGTCCCTCGCAACTAGGCAGGAGTCCTGACGTCGCTGAACAAACACGTGGGTGGAAGGGCCATCCCCGTCGTAACTCGAGAATATACCCCAGGTTCCCGCCGCAACTCGAGAAAAACCATGAGACTTCCCACTCGCCGCGAGATGAGGCCCGATTCCCCTGCACTGCGTGCAGAGCAATTCCGTGTTGCACATCACACATGAAAGGAGCCTTGATTTCCTTGATGGCACTCCAGAGAAACCCCAAGAACACTGTTTCAAGGCTGGAGGGATCCTGAGGTCCCTGTTGGAGCACGAAAGAGCTCCGTGGACCATGAATCAACTCGAGATGAGAGGTTAGTCCCTGGCTTCGACTCCAGAGGAATACCACCTTACCACAAGCACCTCAAGAGGAGGCTTCTCTCAGCTCTAGGTATGTGAGAGGGACCCTGAGTTTGCGGCCTCAAGTGGAATGGACACCGCGATGCTCTGACTCGAAATAAGGCCGAATATCCCTGCAGTGACTTGAATGCAGGCTCGTCTTGCATCTCCCAAGACGAAAGAATGTCTGAATCCCCTGTGGAGACCACAGAGAAAGACCTAGTTCCCCACCTCATCGCGACCGGAGGCCTCACATCCTTTGAAAACTCCAGAGGTACGCGGAGATCAGTGCCTCCAAAGGAGACGATGCCTGACTCCTCGTGAAACTTGATAGGAGTCACAGGATTCCTGTGGCACGTGGAAAGGGACCCTGGGTCTCCCACCTCAGCTGGAGAGGCGTCGCAATTGCCCTGCCAAGCCTCGAGGAGAATCCCGAGTTGTCCCTCGCAACTAGGCAGGAGTCCTGACGTCGCTGAACAAACACGTGGGTGGAAGGGCCATCCCCGTCGTAACTCGAGAATATACCCCAGGTTCCTGCCGCAACTCGAGAAAAACCATGAGACTTCCCCCTCGCCGCGAGATGAGGCCCGATTCCCCTGCACTGTATGCAGAGCAATTCCGTGTTGCACATCACACATGAAAGGAGCCTTGATTTCCTTGATGGCACTCCAGAGAAACCCCAAGAACACTGTTTCAAGGTTGAGGGATCCTGAGGTCCCTGTAGCAACACGAAAGAGCTCCGTGGACCAAAAATCAACTCGAGATGAGAGGTTAGTCCCTGGCTTCGACTCCAGAGGAATACCACCTTACCACAAGCACCTCAAGAGGAGGCTTCTCTGAGCTGTATGTATGTGAGAGGGACCCTGAGTTTGCGGCCTCAAGTGGAATGGAGACCGCGATGCCCTGACTCGAAATAAGGCCGGATATCCCTGCAGTGACTTGAATGCAGGCTCGTCTTGCATCTCCCAAGACGAAAGGATGTCTGAATCCCCTGTGGAGACCACAGAGAAAGACCTAGTTCCCCACCTCATCGCGACCGGAGGCCTCACATCCTTTGAAAACTCCAGAGGTACGCGGAGATCAGTGCCTCCAAAGGAGACGATGCCTGACTCCTCGTGAAACTTGATAGGAGTCCCCGGATTCCTGTGGCACGTGGAAAGGGACCCTTGGTCTCCCGCCTCAGCTGGAGAGGCGTCCCAATTGCCCTGCCAAGCCTCGAGGAGAATCCCGAGTTGTCCCTCGCAACTAGGCAGGAGTCCTGACGTCGCTGAACAAACACGTGGGTGGAAGGGCCATCCCCGTCTTACTTCGAGAATATACCCCAGGTTCCCGCCGCAACTCGAGAAAAACCATGAGACTTCCCCCTCACCGCGAGATGAGGCCCGATTCCCCTGCACTGCGTGCAGAGCAATTCCGTGTTGCACATCACACATGAAAGGAGCCTTGATTTCCTTGATGGCACTCCAGAGAAACCCCAAGAACACTGTTTCAAGGCTAGAGGGATCCTGAGGTCACTGTAGCAACACAAAAGAGCTGCGTGGACCAAAAATCAACTCGAGATGAGAGGTTAGTCCCTGGCTTCGACTCCAGAGGAATACCACCTTACCACAAGCACCTCAAGAGGAGGCTTCTCTCAGCTCTATGTATGTGAGAGGGACCCTGAGTTTGCGGCCTCAAGTGGAATGGAGACCGCGATGCCCTGACTCGAAATAAGGCCGGATATCCCTGCAGTGACTTGAATGCAGGCTCGTCTTGCATCTCCCAAGACGAAAGGATGTCTGAATCCCCTGTGGAGACCACAGAGAAAGACCTAGTTCCCCACCTCATCGCGACCGGAGGCCTCACATCCTTTGAAAACTCCAGAGGTACGCGGAGATCAGTGCCTCCAAAGGAGACGATGCCTGACTCCTCGTGAAACTTGATAGGAGTCCCCGGATTCCTGTGGCACCTGGAAAGGGACCCTTGGTCTCCCGCCTCAGCTGGAGAGGCGTCCCAATTGCCCTGCCAAGCCTCGAGGAGAATCCCGAGTTGTCCCTCGCAACTAGGCAGGAGTCCTGACGTCGCTGAACAAACACGTGTGTGGAAGGGCCATCCCCGTCGTAACTCGAGAATATACCCCAGGTTCCCGCCGCAACTCGAGAAAAACCATGAGACTTCCCCCTCGCCGCGAGATGAGGTCCGATACCCTGCACTGCGTGCAGAGCAATTCCGTGTTGCACATCACACATGAAAGGAGCCTTGATTTCCTTGATGGCACTCCAGAGAAACCCCAAGAACACTGTTTCAAGGTTGAGGGATCCTGAGGTCACTGTAGCAACACGAAAGAGCTCCGTGGACCAAAAATCAACTCGAGATGAGAGGTTAGTCCCTGGCTTCGACTCCAGAGGAATACCACCTTACCACAAGCACCTCAAGAGGAGGCTTCTCTCAGCTCTAGGTATGTGAGAGGGACCCTGAGTTTGCGGCCTCAAGTGGAATGGACACCGCGATGCCCTGACTCGAAATAAGGCCGGATATCCCTGCAGTGACTTGAATGCAGGCTCGTCTTGCATCTCCCAAGACGAAAGGATGTCTGAATCCCCTGTGGAGACCACAGAGAAAGACCTAGTTCCCCACATCATGGCGACCGGAGGCCTCACATCCTTGAAAATTCCAGAGGTACGCGGAGATCAGTGCTTCCAAAGGAGAAGATGCCTGACTCCTCGTGAAACTTGATAGGAGTACCAGGATTCCTGTTGCACGTGGAAAGGGACCCTTGGTCTCCCGCCTCAGCTGGAGAGGCGTCCCAATTGCCCTGCCAGCCTCGAGGAGATTCCCGAGTTGTCCCTCGCAACTAGGCAGGAGTCCTGACGTCGCTGAACAAACACGTGGGTGGAAGGGCCATCCCCGTCGTAACTCGAGAATATAACCCAGGTTCCCACCGCAACTCGAGAAAAACCATGAGACTTCCCCCTCGCCGCGAGATGAGGCCCGATTCCCCTGCACTGCGTGCAGAGCAATTCCGTGTTGCACATCACACATGAAAGGAGCCTTGATTTTCTTGATGGCACTCCAGAGAAACCCCAAGAACACTGTTTCAAGGCTAGAGGGACCCTGAGGTCACTGTATCCACACGAAAGAGCTCCGTGGACCAAAAATCAACTCGAGATGAGAGGTTAGTCCCTGGCTTCGACTCCAGAGGAATACCACATTACCACAAGCACCTCAAGAGGAAGCTTCTCTCAGGTTTAGGTATGTGAGAGGGACCCTGAGTTTGCGGCCTCAAGTGGAATGGACACCGCGATGCCCTGGCTCGAAATAAGGCCGGATGTCCCTGCAGTGACTTGAATGCAGGCTCGTCTTGCATCTCCCAAGACGAAAGGATGTCTGAATCCCCTGTGGAGACCACAGAGAAAGACCTAGTTCCCCACCTCATCGCGACCGGAGGCCTCACATCCTTTGAAAACTCCAGAGGTACGCGGAGATCAGTGCCTCCAAAGGAGACGATGCCTGACTCCTCGTGAAACTTGATAGGAGTCCCAGGATTCCTGTGGCACGTGGAAAGGGACGCTTGGTCTCCCGCCTCAGCTGGAGAGGCGTCCCAATTGCCCTGCCAAGCCTCGAGGAGAATCCCGAGTTGTCCCTCGCAACTAGGCAGGAGTTCTGACGTCGCTGAAGAAACACGTGTGTGGAAGGGCCATCCCCGTCGTAATTCGAGAATATACCCCAGGTTCCCACCGCAACTCGAGAAAAACCATGAGATTTCCCCCTCGCCGCAAGATGAGGCCCGATTCCCCTGCACTGCGTGCAGAGCAATTCCGTGTTGCACATCACACATGAAAGGAGCCTTGATTTCCTTGATGGCACTCCAGAGAAACCCCAAGAACACTGTTTCAAGGTTGAGGGATCCTGAGGTCACTGTAGCAACACGAAAGAGCACTGTGGACCAAAAATCAACTCGAGATGAGAGGTTAGACCCTGGCTTCGACTCCAGAGGAATACCACCTTACCACAAGCACCTCAAGAGGAGGCTTCTCTCAGCTCTAGGTATGTGAGAGGGACCCTGATTTTGCGGCCTCAAGTGGAATGGACACCGCGATGCACTGACGTGAAATAAGGCTGGATAGCCCTGCAGTGACTTGAATGCAGGCTCGTCTTGCATCTCCCAAGATGAAAGGATGTCTGAATCCCCTGTGGAGACCACAGAGAAAGACCTAGTTCCCCACCTCATGGCGACCGGAGGCCTCACATCCTTGGAAAACTCCAGGGGTACGCAGAGATCAGTGCCTCCAAACTAGACGATGCCTGACTCCTCGTGAAACTTGATAGGAGTCCCAGGTTTCCTGTGGAACATGGAAAGGGACCCTTGGTCTCCCGCCTCAGCTGGAGAGGCGTCCCAATTGCCCTGCCAAGCCTCGAGGAGAACCCCGAGTTGTCCCTCCCAACTAGGCAGGAGTTCTGACGTCGCTGAACAAACACGTGGGTGGAGGGGCCATCCCTGTCTTAACTCGAGAATATACCCCAGGTTCCCGCCGCAACTTGAGAAAAACCATGAGACTTCCCCCTCGCCGCGAGATGAGGCCCGATTCCCCTGCACTGCGTGCAGAGCAATTCCGTGTTGCACATCACACATGAAAGGAGCCTTGATTTCCTTGATGACACTCCAGAGAAACCCCAAGAACACTGTTTCAAGTCTAGAGGGATCCTGAGGTCACTGTAGCAACACCAAAGAGTTCCGTGGACCAAGAATCAACTCGAGATGAGAGGTTAGTCCCTGTCTACGATTCCAGAGGAATACTACCTTACCACAAGCACCTCAAGAGGAGGCTTCTCTCAGCTCTAGGTATGTGAGAGGGACCCTGATTTTTCGGCCTCAAGTGGAATGGACACTGCAATGCCCTGACGCAAAATAAGGCCGGATATCCCTGCAGTGACTTGAATGCAGGCTCGTCTTGCATCTCCCAAGATGAACGGATGTCTGAATCCCCTGTGGAGACCGCAGAGAAAGACCTAGTTCCCCACCTCATGGCGACCGGAGGCCTCACATCCTTTGAAAACTCCAGAGGTACGCGGAGGTCAGTGCCTCCAAAGGAGAAGATGCCTGACTCCTCGTGAAACTTGATAGAAGTCCCAGGATTCTTGTGGCACGTGGATAGGGACCCTTGGTCTCCCGCCTCAGCTGAAGAGGTGTTCCAATTGCCCTGCCTAGCCTCGAGGAGAATCCCGAGTTGTCCCTCGCAACTAGGCAAGAGTCCTGACGTCGCTGAACAAACACGTGTGTGGAAGGGCCATCCCCGTAGTGACTCGAGAATATACCCCAGGTTCCCGCCCCAACTCGAGAAAAACCATGAGACGTCCCCCTCGCCGCGAGATGAGGCCAGATTCCCGTGCAGTGTGCGCAGAGCAATTCCGTGCTGCAGATCACACATGAAAGGAGCCTTGATTTCCTTGATGGCACTACAGAGAAACCCCAAGAACACTGTTTCAAGGCTAGAGGGATCCTGAGGTCACTGTAGCTACACGAAAGAGCTCCGTGGACCAAAAATCAACTCGAGATGAGAGGTTAGTCCCTGGCTTCGACTCCAGAGGAAACCACCTTACCACAAGCACCTCAAGAGGAGGCTTCTCTCAGCTCTAGGTATGTGAGAGGGACCCTGAGTTTGCGGCCTCAAGTGGAATGGACACCGCGATGCACTGACTCGAAATAAGGCCGGATATCCCTGCAGTGACTTGAATGCAGGCTCGTCTTGCATCTCCCAAGACGAAAGGATGTCTGAATCCCCTGTGGAGACCACAGAGAAAGACCTAGTTCCCCACCTCATCGCGACCGGAGGCCTCACATCCTTTGAAAATTCCAGAGGGACGCGGAGATCAGTGCCTCCAAAGGAGACGATGCCTGACTACTCATGAAACTTGATAGGAGTCCCAGGATTCTTGTGGCACGTGGAAAGGGACCCTTGGTCTCCCGCCTCAGCTGGAGAGGCGTTCCAATTGCCCTGCCAAGCCTCGAGGAGTATCCCGAGTTGTCCCTCGCAACTAGGCAGGAGTCCTGACGTGGCTGAACAAACACGTGTGTGGAAGGGCCATCCCCGTCGTAACTCGAGAATATACCCCAGGTTCCCTCCGCAACTCGAGAAAAACCATGAGACTTCCCCCTCGATGCGAGATGAGGCCCGATTCCCCTGTACTGCGTGCAGAGCAATTCCGTCTTGCACATCACACATGAAAGGTGCCTTGATTTCCTTGATGGCACTCCAGAAAAACCCCAAGAACACTGTTTGAAGGCTCGAGGGATCCTGAGATCACTGTAGCAACACGAAAGAACTCTGTGGACCAAAAATCAACTCGAGAAGATAGGTTAGTCCCTGGATTCGACTCCAGAGGAATACCACCTTACCACAAGCACCTCAAGAGGAGGCTTCTCTCAGCTCTAGGTATGTGAGAGGGACCCTGAGTTTGCGGCCTCAAGTGGAATGGACACCGCGATGCCCTGACTCGAAATAAGGCCGGATATCCCTGCAGTGACTTCAATGCAGGCTCATCTTGCATCTCCCAAGACGAAAGGATGTCTGAATCCCCAGTGGAAAGCACAGAGAAAGACTTAGTTCCCCACCTCATCGCAACCGATAGCCTCACATCCTTTGAAAACTCCAGAGGTACGCGGAGATCAGTGCCTCCAAAGGAGACGATGCCTGACTCCTTGTGAATCTTGATAGGAGTCCCAGGATTCCTGTGGCACGTGGAAAGGGTCCCTTGGTCTCCCGCCTCAGCTGGAGTGGCGTCCCAATTGCCCTGCCAAGCCTCGAAGAGAATCCCGAGTTGTCCCTCGCAACTAGGCAGGAGTCCTGACGTCGCTAAACACACACGTGTGTGGAAGGGCCATCCCCGTCGTAACTCGGAAATATACCCCAGGTTCCCGCCGCAACTCGAGAAAAACCATGAGACTTCCCCCTCGCCACGAGATGAGGCCCGATTCCACTGCACTGCGTGCAGAGCAATTCCGTGTTGCACATCACACATGAAAGGAGCCTTGATTTCCTTGGTGGCACTCCACAGAAACCCCAAGAACATTGTTTCCAGGCTAGAGGGATTCTGAGGTCACTGTAGCAACACGAAAGAGCTCCGTGGACCAAGAATCAACTCAAGATGAGAGGTTAGTCCCTGGCTTCGACTCCAGAGGAATACCACCTTACCACAAGCACCTCAAGAGGAGGCTTCTCTCAGCTCTAAGTATGTGAGAGGGACCCTGAATTTGCGGCCTCAAGTGGAATGGACACAGCGATGCCCTGACTCGAAATAAGGCCAGATATCTCTGCAGTGACATGAATGCCGGCTCATTTTGCATCTCCCAAGACGAAAGGATGTCTGAATCCCCTTTGGGGACCACAGAGAAAGTCTTAGTTCCCCACCTCATCGCGACCTGAGGCCTCACATCCTTTGAAAACTCCAGAGGTACGCAGAGATCAGTGCCTCCAAAGGAGACGATGCCTGACTCCACGTGAAAATTGATAGGAGTCCCAGGATTCCTGTGGCACGTGGAAAGGGACCCTTGGTCTCCCGCCTCAGCTGGAGAGGCGTCCCAATTGCCCTGCCAAGCCTCGAGGAGAATCCCGAGTTGTCCCTCGCAACTGGGCTGGAATCCTGACGAGGCTGAACAAACATGTGGGTGGAAGGGCCATCCCCGTCGTAACTCGAGAATGTAACCCAGGTTCCCGCGGCAACTCGAGAAAAACCATGAGACTTCCCCCTCGCAGCGAGATGAGGCCCAATTCCCCTGCACTGCATGCAGAGCAATTCCATGTTGCACATCACGCATGAAAGGAGCTTTGATTTCCTTGATGGCACTCCAGAGAAACCTCAAGAACACTGTTTCAAGGCTAGAGGGATTCTGAGGTCACCGTAGCAACACGAAAGAATTTCATGGACCAAAAATCAACTCGAGATGAGAGGTTAGTCCCTGGCTTCGACAGCAGAGGACTACCACCTTACCACAAGCACCTCAAGAGGAGGCTTCTCTCAGCTGTAGGTATGGGAGAGGGACCCTGAGTTTGCAGCCTCAAGTGGAATGGACACCGCGATGCCCGGACTCGAAATAAGGCCGGATATCTCTGCAGTGACTTGAATGCCAGCTCGTATTGCATCTCCCAAGATGAAAGGATGTCTGAATCCCCTGTGGAGACCACAGAGAAAGACCTAGTCCCCCACCTCATCGCGACCGGAGGCCTCAAATCCTTTGAAAACTCCAGAGGTACGCGGAGATCAGTGCCTCCAAAAGGGACGATGCCTGACTCCTCGTGAAACTTGATAGGAGGCCCAGGATTCCTGTGGCACGTGGAAAGGGACACTTGGTCTCCCGCCTCAGCTGGAGAGGCGTCCCAATTGCCCTGCCAAGCCTCGAGGAGAATCCCGAGTTGTCCCTCGCAACTAGGCAGGAGCCCTGACGTCGCTGAACAAACATGTGTGTGGAAGGGCATTCCCCGTCGTAACTCGAGAATATACCCCAGGTTCCCACCGCAACTCGAGAAAAACCATGAGACTTCCCCCTCGACGGAAAATGAGGCCCGAACCCTGCACTGCGTGCAGAGCAATTCCGTGTTGCACATCACACATGAAAGGAGCCTTGATTTCCTTGATGGCACTCCAGAGAAACCCCAAGAACACTGTTTCAAGGCTAGAGTGAACCTGAGGTCACTGTAGCAACACGAAAGAGCTCTGTGGACGAAAAATCAACTCGAGATGAGAGGTTAGTCCCTGGCTTCGACTCCAGAGGAATACCATCTTACCACAAGCACCTCAAGAGTAGGCTTCTCTCAGCTCTAGGTATGTGAGAGGGACCCTGAGTTTGCGGCCTCAAGTGGAATGGACACCGCGAGGCCCTGACTCGAAATAAGGCCGGATATCCCTGCAGTGACTTGAATGCAGGCTCGTCTTGCATCTCCCAAGACGAAAGAATGTCTGAATCCCCTGTGGAGACCACAGAGAAAGACCTAGTTCCCCACCTCATCGCGACCGGAGGCCTCACATCCTTTGAAAACTCCAGAGGTACGCGGAGATCAGTGCCTCCAAAGGAGACGATGCCTGACTCCTCGTGAAATTACATAGCATTCCCAGGATTCCTGTGGCACGTGGAAAGGGACACTTGGTCTCCCGCCTCAGCTGGAGAGGCGTCCCAATTGCCCTGCCAAGCCTGGAGGAGAATCCCGAGTTGTCCCTCGCAACTAGGCAGGAGTCCTGACGTCGCTGAACAAACACGTGTGTGGAAGGGCCATCCACGTCGTAACTCGAGAATATACCCCAGGTTCCCGCCTTAACTCGAGAAAAACCATGAGATTTCCCCCTCGCCGCAAGATGAGGCCCGATTCCCCTGCACTGCGTGCAGAGCAATTCCGTGCTGCACATCACACATGAAAGGAGCCTTGATTTCCTTGATGGCACTCCAGAGAAACCCCAAGAACACTGTTTCAAGGCTAGAGGGATCCTGAGGTCACTGTAGCAAAACGAAAGAGCTCCGTGGACCAAAAATCAACTCGAGATGAGAGGGTAGTCCCTGGCTTGGACTCCAGAGGAATACCACCTTACCACAAGCACCTCAAGAGGAGGCTTCTCTCAGCTCTAGCTATGTGAGAGGGACCCTGAGTTTGTGGCCTCAAGTGAAATGGACACCGCGACGCCCTGACGTGAAATAAGGCCGGATATCCCTGCAGTGACTTGAATGCAGGCTCGTCTTGCATCTCCCAAGACGAAAGGATGTCTGAATCCCCTGTGGAGACCACAGAGAAAGACCTAGTTCCCCACCTCATCGCGACCGGAGGCCTCACATCCTTTGAAAACTCCAGAGGTACGCGGAGATCAGTGCCTCCAAAGGAGACGATGCCTGACTCCTCGTGAAACTTGATAGGAGTCCCCGGATTCCTGTGGCACGTGGAAAGGGACCCTTGGTCTCCCGCCTCAGCTGGAGAGGCGTCCCAATTGCCCTGCCAAGCCTCGAGGAGAATCCCGAGTTGTCCCTCGCAACTAGGCAGGAGTGCTGACATGGGTGAAGAAACACGTGTGTGGAAGGGCCATCCCCGTCGTGACTCGAGAATATACCCCAGGTTCCCACCGCAACAAGAGAAAATCCATGAGAATTCCCCCTCGCCGTGAGATGAGGCCCGATTCCCCTGCACTGCATGCAGAGCAATTCCGTGCTGCACATCACACATGAAAGGAGCCTTGATTTCCTTGATGGCACTACAGAGACACCCCAAGAACACTGTTTCAAGGCTAGAGGGATCCTGAGGTCACTGTAGCAACACGAAAGAGCTCCGTGGACCAAAAATCAACTCGAGATGAGAGGGTAGTCCCTGGCTTGGACTCCAGAGGAATACCACCTTACCACAAGCACCTCAAGAGGAGGCTTCTCTCAGCTCTAGCTATGTGAGAGGGACCCTGAGTTTGTGGCCTCAAGTGAAATTGACACCGCGACGCCCTGACGTGAAATAAGGCCGGATATCCCTGCAGTGACTTGAATGCAGGCTCGTCTTGCATCTCCCAAGACGAAAGGATGTCTGAATCCCCTGTGGAGACCACAGAGAAAGACCTAGTTCCCCACCTCATCGCGACCGGAGGCCTCACATCCTTTGAAAACTCCAGAGGTACGCGGAGATCAGTGCCTCCAAAGGAGACGATGCCTGACTCCTCGTGAAATTACATAGCATTCCCAGGATTCCTGTGGCACGTGGAAAGGGACACTTGGTCTCCCGCCTCAGCTGGAGAGGCGTCCCAATTGCCCTGCCAAGCCTGGAGGAGAATCCCGAGTTGTCCCTCGCAACTAGGCAGGACTCCTGACGTCGCTGAACAAACACGTGTGTGGAAGGGCCATCCCCGTCGTAACTCGAGAATGTAACCCAGGTTCCCGCGGCAACTCGAGAAAAACCATGAGACTTCCCCCTCGCAGCGAGATGAGGCCCAATTCCCCTGCACTGCATGCAGAGCAATTCCATGTTGCACATCACGCATGAAAGGAGCTTTGATTTCCTTGATGGCACTCCAGAGAAACCTCAAGAACACTGTTTCAAGGCTAGAGGGATTCTGAGGTCACCGTAGCAACACGAAAGAATTTCATGGACCAAAAATCAACTCGAGATGAGAGGTTAGTCCCTGGCTTCGACAGCAGAGGACTACCACCTTACCACAAGCACCTCAAGAGGAGGCTTCTCTCAGCTGTAGGTATGGGAGAGGGACCCTGAGTTTGCAGCCTCAAGTGGAATGGACACCGCGATGCCCGGACTCGAAATAAGGCCGGATATCTCTGCAGTGACTTGAATGCCAGCTCGTATTGCATCTCCCAAGATGAAAGGATGTCTGAATCCCCTGTGGAGACCACAGAGAAAGACCTAGTCCCCCACCTCATCGCGACCGGAGGCCTCAAATCCTTTGAAAACTCCAGAGGTACGCGGAGATCAGTGCCTCCAAAAGGGACGATGCCTGACTCCTCGTGAAACTTGATAGGAGGCCCAGGATTCCTGTGGCACGTGGAAAGGGACACTTGGTCTCCCGCCTCAGCTGGAGAGGCGTCCCAATTGCCCTGCCAAGCCTCGAGGAGAATCCCGAGTTGTCCCTCGCAACTAGGCAGGAGCCCTGACGTCGCTGAACAAACATGTGTGTGGAAGGGCATTCCCCGTCGTAACTCGAGAATATACCCCAGGTTCCCACCGCAACTCGAGAAAAACCATGAGACTTCCCCCTCGACGGAAAATGAGGCCCGAACCCTGCACTGCGTGCAGAGCAATTCCGTGTTGCACATCACACATGAAAGGAGCCTTGATTTCCTTGATGGCACTCCAGAGAAACCCCAAGAACACTGTTTCAAGGCTAGAGTGAACCTGAGGTCACTGTAGCAACACGAAAGAGCTCTGTGGACGAAAAATCAACTCGAGATGAGAGGTTAGTCCCTGGCTTCGACTCCAGAGGAATACCATCTTACCACAAGCACCTCAAGAGTAGGCTTCTCTCAGCTCTAGGTATGTGAGAGGGACCCTGAGTTTGCGGCCTCAAGTGGAATGGACACCGCGAGGCCCTGACTCGAAATAAGGCCGGATATCCCTGCAGTGACTTGAATGCAGGCTCGTCTTGCATCTCCCAAGACGAAAGAATGTCTGAATCCCCTGTGGAGACCACAGAGAAAGACCTAGTTCCCCACCTCATCGCGACCGGAGGCCTCACATCCTTTGAAAACTCCAGAGGTACGCGGAGATCAGTGCCTCCAAAGGAGACGATGCCTGACTCCTCGTGAAATTACATAGCATTCCCAGGATTCCTGTGGCACGTGGAAAGGGACACTTGGTCTCCCGCCTCAGCTGGAGAGGCGTCCCAATTGCCCTGCCAAGCCTGGAGGAGAATCCCGAGTTGTCCCTCGCAACTAGGCAGGAGTCCTGACGTCGCTGAACAAACACGTGTGTGGAAGGGCCATCCACGTCGTAACTCGAGAATATACCCCAGGTTCCCGCCTTAACTCGAGAAAAACCATGAGATTTCCCCCTCGCCGCAAGATGAGGCCCGATTCCCCTGCACTGCGTGCAGAGCAATTCCGTGCTGCACATCACACATGAAAGGAGCCTTGATTTCCTTGATGGCACTCCAGAGAAACCCCAAGAACACTGTTTCAAGGCTAGAGGGATCCTGAGGTCACTGTAGCAAAACGAAAGAGCTCCGTGGACCAAAAATCAACTCGAGATGAGAGGGTAGTCCCTGGCTTGGACTCCAGAGGAATACCACCTTACCACAAGCACCTCAAGAGGAGGCTTCTCTCAGCTCTAGCTATGTGAGAGGGACCCTGAGTTTGTGGCCTCAAGTGAAATGGACACCGCGACGCCCTGACGTGAAATAAGGCCGGATATCCCTGCAGTGACTTGAATGCAGGCTCGTCTTGCATCTCCCAAGACGAAAGGATGTCTGAATCCCCTGTGGAGACCACAGAGAAAGACCTAGTTCCCCACCTCATCGCGACCGGAGGCCTCACATCCTTTGAAAACTCCAGAGGTACGCGGAGATCAGTGCCTCCAAAGGAGACGATGCCTGACTCCTCGTGAAATTACATAGCATTCCCAGGATTCCTGTGGCACGTGGAAAGGGACACTTGGTCTCCCGCCTCAGCTGGAGAGGCGTCCCAATTGCCCTGCCAAGCCTCGAGGAGAATCCCGAGTTGTCCCTCGCAACTAGGCAGGAGTGCTGACATGGGTGAAGAAACACGTGTGTGGAAGGGCCATCCCCGTCGTGACTCGAGAATATACCCCAGGTTCCCACCGCAACAAGAGAAAATCCATGAGAATTCCCCCTCGCCGTGAGATGAGGCCCGATTCCCCTGCACTGCATGCAGAGCAATTCCGTGCTGCACATCACACATGAAAGGAGCCTTGATTTCCTTGATGGCACTACAGAGACACCCCAAGAACACTGTTTCAAGGCTAGAGGGATCCTGAGGTCACTGTAGCAACACGAAAGAGCTCCGTGGACCAAAAATCAACTCGAGATGAGAGGGTAGTCCCTGGCTTGGACTCCAGAGGAATACCACCTTACCACAAGCACCTCAAGAGGAGGCTTCTCTCAGCTCTAGCTATGTGAGAGGGACCCTGAGTTTGTGGCCTCAAGTGAAATTGACACCGCGACGCCCTGACGTGAAATAAGGCCGGATATCCCTGCAGTGACTTGAATGCAGGCTCGTCTTGCATCTCCCAAGACGAAAGGATGTCTGAATCCCCTGTGGAGACCACAGAGAAAGACCTAGTTCCCCACCTCATCGCGACCGGAGGCCTCACATCCTTTGAAAACTCCAGAGGTACGCGGAGATCAGTGCCTCCAAAGGAGACGATGCCTGACTCCTCGTGAAATTACATAGCATTCCCAGGATTCCTGTGGCACGTGGAAAGGGACACTTGGTCTCCCGCCTCAGCTGGAGAGGCGTCCCAATTGCCCTGCCAAGCCTGGAGGAGAATCCCGAGTTGTCCCTCGCAACTAGGCAGGACTCCTGACGTCGCTGAACAAACACGTGTGTGGAAGGGCCATCCACGTCGTAACTCGAGAATATACCCCAGGTTCCCGCCTTAACTCGAGAAAAACCATGAGATTTCCCCCTCGCCGCAAGATGAGGCCCGATTCCCCTGCACTGCGTGCAGAGCAATTCCGTGCTGCACATCACACATGAAAGGAGCCTTGATTTCCTTGATGGCACTCCAGAGAAACCCCAAGAACACTGTTTCAAGGCTAGAGGGATCCTGAGGTCACTGTAGCAAAACGAAAGAGCTCCGTGGACCAAAAATCAACTCGAGATGAGAGGGTAGTCCCTGGCTTGGACTCCAGAGGAATACCACCTTACCACAAGCACCTCAAGAGGAGGCTTCTCTCAGCTCTAGCTATGTGAGAGGGACCCTGAGTTTGTGGCCTCAAGTGAAATGGACACCGCGACGCCCTGACGTGAAATAAGGCCGGATATCCCTGCAGTGACTTGAATGCAGGCTCGTCTTGCATCTCCCAAGACGAAAGGATGTCTGAATCCCCTGTGGAGACCACAGAGAAAGACCTAGTTCCACACCTCATCGCGACCGGAGGCCTCACATCCTTTGAAAACTCCAGAGGTACGCGGAGATCAGTGCCTCCAAAGGAGACGATGCCTGACTCCTCGTGAAATTACATAGCATTCCCAGGATTCCTGTGGCACGTGGAAAGGGACACTTGGTCTCCCGCCTCAGCTGGAGAGGCGTCCCAATTGCCCTGAAAAGCCTCGAGGAGAATCCCGAGTTGTCCCTCGCAACTAGGCAGGAGTCCTGACGTCGCTGAACAAACACGTGGGTGGAAGGGCCATCCCCGTCGTAACTCGAGAATATACCCCAGGTTCCCGCCGCAACTCGAGAAAAACCATGAGACGTCCCCCTCGCCGCGAGATGAGGCCCGATTCCCCTGCACTGCGTGCAGAGCAATTCCGTGTTGCACATCACACATGAAAGAAGCCTTGATTTCCTTGATGGCACTCCAGAGAAACCCCAAGAACACTGTTTCAAGGCTAGAGGGATTCTGAGGTCACTGCAGCTACACGAATGAGCTCCGTGGACCATAAATCAACTTGAGATCAGAGGTTAGTCCCTGGCTTCGACTCCAGAGGAAACCACCTTACCACAAGCACCTCAAGAGGAGGCTTCTCTCAGCTCTAGGTATGTGAGAGGGACCCTGAGTTTGCGGCCTCAAATGGAATGGACACCGCGATGCCCTGACTCGAAATAAGGCCGGATATCCCTGCAGTGACTTGAATGTAGGCTCGTCTTGCATCTCCCAAGACGAAAGGATGTCTGAATCCCCTGTGGAGACCACAGAGAAAGACCTAGATCCCCACCTCATCGCGACAGGAGGCCTCACATCCTTTGAAAACTCCAGAGGTACGCGGAGATCAGTGCCTCCAAAGGAGACGATGCCTGACTCCTCGTGAAACTTGATAGGAGTTCCAGGATCCTGTGGCACGTGGAAAGGGACCCTTGGTCTCCCGCCTCAGCTGGAGAGGTGTCGCAATTGCCCTGCCAAGCCTCGAGGAGAATCCCGAGTTGTCCCTCGCAACTAGGCAGCAGTCCTTAAGTCGCTAAACAAACAGGTGTGTGGAAGGGCCATCCCCGTCGTAACTCGATAATATACCCCAGGTTCCCACCACAACTCGAGAAAAACCATGAGACTTCCCCCTCGCCGCGAGATGAGGCCCGATTCCCTTGCACTGCATGCAGAGCAATTCCGTGTTGCACATCACACATGAAAGGAGCCTTGATTTCCTTGATGGCACTCCAGAGAAACCCCAAGAACATTGTTTCAAGGCTCGAGGGATCCTGAGGTCACTGTAGCAACACGAAAGAGCTCCGTGGACCAAGAATCAACTCGAGATGAGAGGTTAGTCCCTGGCTTCGACTCCAGAGGAATACCACCTTAGCACAAGCACCTCAAGAGGAGGCTTCTCTCAGCTCTAGCTATGTGAGAAGGACCCTCAGATTGCGGCCTCAAGTGGAATGGACACCGCGATGCCCTGACTCGAAATAAGGCCGGATATCCCTGCAGTGACTTGAATGCAGGCTCGTCTTGCATCTCCCAAGACGAAAGGATGTCTGAATCCCCTGTGGAGACCACAGAGAAAGACCTAGTTCCCCACCTCATGGCGACCGGAGGCCTCACATCCTTTGAAATCTCCAGAGGTAGGCGGAGATCAGTGCCTCCAAAGGAGACGATGCCTGACTCCTCTGAAACTTGATAGGAGTCCCAGGATTCCTGTGGCACGTGGAAAGGGACCCTTGGTCTCCCGCCTCAGCTGAAGAGGAGTTCCAATTGCCCTGCCAAGCCTCGAGGAGAATCCCGAGTTGTCCCTCGCAACTAGGCAGGAGTCCTGACGTCGCTGAACAAACACGTCGGTGGAAGGGCCATCCCCTTCGTAACTCGACAATATACCCCAGGTTCCCGCCGCAACTCGAGAAAAACCATGAGACTTCCCCCTCGCCGCGAGATGAGGCCCGATTCCACTGCACAGCGTGCAGAGCAATTCCGTGTTGCACATCACACATGAAAGGAGCCTTGATTTCCTTGATGGCACTCCAGAATAACCCCAAGAACACTGTTTCAAGCCTAGAGGGATCCTGAGGTCACTGTAGCAACACGAAAGAGCTCTGTGGACCAAGAATCAACTCGAGATGAGAGGTTTGTCCCTGGCTTCGACTACAGAGAAATACCACCTTACCACAAGCACCTCAAGAGGAGGCTTCTCTCAGCTCTAGGTATGTGAGAGGGACCCTGAGATTGCGGCCTCAAGTGGAAAGGGCAGCTCGATGCCCTGACTCGAAATAAGGCCGGATATCCCTGCAGTGACTTGAATGAAGGCTCGTCTTGCATCTCCCAAGACGAAAGGATGTCTGAATCCCCTGTGGAGACCACAGAGAAAGACCTAGTTCCCCACCTCATCGCGACCGGAGGCCTCACATCCTTTGAAAACTCCAGAGGTACGCGGAGATCAGTGCCTCCAAAGGAGACGATGCCTGACTCCTCATGAAACTTGATAGGAGTCCCAGGATTCCTGTGGCACGTGGAAAGGGACCCTTGGTCTCCCGCCTCAGCTGGAGAGGCGTTCCAATTGCCCTTGCAAGCCTCGAGGAGAATCCCGAGTTGTCCCTCGCAACTAGGCAGGAGTCCTGACGTCGCTGAGTAACCACGTGGGTGGAAGGGCCATCCCCGTCGTAACTCGAGAATATACCCCAGGTACTCGCCGCAACTCGAGAAAACCCATGAGACTACCCCCTCGCCGTGAGATGAGGCCCGATTCCCCTGCACTGCATGCAGAGCAATTCCGTGTTGCACATCACACATGAAAGGAGCCTTGATTTCCTTGATGGCACTCCAGAGAAACCCCAAGAACACTGTTTCAGGCTAGAGGGATCCTGAGGTCACTGTAGCAACACGAAAGAGCTCCGTGGACCAAGAATCAACCCGAGATGAGAGGTTAGTCCCTGGCTTCGACTCCAGAGGAATACCACCTTATCACAAGCACCTCAAGAGGAGGTTTCTCTCAGCTCTAGCTATGTGAGAGGGACCCTGAGATTGCGGCCTCAAGTGGAATGGACACCGCGATGCCCTGACTCGAAATAAGGCCGGATATCCCTGCAGTGACTTGAATGCAGGCTAGTCTTGCATCTCCCAAGACGAAAGGATGTCTGAATCCCCTGTGGAGACCACAGAGAAAGACCTAGTTCACCACCTCATCACGACCGGAGGCCTCACATCCTTTGAAATCTCCAGAGGTACGCGGAGATCAGTGCCTCCAAAGGAGACGATGCCTGACTCCTCTGAAACTTGATAGGAGTCCCAGGATTCCTGTGGCACGTGGAAAGGGACCCTTGGTCTCCCGCCTCAGCTGAAGAGGCGTTCCAATTGCCCTGCCAAGCCTCGAGGAGAATCCCGAGTTGTCCCTCGCAACTAGGCAGGAGTCCTGACGTCGCTGGACAAACACGTGGGTGGAAGGGCCATCCCCGTCGTAACTCGACAATATACCCCAGGTTCCCGCCGCAACTCGAGAAAAACCATGAGACTTCCCCCTCGCCGCGAGATGAGGCCCGATTCCACAGCACAGCGTGCAGAGCAATTCCGTGTTGCACATCACACATGAAAGGAGCTTTGATTACCTTGATGGCACTCCAGAGAAACCCCAAGAACACTGTTTCAAGGCTAGAGGGATCCTGAGGTCACTGTAGCAACACGAAAGAGCTCTGTGGACCAAGAATCAACTCGAGATGAGAGGTTTGTCCCTGGCTTCGACTCCAGAGGAATACCACCTTACCACAAGCACCTCAAGAACAGGCTTCTCTCAGCTCTAGGTATGTGAGAGGGACCCTGAGTTTGCGGCCTCAAGTGGAATGGACACTGCGATGCCCAGACGCGAAATAATGCCGGATATCCCTGCAGTGACTTGAATGCAGGCTCGTCTTGCATCTCCCAAGATGAAAGGATGTCTGAATCCCTTGTGGAGACCACAGAGAAAGACCTAGTTCCCCACCTCATCGCGACCGGAGGCCTCACATCCTTTGAAAACTCCAGAGGTACGCGGAGATCAGTGCCTCCAAAGGAGACGATGCCTGACTCCTCGTGAAACTTGATAGGAGTCCCAGGATTCCTGTGGCACGTGGAAAGGGACCCTTGGTCTCCCGCCTCAGCTGGAGAGACGTCCCAATTGCACTTCCAAGCCTCGAGGAGAATCCCGAGTTGTCCCTCGCAACTAGGCAGGAGCCCTGACGTCGCTGAACAAACACGTGGGTGGAAGGGCCATCCCCGTCGTAACTCGAGAATATACCCCAGGTTCCCGCCGCAACTCGAGAAAAACCATGAGAGTTCCCCCTCACCGCGAGATGAGGCCCGATTCCCCTGCACTGCGTGCAGAGCAATTCCGTGTTGCACATCACACATGAAAGGAGCCTTGATTCCCTTGATGGCACTCCAGAGAAACCCCAAGAATACTCTTTCAAGGCTAGAGGGATCCTGAGGTCACTGTAGCAACACAAAAGAGCTCCGTGGACCAAAAATCAACTCGAGATGAGAGGGTAGTCCCTGGCTTCGACTCCAGAGGAATACCACCTTACCACAAGCAACTCAAGAGGAGGCTTCTCTCATCTCTAGGTATGTGAGAGGGACCCTGAAATTGCGGCCTCAAGTGGAAAGGGCAGCTCGAGGCCCTGACTCGAAATAACGCCGGATATCCCAGCAGTGACTTGAATGCAGGCTCGTTTTGCATCTCCCAAGATGAAAGGATGTCTGAATCCCCTGTGGAGACCACAGAGAAAGACCTAGTTCCCCACCTCATCGCGACCGGAGGGCTCACATCCTTTGAAAACTCCAGAGGTACGCGGAGATCAGTGCCTCCAAAGGAGACGATGCCTGACTCCTCGTGAAACTTGATAGGAGTCCCAGGATTCCTGTGTCACGTGGAAAGGGACCCTTGGTCTCCCGCCTCAGCTGGAGAGGCGTTCCAATTGCCCTTGCAAGCCTCGAGGAGAATCCCGAGTTGTCCCTCGCAACTTGGCAGGAGTCCTGACGTCGCTGAATAAACACGTGGGTGGAAGGGCCATCCCCGTCGTAACTGGAGAATATACCCCAGGTTCCCGCCGCAACTCGAGAAAAACCATGAGAGTTCCCCCTCGCCGCGAGATGAGGCCCGATTCCACTGCACTGCGTGCAGAGCAATTCCGTGTTGCACATCACACATGAAAGGAGCCTTGATTCCCTTGATGGCACTCCAGAGAAACCCCAAGAACACTCTTTCAAGGCTAGAGGGATCCTGAGGTCACTGTAGCAACACGAAAGAGCTCCGTGGACCAAAAATCAACTGGAGATGAGAGGTTAGTCCCTGGCTTCGACTCCAGAGGAATACCACCTTACCACAAGCACCTCAAGAGGAGGCTTCTCTCAGCTCTAGGTATGTGAGAGGGACCCTGAGTTTGCGGCCTCAAGTGGAATGGACACCGCGATGCCCTGACTCGAAATGAGGCTGGATATCCCTGCAGTGACTTCAATGTAGGCTCGTCTTGCATCTCCCAAGACGAAAGGATGTCTGAAACCCCTGTGTAGACCACAGAGAAAGACCTAGTTCCACACCTCATCGCGACCGGAGGCCTCACATCCTTTGAAAACTCCAGAGGTACGCGGAGATCAGTGCCTCCAAAGGAGACGATGCCTGACTCCTCGTGAAACTTGATAGTAGTCCCAGGATTCCTGTGGCACGTGGAAAGGGACCCTTGGTCTCCCGCCTCAGCTGGAGAGGCGTCCCAATTTCCCTGCCAAGCCTCGAGGAGAATCCCGAGTTGTCCCTCGAATCTAGGCAGGAGTCCTGCCGTCTCTGAACAAACACGTGTGTGGAAGGGCCATCCCCGTCGTAACTCGAGAATATACCCCAGGTTCCCGCCGCAACTCGAGAAAAACCGTGAGACTTCCCCCTCGCCGCGAGATGAGGCCCGATTCCCCTGCAGTGCATGCAGAGCAATTCCGTGTTGCACATCACACATGAAAGGAGCCTTGATTTCCTTGATGGCACTCCAGAGAAACCCCAAGAACACTGTTTCAAGGCTAGAGGGATCCTGAGGTCACTGTAGCAACACGAAAGAGCTCCGTGGACCACAAATCAACTGGAGATGAGAGGTTAGTCCCTGGCTTCTACTCCAGACGAATATCACCTTAACACAAGCACCTCAAGAGGAGGCTTCTCTCAGTTCTAGGTATGTGAGAGGGACCCTGAGTTTGCGGCCTCAAGTGGAATGGACACCGCGATGCCCTGACTCGAAATGAGACCGGATATCCCTGCAGTGACTTGAATGTAGGCTCGTCTTGCATCTCCCAAGACGAAAGGATGTCTGAATCCCATGTGTAGACCACAGAGAAAGACATAGTTCCCCACCTCATCGCGCCCGGAGGCCTCACATCCTTTGAAAATTCCAGAGGTACGCGGAGATCAGTGCCTCCAAAGGAGACGATGCCTGACTCCTCGTGAAACTTGATAGGAGTCCCAGGATTCCTGTGGCACGTGGAAAGGGACCCTTGGTCTCCCGCCTCAGCTGGAGAGGCGTCCCAATTGCCCTGCCAAGCCTCGAGGAGAATCCCGAGTTGTCCCTCGCAACTATGCAGGAGTCCTGACGTCGCTAAACAAACACGTGGTTGAAAGGGCAATCCCCGTCGTAACTCGAGAATATACCCCAGGTTCCCGCCGCAACTCGAGAAAAACCATGAGACTTCCCCCTCGCTGCGAGATGAGGCCCGATTCCCCTGCACTGCGTGCAGAGCAATTCCGTGTTGCACATCACACATGAAAGGAGCCTTGATTTCCTTGGTGGCACTCCAGAGAAACCCCAAGAACACTGTTTCAAGGCTAGAGGGATCCTGAGGTCACTGTAGCAACACGAAAGAGCTCCGTGGACCACAAATCAACTGGAGATGAGAAGTTAATCCCTGGCTTCGACTCCAGAAGAATACCACCTTACCACAAGCACCTGAAGAGGAGGCTTCTCTCAACTCTAGGTATGTGAGAGGGACCCTGAGTTTGCGTCCTCAAGTGGAATGGACACCGCGATGCCCTGACGCGAAATAAGGCCGGATATCCCTGCAGTGACTTGAATGCAGGCTCGTCTTGCATCTCCCAAGATGAAAGAATGTCTGAATCCCCTTTGAAGACCACAGAGAAAGACCAAGTTCCCCACCTCACCGCGACCGGAGGCCTCACATCCTTTGAAAACTCCAGAGGTACGCAGAGATCAGTGCCTTCAAAGGAGACGATGCCTGACTCCTCGTGAAACTTGATAGGAGTCCCAGGATTCCTGTGGCACGTGGAAAGAGACCCTTGGTCTCCCGCCTCAGCTGGAGAGGCGTCCCAATTGCCCTGCCAAGCCTCGAGGAGAATCCCGAATTGTCCCACGCAACTAGGCAGGAGTCCTGAAGTCGCTGAACAAACACGTGGGTGGAAGGGCCATGCTCGTCGTAACTCGAGAATATACCCCAGGTTCCCGCCGCAACTCGAGAAAAACCAAGAGACTTCCCCCTCGCGGCGAGATGAGGCCCGATTCCCCTGCACTGCGTGCAGAGCAATTCCGTGTTGCACATCACACATGAAAGGAGCCTTGATTTCCTTGATGGCACTCCAGAGAAACCCCAAGAACACTGTTTCAAGGCTGAGGGATACTGAGGTCACTATAGCAACACGAAAGAGCTCCGTGGACCAAAAATCAACTCGAGATGAGAGGTTAGTCCCTGGCTTCGACTCCAGAGGAATACCACCTTACCACAAGCACCTCAAGAGGAGGCTTCTCTCAGCTCTAGGTATGTGAGAGGGACCCTGAGTTTGCGGTCTCAAGTGGAATGGACACCACGATGCCCTGACTCGAAATAAGGCCGGATATCCCTGCAGTGACTTGAATGCAGGCTCGTCTTGCATCTCCCAAGATGAAAGGATGTCTGAATCCCCTGGAGACCACAGAGAAAGACCTAGTTCCCCACCTCATGGCGACCGGAGGCCTCACATCCTTTGAAAATTCCAGAGGTATGCGGAGATCAGTGCCTCCAAAGGAGACGATGCCTGACTCCTCGTGAAACTTGATAGGAGTCCCAGGATTCCTGTGGCACGAGGAAAGGGACCCTTGGTCTCCCGCCTCAGCTGGAGAGGCGTCCCAATTGCCCTGCCAAGCCTCGAGGAGATTCCCGAGTTGTCACTCGCAACTAGGCAGGAGTCGTGACGTCGCTGAACAAACACGTGGGTGGAAGGGCCATCCCCGTCGTAACTCGAGAATATACCCCAGGTTCCCGCCGCAACTCGAGAAAAACCATGAGACTTCCCCCTCGCCGCGAGATGAGGCCCGATTCCCCTGCACTGCGTGCAGAGCAATTCCGTGTTGCACATCACACATGAAAGGAGCCTTGATTTCCTTGATGGCACTCCAGAGAAACCCCAAGAACACTGTTTCAAGGTTGAGGGATCCTGAGGTCACTGTAGCAACACGAAAGAGCTCCGTGGACCAAAAATCAACTCGAGATGAGTGGTTAGTCCCTGGCTTCGACTCCAAAGGAATACCACCTTACCACAAGCACCTCAAGAGGAGGCTTCTCTCAGCTCTTTGTATGTGAGAGGGACCCTGAGTTTGCCGCCTCAAGTGGAATGGACACCGCGATGCCCTGACTCGAAATAAGGCGAGATATCTCTGCAGTGAATTGAATGCCGGCTCGTCTTGCATCTCACAAGATGAAAGGATGTTTGAATCCCCTATGGAGACCACAGAGAAAGACCTAGTTCCTCACCTCATCGCGACAGGAGGCCTCACATCCTTTGAAAACTCCAGAGGTACGCGGAGATCAGTTCCTCCTAAAGGGATGATGCCTGACTTCTCGTGAAACTTGATAGGAGTCCCAAGTTTGCTCTGGCACGTGGAAAGGGACCCTTGGTCTCCCGCCTCAGCTGGAGAGGCGTCCCAATTGCCCTGCCAAGCCTCGAGGAGAATCCCGAGTTGTCCCTCGCAACTAGGCAGGAGTCCTGACGTCCCTGAAAAAACACGTGTGTGGAAGGGCCATCCCCGTCGTAACTCAAGAATATACCCCAGGTTCCCATCGCAACTCGAGAAAAACCATGAGACTTCCCCCTCGCCGCAAAATGAGGCCCGATACCCGGCACTGAGAGCAGAGCAATTCCGTGTTGCACATCACACATGAAAGGAGCCTTGATTTCCTTGATGGCACTCCAGAGAGACTCCAAGAACACTGTTTCAAGGCTAGAGGGATCCTGAGGTCACTGTCGCAACATGAAAGAGCTCCGTGGACCAAAATTCAACTCGAGATGAGAGGTTAGTCCCTGGCTTCGACTCCAGAGGAATAACACCTTACCACAAGCACCTCAAGAGGAGGCTTCTCTCAGCTCTAGCTATGTGCTGAGTTTGCGGCCTCAAGTGGAATGGACACCGCGATGCCCTGACTCTAAATAAGGCCGGATATCCCTGCAGTGACTTCAATGCAGGCTCGTCTTGCATCTCCCAAGACGAAAGGATGTTTGAATCCCCTGTGGAGACCACAGAGAAACACCTAGTTCCCCACCTCATCGCAACCGGAGGGCTCAAATCCTTTGAAAACTCCAGAGGTATGCACATCTCAGTGCGTCCAAAGGAGACGATGCCTGACTCCTCGTGAAACTTGATAGGAGTCCCAGGATTCCTGTGGCACGTGGTAAGGGACACTTGGTGTCCCGCCTCAGCTGGAGAGGCGTCTCAATTGCCCTGCCAAGCCTCGAGGAGAATCCCGAGTTGTCCCTCGCAACTAGGCAGGAGTACTCACTTGGCTGAACAAACACGTGTGTGGAAGTGCCATCCCCGTCGTAACTCGAGAATATACCCCAGGTTCCCGACGCAACTCGAGAAAAACCATGAGACTTCCCCCTCGACGCGAGATGAGGCCCGATTCCCCTGCACTGCATGCAGAGCAATTCCGTGTTGCACATCACACACGAAAGGAACCTTGATTTCCTTGATGGCACTCCAGAGAAACCTCAAGAACACTGTTTCAAGGCTAGAGGGATCCTGAGGTCACTGTAGCAACACGAAAGAGCTCTGTGGACCAAAAATCAACTCGAGATGAGAGGTTAGTCCCTGGCTTCGACTCCAGAGGAATACCACCTTACCACAAGCACCTCAAGAGGAGGCTTCTCTCAGCTCTAGGTATGTGAGAGGGACCCTGAGTTTGCGGCCTCAAGGGGAATGGACACCGCGATGCCCTGACTCGAAATAAGGCCGGATATCCCTGCAGTGACTTGAATGCAGGCTCATCTTGCATATCCCAAGATGAAAGGATGTCTGAATCCCCTGTGGAGACCACAGAGAAACACCTAGTTCCCCACCTCATCGCGACTGAAGGCCTCACATCCTTTGAAAACTCCAGAGATACGCGGAGATCAGTGCCTCCAATGGAGACGATGCCTGACTCATCGTGAAACTTGATAGGAGTCCCAGGATTCCTGTGGCACGTGGAAAGGGAGCCTAGGTCTCCCGCCTCAGCTGGAGAGGCGTCCCAGTTGCCCTGCCAAGCGTCGAGGAGAGTCCCGAGTTGTCCCTCGCAACTAGGTAGGAGTCCTGACGTCGCTGAACAAACACGTGGGTGGAAGGGCCATCCCCGTCGGAACTCGAGAATATACCCCAGGTTCCCGCCGCAACTCGAGAAAAAACATGAGACTTCCCCCTCGCCGGGAGATGAGGCCCGATTCCCCTGCACTGCGTGCAGAGCAATTCCCTGTTGCACATCACACAGCAAAGGAGCCTTGATTTCCTTGATGGCACCCCAGAGAAACCCCAAGAACACTGTTACAAGGCTAGAGGGATCCTGAGGTCACTGTAGCAACACGAAAGAGCTCCGTGGACCAAAAATCACCTCGAGATGAGAGGTTAGTCCCCGGCTTCGACTCCAGAGGAATACCACCTTACCACAAGCACCTCAAGAGGAGGCTTCTCTCAGCTCTAGGTATGTGAGAGGGACCCTGAATTTGTGGCCTCAAGTGGAATGGACACCGCGATGCCCTGACTCGAAATAAGGCCGGATATCCCTGCAGTGACTTGAATGCCGGCTCGTCTTGCATCTCGCATGAGGAAAGATGTCTGAATCCCCTGTGGAGACCACAGAGAAAGACCTAGTTACCCACCTCATCGCGACCAGAGGCCTCACATCCTTTCAAAACTCCAGAGGTACGCGGAGATCAGTGCCTCCAATGCAGACGATGCCTGACTCCTCGTGAAACTTGATAGGAGTTCCAGGATTCCTGTGGAACGTAGAAAGGGACCCTTGGTCTCCCGCCTCAGCTGCAGAGGCGTTCTAATTGCCCTGCCAAGCCTCGAGGAGAATCTAGAGTTGTCCCTCGCAACTAGGCAGGAGTCCTGACGTGGCTGAACAAACACGTGTGTGGAGGGGCATCCCCGACGTAACTCGAGAATATACCCCAGGTTCCCGCCGCAACTCGAGAAAAACCATGAGACTTCCCCCTCGCCGCGAGATGAGGCCAGATTCCCCTGCACTGCGTGCAGAGCAATTACGTGTTGCACATCACACAGGAAAGGAGCCTTGATTTCCTTGATGGCACTCCAGAGAAACCACAAGAACACTGTTTCAAGGATAGAGGGACCCTGAGGTCACTGTAGCAACACGAAAGAGCTTCGTGGACCAACAATCAACTCGAGATGAGAGGTTAATCCCTGGCTTCGACTCCAGAGGAATACCACCTTACCACAAGCACCTCAAGAGGAGGCTTCTCTCAGCTCTAGGTATGTGAGAGGGACCCTGAGTTTGCGGCCTCAAGTGGAATAGACACCGCGATGCTCTGATTCGAAATAAGGCCTGATATCCCTGCTGTGACTTGAATGCAGGCTCGTCTTGCATCTCCCAAGATGAAAGGATGTCTGAATCCCCTGTGGAGACCACAGAGAAAGACCTAGTTCCCTACCTCATTACGACCGGAGGCCTCACATCCTTTGAAAACTCCAGAGGTACGCGGAGATCAGTGCCTCCAAAGGAGACGATGCCTGACTCCTCGTGAAACTTGATAGGAGTCCCAGGATTGCTGTGGCACGTGGAAAGGGACACTTGGTCTACCGCCTCAGCTGGACAGGCGTCCCAATTGCCCTGCCAAGCCTCGAGGAGAATCCTGAGTGGTCCCTCGCAACTAGGCAGGAGTCCTGACGTCGCTCAACAAACACGTGGGTGGAAGGGCCATCCCCGTCGTAACTCGAGAATATACCCCAGGTTCCCGCCGCAACTCGAGAAAAACCATGAGACTTCCCCCTCGCCGCGAGATGAGGCCCGATTCCCCTGCACTGCGTGCAGAGCAATTCCGTGTTGCACATCACACATGAAAGGAGCCTTGATTTCCTTGATGGCACTCCAGAGAAACCCCAGAACACTCTTTCAAGGCTAGAGGGATCCTGAGGTCACTGTAGCAACACGAAAGAGCTCCGTGGACCAAGAATCAACTCCAGATGAGAGGTTAGTCCCTGGCTTCGACTCCAGACGAATACCACCTTACCACAAGCACCTCAAGAGGAGGCTTCTCTCAGCTCTAGGTATGTGAGAGGGACCCTGAGTTTCCGGCCTCAAGTGGAATGGACACCGCGATGCCCTGACTCGAAATAAGGCCGGATATCCCTGCAGTGACTTGAATGCAGGCTCGTCTTGCATCTCCCAAGACGAAAGGATGTCTGAATCCCCTGTGGAGACTACAGAGAAAGACCTAGTTCCCCACCTCATCGCGACCGGAGGCCTCACATCCTTTGAAAACTCCAGAGGTACCCGGAGGTCAGTGCCTCCAAAGGAGACGATGTCTGACTCCTCGTGAAACTTGATAGGAGTCCCAGGATTCCTGTGGCACGTGGAAAGGAACCCTTGGTCTCTCGCCTCAGCTGGAGAGGCGTCCCAATTGCCCTACCAAGCCTCGAGGAGAATCCCGAGTTGTCCATCGCAACTAGGCAGGAGTCCTGATGTGGCTGGACAAACACGTGGGTGGAAGGGCCATCCCCGTCGTAACTCGAGAATATAACCCAGGTTCCAGCCGCAACTCGAGAAAAACCATGAGACTTCCCCCTCGCCGCGAGATGAGGCCCGATTCCCCTGCACTGCGTGCAGAGCAATTCAGTGTTGCACATCACACATGAAAGGAGCCTTGATTTCCTTGATGGCACTCCAGAGAAACCCCAAGAGCACTCTTTCAAGGCTAAAGGGATCCTGAGGTCACTGTAGCAACACGAAAGAGCTCCGTGGACCACAAATCAACTCGAGATGAGAGGTTAGTCCATGGCTTCGACTCCAGAGTAATACCACCTTACCACAAGCACTTCAAGAGGAGGCTTCTCTCAGCTCAAGGTATGTGAGAGGAACCCTGAGTTTGCAGCCTCAAGTGGAATGGAGACCGCGATGCCCTGACTCGAAATAAGGCCGGATATCCCTGCAGTGACTTGAATGCAGGCTCGTCTTGCATCTCCCATGGCGAAAGTATATCTGAATCCCCTGTGGAGACGACAGAGAAAGACCTAGTTCCCGACCTCATCGCGACCGGAGGCCTCACATCCTTTGAAAACTCCAGAGGTACGCGGAGATCAGTGCCTCCAAAGGAGACGATGCCTGCCACCTCGTGAAACTTGATAAGAGTCCCAGGATTCCTGTGGCACATGGAAAGGGACCCTTGGTCTCCCGCCTCAGCTGGAGAGGCGTCCCAATTGCCCTGCCAAGCCTCGAGGTGAATCCCGAGTTGTCCCTCGCAAACTGGCAGGAGTCCTGACGTCGCTGAACAAACACGTGTGTGGAAGGGCCATCCCCGTCGTAACTCGAGAATATACCCCAGGTTCCCGCAGCAACTCGAGAAAAACCATGAGACTTCCCCCTCGCCGCGAGATGAGTCCCGATTAACCTGCACTCCGTGCAGAGCAATTCCGTGTTGCACATCACACATGAAAGGAGCCTTGGTTTCCTTGATGGCACTCCAGAGAAACCCCAAGAACACTGTTTCAAGGCTAGAGGGATCCTGAGGTCACTGTAGCAACACGAAAGAACTCCGTGGACCAAAATTCAACTCGAGATGAGAGGTTAGTCCCTGGCTTCGACTCCAGAGGAATAACACCTTACCACAAGCACCTCAAGAGGAGGCGTCTCTCAGCTCTAGGTATGTGAGAGGGACCCAGAGTTTGCGTCCTCAAGTGGAATGGACACCGCAATGCCCTGACGCGAAATAAGGCCGGATATCCCAGCAGTGACTTGAATGCAGGCTCGTCTTGCATCTCCCATGATGAACGGATGTCTGAATCCCCTGGGGAGACCACATAGAAAGACCTAGATCCCCACCTCATCGCGACCGGAGGCCTCACATCCTTTGAAAACTCCAGAGGTACGCGGAGATCAGTGCCTCCAAAGGAGACGATGCCTGACTCCTCGTGAAACTTGATAGGAGTCCCAGGATTCCTGAGGCACGTGGAAAGGAACCCTTGGTCTCCCGCCTCAGCTGGAGAGGCGTCCCAATTGCCCTGCCAAGCCTCGAGGAGAATCCCGTGTTGTGCCTCGCAACTAGGCAGGAGTCCTGACGTCGCTGAACAAACACGTGGGTGGAAGGGCCATCCCCGTCGTAACTCGAGAATATACCCCAGGTTCCCGCAGCAACTCGAGAAAAACCATGAGACTTCCCCCTCGCCGCGAGATGAGGCCCGATTCCCCTGCACTGCGTGCAGAGCAATTCCGTGTTGCACATCACACATGAAAGGAGCCTTGATTTCCTTGATGGCACTCCAGAGAAACCCCAAGAACACTGTTTCAAGGTTGAGGGATCCTGAGTTCACTGTAGCAACACGAAAGAGCTCTGTGGACCAAAAATCAACTCGAGATGAGAGTTTAGTCCCTGGCTTCGACTCCAGAGGAACACCACCTTACCATAAGCACCTCAAGAGGAGGCTTCTCTCAGCTCTATGTATGTGAGAGGGACCCTGAGTTTCCGGCCTCAAGTGGAATGGAGACCGCGATGCCCTGACTCGAAATCAGGCCGGATATCCCTGCAGTGACTTGAATGCAGGCTCGTCTTGCATCTCCCAAGACGAAAGGATGTCTGAATCCCCTGTGGAGACCACAGAGAAAGACCTAGTTCCCCACCTCATCGCGACCGTAGGCCTCACATCCTTTGAAAACTCCAGAGGTACGCGGAGATCAGTGCCTCCAAAGGAGACGATGCCTGACTCCTCGTGAAACTTGATAGGAGTCCCAGGATTCCTGTGGCACGTGGAAAGGGACCCTTGGTCTCCCGCCTCAGCTGGAGAGGCGTCCCAATTGCCCTGCCAAGCCTCGAGGAGAATCCCGAGTTGTCCCTCGCAACTAGGCAGGAGTCCTGACGTGGCTGAACAAACACGTGGGTGGAAGGGCCATCCCCGTCGTAACTCGAAAATATACCCCAGGTTCCCATCGCAACTCGAGAAAAACCATGAGACTTCCCCCTCGACGCAAAATAAGGCCCGATACCCTGCACTGCGTGCAGAGCAATTCCGTATTGCACATCACACATGAAAGGAGCCTTGATTTCCTTGATGGCACTCCACAGAAACCCCAAGAACACTGTTTCAAGGCTAGAGGGATCCTGAGGTCACTGTAGCAACAGGAATGAGCTCCGTGGACCAACAATCAACTCGAGATGAGAGGTTAGTCCCTGGTTTCGACTCCAGAGGAATACCACCTTACCACAAGCACCTCAAGAGGAGGCTTCTCTCAGCTCTAGCTATGTGCTGAGTTTACGGCCTCAAGTGGAATGGACACCGCGATGCCCTGACTCGAAATAAGGTCGGATATCCCTGCAGTGACTTGAATGCAGGCTCGTCTTGCATCTCCCAAGACGAAAGGATGTCTGAATCCCCTGTGGAGACCACAGAAAAAGACCTAGTTCCCCACTTCATCGCGACCGGAGGCCTCACATCCATTGAAAACTCCAGAGGTACGCGGAGATCAGTGCCTCCAAAGGAGACGATGCCTGACTCCTCGTGAAACTTGATAGGAGTCCCAGGATTACTGTGGCACGTGGAAAGGGACCCTTGGTCTTCCGCCTCAGCTGGAGAGGCGTCCCAATTGCCCTGCCAAGCCTCGAGGAGAATCCCGAGTTGTCCCTCGCAACTAGGCAGGAGTCCTGACGTCGCTGAACAAACACGTGGGTGCAAGGGCCATCCCCGTCATAACTCGAGAATATACCCCAGGTTCCCGCCGCAACTCGAGAAAAACCATGAGACTTCCCCCTCGCCGCGAGATGAGGCCCGATTCCGCTGCACTGCGTGCAGAGCAATCCGTGTTGCACATCACACATGAAAGGAGCCTTGATTTCCTTGATGGCACTCCAGGGAAACCCCAAGAACACTGTTTCAAGACTAGAGGGATCCTGAGGTCACTGTAGCAACACGAAAGTACTCCGTGGACGAAAAATCAACTCGAGATGAGAGGTTAGTCCCTGGCTTCGACTCCAGAGGAATACCACCTTACCACAAGCACCTCAAGAGGAGTCTTCTCTCAGCTTTAGGTATGTGAGAGGTACCCTGAGTTTGCGGCCTCAAGTGGAATGGACACCGCGATGCCCTGACTCGAAATAAGGCGAGATATCTCTGCAGTGAATTGAATGCCGGCTCGTCTTGCATCTCCCAAGAAGAAAGGATGTTTGAATCCCCTGTGGAGACCACAGAGAAAGACCTAGTTCCTCACCTCATCGCGACAGGAGGCCTCACATCCTTTGAAAACTCCAGAGGTACGCGGAGATCAGTTCCTCCTAAAGGGATGATGCCTGACTTCTCGTGAAACTTGATAGGAGTCCCAAGTTTGCTCTGGCACGTGGAAAGGGACCCTTGGTCTCCCGCCTCAGCTGGAGAGGCGTCCCAATTGCCCTGCCAAGCCTCGAGGAGAATCCCGAGTTGTCCCTCGCAACTAGGCAGGAGTCCTGACGTCCCTGAAAAAACACGTGTGTGGAAGGGCCATCCCCGTCGTAACTCAAGAATATACCCCAGGTTCCCATCGCAACTCGAGAAAAACCATGAGACTTCCCCCTCGCCGCAAAATGAGGCCCGATACCCGGCACTGAGAGCAGAGCAATTCCGTGTTGCACATCACACATGAAAGGAGCCTTGATTTCCTTGATGGCACTCCAGAGAAACTCCAAGAACACTGTTTCAAGGCTAGAGGGATCCTGAGGTCACTGTTCCAACATGAAAGAGCTCCGTGGACAAAAATTCAACTCGAGATGAGAGGTTAGTCCCTGGCTTCGACTCCAGAGGAATAACACCTTACCACAAGCACCTCAAGAGGAGGCTTCTCTCAGCTCTAAGTATGTGAGAGGGACCCTGAGTTTGCGGCCTCAAGTGGAATGGACACCGCGATGCCCTGACTCTAAATAAGGCCGGATATCCCTGCAGTGACTTCAATGCAGGCTCGTCTTGCATCTCCCAAGACGAAAGGATGTTTGAATCCCCTGTGGAGACCACAGAGAAACACCTAGTTCCCCACCTCATCGCAACCGGAGGGCTCAAATCCTTTGAAAACTCCAGAGGTATGCACATCTCAGTGCCTCCAAAGGAGACGATGCCTGACTCCTCGTGAAACTTGATAGGAGTCCCAGGATTCCTGTGGCACGTGGTAAGGGACACTTGGTGTCCCGCCTCAGCTGGAGAGGCGTCTCAATTGCCCTGCCAAGCCTCGAGGAGAATCCCGAGTTGTCCCTCGCAACTAGGCAGGAGTACTCACTTGGCTGAACAAACACGTGTGTGGAAGTGCCATCCCCGTCGTAACTCGAGAATATACCCCAGGTTCCCGACGCAACTCGAGAAAAACCATGAGACTTCCCCCTCGACGCGAGATGAGGCCCGATTCCCCTGCACTGCATGCAGAGCAATTCCGTGTTGCACATCACACACGAAAGGAACCTTGATTTCCTTGATGGCACTCCAGAGAAACCTCAAGAACACTGTTTCAAGGCTAGAGGGATCCTGAGGTCACTGTAGCAACACGAAAGAGCTCTGTGGACCAAAAATCAACTCGAGATGAGAGGTTAGTCCCTGGCTTCGACTCCAGAGGAATACCACCTTACCCCAAGCACCTCAAGAGGAGGCTTCTCTCAGCTCTAGGTATGTGAGAGGGACCCTGAGTTTGCGGCCTCAAGTGGAATGGACACCGCGATGCCCTGACTCGAAATAAGGCCGGATATCCCTGCAGTGACTTGAATGCAGGCTCGTCTTGCATATCCCGAGATGAAAGGATGTCTGAATCCCCTGTGGAGACCACAGAGAAACACCTAGTTCCCCACCTCATCGCGACTGGAGGCCTCACATCCTTTGAAAACTCCAGAGAAACGCGGAGATCAGTGCCTCCAATGGAGATGATGCCTGACTCCTCGTGAAACTTGATAGGAGTCCCAGGATTCCTGTGGCACGTGGAAAGGGAGCCTAGGTCTCCCGCCTCAGCTGGAGAGGCGTTCCAGTTGCCCTGCCAAGCCTCGAGGAGAGTCCCGAGTTGTCCCTCGCAACTAGGTAGGAGTCCTGACGTCGCTGAACAAACACGTGGGTGGAAGGGCCATCCCCGTCGGAACTCGAGAATATACCCCAGGTTCCCGCCGCAACTCGAGAAAAACCATGAGACTTCCCCCTCGCCGGGAGATGAGGCCCGATTCCCCTGCACTGCGTGCAGAGCAATTCCCTGTTGCACATCACACAGGAAAGGAGCCTTGATTTCCTTGATGGCACCCCAGAGAAACCCCAAGAACACTGTTACAAGGCTAGAGGGATCCTGAAGTCACTGTAGCAACACGAAAGAGCTCCGTGGACCAAAAATCACCTCGAGATGAGAGGTTAGTCCCCGGCTTCGACTCCAGAGGAATACCACCTTACCACAAGCATCTCAAGAGGAGGCTTCTCTCAGCTCTAGGTATGTGAGAGGGACCCTGAATTTGTGGCCTCAAGTGGAATGGACACCGCGATGCCCTGACTCGAAATAAGGCCGGATATCCCTGCAGTGACTTGAATGCAGGCTCGTCTTGCATCTCGCATGAGGAAAGATGTCTGAATCCCCTGTGGAGACCACAGAGAAAGACCTAGTTACCCACCTCATCGCGACCAGAGGCCTCACATCCTTTCAAAACTCCAGAGGTACGCGGAGATCAGTGCCTCCAATGCAGACGATGCCTGACTCCTCGTGAAACTTGATAGGAGTTCCAGGATTCCTGTGGAACGTGGAAAGGGACCCTTGGTCTCCCGCCTCAGCTGCAGAGGCGTTCTAATTGCCCTGCCAAGCCTCGAGGAGAATCTAGAGTTGTCCCTCGCAACTAGGCAGGAGTTCTGACGTGGCTGAACAAACACGTGTGTGGAGGGGTATCCCCGACGTAACTCGAGAATATACCCCAGGTTCCCGCCGCAACTCGAGAAAAACCATGAGACTTCCCCCTCGCCGCGAGATGAGGCCAGATTCCCCTGCACTGCGTGCAGAGCAATTACGTGTTGCACATCACACAGGAAAGGAGCCTTGATTTCCTTGATGGCACTCCAGAGAAACCGCAAGAACACTGTTTCAAGGATAGAGGGATCCTGAGGTCACTGTAGCAACACGAAAGAGCTTCGTGGACCAAGAATCAACTCGAGATGAGAGGTTAATCCCTGGCTTCGACTCCAGAGGAATACCACCTTACCACAAGCACCTCAAGAGGAGGCTTCTCTCAGCTCTAGGTATGTGAGAGGGACCCTGAGTTTGCGGCCTCAAGTGGAAAGGACACCGCGATGCTCTGATTCGAAATAAGGCCTGATATCCCTGCTGTGACTTGAATGCAGGCTCGTCTTGCATCTCCCAAGATGAAAGGATGTCTGAATCCCCTGTGGAGACCACAGAGAAAGACCTAGTTCCCCACCTCATTACGACCGGAGGCCTCACATCCTTTGAAAACTCCAGAGGTACGCGGAGATCAGTGCCTCCAAAGGAGACGATGCCTGACTCCTCGTGAAACTTGATAGGAGTCCCAGGATTCCTGTGGCACGTGGAAAGGGACCCTTGGTCTCCCGCCTCAGCTGGAGAGGCGTCCCAATTGCCCTGCCAAGCCTCGAGGAGAATCCCGAGTTGTCCCTCGCAACTAGGCAGGAGTCCTGACGTGGCTGAACAAACACGTGGGTGGAAGGGCCATCCCCGTCGTAACTCGAAAATATACCCCAGGTTCCCATCGCAACTCGAGAAAAACCATGAGACTTCCCCCTCGACGCAAAATAAGGCCCGATACCCTGCACTGCGTGCAGAGCAATTCCGTATTGCACATCACACATGAAAGGAGCCTTGATTTCCTTGATGGCACTCCACAGAAACCCCAAGAACACTGTTTCAAGGCTAGAGGGATCCTGAGGTCACTGTAGCAACAGGAATGAGCTCCGTGGACCAACAATCAACTCGAGATGAGAGGTTAGTCCCTGGTTTCGACTCCAGAGGAATACCACCTTACCACAAGCACCTCAAGAGGAGGCTTCTCTCAGCTCTAGCTATGTGCTGAGTTTACGACCTCAAGTGGAATGGACACCGCGATGCCCTGACTCGAAATAAGGTCGGATATCCCTGCAGTGACTTGAATGCAGGCCCGTCTTGCATCTCCCAAGACGAAAGGATGTCTGAATCCCCTGTGGAGACCACAGAAAAAGACCTAGTTCCCCACTTCATCGCGACCGGAGGCCTCACATCCTTTGAAAACTCCAGAGGTACGCGGAGATCAGTGCCTCCAAAGGAGACGATGCCTGACTCCTCGTGAAACTTGATAGGAGTCCCAGGATTACTGTGGCACGTGGAAAGGGACCCTTGGTCTTCCGCCTCAGCTGGAGAGGCGTCCCAATTGCCCTGCCAAGCCTCGAGGAGAATCCCGAGTTGTCCCTCGCAACTAGGCAGGAGTCCTGACGTCGCTGAACAAACACGTGGGTGCAAGGGCCATCCCCGTCATAACTCGAGAATACACCCCAGGTTCCCGCCGCAACTCGAGAAAAACCATGAGACTTCCCCCTCGCCACGAGATGAGGCCCGATTCCCCTGCACTGCGTGCAGAGCAATCCGTGTTGCACATCACACATGAAAGGAGCCTTGATTTCCTTGATGGCACTCCAGGGAAACCCCAAGAACACTGTTTCAAGACTAGAGGGATCCTGAGGTCACTGTAGCAACACGAAAGTACTCCGTGGACGAAAAATCAACTCGAGATGAGAGGTTAGTCCCTGGCTTCGACTCCAGAGGAATACCACCTTACCACAAGCACCTCAAGAGGAGTCTTCTCTCAGCTTTAGGTATGTGAGAGGTACCCTGAGTTTGCGGCCTCAAGTGGAATGGACACCGCGATGCCCTGACTCGAAATAAGGCGAGATATCTCTGCAGTGAATTGAATGCCGGCTCGTCTTGCATCTCCCAAGAAGAAAGGATGTTTGAATCCCCTGTGGAGACCACAGAGAAAGACCTAGTTCCTCACCTCATCGCGACAGGAGGCCTCACATCCTTTGAAAATTCCAGAGGTACGCGGAGATCAGTTCCTCCTAAAGGGATGATGCCTGACTTCTCGTGAAACTTGATAGGAGTCCCAAGTTTGCTCTGGCACGTGGAAAGGGACCCTTGGTCTCCCGCCTCAGCTGGAGAGGCGTCCCAATTGCCCTGCCAAGCCTCGAGGAGTATCCCGAGTTGTCCCTCGCAACTAGGCAGGAGTCCTGACGTCCCTGAAAAAACACGTGTGTGGAAGGGCCATCCCCGTCGTAACTCAAGAATATACCCCAGGTTCCCATCGCAACTCGAGAAAAACCATGAGACTTCCCCCTCGCCGCAAAATGAGGCCCGATACCCGGCACTGAGAGCAGAGCAATTCCGTGTTGCACATCACCATGAAAGGAGCCTTGATTTCCTTGATGGCACTCCAGAGAAACTCCAAGAACACTGTTTCAAGGCTAGAGGGATCCTGAGGTCACTGTCGCAACATGAAAGAGCTCCGTGGACCAAAATTCAACTCGAGATGAGAGGTTAGTCCCTGGCTTCGACTCCAGAGGAATAACACCTTACCACAAGCACCTCAAGAGGAGGCTTCTCTCAGCTCTAAGTATGTGAGAGGGACCCTGAGTTTGCGGCCTCAAGTGGAATGGACACCGCGATGCCCTGACTCTAAATAAGGCCGGATATCCCTGCAGTGACTTCAATGCAGGCTCGTCTTGCATCTCCCAAGACGAAAGGATGTTTGAATCCCCTGTGGAGACCACAGAGAAACACCTAGTTCCCCACCTCATCGCAACCGGAGGGCTCAAATCCTTTGAAAACTCCAGAGGTATGCACATCTCAGTGCGTCCAAAGGAGACGATGCCTGACTCCTCGTGAAACTTGATAGGAGTCCCAGGATTCCTGTGGCACGTGGTAAGGGACACTTGGTGTCCCGCCTCAGCTGGAGAGGCGTCCCAATTGCCCTGCCAAGCCTCGAGGAGAATCCCGAGTTGTCCCTCGCAACTAGGCAGGAGTCCTGACGTCGCTGAACAAAAACGAGGGTGGAAGGGCTATCCCCGTCGTAACTCGAGAGTATACCCCAGGTTCCCACCGCAATTCGAGAAAACCATGAGACTTCCCCGTCGGCGCAAAATGAGGCCCGATACTCTGCACTGCATGCAGAGCAATTCCGTGTTGCACATCACACATGAAAGGAGCCTTGATTTCCTTGATGGCACTGCAGAGAAACCCCAAGAACACTGTTTCAAGGCTAGAGGGATCCTGAGGTCACTGTAGCAACACGAAAGAGCTCCGTGGACCAAAAATCAACTCGAGATGAGAGGTTAGTCCCTGGCTTCGACTCCAGAGGAATACCACCTTACCACACGCACCTCAAGAGGAGGCTTTTCGCAGCTTTAGGTATGTGAGAGGGACCCTGATTTTGCGGCCTCAAGTGGAATGGACACCGCGATGCCCTGACTCGAAATAAGGCCGGATATCCCTGCAGTCACTTGAATGCAGGCTCTTCTTGCATCTCCCGAGATGAAAGGATGTCTGAATCCCCTGTGGAGACCACAGAGAAAGACCTAGTTCCCCACCTCATCAATACCGGAGGCCTCACATCCTTTGAAAACTCCAGAGGTACGCGGAGATCTGTGCCTCCAAAGGAGACGATGCCTGACTCCTCGTGAAACTTGATAGGAGTCCCAGGATTCCTGTGGCACATGGAAAGGGACCCTTGGTCTCCCGCCTCAGCTGGAGAGGCGTCCCAATTGCCCTGCCAAGCCTCGAGGAGAATCCCGAGTTGTCCCTCGCAACTAGGCAGGAGTCCTGACGTCGCTGAAGAAACACGTGGGTGGAAGGGCCATCCCCGTCGTAACTCGAGAATATACCCCAGGTTCCCGCCGCAACTCGAGAAAAACCATGAGACTTCCCCCTCGCCGCGAGATGAGGCCCGATTCCCCTGCACTGCGTGCAGAGCAATCCCGTGTTGCACATCACACATGAAAGGAGCCTTGATTTCCTTGATGGCACTCCAGAGAAACCCCAAGAACACTGTTTCAAGGCTAGAGGGATCCTGAGGTCACTGTAGCAACACTAAAGAGCTCCGTGGACCAAAAATCAACTCAAGATGAGAGGTTAGTCCCTGGCTTCGACTCCAGAGGAATAACACCTTACCACAAGCACCTCAAGAGGAGGCTTCTCTCAGCTCTAGGTATGTGAGTGGTACCCTGAGTTTGTGGCCTCAAGTGGAATGGACACCGCGATGCCCTGACTCGAAATAAGGCCGGTTATCCCTGCAGTGACTTGAATTCAGGCTCGTCTTGCATCTCCCAAGACGAAAGGATGTCTGAATCCCCTGTGGAGACCACAGAGAAAGACCTAGTTCCCCACCTCATCGCGACCGGAGGCCTCACATCATTTGAAAACTCCAGAGGTACGCGGAGATCAGTGCCTCCAAAGGAGACGATGCCTGACTCCTCGTGAAACTTGATAGGAGTCCCAGGATTCCTGTGGCACGTGGAAAGGGACACTTGGTCTCCCGCCTCAGCTGGAGAGGCGTCCCAATTGCCCTGCCAAGCCTCGAGGAGAATCCCGAGTTGTCCCTTGCAACTAGGCAGGAGTCCTGACGTCGCTGAACAAACACGTGGGTGGAAGGGCCATCCCCGTTGTAACTCGGGAATATACCCCAGGTTAACGCCGCAACTCGAGAAAAACCATGAGGCTTCCCCCTCGCTGTGAGTTGAGGCCCGATTCCCCTGTACTGCATGCAGAGCAACTCCGTGTTGCACATCACACATGAAAGGAGCCTTGATTTCCTTGACGGCACTCCAGAGAAACCCCAAGAACACTGTTTCAAGGCTAGAGGGATCCTGAGGTCACTGTAGCAACACGAAAGAGCTCAGTGGACCAAGAATCAACTCGAGATGAGAGGTTAGTCCCTGGCTTGGACTCCAGAGGAATACCACCTTCCCACAAGCACCTCAAGAGGAGGCTTCTCTCAGCTCTTGGTATGTGAGAGGTACCCTGAGTTAGCGGCCTCAAGTGGAATGGACACTGCGATGCCCTGACGCGAAATAAGGCCGGATATCCCTGCAGTGACTTGAATGCAGGCTTGTCTTGCATCTCCCAAGACGAAAGGATGTCTGAATCCCCTGTGTAGACCACAGAGAAAGACCTATTTCCCCACCTCATCAAACCGGAGGCCTCACATCCTTTGAAAACTCCAGAGGTACGCGGAGATCAGTGCCTCCAAAGGAGACGATGCCTGACTTCTCGTGAATCTTGATAGGAGTCCCAGGATTCCTGTGGCACGCGGAAAGGGACCCTTGGTCTCCCGCCTCAGCTGGAGAGGCGTCCCAATTGCCCTGCCAAGCCTCGAGGAGAATCCCGAGTTGTCCCTCCCAACTAGGCAGGAGTCCTGACGTCGCTGAACAAACACGTGGGTGGAAGGGCCATCCCCGTCGTAACTCGAGAATATACCACAGGTTCCCGCCGCAACTCGAGAAAAACCATGAGACTTCCCCCTCGCCTTGAGATGAGGCCCAATTCCCCTGCACTGCGTGCAGAGCAATTCCGTGTTGCACATCACACATGACAGGAGCCTTGATTTCCTTGATGGCACTCCAGAGAAACCCCAAGAACACTGTTTCAAGGCTAGAGGGATCCTGAGGTCACTGTAGCAACACGAAAGAGCTCTGTGGACCAAAAATCAACTCGAGATGAGAGGTTAGTCCCTGGCTTCGACTCCAGAGGAATACCACCTTACCACATGCACCTCAAGAGGAGGCTTCTCTCAGCTCTAGGTATGTGAGAGGGACCCTGAGTTTCCGGCCTCAAGTGGAATGGACACCGCGATGCCCTGACTCGAAATCAGGCCGGATATCCCTGCAGTGACTTGAATGCAGGCTCGTCTTGCATCTCCCAAGACGAAAGGATGTCTGAATCCCCTGTGGAGACAACAGAGAAAGACCTATTTCCCCACCTCATCGCGACCGGAGGCCTCACATCCTTTGAAAACTCCAGAGGTACGCGGAGATCAGTGCCTCCAAAGGAGACGATGCCTGACTCCTCGTGAAACTTGATAGGAGTCCCAGGATTCCTGTGGCACGTGGAAAGGGACCCTTGGTCTCCCGCCTCAGCTGGAGAGCCATCCCAATTGCCCTGCCAAGCCTCGAGGAGAATCCCGAGTTGTCCCTCGCAACTAGGCAGGAGTCCTGACGTCGCTGAACAAACACGTGGGTGGAAGGGCCATCCCCGTCGTAACTCGAGAATATACCCCAGGTTCCCGCCGCAACTCGAGAAAAACCATGAGACTTCCCCCTCGCCGCGAGATGAGGCCCGATTCCCCTGCACTGCGTGCTGAGAAATTCAGTGTTGCACATCACACATGAAAGGAGCCTTGATTTCCTTGATGGCACTCCAGAGAAAACCCAGGAACACTGTTTCAAGGCTAGAGGGATCCTGAGGTCACTGTAGCAACACAAAAAATCTCCGTGGACCAAAAATCATCTCGAGATGAGAGGTTAGTCCCTGGCTTCAACTCTAGAGGAATACCACCTTACCACAAGCACCACAAGAGGAGGCTTCTCTCAGCTCTAGCAATGTGAGACGGACCCTGAGTTTGCGGCCTCAAGTGGAATGGACACCGCGATGCCCTGACTCAAAATACGGCCGGATATCCCTGCAGTGACTTGAATGCAGGCTCGTCTTGCATCTCCCAAGATGTAAGGATGTCTGAATCCCCTGTGGAGACCACAGAAAAAGACCTAGTTCCCCACCTCATCGCGACCGGAGGCCTCACATCCTTTGAAAACTCCAGAGGTACGCGGAGATCAGTGCCTCCAAAGGAGACGATGCCTGACTCCTCGTGAAACTTGATAGGAGTCCCAGGATTCCTGTGGCACGTGGAAAGGGACCCTTGGGTTCCCACCTCAGCTGGAGAGGCGTCCCAATTGCCCTGCCAAGCCTCGAGGAGAATCCCGAGTTGTCCCTCGCAACTAGGCAGGAGTCCTGACGTCGCTGAACAAACATGTGTGTGGAAGGGCCATCCCCTTCGTAACTCGAGAATATACCCCAGGTTCCCGCCGCAACTCGAGAAAAACCATGAGACTTCCCCCTCGCCGCGAGATGAGTCCCGATTCCCCTGCACTGCGTGCAGAGCAATTTCGTGTTGCACATCACACAGGAAAGGAGCCTTGATTTCCTTGGTGGCACTCCAGAGAAACCCCAAGAACACTGTTTCAAGGCTAGAGGGATCCTGAGGTCACTGTAGCAACACGAAAGAGCTCCGTGGACCAAAAATCAACTCGAGATGAGAGGTTAGTCCCTGGCTTCGACTCCAAAGGAATACCACCTTACCACAAGCACCTCAAGAGGAGGCTTCTCTCAGCTCTAGGTATGTGAGAGGGACCCTGAGTTTGCGGCCTCAAGTGGAATGGACACCGCAATGCCCTGACTCGAAATAAGGCCGGATATCCCTGCAGTGACTTGAATGCAGGCTCGTCTTGCATCTCCCAAGACGAAAGGATGTCTGAATCCCCTGTGTAGACCACAGAGAAAAACCTATTTCCCCACCTCATCGCGACCGGAGTCCTCACATCCTTTGAAAACTCCAGAGGTACGCAGAGATCAGTGCCTCCAAAGGAGACGATGCCTGACTCCTCGTGAAACTTGATAGGAGTCCCAGGATTCCTGTGCACGTGGAAAGGGACCCTTGGTCTCCCGCCTCAGCTGCAGAGGCGTCCCAATTGCCCTGCCAAGCCTCGAGGAAAATCCCGAGTTGTCCCTCGCAACTAGGCAGGAGTCCTGCCGTCGCTGACCAAAGACGTGGTTGGAAGCGCCATCCCCGTCGTAACTTGAGAATATACCCCATTTCCCGCCGCAACTCCAGAAAAACCATGAGACTTCCCCCTTGCCGCGATATGAGGCCCGATTCCCCTGCACTGTGTGCAGAGCAATTCCGTGTTGCACATCACACATGAAAGGAGCCTTGATTTCCTTGATGGCACTCCAGAGAAAACCCAAGAACACTGTTTCAAGGCTAGAGGGATCCTGAGGTCACTGTAGCAACACGAAAGAGCTCCGTGGACCAAAAATCAACTCGAGATGAGAGGTTTGTCCCTGGCTTCGAATCCAGAGAAATACCACCTTACCACAAGCACCTCAAGAGGAAGCTTCTCTCAGCTCTACCTATGTGCTGAGTTTGCGGTCCCAAGTGGAATGGACACCGCGATGCCCTGACTCGAAATAAGGCCGGATATCCCTGCAGTGACTTGAATGCAGGCTCGTCTTGCATCTCCCAAGATGTAAGGATGTCTGAATCCCCTGTGGAGACCACAGAAAAAGACCTAGTTCCCCACCTCATCGCGACCGGAGGCCTCACGTCCTTTGAAAACTCCAGAGGTACGCGGAGATCAGTGCCTCCAAAGGAGACGATGCCTGACTCCTCGTGAAACTTGATAGGAGTCCCAGGATTCCTGTGCACGTGGAAAGGGACCCTTGGTCTCCCGCCTCAGCTGGAGAGGCGTCCCAATTGCCCTGCCAAGCCTCGAGGAGAATCCCGAGTTGTCCCACGCAACTAGGAAGGAGTCCTGACGTCGCTGAACAAACACGTGGGTGGAAGGGCCATCCCCGTCTTAACTCGAGAATACACCCCAGGTTCCCTCTGCAACTTGAGAAAAACCATGAGACTTCCCCCTCTCCGCGAGATGAGGCCCGATTCCCCTGCACTGCGTGCAGAGCAATTCCGTGTTGCACATCACACATGAAAGGAGCCTTGATTTCCTTGGTGGCACTCCAGAGAAACTCCAAGAACACTGTTTCAAGGCTAGAGGGATCCTGAGGTCACTGTAGCAACACGAAAGAGCGCCGTGGACCAAAAATCAACTCGAGATGAGAGGTTAGTCCCTGGCTTCGACTCCAGAGGAATACCACCTTACCACAAGCACCTCAAGAGGAGACTTCTCTCAGCTCTAGGTATGTGAGAGGGACCCTGAGTTTGCGGCCTCAAGTGGAATGGAAACCGCGATGCCCTGACTCGAAATAAGGCTGGATATCGCTGCAGTGACTTGAATGCAGGCTCGTCTTGCATCTCCCAAGACGAAAGGATGTCTGAATCCCCTGTGGAGACCACAGAGAAAGACCTAGTTCCCCACCTCATCGCGACCGGAGGCCTCACATCCTTTGAAAACTCCAGAGTTACACGGAGATCAGTGCCTCCAAAGGAGACGATGCCTGACTCCTCCTGAAACTTGATAGGAGTCCCAGGATTACTGTGGCACGTGGAAAGGGACCCTTGGTCTCCCGCCTCAGCTGGAGAGGCGTCCCAATTGCCCTGCGAAGCCTCGAGGAGAATCCCGAGTTGTCCCTCGCAACTAGGCAGGAGTCCTGCCGTCGCTGAACAAACACGTGGGTGGAAGGGCAATCCTCGTCGTAACTCGAGAATATACCCCAGGTTCCCGCCGCAACTCGAGAAAAACCATGAGACTTCCCCCTCGCCACGAGACGAGGCCCGATTCCCCTGCACTGCGTGCATAGCAATTCCGTGTTGCACATCACACATGAAAGGAGCCTTGATTTCCTTGATGGCACTCCAGAGAAACCCCAAGAACACTGTTTCAAGGCTAGAGGGATCCTGAGGTCACTGTAGCAACACGAAAGAGCTCCGTGGACCAACAATCAACTCGAGATGAGTGGTTAGTCCCTGGCTTCGACTCCAGAGGAATACCACCTTACCACAAGCACCTCTAGAGGAGGCTTCTCTCAGCTTTACCTATGTGCTGGGTTTGCGGTCTCAAGTGGAATGGACACCGCGATGCCCTGACTCGAAATAAGGCCGGATATCCCTGCAGTGACTTGAATGCAGGCTCGTCTTGCATCTCCCAAGATGAAAGGATGTCTGAATCCCCTGTGGAGACCACAGAGAAAGACCTAGTTCCCCACTTCATCGCGATCGGAGGCCTCACGTCCTTTGAAAACTCCAGAGGTACGCGGGGATCAGTGCCTCCAAAGGAGACGATGCCTGACTCCTCGTGAAACTTGATAGGAGTCCCAGGATTCCTGTGCACGTGGAAAGGGACCCTTGGTCTCCCGCCTCAGCTGGAGAGGCGTCCCAATTGCCCTGCCAAGCCTCGAGGAGAATCCCGAGTTGTCCCTCGCAACTAGGCAGGAGTCCTGATGTCGCTGAACAAACACGTGTGTGGAAGGGCCATCCCTGTCGTAACTCGAGAATATACCCCAGGTTCCCGCCACAACTCGAGAAAAAACATGAGACTTCCCCTTCGCCGCGAGATGAGGCCCGATTCCACTGCACTGTGTGCAGAGCAATTCCGTGTTGCACATCACACATGAAAGGAGCCTTGATTTCCTTGATGGCACTCCAGAGAAACCCCAAGAACACTGTTTCACGGCTAGAGGAATCCTGAGGTCACTGTAGCAACACGAAAGAGCTCCGTGGACCAAAAATCGACTCGAGATGAGAGGTTAGTCCCTGGCTTTGACTCCAGAGGAATACCACCTTACCACAAGCACCTCAAGAGGAGGCTTCTCTCAGCTCTAGGTATGTGAGAGGGACCCTGACTTTGCGGCCTCAAGTGGAATGGACACTGCGATTCCCTGACACAAAATAAGGTCGGATATCCCTGCAGTGACTTGAATGCAGGCTCGTCTTGCATCTGCCAAGATGAAAGGATGTCTGAATCCCCTGTGGAGACCACAGAGAAAGACCTAGTTCCCCACCTCATCGCGACCGGAGGCCTCACATCCTTTGAAAACTCCAGAGGTACGCGGAGATCAGTGCCTCCAAAGGAGACGATGCCTGACTCCTCCTGAAACTTGATAGGAGTCCCAGGATTCTTGTGGCACGTGTAAAGGGACCCTTGGTCTCCCGCCTCAGCTGGAGAGGCGTCCCAATTGCCCTGCCAAGCCTAGAGGAGAATCCGAGTTGTCCCTCGCAACTAGGCAGGAGTCCTGCAGTCGCTGAACAAACACGTGGGTGGAAGGGCCATCCCCGTCGTAACTCGAGATTATACCCCAGGTTCCCGCCGCAACTCGAGAAAAACCATGAGACTTCCCCCTCGCCGCGAGATGAGGCCCGATTTCCCTGCAATGCGTGCAGAGCAATTCCGTCTTGCACATCACACATGAAAGGAGCCTTGATTTCCTTGATGGCACTCCAGAGAAACCCCAAGAACACTGTTTCAAGGCTAGACGGATCCTGAGGTCACTGTAGCAACACGAAAGAGCTCCGTGGACCAAGAATCAACTCGAGATGAGAGGTTAGTCCCTGGCTTCGACTCCAGAGGAATACCACCTTACCACAAGCACCTGAAGAGGAGGCTTCTCTCAGCTCTAGGTATGTGAGAGGGACCCTGAGTTTGCGGCCTCAGGTGGAATGGACACTGCGATGCCCTGACGCGAAATAAGGCCAGATATCCCTGCAGTGACTTGAATGCAGGCTCGTCTTGCATCTCCCAAGACGAAAGGATGTCTGAATCCCCTGTGGAGACCACAGAAAAACACCTAGTTCCCCACCTCACCACGACCGGAGGCCTCACATCCTTTGAAAACTCCAGAGGTACGCGGAGATCAGTGCCTCCAAAGGAGACGATGCCTGACTCCTCGTGAAACTTGATAGGAGTCCCAGGATTCCTGTGGCACGTGGAAAGGGACCCTTGGTCTCCCGCCTCAGCTGGAGAGGCGTCCCAATTGCCCTGCCAAGCCTCGAGGAGAATCCCGAGTTGTCCCTCGCAACTAGGCAGGAGTCCTGACGTCGCTGAACAAACACGTGGGTGGAAGGGCCATCCCCGTCGTAACTCGAGAATATACCCCAGGTTCCCGCCGCAACTCGAGAAAAACCATGAGACTTCCCCCTCGCCACGAGATGAGGCCCGATTCCCCTGCACTGCGTGCAGAGCAATTCCGTGTTGCACATCACACATGAAAGGAGCCTTGATTTCCTTGATGGCACTCCAGAGAAACCCCAAGAACACTGTTTCAAGGCTAGAGGGTAACTGAGGTCACTGTAGCAACACGAAAGAGCTCCGTGGACCAAAAATCAACTCAAGATGAGAGGTTAGTCCCTGGCTTCGACTCCAGAGAAATACCACCTTACCACAAGCACCTCAAGAGGAGGCTTCTCTCAGCTCTAGGTATGTGAGAGGTACCCTGAGTTTGTGGCCTCAAGTGGAATGGACACCGCGATGCCCTGACTTGAAATAAGGCCGGATATCCCTTCAGTGACTTGAATTCAGGCTCGTCTTGCATCTCCCAAGACGAAAGGATGTCTGAATCCCCTGTGGAGACCACAGAGAAAGACCTAGTTCCCCACCTCATCGCGACCGGAGGCCTCACATCATTTGAAAATTCCAGAGGTACGCGGAGATCAGTGCCTCCAAAGGAGACGATGCCTGACTCCTCGTGAAACTTGATAGGAGTCCCAGGATTCCTGTGGCACGTGGAAAGGGACACTTGGTCTCCCGCCTCAGCTGGAGAGGCGTCCCAATTGCCCTGCCAAGCCTCGAGGAAAATCCCGAGTTGTCCCTCGCAACTAGGCAGGAGTCCTGCCGTCGCTGACCAAAGACGTGGTTGGAAGCGCCATCCCCGTCGTAACTTGAGAATATACCCCATTTCCCGCCGCAACTCCAGAAAAACCATGAGACTTCCCCCTTGCCGCGATATGAGGCCCGATTCCCCTGCACTGTGTGCAGAGCAATTCCGTGTTGCACATCACACATGAAAGGAGCCTTGATTTCCTTGATGGCACTCCAGAGAAAACCCAAGAACACTGTTTCAAGGCTAGAGGGATCCTGAGGTCACTGTAGCAACACGAAAGAGCTCCGTGGACCAAAAATCAACTCGAGATGAGAGGGTTGTCCCTGGCTTCGAATCCAGAGAAATACCACCTTACCACAAGCACCTCAAGAGGAAGCTTCTCTCAGCTCTACCTATGTGCTGAGTTTGCGGTCCCAAGTGGAATGGACACCGCGATGCCCTGACTCGAAATAAGGCCGGATATCCCTGCAGTGACTTGAATGCAGGCTCGTCTTGCATCTCCCAAGATGTAAGGATGTCTGAATCCCCTGTGGAGACCACAGAAAAAGACCTAGTTCCCCACCTCATCGCGACCGGAGGCCTCACGTCCTTTGAAAACTCCAGAGGTACGCGGAGATCAGTGCCTCCAAAGGAGACGATGCCTGACTCCTCGTGAAACTTGATAGGAGTCCCAGGATTCCTGTGGCACGTGGAAAGGGACCCTTGGGTTCCCACCTCAGCTGGAGAGGCGTCCCAATTGCCCTGCCAAGCCTCGAGGAGAATCCCGAGTTGTCCCTCGCAACTAGGCAGGAGTCCTGACGTCGCTGAACAAACATGTGTGTGGAAGGGCCATCCCCTTCGTAACTCGAGAATATACCCCAGGTTCCCGCCGCAACTCGAGAAAAACCATGAGACTTCCCCCTCGCCGCGAGATGAGTCCCGATTCCCCTGCACTGCGTGCAGAGCAATTTCGTGTTGCACATCACACAGGAAAGGAGCCTTGATTTCCTTGGTGGCACTCCAGAGAAACCCCAAGAACACTGTTTCAAGGCTAGAGGGATCCTGAGGTCACTGTAGCAACACGAAAGAGCTCCGTGGACCAAAAATCAACTCGAGATGAGAGGTTAGTCCCTGGCTTCGACTCCAAAGGAATACCACCTTACCACAAGCACCTCAAGAGGAGGCTTCTCTCAGCTCTAGGTATGTGAGAGGGACCCTGAGTTTGCGGCCTCAAGTGGAATGGACACCGCGATGCCCTGACTCGAAATAAGGCCGGATATCCCTGCAGTGACTTGAATGCAGGCTCGTCTTGCATCTCCCAAGACGAAAGGATGTCTGAATCACCTGTGTAGACCACAGAGAAAAACCTATTTCCCCACCTCATCGCGACCGGAGTCCTCACATCCTTTGAAAACTCCAGAGGTACGCAGAGATCAGTGCCTCCAAAGGAGACGATGCCTGACTCCTCGTGAAACTTGATAGGAGTCCCAGGATTCCTGTGCACGTGGAAAGGGACCCTTGGTCTCCCGCCTCAGCTGCAGAGGCGTCCCAATTGCCCTGCCAAGCCTCGAGGAAAATCCCGAGTTGTCCCTCGCAACTAGGCAGGAGTCCTGCCGTCGCTGACCAAAGACGTGGTTGGAAGCGCCATCCCCGTCGTAACTTGAGAATATACCCCATTTCCCGCCGCAACTCCAGAAAAACCATGAGACTTCCCCCTTGCCGCGATATGAGGCCCGATTCCACTGCACTGTGTGCAGAGCAATTCCGTGTTGCACATCACACATGAAAGGAGCCTTGATTTCCTTGATGGCACTCCAGAGAAAACCCAAGAACACTGTTTCAAGGCTAGAGGGATCCTGAGGTCACTGTAGCAACACGAAAGAGCTCCGTGGACCAAAAATCAACTCGAGATGAGAGGTTTGTCCCTGGCTTCGAATCCAGAGAAATACCACCTTACCACAAGCACCTCAAGAGGAAGCTTCTCTCAGCTCTACCTATGTGCTGAGTTTGCGGTCCCAAGTGGAATGGACACCGCGATGCCCTGACTCGAAATAAGGCCGGATATCCCTGCAGTGACTTGAATGCAGGCTCGTCTTGCATCTCCCAAGATGTAAGGATGTCTGAATCCCCTGTGGAGACCACAGAAAAAGACCTAGTTCCCCACCTCATCGCGACCGGAGGCCTCACGTCCTTTGAAAACTCCAGAGGTACGCGGAGATCAGTGCCTCCAAAGGAGACGATGCCTGACTCCTCGTGAAACTTGATAGGAGTCCCAGGATTCCTGTGCACGTGGAAAGGGACCCTTGGTCTCCCGCCTCAGCTGGAGAGGCGTCCCAATTGCCCTGCCAAGCCTCGAGGAGAATCCCGAGTTGTCCCACGCAACTAGGAAGGAGTCCTGACGTCGCTGAACAAACACGTGGGTGGAAGGGCCATCCCCGTCTTAACTCGAGAATACACCCCAGGTTCCCTCTGCAACTCGAGAAAAACCATGAGACTTCCCCCTCGCCACGAGACGAGGCCCGATTCCCCTGCACTGCGTGCACAGCAATTCCGTGTTGCACATCACACATGAAAGGAGCCTTGATTTCCTTGATGGCACTCCAGAGAAACCCCAAGAACACTGTTTCACGGCTAGAGGAATCCTGAGGTCACTGTAGCAACACGAAAGAGCTCCGTGGACCAAAAATCGACTCGAGATGAGAGGTTAGTCCCTGGCTTTGACTCCAGAGGAATACCACCTTACCACAAGCACCTCAAGAGGAGGCTTCTCTCAGCTCTAGGTATGTGAGAGGGACCCTGACTTTGCGGCCTCAAGTGGAATGGACACTGCGATTCCCTGACACAAAATAAGGTCGGATATCCCTGCAGTGACTTGAATGCAGGCTCGTCTTGCATCTCCCAAGATGAAAGGATGTCTGAATCCCCTGTGGAGACCACAGAGAAAGACCTAGTTCCCCACCTCATCGCGACCGGAGGCCTCACATCCTTTGAAAACTCCAGAGGTACGCGGAGATCAGTGCCTCCAAAGGAGACGATGCCTGACTCCTCCTGAAACTTGATAGGAGTCCCAGGATTCCTGTGGCACGTGGAAAGGGACCCTTGGTCTCCCGCCTCAGCTGGAGAGGCGTCCCAATTGCCCTGCCAAGCCTCGAGGAGAATCCCGAGTTGTCCCTCGCAACTAGGCAGGAGTCCTGACGTCGCTGGACAAACACGTGGATGGAAGGGCCATCCCCGTCGTAACTCGAGAATATACCCCAGGTTCCGGCCGCAACTCGAGAAAAACCATGAGACTTCCCTCTCGCCGCGAGATGAGGCCCGATTCCCCTGCACTGTGTGCAGAGCAATTCCGTGTTGCACATCACACATGAAAGGAGCCTTGATTTCCTTGATGGCACTCCAGAGAAACCTCAAGAACACTGTTTCAAGGCTAGAGGGATCCTGAGGTCACTGAAGCAACACGAAAGAGCTCCGTGGCCCAAAAATCAACTCGAGATGAGAGGTTAGTCCCTGGCTTCGACTCCAGAGGAATACCACCTTACCACAATCACCTCAAGAGGAGGCTTCTCTCAGCTCTATGTATGTGAGAGGGACCCTGTTTGCGGCCTCAAGTGGAATGGACACCGCGATGCCCTGACTCGAAATAAGGCCGGATATCCCTGCAGTGACTTGAATGCAGGCTCGTCTTTCATCTCCCAAGGCGAAAGGATGTCTGAATCCCCTGTGGAGAGCACAGAGAAAGACCTAGTTCCCCACCTCATCGCGACCGGAGGCCTCACATCCTTTGAAAACTCCAGAGGTACGTGGAGATCAGTGCCTCCAAAGGAGACGATGCCTGACTCCTCGTGAAATTAGATAGGAGTTCCAGGATTTCTGTGGCACGTGGAAAGGGACCCTTGGTCTCCCACCTCAGCTGGAGAGGCGTCCCAATTGCCCTGCCAAGCCTCGAGGAGAATCCCGAGTTGTCCCTTGCAACTAGGCAGGAGTCCTGACGTCGCTGAACAAACAAGTGGGTGGAAGGGCCATCCCCGTCGTAACTCGAGAATATACCCCAGGTTCCCGCCGCAACTCGAGAAAAACCATGAGACTTCCCCCTCGCCGCGAGATGAGGCCTGATTCCCCTGCACTGTGTGCAGAGCAATTCCGTGTGGCACATCACACATGAAAGGAGCCTTGATTTCCTTGATGGCACTCCAGAGAAACCCCAAGAACACTGTTTCAAGGCTAGAGGGATCCTGAGGTCACTGTAGCAACACGAAAGAGCTCCGTGGACCAAGAATCAACTCGAGATGAGAGGTTAGTCCCTGGCTTCGACTCCAGAGGAATACCACCTTACCACAAGCACCTGAAGAGGAGGCTTCGCTCAGCTCTAGGTATGTGAGAGGGACCCTGAGTTTGCGGCCTCAGGTGGAATGGACACTGCGATGCCCTGACGCGAAATAAGGCCAGATATCCCTGCAGTGACTTGAATGCAGGCTCGTCTTGCATCTCCCAAGACGAAAGGATGTCTGAATCCCCTGTGGAGACCACAGAAAAACACCTAGTTCCCCACCTCACCACGACCGGAGGCCTCACATCCTTTGAAAACTCCAGAGGTACGCGGAGATCAGTGCCTCCAAAGGAGACGATGCCTGACTCCTCGTGAAACTTGATAGGAGTCCCAGGATTCCTGTGGCACGTGGAAAGGGACCCTTGGTCTCCCGCCTCAGCTGGAGAGGCGTCCCAATTGCCCTGCCAAGCCTCGAGGAGAATCCCGAGTTGTCCCTCGCAACTAGGCAGGAGTCCTGACGTCGCTGAACAAACACGTGGGTGGAAGGGCCATCCCCGTCGTAACTCGAGAATATACCCCAGGTTCCCGCCGCAACTCGAGAAAAACCATGAGACTTCCCCCTCGCCACGAGATGAGGCCCGATTCCCCTGCACTGCGTGCAGAGCAATTCCGTGTTGCACATCACACATGAAAGGAGCCTTGATTTCCTTGATGGCACTCCAGAGAAACCCCAAGAACACTGTTTCAAGGCTAGAGGGTAACTGAGGTCACTGTAGCAACACGAAAGAGCTCCGTGGACCAAAAATCAACTCAAGATGAGAGGTTAGTCCCTGGCTTCGACTCCAGAGAAATACCACCTTACCACAAGCACCTCAAGAGGAGGCTTCTCTCAGCTCTAGGTATGTGAGAGGTACCCTGAGTTTGTGGCCTCAAGTGGAATGGACACCGCGATGCCCTGACTTGAAATAAGGCCGGATATCCCTTCAGTGACTTGAATTCAGGCTCGTCTTGCATCTCCCAAGACGAAAGGATGTCTGAATCCCCTGTGGAGACCACAGAGAAAGACCTAGTTCCCCACCTCATCGCGACCGGAGGCCTCACATCATTTGAAAACTCCAGAGGTACGCGGAGATCAGTGCCTCCAAAGGAGACGATGCCTGACTCCTCGTGAAACTTGATAGGAGTCCCAGGATTCCTGTGGCACGTGGAAAGGGACACTTGGTCTCCCGCCTCAGCTGGAGAGGCGTCCCAATTGCCCTGCCAAGCCTCGAGGAGAATCGCGAGTTGTCCCTCGCAACTAGGCAGGAGTCCTGACGTCGCTGAACAAACATGTGTGTGGAAGGGCCATCCCCTTCGTAACTCGAGAATATACCCCAGGTTCCCGCCGCAACTCGAGAAAAACCATGAGACTTCCCCCTCGCCGCGAGATGAGTCCCGATTCCCCTGCACTGCGTGCAGAGCAATTTCGTGTTGCACATCACACATGAAAGGAGCCTTGATTTCCTTGGTGGCACTCCAGAGAAACCCCAAGAACACTGTTTCAAGGCTAGAGGGATCCTGAGGTCACTGTAGCAACACGAAAGAGCTCCGTGGACCAAAAATCAACTCGAGATGAGAGGTTAGTCCCTGGCTTCGACTCCAGAGGAATACCACCTTACCACAAGCACCTCAAGAGGAGGCTTCTCTCAGCTCTAGGTATGTGAGAGGGACCCTGAGTTTGCGGCCTCAAGTGGAATGGACACCGCAATGCCCTGACTCGAAATAAGGCCGGATATCCCTGCAGTGACTTGAATGCAGGCTCGTCTTGCATCTCCCAAGACGAAAGGATGTCTGAATCTCCTGTGTAGACCACAGAGAAAGACCTATTTCCCCACCTCATCGCGACCGGAGGCCTCACATCCTTTGAAAACTCCAGAGGTACGCAGAGATCAGTGCCTCCAAAGGAGACGATGCCTGACTCCTCGTGAAACTTGATAGGAGTCCCAGGATTCCTGTGCACGTGGAAAGGGACCCTTGGTCTCCCGCCTCAGCTGCAGAGGCGTCCCAATTGCCCTGCCAAGCCTCGAGGAAAATCCCGAGTTGTCCCTCGCAACTAGGCAGGAGTCCTGATGTCGCTGACCAAAGACGTGGTTGGAAGCGCCATCCCCGTCGTAACTTGAGAATATACCCCATTTCCCGCCGCAACTCCAGAAAAACCATGAGACTTCCCCCTTGCCGCGATATGAGGCCCGATTCCCCTGCACTGTGTGCAGAGCAATTCCGTGTTGCACATCACACATGAAAGGAGCCTTGATTTCCTTGATGGCACTCCATAGAAAACCCAAGAACACTGTTTCAAGGCTAGAGGGATCCTGAGGTCACTGTAGCAACACGAAAGAGCTCCGTGGACCAAAAATCAACTCGAGATGAGAGGTTTGTCCCTGGCTTCGAATCCAGAGAAATACCACCTTACCACAAGCACCTCAAGAGGAAGCTTCTCTCAGCTCTACCTATGTGCTGAGTTTGCGGTCCCAAGTGGAATGGACACCGCGATGCCCTGACTCGAAATAAGGCCGGATATCCCTGCAGTGACTTGAATGCAGGCTCGTCTTGCATCTCCCAAGATGTAAGGATGTCTGAATCCCCTGTGGAGACCACAGAAAAAGACCTAGTTCCCCACCTCATCGCGACCGGAGGCCTCACGTCCTTTGAAAACTCCAGAGGTACGCGGAGATCAGTGCCTCCAAAGGAGACGATGCCTGACTCCTCGTGAAACTTGATAGGAGTCCCAGGATTCCTGTGCACGTGGAAAGGGACACTTGGTCTCCCGCCTCAGCTGGAGAGGCGTCCCAATTGACCTGCCAAGCCTCGAGGAGAATCCCGAGTTGTCCCACGCAACTAGGAAGGAGTCCTGACGTCGCTGAACAAACACGTGGGTGGAAGGGCCATCCCCGTCTTAACTCGAGAATACACCCTAGGTTCCCTCTGCAACTTGAGAAAAACCATGAGACTTCCCCCTCTCCGCGAGATGAGGACCGATTCCCCTGCACTGCGTGCAGAGCAATTCCGTGTTGCACATCACACATGAAAGGAGCCTTGATTTCCTTGGTGGCACTCCAGAAAAACCCCAAGAACACTGTTTCAAGGCTAGAGGGATCCTGAGGTCACTGTAGCAACACGAAAGAGCGCCGTGGACCAAAAATCAACTCGAGATGAGAGGTTAGTCCCTGGCTTCGACTCCAGAGGAATACCACCTTACCACAAGCACCTCAAGAGGAGACTTCTCTCAGCTCTAGGTATGTGAGAGGGACCCTGAGTTTGCGGCCTCAAGTGGAATGGAAACCGCGATGCCCTGACTCGAAATAAGGCTGGATATCCCTGCAGTGACTTGAATGCAGGCTCGTCTTGCATCTCCCAAGACGAAAGGATGTCTGAATCCCCTGTGGAGACCACAGAGAAAGACCTAGTTCCCCACCTCATCGCGACCGGAGGCCTCACATCCTTTGAAAACTCCAGAGGTACACGGAGATCAGTGCCTCCAAAGGAGACGATGCCTGACTCCTCGTGAAACTTGATAGGAGTCCCAGGATTACTGTGGCACGTGGAAAGGGACCCTTGGTCTCCCGCCTCAGTTGGAGAGGCGTCCCAATTGCCCTGCGAAGCCTCGAGGAGAATCCCGAGTTGTCCCTCGCAACTAGGCAGGAGTCCTGCCGTCGCTGCACAAACACGTGGGTGGAAGGGCAATCCTCGTCGTAACTCGAGAATATACCCCAGGTTCCCGCCGCAACTCGAGAAAAACCATGAGACTTCCCCCTCGCCACGAGATGAGGCCCGATTCCCCTGCACTGCGTTCAGAGCAATTCCGTGTTGCACATCACACATGAAAGGAGCCTTGATTTCCTTGATGGCACTCCAGAGAAACCCCAAGAACACTGTTTCAAGGCTAGAGGGATCCTGAGGTCACTGTAGCAACACGAAAGAGCTCCGTGGACCAACAATCAACTCGAGATGAGTGGTTAGTCCCTGGCTTCGACTCCAGAGGAATACCACCTTACCACAAGCACCTCAAGAGGAGGCTTCTCTCAGCTTTACCTATGTGCTGGGTTTGCGGTCTCAAGTGGAATGGACACCGCGATGCCCTGACTCGAAATAAGGCCGGATATCCCTGCAGTGACTTGAATGCAGGCTCGTCTTGCATCTCCCAAGATGAAAGGATGTCTGAATCCCCTGTGGAGACCACAGAGAAAGACCTAGTTCCCCACCTCATCGCGATCGGAGGCCTCACGTCCTTTGAAAATTCCAGAGGTACGCGGAGATCAGTGCCTCCAAAGGAGACGATGCCTGACTCCTCGTGAAACTTGATAGGAGTCCCAGGATTCCTGTGCACGTGGAAAGGGACCCTTGGTCTCCCGCCTCAGCTGGAGAGGCGTCCCAATTGCCCTGCCAAGCCTCGAGGAGAATCCCGAGTTGTCCCTCGCAACTAGGCAGGAGTCCTGATGTCGCTGAACAAACACGTGTGTGGAAGGGCCATCCCTGTCGTAACTCGAGAATATACCCCAGGTTCCCGCCACAACTCGAGAAAAAACATGAGACTTCCCCTTCGCCGCGAGATGAGGCCCGATTCCACTGCACTGTGTGCACAGCAATTCCGTGTTGCACATCACACATGAAAGGAGCCTTGATTTCCTTGATGGCACTCCAGAGAAACCCCAAGAACACTGTTTCACGGCTAGAGGAATCCTGAGGTCACTGTAGCAACACGAAAGAACTCCGTGGACCAAAAATCGACTCGAGATGAGAGGTTAGTCCCTGGCTTTGACTCCAGAGGAATACCACCTTACCACAAGCACCTCAAGAGGAGGCTTCTCTCAGCTCTAGGTATGTGAGAGGGACCCTGACTTTGCGGCCTCAAGTGGAATGGACACCGCGATGCCCTGACTCGAAATAAGGCGGGATATCCCTGCAGTGACTTGAATGCAGGCTCGTCTTTCATCTCCCAAGACGAAAGGATGTCTGAATCCCCTGTGGAGAGCACAGAGAAAGACCTAGTTCCCCACCTCATCGCGACCGGAGGCCTCACATCCTTTGAAAACTCCAGAGGTACGTGGAGATCAGTGCCTCCAAAGGAGACGATGCCTGACTCCTCGTGAAACTTGATAGGAGTTCCAGGATTTCTGTGGCACGTGGACAGGGACCCTTGGTCTCCCACCTCAGCTGGAGAGGCGTCCCAATTGCCCTGCCAAGCCTCGAGGAGAATCCCGAGTTGTCCCTTGCAACTAGGCAGGAGTCCTGACGTCGCTGAACAAACACGTGGGTGGAAGGGCCATCCCCGTCGTAACTCGAGAATATACCCCAGGTTCCCGCCGCAACTCGAGAAAAACCATGAGACTTCCCCCTCGCCGCGAGATGAGGCCTGATTCCCCTGCACTGTGTGCAGAGCAATTCCGTGTGGCACATCACACATGAAAGGAGCCTTGATTTCCTTGATGGCACTCCAGAGAAACCCCAAGAACACTGTTTCAAGGCTAGAGGGATCCTGAGGTCACTGTAGCAACACTAAAGAGCTCCGTGGACCAAAAATCAACTCGAGATGAGAGGTTAGTCCCTGGCTTCAACTCCAGAGGAATACAACCTTACCACAAGCACCTCAAGAGGAGGCTTCTCTCAGCTCTAGCTATGTGAGAGGGACCCTGAGTTTGCGGCCTCAAGTGGAATGGACACCGCGATGCCCTGACTCGAAATAAGGCCGGATATCCCTGCAGTGACTTGAATGCAGGCTCGTCTTGCATCTCCCAAGATGAAAGGATGTCTGAATCCCCAGTGGAGACAACAGAGAAAGACCTAGTTCCCCACCTCATCGCGACCGGAGCCCTTAAATACTTTGAAAACTCCAGAGGTACACGGAGATCAGTGCCTCCAAAGGAGACGATGCCTGACTCCTCCTGAAACTTGATAGGAGTCCCAGGATTCTTGTGGCACGTGTAAAGGGACCCTTGGTCTCCCGCCTCAGCTGGAGAGGCGTCCCAATTGCCCTGCCAAGCCTCGAGGAGAATCCCGAGTTGTCCCTCCCAACTAAGCAGGAGTCCTGACGTCGCTGAACAAACACGTGGGTGGAAGGGCCATCCCCGTCGTAACTCGAGAATATACCCCAGGTTCCCGCCGCAACTCGCGAAAAACCATGAGACTTCCCCCTCGCCGCGAGATGAGGCCCGATTCCCCTGCACTGCATGCAGAGCAATTCCGTGTTGCACATCACACATGAAAGGAGTCTTGATTTCCTTGATGGCACTCCAGAGAAACCCCAAGAACACTGTTTCAAGGCTAGAGGGATCCTGAGGTCACTGTAGCAACACGAAAGAGCTCCATGGATCAAAAATCAACTCGAGATGAGAGGTTAGTCCCTGGCTTCGACTCCAGAGGAATACCACATTACCACAAGCACCTCAAGAGGAGGCTTCTCTCAGCTCTAGGTATGTGAGAGGGACCCTGAGTTTGCGGCCTCAAGTGGAATGGACACCGCGATGCCCTTACTCGAAATAAGGCCGGATATCCCTGCAGTGACTTGAATGCAGGCTCGTCTTGCATCTCCCAAGACGAAAGGATGTCTGAATCCCCTGTGGAGACCACAGAGAAAGACCTAGTTCCCCACCTCATTGCGACCGGACGCCTCACATCCTTTGAAAACTCCAGAGGTACGCGGAGATCAGTGCCTCCAAAGGAGACGATGCCTGACTCCTCGTGAAACTTGATAGGAGTCCCAGGATTCCTGTGGCACGTGGAAAGGGACCCTTGGTCTCCCGCCTCAGCTGGAGAGGCGTCCCAATTGCCCTGCCAAGCCTAGAGGAGAATCCGAGTTGTCCCTCGCAACTAGGCAGGAGTCCTGCAGTCGCTGAACAAACACGTGGGTGGAAGGGCCATCCCCGTCGTAACTCGAGAATATACCCCAGGTTCCCGCCGCAACTCGAGAAAAACCATGAGACTTCCCCCTCGCCGCGAGATGAGGCCCGATTCCCCTGCAATGCGTGCAGAGCAATTCCGTCTTGCACATCACACATGAAAGGAGCCTTGATTTCCTTGATGGCACTCCAGAGAAACCCCAAGAACACTGTTTCAAGGCTAGACGGATCCTGAGGTCACTGTAGCAACACGAAAGAGCTCCGTGGACCAAGAATCAACTCGAGATGAGAGGTTAGTCCCTGGCTTCGACTCCAGAGGAATACCACCTTACCACAAGCACCTCAAGAGGAGGCTTCTCTCAGCTCTAGGTATGTGAGAGGGACCCTGAGTTTGCGGCCTCAGGTGGAATGGACACTGCGATGCCCTGACGCGAAATAAGGCCGGATATCCCTGCAGTGACTTGAATGCAGGCTCGTCTTGCATCTCCCAAGACGAAAGGATGTCTGAATCCCCTGTGGAGACCACAGAAAAACACCTAGTTCCCCACCTCACCACGACCGGAGGCCTCACATCCTTTGAAAACTCCAGAGGTACGCGGAGATCAGTGCCTCCAAAGGAGACGATGCCTGACTCCTCGTGAAACTTGATAGGAGTCCCAGGATTCCTGTGGCACGTGGAAAGGGAACCTTGGTCTCCCGCCTCAGCTGGAGAGGCGTCCCAATTGCCCTGCCAAGCCTCGAGGAGAATCCCGAGTTGTCCCTCGCAACTAGGCAGGAGTCCTGACGTCGATGAACAAACACGTGGGTGGAAGGGCCATCCCCGTCGTAACTCGAGAATATACCCCAGGTTCCCGCCGCAACTCGAGAAAAACCATGAGACTTCCCCCTCGCCGCGAGATGAGGCCCGATTCCCCTGCACTGCGTGCAGAGCAATTCCGTGTTGCACATCACACATGAAAGGAGCCTTGATTTCCTTGATGGCACTCCAGAGAAACCCCAAGAACACTGTTTCAAGGCTAGAGGGTAACTGAGGTCCCTGTAGCAACACGAAAGAGCTCCGTGGACCAAAAATCAACTCGAGATGAGAGGTTAGTCCCTGGCTTCGACTCCAGAGAAATACCACCTTACCACAAGCACCTCAAGAGGAGGCTTCTCTCAGCTCTAGGTATGTGAGAGGTACCCTGAGTTTGTGGCCTCAAGTGGAATGGACACCGCGATGCCCTGACTTGAAATAAGGCCGGATATCCCTGCAGTGACTTGAATTCAGGCTCGTCTTGCATCTCCCAAGACGAAAGGATGTCTGAATCCCCTGTGGAGACCACAGAGAAAGACTTAGTTCCCCACCTCATCGCGATCGGAGGCCTCACGTCCTTTGAAAACTCCAGAGGTACGCGGAGATCAGTGCCTCCAAAGGAGACGATGCCTGACTCCTCGTGAAACTTGATAGGAGTCCCAGGATTCCTGTGCACGTGGAAAGGGACCCTTGGTCTCCCGCCTCAGCTGGAGAGGCGTCCCAATTGCCCTGCCAAGCCTCGAGGAGAATCCCGAGTTGTCCCTCGCAACTAGGCAGGAGTCCTGATGTCGCTGAACAAACACGTGTGTGGAAGGGCCATCCCTGTCGTAACTCGAGAATATACCCCAGGTTCCCGCCACAACTCGAGAAAAAACATGAGACTTCCCCGTCGCCGCGAGATGAGGCCCGATTCCACTGCACTGTGTGCAGAGCAATTCCGTGTTGCACATCACACATGAAAGGAGCCTTGATTTCCTTGATGGCACTCCAGAGAAACCCCAAGAACACTGTTTCACGGCTAGAGGAATCCTGAGGTCACTGTAGCCACACAAAAGAGCTCCGTGGACCAAAAATCGACTCGAGATGAGAGGTTAGTCCCTGGCTTTGACTCCAGAGGAATACCACCTTACCACAAGCACCTCAAGAGGAGGCTTCTCTCAGCTCTAGGTATGTGAGAGGGACCCTGACTTTGCGGCCTCAAGTGGAATGGACACTGCGATTCCCTGACACAATATAAGGGCGGATATCCCTGCAGTGACTTGAATGCAGGCTCGTCTTGCATCTTCCAAGATGAAAGGATGTCTGAATCCCCTGTGGAGACCACAGAGAAAGACCTAGTTCCCCACCTCATCGCGACCGGAGGCCTCACATCCTTTGAAAACTCCAGAGGTACGCGGAGATCAGTGCCTCCAAAGGAGACGATGCCTGACTCCTCCTGAAACTTGATAGGAGTCCCAGGATTCCTGTGGCACGTGGAAAGGGACCCTTGGTCTCCCGCCTCAGCTGGAGAGGCGTCCCAATTGCCCTGCCAAGCCTCGAGGAGAATCCCGAGTTGTCCCTCGCAACTAGGCAGGAGTCCTGACGTCGCTGGACAAACACGTGGATGGAAGGGCCATCCCCGTCGTAACTCGAGAATATACCCCAGGTTCCGGCCGCAACTCGAGAAAAACCATGAGACTTCCCTCTCGCCGCGAGATGAGGCCCGATTCCCCTGCACTGTGTGCAGAGCAATTCCGTGTTGAACATCACACATGAAAGGAGCCTTGATTTCCTTGATGGCACTCCAGAGAAACCCCAAGAACACTGTTTCAAGGCTAGAGGGATCCTGAGGTCACTGAAGCAACACGAAAGAGCTCCGTGGCCCAAAAATCAACTCGAGATGAGAGGTTAGTCCCTGGCTTCGACTCCAGAGGAATACCACCTTACCACAATCACCTCAAGAGGAGGCTTCTCTCACCTCTATGTATGTGAGAGGGACCCTGAATTTGCGGCCTCAAGTGGAATGGACACCGCAATGCCCTGACTCGAAATAAGGCCGGATATCCCTGCAGTGACTGGAATGCAGGCTCGTCTTTCATCTCCCAAGACGAAAGGATGTCTGAATCCCCTGTGGAGAGCACAGAGAAAGACCTAGTTCCCCACCTCATCGCGACCGGAGGCCTCACATCCTTTGAAAACTCCAGAGGTACGTGGAGATCAGTGCCTCCAAAGGAGACGATGCCTGACTCCTCGTGAAACTAGATAGGAGTTCCAGGATTTCTGTGGCACGTGGAAAGGGACCCTTGGTCTCCCACCTCAGCTGGATAGGCGTCCCAATTGCCCTGCCAAGCCTCGAGGAGAATCCCGAGTTGTCCCTTGCAACTAGGCAGGAGTCCTGACGTCGCTGAACAAACACGTGGGTGGAAGGGCCATCCCCGTCGTAACTCGAGAATATACCCCAGGTTCCCGCCGCAACTCGAGAAAAACCATGAGACTTCCCCCTCGCCGCGAGATGAGGCCTGATTCCCCTGCACTGCGTGCAGAGTAATTCCGTGTGGCACATCACACATGAAAGGAGCCTTGATTTCCTTGATGGCACTCCAGAGAAACCCCAAGAACACTGTTTCAAGGCTAGAGGGATCCTGAGGTCACTGTAGCAACACGAAAGAGCTCCGTGGACCAAAAATCAACTCGAGATGAGAGGTTAGTCCCTGGCTTCAACTCCAGAGGAATACAACCTTACCACAAGCACCTCAAGAGGAGGCTTCTCTCAGCTCTAGGTATGTGAGAGGGACCCTGAGTTTGCGGCCTCAAGTGGAATGGACACCGCGATGCCCTGACTCGAAATAAGGCCGGATATCCCTGCAGTGACTTGAATGCAGGCTCGTCTTGCATCTCCCAAGATGAAAGGATGTCTGAATCCCCAGTGGAGACAACAGAGAAAGACCTAGTTCCCCACCTCATCGCGACCGGAGCCCTTAAATACTTTGAAAACTCCAGAGGTACACGGAGATCAGTGCCTCCAAAGGAGACGATGCCTGACTCCTCCTGAAACTTGATAGGAGTCCCAGGATTCTTGTGGCACGTGTAAAGGGACACTTGGTCTCCCGCCTCAGCTGGAGAGGCGTCCCAATTGCCCTACCAAGCCTCGAGTAGAATCCCGAGTTGTCCCTCCCAACTAAGCAGGAGTCCTGACGTCGCTGAACAAACACGTGGGTGGAAGGGCCATCCCCGTCGTAACTCGAGAATATACCCCAGGTTCCCGCCGCAACTCGCGAAAAACCATGAGACTTCCCCCTCGCCGCGAGATGAGGCCCGATTCCCCTGCACTGCATGCAGAGCAATTCCGTGTTGCACATCACACATGAAAGGAGTCTTGATTTCCTTGATGGCACTCCAGAGAAACCCCAAGAACACTGTTTCAAGGCTAGAGGGATCCTGAGGTCACTGTAGCAACACGAAAGAGCTCCATGGATCAAAAATCAACTCGAGATGAGAGGTTAGTCCCTGGCTTCGACTCCAGAGGAATACCACATTACCACAAGCACCTCAAGAGGAGGCTTCTCTCAGCTCTAGGTATGTGAGAGGGACCCTGAGTTTGCGGCCTCAAGTGGAATGGACACCGCGATGCCCTGACTCGAAATAAGGCCGGATATCCCTGCAGTGACTTGAATGCAGGCTCGTCTTGCATCTCCCAAGACGAAAGGATGTCTGAATCCCCTGTGGAGACCACAGAGAAAGACCTAGTTCCCCACCTCATTGAGACCGGACGCCTCACATCCTTTGAAAACTCCAGAGGTACGCGGAGATCAGTGCCTCCAAAGGAGACGATGCCTGACTCCTCGTGAAACTTGATAGGAGTCCCAGGATTCCTGTGGCACATGGAAAGGGACCCTTGGTCTCCCGCCTCAGCTGGAGAGGCGTCCCAATTGCCCTGCCAAGCCTAGAGGAGAATCCCGAGTTGTCCCTCGCAACTAGGCAGGAGTCCTGACGTGGCTGAACAAACACGTGGGTGGAAGGGCCATCCCCGTCGTAACTCGAGAATATACCCCAGGTTCCCGCCGCAACTCGAGAAAAACCATGAGACTTCCCCCTCGCCGCGAGATGAGGCCCGATTCCCCTGCAATGTGTGCAGAGCAATTCCGTCTTGCACATCACACATTAAAGGAGCCTTGATTTCCTTGATGGCACTCCAGAGAAACCCCAAGAACACTGTTTCAAGGCTAGACGGATCCTGAGGTCACTGTAGCAACACGAAAGAGCTCCGTGGACCAAGAATCAACTCGAGATGAGAGGTTAGTCCCTGGCTTCGACTCCAGAGGAATACCACCTTACCACAAGCACCTCAAGAGGAGGCTTCTCTCAGCTCTAGGTAGGTGAGAGGGACCCTGAGTTTGCGGCCTCCGGTGGAATGGACACTGCGATGCCCTGACGCGAAATAAGGCCGGATATCCCTGCAGTGACTTGAATGCAGGCTCGTCTTGCATCTCCCAAGACGAAAGGATGTCTGAATCCCCTGTGGAGACCACAGAAAAACACCTAGTTCCCCACCTCACCACGACCGGAGGCCTCACATCCTTTGAAAACTCCAGAGGTACGCGGAGATCAGTGCCTCCAAAGGAGACGATGCCTGACTCCTCGTGAAACTTGATAGGAGTCCCAGGATTCCTGTGGCAAGTGGAAAGGGACCCGTGGTCTCCCGCCTCAGCTGGAGAGGCGTCCCAATTGCCCTGCCAAGCCTCGAGGAGAATCCCGAGTTGTCCCTCGCAACTAGGCAGGAGTCCTGACGTCGCTGAACAAACACGTGGGTGGAAGGGCCATCCCCGTCGTAACTCGAGAATATACCCCAGGTTCCCGCCGCAACTCGAGAAAAACCATGAGACTTCCCCCTCGCCACGAGATGAGGCCCGATTCCCCTGCACTGCGTGCAGAGCAATTCCGTGTTGCACATCACACATGAAAGGAGCCTTGATTTCCTTGATGGCACTCCAGAGAAACCCCAAGAACACTGTTTCAAGGCTAGAGGGTAACTGAGGTCACTGTACCAACACGAAAGAGCTCCGTGGACCAAAAATCAACTCGAGATGAGAGGTTAGTCCCTGGCTTCGACTCCAGAGAAATACCACCTTACCACAAGCACCTCAAGAGGAGGCTTCTCTCAGCTCTAGGTATGTGAGAGGTACCCTGAGTTTGTGGCCTCAAGTGGAATGGACACCGCGATGCCCTGACTTGAAATAAGGCCGGATATCCCTGCAATGACTTGAATTCAGGCTCGTCTTGCATCTCCCAAGACGAAAGGATGTCTGAATCCCCTGTGGAGACCACAGAGAAAGACCTAGTTCCCCACCTCATCGCGACCGGAGGCCTCACATCATTTGAAAACTCCAGAGGTACCCGGAGATCAGTGCCTCCAAAGGAGACGATGCCTGACTCCTCCTGAAACTTGATAGGAGTCCCAGGATTCCTGTGGCACGTGGAAAGGGACACTTGGTCTCCCGCCTCAGCTGGAGAGGCGTCCCAATTGCCCTGCCAAGCCTCGAGGAGAATCCCAAGTTGTCCCTCGCAACTAGGCAGGAGTCCTGACGTCGCTGAACAAACACGTGGGTGGAAGGGCCATCCCCGTTGTAACTCGGGAATATACCCCAGGTTCCCGCCGCAACTCTAGAAAAACCATGAGACTTCCCCCTCGCTGTGAGATGAGGCCCGATATCCCTGTACTGCATGCAGAGCAACTCCGTGTTGCACATCACACATGAAAGGAGCCTTGATTTCCTTGATGGCACTCCAGAGAATCCCCAAGAACACTGTTTCAAGGCTAGAGGGATCCTGAGGTCACTGTAGCAACACGAAAGAGCTAAGTGGACCAAGAATCAACTCGAGATGAGAGGTTAGTCCCTGGCTTCGACTCCAGAGGAATACCACCTTACCACAAGCACCTCAAGAGGAGGCTTCTCGCAGCTTTAGGTATGTGAGAGGGACCCTGAGTTTGCGGCCTCAAGTGGAATGGACACCGCGATGCCCTGACTCGAAATAAGGCCGGATATCCCTGCAGTGACTTGAATGCAGGCTCTTCTTGCATCTCCCAAGATGAAAGGATGTCTGAATCCCCTGTGGAGACCACAGAGAAAGACCTAGTTCCCCACGTCATCGCGACCGGAGGCCTCACATCCTTTGAAAACTCCAGAGGTACGCGGAGATCAGTGCCTCCAAAGGAGACGATGCCTGACTCCTCGTGAAACTTGATAGGAGTCCCAGGATTCCTGTTGCACGTGGAAAGGGACCCTTGGTCTTCCACCTCAGCTGGAGAGGAGTCCCAATTGCCCTGCCAAGCCCCCAGGAGAATCCCGAGGTGCCCCTCGCAACTAGGCAGGAGTCCTGACGTCGCTGAACAAACACATGGATGAAAGGGCCATCCCCATCGTAACTCGAGAATATGCCCCAGGTTCCCGCCGCAACTCGAGAAAAACCATGAGACTTCCCCCTCGCCGCGAGATGAGGCCAGATTCCTCTGCACTGCATGCAGAGCAATTCCGTGTTGCACATCACAGATGAAAGGAGCCTTGATTTCCTTGATGGCAATCCAGAGAAACCCCAAGAACACTGTTTCAAGGCTAGAGGGATCCTGAGGTCACTGTAGCAACACGAAAGAGCTCCGTGGACCAAGAATCAACTCGAGATGAGAGGTTACTCCCTGGCTTCGACTCCAGAGGAATACCATCTTACCACAAGCACCTCAAGAGGAGGCTTCTCTCAGCTCTAGGTATGTGAGAGGGACCCTGAGTTTGCGGCCTCAAGTGGAATGGACACCGCGATGCCCTGACTCAAAATAAGGCCGGATATCCCTGCAGTGACTTGAATCCAGGCTCGTCTTGCATCTCCCAAGACGAAAGGATGTCTGAATCCCCTGTGGAGACCACAGAGAAAGACCTAGTTCCCCACCTCATCGCGACCGGAGGCCTCACATCCTTTGAAAATTCCAGAGTTACGCGGAGATCAGTGCCTCCAAAGGAGACGATGCCTGACTCCTCGTGAAACTTGATAGGAGTCCCAGGATTCCTGTGGCACGTGGAAAGGGACCCTTGGTCTCCCGCCTCAGCTGGAGAGGCGTCCCAATTGCCCTGCCAAGCCTCGAGGAGAATCCCGAGTTGTCCCTCGCAACTAGGCAGGAGTCCTGACGTCGCTGAACAAACACGTGGGTGGAAGGGCCATCCCCGTCGTAACTCGAGAATATACCCCAGGTTCCCGCCGCAACTCGAGAAAAACCATGAGACTTCCCCCTTGCCGCGATATGAGGCCCGATTCCCCTGCACTGTGTGCAGAGCAATTCCGTGTTGCACATCACACATGAAAGGAGCCTTGATTTCCTTGATGGCACTCCAGAGAAAACCCAAGAACACTGTTTCAAGGCTAGAGGGATCCTGAGGTCACTGTAGCAACACGAAAGAGCTCCGTGGACCAAAAATCAACTCGAGATGAGAGGTTTGTCCCTGGCTTCGAATCCAGAGAAATACCACCTTACCACAAGCACCTCAAGAGGAAGCTTCTCTCAGCTCTACCTATGTGCTGAGTTTGCGGTCCCAAGTGGAATGGACACCGCGATGCCCTGACTCGAAATAAGGCCGGATATCCCTGCAGTGACTTGAATGCAGGCTCGTCTTGCATCTCCCAAGATGTAAGGATGTCTGAATCCCCTGTGGAGACCACAGAAAAAGACCTAGTTCCCCACCTCATCGCGACCGGAGGCCTCACGTCCTTTGAAAACTCCAGAGGTACGCGGAGATCAGTGCCTCCAAAGGAGACGATGCCTGACTCCTCGTGAAACTTGATAGGAGTCCCAGGATTCCTGTGCACGTGGAAAGGGACACTTGGTCTCCCGCCTCAGCTGGAGAGGCGTCCCAATTGACCTGCCAAGCCTCGAGGAGAATCCCGAGTTGTCCCACGCAACTAGGAAGGAGTCCTGACGTCGCTGAACAAACACGTGGGTGGAAGGGCCATCCCCGTCTTAACTCGAGAATACACCCTAGGTTCCCTCTGCAACTTGAGAAAAACCATGAGACTTCCCCCTCTCCGCGAGATGAGGCCCGATTCCCCTGCACTGCGTGCAGAGCAATTCCGTGTTGCACATCACACATGAAAGGAGCCTTGATTTCCTTGGTGGCACTCCAGAAAAACCCCAAGAACACTGTTTCAAGGCTAGAGGGATCCTGAGGTCACTGTAGCAACACGAAAGAGCGCCGTGGACCAAAAATCAACTCGAGATGAGAGGTTAGTCCCTGGCTTCGACTCCAGAGGAATACCACCTTACCACAAGCACCTCAAGAGGAGACTTCTCTCAGCTCTAGGTATGTGAGAGGGACCCTGAGTTTGCGGCCTCAAGTGGAATGGAAACCGCGATGCCCTGACTCGAAATAAGGCTGGATATCCCTGCAGTGACTTGAATGCAGGCTCGTCTTGCATCTCCCAAGACGAAAGGATGTCTGAATCCCCTGTGGAGACCACAGAGAAAGACCTAGTTCCCCACCTCATCGCGACCGGAGGCCTCACATCCTTTGAAAACTCCAGAGGTACAGGGAGATCAGTGCCTCCAAAGGAGACGATGCCTGACTCCTCGTGAAACTTGATAGGAGTCCCAGGATTACTGTGGCACGTGGAAAGGGACCCTTGGTCTCCCGCCTCAGTTGGAGAGGCGTCCCAATTGCCCTGCGAAGCCTCGAGGAGAATCCCGAGTTGTCCCTCGCAACTAGGCAGGAGTCCTGCCGTCGCTGAACAAACACGTGGGTGGAAGGGCAATCCTCGTCGTAACTCGAGAATATACCCCAGGTTCCCGCCGCAACTCGAGAAAAACCATGAGACTTCCCCCTCGCCACGAGATGAGGCCCGATTCCCCTGCACTGCGTTCAGAGCAATTCCGTGTTGCACATCACACATGAAAGGAGCCTTGATTTCCTTGATGGCACTCCAGAGAAACCCCAAGAACACTGTTTCAAGGCTAGAGGGATCCTGAGGTCACTGTAGCAACACGAAAGAGCTCCGTGGACCAACAATCAACTCGAGATGAGTGGTTAGTCCCTGGCTTCGACTCCAGAGGAATACCACCTTACCACAAGCACCTCAAGAGGAGGCTTCTCTCAGCTTTACCTATGTGCTGGGTTTGCGGTCTCAAGTGGAATGGACACCGCGATGCCCTGACTCGAAATAAGGCCGGATATCCCTGCAGTGACTTGAATGCAGGCTCGTCTTGCATCTCCCAAGATGAAAGGATGTCTGAATCCCCTGTGGAGACCACAGAGAAAGACCTAGTTCCCCACCTCATCGCGATCGGAGGCCTCACGTCCTTTGAAAACTCCAGAGGTACGCGGAGATCAGTGCCTCCAAAGGAGACGATGCCTGACTCCTCGTGAAACTTGATAGGAGTCCCAGGATTCCTGTGCACGTGGAAAGGGACCCTTGGTCTCCCGCCTCAGCTGGAGAGGCGTCCCAATTGCCCTGCCAAGCCTCGAGGAGAATCCCGAGTTGTCCCTCGCAACTAGGCAGGAGTCCTGATGTCGCTGAACAAACACGTGTGTGGAAGGGCCATCCCTGTCGTAACTCGAGAATATACCCCAGGTTCCCGCCACAACTCGAGAAAAAACATGAGACTTCCCCTTCGCCGCGAGATGAGGCCCGATTCCACTGCACTGTGTGCACAGCAATTCCGTGTTGCACATCACACATGAAAGGAGCCTTGATTTCCTTGATGGCACTCCAGAGAAACCCCAAGAACACTGTTTCACGGCTAGAGAAATCCTGAGGTCACTGTAGCAACACGAAAGAGCTCCGTGGACCAAAAATCGACTCGAGATGAGAGGTTAGTCCCTGGCTTTGACTCCAGAGGAATACCACCTTACCACAAGCACCTCAAGAGGAGGCTTCTCTCAGCTCTAGGTATGTGAGAGGGACCCTGACTTTGCGGCCTCAAGTGGAATGGACACCGCGATGCCCTGACTCGAAATAAGGCGGGATATCCCTGCAGTGACTTGAATGCAGGCTCGTCTTTCATCTCCCAAGACGAAAGGATGTCTGAATCCCCTGTGGAGAGCACAGAGAAAGACCTAGTTCCCCACCTCATCGCGACCGGAGGCCTCACATCCTTTGAAAACTCCAGAGGTACGTGGAGATCAGTGCCTCCAAAGGAGACGATGCCTGACTCCTCGTGAAACTTGATAGGAGTTCCAGGATTTCTGTGGCACGTGGACAGGGACCCTTGGTCTCCCACCTCAGCTGGAGAGGCGTCCCAATTGCCCTGCCAAGCCTCGAGGAGAATCCCGAGTTGTCCCTTGCAACTAGGCAGGAGTCCTGACGTCGCTGAACAAACACGTGGGTGGAAGGGCCATCCCCGTCGTAACTCGAGAATATACCCCAGGTTCCCGCCGCAACTCGAGAAAAACCATGAGACTTCCCCCTCGCCGCGAGATGAGGCCTGATTCCCCTGCACTGTGTGCAGAGCAATTCCGTGTGGCACATCACACATGAAAGGAGCCTTGATTTCCTTGATGGCACTCCAGAGAAACCCCAAGAACACTGTTTCAAGGCTAGAGGGATCCTGAGGTCACTGTAGCAACACTAAAGAGCTCCGTGGACCAAAAATCAACTCGAGATGAGAGGTTAGTCCCTGGCTTCAACTCCAGAGGAATACAACCTTACCACAAGCACCTCAAGAGGAGGCTTCTCTCAGCTCTAGCTATGTGAGAGGGACCCTGAGTTTGCGGCCTCAAGTGGAATGGACACCGCGATGCCCTGACTCGAAATAAGGCCGGATATCCCTGCAGTGACTTGAATGCAGGCTCGTCTTGCATCTCCCAAGATGAAAGGATGTCTGAATCCCCAGTGGAGACAACAGAGAAAGACCTAGTTCCCCACCTCATCGCGACCGGAGCCCTTAAATACTTTGAAAACTCCAGAGGTACACGGAGATCAGTGCCTCCAAAGGAGACGATGCCTGACTCCTCCTGAAACTTGATAGGAGTCCCAGGATTCTTGTGGCACGTGTAAAGGGACCCTTGGTCTCCCGCCTCAGCTGGAGAGGCGTCCCAATTGCCCTGCCAAGCCTCGAGGAGAATCCCGAGTTGTCCCTCCCAACTAAGCAGGAGTCCTGACGTCGCTGAACAAACACGTGGGTGGAAGGGCCATCCCCGTCGTAACTCGAGAATATACCCCAGGTTCCCGCCGCAACTCGCGAAAAACCATGAGACTTCCCCCTCGCCGCGAGATGAGGCCCGATTCCCCTGCACTGCATGCAGAGCAATTCCGTGTTGCACATCACACATGAAAGGAGTCTTGATTTCCTTGATGGCACTCCAGAGAAACCCCAAGAACACTGTTTCAAGGCTAGAGGGATCCTGAGGTCACTGTAGCAACACGAAAGAGCTCCATGGATCAAAAATCAACTCGAGATGAGAGGTTAGTCCCTGGCTTCGACTCCAGAGGAATACCACATTACCACAAGCACCTCAAGAGGAGGCTTCTCTCAGCTCTAGGTATGTGAGAGGGACCCTGAGTTTGCGGCCTCAAGTGGAATGGACACCGCGATGCCCTTACTCGAAATAAGGCCGGATATCCCTGCAGTGACTTGAATGCAGGCTCGTCTTGCATCTCCCAAGACGAAAGGATGTCTGAATCCCCTGTGGAGACCACAGAGAAAGACCTAGTTCCCCACCTCATTGCGACCGGACGCCTCACATCCTTTGAAAACTCCAGAGGTACGCGGAGATCAGTGCCTCCAAAGGAGACGATGCCTGACTCCTCGTGAAACTTGATAGGAGTCCCAGGATTCCTGTGGCACGTGGAAAGGGACCCTTGGTCTCCCGCCTCAGCTGGAGAGGCGGCCCAATTGCCCTGCCAAGCCTAGAGGAGAATCCGAGTTGTCCCTCGCAACTAGGCAGGAGTCCTGCAGTCGCTGAACAAACACGTGGGTGGAAGGGCCATCCCTGTCGTAACTCGAGAATATACCCCAGGTTCCCGCCGCAACTCGAGAAAAACCATGAGACTTCCCCCTCGCCGCGAGATGAGGCCCGATTCCCCTGCAATGCGTGCAGAGCAATTCCGTCTTGCACATCACACATGAAAGGAGCCTTGATTTCCTTGATGGCACTCCAGAGAAACCCCAAGAACACTGTTTCAAGGCTAGACGGATCCTGAGGTCACTGTAGCAACACGAAAGAGCTCCGTGGACCAAGAATCAACTCGAGATGAGAGGTTAGTCCCTGGCTTCGACTCCAGAGGAATACCACCTTACCACAAGCACCTCAAGAGGAGGCTTCTCTCAGCTCTAGGTATGTGAGAGGGACCCTGAGTTTGCGGCCTCAGGTGGAATGGACACTGCGATGCCCTGACGCGAAATAAGGCCGGATATCCCTGCAGTGACTTGAATGCAGGCTCGTCTTGCATCTCCCAAGACGAAAGGATGTCTGAATCCCCTGTGGAGACCACAGAAAAACACCTAGTTCCCCACCTCACCACGACCGGAGGCCTCACATCCTTTGAAAACTCCAGAGGTACGCGGAGATCAGTGCCTCCAAAGGAGACGATGCCTGACTCCTCGTGAAACTTGATAGGAGTCCCAGGATTCCTGTGGCACGTGGAAAGGGAACCTTGGTCTCCCGCCTCAGCTGGAGAGGCGTCCCAATTGCCCTGCCAAGCCTCGAGGAGAATCCCGAGTTGTCCCTCGCAACTAGGCAGGAGTCGTGACGTCGATGAACAAACACGTGGGTGGAAGGGCCATCCCCGTCGTAACTCGAGAATATACCCCAGGTTCCCGCCGCAACTCGAGAAAAACCATGAGACTTCCCCCTCGCCGCGAGATGAGGCCCGATTCCCCTGCACTGCGTGCAGAGCAATTCCGTGTTGCACATCACACATGAAAGGAGCCTTGATTTCCTTGATGGCACTCCAGAGAAACCCCAAGAACACTGTTTCAAGGCTAGAGGGTAACTGAGGTCCCTGTAGCAACACGAAAGAGCTCCGTGGACCAAAAATCAACTCGAGATGAGAGGTTAGTCCCTGGCTTCGACTCCAGAGAAATACCACCTTACCACAAGCACCTCAAGAGGAGGCTTCTCTCAGCTCTAGGTATGTGAGAGGTACCCTGAGTTTGTGGCCTCAAGTGGAATGGACACCGCGATGCCCTGACTTGAAATAAGGCCGGATATCCCTGCAGTGACTTGAATTCAGGCTCGTCTTGCATCTCCCAAGACGAAAGGATGTCTGAATCCCCTGTGGAGACCACAGAGAAAGACTTAGTTCCCCACCTCATCGCGATCGGAGGCCTCACGTCCTTTGAAAACTCCAGAGGTACGCGGAGATCAGTGCCTCCAAAGGAGACGATGCCTGACTCCTCGTGAAACTTGATAGGAGTCCCAGGATTCCTGTGCACGTGGAAAGGGACCCTTGGTCTCCCGCCTCAGCTGGAGAGGCGTCCCAATTGCCCTGCCAAGCCTCGAGGAGAATCCCGAGTTGTCCCTCGCAACTAGGCAGGAGTCCTGATGTCGCTGAACAAACACGTGTGTGGAAGGGCCATCCCTGTCGTAACTCGAGAATATACCCCAGGTTCCCGCCACAACTCGAGAAAAAACATGAGACTTCCCCGTCGCCGCGAGATGAGGCCCGATTCCACTGCACTGTGTGCAGAGCAATTCCGTGTTGCACATCACACATGAAAGGAGCCTTGATTTCCTTGATGGCACTCCAGAGAAACCCCAAGAACACTGTTTCACGGCTAGAGGAATCCTGAGGTCACTGTAGCCACACAAAAGAGCTCCGTGGACCAAAAATCGACTCGAGATGAGAGGTTAGTCCCTGGCTTTGACTCCAGAGGTATACCACCTTACCACAAGCACCTCAAGAGGAGGCTTCTCTCAGCTCTAGGTATGTGAGAGGGACCCTGACTTTGCGGCCTCAAGTGGAATGGACACTGCGATTCCCTGACACAAAATAAGGGCGGATATCCCTGCAGTGACTTGAATGCAGGCTCGTCTTGCATCTTCCAAGATGAAAGGATGTCTGAATCCCCTGTGGAGACCACAGAGAAAGACCTAGTTCCCCACCTCATCGCGACCGGAGGCCTCACATCCTTTGAAAACTCCAGAGGTACGCGGAGATCAGTGCCTCCAAAGGAGACGATGCCTGACTCCTCCTGAAACTTGATAGGAGTCCCAGGATTCCTGTGGCACGTGGAAAGGGACCCTTGGTCTCCCGCCTCAGCTGGAGAGGCGTCCCAATTGCCCTGCCAAGCCTCGAGGAGAATCCCGAGTTGTCCCTCGCAACTAGGCAGGAGTCCTGACGTCGCTGGACAAACACGTGGACGGAAGGGCCATCCCCGTCGTAACTCGAGAATATACCCCAGGTTCCGGCCGCAACTCGAGAAAAACCATGAGACTTCCCTCTCGCCGCGAGATGAGGCCCGATTCCCCTGTACTGTGTGCAGAGCAATTCCGTGTTGAACATCACACATGAAAGGAGCCTTGATTTCCTTGATGGCACTCCAGAGAAACCCCAAGAACACTGTTTCAAGGCTAGAGGGATCCTGAGGTCACTGAAGCAACACGAAAGAGCTCCGTGGCCCAAAAATCAACTCGAGATGAGAGGTTAGTCCCTGGCTTCGACTCCAGAGGAATACCACCTTACCACAATCACCTCAAGAGGAGGCTTCTCTCACCTCTATGTATGTGAGAGGGACCCTGAATTTGCGGCCTCAAGTGGAATGGACACCGCAATGCCCTGACTCGAAATAAGGCCGGATATCCCTGCAGTGACTGGAATGCAGGCTCGTCTTTCATCTCCCAAGACGAAAGGATGTCTGAATCCCCTGTGGAGAGCACAGAGAAAGACCTAGTTCCCCACCTCATCGCGACCGGAGGCCTCACATCCTTTGAAAACTCCAGAGGTACGTGGAGATCAGTGCCTCCAAAGGAGACGATGCCTGACTCCTCGTGAAACTAGATAGGAGTTCCAGGATTTCTGTGGCACGTGGAAAGGGACCCTTGGTCTCCCACCTCAGCTGGATAGGCGTCCCAATTGCCCTGCCAAGCCTCGAGGAGAATCCCGAGTTGTCCCTTGCAACTAGGCAGGAGTCCTGACGTCGCTGAACAAACACGTGGGTGGAAGGGCCATCCCCGTCGTAACTCGAGAATATACCCCAGGTTCCCGCCGCAACTCGAGAAAAACCATGAGACTTCCCCCTCGCCGCGAGATGAGGCCTGATTCCCCTGCACTGCGTGCAGAGCAATTCCGTGTGGCACATCACACATGAAAGGAGCCTTGATTTCCTTGATGGCACTCCAGAGAAACCCCAAGAACACTGTTTCAAGGCTAGAGGGATCCTGAGGTCACTGTAGCAACACGAAAGAGCTCCGTGGACCAAAAATCAACTCGAGATGAGAGGTTAGTCCCTGGCTTCAACTCCAGAGGAATACAACCTTACCACAAGCACCTCAAGAGGAGGCTTCTCTCAGCTCTAGCTATGTGAGAGGGACCCTGAGTTTGCGGCCTCAAGTGGAATGGACACCGCGATGCCCTGACTCGAAATAAGGCCGGATATCCCTGCAGTGACTTGAATGCAGGCTCGTCTTGCATCTCCCAAGATGAAAGGATGTCTGAATCCCCAGTGGAGACAACAGAGAAAGACCTAGTTCCCCACCTCATCGCGACCGGAGGCCTTAAATACTTTGAAAACTCCAGAGGTACACGGAGATCAGTGCCTCCAAAGGAGACGATGCCTGACTCCTCCTGAAACTTGATAGGAGTCCCAGGATTCTTGTGGCACGTGTAAAGGGACACTTGGTCTCCCGCCTCAGCTGGAGAGGCGTCCCAATTGCCCTACCAAGCCTCGAGTAGAATCCCGAGTTGTCCCTCCCAACTAAGCAGGAGTCCTGACGTCGCTGAACAAACACGTGGGTGGAAGGGCCATCCCCGTCGTAACTCGAGAATATACCCCAGGTTCCCGCCGCAACTCGCGAAAAACCATGAGACTTCCCCCTCGCCGCGAGATGAGGCCCGATTCCCCTGCACTGCATGCAGAGCAATTCCGTGTTGCACATCACACATGAAAGGAGTCTTGATTTCCTTGATGGCACTCCAGAGAAACCCCAAGAACACTGTTTCAAGGCTAGAGGGATCCTGAGGTCACTGTAGCAACACGAAAGAGCTCCATGGATCAAAAATCAACTCGAGATGAGAGGTTAGTCCCTGGCTTCGACTCCAGAGGAATACCACATTACCACAAGCACCTCAAGAGGAGGCTTCTCTCAGCTCTAGGTATGTGAGAGGGACCCTGAGTTTGCGGCCTCAAGTGGAATGGACACCGCGATGCCCTGACTCGAAATAAGGCGGGATATCCCTGCAGTGACTTGAATGCAGGCTCGTCTTGCATCTCCCAAGACGAAAGGATGTCTGAATCCCCTGTGGAGACCACAGAGAAAGACCTAGTTCCCCACCTCATTGAGACCGGACGCCTCACATCCTTTGAAAACTCCAGAGGTACGCGGAGATCAGTGCCTCCAAAGGAGACGATGCCTGACTCCTCGTGAAACTTGATAGGAGTCCCAGGATTCCTGTGGCACATGGAAAGGGACCCTTGGTCTCCCGCCTCAGCTGGAGAGGCGTCCCAATTGCCCTGCCAAGCCTAGAGGAGAATCCCGAGTTGTCCCTCGCAACTAGGCAGGAGTCCTGACGTGGCTGAACAAACACGTGGGTGGAAGGGCCATCCCCGTCGTAACTCGAGAATATACCCCAGGTTCCCGCCGCAACTCGAGAAAAACCATGAGACTTCCCCCTCGCCGCGAGATGAGGCCCGATTCCCCTGCAATGTGTGCAGAGCAATTCCGTCTTGCACATCACACATGAAAGGAGCCTTGATTTCCTTGATGGCACTCCAGAGAAACCCCAAGAACACTGTTTCAAGGCTAGACGGATCCTGAGGTCACTGTAGCAACACGAAAGAGCTCCGTGGACCAAGAATCAACTCGAGATGAGAGGTTAGTCCCTGGCTTCGACTCCAGAGGAATACCACCTTACCACAAGCACCTCAAGAGGAGGCTTCTCTCAGCTCTAGGTAGGTGAGAGGGACCCTGAGTTTGCGGCCTCAGGTGGAATGGACACTGCGATGCCCTGACGCGAAATAAGGCCGGATATCCCTGCAGTGACTTGAATGCAGGCTCGTCTTGCATCTCCCAAGACGAAAGGATGTCTGAATCCCCTGTGGAGACCACAGAAAAACACCTAGTTCCCCACCTCACCACGACCGGAGGCCTCACATCCTTTGAAAACTCCAGAGGTACGCGGAGATCAGTGCCTCCAAAGGAGACGATGCCTGACTCCTCGTGAAACTTGATAGGAGTCCCAGGATTCCTGTGGCAAGTGGAAAGGGACCCGTGGTCTCCCGCCTCAGCTGGAGAGGCGTCCCAATTGCCCTGCCAAGCCTCGAGGAGAATCCCGAGTTGTCCCTCGCAACTAGGCAGGAGTCCTGACGTCGCTGAACAAACACGTGGGTGGAAGGGCCATCCCCGTCGTAACTCGAGAATATACCCCAGGTTCCCGCCGCAACTCGAGAAAAACCATGAGACTTCCCCCTCGCCACGAGATGAGGCCCGATTCCCCTGCACTGCGTGCAGAGCAATTCCGTGTTGCACATCACACATGAAAGGAGCCTTGATTTCCTTGATGGCACTCCAGAGAAACCCCAAGAACACTGTTTCAAGGCTAGAGGGTAACTGAGGTCACTGTACCAACACGAAAGAGCTCCGTGGACCAAAAATCAACTCGAGATGAGAGGTTAGTCCCTGGCTTCGACTCCAGAGAAATACCACCTTACCACAAGCACCTCAAGAGGAGGCTTCTCTCAGCTCTAGGTATGTGAGAGGTACCCTGAGTTTGTGGCCTCAAGTGGAATGGACACCGCGATGCCCTGACTTGAAATAAGGCCGGATATCCCTGCAATGACTTGAATTCAGGCTCGTCTTGCATCTCCCAAGACGAAAGGATGTCTGAATCCCCTGTGGAGACCACAGAGAAAGACCTAGTTCCCCACCTCATCGCGACCGGAGGCCTCACATCATTTGAAAACTCCAGAGGTACCCGGAGATCAGTGCCTCCAAAGGAGACGATGCCTGACTCCTCGTGAAACTTGATAGGAGTCCCAGGATTCCTGTGGCACGTGGAAAGGGACACTTGGTCTCCCGCCTCAGCTGGAGAGGCGTCCCAATTGCCCTGCCAAGCCTCGAGGAGAATCCCAAGTTGTCCCTCGCAACTAGGCAGGAGTCCTGACGTCGCTGAACAAACACGTGGGTGGAAGGGCCATCCCCGTTGTAACTCGGGAATATACCCCAGGTTCCCGCCGCAACTCTAGAAAAACCATGAGACTTCCCCCTCGCTGTGAGATGAGGCCCGATATCCCTGTACTGCATGCAGAGCAACTCCGTGTTGCACATCACACATGAAAGGAGCCTTGATTTCCTTGATGGCACTCCAGAGAATCCCCAAGAACACTGTTTCAAGGCTAGAGGGATCCTGAGGTCACTGTAGCAACACGAAAGAGCTAAGTGGACCAAGAATCAACTCGAGATGAGAGGTTAGTCCCTGGCTTCGACTCCAGAGGAATACCACCTTACCACAAGCACCTCAAGAGGAGGCTTCTCGCAGCTTTAGGTATGTGAGAGGGACCCTGAGTTTGCGGCCTCAAGTGGAATGGACACCGCGATGCCCTGACTCGAAATAAGGCCGGATATCCCTGCAGTGACTTGAATGCAGGCTCTTCTTGCATCTCCCAAGATGAAAGGATGTCTGAATCCCCTGTGGAGACCACAGAGAAAGACCTAGTTCCCCACCTCATCGCGACCGGAGGCCTCACATCCTTTGAAAACTCCAGAGGTACGCGGAGATCAGTGCCTCCAAAGGAGACGATGCCTGACTCCTCGTGAAACTTGATAGGAGTCCCAGGATTCCTGTTGCACGTGGAAAGGGACCCTTGGTCTTCCACCTCAGCTGGAGAGGAGTCCCAATTGCCCTGCCAAGCCCCCAGGAGAATCCCGAGGTGCCCCTCGCAACTAGGCAGGAGTCCTGACGTCGCTGAACAAACACATGGATGAAAGGGCCATCCCCATCGTAACTCGAGAATATGCCCCAGGTTCCCGCCGCAACTCGAGAAAAACCATGAGACTTCCCCCTCGCCGCGAGATGAGGCCAGATTCCTCTGCACTGCATGCAGAGCAATTCCGTGTTGCACATCACAGATGAAAGGAGCCTTGATTTCCTTGATGGCAATCCAGAGAAACCCCAAGAACACTGTTTCATGGCTAGAGGAATCCTGAGGTCACTGTAGCAACACGAAAGAGCTCCGTGGACCAAGAATCAACTCGAGATGAGAGGTTACTCCCTGGCTTCGACTCCAGAGGAATACCATCTTACCACAAGCACCTCAAGAGGAGGCTTCTCTCAGCTCTAGGTATGTGAGAGGGACCCTGAGTTTGCGGCCTCAAGTGGAATGGACACCGCGATGCCCTGACTCAAAATAAGGCCGGATATCCCTGCAGTGACTTGAATCCAGGCTCGTCTTGCATCTCCCAAGACGAAAGGATGTCTGAATCCCCTGTGGAGACCACAGAGAAAGACCTAGTTCCCCACCTCATCGCGACCGGAGGCCTCACATCCTTTGAAAATTCCAGAGTTACGCGGAGATCAGTGCCTCCAAAGGAGACGATGCCTGACTCCTCTTGAAACTTGATAGGAGTCCCAGGATTCCTGTGGCACGTGGAAAGGGACCCTTGGTCTCCCGCCTCAGCTGGAGAGGCGTCCCAATTGCCCTGCCAAGCCTCGAGGAGAATCCCGAGTTGTCCCTCGCAACTAGGCAGGAGTCCTGACGTCGCTGAACAAACACGTGGGTGGAAGGGCCATCCCCGTCGTAACTCGAGAATATACCCCAGGTTCCCGCCGCAACTCGAGAAAAACCATGAGACTTCCCCCTCGCCACGAGATGAGGCCCGATTCCCTTGCACTGCATGCAGAGCAATTCCGTGTTGCACATCACACCTGAAAGGAGCCTTGATTTCCTTGATGGCATTCCAGAGAATTCCAAGAACACTGTTTCAAGGCTAGAGGGATCCTGAGGTCACTGTAGCAACACAAAAGAGCTCCGTGGACCAAAACTCAACTCGAGATGAGAGGTTAGTCCCTGGCTTCAACTCCAGAGGAATACCACCTTACCACAAGCACTTCAAGAGGAGGCTTCTCTCAGCTCTATGTATGTGAGAGCGACCCTGAGTTTGCGGCCTCAAGTGGAATGGACACCGCGATGCCCTGACTCGAAATAAGGCCGGATATCCCTGCAGTGACTTGAATGCAGGCTCGTCTTGCATCTCCCAGGACGAAAGGATATCTGAATCCCCTGTGGAGACCACAGAGAAAGACCTAGTTCCCCACCTCATCGCGACCGGAGGCCTCACATCCTTTGAAAACTCCAGAGGTACGCGGAGATCAGTGCCTCCAAAGGAGACGATGCCTGACTCCTCGTGAAACTTGATAGGAGTCCCAGGATTTCTGTGGCACGTGGAAAGGGACCCTTGGTCTTCCACCTCAGCTGGAGAGGCGTCCCAATTGCCCTGCCAAGCCCCCAGGAGAATCCCGAGGTGCCCCTCGCAACTAGGCAGGAGTCCTGACGTCGCTGAACAAACACATGGATGAAAGGGCCATCCCCATCGTAACTCGAGAATATGCCCCAGGTTCCCGCCGCAACTCGAGAAAAACCATGAGACTTCCTCCTCGCCACGAGATGAGGCCAGATTCCTCTGCACTGCGTGCAGAGCAATTCCGTGTTGCACATCACAGATGAAAGGAGCCTTGATTTCCTTGATGGCACTCCAGAGAAACCCCAAGAACACTGTTTCAAGGCTAGAGGGATCCTGAGGTCACTGTAGCAACACGAAAGAGCTCCGTGGACCAAGAATCAACTCGAGATGAGAGGTTAGTCCCTGGCTTCGACTCCAGAGGAATACCACCTTACCACAAGCACCTCAAGAGGAGGCTTCTCTCAGCTCTAGGTATGTGAGAGGGACCCTGAGTTTGCGGCCTCAAGTGGAATGGACACCGCGATGCCCTGACTCGAAATAAGGCCGGATATCCCTGCAGTGACTTGAATGCAGGCTCGTCTTTCATCTCCCAAGACGAAAGGATGTTTGAATCCCCTGTGGAGACCACAGAGAAAGACCTAGTTCCCCACCTCATCGCGACCGGAGGCCTCACATCCTTTGAAAACTCCAGAGGTACGCGGAGATCAGTGCCTCCAAAGGAGACGATGCCTGACTCCTCGTGAAACTTGATAGGAGTCCCAGGATTGCTGTGGCACGTGGAAAGGAATCCTTGGTCTCCCGCCTCAGCTGGAGAGGCATCCCAATTGCCCTGCCAAGCCTCGAGGAGAATCCCGAGTTGTCCCTCGCAACTAGGCAGGAGTCCTGACATGGCTGAACAAACACGTGGGTGGAAGGGCCATCCCAGTCCTACCTCGAGAATATACCCCAGGTTCCCGCCGCAAGTCGAGAAAAACCATGAGACTTCCCGCTCGCCGCGAGCTGAGGCCCGATTCCCCTGCACTGCGTGCAGAGCAATTCCGTGTTGCACATCACACAAGAAAGGACCCTTGATTTCCTCGATGGCACTCCAGAGATACAGCAAGAACACTGTTTCAAGGCTAGAGGGATCCTGAGGTCACTGTAGCGACACGAAAGAGCTCCGTGGACCAAAAATCAACTCGAGAAGAGAGGTTAGTTCCTGGCTTCGACTCCAGAGGAATACCACCTTACAACAACCACCTCAAGAGGAGGCTTCTCTCAGCTCTAGGTATGTGAGAGGGACCCTGAGTTTGCGGCCTCAAGTTGAATGGACACCGCGATGCCCTGACTCGAAATAAGGCCGGATATCCCTGCAGTGACTTGAATGCAGGCTCGTCTTGCATCTCCGAAGACGAAACGATGTCTGAATCCCCTGTGGAGACCACAGAGAAAGACCTAGTTCCCCACCTCATCGCGACCGGAGGCCTCACATCCTTTGAAAACTCCAGAGGTACGCGGAGATCAGTGCCTCCAAAGGAGACGATGCCTGACTCCTCGTGAAACTTGATAGGAGTCCCAGGATTCCTGTTGCACGTGGAAAGGGACACTTGGTCTTCCACCTCAGCTGGAGAGGCGTCCCAATTGCCCTGCCAAGCCCCCAGGAGAATCCCGAGGTGCCCCTCGCAACTAGGCAGGAGTCCTGACCTCGCTGAACAAACACATGGATGAAAGGGCCATCCCCATCGTAACTCGAGAATATGCCCCAGGTTCCCGCCGCAACTCGAGAAAAACCATGAGAATTCCCCCTCGCCACGAGATGAGGCCAGATTCCCCTGCACTGCATGCAGAGCAATTCCGTGTTGCACATCACAGATGAAAGGAGCCTTGATTTCCTTGATGGCACTCCAGAGAAACCCCAAGAACACTGTTTCAAGGCTAGAGGGATCCTGAGGTCACTGTAGCAACACGAAAGAGCTCCGTGGACCAAGAATCAACTCGAGATGAGAGGTTACTCCCTGGCTTCGACTCCAGAGGAATACCATCTTACCACAAGCACCTCAAGAGGAGGCTTCTCTCAGCTCTAGGTATGTGAGAGGGACCCTGAGTTTGCGGCCTCAAGTGGAATGGACACCGCGATGCCCTGACTCAAAATAAGGCCGGATATCCCTGCAGTGACTTGAATCCAGGCTCGTCTTGCATCTCCCAAGACGAAAGGATGTCTGAATCCCCTGTGGAGACCACAGAAAAAGACCTAGTTCCCCACCTCATCGCGACCGGAGGCCTCACATCCTTTGAAATTTCCAGAGTTACGCGGAGATCAGTGCCTCCAAAGGAGACGATGCCTGACTCCTCGTGAAACTTGATAGGAGTCCCAGGATTCCTGTGGCACGTGGAAAGGGACCCTTGGTCTCCCGCCTCAGCTGGAGAGGCGTCCCAATTGCCCTGCCAAGCCTCGAGGAGAATCCCGAGTTGTCCCTCGCAACTAGGCAGGAGTCCTGACGTCGCTGAACAAACACGTGGGTGGAAGGGCCATCCCCGTCGTAACTCGAGAATATACCCCAGGTTCCCGCCGCAACTCGAGAAAAACCATGAGACTTCCCCCTCGCCACGAGATGACGCCCGATTCCCTTGCACTGCATGCAGAGCAATTCCGTGTTGCACATCACACCTGAAAGGAGCCTTGATTTCTTTGATTGCACTCCAGAGAAACCCCAAGAACACTCTTTCAAGGCTAGAGGGATCCTGAGGTCACTGTAGCAACAGGAAAGAGCTCCGTGGACCAAAAATCAACTCGAGATGAGAGGTTAGTCCCTGGCTTCGACTCCAGAGGAATACCACCTTACCACAAGCACCTCAAGAGAAGGCTTCTCTCAGCTCTATCGATGTGAGAGGGACCCTGAGTTTGCGGCCTCAAGTGGAATGGAGACCGCGATGCCCTGACTCGATATAAGGCCGGATATCGCAGCAGTGACTTGAATGCAGGCTTGTCTTGCATCTCCCAAGATGAAAGGATGTCTGAATACCCTGTGGAGACCACAGAGATAACCTACTTCCCCACCTCATCGTGACCGGAGGCCTCACATCCTTGGAAAACTCCAGAGGTACACGGAGATCAGTGCCTCCAAAGGAGACGATGCCTGACTCCTCGTGAAACTTGATAGGAGACCCAGGATTCCTGTGGCACGTGAAAAGGGACACTTAGTCTCCCGCCTCAGCTGGAGAGGCGTCCCAATTGCCCTGCCAAGCCCCCAGGAGAATCCCGAGTTGTCCCTCGCAACTTGGCAGGAGTCCTGACGTCGCTGAACAAAAACGTGGGTGGAAGGACCATCCCCGTCGTAACTCGAGAATATACCCCAGGTTCCCGCCGCAACTCGAGAAAAACCATGAGACTTCCCGCTCGCCGCGAGATGAGGCCCGATTCCCCTGCACTGCGTGCAGAGCAATTCCATCTTGCACATCACACATCAAAGGAGCCTTGATTTCCTTGATGGCATTCCAGAGAAACCGCAAGAACACTGTTACAAGGCTAGAGGGATCCTGAGATCACTGTAGCCACACGAATGAGCTCCGTGGACCAAAAATCAACTCGAGTTGAGAGGTTAGTCCCTGGCTCGACTCCAGCAGAATACCACCTTACCACAAGCACCTCAAGAGGAGGCTTCTCTCAGCTCTAGGTATGTGAGAGGGACCCTGAGTTTGCGGCCTCAATTCGAATGGACACCGCGATGCCCTGACCCGAAATAAGGCCGAATATCCCTGCAGTGATTTGAATGCAGGCTCGTCTTGCATCTCCCAAGATGAAAGGATGTCTGAATCCCCTGTGGAGACCACAGAGAAAGACCTAGTTCCCGACCTCATCGCGACCGGAGGCCTCACATCCTTTGAAAACTCCAGAGGTACACGGAGATCAGTGCCTCCAAAGGAGACGATGCCTGACTCCTCGTGAAACTTGATAGGAGTCCCAGGATTCCTGTGGCACGTGGAAAGGGACCCTTGGTCTCCCGCCTCAGCTGGAGAGGCGTCCCAATTGCCCTACCAAGCCCCCAGGAGAATCCCGAGTTGTCCCTCGCAACTTGGCAGGAGTCCTGACGTCGCTGAACAAACACGTGGGTGGAAGGGCCATCCTCGTCGTAACTCGAGAATATACCCCAGGTTCCCGCCGCAACTCGAGAAAAACCATGAGAATTCCCCCTCGCCGCGAGGTGAGGCCCGATTCCCCTGCACTGCGTGCAGAGCAATTCCGTCTTGCACATCACACATCAAAGGAGCCTTGATTTCCTTGATGGCACTCCAGAGAAACCCCAAGAACACTGTTTCAAGGTAGAGGAATCCTAAGGTCACTGTAGCCACACAAAAGAGCTCCGTGGACCAAAAATCAACTCGAAATGAGAGGTTAGTCCCTGGCTTCAACTCCAGAGGAATACCACCTTACCACAAGCACCTCAAGAGGAGGCTTCTCTCAGCTCTATCGATGTGAGAGGGACCCTGAGTTTGCGGCCTCAAGTGGAATGGACACCGCGATGCCCTGACTCGAAATAAGGCCGGATATCCCTGCAGTGACTTGAATGCAGGCTCGTTTTGCATTTCCCAAGACGAAAGGATGTATGAATCCCCTGTGGAGACCACAGAGAAAGACATAGTTCCCCACTTCATCGCGACCGGAGGGCTCACATCATTTGAAAACTCCAGAGGTAGGCGGAGATCAGTGCCTCCAAAGGAGACGATGCCTGACTCCTCGTGAAACTTGATAGGAGACCCAAGATTCCTGTGGCACGTGGAAAGGGACACTTGGTCTTCCCCCTCAGCTGGAGAGGCGTCCCAATTGCCCTGCCAAGCCTCGAGGAGAATCCCGAGTTGTCCCTCGCAACTAGGCAGGAGTCCTGCCGTCGCTGAACAAGCACGTGTGTGGAAGGGCCATCCCCGTCGTAACTCGAGAATATACCGCAGGTTCCCGCCGCAACTCGAGAAAAACCATGAGACTTCCCCCTCGCCGCAAAATGAGGCCCGATTCCCCTGCACTGCGGGCAGAGCAATTCCGTCTTGCACATCACACATGGCACTCCAGCGAAACACCAAGAACACTGTTTCAAGGCTAGAGGGATCCTGAGGTCACTGTAGCAACTCGAAAGAGCTCCGTGGACCAAAAATCAACTCGAGATGAGAGGTTAGTCCCTGGCTTCGAGTCCATAGGAATACCATCTTACCACAAGCACCTCAAGAGCAGGCTTATCTCAGCTCTAGGTATGTGAGAGGGACACTGAGTGTGTGGCCTCAAGTGGAATGGAGACCGCGATGCCCTGACTCGAAATAAGGCCGGATATCCCTGCAGTGACTTGAATGCAGGCTCGTCTTGTATCTCCCAAGACGAAAGGATGTCTGAATCCCCTGTGGAGACCACAGAGATAATCTACTTCCCCACCTCATCGCGACCGGAGGCCTCACATCCTTTGAAAACTCCAGAGGTACGCGGAGATCAGTGCCTCCAAAGGAGACGATGCCTGACTCCTCGTGAAACTTGATAGGAGACCCAGGATTCCTGTGGCACGTGGAAAGGGACACTTGGTCTACCGCCTCAGCTGGAGAGGCGTCCCAATTGCCCTGCCAAGCCCCCAGGAGAATCCCGAGTTGTCCCTCGCAACTAGGCAGGAGTCCTGTCGTAACTGAACAAACACGTGGGTGGAAGGGCCATCCCCGTCGTAACTCGAGAATATACCCCAGGTTCCCGCCGCAACTCGAGAAAAACCATGAGACTTCTCGCTCGCCGTGAGATGAGGCCCGATTCCCCTGCACTGCGTGCAGAGCAATTCCGTGTTGCACATCACACATCAAAGGAGCCTTGATATCCTTGATGGAATTCCAGAGAAACCCCAAGAACACTGTAACAAGGCTAGAGGGATCCTGAGGTCACTGTAGCCACACGAAAGAGCTCCGTGGACCAAAAATCAACTCGAGATGAGAGGTTAGTAACTGGCTTCGACTCCAGAGGAATACCACCTTACCTCAAGCACCTCAAGAGGAGGCTTCTCTCAGCTTTAGCTATGTGAGAGGGCCCGTGAGTTTGCGGCCTCAAGTGGAATGGACACCGCGATGCCCTGACTCGAAATAAGGCCAGATATCCCTGCAGTGACTTGAATGCAGGCTCGTCTTGCATCTCCCAAGACGAAAGGATGACTGAATCCCCTGTGGAGACCACAGAGAAAGACCTAGTTCCCCACCTCATCGCGATCGGAGGCCTCACATCCTTTGAAAACTCCAGAGGTACGTGGAGATCAGTGCCTCCAAAGGAGACGATGCCTGACTCTTCGTGAAACTTGATAGGAGTCCCAGGATTCCTGTGGCACGTGTAAAGGGACCCTTGGCCTACCGCCTCAGGTTGAGAGGCGTCCCAATTGCCCTGCCAAGCCCCCAGGAGAATCCCGAGTTGTCCCTCGCAACTAGGCAGGAGTCCTGACGTCGCTGAACAAACACATGGGTGGAAGGGCCATCCCCGTCGTAACTCGAGAATATACCCCAGGTTCCCGCCGCAACTCGAGGAAAACAATGAGACTTCCCCCTCGCCGCGAGATGAGGCCCGATTCCCCTGCACTGCGTGCAGAGCAATTCCGTGTTGCACATCACACATGAAAGGAGCCTTGATTTCCTTGATGGCACTCCAGAGAAACCCCAAGAACAGTGTTTCAAGGCTAGAGGGATCCTGAGGTCACTGTAGCCACACGAAAGAGCTCCGTGGACCAAAAATCAACTCGAGATGAGAGGTTAGTCCCTGGCTTCGACTCCAGAGGAATACCACCTTACCACAAGCACCTCAAGAGGAGGCTTCTCTCAGCTCTAGCTATGTGAGAGGGACCCTGAGTTTGCGGCCTCAAGTGGAATGGACACCGCGATGCCCTGACTCGAAATAAGGCCGAATATCCTTGCAGTGACTTGAATGCAGGCTCGTCTTGCCTCTCCCAAGATGAAAGGATGTCTGAATCCCCTGTGGAGACCACAGAGAAAGACCTACTTCCTCACCTCATCCCAACCGGAGGCCTCACATCCTTTGAAAATTCCAGAAGTACGCGGAGATCAGTGCCTCCAAAGGAGACGATGCCTGACTCCTCGTGAAACTTGATAGGAGTCCCAGGATTCCTGTGGCACGTGTAAAGTTTCCCTTGGCCTACCGCCTCAGGTGGAGAGGCGTCCCAATAGCCCTGCCAAGCCTCGAGGAGAATCCCGAGTTGTCCCTCGCAACTAAGCAGGAGTCCTGACGTCGCTGAACAAACACGTGGGTGGAAGGGCCATCCCCGTCGTAACTCGAGAACATACCCCAGGTTCTCGCCGCAACTCGAGAAAAACTATGAGACTTCCCCCTCGCCGCGAGATGAAGCCCGATTCCCCTGCACTGCGTGCAGAGCAATTCCGTGTTGCACATCACACATGAAAGGAGCCTTGATTTCTTTGATTGCACTCCAGAGAAACCCCAAGAACACTCTTTCAAGGCTAGAGGGATCCTGAGGTCACTGTAGCAACAGGAAAGAGCTCCGTGGACCAAAAATCAACTCGAGATGAGAGGTTAGTCCCTGGCTTCGACTCCAGAGGAATACCACCTTACCACAAGCACCTCAAGAGGAGGCTTCTCTCAGCTCTATCGATGTGAGAGGGACCCTGAGTTTGCGGCCTCAAGTGGAATGGAGACCGCGATGCCCTGACTCGATATAAGGCCGGATATCGCAGCAGTGACTTGAATGCAGGCTTGTCTTGCATCTCCCAAGATGAAAGGATGTCTGAATACCCTGTGGAGACCACAGAGATAACCTACTTCCCCACCTCATCGTGACCGGAGGCCTCACATCCTTTGAAAACTCCAGAGGTACACGGAGATCAGTGCCTCCAAAGGAGACGATGCCTGACTCCTCGTGAAACTTGATAGGAGACCCAGGATTCCTGTGGCACGTGGAAAGGGACACTTAGTCTCCCGCCTCAGCTGGAGAGGCGTCCCAATTGCCCTGCCAAGCCCCCAGGAGAATCCCGAGTTGTCCCTCGCAACTTGGCAGGAGTCCTGACGTCGCTGAACAAAAACGTGGGTGGAAGGACCATCCCCGTCGTAACTCGAGAATATACCCCAGGTTCCCGCCGCAACTCGAGAAAAACCATGAGACTTCCCCCTCGCCGCGAGATGAGGCCCGATTCCCCTGCACTGCGTGCAGAGCAATTCCATCTTGCACATCACACATCAAAGGAGCCTTGATTTCCTTGATGGCATTTCAGAGAAACCGCAAGAACACTGTTTCAAGGCTAGAGGGATCCTGAGATCACTGTAGCCACACGAATGAGTTCCGTGGACCAAAAATCAACTCGAGTTGAGAGGTTAGTCCCTGGCTCGACTCCAGCAGAATACCACCTTACCACAAGCACCTCAAGAGGAGGCTTCTCTCAGCTCTAGGTATGTGAGAGGGACCCTGAGTTTGCGGCTTCAATTCGAATGGACACCGCGATGCCCTGACTCGAAATAAGGCCGAATATCCCTGCAGTGATTTGAATGCAGGCTCGTCTTGCATCTCCCAAGACGAAAGGATGTCTGAATCCCCTGTGGAGACCACAGAGAAAGACCTAGTTCACCACCTCATCGCGACCGGAGGCCTCACATCCTTTGAAAACTCCAGAGGTACACGGAGATCAGTGCCTCCAAAGGAGACGATGCCTGACTCCTCGTGAAACTTGATAGGAGTTCCAGGATTACTGTGGCACGTGGAAAGGGACCCTTGGTCTCCCGCCTCAGCTGGAGAGGCGTCCCAATTGCCCTGCCAAGCCCCCAGGAGAATCCCGAGTTGTCCCTCGCAACTTGGCAGGAGTCCTGACCTCGCTGAACAAACACGTGGGTGGAAGGGCCATCCTCGTCGTAACTCGAGAATATACCCCAGGTTCCCGCCGCAACTCGAGAAAAACCATGAGAATTCCCCCTCGCCGCGAGGTGAGGCCCGATTCCCCTGCACTGCGTGCAGAGCAATTCCGTCTTGCACATCACACATCAAAGGAGCCTTGATTTCCTTGATGGCACTCCAGAGAAACCCCAAGAACACTGTTTCAAGGTAGAGGGATCCTAAGGTCACTGTAGCCACACAAAAGAGCTCCGTGGACCAAAAATCAACTCGAAATGAGAGGTTAGTCCCTGGCTTCAACTCCAGAGGAATACCACCTTACCACAAGCACCTCAAGAGGAGGCTTCTCTCAGCTCTATCGATGTGAGAGGGACCCTGAGTTTGCGGCCTCAAGTGGAATGGACACCGCGATGCCCTGACTCGAAATAAGGCCGGATATCCCTGCAGTGACTTGAATGCAGGCTCGTTTTGCATCTCCCAAGACGAAAGGATGTATGAAGCCCCTGTGGAGACCACAGAGAAAGACATAGTTCCCCACTTCATCGCGACCGGAGGGCTCACATCATTTGAAAACTCCAGAGGTAGGCGGAGATCAGTGCCTCCAAAGGAGACGATGCCTGACTCCTCGTGAAACTTGATAGGAGACCCAAGATTCCTGTGGAACGTGGAAAGGGACACTTGGTCTTCCCCCTCAGCTGGAGAGGCGTCCCAATTGCCCTGCCAAGCCTCGAGGAGAATCCCGAGTTGTCCCTCGCAACTAGGCAGGAGTCCTGCCGTCGCTGAACAAGCACGTGTGTGGAAGGGCCATCCAGTCGTAACTCGAGAATATACCGCAGGTTCCCGCCGCAACTCGAGAAAAACCATGAGACTTCCCCCTCGCCGCAAAATGAGGCCCGATTCCCCTGCACTGCGGGCAGAGCAATTCCGTCTTGCACATCACACATGGCACTCCAGAGAAACCCCAAGAACACTGTTTCAATGCTAGAGGGATCCTGAGGTCCCTGTAGCAACTCGAAAGAGCTCCGTGGACCAAAAATCAACTCGAGATGAGAGGTTAGTCCCTGGCTTCGAGTCCAGAGGAATACCATCTTACCACAAGCACCTCAAGAGCAGGCTTATCTCAGCTCTAGGTATGTGAGAGGGACACTGAGTTTGCGGCCTCAAGTGGAATGGAGACCGCGATGCCCTGACTCGAAATAAGGCCGAATATCCCTGCAGTGACTTGAATGCAGGCTCGTCTTGTATCTCCCAAGACGAAAGGATGTCTGAATCCCCTGTGGAGACCACAGAGATAATCTACTTCCCCACCTCATCGCGACCGGAGGCCTCACATCCTTTGAAAACTCCAGAGGTACGCGGAGATCAGTGCCTCCAAAGGAGACGATGCCTGACTCCTCGTGAAACTTGATAGGAGACCCAGGATTCCTGTGGCACGTGGAAAGGGACACTTGGTCTACCGCCTCAGCTGGAGAGGCGTCCCAATTGCCCTGCCAAGCCCCCAGGAGAATCCCGAGTTGTCCCTCGCAACTAGGCAGGAGTCCTGTCGTCACTGAACAAACACGTGGGTGGAAGGGCCATCCCCGTCGTAACTCGAGAATATACCCCAGGTTCCCGCCGCAACTCGAGAAAAACCATGAGACTTCCCGCTCGCCGTGAGATGAGGCCCGATTCCCCTGCACTGCGTGCAGAGCAATTCCGTGTTGCACATCACACATCAAAGGAGCCTTGATATCCTTGATGGCATTCCAGAGAAACCCCAAGAACACTGTAACAAGGCTAGAGAGATCCTGAGGTCACTGTAGCCACACGAAAGAGCTCCGTGGACCAAAAATCAACTCGAGATGAGAGGTTAGTAACTGGCTTCGACTCCAGAGGAATACCACCTTACCACAAGCACCTCAAGAGGAGGCTGCTCTCAGCTTTAGCTATGTGAGAGGGCCCGTGAGTTTGCGGCCTCAAGTGGAATGGACACCGCGATGCCCTGACTCGAAATAAGGCGGGATATCCCTGCAGTGACTTGAATGCAGGCTCGTCTTGCATCTCCCAAGACGAAAGGATGACTGAATCCCCTGTGGAGACCACAGAGAAAGACCTAGTTCCCCACCTCATCGCGATCGGAGGCCTCACATCCTTTGAAAACTCCAGAGGTACGTGGAGATCAGTGCCTCCAAAGGAGACGATGTCTGACTCTTCGTGAAACTTGATAGGAGTTCCAGGATTCCTGTGGCACGTGTAAAGGGACCCTTGGCCTACCGCCTCAGGTTGAGAGGCGTCCCAATTGCCCTGCCAAGCCCCCAGGAGAATCCCGAGTTGTCCCTCGCAACTAGGCAGGAGTCCTGACGTCGCTGAACAAACACATGGGTGGAAGGGCCATCCCCGTCGTAACTCGAGAATATACCCCAGGTTCCCGCCGCAACTCGAGGAAAACAATGAGACTTCCCCCTCGCCGCGAGATGAGGCCCGATTCCCCTGCACTGCGTGCAGAGCAATTCCGTGTTGCACATCACACATGAAAGGAGCCTTGATTTCCTTGATGGCACTCCAGAGAAACCCCAAGAACACTGTTTCAAGGCTAGAGGGATTCTGAGGTCACTGTAGCCACACGAAAGAGCTCCGTGGACCAAAATTCAACTCGAGATGAGAGGTTAGTCCCTGGCTTCGACTCCAGAGGAATACCACCTTACCACAAGCACCTCAAGAGGAGGCTTCTCTCAGCTCTAGCTATGTGAGAGGGACCCTGAGTTTGCGGCCTCAAGTGGAATGGACACCGCGATGCCCTGACTCGAAATAAGGCCGAATATCCTTGCAGTGACTTGAATGCAGGCTCGTCTTGCATCTCCCAAGACGAAAGGATGTCTGAATCCCCTGTGGAGACCACAGAGAAAGACCTAGTTCCTCACCTCATCGCAACCGGAGGCCTCACATCCTTTGAAAATTCCAGAAGTACGTGGAGATCAGTGCCTCCAAAGGAGACGATGCCTGACTCCTCGTGAAACTTGATAGGAGTCCCAGGATTCCTGTGGCACGTGTAAAGGTTCCCTTGGCCGACCGCCTCAGGTGGAGAGGCGTCCCAATTGCCCTGCCAAGCCCCCAGGAGAATCCCGAGTTGTCCCTCGCAACTAGGCAGGAGTCCTGACGTCGCTGAACAAACACGTGGGTGGAAGGGCCATCCCCGTCGTAACTCGAGAACATACCCCAGGTTCTCGCCGCAACTCGAGAAAAACTATGAGACTTCCCCCTCGCCGCGAGATGAAGCCCGATTCCCCTGCACTGCGTGCAGAGCAATTCCGTGTTGCACATCACACATGAAAGGAGCCTTGATTTCTTTGATTGCACTCCAGAGAAACCCCAAGAACACTGTTTCAAGGCTAGAGGGATCCTGAGGTCACTGTAGCAACAGGAAAGAGCTCCGTGGACCAAAAATCAACTCGAGATGAGAGGTTAGTCCCTGGCTTCGACTCCAGAGGAATACCATCTTACCACAAGCACCTCAAGAGCAGGCTTATCTCAGCTCTAGGTATGTGAGAGGGACACTGAGTTTGCGGCCTCAAGTGGAATGGAGACCGCGATGCCCTGACTCGAAATAATGCCGAATATCCCTGCAGTGACTTGAATGCAGGCTCGTCTTGTATCTCCCAAGACGAAAGGATGTCTGAATCCCCTGTGGAGACCACAGAGAAAGACCTAGTTCCCCACCTCATCGCGATCGGAGGCCTCACATCCTTTGAAAACTCCAGAGGTACGCGGAGATCAGTGCCTCCAAAGGAGACGATGCCTGACTCCTCGTGAAACTTGATAGGAGACCCAGGAATCCTGTGGCACGTGGAAAGGGACACTTGGTCTACCGCCTCAGCTGGAGAGGCGTCCCAATTGCCCTGCCAAGCCCCCAGGAGAATCCCGAGTTGTCCCTCGCAACTAGGCAGGAGTCCTGTCGTCACTGAACAAACACGAGGGTGGAAGGGCCATCCCCGTCGTAACTCGAGAATATACCCCAGGTTCCCGCCGCAACTCGAGAAAAACCATGAGACTTCCCGCTCGCCGTGAGATGAGGCCCGATTCCCCTGCACTGTGTGCAGAGCAATTCCGTGTTGCACATCACACATCAAAGGAGCCTTGATATCCTTGATGGCATTCCAGAGAAACCCCAAGAACACTGTAACAAGGCTAGAGAGATCCTGAGGTCACTGTAGCCACACGAAAGAGCTCCGTGGACCAAAAATCAACTCGAGATGAGAGGTTAGTAACTGGCTTCGACTCCAGAGGAATACCACCTTACCACAAGCACCTCAAGAGGAGGCTTCTCTCAGCTTTAGCTATGTGAGAGGGCCCGTGAGTTTGCGGCCTCAAGTGGAATGGACACCGCGATGCCCTGACTCGAAATAAGGCCGGATATCCCTGCAGTGACTTGAATGCAGGCTCGTCTTGCATCTCCCAAGACGAAAGGATGACTGAATCCCCTGTGGAGACCACAGAGAAAGACCTAGTTCCCCACCTCATCGCGATCGGAGGCCTCACATCCTTTGAAAACTCCAGAGGTACGTGGAGATCAGTGCCTCCAAAGGAGACGATGCCTGACTCTTCGTGAAACTTGATAGGAGTCCCAGGATTCCTGTGGCACGTGTAAAGGGACCCTTGGCCTACCGCCTCAGGTTGAGAGGCGTCCCAATTGCCCTGCCAAGCCCCCAGGAGAATCCCGAGTTGTCCCTCGCAACTAGGCAGGAGTCCTGACGTCGCTGAACAAACACATGGGTGGAAGGGCCATCCCCGTCGTAACTCGAGAATATACCCCAGGTTCCCGCCGCAACTCGAGGAAAACAATGAGACTTCCCCCTCGCCGCGAGATGAGGCCCGATTCCCCTGCACTGCGTGCAGAGCAATTCCGTGTTGCACATCACACATCAAAGGAGCCTTGATTTCCTTGATGGCACTCCAGAGAAACCCCAAGAACACTGTTTCAAGGCTAGAGGGATTCTGAGGTCACTGTAGCCACACGAAAGAGCTCCGTGGACCAAAAATCAACTCGAGATGAGAGGTTAGTCCCTGGCTTCGACTCCAGAGGAATACCACCTTACCACAAGCACCTCAAGAGGAGGCTTTTCTCAGCTCTAGCTATGTGAGAGGGACCCTGAGTTTGCGGCCTCAATTCGAATGGACACCGCGATGCCCTGACTCGAAATAAGGCCGAATATCCCTGCAGTGATTTGAATGCAGGCTCGTCTTGCATCTCCCAAGACGAAAGGATGTCTGAATCCCCTGTGGAGACCACAGAGAAAGACCTAGTTCCCCACCTCATCGCGACCGGAGGCCTCACATCCTTTGAAAACTCCAGAGGTACACGGAGATCAGTGCCTCCAAAGGAGACGATGCCTGACTCCTCGTGAAACTTGATAGGAGTCCCAGGATTCCTGTGGCACGTGGAAAGGGACCCTTGGTCTCCCGCCTCAGCTGGAGAGGCGTCCCAATTGCCCTGCCAAGCCCCCAGGAGAATCCCGAGTTGTCCCTCGCAACTTGGCAGGAGTCCTGACGTCGCTGAACAAACACGTGGGTGGAAGGGCCATCCTCGTCGTAACTCGAGAATATACCCCAGGTTCCCGCCGCAACTCGAGAAAAACCATGAGAATTCCCCTTCGCCGCGAGGTGAGGCCCGATTCCCCTGCACTGCGTGCAGATCAATTCCGTCTTGCACATCACACATCAAAGGAGCCTTGATTTCCTTGATGGCACTCCAGAGAAACCCCAAGAACACTGTTTCAAGGCTAGAGGGATCCTGAGGTCACTGTAGCCACACGAAAGAGCTCCGTGGACCAAAAATCAACTCGAGATGAGAGGTTAGTCCCTGGCTTCAACTCCAGAGGAATACCACCTTACCACAAGCACCTCAAGAGGAGGCTTCTCTCAGCTCTATCGATGTGAGAGGGACCCTGAGTTTGCGGCCTCAAGTGGAATGGACACCGCGATGTCCTGACTCGAAATAAGGCCGGATATCCCTGCAGTGACTTGAATGCAGGCTCGTTTTGCATCTCCCAAGACGAAAGGATGTATGAATCCCCTGTGGAGACCACAGAGAAAGACATAGTTCCCCACTTCATCGCGACCGGAGGGCTCACATCATTTGAAAACTCCAGAGGTAGGCGGAGATCAGTGCCTCCAAAGGAGACGATGCCTGACTCTTCGTGAAACTTGATAGGAGACCCAAGATTCCTGTGGCACGTGGAAAGGGACACTTGGTCTTCCCCCTCAGCTGGAGAGGCGTCCCAATTGCCCTGCCAAGCCTCGAGGAGAATCCCGAGTTGTCCCTCGCAACTAGGCAGGAGTCCTGCCGTCGCTGAACAAGCACGTGTGTGGAAGGGCCATCCCCGTCGTAACTCGAGAATATACCGCAGGTTCCCGCCGCAACTCGAGAAAAACCATGAGACTTCCCCCTCGCCGCAAAATGAGGCCCGATTCCCCTGCACTGCGGGCAGAGCAATTCCGTCTTGCACATCACACATGGCACTCCAGAGAAACCCCAAGAACACTGTTTCAAGGCTAGAGGGATCCTGAGGTCACTGTAGCAACTCGAAAGAGCACCGTGGACCAAAAATCAACTCGAGATGAGAGGTTAGTCCCTGGCTTCGAGTCCAGAGGAATACCATCTTACCACAAGCACCTCAAGAGCAGGCTTATCTCAGCTCTAGGTATGTGAGAGGGACACTGAGTTTGCGGCCTCAAGTGGAATGGAGACCGCGATGCCCTGACTCGAAATAAGGCCGAATATCCCTGCAGTGACTTGAATGCAGGCTCGTCTTGTATCTCCCAAGACGAAAGGATGTCTGAATCCCCTGTGGAGACCACAGAGATAATCTACTTCCCCACCTCATCGCGACCGGAAGCCTCACATCCTTTGAAAACTCCAGAGGTACGCGGAGATCAGTGCCTCCAAAGGAGACGATGCCTGACTCCTCGTGAAACTTGATAGGAGACCCAGGATTCCTGTGGCACGTGGAAAGGGACACTTGGTCTACCGCTTCAGCTGGAGAGGCGTCCCAATTGCCCTGCCAAGCCCCCAGGAGAATCCCGAGTTGTCCCTCGCAACTAGGCAGGAGTCCTGACGTCACTGAACAAACAAGTGGGTGGAAGGGCCATCCCCGTCGTAACTCGAGAATATACCCCAGGTTCCCGCCGCAACTCGAGAAAAACCATGAGACTTCCCGCTCGCCGTGAGATGAGGCCCGATTCCCCTGCACTGCGTGCAGAGCAATTCCGTGTTGCACATCACACATCAAAGGAGCCTTGATATCCTTGATGGCATTCCAGAGAAACCCCAAGAACACTGTAACAAGGCTAGAGAGATCCTGAGGTCACTGTAGCCACACGAAAGAGCTCCGTGGACCAAAAATCAACTCGAGATGAGAGGTTAGTAACTGGCTTCGACTCCAGAGGAATACCACCTTACCACAAGCACCTCAAGAGGAGGCTTCTGTCAGCTTTAGCTATGTGAGAGGGCCCGTGAGTTTGCGGCCTCAAGTGCAATGGACACCGCGATGCCCTGACTCGAAATAAGGCCGGATATCCCTGCAGTGACTTGAATGCAGGCTCGTCTTGCATCTCCCAAGACGAAAGGATGACTGAATCCCCTGTGGAGACCACAGAGAAAGACCTAGTTCCCCACCTCATCGCGATCGGAGGCCTCACATCCTTTGAAAACTCCAGAGGTACGTGGAGATCAGTGCCTCCAAAGGAGACGATGCCTGACTCTTCGTGAAACTTGATAGGAGTCCCAGGATTCCTGTGGCACGTGTAAAGGGACCCTTGGCCTACCGCCTCAGGTTGAGAGGCGTCCCAATTGCCCTGCCAAGCCCCCAGGAGAATCCCGAGTTGTCCCTCGCAACTAGGCAGGAGTCCTGACGTCGCTGAACAAACACATGGGTGGAAGGGCCATCCCCGTCGTAACTCGAGAATATACCCCAGGTTCCCGCCGCAACTCGAGGAAAACAATGAGACTTCCCCCTCGCCGCGAGATGAGGCCCGATTCCCCTGCACTGCGTGCAGAGCAATTCCGTGTTGCACATCACACATCAAAGGAGCCTTGATTTCCTTGATGGCACTCCAGAGAAACCCCAAGAACACTGTTTCAAGGCTAGAGGGATTCTGAGGTCACTGTAGCCACACGAAAGAGCTCCGTGGACCAAAAATCAACTCGAGATGAGAGGTTAGTCCCTGGCTTCGACTCCAGAGGAATACCACCTTACCACAAGCACCTCAAGAGGAGGCTTTTCTCAGCTCTAGCTATGTGAGAGGGACCCTGAGTTTGCGGCCTCAATTCGAATGGACACCGCGATGCCCTGACTCGAAATAAGGCCGAATATCCCTGCAGTGATTTGAATGCAGGCTCGTCTTGCATCTCCCAAGACGAAAGGATGTCTGAATCCCCTGTGGAGACCACAGAGAAAGACCTAGTTCCCCACCTCATCGCGACCGGAGGCCTCACATCCTTTGAAAACTCCAGAGGTACACGGAGATCAGTGCCTCCAAAGGAGACGATGCCTGACTCCTCGTGAAACTTGATAGGAGTCCCAGGATTCCTGTGGCACGTGGAAAGGGACCCTTGGTCTCCCGCCTCAGCTGGAGAGGCGTCCCAATTGCCCTGCCAAGCCCCCAGGAGAATCCCGAGTTGTCCCTCGCAACTTGGCAGGAGTCCTGACGTCGCTGAACAAACACGTGGGTGGAAGGGCCATCCTCGTCGTAACTCGAGAATATACCCCAGGTTCCCGCCGCAACTCGAGAAAAACCATGAGAATTCCCCTTCGCCGCGAGGTGAGGCCCGATTCCCCTGCACTGCGTGCAGATCAATTCCGTCTTGCACATCACACATCAAAGGAGCCTTGATTTCCTTGATGGCACTCCAGAGAAACCCCAAGAACACTGTTTCAAGGCTAGAGGGATCCTGAGGTCACTGTAGCCACACGAAAGAGCTCCGTGGACCAAAAATCAACTCGAGATGAGAGGTTAGTCCCTGGCTTCAACTCCAGAGGAATACCACCTTACCACAAGCACCTCAAGAGGAGGCTTCTCTCAGCTCTATCGATGTGAGAGGGACCCTGAGTTTGCGGCCTCAAGTGGAATGGACACCGCGATGTCCTGACTCGAAATAAGGCCGGATATCCCTGCAGTGACTTGAATGCAGGCTCGTTTTGCATCTCCCAAGACGAAAGGATGTATGAATCCCCTGTGGAGACCACAGAGAAAGACATAGTTCCCCACTTCATCGCGACCGGAGGGCTCACATCATTTGAAAACTCCAGAGGTAGGCGGAGATCAGTGCCTCCAAAGGAGACGATGCCTGACTCTTCGTGAAACTTGATAGGAGACCCAAGATTCCTGTGGCACGTGGAAAGGGACACTTGGTCTTCCCCCTCAGCTGGAGAGGCGTCCCAATTGCCCTGCCAAGCCTCGAGGAGAATCCCGAGTTGTCCCTCGCAACTAGGCAGGAGTCCTGCCGTCGCTGAACAAGCACGTGTGTGGAAGGGCCATCCCCGTCGTAACTCGAGAATATACCGCAGGTTCCCGCCGCAACTCGAGAAAAACCATGAGACTTCCCCCTCGCCGCAAAATGAGGCCCGATTCCCCTGCACTGCGGGCAGAGCAATTCCGTCTTGCACATCACACATGGCACTCCAGAGAAACCCCAAGAACACTGTTTCAAGGCTAGAGGGATCCTGAGGTCACTGTAGCAACTCGAAAGAGCACCGTGGACCAAAAATCAACTCGAGATGAGAGGTTAGTCCCTGGCTTCGAGTCCAGAGGAATACCATCTTACCACAAGCACCTCAAGAGCAGGCTTATCTCAGCTCTAGGTATGTGAGAGGGACACTGAGTTTGCGGCCTCAAGTGGAATGGAGGACCGCGATGCCCTGACTCGAAATAAGGCCGAATATCCCTGCAGTGACTTGAATGCAGGCTCGTCTTGTATCTCCCAAGACGAAAGGATGTCTGAATCCCCTGTGGAGACCACAGAGATAATCTACTTCCCCACCTCATCGCGACCGGAAGCCTCACATCCTTTGAAAACTCCAGAGGTACGCGGAGATCAGTGCCTCCAAAGGAGACGATGCCTGACTCCTCGTGAAACTTGATAGGAGACCCAGGATTCCTGTGGCACGTGGAAAGGGACACTTGGTCTACCGCTTCAGCTGGAGAGGCGTCCCAATTGCCCTGCCAAGCCCCCAGGAGAATCCCGAGTTGTCCCTCGCAACTAGGCAGGAGTCCTGACGTCACTGAACAAACAAGTGGGTGGAAGGGCCATCCCCGTCGTAACTCGAGAATATACCCCAGGTTCCCGCCGCAACTCGAGAAAAACCATGAGACTTCCCGCTCGCCGTGAGATGAGGCCCGATTCCCCTGCACTGCGTGCAGAGCAATTCCGTGTTGCACATCACACATCAAAGGAGCCTTGATATCCTTGATGGCATTCCAGAGAAACCCCAAGAACACTGTAACAAGGCTAGAGAGATCCTGAGGTCACTGTAGCCACACGAAAGAGCTCCGTGGACCAAAAATCAACTCGAGATGAGAGGTTAGTAACTGGCTTCGACTCCAGAGGAATACCACCTTACCACAAGCACCTCAAGAGGAGGCTTCTGTCAGCTTTAGCTATGTGAGAGGGCCCGTGAGTTTGCGGCCTCAAGTGCAATGGACACCGCGATGCCCTGACTCGAAATAAGGCCGGATATCCCTGCAGTGACTTGAATGCAGGCTCGTCTTGCATCTCCCAAGACGAAAGGATGACTGAATCCCCTGTGGAGACCACAGAGAAAGACCTAGTTCCCCACCTCATCGCGATCGGAGGCCTCACATCCTTTGAAAACTCCAGAGGTACGTGGAGATCAGTGCCTCCAAAGGAGACGATGCCTGACTCTTCGTGAAACTTGATAGGAGTCCCAGGATTCCTGTGGCACGTGTAAAGGGACCCTTGGCCTACCGCCTCAGGTTGAGAGGCGTCCCAATTGCCCTGCCAAGCCCCCAGGAGAATCCCGAGTTGTCCCTCGCAACTAGGCAGGAGTCCTGACGTCGCTGAACAAACACATGGGTGGAAGGGCCATCCCCGTCTTAACTCGAGAATATACCCCAGGTTCCCGCCGCAACTCGAGGAAAACAATGAGACTTCCCCCTCGCCGCGAGATGAGGCCCGATTCCCCTGCACTGCGTGCAGAGCAATTCCGTGTTGCACATCACACATGAAAGGAGCCTTGATTTCCTTGATGGCACTCCAGAGAAACCCCAAGAACACTGTTTCAAGGCTAGAGGCATCCTGAGGTCACTGTAGCCACACGAAAGAGCTCCATGGACCAAAAATCAACTCGAGATGAGAGGTTAGTCCCTGGCTTCGACTCCAGAGGAATACCACCTTACCACAAGCACCTCAAGAGGAGGCTTCTCTCAGCTCGAGATATGTGAGAGGGACCCTAGGTTTGCGACCTCAAGTGGAATGGACACCGCGATGCCCTGACTCGAAATAAGGCCGGATATCCCTGCAGTGACTTGAATGCAGGCTCGTCTTGCATCTCCCAAGACGAAAGGATGTCTGACTCCCCTGTGGAGACCACAGAAAAAGACCTAGTTCCCCACCTCATCGCGACCAGAGGCCTCACATTCTTTGAAACCTCCAGAGGTACGCGGAGATCAGTGCCTCCAAAGGAGACGATGCCTGACTCCTCGTGAAACTTGATAGGAGACCCAGGATTCCTGTGGCACGTGGAAAGGGACACTTGGTCTACCGCCTCAGCTGGAGAGGCGTCCCAATTGCCCTGCCAAGCCCCCAGGAGAATCCCGAGTTGTCCCTCGCAACTAGGCAGGAGTCCTGACGTCACTGAACAAACACGTGGGTGGAAGGGCCATCCCCGTCGTAACTCGAGAATATACCCCAGGTTCCCGCCGCAACTCGAGAAAAACCATGAGACTTCCCGCTCGCCGCGAGATGAGGCCCGATTCCCCTGCACTGCGTGCAGAGCAATTCCGTGTTGCACATCACACATCAAAGGAGCCTTGATATCCTTGATGGCATTCCAGAGAAACCCCAAGAACACTGTAACAAGGCTAGAGGGATCCTGAGGTCACTGTAGCCACACGAAAGAGCTCCGTGGACCAAAAATCAACTCGAGTTGAGAGGTTAGTCCCTGGCTTCGACTCCAGAGGAATACCACCTTACCACAAGCACCTCAAGAGGAGGCTTCTCTCAGCTCTAGGTATGTGAGAGGGACCCTGAGTTTGCGGCCTCAAGTGGAATGGACACCACGATGCCCTGACTCGAAATAAGACCGGATGTCCCTGCAGTGACTTGAATGCAGGCTCGTCTTGCATCTCCCAAGACGAAAGGATTTCTGAATCGCCTGTGGAGAACAGAGAAAGACCTAGTTCCCCAACTCATCGCGACCGGAGGCCTCACATAATTTGAAAACTCCAGAGGTACACTGAGATCAGTGCCTCCAAAGGAGACGATGCCTGACTCCTCGTGAAACTTGATAGGAGTCCCAGGATTCCTGTGGCACGTGGAAAGGGACCCTGGGTCTCCCGCCTCAGCTGGAGAGGCGTCCCAATTGCCCTGCCAAGCCTTTAGGAGAATCCCGAGTTGTCCCTCGCAACTAGGCAGGAGTCCTGACGTCGTTGAACAAACACGTGGGTGGAAGGGCCATCCCCGTCGTAACTCGAGAATATACCCCAGGTTCCCGCCGCAACTCGAGAAAAACCATGAGACTTCCCCCTCGCCGAAAGATGAGGCCCGATTCCCCTGCACTGCGTGCAGAGCAATTCCGTGTTGCACATCACACATGAAAGGAGCCTTGGTTTCCTTGCTGGCACTCCAGAGAAACCCCAAGAACACTGTTTCAAGGCTAGAGGGATCCTGCGGTCACTGTAGCAACAAGAAAGAGCTCCGTGGACCAAAAATCAACTCGAGATGAGAGGTTAGTCTCTGGCTTCGACTCCAGAGGGATACCACCTTACCACAAGCACCTCAAGAGGAGGCTTCTCTAAGCTCTAGGTATGGGAGAGGGACCCTGACATTGCGGCCTCAAGTGGAATGGACACCGCGATGCCCTGACTCGAAATAAGGCCGGATATCCCTGCAGTGACTTGAATGCAGGCTCGTCTTGCATCTCCCAAGACGAAAGGATGTCTGAATCCCCTGTGGAGACCACAGAGAAAGACCTAGTTCCCCACCTTATCGCAACCGGTGGCCTCACATCCTTTGAAAACTCCAGAGGAACGCGGAGATCATTGCCTCCAAAGGAGACGATGCTTGACTCCTCGTGAAACTTGATAGCAGTCCCAAGATTCCTGTGGCACGTGGAAAGGGACCCTTGGTCTCCCGCCTCAGCTGGAGAGGCGTCCCAATTGCCCTGCCAAGCATCAAGGAGAATTCCGAGTTGTCCCTCGCAACTAGGCAGGAGTCCTGACGTCGCTGAACAAACACGTGTGTGGAAGGGCCATCCCCGTCGTAACTCGAGAATATACCCCAGGTTCCTACGGCAACACGAGAAAAACCATGAGACTTCCCCCTCTCCGCGAGATGAGGCCCGATTCCCCTGCACTGCGTGCAGACAATTCCGTGTTGCACATCACACATGTAAGGAGCCTTGATTTCCTTGATGGCACCCCAGAGAAACCCCAAGAACACTGTTTCAAGGCTAGAGGCATCCTGAGGTCACTGTAGCAACACGAAAGAGCTCCGTGGACCAAAAATCAACTCGAGATGAGAGGTTAGTCCCTGGCTTCGACTCCAGAGGAATACCACCTTACCACAAGCACCTCAAGAGGAGGCTTCTCTCAGTTCCAGCTATGTGAGAGGGACCCTGAGTTTGTGGCCTCAAGTGGAATGGACATCGCGACGCCCTGACTCGAAATAAGGCCGGATATCCCTGCAGTGACTTGAATGCAGGCTCGTCTTGCATCTCCCAAGACGAAAGGATGTCTGACTCCCCTGTGGAGACCACAGAGAAAGACCTAGTTCCCCACCTCATCACGACCGGATGCCTCACATCCTTTGAAAACTCCAGAGGTACGCAGAGATCAGTGCCTCCAACAGGGACGATGCCTGACTCCTCGTGAAACTTGATAGGAGTCCCAGCATTCCTGTGGCAGGTGGAAAGGGACCCTTGGTCTCCCGCCTCAGCTGGAGAGGCGTCCCAATTGCCCTGCCAAGCCTCGAGGAGAATCCCGAGTTGTACCTCGCAACCAGGCAGGAGTCCTGACGTGGCTGAACAAACACGTGTGTGAAAGGGCCATCCCCGTCGTAACTCGAGAATATACCCCAGGTTCCTGCCGCAACGCGAGAAAAACCATGAGACTTCGCCCTCGCCGCGAGATGAGGCCCGATTCCCCTGCACTGCGTGCAGAGCAATTCCGTGTTGCACATCACACATAAAACGAGCCTTGATTTCCTTGATGGCACTCCAGAGAAACCCCAAGAACACTGTTTCAAGGCTAGAGGGATTCTGAGGTCACTGTAGCGACACGAAAGAGCTCCGTGGACCAAGAATCAACTCGAGATGAGAGGTTAGTCCCTGGCTTCGACTCCAGAGGAATACCACCTTACCACAAGCACCTCAAGAGGAGGCTTCTCTCAGCTCTAGCTATGTGAGAGGGACCCTGAGTTTGCGGCCTCAAGTGGAATGGACACCACAATGTCCTGACTCGAAATCAGGCCGGATATTCCTGCAGTGATTTGAATGCAGGCTGGTCTTGCATCTCCCAAGAGGAAAGGATGTCTGAATCCCCTGTAGAGACCACAGAGAAAGACCTAGTTCCCCACCTCATCGCGACCGAATGCCTCACATCCTTTGAAAACTCCAGAGGTACGCGGAGATCAGTGCCTCCAAAGGAGACGATGCCTGACTCCTCGTGAAACTTGATAGGAGTCCCAGGATTCCTGTGGCACGTGGAAAGGGACCCTTGGTCTCGCGCCTCAGCTGGAGAGGCGTCCCAGTTGCCCTGCCAGGCCTCGAGGAGAATCCCGAGTTGTCCCTCGCAACTAGGCCGGAATCCTGACGTTGCTGAACAAACACGTGTGTGGAAGGGCCAACCCCGTCGTAACTCGAGAAAATACCCCAGGTTCCAGCCGCAACTCGAGAAAAACAATGAGACTTCCCCCTCACTGTGAGATCAGGCCCGAATCCCCTGCATTGCGTACAGAGCAATTCCGTGTTGCACGTCACACATGAAAGGAGCCTTGATTTCCATGATGGCACTCCAGATATACCCCAAGAACACTGTTTCAAGGCTAGAGGGATCCTGAGGTCACTGTAGCAACATGAAAGAACTCTGTGGATCAAAAATCAACTCGAGAAGAGAGGTTAGTCCCTGGCTTCGACTCCAGAGGAATAGCACCTTACCACAAGCACCTCAAAGAGGCTTCTCTCAGCTCTAGGTATGTGAGAGGGATCCTTAGATTGCGGACGCAAGTGGAATGGACACCGCGATGCCCTGACTCAAAATAAGGCCGGATATCCCTGCAGTGACTTGAATGCAGGCTCGTCTTGCATCTCCCAAGACGAAAGGATGTCTGAAACACCTGTGGAAACCACAGAGAAAGACCTAGTTCCCCACCTCATCCCGACCGGTAGCCTCACATCCTTTGAAAACTCCAGAGGTACGCGGAGATCCGTGCCTCCAAAGGAGACGATGCCTGACTCCTCGTGAAACTTGATAGGAGTCCCAGGATTCCTGTGGCAGGTGGAAAGGGACCCTTGGTCTCCCGCCTCAGCTGGAGAGGCGTCCCAATTGCCCTGCCAAGCCTCGAGGAGAATCCCGAATTTTCCCACGAAACTAGGCAGGAGTCCTGAAGTCGCTGAACAAACACGTGTGTGGAAGGGCCATCCCCGTCGTAACTCGAGAATATACCCCAGGTTCCCGCCGCAACTCGAGAAAAACCATGAGACTTCCCCCTCGCTGCGAGATGAGGCCCGATTCCCCTGTACTGCGTGCAGAGCAATTCCGTGTTGCACATCACACATGAAAGGAGCCTTGATTTCCTTGATGGCACTCCAGAGAAAACCCAAGAACACTGTTTCAAGGCTAGAGGGATCCTGAGGTCACTGTAGCAACACGAAAGAGCTCCGTGGGCCAAGAATCAACTCGAGATGAGAGGTTAGTCCCTGGCTTCGAGTCCAGAGGAATACCACCTTACCACAAGCACCTCAAGAGGAGGCTTCTCTCAGCTCTGTGTATGTGAGAGGGACCCTGATTTTGTGGCCTCAAGTGGAATGGACACCGAGATGCCCTGACTCGAAATAAGTCCGGATATCCCTGCAGTGACTTGAATGCATTCTCGTCTTGCATCTCCCAAGACGAAAGGATGTCTGAATCCCCTGTGGAGACCACAGAGAAAGACCTAGTTCCCCACCTCATCGCGACCGGAGGCCTCATATCCTTTGAAAACTCCAAAAGTACACGGAGATAAGTGCCTCCAAAGGAGACGATGCCTGCCTCCTCGTGAAACTTCTTAGGACTCCCAGGATTCCTGTGGCACGTGGAAAGGGACGCTTGGTCTCCCGCCTCAGCTGGAGAGGCGTCCCAATTGCCCTGCCAAGCCTCGAGGAGAATCCCGAGTTGTCCCTTGCAACTAGGCAGGAGTCCTGACGTCGCTGAACAAACACATGTGCGGAAGGGCCCTCCCCGTCGTTACTCGAGAATATACCCCAGATTCCCAGTGCAACTTGAGAAAAACCATGAGACTTCCCCCTCGCCGTGAGATGAGGCCCGATTCCCCTGCACTGCGTGCAGAGCAATTCCGTGTTGCACATCACACATGAAAGGAGCCTTGATTTCCTTGATGGCACTCCAGAGAAACCCCAAGAACACTGTTTCAAGGCTCGAGGGATCCTGAGGTCACTGTAGCCACACGAAAGAGCTCCATGGACCAAAAATCAACTCGAGATGAGAGGTTAGTCCCTGGCTTCGACTCCAGAGGAATACCACCTTACCCCAAGCACCACAAAAGGAGGCTTCTCTCAGCTCTAGGTATGTGAGAGGGACCCTGAGTTTGCGGCCTCAAGTGGAATGGACACCGCGATGCCCTGACTCGAAATAAGACCGGATGTCCCTGCAGTGACTTGAATGCAGGCTCGTCTTGCATCTCCCAAGACGAAAGGATTTCTGAATCGCCTGTGGAGAACAGAGAAAGACCTAGTTCCCCAACTCATCGCGACCGGAGGCCTCACATAATTTGAAAATTCCAGAGGTACACTGAGATCAGTGCCTCCAAAGGAGACGATGCCTGACTCCTCGTGAAACTTGATAGGAGTCCCAGGATTCCTGTGGCACGTGGAAAGGGACCCTTGGTCTCCCGCCTCAGCTGGAGAGGCGTCCCAATTGCCCTGCCAAGCCTTTAGGAGAATCCCGAGTTGTCCCTCGCAACTAGGCAGGAGTCCTGACGTCGTTGAACAAACACGTGGGTGGAAGGGCCATCCCCGTCGTAACTCGAGAATATACCCCAGGTTCCCGCCGCAACTCGAGAAAAACCATGAGACTTCCCCCTCGCCGAAAGATGAGGCCCGATTCCCCTGCACTGTATTCAAAGCAATTCCGTGTTGCACATCATACATGAAAGGAGCCTTGATTTCCTTAATGGCACTCCAGAGAAACCCCAAGAACACTGTTTCAAGGCTAGAGGGATCCTGCGGTCACTGTAGCAACAAGAAAGAGCTCCGTGGACCAAAAATCAACTCGAGATGAGAGGTTAGTCCCTGGCTTCGACTCCAGAGGGATACCACCTTACCACAAGCACCTCAAGAGGAGGCTTCTCTAAGCTCTAGGTATGGGAGAGGGACCCTGACTTTGCGGCCTCAAGTGGAATGGACACCGCGATGCCCTGACTCGAAATAAGGCCGGATATCCCTGCAGTGACTTGAATGCAGGCTCGTCTTGCATCTCCCAAGACGAAAGGATGTCTGAATCCCCTGTGGAGACCACAGAGAAAGACCTAGTTCCCCACCTTATCGCGACCGGTGGCCTCACATCCTTTGAAAACTCCAGAGGAACGCGGAGATCATTGCCTCCAAAGGAGACGATGCTTGACTCCTCGTGAAACTTGATAGGAGTCCCAAGATTCCTGTGGCACGTGGAAAGGGACCCTTGGTCTCCCGCCTCAGCTGGAGAGGCGTCCCAATTGCCCTGCCAAGCATCAAGGAGAATTCCGAGTTGTCCCTCGCAACTAGGCAGGAGTCCTGACGTCGCTGAACAAACACGTGTGTGGAAGGGCCATCCCCGTCGTAACTCGAGAATATACCCCAGGTTCCTACGGCAACACGAGAAAAACCATGAGACTTCCCCCTCTCCGCGAGATGAGGCCCGATTCCCCTGCACTGCGTGCAGACAATTCCGTGTTGCACATCACACATGTAAGGAGCCTTGATTTCCTTGATGGCACCCCAGAGAAACCCCAAGAACACTGTTTCAAGGCTAGAGGCATCCTGAGGTCACTGTAGCAACACGAAAGAGCTCCGTGGACCAAAAATCAACTCGAGATGAGAGGTTAGTCCCTGGCTTCGACTCCAGAGGAATACCACCTTACCACAAGCACCTCAAGAGGAGGCTTCTCTCAGCTCTAGGTATGTGAGAGGGACCCTGAGTTTGCGGCCTCAAGTGGAATGGACACTGCAATGCCCTGACGGGAAATAACGCCGGATATCCCTGCAGTGACTTGAATGCAGGCTCGTCTTGCATCTCCCAAGACGAAAGGATGTCTGAATCCCCTGTGGAGACCACAGAGAAAGACCTAGTTCCCCACTTCATGGCGACCAGAGGCCTCACATCCTTTGAAAACTCCAGAGGTACGCGGACATCAGTGCCTCCAAAGGTGACGATGCCTGACTCCTCGTGAAACTTGATAGGAGTCCCAGGATTCCTGTGGCACGTGGAAAGGGACACTTGGTCTCCCGCCTCAGGTGGAGAGTCGTCCCAATTGCCCTGCCAAGCCTCAAGGAGAATCCCGAGTTGTCCCTCGCAACTAGGCAGGAGTCCTGAAGTCGCTGAATAAACGCGTGTTTGGAAGGGCCATCCCCGTCGTAACTCGAGAATATACCCCAGGTTCCCGCCGCAACTCGAGAAAAACCATGAGACTTCCCCCTCGCCGCGAGATGAGGCCCGATTCCCCTGCACTGTGTGCAGAGCAATTCCGTGTTGCACATCACACATGAAAGGAGCCTTGATTTCCTTGGTGGCACTCCAGAGAAACCCCAAGAACACTGTTTCAAGGCTAGAGGCATCCTGAGGTCACTGTAGAAACACGAAAGAGCTCCGAGGAGCAAAAATCAACTCGAGATGAGAGGTTAGTCCCTGGCTTCGACTCCAGAGGAATACCACCTTACCACAAGTACCTCAAGAGGAGGCTTCTCTCAGCTCCAGCTATGTGAGAGGGACCCTGAGTTTGCGGCCTCAAGTGGAATGGACACCGCGACGCCATGACTCGAAATAAGGCTGGATATCCCTGCAGTGACTTGAATGCAGACTCGTCTTGCATCTCCCAAGACGAAAGGATGTCTGAATCCCCTGTGGAGACCACAGAGAAAAACCTAGTTCCCCACCTCATCGCGACCGGAGGCCTCACATCCTTTGAAAACTCCAGAGGTACGCGGAGATCAGTGCCTCCAAAGGAGACGATGCCTGACTCCTCGTGAAATTTGATAGGAGTCCCAGGATTCTTGTGGCACGTGTAAAGGGACCCTTGGTCCCCCGCCTCAGCTGGAGAGGCGTCCCAAATGCCCTGCCAAGCCTCGAGGAGAATCCCGAGTTGTCCCTCGCAACTAGGCAGGAGTGCTGACGTGCTGAACAAACACGTGTGTGGAAGGGCCATCCCCGTCGTAACTCGAGAATATACCCCAGGTTCCCGCCGCAACTCGAGAAGAACCATGAGACTTCCCCCTCGCCGCGAGATGAGGCCCGATTCCCCTGCACTGCGTGCAGAGCAATTCCGTGTTGCACATCACACATGAAAGGAGCCTTGATTTCCTTGATGGCACTCCAGAGAAACCCCAAGAACACTGTTTCAAGGCTAGAGGGATCCTGAGGTTACTGTAGCAACACGAAGAGTTCCGGGAACCAAAAATCAACTCAAGATGAGCGGTTAGTCCCTGGCTTCGACTCCAGAGGAATACCACCTTACCACAAGCACCTCAAGAGGAGGCTTCTCTCAGCTCTAGGTATGTGAGAGGGACCCTGAGTTTGCGGCCTCAAGTGGAATGGACACCGCGATGCCCTGACTCGAAATAAGGCCGGATATCCCTGCAGTGAATTGAATGCAGGCTCGTTTTGCCTCTCCCAGGACGAAATGTTGTCTGAATCCCCTGTGGAGACCACAGAGAAAAACCTAGTTCCCAACCTCATCGCGACCGGAGGCCTCACGTCCTTTGAAAACTCCAGAGATACGCGGAGATCAGTGCCTCCAATGGAGACGATGCCTGACTCCTCGTGAAACTTGATAGGAGTCCCAGGATTCCTGTGGCACGTGGTAAGGGACCCTTGGTCTCCCGCCTCAGCTGGAGAGGCGTCCCAATTACACTGCCAAGCCTCGAGGAGAATCCCGAGTTGTCCCTCGCAACTAGGCAGGAGTCCTGACGTCGCTGAACAAACACGTGTGTGGTCGGGCCATCCCCGTCGTAACTTGAGAATATACCCCAGGTTCCCGCCGCAACTCGAGAAAAACCATGAGACTTCCCCCTCGCCACGAGATGAGGCCCGATTCCCCTGCACTGCGTGCAGAGCAATTCCGTGTTGCACATCACACATGAAAGGAGCCTTGATTTCCTTGATGGCACTCCAGAGAAACCCCAAGAACACTGTTTCAAGGCTAGAGGGATCCTGAGGTCTCTGTAGCAACACGAAAGAGCCCCGTGGACCAAAAATCAACTCGAGATGAGAGGTTAGTCCCTGGCTTCGACTCCAGAGGAATACCACCTTACCACAAGCACCTCAAGAGGAGGCTTCTCTCAGCTCCAGGTAAGTGAGAGGGACCCTGAGTTTGCGGCCTCAAGTGGAATGGACACCGCGATGCCCTGACTCGAAATGAGGCCGGATATCCCTGCAGTGACTTGAATGCAGGCTCGTCTTGCATCTCCCATGAAGAAAGGATGTCTGAATCCCCTGTGGACACCACAGAGAAAGACCTAGTTCCCCACCTCATCGCGACTGGAGGCCTCACATCCTTTGAAAACTCCAGAGGTACGCGGAGATCAGTGCCTCCAAAGGAGACGATGCCTGACTCCTCGTGAAACTTGATAGGAGTCCCAGGATTCCTGTGGCACGTGGAAAGGGACCCTTGGTCTCCCTCCTCAGCTGGAGAGGCGTCCCAATTGCCCTGCCAAGCCTCGAGGAGAATCCCGAGTTGTCCCTCGCAAGTAGGCAGGAGTCATGACGTGGCTGAACAAACACGTGTGTGGAAGGGCCATCCCCGTCGTAACTCGAGAATATGCCCCAGGTTCCCGCCGCAACTCGAGAAAAACCATGAGACTTCCCCCTCGCCGCGAGATGAGGCCCGATACCCTGCACTGCGTGCAGAACAATTCCCTGTTGCACATCACACATGAAAGGAGCCTTGATTTCCTTGATGGCACTCCAGAGAAACCCCAAGAACACGGTTTCAAGGCTAGAGGGATCCTGAGGTCACTGTAGCAACACGAAAGAGCTCCGTGGACCAAGAATCAACTCGAGATAAGAGGTTAGTCCCTGGCTTCGACTCCAGAGGAATACCACCTTACCACAAGCACCTCAAGAGCAGGCTTATCTCAGCTCTAGGTATGTGAGAGGGACCCTGAGTTTGCGGCCTCAAGTGGAATGGAGACCGCGATGCCCTGACTCGAAATAAGGCCGAATATCCCTGCAGTGACTTGAATGTAGGCTCGTCTTGCATCTCCCAAGACGAAAGGATGTCTGAATCCCCTGTGGAGACCACAGAGAAAACCTACTTCCCCACCTCATCGCGACCGGAGGCCTCACATCCTTTGAAAACTCCAGAGGTACGCGGAGATCAGTGCCTCCAAAGGAGACGATGCCTGACTCCTCGTGAAACTTGATAGGAGTCCCAGGATTTCTGTGGCACGTGGAAAGGGACCCTTGGTCTCCCGCCTCAGCTGGAGAGGCATCCCAATTGCCCTGCCAAGCCCCCAGGAGAATCCCGAGTTGTCCCTCGCAACTAGGCAGGAGTCCTGACGTGGCTGGACAAACACGTGGGTGGAAGGGCCATCCCCGTCGTAACTCGAGAATATACCCCAGGTTCCCGCCGCAACTCGAGAAAAACCATGAGACTTCCCCCTCTCCGAAAAATGAGGCCCGATACCCTGCACTGCGTGCAAAGCAATTCCCTGTTGCACATCACCCATGAAAGGAGCCTTGATTTCCTTGATGGCACTCCAGAGAAACCCCAAGAACACTGTTTCAAGGCTAGAGGGATCCTGAGGTCACTGTAGCAACACGAAAGAGCTCCGTGGACCACAAATCAACTCGAGATGAGAGGTTAGTCCCTGGCTTCGACTCCAGAGGAATGCCACCTTACCACAAGCATCTCAATAGGAGGCTTCTCTCAGCTCTAGGTATGTGAGAGGGACCCTGAGTTTGCGGCCTCAAGTGGGATGGACACCGCGAAGCCCTGACTCGAAATAAGGCCGGATATCCCTGCAGTGACTTGAATGCAGGATCGTCTTGCATCTCCCAAAACGAAAGAATGTCTGAATCCCCTGTGGAGACCACAGAGAAAGACCTAGTTCCCCACCTCATCGCGACCGGAGGCCTCACATCCTTTGAAAACTCCAGAGGTACGCGGAGATCAGTGCCTCCAAAGGAGACGATGCCTTGCTCCCCGTGAAACTTGATAGGAGTCCCAGGATTCCTGTGGCACGTGGAAAGGGACGCTTGGTCTCCCGCCTCAGCTGGAGAGGCATCCCAATTGGCCTGCCAAGCCTCGAGGAGAATCCCGAGTTGTCCCTCGCAACTAGGCAGGAGTCCTGACGTCGATGAACAAACACGTGTGTGGAAGGGCCATCCCCGTCGTAACTCGAGAATATACCCCAGGTTCCCGCCGCAACTCGAGAAAAACCATGAGACTTCCCCCTCGCCGAAAAATGAGGCCCGATACCCTGCACTGCGTGCAGAGCAATTCCCTGTTGCACATCACACATGAAAGGAGCCTTGATTTCCTTGATGGCACTCCAGAGAAACCCCAAGAACACGGTTTCAAGGCTAGAGGGATCCTGAGGTCACTGTAGCAACACGAAAGAGCTCCGTGGACCAAGAATCAACTCGAGATGAGAGGTTAGTCCCTGGCTTCGACTCCAGAGGAATACCACCTTACCACAAGCACCTCAAGAGCAGGCTTATCTCAGCTCTAGGTATGTGAGAGGGACCCTGAGTTTGCGGCCTCAAGTGGAATGGAGACCGCGATGCCCTGACTCGAAATAAGGCCGAATTTCCCTGCAGTGACTTGAATGCAGGCTCGTCTTGCATCTCCCAAGACGAAAGGATGTCTGAATCCCCTGTGGAGACCACAGAGAAAACCTACTTCCCCACCTCATCGCGACCGGAGGCCTCACATCCTTTGAAAACTCCAGAGGTACGCGGAGATCAGTGCCTCCAAAGGAGACGATGCCTGACTCCTCGTGAAACTTGATAGGAGTCCCAGGATTTCTGTGGCACGTGGAAAGGGACCCTTGGTCTCCCGCCTCAGCGGGACAGGCATCCCAATTGCCCTGCCAAGCCCCCAGGAGAATCCCGAGTTTTCCCTCGCAACTAGGCAGGAGTCCTGACGTCGCTGAACAAGCACGTGGGTGGAAGAGCCATCCCAGTTGTAACTAGAGAATATACCCCAGGTTCCCGCCGCAACTCGAGAAAAACCATGAGACTTCCCCCTCGCCGCAAAATGAGGACCGATTCCCCTGCACTGCGGGCAGAGCAATTCCGTCTTGCACATCACACATGAAAGGAGCCTTGATTTCCTTGATGGCACTCCAGAGAAACCCCAAGAACACTGTTTCAAGGCTAGAGGGATCCTGAGGTCACTGTAGCAACTCGAAAGAACTCCGTAGACCAAAAATCAACTCGAGATGAGAGGTTAGTCCCTGGCTTCGACTCCAGAGGAATACCATCTTACCACAAGCACCTCAGGAGCAGGCTTATCTCAGCTCTAGATATGTGAGAGGGACCCTGAGTTTGCCGCCTCAAGTGGAATGGAGACCGCGATGCCCTGACTCGAAATAAGGCCGAATATCCCTGCAGTGACTTGAATGCAGGCTCGTCTTCCATCTCCCAAGACGAAAGGATGTCTGAATACCCTGTGGAGACCACAGAGAAAGAACTAGTTCCCCACCTCATCGCGACCGGAGGCCTCACATCCTTTGAAAACTCCAGAGGTACGCGGAGATCAGTGCCTCCAAAGGAGACGATGCCTGACTCCTCGTGAAACTTGATAGGAGTCCCAGGATTCCTGTGGCACGTGGAAAGGGACACTTGGTCTACCGCCTCAGCTGGAGAGGCGTCCCAATTGCCCTGCCAAGCCCCAGGAGAATCCCGAGTTGTCCCTCGCAACTAGGCAGGAGTCCTGACGTCGCTGAACAAACACGTGGGTGGAAGGGCCATCCCCGTCGTAACTCGAGAATATACCCCAGGTTCCCGCCGCAACTCGAGAAAAACCATGAGACTTCCCCCTCGCCGCGAGATGAGGCCCGATTCCCCTGCACTGCGTGCAGAGCAATTCCGTCTTGCACATCACACATCAAAGAAGCCTTGATTTCCTTGATGGCATTCCAGAGAAACCCCAAGAACACTGTATCAAGGCTAGAGGGATCCTGAGGTCACTGTAGCCACACGAAAGAGCTCCGTGGACCAAAAATCACCTCGAGATGAGAGGTTAATCCCTGGCTTCGACTCCAGAGGAACACCACCTTACTACAAGCACCTCAAGAGGAGGCTTCTCTCAGCTCTAGGTATGTGAGAGGGACCCTGAGTTTGCGGCCTCAAGTGGAATGGACACCGCGATGCTCTGACTCGAAATTAGGCCGGATATCCCTGCTGTGACTTGATTGCAGGCTCGTCTTGCATCTCCGAAGATGAAAGGATGTCTGAATCCCCTGTGGAGACCACAGAGAAAGACCTAGTTCCCCACCTCATTACGACCTGAGGCCTCACATCCTTTGAAAACTCCAGAGGTACGCGGAGATCAGTGCCTCCAAAGGAGACGATGCCTGACTCCTCGTGAAACTTGATAGGAGTCCCAGGATTGCTGTGGCACGTGGAAAGGACACTTAGTCTCCCGCCTCAGCTGGAGAGGCGTCCCAATTGCCCTGCCAAGCCTCGAGGAGAATCCCGAGTGGTCCCTCGCAAACTAGGCAGGAGTCCTGACGTCGCTGAACAAACACGTGGGTGGAAGGGCCATCCCCGTCGTAACTCGAGAATATACCCCAGGTTCCCGCCGCAACTCGAGAAAAACCATGAGACTTCCCCCTCGCCGCGAGATGAGGCCCGATTCCCCTGCACTGCGGGCAGAGCAATTCCGTCTTGCACATCACACATGAAAGGAGCCTTGATTTCCTTGATGGCACTCCAGAGAAACCCCAAGAACACTGTTTCAAGGCTAGAGGGATCCTGAGGTCACTGTAGCAACTCGAAAGAACTCCGTAGACCAAAAATCAACTCGAGATGAGAGGTTAGTCCCTGGCTTCGACTCCAGAGGAATACCATCTTACCACAAGCACCTCAGGAGCAGGCTTATCTCAGCTCTAGATATGTGAGAGGGACCCTGAGTTTGCCGCCTCAAGTGGAATGGAGACCGCGATGCCCTGACTCGAAATAAGGCCGAATATCCCTGCAGTGACTTGAATGCAGGCTCGTCTTCCATCTCCCAAGACGAAAGGATGTCTGAATACCCTGTGGAGACCACAGAGAAAACCTACCTCCCCACCTCATCGCGACCGGAGGCCTCACATCCTTTGAAAACTCCAGAGGTACGCGGAGATCAGTGCCTCCAAAGGAGACGATGCCTGACTCCTCGTGAAACTTGATAGGAGTCCCAGGATTCCTGTGGCACGTGGAAAGGGACACTTGGTCTACCGCCTCAGCTGGAGAGGCGTCCCAATTGCCCTGCCAAGCCCCAGGAGAATCCCGAGTTGTCCCTCGCAACTAGGCAGGAGTCCTGACGTCGCTGAACAAACACGTGGGTGGAAGGGCCATCCCCGTCGTAACTCGAGAATATACCCCAGGTTCCCGCCGCAACTCGAGAAAAACCATGAGACTTCCCCCTCGCCGCGAGATGAGGCCCGATTCCCCTGCACTGCGTGCAGAGCAATTCCGTCTTGCACATCACACATCAAAGAAGCCTTGATTTCCTTGATGGCATTCCAGAGAAACCCCAAGAACACTGTATCAAGGCTAGAGGGATCCTGAGGTCACTGTAGCCACACGAAAGAGCTCCGTGGACCAAAAATCAACTCGAGATGAGAGGTTAATCCCTGGCTTCGACTCCAGAGGAACACCACCTTACTACAAGCACCTCAAGAGGAGGCTTCTCTCAGCTCTAGGTATGTGAGAGGGACCCTGAGTTTGCGGCCTCAAGTGGAATGGACACCGCGATGCTCTGACTCGAAATTAGGCCGGATATCCCTGCTGTGACTTGATTGCAGGCTCGTCTTGCATCTCCGAAGATGAAAGGATGTCTGAATCCCCTGTGGAGACCACAGAGAAAGACCTAGTTCCCCACCTCATTACGACCTGAGGCCTCACATCCTTTGAAAACTCCAGAGGTACGCGGAGATCAGTGCCTCCAAAGGAGACGATGCCTGACTCCTCGTGAAACTTGATAGGAGTCCCAGGATTGCTGTGGCACGTGGAAAGGACACTTAGTCTCCCGCCTCAGCTGGAGAGGCGTCCCAATTGCCCTGCCAAGCCTCGAGGAGAATCCCGAGTGGTCCCTCGCAAACTAGGCAGGAGTCCTGACGTCGCTGAACAAACACGTGGGTGGAAGGGCCATCCCCGTCGTAACTCGAGAATATACCCCAGGTTCCCGCCGCAACTCGAGAAAAACCATGAGACTTCCCCCTCGCCGCGAGATGAGGCCCGATTCCCCTGCACTGCGTGCAGAGCAATTCCGTGTTGCACATCACACATGAAATGAGCCTTGATTTGCTTGATGGCACTCCAGAGAAACCCCAGAACACTCAAGGCTAGAGGGATCCTGAGGTCACTGTAGCAACACGAAAGAGCTCCGTGGACCAAGAATCAACTCCAGGTGAGAGGTTAGTCCCTGGCTTCGACTCCAGACGAATACCACCTTACCACAAGCACCTCAAGAGGAGGCTGCTCTCAGCTCTAGGTATGTGAGAGGGACCCTGACTTTGCGACCTCAAGTGGAATGGACACCGCGATGCCCTGACTCGAAATAAGGCCGGATATCCCTGCAGTGACTTGAATGCAGGCTCGTCTTGCATCTCCCATGACGAAAGGATGTCTGAATCCCCTGTGGAGACCACAGAGAAAGACCTAGTTCCTCACCTCATCGGGACCGGAGGCCTCACATCCTTTGACAAATCCAGAGGTACGCGGAGATCAGTGCCTCCAAAGGAGACGATGCCTGACTCCTCGTGAAACTTGATAGAAGTCTCAGGATTCCTGTGGCACGTGGAAAGGAACCCTTGGTCTCCCGTCTCAGCTGGAGAGGCATCCCAGTTGCCCTGCCAAGCCTCGAGGAGAATCCCGAGTTGTCCCTCGCAACTAAGCAGGAGTCCTGACGTCGCTGAACAAACACGTGGGTGGAAGGGCAATCCCCGTCGTAACTCGAGAATATACCCCAGGTTCCCGCCGCAACTCAAGAAAAACCATGAGACTTCCCCCTCGCCCCGAGATGAGGCCCGATTCCTCTGCACTGCGTGCAGAGCAATTCCATCTTGAACATCACACATGAAAGGAGCCTTGATTTCCTTGATGGCACTCCAGAGAAACCCCAAGAACACTGTTTCAAGGCTAGAGGGATCCTGAGGTCACTGTAGCAACACGAAAGAGCTCCGTGGACCAAAAATCAACTCGAGATGAGAGGTTAGTCCCTGGCTTCGACTCCAGAGGAATACCACCTTACCACAAGCACCTCAAGAGGAGGCTTCTCTCAGCTCTAGGTATGTGAGAGGGACCCTGAGTTTGCAGCCTCAAGTGGAATGTACACCACGATGCCCTGACTCGAAATAAGGCCGGATATCCCTGCAGTGACTTGAATGCAGGCTCGTCTTACATCTCCCATGACGAAAGGATGTCTGAATCCCCTGTGGAGCCACAGAGAAAGACCTAGTTCCCCACCTCATCGTGACCAGAAGCCTCACATCCATTGACAAATCCAGAGGTACGCGGAGATCAGTGCCTCCAAAGGAGACGATGCCTGACTCCTCGTGAAACTTGATAGGAGTCTCAGGATTCATGTGGCACGTGGAAAGGAACCCTTGGTCTCCCGCCTCATCTGGAGCGGCATCCCAATTGCCCTGCCAAGCCTTGAGTAGAATCCCGAGTTGTCCCTTGCAACTAGGCAGGAGTCGTGACGTGGCTGAACAAACACCTGGGTTGAAGGGCCATCCCTGTCGTAACTCGAGAATATACCCCAGGTTCCCGCCGCAACTCAAGAAAAACCATGAGACTTCCCCCTCTCCGCGAGATGAGGCCCGATTCCCCTGCACTGCCTGCAGAGCAATTCCGTGTTGCACATCACATATGAAAGGAGCCTTGATTTCCTTGATGGTACTCCAGAGAAACCCCAAGAACACTCTTTCAAGGCTAGAGGGATCCTGAGGTCACTGTAGCAACACGAAAGAGCTCCGTGGACCAAGAATCAACTCCAGATGAGAGGTTAGTCCCTGGCTTCGACTCCAGAGGAATACCACCTTACCACAAGCACCTCAAGAGGAGGTTTCTCTCAGCTCTAGGTATGTGAGAGGGACCCTGAGTTTGCGGCCTCAAGTGGAATGGACACCGCGATGCCCTGACTCGAAATCAGGCCGGGTATCCCTGCAGTGATTAGAATGCAGGCTCGTCTTGCGTCTCTCAAGATGAAAGGATGTCTGAATCCCCTGTGGAGACCACAGAGAAAGACCTAGTTCCCAACCTCATCGAGACCATGCCTCACATCCTTTGGAAACTCCAGAGGTACGCGGAGATCAGTGCCTCCAAAGTAGACGATGCCTGACTCCTCGTGAAACTTGATAGGAGTCCCAGGATTCCTGTGGCACGTGGAAAGGGACCCTTGGTCTCCCGCCTCAGCTGGAGAGGCATCCCAATTGCCCTGACAAGCCTCGAGGAGAATCCCGAGTTGTCCCTCGCAACTAGGCAGGAGTCCTGACGTGGCTGAACAAACACGAGGGTGGAAGTGCCATCCCCGTCGTAAGTCGAGTATATACCCCAGGTTCCCGCCGCAACTCAAGAAAAACCATGAGACTTCCCCCTCGCCGCGACATGAGGCCCGATTCCTCTGCACTGCGTGCAGAGCAATTCCGTGTTGCACATCACACATGAAAGGAGCCTTGATTTCCTTGATGGCACTCCAGAGAAACCCGAAGAACACTGTTTCAAGGCTAGAGGGATCCTGAGGTCACTGTAGCAACACGAAAGAGCTCCGTGGACGCAAAATCAACTCGAGATGAGAGGTTATTCCCTGGCTTCGACTCCAGAGAAATACCACATTACCACAAGCCCCTCAAGAGGAGGCTTCTCTCAGTCTATGTATGTGAGAGGGAACCTGAATTTGAGGCCTCAAATGGAATGGACACCGCAATGCCCTGACTCGAAATAAGGCCGGATATCCCTGCAGTGACTTGAATGCAGGCTCAGCTTGCGTCTCCCAAGAAGAAAGGATGTCTGAATCCCCTGTGGAGACCACAGAGAAAGACCTAGTTCCCCACCTCATCACGACCGGAGGCCTCACATCCTTTGAATACTCCAGAGGTATGCGGAGATCAGTGCCTCCAAAGGAGACGATGCCTGACTCCTCGTGAAACTTGATAGGAGTCCCAGGATTCCTGTGGCACGTGGAAAGGGACCCTTGGTCTCCCGCCTCAGCTGGACAGGCGTCCCAATTTCTCTGCCAGGCCTCGAGGAGAATCCCGAGTTGTCCCTCGCAACTAGGCAGGAGTCCTGTCGTCACTGAACAAACACGTGGGTGGAAGAGCCATCCCCGTCGTAACTCGAGAATATAACCCAGGTTCCCGCCGCAACTCGAGAAAAACCATGAGACTTCCCCCTCGCCGCGAGATGAGGCCTGGTTCCTCTGCACTGCATGCAGAGCAATTCCGTCTTGCACATCACACATGAAAGGAGACTTGATTTCCTTGATGGCACTCCAGAGAAACCCCAAGAACACTGTTTCAAGGCTAGAAGGATCCTGAGGTCACTGTAGCAACAGAAAAGAGCTCCGTGGACCAAGAATCAACTCGAGATGAGAGGTTAGTCCCTGGCTTCGACTCCAGAGGAATACCACCTTACCACAAGCATCTCAAGAGGAGGCTTCTCTCAGCTCTAGGTATGTGAGAGGGACCCTGAGTTTGCGGCCTCAAGTGGGATGGACACCGCGAAGCCCTGACTCGAAATCAGGCCGGATATCCCTGCAGTGACTTGAATGCACGCTCGTCTTGAATCTCCCAAGACGAAAGAATGTCTGAATCCCCTTTGGAGACCACAGAAAAAGACATAGTTCCCCACCTCATCGCGACCGGAGGCCTCACATCCTTTGAAAACTCCAGAGGTACGCGGAGATCAGTGCCTCCAACGGAGACGATGCCTGACTCCTCGTGAAACTTGATAGGAGTCCCAGGATTCCTGTGGCACGTGGAAAGGGACCCTTGGTCTCCCGCCTCAGCTGGAGAGGCATCCCAAATGCCCTGCCAGCCCCCAGGAGAATCCCGAGTTGTCCCTCGCAACTAGGCAGGAGTCCTGACGTCGCTGAACAAGCACGTGGGTGGAAGGGCCATCCCAGTTGTAACTAGAGAATATACCCCAGGTTCCCGCCGTAACTCGAGAAAAACCATGAGACTTCCCTCTCGCCGCAAAATGAGGCCTGATTCCCCTGCACTGTGGGCAGAGCAATTCCGTCTTGCACATCACACATGAAAGGAGCCTTGATTTCCTTGATGGCACTCCAGAGAAACCCCAAGAACACTGTTTCAAGGCTAGAGGGATCCTGAGGTCACTGTAGCAACTCGAAAGAGCTCCGTAGACCAAAAATAAACTCAAGATGAGAGGTTAGTCCTTGGCTTCGACTCCAGAGGAATACCATCTTACCACAAGCACCTCAAGAGCAGACTTATCTCAGCTCTAGGTATGTGAGAGGGACCCTGAGTTTGCGGCCTCAAGTGGAATGGAGACCGCGATGCCCTGACTCGAAATAAGGCCGAATATCCCTGCAGTGACTTGAATGCAGGCTCGTCTTCCATTGCCCAAGACGAAAGGATGTCTGAATTCCCTGTGGAGACCACAGAGAAAACCTACCTCCCCACCTCATCGCGACCGGAGGCCTCACATCCTTTGAAAACTCCAGAGGTACACGGAGATCAGTGCCTCCAAAGGAGACGATGCCTGACTCCTCGTGAAACTTGATAGGAGTCCCAGGATTGCTGTGGCACGTGGAAAGGACACTGAGTCTCCCGCCTCAGCTGGAGAGGCGTCCCAATTGCCCTGCCAAGCCTCGAGGAGAATCCCGAGTGGTCCCTCGCAACTAGGCAGGAGTCCTGACGTCGCTGAACAAACACGTCGGTGGAAGGGCCATCCCCGTCGTAACTCGAGAATATACCCCAGGTTCCCGCCGCAACTCGAGAAAAACCATGAGACTTCCCCCTCGCCGCGAGATGAGGCCCGATTCCCCTGCACTGCGTGCAGAGCAATTCCGTGTTGCACATCACACATGAAAGGAGCCTTGATTTCCTTGATGGCACTCCAGAGAAACCCCAGAACACTCTTTCAAGGCTAGAGGGATCCTGAGGTCACTGTAGCAACACGAAAGAGCTCCGTGGACCAAGAATCAACTCCAGATGAGAGGTTAGTCCCTGGCTTCGACTCCAGACGAATACCACATTACCACAAGCACCTCAAGAGGAGGCTTCTCTCAGCTCTAGGTATGTGAGAGGGACCCTGAGTTTGCGACCTCAAGTGGAATGGACACCGCGATGCCCTGACTCGAAATAAGGCCGGATATCCCTGCAGTGACTTGAATGCAGGCTCGTCTTGCATCTCCCATGACGAAAGGATGTCTGAATCCCCTGTGGAGACCACAGAGAAAGACCTAGTTCCTCACCTCATCGGGACCGGAGGCCTCACATCCTTTGACAAATCCAGAGGTACGCGGAGATCAGTGCCTCCAAAGGAGACGATGCCTGACTCCTCGTGAAACTTGATAGGAGTCTCAGGATTCCTGTGGCACGTGGAAAGGAACCCTTGGTCTCCCGTCTCAGCTGGAGAGGCATCCCAGTTGCCCTGCCAAGCCTCGAGGACAATCCCGAGTTGTCCCTCGCAACTAAGCAGGAGTCCTGACGTCGCTGAACAAACACGTGGGTGGAAGGGCAATCCCCGTCGTAACTCGAGAATATACCCCAGGTTCCCGCCGCAACTCAAGAAAAACCATGAGACTTCCCCCTCGCCCCGAGATGAGGCCCGATTCCTCTGCACTGCGTGCAGAGCAATTCCATCTTGAACATCACACATGAAAGGAGCCTTGATTTCCTTGATGGCACTCCAGAGAAACCCCAAGAACACTGTTTCAAGGCTAGAGGGATCCTGAGGTCACTGTAGCAACACGAAAGAGCTCCGTGGACCCAAAATCAACTCGAGATGAGAGGTTAGTCCCTGGCTTCGACTCCAGAGGAATACCACCTTACCAAAAGCACCTCAAGAGGAGGCTTCTCTCAGCTCTAGGTATGTGAGAGGGACCCTGAGTTTGCAGCCTCAAGTGGAATGTACACCACGATGCCCTGACTCGAAATAAGGCCGGATATCCCTGCAGTGACTTGAATGCAGGCTCGTCTTACATCTCCCATGACGAAAGGATGTCTGAATCCCCTGTGGAGCCACAGAGAAAGACCTAGTTCCCCACCTCATCGTGACCAGAGGCCTCACATCCTTTGACAAATCCAGAGGTACGCGGAGATCAGTGCCTCCAAAGGAGACGATGCCTGACTCCTCGTGAAACTTGATAGGAGTCTCAGGATTCCTGTGGCACGTGGAAAGGAACCCTTGGTCTCCCGCCTCATCTGGAGAGGCATCCCAATTGCCCTGCCAAGCCTTGAGTAGAATCCCGAGTTGTCCCTTGCAACTAGGCAGGAGTCGTGACGTGGCTGAACAAACACCTGGGTGGAAGGGCCATCCCCGTCGTAACTTGAGAATATACCCCAGGTTCCCGCCGCAACTCGAGAAAAACCATGAGACTTCCCCCTCGCCGAAAAATGAGGCCCGATACCCTGCACTGCGTGCAGAGCAATTCCGTGTTGCACATCACACATGAAAGGAGCCTTGATTTCCTTGATGGCACTCCAGAGAAACCCCAAGAACACGGTTTCAAGGCTAGAGGGATCCTGAGGTCACTGTAGCAACACGAAAGAGCTCCGTGGACCAAAAATCAACTCGAGATGAGAGGTTAGTCCCTGGCTTCGACTCCAGAGGAATACCATCTTACCACAAGCACCTCAAGAGCAGGCTTATCTCAGCTCTAGGTATGTGAGAGGGACCCTGAGTTTGCGGCCTCAAGTGGAATGGAGACCGCGATGCCCTGACTCGAAATAAGGCCGAATATCCCTGCAGTGTCTTGAATGCAGGCTCGTCTTCCATCTCCCAAGACGAAAGGATGTCTGAATCCCCTGTGGAGACCACAGAGAAAACCTACTTCCCCACCTCATCGCGACCGGAGGCCTCACATCCTTTGAAAACTCCAGAGGTACGTGGAGATCAGTGCCTCCAAAGGAGACGATGCCTGACTCCTCGTGAAACTTGATAGGAGTCCCAGGATTCCTGTGGCACGTGGAAAGGGACACTTGGTCTACTGCCTCAGCTGGAGAGGCGTCCCAATTGCCCTGCCAAGCCCCCAGGAGAATCCCGAGTTGTCCCTCGCAACTAGGCAGGAGTCCTGACGTCGCTGAACAAACACGTGGGTGGAAGGGCCATCCCCGTCGTAACTCGAGAATATACCCCAGGTTCCCGCCGCAACTCGAGAAAAACCATGAGACTTCCCCCTCGCCGAGAGATGAGGCCCGATTCCCCTGCACTGCGTGCATAGCAATTCCGTCTTGCACATCACACATCAAAGGAGCCTTGATTTCCTTGATGGCATTCCAGAGAAACCCCAAGAACACTGTTTCAAGGCTAGAGGGATCCTGAGGTCACTGTAGCCACACGAAAAAGCTCCGTGGACCAAAAATCAACTCGAGTTGAGAGGTTAGTCCCTGGTTTCGACTCCAGAGGAATACCACCTTACCACAAGCACCTCAAGAGGAGGCTTCTCTCAGCTTTAGCTATGTGAGAGGGACCCTGAGTTTGCGGCCTCAAGTGGAATGAACACCGCGATGCACTGACTCGAAATAAGGCCGAATATCCCTGCAGTGACTTGAATGCAGGCTCGTCTTGCATCTCCCAAGACGAAAGGATTTCTGAATCCCCTGTGGAGACCACAGAGAAAGACCTAGTTCCCCACCTCATGGCGACCGGAGGCCTCACATCCTTTGAAAACTCCAGAGGTACGCGGAGATCAGTGCCTCCAAAGGAGACGATGCCTGACTCCTCGTGAAACTTGATAGGAGTCCCAGGATTCCTGTGGCACGTGTAAAGGGACCCTTGGTCTCCCGCCTCAGCTGGAGAGGCGTCTCAATTGCCCTGCCAAGCCCCCAGTAGAATCCCGAGTTGTCCCTCGCAACTAGGCAGGAGTCCTGACGTCGCTGAATAAACACGTGGTTGGAAGGGCCATCCCCGTCGTAACTCGAGAATATACGCCAGGTTGCCGCCGCAACTCGAGAAAAACCATGAGACTTCCCCCTCGCCGCGAGATGAGGCCCGATTCCCCTGCACTGCGTGCAGAGCAATTCCGTGTTGCACATCACACATGAAAGGAGCCTTGATTTCCTTGATGGCACTGCAGAGAAACCCCAAGAACAATGTTTCAAGGCTAGAGGGATCCTGAGGTCACTGTAGCAACACGAAAGAGCTCCGTGGACCACAAATCAACTCGAGATGAGAGGTTAGTCCCTGGCTTCGACTCCAGAGGAATACCACCTTACCACAAGCACCTCAAGAGGAGGCTGCTCTCAGCTCTAGATATGTGAGAGGGACCCTGAGTTTGCGGCCTCAAGTGGAATGGACACCGCGATGCCCTGACTCGAAATAAGGCCGAATATCCCTGCAGTGACTTGAATGCAGGCTCGTCTTGCATCTCCCAAGACGACAGGATGTCTGAATCCCCTGTGGAGACCACAGAGAAAGACCTAGTTCCCCACCTCATGTCGACCGGAGGCCTCACATCCTTTGAAAACTCCAGAGGGACGCGGAGATGAGTGCCTCCAAAGGAGACGATGCCTGACTCCTCGTGAAACTTGATAGGAGTCCCAGGATTCCTGTGGCACGTGGAAAGGGACCCTTGGTCTCCCGCCTCAGCTGGAGAGGCATCCCAAATGCCCTGCCAGCCCCCAGGAGAATCCCGAGTTGTCCCTCGCAACTAGGCAGGAGTCCTGACGTCGCTGAACAAGCACGTGGGTGGAAGGGCCATCCCAGTTGTAACTAGAGAATATACCCCAGGTTCCCGCCGTAACTCGAGAAAAACCATGAGACTTCCCTCTCGCCGCAAAATGAGGCCTGATTCCCCTGCACTGTGGGCAGAGCAATTCCGTCTTGCACATCACACATGAAAGGAGCCTTGATTTCCTTGATGGCACTCCAGAGAAACCCCAAGAACACTGTTTCAAGGCTAGAGGGATCCTGAGGTCACTGTAGCAACTCGAAAGAGCTCCGTAGACCAAAAATAAACTCAAGATGAGAGGTTAGTCCTTGGCTTCGACTCCAGAGGAATACCATCTTACCACAAGCACCTCAAGAGCAGACTTATCTCAGCTCTAGGTATGTGAGAGGGACCCTGAGTTTGCGGCCTCAAGTGGAATGGAGACCGCGATGCCCTGACTCGAAATAAGGCCGAATATCCCTGCAGTGACTTGAATGCAGGCTCGTCTTCCATTGCCCAAGACGAAAGGATGTCTGAATTCCCTGTGGAGACCACAGAGAAAACCTACCTCCCCACCTCATCGCGACCGGAGGCCTCACATCCTTTGAAAACTCCAGAGGTACACGGAGATCAGTGCCTCCAAAGGAGACGATGCCTGACTCCTCGTGAAACTTGATAGGAGTCCCAGGATTGCTGTGGCACGTGGAAAGGACACTGAGTCTCCCGCCTCAGCTGGAGAGGCGTCCCAATTGCCCTGCCAAGCCTCGAGGAGAATCCCGAGTGGTCCCTCGCAACTAGGCAGGAGTCCTGACGTCGCTGAACAAACACGTCGGTGGAAGGGCCATCCCCGTCGTAACTCGAGAATATACCCCAGGTTCCCGCCGCAACTCGAGAAAAACCATGAGACTTCCCCCTCGCCGCGAGATGAGGCCCGATTCCCCTGCACTGCGTGCAGAGCAATTCCGTGTTGCACATCACACATGAAAGGAGCCTTGATTTCCTTGATGGCACTCCAGAGAAACCCCAGAACACTCTTTCAAGGCTAGAGGGATCCTGAGGTCACTGTAGCAACACGAAAGAGCTCCGTGGACCAAGAATCAACTCCAGATGAGAGGTTAGTCCCTGGCTTCGACTCCAGACGAATACCACATTACCACAAGCACCTCAAGAGGAGGCTTCTCTCAGCTCTAGGTATGTGAGAGGGACCCTGAGTTTGCGACCTCAAGTGGAATGGACACCGCGATGCCCTGACTCGAAATAAGGCCGGATATCCCTGCAGTGACTTGAATGCAGGCTCGTCTTGCATCTCCCATGACGAAAGGATGTCTGAATCCCCTGTGGAGACCACAGAGAAAGACCTAGTTCCTCACCTCATCGGGACCGGAGGCCTCACATCCTTTGACAAATCCAGAGGTACGCGGAGATCAGTGCCTCCAAAGGAGACGATGCCTGACTCCTCGTGAAACTTGATAGGAGTCTCAGGATTCCTGTGGCACGTGGAAAGGAACCCTTGGTCTCCCGTCTCAGCTGGAGAGGCATCCCAGTTGCCCTGCCAAGCCTCGAGGACAATCACGAGTTGTCCCTCGCAACTAAGCAGGAGTCCTGACGTCGCTGAACAAACACGTGGGTGGAAGGGCAATCCCCGTCGTAACTCGAGAATATACCCCAGGTTCCCGCCGCAACTCAAGAAAAACCATGAGACTTCCCCCTCGCCCCGAGATGAGGCCCGATTCCTCTGCACTGCGTGCAGAGCAATTCCATCTTGAACATCACACATGAAAGGAGCCTTGATTTCCTTGATGGCACTCCAGAGAAACCCCAAGAACACTGTTTCAAGGCTAGAGGGATCCTGAGGTCACTGTAGCAACACGAAAGAGCTCCGTGGACCCAAAATCAACTCGAGATGAGAGGTTAGTCCCTGGCTTCGACTCCAGAGGAATACCACCTTACCAAAAGCACCTCAAGAGGAGGCTTCTCTCAGCTCTAGGTATGTGAGAGGGACCCTGAGTTTGCAGCCTCAAGTGGAATGTACACCACGATGCCCTGACTCGAAATAAGGCCGGATATCCCTGCAGTGACTTGAATGCAGGCTCGTCTTACATCTCCCATGACGAAAGGATGTCTGAATCCCCTGTGGAGCCACAGAGAAAGACCTAGTTCCCCACCTCATCGTGACCAGAGGCCTCACATCCTTTGACAAATCCAGAGGTACGCGGAGATCAGTGCCTCCAAAGGAGACGATGCCTGACTCCTCGTGAAACTTGATAGGAGTCTCAGGATTCCTGTGGCACGTGGAAAGGAACCCTTGGTCTGCCGCCTCATCTGGAGAGGCATCCCAATTGCCCTGCCAAGCCTTGAGTAGAATCCCGAGTTGTCCCTTGCAACTAGGCAGGAGTCGTGACGTGGCTGAACAAACACCTGGGTGGAAGGGCCATCCCCGTCGTAACTTGAGAATATACCCCAGGTTCCCGCCGCAACTCGAGAAAAACCATGAGACTTCCCCCTCGCCGAAAAATGAGGCCCGATACCCTGCACTGCGTGCAGAGCAATTCCGTGTTGCACATCACACATGAAAGGAGCCTTGATTTCCTTGATGGCACTCCAGAGAAACCCCAAGAACACGGTTTCAAGGCTAGAGGGATCCTGAGGTCACTGTAGCAACACGAAAGAGCTCCGTGGACCAAAAATCAACTCGAGATGAGAGGTTAGTCCCTGGCTTCGACTCCAGAGGAATACCATCTTACCAAAAGCACCTCAAGAGCAGGCTTATCTCAGCTCTAGGTATGTGAGAGGGACCCTGAGTTTACGGCCTCAAGTGGAATGGAGACCGCGATGCCCTGACTCGAAATAAGGCCGAATATCCCTGCAGTGTCTTGAATGCAGGCTCGTCTTCCATCTCCCAAGACGAAAGGATGTCTGAATCCCCTGTGGAGACCACAGAGAAAACCTACTTCCCCACCTCATCGCGACCGGAGGCCTCACATCCTTTGAAAACTCCAGAGGTACGTGGAGATCAGTGCCTCCAAAGGAGACGATGCCTGACTCCTCGTGAAACTTGATAGGAGTCCCAGGATTCCTGTGGCACGTGGAAAGGGACACTTGGTCTACCGCCTCAGCTGGAGAGGCGTCCCAATTGCCCTGCCAAGCCCCCAGGAGAATCCCGAGTTGTCCCTCGCAACTAGGCAGGAGTCCTGACGTCGCTGAACAAACACGTGGGTGGAAGGGCCATCCCCGTCGTAACTCGAGAATATACCCCAGGTTCCCGCCGCAACTCGAGAAAAACCATGAGACTTCCCCCTCGCCGAGAGATGAGGCCCGATTCCCCTGCACTGCGTGCATAGCAATTCCGTCTTGCACATCACACATCAAAGGAGCCTTGATTTCCTTGATGGCATTCCAGAGAAACCCCAAGAACACTGTTTCAAGGCTAGAGGGATCCTGAGGTCACTGTAGCCACACGAAAAAGCTCCGTGGACCAAAAATCAACTCGAGTTGAGAGGTTAGTCCCTGGTTTCGACTCCAGAGGAATACCACCTTACCACAAGCACCTCAAGAGGAGGCTTCTCTCAGCTTTAGCTATGTGAGAGGGACCCTGAGTTTGCGGCCTCAAGTGGAATGAACACCGCGATGCACTGACTCGAAATAAGGCCGAATATCCCTGCAGTGACTTGAATGCAGGCTCGTCTTGCATCTCCCAAGACGAAAGGATTTCTGAATCCCCTGTGGAGACCACAGAGAAAGACCTAGTTCCCCACCTCATGGCGACCGGAGGCCTCACATCCTTTGAAAAATCCAGAGGTACGCGGAGATCAGTGCCTCCAAAGGAGACGATGCCTGACTCCTCGTGAAACTTGATAGGAGTCCCAGGATTCCTGTGGCACGTGTAAAGGGACCCTTGGTCTCCCGCCTCAGCTGGAGAGGCGTCTCAATTGCCCTGCCAAGCCCCCAGTAGAATCCCGAGTTGTCCCTCGCAACTAGGCAGGAGTCCTGACGTCGCTGAATAAACACGTGGTTGGAAGGGCCATCCCCGTCGTAACTCGAGAATATACGCCAGGTTGCCGCCGCAACTCGAGAAAAACCATGAGACTTCCCCCTCGCCGCGAGATGAGGCCCGATTCCCCTGCACTGCGTGCAGAGCAATTCCGTGTTGCACATCACACATGAAAGGAGCCTTGATTTCCTTGATGGCACTGCAGAGAAACCCCAAGAACAATGTTTCAAGGCTAGAGGGATCCTGAGGTCACTGTAGCAACACGAAAGAGCTCCGTGGACCACAAATCAACTCGAGATGAGAGGTTAGTCCCTGGCTTCGACTCCAGAGGAATACCACCTTACCACAAGCACCTCAAGAGGAGGCTGCTCTCAGCTCTAGATATGTGAGAGGGACCCTGAGTTTGCGGCCTCAAGTGGAATGGACACCGCGATGCCCTGACTCGAAATAAGGCCGAATATCCCTGCAGTGACTTGAATGCAGGCTCGTCTTGCATCTCCCAAGACGACAGGATGTCTGAATCCCCTGTGGAGACCACAGAGAAAGACCTAGTTCCCCACCTCATGTCGACCGGAGGCCTCACATCCTTTGAAAACTCCAGAGGTACGCGGAGATCAGTGCCTCCAAAGGAGACGATGCCTGACTCCTCGTGAAACTTGATAGGAGTCCCAGAATTCCTGTGGCACGTGGAAAGGGACGCTTGGTCTCCCGCCTCAGCTGGAGAGGCATCCCAATTGGCCTGCCAAGCCTCGAGGAGAATCTGGAGTGTTCCCTCGCAACTAGGCAGGAGTCCTGACGTCGCTGAACAAACACGTGGGTGGAAGGGCCATCCCCGTCGTAACTCGAGAATATACCCCAGGTTCCCGCTGCAACTCAAGAAAAACAATGAGACTTCCCCCTCGCCGAAAAATGAGGCCCGATACCCTGCACTGCGTGCAGAGCAATTCCTTGTTGCACATCACACATGAAAGGAGCCTTGATTTCCTTGATGGCACTCCAGAGAAACCCCAAGAACACTGTTTCAAGGCTAGAGGGATCCTGAGGTCACTGTAGCAACACGAAAGAGCTCCGTGGACCAAGAATCAACTCGAAATGAGACGTTAGTCCCTGGCTTCGACTCCAGAGGAATACCACCTTACCACAAGCACCTCAAGAGCAGGCTTATCTCACCTCTTGGTATGTGACAGGGACCCTGAGTTTGCAGCTTCAAGTGGAATGGAGACCGCGATGCCCTGACTCGAAATAAGGCCGAATATCCCTGCAGTGACTTGAATGCAGGCTCGTCTTCCATCTCCCAAGACGAAAGGATGTCTGAATCCCCTGTGGGGACCACAGAGAAAACCTACTTCCCCACCTCATCGCGACCGGATGCCTCACATCCTTTGAAAACTCCAGAGGTACGCGGAGATCAGTGCCTCCAAAGGAGACGATGCCTGACTCCTCGTGAAACTTGATAGGAGTCCCAGGATTCCTGTGGCACGTGGAAAGGGACCCTTGGTCTCCCGCCTCAGCTGGAGAGGCATCCCAATTGCCCTGCCAAGCCCCCAGGAGAATCCCGAGTTGTCCCTCGCAACTAGGCAGGAGTCCTGACGTCACTGAACAAACACGTGTGTGGAAGGGCCATCCCCGTTGTAACTAGAGAATATACCCCAGGTTCCCGCCGCAACTCGAGAAAAACCATGAGACTTCCCCCTCCCGCGAGATGAGGCCCGATTCCCCTGCAATGCGTGTAGAGCAATTCCGTGCTGCACATCACACATGAAAGGAGCCTTGATTTCCTTGATGGCACTGCAGAGAAACCCCAAGAACACTGTTTCAAGGCTAGAGGTATCCCGAGGTCACTGTAGCAACAGGAAAGAGCTCCGTGGACCAAAAATCAACTCGAGATGAGAGGTTAGTCCCTGGCTTCGACTCCAGAGGAATACCACCTTACCACAAGCACCTCAAGAGGAGGCTTCTTTCAGCTCTAGCAATGTGAGAGGGACCCTGAGTTTGCGGCCTCAAGTGGAATGGACACCGCGATGCCCTGACTCGAAATCAGGCCGGATATCCCTGCAGTGACTTAAATGCAGGCTCGTCTTGCATCTCCCAAGACGAAAGGATGTCTGAATACCCTGTGGAGACCACAGAGAAAGACATAGTTCCCCACTGAATCGCGACCGGAGGGCTTACATCCTTTGAAAACTCCAGAGGTACGCGGAGATCAGTGCCTCCAAAGGAGACGATGCCTGACTCCTCATGAAACTTGATAGGAGACCCAAGATTCCTGTGGCATGTGGAAAGGGACACTTGGTCTCCCCCCTCAGATGGAGAGGCGTGCCAATTGCCCTGCCAAGCCTTGAGGAGAATCCCGAGTTGTCCCTCGCAACTAGGCAGGAGTCCTAACGTCGCTGAACAAGCACGTGTGTGGAAGGGTCATCCCCGTCGTAACTCGAGAATATACCCCAGGTTCCCGCCGCAACTCGAGAAAAACCATGAGACTTCCCCCTCGCCGCAAAATGAGGCCCAATTCCCCTGCACTGCGTGCAGAGCAATTCCGTCTTGCACATCACACATGAAAGGAGCCTTGATATCCTTGATGGCAGTCCAGAGAACCCCCAAGAACACTGTTTAAAGGCTAGAGGGATCCTGAGGTCACTGTAGCAACACGAAAGAGCTCCGTAGACCACAAATCAACTCGAGATGAGAGGTTAGTCCCTGGCTTCGACTCCAGAGGAATACCACCTTACCACAAGCACGTCAAGAGGAGGCTTCTCTCAGCGCTAGGTATGTGAGACGGACCCTGAGTTTGCGGCCTCAAGTGGAATGGACACCGCGATGCCCTGACTCGAAATAAGCCGCGATATCCCTGCAGTGAATTGAATGCAGGCTCGTCTTTCATTTCCCATGAGGAAAGATGTCTGAATCCCCGGTGGAGACCACAGAGAAACACCTAGTTCCCCACATCATCGCGACCGGAGGACTCACATCCTTTCAAAACTCCAGAGGTACGCGGAGATCAGTGCCTCCAATGCAGACGATGCCTGACTCCTCGTGAAACTTGATAGGAGTCCCAGGATTCCTGTGGCACGTGGAAAGGGACCCTTGGTCTCCCGCCTCAGCTGCAGAGGCATTCTAATTGCCCTGCCAAGCCTCGAGGAGAATCCCGAGTTGTCCCTCGCAACTAGGCAGGAGTCCTGACGTGGCTGAACAAACACGTGTGTGGAGGGCCATCCCCGTCGTAACTCGAGAATATACCCCAGGTTCCCGCCGCAACTCGAGAAAAACCATGAGACTTACCCCTCGCCGCGAGATGAGGCCAGATTCCCCTGCACTGCGTGCAGAGCAATTACGTGTTGCACATCACACAGGAAAGGAGCCTTGATTTCCTTGATGGCACTCCAGAGAAACCCCAAGAACACTGTTTCAAGGCTAGAGGGATCCTGAGGTCACTGTAGCAACACGAAAGAGCTTCGTGGACCAAGAATCAACTCGAGATGAGAGGTTAGTCCCTGCCTTCGACTCCAGAGGAATACCACCTTACCACAAGCACCTCAAGAGGAGGCTTCTCTCAGCTCTTGGTATGTGAGAGGGACCCTGAGGTTGCGGCCTCAAGTGGAATGGACACCGCGATGCCCTGACTCGAAATAAGGCCTGATATCCCTGCAGTGACTTGAATGCAGGCTCGTCTTGCATCTCCCAAGAAGAAAGGATGTCTGAATCCCCTGTGGAGACTACAGAGAAAGACCTAGTTGCCCACCTCATCGCGACCGGAGGCCTCACATCCTTTGAAAACTCCAGAGGTACGCGGAGATCAGTGCCTCCAAAGGAGACGATGCCTGACTCCTCGTGAAACTTGATAGGAGTCCCAGGATTCCTGTGGCACGTGGAAAGGGACCCTTGGTCTCCCGCCTCAGCTGGAGAGGCGTCCCAATTGCCCTACCAAGCCTCGAGGAGAATCCCGAGTTGTCCATCGCAACTAGGCAGGAGTCCTGACGTGGCTGGACAAACACGTGGGTGGAAGGGCCATCCCCGTCGTAAGTCGAGAATATAACCCAGGTTCCCACCGCAACTCGAGAAAAACCATGAGACTTCAACCTCGCCGCGAGATGAGGCCCGATTCCCCTGCACTGCGTGCAGAGCAATTCAGTGTTGCACATCACACATGAAAGGAGCCTTGATTTCCTTGATGGGACTCCAGAGAAACCCCAAGAGGACTCTTTCAAGGCTAGAGGGATCCTGAGGTCACTGTAGCAACACGAAAGAGCTCCGTGGACCAAGAATCAACTCGAGATGAGAGGTTAGTCCATGGCTTCGACTCCAGAGGAATACCACCTTACCACAAGCACTTCAAGAGGAGGCTTCTCTCAGCTCAAGGTATGTGAGAGGGACCCTGAGTTTGCAGCCTCAAGTGGAATGGACACCGCGATGCCCTGACTCGAAATAAGGCCGGATATCCCTGCAGTGACTTGAATGCAGGCTCGTCTTGCATCTCCCATGGCGAAAATATATCTGAATCCCCTGTGGAGACGACAGAGAAAGACCTAGTTCCCCACCTCATCGCGACCGGAGGCCTCACATCCTTTGAAAACTCCAGAGGTACGCGGAGATCAGTGCCTCCAAAGGAGACGATGCCTGACTCCTCGTGAAACTTGATAAGAGTCCCAGGATTCCTGTGGCACATGGAAAGGGACACTTGGTCTCCCGCCTCAGCTGGAGAGGCGTCCCAATTGCCCTGCCAAGCCTCGAGGAGAATCCCGAGTTGTCCATCGCAACTAGGCAGGAGTCCTGACGTCGCTGAACAAACATGTGTGTGGAAGGGCCATCCCCGTCGTAACTCAAGAATATACCCCAGGTTCCCGCCGCAACTCGAGAATAACCATGAGATTTCCCCCTCGCCGCGAGATGAGGCCCATTCCCCTGCACTGTGTGCAGAGCAATTCCGTGTTGCACATCACACAGGAAAGGAGCCTGATTTCCTCGATGGCACTCTAGAGAAAACCCAAGAACACTGTTTCAAGGCTAGAGGGATCCTGAGGTCACTGTAGCAACACGAAAGAGGTCCGTGGACCAAGAATCAACTCGAGATGAGAGGTTAGTCCCTGGCTTCGACTCCAGAGGAATACCACCTTACCACAAGCACCTCAAGAGGAGGCTTCTCTCAGCTCTATGTATGTGAGAGGGACCCTGAGTTTGCGGCCTCAAGTGGAATGGACACCGCGATGCCCTGACTCGAAATAAGGCCGGATATCCCTGCAGTGACTTGAATGCAGGCTCGTCTTCCATCTCCCACGACGAAAGGATGTCTGAATCCCCTGTGCAGACCACAGAGAAAGACGTCGTTCCCCACCTCATCGTGACCGGAGGCATCACATCCTTTGAAAACTCCAGAGGTACGCGGAGATCAGTGCCTCCAAAGGAGACGATGCCTGACTCCTCGTGAAACTTGATAGGAGTCCCAGGATTCCTGTGGCACGTGGAAAGGACACTTAGTCTCCCGCCTCAGCTGGAGGGGCATCCCAATTGCCCTGTCAAGCCTCGAGGAGAATCCCGAGTTGTCCCTCGCAACTAGGCAGGGGTCCTGACGTCGCTGAACAAACACGCGGGTGGAAGGGCCATCCCCGTCGTAACTCGAGAATATACCCCAGGTTCCCGCCGCAACTTGAGAAAAACCATGAGACTTCCCCCTCGCCGCGAGATCAGGCCCAATTCCCCTGCACTGCGTGCAGAGCAATTCCGTGTTGCACATCACACATGAAAGGAGCCTTGATTTCCTTGATGGTACTCCAGAGAATCCCCAAGAACACTGTTTCAAGGCTAGAGGGATCCTGAGGTCACTGTAGCAACACGAAAGAGCTCGGTGGACCAAGAATCAACTCCAGATGAGAGGTTAGTCCCTGGCTTCGACTCCAGAGGAATACCACCTTACCACAAGCACCTCAAGAGGAGGTTTCTCTCAGCTCTAGGTATGTGAGAGGGACCCTGAGTTTGCGGCCTCAAGTGGAATGGACACCGCGATGCCCTGACTCGAAATCAGGCCGGGTATCCCTGCAGTGATTAGAATGCAGGCTCGTCTTGCGTCTCTCAAGATGAAAGGATGTCTGAATCCCCTGTGGAGACCACAGAGAAAAACCTAGTTCCCCACCTCATCGCGACCAGATGCCTCACATCCTTTGGAAACTCCAGAGGTACGCGGAGATCAGTGCCTCCAAAGTAAACGATGCCTGACTCCTCGTGAAACTTGATAGGAGTCCCAGGATTCCTGTGGCACGTGGAAAGGGACCCTTGGTCTCCCGCCTCAGCTGGAGAGGCATCCCAATTGGCCTGCCAAGCCTCGAGGAGAATCCCGAGTTGTCCCTCGCAGCTAGGCAGGAGTCCTGACGTCGCTGAACAAACACGTGGGTGGAAGTGCCATCCCCGTTGTAAGTCGAGAATATACCCCAGGTTCCCGCCGCATCTCAAGAAAAACCATGAGACTTCCCCCTCGCCGCGAGATGAGGCCCGATTCCTCTCCACTGCGTGCAGAGCAATTCCGTGTTGCACATCACACATGAAAGGAGCCTTGATTTCCTTGATGGCACTCCAGAGAAACCCCAAGAACACTGTTTCAAGGCTAGAAGGATCCTGAGGTCACTGTAGCAACACGAAAGAGCTCCGTGGACGCAAAATCAACTCGAGATGACAGGTTATTCCCTGGCTTCGACTCCAGAGAAATACCACATTACCACAAGCACCTCAAGAGGAGGCTTCTCTCAGCTCTATGTATGTGAGAGGGAACCTGAATTTGAGGCCTCAAATGGAATGGACACCGCAATGCCCTGACTAGAAATAAGGCCGGGTATCCCTGCAGTGACTAGAATGCAGGCTCGTCTTGTGTCTCCCAAGAAGAAAGGATGTCTGAATCCCTTGTGGAGACCACAGAGAAAGACCTAGTTCCCCACCTCATCACGACCGGAGGCCTCACATCCTTTGAAAACTCCAGAGGTACGCGGAGATCAGTGCCTCCAAAGGAGACGATGCCTGACTCCACCTGAAACTTGATAGGAGTCCCAGGATTCTTGTGGCACGTGTAAAGGGACCCTTGGTCTCCCGCCTCAGCTGGAGAGGCGTCCCAATTGCCCTGCCAAGCCTCGAGGAGAATCCCGAGTTGTCCCTCCCAACTAAGCAGGAGTCCTGACGTCGCTGAACAAACACGTGGGTGGAAGGGCCATCCCCGTCGTAACTCGAGAATATACCCCAGGTTCCCGCCGCAACTCGCGAAAAACCATGAGACTTCCCCCTCGCCGCGAGATGAGGCCCGATTCCCCTGCACTGCATGCAGAGCAATTCCGTGTTGCACATCACACATGAAAGGAGCCTTGATTTCCTTGATGGCACTCCAGAGAAACCCCAAGAACACTGTTTCCAGGCTAGAGGGATCCTGAGGTCACTGTAGCAACAAGAAAGAACTCCGTGGACCAAAAATCAACTGGAGAAGAGAGGTTAGTCCCTGGCTTCGACTCCAGAGGAATACCACCTTACCACAAGCACCTCAAGAGGAGGCTTCTCTCAGCTCTAGGTATGTGAGAGGGACCCTGATTTTGCGGCCTCAAGTAGAATGGACACTGCGATGCCCTGACGAGAAATAAGGCCGGATATCCCTGCAGTGACTTGAATGCAGGCTCGTCTTGCATCTCCCAAGACGAAAGGATGTCTGAATCCCCTGTGGAGACCACAGAGAAAGACCTAGTTCCCCAGCTCATCGCGACCGGAGGCCTCACATCCTTTGAAACCTTCAGAGGTACGCGGAGATCAGTGCCTCCAAAGGAGATGATGCCTGACTCCTCCTGAAACTTGATAGGAGTCCCAGGATTCCTGTGGCACGTGGAAAGGGACCCTTGGTCTCCCGCCTCAGCTGGAGAGGCGTCCCAATTGCCCTGCCAAGCCACGAGGAGAATCCCGAGTTGTTCCTCGCAACTAGGCAGGAGTCCTGACGTCGCTGAACAAACACGTGTGTGGAAGGGCCATCCCTGTCGTAACTCGAGAATATACCCCAGGTTCCCGCCACAACTCGAGTAAAACCATGAGACTTCCCCCTCGCCGCGAGATGAGGCCCGATTCCCCTACACTGTGTGCAGAGCAATTCCGTGTTGCACATCACACATGAAAGGAGCCTTGATTTCCTTGATGGCACTCCAGAGATACCCCAAGAACACTGTTTCAAGGATAGAGGGATACTGAGGTCACTGTAGCAACACGAAAGAGCTCCGTGGACCAAAAATCAACTCGAGATGAGAGGTTAGTCCCTGGCTTCGACTCCAGAGGAATACCACCTTACCACAAGCACCTCAAGAGGAGGCTTCTCTCAGCTCTAGGTATGTGAGAGGGACCCTGAGTTTGCGGCCTCAAGTGGAATGGACACCGCGATGCCCTGACTCGAAATAAGGCCGGATATCCCTGCACTGACTTGAATGCAGGCTCGTCTTCCATCTCCTAAGATGAAAGGATGTCTGAATCCCCTGTGGAGACCACAGAAAAAGACCTAGTTCCCCACCTCATCGCGACCGGAGGCCTCACATCCTTTGAAAACTCCAGAGGTACGCGGTGATCAGTGCCTCCAAAGGAGACGATGCCTGACTCCTCCTGAAACTTGATAGGAGTCCCAGGATTCCTGTGGCACGTGGAAAGGGACACTTGGTCTCCCGCCTCAGCTGGAGAGGCGTCCCAATTGCCCTGCCAAGCCTCGAGGAGAATCCCGAGTTGTCCCTCCCAACTAGGCAGGAGTCCTGACGTCGCTGAACAAACACGTGTGTGGAAGGGCCATCCCCGTCGTAACTCGAGAATATACCCCAGGTTCCGCCGCAACTCGAGAAAAACCATGAGAATTCCCCCTCGCCGCGTGATGAGGCCCGATTCCGCTGCACTGCGTGCAGAGCAATTCCGTGTGGCACATCACACATGAAAGGAGCCTTGATTTCCTTGATGGCACTCCAGAGAAACCCCAAGAACACTGTTTCAAGGCTAGAGGCACCCTGAGGTCACTGTAGCAACATGAAAGAGCTCCGTGGACTAAAAATCAACTCGAGATGAGAGGTTAGTCCCTGGCTTCGACTCCAGAGGAATACCACCTTACCACACGCACCTCAAGAGGAGGCTTCTCTCAGCTCTAGATATGTGAGAGGGACCCTGAGATTGTGGGCTCAAGTGGAATGGACACCGCGAAGCCCTGACTCGAAATAAGGGTGGATATCCCTGCAGTGACGTAAATGCAGGCTCGTCTTGCATCTCCCAAGACGAAAGGATGTCTGAATCCCCTGTGGAGACCACAGAGAAAGACCTAGTTCCCCACCTCATCACGACCGGAGGCCTCACATCCTTTGAAAACTCCAGAGGTACGAGGAGATCAGTGCCTCCAAAGGAGATGATGCCTGACTCCTCGTGAAACTTGATAGGAGTCCCAGGATTCCTGTGGCACGTAGAAAGGGACACTTGGTCTCCCGCCTCAGCTGGAGAGGCGTCCCAATTGCCCTGCCAAGCCTCAAGGAGAATCCCGAGTTGTCCCTCGCAACTAGGCAGGAGTCCTGACGTCGCTGAACAAACACGTGGGTGGACGGGCCATCCCCGTCGTAACTCGAGAATATACCCCAGGTTCCCGCCAAAACTTGAGAAAAACCATGAGACTTCCCCCTCGCCGCGAGATGAGGCCCGATTCCCCTGCACTGCGTGCAGAGCAATTCCGTGTTGCACATCACACATGAAAGGAACCTTGATTTCCTTGATGGCACTCCAGAGAAAACCCAAGAACACTGCTTCAAGGCTAGAGGTATCCTGAGGTTACTGTAGCAACATGAAAGAACTCCGTGGACCAAAAATCCACTCGAGATGAGAGGTTAGTCCCTGGCTTGGACTCCAGAGGAATACCACCTTACCACAAGCACCTCAAGAGGAGGCTTCTTTCAGCTCTAGGTATGTGAGAGGGACCCTGATTTTGCGGCCTCAAGTGGAATGGACTCTGCGATGCCCTGACGGGAAATAACGCTGGAAATCCCTGCAGTGACTTGAATGCAGGCTCGTCTTGCATCTCCCAAGATGAAAGCATGTCTGAATCCCCTGTGGAGACCACAGAGAAAGACCTAGTTCCCCACCTCATGGCGACCGGAGGCCTCACATCCTTTGAAAACTCCAGAGGTACGCGGAGATCAGTGCCTCCAAAGGAGACGATGCCTGACTCCTCGTGAAACTTGATAGGAGTCCCAGGATTCCTGTGGCACGTGGAAAGGGACCCTTGGTCTCCCGCCTCAGCTGGAGAGGCGTCCCAATTGCCCTGCCAAGCCTCGAGGAGAATCCCGAGTTGTCCCTCGCAACTAGGCAGGAGTCCTGACGTCGCTGAAGAAACACGTGTGTGGAAGGGCCATCCCCGTCGTAACTCGAGAATATACCCCAGGTTCCCGCCGCAACTCGAGAAAAACCATGAGACTTCCCCCTCGCCGAGAGATGAGGCCCGATTCCCCTGCACTGCGTGGAGAGCAATTCCGAGTTGCACATCACACATGAAAGGAGCCTTGATTTCCTTGATGGCAGTCCAGAAAAACCCCAAGAACACTGTTTCAAGGCTAGAGGCACCCTGAGGTCACTGTAGCAACACGAAAGAGCTCCTTGGACCAAAAATCAACTCGAGATGAGAGGTTAGTCCCTGGCTTCGACTCCAGAGGAATACCACCTTACCACAAGCACCTAAAGAGGAGGCTTCTCTCAGCTCTAGCTAAGTGAGAGGGTCCCTGAGTCTGTGGCATCAAGTGGAATGGACACCGCGACGCCCTGACTCGAAATAAGGCCGGATATCCCTGCAGTGACTTGAATGCAGGCTCGTCTTGCATCTCCGAAGACGAAAGGATGTCTGAATCCCCTGAGGAGACCACAGAGAAAGACCTAGTTCCCCACCTCATCGAGACCGGAGGCCTCACATCCTTTGAAAACTCCAGAGGTACGCGGAGATCAGTGCCTCCAAAGGAGACGATGCCTGACTCCTCGTGAAACTTGATAGGAGTCCCAGGATTCCTGTGGCACGTGGAAAGGGACCTTTGGTCTCCCGCCTCAGCTGGAGAGGCGTCCCAATTGCCCTGCCAAGCCTCGAGGAGAATTCCGAGTTGTCCCTCGCAACTAGGCAGGAGTCCTGACGTTGCTGAACAAACACGTGTGTGGAAGCGCCATCCCCGTCGTAACTCGAGAATATACCCCAGGTTCCCGCCGCAACTCGAGAAAAACCATGAGACTTCCCCCTCGCCGCGAGATGAGGCCCGATTCCCCTGCACTGCGTGCAGAGCAATTCCGAGTTGCACATCACACATGAAAGGAGCCTTGATTTCCTTGATGGCACTCCAGAGAAACCCCAAGAACACTGTTTCAAGGCTAGAGGCACCCTGAGGTCACTGTAGCAACACGAAAGAGCTCCGTGGACCAAAAATCAACTCGAGATGAGAGGTTAGTCCCTGGCTTCGACTCCAGAGGAATACCACCTTACCACAAGCACCTCAAGAGGAGGCTTCTCTCAGCTCTAGGTATGTGAGAGGGACCCTGAGTTTGCGGCCTCAGGTGGAATGGACACTGCGATACCCTGACGCGAAATAAGGCCGGATATCCCTGCAGTGACTTGAATGCAGGCTCGTCTTGCATCTCCCAAGACGAAAGGATGTCTGAACCCCTGTGGAGACCACAGAGAAAGACCTAGTTCCCCACCTCATCGCGAGCGGAGGCCGCACATCCTTTGAAAACTAGAGAGGTACGCGGAGATCAGTGCCTCCAAAGGAGACGATGCCTGACTCCTCGTGAAACTTGATAGGAGTCCCAGGATTCCTGTGGCACGTGGAAAGGGACCCTTGGTCTCCCGCCTCAGCTGGAGAGGCGTCCCAATTGCCCTGCCAAGCCTCGAGGAGAATCCCGAGTTGTCCCTCGCAACTAGGCAGGAGTCCTGACGTCGCTGAACAAACACGTGGGTGGAAGGGCCATCCTCGTCGTAACTCGAGAATATACCCCAGGTTCCCGCCGCAACTCGAGAAAAACCATGAGACTTCCCCCTCGCCGCGAGATGAGGCCCGATTCCCCTGCACTGCGTGCAGAGCAATTCCGTGTTGCACATCACATATGACAGGAGCCTTGATTTCCTTGATGGCACTCCAGAGAAACCCCAAGAACACTGTTTCAAGGCTAGAGGGATCCTGAGGTCACTGTAGCAACACGAAAGAGCTTCGTGGACCAAGAATCAACTCGAGATGAGAGGTTAGTCCCTGGCTTCGACTCCAGAGGAATACCACCTTACCACAAGCACCTCAAGAGGAGGCTTCTCTCAGCTCTAGGTATGTGAGAGGGACCCTGAGTTTGCGGCCTCAAGTGGAATGGACACTGCGATGCCCTGACGCGAAATAAGGCCGGACATCCCTGCAGTGACTTGAATGCAGGCTCGTCTTGCATCTCCCAAGACGAAAGGATGTCTGAATCCCCTGTGGAGACCACAAAGAAACACCTAGTTCCCCACCTCATCGCGACCGAAGGCCTCACATCCTTTGAAAACTCCAGAGGTACGCGGAGATCAGTGCCTCCAAAGGAGACGATGCCTGACTCCTCGTGAAACTTGATAGGAGTCCCAGAATTCCTGTGCACGTGGATAGGGACCCTTGGTCTCCCGCCTCAGCCGGAGAGGCGTCCCAATTGCCCTGCGAAGCCTCTAAGAGAATCCCGAGTTGACACTCGCAACTAGGCAGGCGTCCTGACGTGGCTGAACAAACACGTGGGTGGAAGGGCCATCCCCGTCGTAACTCGAGAATACACCCCAGGTTCCCGCCGCAACTCGAGAAAAACCATGAGACTTCCCCCTCGCCGCGAGATGAGGCCCGATTCCCCTGCACTGCGTACAGAGCAATTCCGTGTTGCACATCACACATGAAAGGAGCCTTGATTTCCTTGGTGGCACTCCAGAGTAACCCCAAGAACACTGTTTCAAGGCTAGAGGGATCCTGAGTTCACTGTAGCAACATATAAGAGCTCCGTGGACCAAAAATCAACTCGAGAAGAGAGGTTAGTCCCTGGCTTCGACTCCAGAGGAATACCACCTTACCACATGCACCTCAAGAGGAGGCTTCTCTCAGCTCTAGGTATTTGAGAGGGACCCTGAGTTTGCGGCCTCAAGTGGAATGGACACCGCGATGCCCTGACTCGAAATAAGGCCGGATATCCCTGCAGTGACTTGAATGCAGGCTCGTCTTGCATCTCCCAAGACGAAAGGATGTCTGAATCCCCTGTGGAGACCACAGAGAAAGACCTAGTTCCCCACCTCATCAATACCGGAGGCCTCACATCCTTTGAAAACTGCAGAGGTACGCGGAGATCTGTGCTTCCAAAGGAGACGATGCCTGACTCCTCGTGAAACTTGATAGGAGTCCCAGGATTCCTGTGGCACATGGAAAGGGACCCTTGGTCTCCCGCCTCAGCTGGAGAGGCGTCCCAATTGCCCTGCCAAGCCTCGAGGAGAATCCCGAGTTGTCCCTCGCAACTAGGCAGGAGTCCTGACGTCGCTGAACAAACACGTGGGTGGAAGGGCCATCCCCGTCGTAACTCGAGAATATACCCCAGGTTCCCGCCGCAACTCGAGAAAAACCATGAGACTTCCCCCTCGCCGCGAGATGAGGCCCGATTCCCCTGCACTGCGAGCAGAGCAATTCCGTGTTGCACATCACACATGAAAGGAGCCTTGATTTCCTTGATGGCACTCCAGAGAAACCCCAAGAACACTGTTTCAAGGCTAGAGGGATCCTGAGGTCACTGTAGCAACACGAAAGAGCTCAGTGGACCAACAATCAACTCGAGATGAGAGGTTAGTCCCTGGCTTCGACTCCAGAGGAATACCACCTTACCACAAGCACCTCAAGAGGAGGCTTCTCTCACCTCTTGGTATGTGAGAGGTACCCTGAGTTAGCGGCCTCAAGTGGAATGGACACTGCGATGCCCTGACGCGAAATAAGGCCGGATATACCTGCAGTGACTTGAATGCAGGCTCGTCTTGCATCTCCCAAGACGAAAGGATGTCTTAATCCCCTGTGGAGAACACAGAGACAGACCTACTTCCCCACCTCATCGCGAGCGGAGGCCTCACATCCTTTGAAAACTCCAGAGGTACGCGGAGATCAGTGCCTCCAAAGGAGACGAAGCCTGACTCCTCGTGAATCTTGATAGGAGTCCCAGGATTCCTGTGGCACGTGGAAAGGGACCCTTGGTCTCCCGCCTCAGCTGGAGAGGCGTCCCAATTGCCCTGCCAAGCCTCGAGGAGAATCCCGAGTTGTCCCTTGCAACTAGGCAGGAGTCCTGACGTCGCTGAACAAACACGTGGGTGGAAGGGCCATCCCCGTCGTAACTCGAGAATATACCCCAGGTTCCCGCCGCAACTCGAGAAAAACCATGAGACTTCCCCCTCGCCGCGAGATGAGGCCCGATTCCCCTGCACTGTGTGCAGAGCAATTCCGTGTTGCACATCACACATGACAGGAGCCTTGATTTCCTTGATGGCACTCCAGAGAAACCCCAAGAACACTGTTTCAAGGCTAGAGGGATCCTGAGGTCACTGTAGCAACACGAAAGAGCTCTGTGGACCAAAAATCAACTCGAGATGAGAGGTTAGTCCCTGGCTTCGACTCCAGAGGAATACCACCTTACTACAAGCACCTCAAGAGGAGGCTTCTCTCAGCTCTAGGTATGTGAGAGGGACCCTGAGTTTCCGGCCTCAAGTGGAATGGACACCCCGATGCCTTGACTCGAAATAAGGCCGGATATCCCTGCAGTGACTTGAATGCAGGCTCGTCTTGCATCTCCCAAGACGAAAGGATGTCTGAATCCCCTGTGGAGACCACAGAGAAAGACCTAGTTCCCCACCTCATCACAACCGGAGGCCTCACATCCTTTGAAAACTCCAGAGGTACGCGGAGATCAGTGCCTCCAAAGGAGACGATGCCTGACTCCTCGTGAAACTTGATAGGAGTCCCAGGATTCCTTTGGCACGTGGAAAGGGACCCTTGGTCTCCCGCCTCAGCTGGAGAGGCGTCCCAATTGCCCTGCCAAGCCTCGAGGAGAATCCCGAGTTGTCCCTCGCAACTAGGCAGGAGTCCTGTCGTCGCTGAACAAACACGTGTGTGGATGGGCCATCCCCGTCGTAACTCGAGAATATACCCCAGGTTCCCGCCGCAACTCGAGAAAAACCATGAGACTTCCCCCTCGCCGCGAGATGAGGCCCGATTCCCCTGCACTGCGTGCAGAGCAATTCCGTGTTGCACATCATACATGAAAGGAGCCTTGATTTCCTTGATGGCACTCCAGAGAAACCCCAAGAACACTGTTTCAAGGCTAGAGGGATCCTGAGGTCACTATAGCAACACAAAAGAGCTCCATGGACCAAAAATCAACTCGAGATGAGAGGTTAGTCCCTAACTTCGACTCCAGAGGAATACCACCTTACCACAACCACCTCAAGAGGAGGCTTCTCGCAGCTTTAGGTATGTGAGAGGGACCCTGAGTTTGCGGCCTCAAGTGGAATGGACACCGCGATGCCCTGACTCGAAATAAGGCCGGATATCCCTGCAGTGACTTGAATGCAGGCTCGTCTTGCATCTCCCAAGACGAAAGGATGTCTGAATCCCCTGTGGAGACCACAGAGAAAGACCTAGTTCCCCACCTCATCGCGACCGGAGGCCTCACATCCTTTGAAAACTCCAGAGGTACACGGAGATCAGTGCCTCCAAAGGAGACGATGCCTGACTCCTCGTGAAACTTGATAGGAGTCCCAGGAATCCTGTGGCACGTGGAAAGGGACCCTTGGTCTCCCGCCTCAGCTGGAGAGGCGTCCCAATTGCCCTGCCAAGCCTCGAGGAGAATCCCGAGTTGTCCCTCGCAACTAGGCAGGAGTCCTGACGTCGCTGAACAAACACGTGGGTGGAAGGGCCATCCCCATCGTAACTCGAGAATATACCCCAGGTTCCCGCCGCAACTTGAGAAAAACCATGAGACTTCCCCCTCGCCGCGAGATGAAGCAAGATTCCCCTGCACTGCGTGCAGAGCAATTCCGTGTTGCACAACACACATGAAAGGAGCCTTGATTTCCTTGATGGCACTCCAGAAAAACCCCAAGAACACTGTTTCAAGGCTAGAGGGATCCTGAGGTCACTGTAGCAACACGAAAGAGCTCCGTGGACCAACAATCAACTCGAGATGAGAGGTTAGTCCCTGGCTTCGACTCCAGAGGAATACCACCTTACCACAATCACCTCAAGAGGAGGCTTCTCTCAGCTCTAGATATGTGAGAGGGACCCTGAGTTTGCGGCCTCAAGTGGAATGGACACTGCGATGCCCTGACGCGAAATAAGGCCGGATATCCCTGCAGTGACTTGAATGCAGGCTCGTCTTGCATCTCCCAAGACGAAAGGATGTCTGAATCCCCTGTGGAGACCACAGAGAAACACCTAATTCCCCACCTCATCGCGACCGGAGGCCTCACATCCTTTGAAAACTCCAGAGGTACGCGGAGATCAGTGCCTCCAAAGGAGACGATGCCTGACTCCTCGTGAAACTTGATAGGAGTCCCAGGATTCCTGTGCCACGTGGAAAGGGACCCTTGGTCTCCCGCCTCAGCTCGAGAGGCATCCCATTGTCCTGCCAAGCCTCGAGGAGAATCCCGAGTTGTCCCTCGCAACAAGGCAGGAGTCCTGACGTCGCTGAACAAACACGTGGGTGGAGGGGCCATCCCCGTCTTAACTCGAGAATATACCCCAGGTTCCCGCCGCAACTTGACAAAAACCATGAGACTTCCCCCTCGGCGCGTTATGAGGCCCAATTCCGCTGCACTGCGTGCAGAGCAATTCCGTGTTGCACATCACACATGAAAGGAGCTTTGATTTTCTTGATGGCACTCCAGAGAAACCCCAAGAACACTGTTTCAAGGCTAGAGGGTTCCTGAGGTCACTGTAGCAACAGGAAAGAGCTCCGTGGACCAAAAATCAACTCGAGATGAGAGGTTAGTCCCTGGCTTCGACTCCAGAGGAATACCACCTTACCACAAGCACCTCAAGAGGAGGCTTCTCTCAGCTCTAGGTATGTGAGAGGGACCCTGAGTTTGCGGCCTCAAGTGGAATGGACACTGCGATGCCCTGACTCGAAATAAGGCCGGATATCCCTGCAGTGACTTGAATGCAGGCTCGTCTTGCATCTCCCAAGACGAAAGGATGTCTGAATCCCCTGTGGAGACCACAGAGAAAGACCTAGTTCCACACCTCATCGCGACCGGAGGCCTCACATCTTTTGAAAACTCCAGAGCTACGCGGAGAACAGTGCCTCCAAAGGAGACGATGCCTGACTCCTCGTGAAACTTGATAGGAGTCCCAGGATTCCTGTGGCACGTGGAAAGGGACCCTTGGTCTCCCGCCTCAGCTGGAGAGGCGTCCCAATTGCCCTGCCAAGCCTCGAGGAGAATCCCGAGTTGTCCCTCGCAACTAGGCAGGAGTCCTGACGTCGCTGAAGAAACACTTGTGTGGAAGGGCCATCCCAGTCGTAACTCGAGAATATACCCCAGGTTCCCGCCGCACCTCGAGAAAAACCATGAGACTTTCCCCTCGCCGCGAGATGAGGCCCGATTCCCCTGCACTGCGTGCAGAGCAATGCCGTGTTGCACATCACACATGAAAGAAGCCTTGATTTCCTTGGTGGCTCTCCAGGGAAACCCCAAGAACACTGTTTCAAGGCTAGAGGGATCCTGAGGTCACTGTAGCAACACGAAAGAGCTCCGTGGACCAAAAATCAACTCGAGATTAGAGGTTAGTCCCTGGCTTCGACACCAGAGGAATACCACCTAACCACAAGCACATCAAGAGGAGGCTTCTCTCAGCTCTAGGTATGTGAGAGGTACCCTGAGTTTGCGGCCTCAAGTGGAATGGACACCGCGATGCCCTGACTCGAAATTAGGCCGGATATCCCTGCAGTGACTTGAATGCAGGCTCGTCTTGCATCTCCCAAGACTAAAGGATGTCTGAATCCCCTGTGGAGACCACAGAGAAAGACCTAGTTCCCCACCTCATCGCGACCGGAGGCCTCACATCCTTTGAAAACTCCAGAGGTACGCGGAGATCAGTGCCTCCAAAGGAGACGATGCCTGACTCCTCGTGAAACTTGATAGGAGTCCCAGGATTACTGTGGCACGTGGAAAGGGACCCTTGGTCTCCCGCCTCAGCTGGAGAGGCGTCCCAATTGCCCTGCCAAGCCTCGAGGAGAATCCCGAGTTGTCCCTCGCAACTAGGCAGGAGTCCTGCCGTCCCTGAACAAACACGTGGGTGGAAGAGCCATCCTCGTCGTAACTCGAGAATATACCCCAGGTTCCCGCCGCAACTCGAGAAAAACCATGAGACTTCCCCCTCGCACGAGATGAGGCCCGATTCCCCTGCACTGCGTGCAGAGCAATTCCGTGTTGCACATCACACATGAAAGGAGCCTTGATTTCCTTGATGGCACTCCAGAGAAACCCCAAGAACACTGTTTCAAGGCTACAGGGATCCTGAGGTCACTGTAGCAACACGAAAGAGCTCCGTGGACCAACAATCAACTCGAGATGAGAGGTTAGTCCCTGGCTTCAACTCCAGAGGAATACCACCTTACCACAAGCACCTCAAGAGGAGGCTTCTCTCAGCTTTACCTATGTGCTGAGTTTGCGGTCTCAAGTGGAATGGACACCGCAATGCCCTGACTCGAAATAAGGCCGGATATCCCTGCAGTGACTTGAATGCAGGCTCGTCTTGCATCTCCCAAGATGAAAGGATGTCTGAATCCCCTGTGGAGACCACAGAAAAAGACCTAGTTCCCCACCTCATCGCGACCGGAGGCCTCACGTCCTTTGAAAACTCCAGAGGTACGCGGAGATCAGTGCCTCCAAAGGAGACGATGCCTGACTCCTCGTGAAACTTGATAGGAGTCCCAGGATTCCTGTGGCACGTGGAAAGGGACCCTTGGTCTCCCGCCTCAGCTGGAGAGGCGTCCCAATTGCCCTGCCAAGCCTCGAGGAGAATCCCGAGTTGTCCCTCGCAACTAGGCAGGAGTCCTGCCGTCGCTGAACAAACACGTGGGTGGAAGGGCCATCCTCGTCGTAACTCGAGAATATACCCCAGGTTCCCGCCGCAACTCGAGAAAAACCATGAGACTTCCCCCTCGCCGCGAGATGAGGCCCGATTCCCCTGCACTGCGTGCAGAGCAATTCCGTGTTGCACATCACACATGAAAGGAGCCTTGATTTCCTTGATGGCACTCCAGAGAAACCCCAAGAACACTGTTTCAAGGCTAGAGGGATCCTGAGGTCACTGTAGCAACACGAAAGTGCTCCGTGGTCCAACAATCAACTCGAGATGAGAGGTTAGTCCCTGGCTTCGACTCCAAAGGAATACCACCTTACCACAAGCACCACAAGAGGAGGCTTCTCTCAGCTCTACCTATGTGCTGAGTTTGTGGTCTCAAGTGGAATGGACATCGCGATGCCCTGACTCGAAATAAGGCCGGATATCCCTGCAGTGACTTGAATGCAGGCTCGTCTTGCATCTCCCAAGACGAAAGGATGTCCGAATCCCCTGTGGAGACCAAAGAAAAAGACCTAGTTCCCCACCTCATCGCGACCGGAGGCCTCACGTCCTTTGAAAACTCCAGAGGTACGCGGAGATCAGTGCCTCCAAAGGAGACGATGCCTGACTCCTCTTGAAACTTGATAGGAGTCCCAGGATTCCTGTGGCACGTGGAAAGGGACCCTTGGTCTCCCGCCTCAGCTGGAGAGGCGTCCCAATTGCCCTGCCAAGCCTCGAGGAGAATCCAGAGTTGTCCCTCGAAACTAGGCAGGAGTCCTGACGTCGCTAAACAAACACGTGGGTGGAAGGGCCATCCCCGTCGTAACTCGAGAATATACCCCAGGTTCCCGCCGCAACTCGAGAAAAACCATGAGACTTCCCCCTCGCCGCGAGATGAGACCCGATTCCCCTGCACTGCGTGCAGAGCAATTCCGTGTTGCACATCACACATGAAAGGAGCCTTGATTTCCTTGATGGCACTCCAGAGAAACCCCAAGAACACTGTTTCAAGGCTAGAGGGATCCTGAGGTCACTGTAGCAACACGAAAGATCTCCATGGACCAAAAATCAACTCGAGATGAGAGGTTAGTCCCTGGCTTCGACTCCAGAGGAATACCACCTTACCACAAGCACCTCAAGAAGAGGCTTCTCTCAGCTCTAGGTATGTGAGAGGGACCCTGAGTTTGCGGCCTCAAGTGGAATGGACACCGCGATGCCCTGACTCGAAATAAGGCCGGATATCCCTGCAGTGACTTGAATGCAGGCTAGTCTTGCATCTCCCAAGACGAAAGGATGTCTGAATCCCCTGTGGAGACCACAGAGAAAGACCTAGTTCCCCACCTCAACGCGACAGGAGGCCTCACATCCTTTGAAAACTCCAGAGGTACGCGGAGATCAGTGCCTCCAAAGGAGACGATGCCTGACTCCTCGTGAAACTTGATAGGAGTCCCAGGATTCCTGTGGCACCTGGAAAGGGACTCTTGATCTCCCGCCTCAGCTGGAGAGGCGTCCCAATTGCCCTGCCAAGCCTCGAGGAGAATCCCGAGTTGTCCCTCGCAACTAGGCAGGAGTCCTGACGTCGCTGAAGAAACACGTGAGTGGAAGTGCCATCCCCGTCGTAACTCGAGAATATACCCCAGGTTCCCGCCGCAACTCGAGAAAAACCATGAGACTTCCCCCTCACCGCGAAATGAGGCCCGATTACCGTGCACTGCATGCAGAGCAATTCCGTGTTGCACATCACACATGAAAGGAGCCATGATTTCCTTGATGGCACTCCAGAGAAACCCCAAGAACACTGTTTCAAGGCTAGAGGGATCCTGAGGTCACTGTAGCAACAGGAAAGAGCTCCGTGGACCAAAAATCAACTCGAGATGAGAGGTTAGTCCCTGGCTTCGACTCCCGAGGAATACCACCTTACCACAAGCACCTCAAGAGGCGGCTTCTCTCAGCTCTATGTATGTGACAGGGACCCTGAGTTTGCGGCCTCAAGTGGAATGGACACCGCGATGCCCTGACTCGAAATAAGGCCGGATATCCCTGCAGTGACTTGAATGCAGGCTCGTCTTGCATCTCCCAAGACGAAAGGATGTCTGAATCCCCTGTGGAGACCACAGAGAAAGACCTAGTTTCCCACCTCATCGCGACCGGAGGCCTCACATCCTTTGAAAACTCCAGAGGTACGCGGAGATCAGTGCCTCCAAAGGAGACGATGCCTGACTCCTCCTGAAACTTGATAGGAGTCCCAGCATTCCTGTGGCACGTGGAACGGGACCCTTGGTCTCCCACCTCAGCTGGAGAGGCGTCCCAATTGCCCTGCCAAGCCTCGAGGAGAATCCCGAGTTGTCCCTCGCAACTAGGCAGAAGTCCTGACTTCGCTGAACAAACACGTGGGTGGAAGGGCCATTCCCGTCCTAACTCGCGAATATACCCTAGGTTCCCGCCGCAACTCGAGAAAAACCATGAGACTTCCCCCTCGCCGCGAGATGAGGCCCGATTCCCCTGCACTGCGTGCAGAGCAATTCCGTGTTGCACATCACACATGAAAGGAGCCTTGATTTCCTTGATGGCACTCCAGAGAAACCCCAAGAACACTGTTTCAAGGCTAGAGGGATCCTGAGGTCACTGTAGCAACACGAAAGAGTTCCGTGGACCAAAAATCAATTCGAGATGAGAGGTTAGTCCCTGGCTTCGACTCCAGAGGAATACCACCTTACCACAAGCACCTCAAGAGGAGGCTTCTCTCAGCTTTACCTATGTGCTGAGTTTGCGGTCTCAAGTGGAATGGACACCGCAATGCCCTGACTCGAAATAAGGCCGGATATCCCTGCAGTGACTTGAATGCAGGCTCGTCTTGCATCTCCCAAGATGAAAGGATGTCTGAATCCCCTGTGGAGACCACAGAAAAAGACCTAGTTCCCCACCTCATCGCGACCGGAGGCCTCACGTCCTTTGAAAACTCCAGAGGTACGCGGAGATCAGTGCCTCCAAAGGAGACGATGCCTGACTCCTCGTGAAACTTGATAGGAGTCCCAGGATTCCTGTGGCACGTGGAAAGGGACCCTTGGTCTCCCGCCTCAGCTGGAGAGGCGTCCCAATTGCCCTGCCAAGCCTCGAGGAGAATCCCGAGTTGTCCCTCGCAACTAGGCAGGAGTCCTGCCGTCGCTGAACAAACACGTGGGTGGAAGGGCCATCCTCGTCGTAACTCGAGAATATACCCCAGGTTCCCGCCGCAACTCGAGAAAAACCATGAGACTTCCCCCTCGCCGCGAGATGAGGCCCGATTCCCCTGCACTGCGTGCAGAGCAATTCCGTGTTGCACATCACACATGAAAGGAGCCTTGATTTCCTTGATGGCACTCCAGAGAAACCCCAAGAACACTGTTTCAAGGCTAGAGGGATCCTGAGGTCACTGTAGCAACACGAAAGTGCTCCGTGGTCCAACAATCAACTCGAGATGAGAGGTTAGTCCCTGGCTTCGACTCCAAAGGAATACCACCTTACCACAAGCACCACAAGAGGAGGCTTCTCTCAGCTCTACCTATGTGCTGAGTTTGTGGTCTCAAGTGGAATGGACATCGCGATGCCCTGACTCGAAATAAGGCCGGATATCCCTGCAGTGACTTGAATGCAGGCTCGTCTTGCATCTCCCAAGACGAAAGGATGTCCGAATCCCCTGTGGAGACCAAAGAAAAAGACCTAGTTCCCCACCTCATCGCGACCGGAGGCCTCACGTCCTTTGAAAACTCCAGAGGTACGCGGAGATCAGTGCCTCCAAAGGAGACGATGCCTGACTCCTCTTGAAACTTGATAGGAGTCCCAGGATTCCTGTGGCACGTGGAAAGGGACCCTTGGTCTCCCGCCTCAGCTGGAGAGGCGTCCCAATTGCCCTGCCAAGCCTCGAGGAGAATCCAGAGTTGTCCCTCGAAACTAGGCAGGAGTCCTGACGTCGCTAAACAAACACGTGGGTGGAAGGGCCATCCCCGTCGTAACTCGAGAATATACCCCAGGTTCCCGCCGCAACTCGAGAAAAACCATGAGACTTCCCCCTCGCCGCGAGATGAGACCCGATTCCCCTGCACTGCGTGCAGAGCAATTCCGTGTTGCACATCACACATGAAAGGAGCCTTGATTTCCTTGATGGCACTCCAGAGAAACCCCAAGAACACTGTTTCAAGGCTAGAGGGATCCTGAGGTCACTGTAGCAACACGAAAGATCTCCATGGACCAAAAATCAACTCGAGATGAGAGGTTAGTCCCTGGCTTCGACTCCAGAGGAATACCACCTTACCACAAGCACCTCAAGAAGAGGCTTCTCTCAGCTCTAGGTATGTGAGAGGGACCCTGAGTTTGCGGCCTCAAGTGGAATGGACACCGCGATGCCCTGACTCGAAATAAGGCCGGATATCCCTGCAGTGACTTGAATGCAGGCTAGTCTTGCATCTCCCAAGACGAAAGGATGTCTGAATCCCCTGTGGAGACCACAGAGAAAGACCTAGTTCCCCACCTCAACGCGACAGGAGGCCTCACATCCTTTGAAAACTCCAGAGGTACGCGGAGATCAGTGCCTCCAAAGGAGACGATGCCTGACTCCTCGTGAAACTTGATAGGAGTCCCAGGATTCCTGTGGCACCTGGAAAGGGACTCTTGATCTCCCGCCTCAGCTGGAGAGGCGTCCCAATTGCCCTGCCAAGCCTCGAGGAGAATCCCGAGTTGTCCCTCGCAACTAGGCAGGAGTCCTGACGTCGCTGAAGAAACACGTGAGTGGAAGTGCCATCCCCGTCGTAACTCGAGAATATACCCCAGGTTCCCGCCGCAACTCGAGAAAAACCATGAGACTTCCCCCTCACCGCGAAATGAGGCCCGATTACCGTGCACTGCATGCAGAGCAATTCCGTGTTGCACATCACACATGAAAGGAGCCATGATTTCCTTGATGGCACTCCAGAGAAACCCCAAGAACACTGTTTCAAGGCTAGAGGGATCCTGAGGTCACTGTAGCAACAGGAAAGAGCTCCGTGGACCAAAAATCAACTCGAGATGAGAGGTTAGTCCCTGGCTTCGACTCCCGAGGAATACCACCTTACCACAAGCACCTCAAGAGGCGGCTTCTCTCAGCTCTATGTATGTGACAGGGACCCTGAGTTTGCGGCCTCAAGTGGAATGGACACCGCGATGCCCTGACTCGAAATAAGGCCGGATATCCCTGCAGTGACTTGAATGCAGGCTCGTCTTGCATCTCCCAAGACGAAAGGATGTCTGAATCCCCTGTGGAGACCACAGAGAAAGACCTAGTTTCCCACCTCATCGCGACCGGAGGCCTCACATCCTTTGAAAACTCCAGAGGTACGCGGAGATCAGTGCCTCCAAAGGAGACGATGCCTGACTCCTCCTGAAACTTGATAGGAGTCCCAGCATTCCTGTGGCACGTGGAACGGGACCCTTGGTCTCCCACCTCAGCTGGAGAGGCGTCCCAATTGCCCTGCCAAGCCTCGAGGAGAATCCCGAGTTGTCCCTCGCAACTAGGCAGAAGTCCTGACTTCGCTGAACAAACACGTGGGTGGAAGGGCCATTCCCGTCCTAACTCGCGAATATACCCTAGGTTCCCGCCGCAACTCGAGAAAAACCATGAGACTTCCCCCTCGCCGCGAGATGAGGCCCGATTCCCCTGCACTGCGTGCAGAGCAATTCCGTGTTGCACATCACACATGAAAGGAGCCTTGATTTCCTTGATGGCACTCCAGAGAAACCCCAAGAACACTGTTTCAAGGCTAGAGGGATCCTGAGGTCACTGTAGCAACACGAAAGAGTTCCGTGGACCAAAAATCAATTCGAGATGAGAGGTTAGTCCCTGGCTTCGACTCCAGAGGAATACCACCTTACCACAAGCACCTCAAGAGGAGGCTTCTCTCAGCTCTAGCTATGAGAGAGGGACCCTGAGTTTGCAGCCTCAAGTGGAATGGACACTGCGATGCCCTGACGCGAAATAAGGCCGGATATCCCTGCAGTGACTTGAATGCAGGCTCGTCTTGCATCTCCCAAGACGAAAGGATGTCTGAATCCCCTGTGGAGACCACAGAGAAAGACCTAGTTCCCCACCTCATCGCGACCGGAGGCCTCACATCCTTTGAAAACTCCAGAGGTACGCGGAGATCAGTGCCTCCAAAGGAGACGATGCCTGACTCCTCGTGAAACTTGATAGGAGTCCCAGGATTCCTGTGGCACGTGGAAAGGGACACTTGGTCTCCCGCCTCAGCTGGAGAGGCGTCCCAATTGCCCTGCCAAGCCCCCAGGGGAATCCCGAGTTGTCCCTCGCAACTAGGCAGGAGTCCTGACGTCGCTGAACAAACACGTGGGTGGAAGGGCCATCCCCGTCGTAACTCGAGAATATACCCCAGGTTCCCGCCGCAACACGAGAAAAACGATGAGACTTCCCCCTCGCCGCGAGATGAGGCCCGATTCCCCTGCACTGCGTGCAGAGCAATTCCGTGTTGCACATCACACATGAAAGGAGCCTTGATTTCCTTGATGGCACTCCAGAGAAACCCCAAGAACACTGTTTCAAGGCTAGAGGGATCCTGAGGTCACTGTAGCAACACGAAAGTACTCCGTGGTCCAACAATCAACTCGAGATGAGAGGTTAGTCCCTGGCTTCGACTCCAAAGGAATACCACCTTACCACAAGCACCTCAAGAGGAGGCTTCTCTCAGCTCTACTTATGTGCTGAGTTTGCGGTCTCAAGTGGAATGGACACCTCGATGCCCTGCCTCGAAATAAGGCCGGATATCCCTGCAGTGACTTGAATGCAGGCTCGTTTTTCATCTCCCAAGACGAAAGGATGTCTGAATCCCCTGTGGAGATCACAGAGAAAGACCTAGTTCCCCACCTCATGTCGACCGGAGGCCTCACATCCTTTGAAAACTCCAGAGGAACGCGGAGATCAGTGCCTCCAAAGGAGACGATGCCTGACTCCTCGTGAAACTTGATAGGAGTCCCAGGATTCATGTCGCACGTGGAAAGGGACCCTGGGTCTCCCGCCTCAGCTGGAGAGGCGTCGCAATTGCCCTGCCAAGCCTCGAGGAGAATCCCGAGTTGTCCCTCGCAACTAGGCAGGAGTCTGACGTCGCTGAACAAACACGTGGGTGGAAGGGCTATCCCCGTCGTAACTCGAGAATATACCCCAGGTTCCCGCCGCAACTCGAGAAAGACCATGAGACTTCCCCCTCGCCGCAAGATGAGGCCCGATTTCCCTGCACTGCGTGCAGAGCATTTCCGTGTTGCACATCACACATGAAAGGAGCCTTAATTTCCTTGATGGCACTCCAGAGAAACCCCAAGAACACTGTTTCAAGGTTGAGGGATCCTGAGGTCACTGAAGCAACATGAAAGAGCTCCGTGGACCAAAAATCAACTCGAGATGAGAGGTTAGTCCCTGGCTTCGACTCCAGAGGAATACCACCTTACCACAAGCACCTCAAGAGGAAGCTTCTCTCAGCTCTATGTATGTGGGAGGGACCCTGAGTTTGCGGCCTCAAGTGGAATGGAGACCGCCATGCCCTGACTCGAAATAAGGCCAGATATCCCTGCAGTGACTTGAATGCAGGCTCGTCTTGCATCTCCCAAGACGAAAGGATGTCTGAATCCCCTGTGGAGGCCACAGAGAAAGACCTAGTTCCCCACCTCATCACGACCGGAGGCCACACATCCTTTGAAAACTCCAGAGGTACCCGGAGCTCAGTGCCTCCAAAGGAGACGATGCCTGACTCCTCGTGAAACTTGATAGGAGTCCCAGGATTCCTGTGGCACGTGGAAAGGGACCCTTGGTCTCCCGCCTCAGCTGGAGAGGCGTCGCAATTGCCCTGCCAAGCCTCGAGTAGAATCCCGAGTTGTCCCTCGCAACTAGGCAGGAGTCCTGACGTCGCTGAACAAACACGTGGGTGGAAGGGCCATCCCCGTCGTAACTCGAGAATATACCCCAGGTTCCCGCCGTAACTCGAGAAAAACCATGAGACTTCCCCCCTCGCCGCGACATGAGGCCCGATTCCCCTGCACTGCGTGCAGAGCAATTCCGTGTTGCACATCACACATGACAGGAGCCTTGATTTCCTTGATGGCACTCCAGAGAAACCCCAAGAACACTGTTTCAAGGTTGAGGGATCCTCAGGTCACTGTAGCAACACGAAAGAGCTCCGTGGACCAAAAATCAACTCGAGATGAGAGGTTAGTCCCTGGCTTCGACTCCAGAGGAATACCACCTTACCACAAGCACCTCAAGAGGAGGCTTCTCTCAGCTCTAGGTATGTGAGAGGGACCCTGAGTTTGCGGTCTCAAGTGGAATGGACACCGCGATTCTCTGACGCGAAATAAGGCCGGATATCCCTGCAGTGACTTGAATGCAGGCTCGTCATGCATCTCCCAAGACGAAAGGATGTCTGAATCCCCTGTGGAGACCACAGAGAAAGACCTAGTTCCCCACCTCATCGCGACCGGAGGCCTCACATCCTTTAAAAACTCCAGAGGTACGCGGAGATCAGTGCCTCCAAAGGAGACGATGCCTGACTCCTCGTGAAACTTGATAGGACTCCCAGGATTCCTGTGGCACGTGGAAAGGGACCCTTGGTCTCCCGCCTCAGCTGGAGAGGCATCCCAATTGCCCTGCCAAGCCTCGAGGAGAATCCCGAGTTGTCCCACGAAACTAGGCAGGAGTCCTGACGTCGCTGAACAAACACGTGGGTGGAAGGACCATCCCCGTCGTAACTCGAGAATATACCCCTGGTTCCCGCCGCAACTCGAGAAAAACCATGAGACTTCACACTCGCCGCGAGATGAGGCCCGATTCCCCTGCACTGCGTGCAGAGCAATTCCGTGTTGCACATCACACATGAAAGGAGCCTTGATTTCCTTGATGGCACTCCAGAGAAACCCCAAGAACACTGTTTCAAGGCTAGAGGGATCCGAGGTCACTGTAGCAACACGAAAGAGCTCCGAGGACCAAAAATCAACTCGAGATGAGAGGTTAGTCCCTGGCTTCTACTCCAGAGGAATACCACCTTACCACAAGCACCTCAAGAGGAGGCTTCTCTCAGCTCTAGCTATGTGAGAGGGACCCTGCGTTTGCGGCCACAAGTGGAATGGACACCGCGATGCCCTGACGCGAAATAAGGCCGGATATCCCTGCAGTGACTTGAATGCAGGCTCGTCTTGCATCTCCCAAGACGAAAGGATGTCTGAATCCCCTGTGGAGACCACAGAGAAAGACCTAGTTCCACACCTCATCGCGACCGGAGGCCTCACATCCTTTGAAAACTCCAGAGGTACGCGCAGATCAGTGCCTCCAAAGGAGACGACGCCTGACTCCTCGTGAAACTTGATAGGAGTACCAGGATTCCTGTGGCACGTGGAAAGGGACCCTTGGTCTCCCGCCTCAGCTGGAGAGGCGTCCCAATTGCCCTGCCAAGCCTCGAGGAGAATCCCGAGTTGTCCCTCGCAACTAGGCAGGAGTCCTGGCGTCGCTGAACAAACACGTGGGTGGAAGGGCCATCCCCGTCGTAACTCGAGAATATACCCCAGGTTCCCGCCGCAACTCGAGAAAAACCATGAGACTTCCCCCTCGCCGCGAGATGAGGCCCGATTCCCCTGCAGTGCGTGCAGAGCAATTCCGTGTTGCACATCACACATGAAAGGAGCCTTGATTTCCTTGATGGCACTCCAGAGAAACCCCAAGAACACTGTTTCAAGGCTGGAGGGATCCTGAGGTCCCTGTAGCAGCACGAAAGAGCTCCGTGGACCATGAATCAACTCGAGATGAGAGGTTAGTCCCTGGCTTCGACTCCAGAGGAATACCACCTTACCACAAGCACCTCAAGAGGAGGCTTCTCTCAGCTCTAGGTATGTGAGAGGGACCCTGAGTTTGCGGCCTCAAGTGGAATGGAGACCGCGATGCCCTGACTCGAAATAAGGCCGGATATCCCTGCAGTGACTTGAATGCAGGCTCGTCTTGCATCTCCCAAGACGAAAGGATGTCTGAATCCCCTGTGGAGAACACAGAGAACGACCTAGTTCCCCACCTCATCGCTACCGGAGGCCTCACATCCTTTGAAAACTCCAGAGGTACGCGGAGATCAGTGCCTCCAAAGGAGACGATGCCTGACTCCTCGTGAAACTTGATAGGAGTCCCAGGATTCCTGTGGCACGTGGAAAGGGACACTGGGTCTCCCGCCTCAGCTGGAGAGGCGTCGCAATTGCCCTGCCAAGCCTCGAGGAGAATCCCGAGTTGTCCCTCGCAACTAGGAAGGAGTCCTGCCGTCGCTGAACAAACACTTGGGTGGAAAGGCCATTCCCGTCGTAACTCGAGAATATACCCCAGGTTCCCGCCGCAACTCGAGAAAAACCATGAGACTTCCCCCTCGCCGCGAGATGAGGCCCGAATCCCCTGCACTGCGTGCAGAGCAATTCCGTGTTGCACATCACACATGAAAGGAGCCTTGATTTCCTTGATGGCACTCCAGAGAAACCCCAAGAACACTGTTTCAAGGCTAGAGGGATCCTGAGGTCACTCTAGCAACACGAAAGAGCTCCGTGGACCACAAATCAACTCAAGATGAGAGGTTTGTCCCTGGCTTCGACTCCAGAGGCATACCACCTTACCACAAGCACATCAAGAGGAGGCTTCTCTCAGCTCTAGCTATGTGAGAGGGACCCTGAGTTTGCTGCCTCAAGTGCAATGGACACTGCGATGCCCTGACGCAAAATAAGGCCGGATATCCCTGCAGTGACTTGAATGCAGGCTCGTTTTTCATCTCCCAAGACGAAAGGATGTCTGAATCCCCTGTGGAGATCACAGAGAAAGACCTAGTTCCCCACCTCATGTCGACCGGAGGCCTCACATCCTTTGAAAACTCCAGAGGAACGCGGAGATCAGTGCCTCCAAAGGAGACGATGCCTGACTCCTCGTGAAACTTGATAGGAGTCCCAGGATTCATGTCGCACGTGGAAAGGGACCCTGGGTCTCCCGCCTCAGCTGGAGAGGCGTCGCAATTGCCCTGCCAAGCCTCGAGGAGAATCCCGAGTTGTCCCTCGCCACTAGGCAGGAGTCTGACGTCGCTGAACAAACACGTGGGTGGAAGGGCTATCCCCGTCGTAACTCGAGAATATACCCCAGGTTCCCGCCTCAACTCGAGAAAGACCATGAGACTTCCCCCTCGCCGCAAGATGAGGCCCGATTTCCCTGCACTGCGTGCAGAGCATTTCCGTGTTGCACATCACACATGAAAGGAGCCTTAATTTCCTTGATGGCACTCCAGAGAAACCCCAAGAACACTGTTTCAAGGTTGAGGGATCCTGAGGTCACTGAAGCAACATGAAAGAGCTCCGTGGACCAAAAATCAACTCGAGATGAGAGGTTAGTCCCTGGCTTCGACTCCAGAGGAATACCACCTTACCACAAGCACCTCAAGAGGAAGCTTCTCTCAGCTCTATGTATGTGGGAGGGACCCTGAGTTTGCGGCCTCAAGTGGAATGGAGACCGCCATGCCCTGACTCGAAATAAGGCCAGATATCCCTGCAGTGACTTGAATGCAGGCTCGTCTTGCATCTCCCAAGACGAAAGGATGTCTGAATCCCCTGTGGAGGCCACAGAGAAAGACCTAGTTCCCCACCTCATCACGACCGGAGGCCACACATCCTTTGAAAACTCCAGAGGTACCCGGAGCTCAGTGCCTCCAAAGGAGACGATGCCTGACTCCTCGTGAAACTTGATAGGAGTCCCAGGATTCCTGTGGCACGTGGAAAGGGACCCTTGGTCTCCCGCCTCAGCTGGAGAGGCGTCGCAATTGCCCTGCCAAGCCTCGAGTAGAATCCCGAGTTGTCCCTCGCAACTAGGCAGGAGTCCTGACGTCGCTGAACAAACACGTGGGTGGAAGGGCCATCCCCGTCGTAACTCGAGAATATACCCCAGGTTCCCGCCGCAACTCGAGAAAAACCATGAGACTTCCCCCTCGCCGCGACATGAGGCCCGATTCCCCTGCACTGCGTGCAGAGCAATTCCGTGTTGCACATCACACATGACAGGAGCCTTGATTTCCTTGATGGCACTCCAGAGAAACCCCAAGAACACTGTTTCAAGGTTGAGGGATCCTCAGGTCACTGTAGCAACACGAAAGAGCTCCGTGGACCAAAAATCAACTCGAGATGAGAGGTTAGTCCCTGGCTTCGACTCCAGAGGAATACCACCTTACCACAAGCACCTCAAGAGGAGGCTTCTCTCAGCTCTAGGTATGTGAGAGGGACCCTGAGTTTGCGGTCTCAAGTGGAATGGACACCGCGATTCTCTGACGCGAAATAAGGCCGGATATCCCTGCAGTGACTTGAATGCAGGCTCGTCATGCATCTCCCAAGACGAAAGGATGTCTGAATCCCCTGTGGAGACCACAGAGAAAGACCTAGTTCCCCACCTCATCGCGACCGGAGGCCTCACATCCTTTAAAAACTCCAGAGGTACGCGGAGATCAGTGCCTCCAAAGGAGACGATGCCTGACTCCTCGTGAAACTTGATAGGACTCCCAGGATTCCTGTGGCACGTGGAAAGGGACCCTTGGTCTCCCGCCTCAGCTGGAGAGGCATCCCAATTGCCCTGCCAAGCCTCGAGGAGAATCCCGAGTTGTCCCACGAAACTAGGCAGGAGTCCTGACGTCGCTGAACAAACACGTGGGTGGAAGGACCATCCCCGTCGTAACTCGAGAATATACCCCTGGTTCCCGCCGCAACTCGAGAAAAACCATGAGACTTCACACTCGCCGCGAGATGAGGCCCGATTCCCCTGCACTGCGTGCAGAGCAATTCCGTGTTGCACATCACACATGAAAGGAGCCTTGATTTCCTTGATGGCACTCCAGAGAAACCCCAAGAACACTGTTTCAAGGCTAGAGGGATCCGAGGTCACTGTAGCAACACGAAAGAGCTCCGAGGACCAAAAATCAACTCGAGATGAGAGGTTAGTCCCTGGCTTCTACTCCAGAGGAATACCACCTTACCACAAGCACCTCAAGAGGAGGCTTCTCTCAGCTCTAGCTATGTGAGAGGGACCCTGCGTTTGCGGCCACAAGTGGAATGGACACCGCGATGCCCTGACGCGAAATAAGGCCGGATATCCCTGCAGTGACTTGAATGCAGGCTCGTCTTGCATCTCCCAAGACGAAAGGATGTCTGAATCCCCCTGTGGAGACCACAGAGAAAGACCTAGTTCCACACCTCATCGCGACCGGAGGCCTCACATCCTTTGAAAACTCCAGAGGTACGCGCAGATCAGTGCCTCCAAAGGAGACGACGCCTGACTCCTCGTGAAACTTGATAGGAGTACCAGGATTCCTGTGGCACGTGGAAAGGGACCCTTGGTCTCCCGCCTCAGCTGGAGAGGCGTCCCAATTGCCCTGCCAAGCCTCGAGGAGAATCCCGAGTTGTCCCTCGCAACTAGGCAGGAGTCCTGGCGTCGCTGAACAAACACGTGGGTGGAAGGGCCATCCCCGTCGTAACTCGAGAATATACCCCAGGTTCCCGCCGCAACTCGAGAAAAACCATGAGACTTCCCCCTCGCCGCGAGATGAGGCCCGATTCCCCTGCAGTGCGTGCAGAGCAATTCCGTGTTGCACATCACACATGAAAGGAGCCTTGATTTCCTTGATGGCACTCCAGAGAAACCCCAAGAACACTGTTTCAAGGCTGGAGGGATCCTGAGGTCCCTGTAGCAGCACGAAAGAGCTCCGTGGACCATGAATCAACTCGAGATGAGAGGTTAGTCCCTGGCTTCGACTCCAGAGGAATACCACCTTACCACAAGCACCTCAAGAGGAGGCTTCTCTCAGCTCTAGGTATGTGAGAGGGACCCTGAGTTTGCGGCCTCAAGTGGAATGGAGACCGCGATGCCCTGACTCGAAATAAGGCCGGATATCCCTGCAGTGACTTGAATGCAGGCTCGTCTTGCATCTCCCAAGACGAAAGGATGTCTGAATCCCCTGTGGAGAACACAGAGAACGACCTAGTTCCCCACCTCATCGCTACCGGAGGCCTCACATCCTTTGAAAACTCCAGAGGTACGCGGAGATCAGTGCCTCCAAAGGAGACGATGCCTGACTCCTCGTGAAACTTGATAGGAGTCCCAGGATTCCTGTGGCACGTGGAAAGGGACACTGGGTCTCCCGCCTCAGCTGGAGAGGCGTCGCAATTGCCCTGCCAAGCCTCGAGGAGAATCCCGAGTTGTCCCTCGCAACTAGGAAGGAGTCCTGCCGTCGCTGAACAAACACTTGGGTGGAAAGGCCATTCCCGTCGTAACTCGAGAATATACCCCAGGTTCCCGCCGCAACTCGAGAAAAACCATGAGACTTCCCCCTCGCCGCGAGATGAGGCCCGAATCCCCTGCACTGCGTGCAGAGCAATTCCGTGTTGCACATCACACATGAAAGGAGCCTTGATTTCCTTGATGGCACTCCAGAGAAACCCCAAGAACACTGTTTCAAGGCTAGAGGGATCCTGAGGTCACTCTAGCAACACGAAAGAGCTCCGTGGACCACAAATCAACTCAAGATGAGAGGTTTGTCCCTGGCTTCGACTCCAGAGGCATACCACCTTACCACAAGCACATCAAGAGGAGGCTTCTCTCAGCTCTAGCTATGTGAGAGGGACCCTGAGTTTGCTGCCTCAAGTGCAATGGACACTGCGATGCCCTGACGCAAAATAAGGCCGGATATCCCTGCAGTGACTTGAATGCAGGCTCGTTTTTCATCTCCCAAGACGAAAGGATGTCTGAATCCCCTGTGGAGATCACAGAGAAAGACCTAGTTCCCCACCTCATGTCGACCGGAGGCCTCACATCCTTTGAAAACTCCAGAGGAACGCGGAGATCAGTGCCTCCAAAGGAGACGATGCCTGACTCCTCGTGAAACTTGATAGGAGTCCCAGGATTCATGTCGCACGTGGAAAGGGACCCTGGGTCTCCCGCCTCAGCTGGAGAGGCGTCGCAATTGCCCTGCCAAGCCTCGAGGAGAATCCCGAGTTGTCCCTCGCCACTAGGCAGGAGTCTGACGTCGCTGAACAAACACGTGGGTGGAAGGGCTATCCCCGTCGTAACTCGAGAATATACCCCAGGTTCCCGCCTCAACTCGAGAAAGACCATGAGACTTCCCCCTCGCCGCAAGATGAGGCCCGATTTCCCTGCACTGCGTGCAGAGCATTTCCGTGTTGCACATCACACATGAAAGGAGCCTTAATTTCCTTGATGGCACTCCAGAGAAACCCCAAGAACACTGTTTCAAGGCTAGAGGGATCCTGAGGTCACTGTAGCAACACGAAAGAGCTCCGTGGACCAAAAATCAACTCGAGATGAGAGGTTAGTCCCTGGCTTCGACTCCAGAGGAATACCACCTTACCACAAGCACCTCAAGAGGAGGCTTCTCTCAGCTCTAGGTATGTGAGAGGGACCCTGAGTTTGCGGCCTCAAGTGGAATGGACACCGCGATGCCCTGACTCGAAATAAGGCAGGATATCTCTGCAGTGACTTGAATGCAGGCTCGTCTTGCATCTCCCAAGACGAAAGGGTGTCTGAATCCCCTGTGGAGACCACAGAGAAAGACCTAGTTCCCCACATCATCGCGACCGGAGGCCTCACATCCTTTAAAAACTCCAAAGGTACTCGGAGATCAGTGCCTCCAAAGGAGACGATGCCTGACTCCTCGTGAAACTTGATAGGAGTCCCAGGATTCCTGTGGCACGTGGAAAGGGACCCTTGGTCTCCCGCCTCAGCTGGAGAGGCGTTCCAATTGCCCTGCCAAGCCTCGAGTAGAATCCCGAGTTGTCCCTCGCAACTAGGCAGGAGTCCTGACGCCGCTGAACAAACACGTGGGTGGAAGGGCCATCCCCGTCGTAACTCGAGAATATACCCCAGGTTCCCGCCGCAACTCGAGAAAAACCATGAGACTTCCCCCTCGCCGCGACATGAGGCCCGATTCCCCTGCACTGCGTGCAGAGCAATTCCGTGTTGCACATCACACATGACAGGAGCCTTGATTTCCTTGATGGCACTCCAGAGAAACCCCAAGAACACTGTTTCAAGGTTGAGGGATCCTGAGGTCACTGTAGCAACACGAAAGAACTCCGTGGACCAAAAATCAACTCGAGATGAGAGGTTAGGCCCTGGCTTCGACTCCAGAGGAATACCACCTTACCACAAGCACCTCAAGAGGAGGCTTCTCTCAGCTCTAGGTATGTGAGAGGGACCCTGAGTTTGCGGCCTCAAGTGGAATGGACACCGCGATGCCCTGACGCGAAATAAGGCCGGATATCCCTGCAGTGACTTGAATGCAGGCTCGTCTTGCATCTCCCAAGACGAAAGGATGTCTGAATCCCCTGTGGAGACCACAGAGAATGACCTAGTTCCCCACCTCATCGAGACCGGGGCCTCACATCCTTTGAAAACTCCAGAGGTACCCGGAGATCAGTGCCTCCAAAGGAGACGATGCCTGACTCCTCGTGAAACTTGATAGGAGTCACAGGATTCCTGTGGCACGTGGAAAGGGACACTTGGTCTCCCGCCTCAGCTGGAGAGGATCCCAATTGCCCTGCCAAGCCTCGAGGAGAATCCCGAGTTGTCCCTCGCAACTAGGCAGGAGTCCTGACGTCGCTGAAGAAACACGTGAGTGGAAGTGCCATCCCCGTCGTAACTCGAGAATATACCCCAGGTTCCCGCCGCAACTCGAGAAAAACCATGAGACTTCCCCCTCGCCGCGAGATGAGGCCCGATTCCCCTGCACTGCGTGCAGAGCAATTCCGTGTTGCACATCACACATGAAAGGAGACTTGATTTCCTTGAGGGCACTCCAGAGAAACCCCAAGAACACTGTTTCAAGGCTAGAGGGATCCTGAGGTCACTGTAGCAACACGAAAGAGCTCCGTGGACCAACAATCAACTCGAGATGAGAGGTTAGTCCCTGGCTTCGACTCCAGAGGAATACCACCTTACCACAAGCACCTCAAGAGGAGGCTTCTCTCAGCTCTAGGTATGTGAGAGGTACCCTGAGTTTGCGGCCTCAAGTGGAATGGACCCCGCGATTCCCTGACGCGAAATAAGGCCGGATATCCCTGCAGTGACTTGAATGCAGGCTCGTCTTGCATCTCCCAAGACGAAAGGATGTCTGAATCCCCTGTGGAGACCACAGAGAATGACCTAGTTTCCCACCTCATCGCGACCGGAGGCCTCACATCCTTTGAAAACTCCAGAGGTACGCGGAGATCAATGCCTCCAAATGAGACGATGCCTGACTCCTCGTGAAACTTGATAGGAGTCCCAGGATTCCTGTGGCACGTGGAAAGGGACACTTGGTCTCCCGCCTCAGCTGGAGAGGCGTCCCAATCGCCCTGCCAAGCCTCGAGGAGAATCCCGAGTTGTCCCTCGCAACTAGGCAGGAGTCCTGACGTCGCTGAACAAACACGTGGGTGGAAGGGCCATCCCCGTCGTAACTCGAGAATATACCCCAGGTTCCCGCCGCAACTCGAGAAAAACCATGAGACTTCCCCCTCCCCGCGAGATGAGGCCCGATTCCCCTGCACTGCGTGCAGAGTAATTCCGTGTTGCACATCACACATGAAAGGAGCCTTGATCTCCTTGATGGCACTCCAGAGAAACCCCAAGAACACTGTTTCAAGGCTAGAGGGATCCTGAGGTCACTGTAGCAACACGAAAGAGCTCCGTGGACCAAAAATCAACTCGAGATGAGAGGTTAGTCCCTGGCTTTGACAACAGGGGAATACCACCTTACCACAAGCACCTCAAGAGGAGGCTTCTCTCAGCTCTTGGTATGTGAGAGGGACACTGATTTTGCGGCCTCAAGTGGAATGGACACTGCGATGCCCTGACGCAAAATAAGGCCAGATATCCCTGCAGTGACTTGAATGCAGGCTCGTCTTGCATCTCCCAAGATGAAAGGATGTCTGAATCCCCTGTGGAGACCGCAGAGAAAGACCTAGTTCCCCACCTCATGGCGACCGGAGGCCTCACATCCTTTGAAAACTCCAGAGGTCCACGGAGATCAGTGCCTCCAAAGGAGACGATGCCTGACTCCTCGTGAAAATTGATAGGAGTCCCAGGATTCTTGTGGCACGTGGAAAGGGACCCTTGGTCTCCCGCCTCAGCTGGAGAGTCGTCCCAATTGCCCTGCCAAGCCTCGAGGAGAATCCCGAGTTGTCCCTCGCAACTAGGCAGGAGTCTGACGTCGCTGAAGAAACACGTGGGTGGAAGGGCCATCCCCGTCGTAACTCGAGAATATACCCCAGGTTACCATCGCAACTCGAGAAAAACCATTAGACTTCCCCCTCGCCGCAAAATGAGGTCTGATACCCTGCACTGCGTGCAGAGCAATTCCGTGTTGCACATCACACATGAAAGGAGCCTTGATTTCCTTGATGGCACTCCAGAGAAACCCCAAGAACACTGTTTCAAGGTTGAGGGATCCTGAGGTCACTGAAGCAACATGAAAGAGCTCCGTGGACCAAAAATCAACTCGAGATGAGAGGTTAGTCCCTGGCTTCGACTCCAGAGGAATACCACCTTACCACAAGCACCTCAAGAGGAAGCTTCTCTCAGCTCTATGTATGTGGGAGGGACCCTGAGTTTGCGGCCTCAAGTGGAATGGAGACCGCCATGCCCTGACTCGAAATAAGGCCAGATATCCCTGCAGTGACTTGAATGCAGGCTCGTCTTGCATCTCCCAAGACGAAAGGATGTCTGAATCCCCTGTGGAGGCCACAGAGAAAGACCTAGTTCCCCACCTCATCACGACCGGAGGCCTCACATCCTTTGAAAACTCCAGAGGTACGCGGAGATCAGTGCCTCCAAATGAGACGATGCCTGACTCCTCGTGAAACTTGATAGGAGTCCCAGGATTCCTGTGGCACGTGGAAAGGGACCCTTGGTCTCCCGCCTCAGCTGGAGAGGCGTCCCAATTGCCCTGCCAAGCCTCGAGGAGAATCCCGAGTTGTCCCTCGCAACTAGGCAGAAGTCCTGACGTCGCTGAACAAACACGTGGGTGGAAGGGCCATCCCCGTCGTAACTCGAGAATATACCCCAGGTTCCCGACGCAACTCGAGAAAAACCATGAGACTTCCCCCTCGCCCCGAGATGAGGCACGATTCCCCTGCACTGCGTGCAGAGCAATTCCGTGTTGCACATCACACATGAAAGGAGCCTTGATCTCCTTGATGGCACTCCAGAGAAACCCCAAGAACACTGTTTAAAGGCTAGAGGCATCCTGAGGTCACTGTAGCAACAGGAAAGAGCTCCGTGGACCAAAAATCAACTCGAGATGAGAGGTTAGTCCCTGGCTTTGACAACAGGGGAATACCACCTTACCACAAGCACTTCAAGAGGAGGCTTCTCTCAGCTCTAGGTATGTGAGAGGGACACTGATTTTGCGGCCTCAAGTGGAATGGACACTGCGATGCCCTGACGCAAAATAAGGCCGAATATCCCTGCAGTGACTTGAATGCAGGCTCGTCTTGCATCTCCCAAGATGAAAGGATGTCTGAATCCCCTGTGGAGACCGCAGAGAAAGACCTAGTTCCCCACCTCATGGCGACCGGAGGCCTCACATCCTTTGAAAACTCCAGAGGTCCACGGAGATCAGTGCCTCCAAAGGAGACGATGCCTGACTCCTCGTGAAACTTGATAGGAGTCCCCGGATTCCTGTGGCACCTGGAAAGGGACCCTTGGTCTCCCGCCTCAGCTGGAGAGTCGTCCCAATTGCCCTGCCAAGCCTCGAGGAGAATCCCGAGTTGTCCCTCGCAACTAGGCAGGAGTCTGACGTCGCTGAAGAAATACGTGGGTGGAAGGGCCATCCCCGTCGTAACTCGAGAATATACCCCAGGTTACCATCGCAACTCGAGAAAAACCATTAGACTTCCCCCTCGCCGCAAAATGAGGTCCGATACCCTGCACTGCGTGCAGAGCAATTCCGTGTTGCACATCACACATGAAAGGAGCCTTGATTTCCTTGATGGCACTCCAGAGAAACCCCAAGAACACTGTTTCAAGGTTGAGGGATCCTGAGGTCACTGAAGCAACATGAAAGAGCTCCGTGGACCAAAAATCAACTCGAGATGAGAGGTTAGTCCCTGGCTTCGACTCCAGAGGAATACCACCTTACCACAAGCACCTCAAGAGGAAGCTTCTCTCAGCTCTATGTATGTGAGAGGGACCCTGAGTTTGCGGCCTCAAGTGGAATGGAGACCGCCATGCCCTGACTCGAAATAAGGCCGGATATCCCTGCAGTGACTTGAATGCAGGCTCGTCTTGCATCTCCCAAGATGAAAGGATGTCTGAATCCCCTGTGGAGACCGCAGAGAAAGACCTAGTTCCCCACCTCATGGCGACCGGAGGCCTCACATCCTTTGAAAACTCCAGAGGTCCGCGGAGATCAGTGCCTCCAAAGGAGACGATGCCTGACTCCTCGTGAAACTTGATAGGAGTCCCCGGATTCCTGTGGCACGTGGAAAGGGACACTTGGTCTCCCGCCTCAGCTGGAGAGGCGTCCCAATTGCCCTGCCAAGCCTCGAGGAGAATCCCGAGTTGTCCCTCGCAACTAGGCAGGAGTCCTGACGTCGCTGAACAAACACGTGGTTGAAAGGGCCATCCCCGTTGTAACTCGAGAATATACCCCAGGTTCCTGGCGCAACTCGAGAAAAACCATTAGACTTCCCCCTCGCCGCGACATGAGGCCCGATTCCCCTGCACTGCGTGCAGAGCAATTCCGTGTTGCACATCACACATGAAAGGATCCTTGATTTCCTTGATGGCACTCCAGAGAAACCCTCAGAACACTGTTTCAAGGCTAGAGGGATCCTGAGGTCACTGTAGGAACACGAAAGAGCTCCGTGGACCAAAAATCAACTCGAGATGAGAGGATAGTCCCTGGCTTCGACTCCAGAGGAATACCACCTTACCACAAGCACCTCAAGAGGAGGCTTCTCTCAGCTCTAGGTATGTGAGAGGGACCCTGAGTTTGCGGCCTCAAGTGGAATGGACACCGCGATGCCCTGACGCGAAATAAGGCCGGATATCCCTGCAGTGACTTGAATGCAGGCTCGTCTTGCATCTCCCAAGACGAAAGGATGTCTGAATCCCCTGTGGAGACCACAGAGAATGACCTAGTTCCCCACCTCATCGCGACCGGGGCCTCACATCCTTTGAAAACTCCAGAGGTACCCGGAGATCAGTGCCTCCAAAGGAGACGATGCCTGACTCCTCGTGAAACTTGATAGGAGTCCCCGGATTCCTGTGGCACCTGGAAAGGGACCCTTGGTCTCCCGCCTCAGCTGGAGAGTCGTCCCAATTGCCCTGCCAAGCCTCGAGGAGAATCCCGAGTTGTCCCTCGCAACTAGGCAGGAGTCTGACGTCGCTGAACAAACACGTGGGTGGAAGGGCCATCCCCGTCGTAACTCGAGAATATACCCCAGGTTACCATCGCAACTCGAGAAAAACCATTAGACTTCCCCCTCGCCGCAAAATATGGTCCGATACCCTGCACTGCGTGCAGAGCAATTCCGTGTTGCACATCACACATGAAAGGAGCCTTGATTTCCTTGATGGCACTCCAGAGAAACCCCAAGAACACTGTTTCAAGGTTGAGGGATCCTGAGGTCACTGAAGCAACATGAAAGAGCTCCGTGGACCAAAAATCAACTCGAGATGAGAGGTTAGTCCCTGGCTTCGACTCCAGAGAAATACCACCTTACCACAAGCACCTCAGGAGGAAGCTTCTCTCAGCTCTATGTATGTGAGAGGGACCCTGAGTTTGCGGCCTCAAGTGGAATGGAGACCGCCATGCCCTGACTCGAAATAAGGCCGGATATCCCTGCAGTGACTTGAATGCAGGCTCGTCTTGCATCTCCCAAGATGAAAGGATGTCTGAATCCCCTGTGGAGACCGCAGAGAAAGACCTAGTTCCCCACCTCATGGCGACCGGAGGCCTCACATCCTTTGAAAACTCCAGAGGTCCGCGGAGATCAGTGCCTCCAAAGGAGACGATGCCTGACTCCTCGTGAAAGTTGATAGGAGTCCCCGGATTCCTGTGGCACGTGGAAAGGGACACTTGGTCTCCCGCCTCAGCTGGAGAGGCGTCCCAATTGCCCTGCCAAGCCTCGAGGAGAATCCCGAGTTGTCCCTCGCAACTAGGCAGGAGTCCTGACGTCGCTGAACAAACACGTGGTTGAAAGGGCCATCCCCGTTGTAACTCGAGAATATACCCCAGGTTCCTGGCGCAACTCGAGAAAAACCATTAGACTTCCCCCTTGCCGCGACATGAGGCCCGATTCCCCTGCACTGCGTGCAGAGCAATTCCGTGTTGCACATCACACATGAAAGGATCCTTGATTTCCTTGATGGCACTCCAGAGAAACCCTCAGAACACTGTTTCAAGGCTAGAGGGATCCTGAGGTCACTGTAGGAACACGAAAGAGCTCCGTGGACCAAAAATCAACTCGAGATGAGAGGATAGTCCCTGGCTTCGACTCCAGAGGAATACCACCTTACCACAAGCACCTCAAGAGGAGGCTTCTCTCAGCTCTAGGTATGTGAGAGGGACCCTGAGTTTGCGGCCTCAAGTGGAATGGACACCGCGATGCCCTGACGCGAAATAAGGCCGGATATCCCTGCAGTGACTTGAATGCAGGCTCGTCTTGCATCTCCCAAGACGAAAGGATGTCTGAATCCCCTGTGGAGACCACAGAGAATGACCTAGTTTCCCACCTCATCGCGACCGGAGGCCTCACATCCTTTGAAAACTCCAGAGGTACGCGGAGATCAGTGCCTCCAAATGAGACGATGCCTGACTCCTCGTGAAACTTGATAGGAGTCCCAGGATTCCTGTGGCACGTGGAAAGGGACACTTGGTCTCCCGCCTCAGCTGGAGAGGCGTCCCAATTGCCCTGCCAAGCCTCGAGGAGAATCCCGAGTTGTCCCTCGCAACTAGGCAGGAGTCTGACTTCGCTGAAGAAACACGTGGGTGGAAGGGCCATCCCCGTCGTAACTCGAGAATATACCCCAGGTTACCATCGCAACTCGAGAAAAACCATTAGACTTCCCCCTCGCCGCAAAATATGGTCCGATACCCTGCACTGCGTGCAGAGCAATTCCGTGTTGCACATCACACATGAAAGGAGCCTTGATTTCCTTGATGGCACTCCAGAGAAACCCCAAGAACACTGTTTCAAGGTTGAGGGATCCTGAGGTCACTGAAGCAACATGAAAGAGCTCCGTGGACCAAAAATCAACTCGAGATGAGAGGTTAGTCCCTGGCTTCGACTCCAGAGGAATACCACCTTACCACAAGCACCTCAGGAGGAAGCTTCTCTCAGCTCTATGTATGTGAGAGGGACCCTGAGTTTGCGGCCTCAAGTGGAATGGAGACCGCCATGCCCTGACTCGAAATAAGGCCGGATATCCCTGCAGTGACTTGAATGCAGGCTCGTCTTGCATCTCCCAAGATGAAAGGATGTCTGAATCCCCTGTGGAGACCGCAGAGAAAGACCTAGTTCCCCACCTCATGGCGACCGGAGGCCTCACATCCTTTGAAAACTCCAGAGGTCCGCGGAGATCAGTGCCTCCAAAGGAGACGATGCCTGACTCCTCGTGAAAGTTGATAGGAGTCCCCGGATTCCTGTGGCACGTGGAAAGGGACACTTGGTCTCCCGCCTCAGCTGGAGAGGCGTCCCAATTGCCCTGCCAAGCCTCGAGGAGAATCCCGAGTTGTCCCTCGCAACTAGGCAGGAGTCCTGACGTCGCTGAACAAACACGTGGTTGAAAGGGCCATCCCCGTTGTAACTCGAGAATATACCCCAGGTTCCTGGCGCAACTCGAGAAAAACCATTAGACTTCCCCCTTGCCGCGACATGAGGCCCGATTCCCCTGCACTGCGTGCAGAGCAATTCCGTGTTGCACATCACACATGAAAGGATCCTTGATTTCCTTGATGGCACTCCAGAGAAACCCTCAGAACACTGTTTCAAGGCTAGAGGGATCCTGAGGTCACTGTAGGAACACGAAAGAGCTATGTGGACCAAAAATCAACTCGAGATGAGAGGATAGTCCCTGGCTTCGACTCCAGAGGAATACCACCTTACCACAAGCACCTCAAGAGGAGGCTTCTCTCAGCTCTAGGTATGTGAGAGGGACCCTGAGTTTGCGGCCTCAAGTGGAATGGACACCGCGATGCCCTGACGCGAAATAAGGCCGGATATCCCTGCAGTGACTTGAATGCAGGCTCGTCTTGCATCTCCCAAGACGAGAGGATGTCTGAATCCCCTGTGGAGACCACAGAGAATGACCTAGTTTCCCACCTCATGGCGACCGGAGGCCTCACATCCTTTGAAAACTCCAGAGGTACGCGGAGATCAGTGCCTCCAAATGAGACGATGCCTGACTCCTCGTGAAACTTGATAGGAGTCCCAGGATTCCTGTGGCACGTGGAAAGGGACACTTGGTCTCCCGCCTCAGCTGGAGAGGCGTCCCAATTGCCCTGCCAAGCCTCGAGGAGAATCCCGAGTTGTCCCTCGCAACTAGGCAGGAGTCCTGACGTCGCTGAACAAACACGTGGGTGGAAGGGCCATCCCCGTCGTAACTCGAGAATATACCCCAGGTTCCCGCCGCAACTCGAGAAAAACCATGAGACTTCCCCCTCCCCGCGAGATGAGGCCCGATTCCCCTGCACTGCGTGCAGAGTAATTCCATGTTGCACATCACACATGAAAGGAGCCTTGATCTCCTTGATGGCACTCCAGAGAAACCCCAAGAACACTGTTTCAAGGCTAGAGGGATCCTGAGGTCACTGTAGCAACAGGAAAGAGCTCCGTGGACCAAAAATCAACTCGAGATGAGAGGTTAGTCCCTGGCTTTGACAACAGGGGAATATCACCTTACCACAAGCACTTCAAGAGGAGGCTTCTCTCAGCTCTTGGTATGTGAGAGGGACACTGATTTTGCGGCCTCAAGTGGAATGGACACTGCGATGCCCTGACGCAAAATAAGGCCGGATATCCCTGCAGTGACTTGAATGCAGGCTCGTCTTGCATCTCCCAAGATGAAAGGATGTCTGAATCCCCTGTGGAGACCGCAGAGAAAGACCTAGTTCCCCACCTCATGGCGACCGGAGGCCTCACATCCTTTGAAAACTCCAGAGGTCCACGGAGATCAGTGCCTCCAAAGGAGACGATGCCTGACTCCTCGTGAAACTTGATAGGAGTCCCCGGATTCCTGTGGCACCTGGAAAGGGACCCTTGGTCTCCCGCCTCAGCTGGAGAGTCGTCCCAATTGCCCTGCCAAGCCTCGAGGAGAATCCCGAGTTGTCCCTCGCAACTAGGCAGGAGTCTGACGTCGCTGAAGAAACACGTGGGTGGAAGGGCCATCCCCGTCGTAACTCGAGAATATACCCCAGGTTACCATCGCAACTCGAGAAAAACCATTAGACTTCCCCCTCGCCGCAAAATGAGGTCCGATACCCTGCACTGCGTGCAGAGCAATTACGTGTTGCACATCACACATGAAAGGAGCCTTGATTTCCTTGATGGCACACCAGAGAAACCCCAAGAACACTGTTTCAAGGTTGAGGGATCCTGAGGTCACTGTAGCAACACGAAAGAGCTCCGTGGACCAAAAATCAACTCGAGATGAGAGGTTAGTCCCTGGCTTCGAGTCCAGAATAATACCATCTTACCACAAGCACCTCAAGAGCAGGCTTATCTCAGCTCTAGGTATGTGAGAGGGACACTGAGTTTGCGGCCTCAAGTGGAATGGAAACCGCGATGCCCTGACTCGAAATAAGGCCGAATATCCCTGCAGTGACTTGAATGCAGGCTCGTCTTGTATTTCCCAAGACGAAAGGATGTCTGAATCCCCTGTGGAGACCACAGAGAAAATCTACTTCCCCACCTCATCGCGACCGGAGGCCTCACATCCTTTGAAAACTCCAGAGGTACGCGGAGATCAGTGCCTCCAAAGGAGACGATGCCTGACTCCTCGTGAAACTTGATAGGAGACCCAGGATTCCTGTGGCACGTGGAAAGGGACACTTGGTCTCCCGCCTCAGCTGGAGAGGCGTCCCAATTGCCCTGCCAAGCCTCGAGGAGAATCCCGAGTTGTCCCTCGCAACTAGGCAGGAGTCCTGTCGTCACTGAACAAACACGTGGGTGGAAGGGCCATCCCCGTCGTAACTCGAGAATATACCCCAGGTTCCCGCCGCAACTCGAGAAAAACCATGAGACTTCCCGCTCGCCGCGAGATGAGGCCCGATTCCCCTGCACTGCGTGCAGAGCAATTCCGTGTTGCACATCACACATCAAAGGAGCCTTGATATCCTTGATGGCATTCCAGAGAAACCCCAAGAACACTGTAACAAGGCTAGAGAGATCCTGAGGTCACTGTAGCCACACAAAAGAGCTCCGTGGACCAAAAATCAACTCGAGATGAGAGGTTAGTCCCTGGCTTCGACTCCAGAGGACTACCACCTTACCACAAGCACCTCAAGAGGAGGCTTCTCTCAGCTCTAGGTATGTGAGAGGGACCCTGAGTTTGCGGCCTCAAGTGGAATGGACACCGCGATGCCCTGACTCGAAATAAGGCTGGATATCCCTGCAGTGACTTGAATGCAGGCTCGTCTTGCATCTCCCAAGACGAAAGGATGGCTGAATCCCCTGTGGAGACCACAGAGAAAGACATAGTTCCCCACCTCATCGCGACCGGAGGCCTCACATCCTTTGAAAACTCCAGAGGTACGCGGAGATCAGTGCCTCCAAAGGAGACGATTACTGACTCCTCGTGAAACTTGATAGGAGTCCCAGGATTCCTGTGGCACGTGGAAAGGGACCCTTGGTCTCCCGCCTCAGCTGGAGAGGCGTCCCAATTGCCCTGCCAAGCCTTGAGGAGAATCCCGAGTTGTCCCTCGCAACTAGGCAGGAGTCCTGACGTCGCTGAACAAACACGTGTGTGGAAGGGCCATCCCCGTCGTAACTCGAGAATATACCCCAGGTTCCCGCCGCAACTCGAGAAAAACCATGAGACTTCCCCCTCGCCGCGAGATGAGGCCCGATTCCCCTGCACTGCGTGCAGAGCAATTCCGTGTTGCACATCACACATGAAAGGAGCCTTGATTTCCTTGATGGCACTCCAGAGAAACCCCAAGAACACTGTTTCAAGGCTAGAGGGATCCTGAGGTCACTGTAGCAACACGAAAGAGCGCCGTGGACCAAGAATCAACTCGAGATGAGAGGTTAGTCCCTGGCTTCGACTCCAGAGGAATAACACCTTACCACAAGCACCTCAAGAGGAGGCTTCTCTCAGCTCTAGGTATGTGAGAGGGACCCTGAGTTTGCGGCCTCAAGTGGAATGGACACCGCGGTGCCCTGACTCGAAATAAGGCCGGATATCCCTGCAGTGACATGAATGCAGGCTCGTCTTGCATCTCCCAAGACGAAAGGATGTCTGAATCCCCTGTGGAGACCACAGAGAAAGACCTGGTTCCCCACCTCATCGCGACCGGAGGCCTCACATACTTTGAAACTCCAGAGGTACGCGGAGATCAGTGCCTCCAAAGGAGACGATGACTGACTCCTCTGAAACTTGATAGGAGTCCCAGGATTCCTGTGGCACGTGGAAAGGGACCCTTGGTCTCCCGCCTCAGGTGGAGAGGCGTCCCAATTGCCCTGCCAAGCCTCGAGGAGAATCCCGAGTTGTCAGTCACAACTAGGCAGGAGTCCTGACGTCGCTGAACAAACACGTGGGTGGAAGGGCCATCCCCCAGGTAACTCGAGAATATACCACTGGTTCCCAACGCAACTCGAGAAAAACCATGAGACTTCCCCCTCCCCGCGAGATGAGGCCCGATTCCCCTGCACTGCATGCAGAGCAATTCCGTGTTGCACATCACACATGAAAGGAGCCTTGATTCCTTGATGGCACTCCAGAGAAATCCCAAGAACAAAGTTTCAAGGCTAGAGGAATCCTGAGGTCAGTGTAGCAACAAGAAAGAGCTCCGTGGACCAAAAATCAACTCGAGATGAGAGGTTAGTCCCTGGCTTCGACTCCAGAGGAATACCACCTTACCACAATCAACTCAAGAGGAATCTTCTCTCAGCTCTAGGTATGTGAGAGGGACCCTGAGTTTGCGGCCTCAAGTGGAATGGACACCGCGATGCCCTGACTCGAAATAAGGCTGGATATCCCTGCAGTGACTTGAATGCAGGCTCGTCTTGCATCTCCCAAGACGAAAGGATGGCTGAATCCCCTGTGGAGACCACAGAGAAAGACCTAGTTCCCCACCTCATCGCGACCGGAGGCCTCACATCCTTTGAAACTCCAGAGGTACGCGGAGATCAGTGCCTCCAAAGGAGACGATGACTGACTCCTCGTGAAACTTGATAGGAGTCCCAGGATTCCTGTGGCACGTGGAAAGGGACCCTTGGTCTCCCGCCTCAGCTGGAGAGGCGTCCCAATTGCCCTGCCAAGCCTCGAGGAGAATCCCGAGTTGTCCCTCGCAACTAGGCAGGAGTCCTGACGTCGCTGAACAAACACGTGGGTGGAAGGGCCATCCCCCAGGTAACTCGAGAATATACCCCTGGTTCCCAACGCAACTCTAGAAAAACCATGAGACTTCCCCCTCCCAGTGAGATGAGGCCCGATTCCCCTGCACTGCATGCAGAGCAATTCCGTCTTGCACATCACACATGAAAGGAGCCTTGATTTCCTTAATGGCACTCCAGAGAAATCCCAAGAACAAAGTTTCAAGGCTAGAGGGATCCTGAGGTCACTGTAGCTCAAGAAAGAGCTCCGTGGACCAAAAATCAACTCGAGATAAGAGGTTAGTCCCTGGCTTCGACTCCAGAGGAATACCACCTTACCACAATCAACTCAAGAGGAGGCTTCTCTCAGCTCTAGGTATGTGAGAGGGACCCTGAGTTTGCGGCCTCAAGTGGAATGGACACCGCGATGCCCTGACTCGAAATAAGGCCGGATATCCCTGCAGTGACTTGAATGCAGGCTCGTCTTGCATCTCCCAAGACGAAAGGATGTCTGAATCCCCTGTGGAGACCACAGAGAAAGACCTAGTTCCCCACCTCATCGCGACCGGAGGCCTCACATCCTTTGAAAACTCCAGAGGTACGCGGATATCAGTGCCTCCAAAGGAGATGATGCCTGACTCCTCGTGAAACTTGATAGGAGTCCCAGGATTCCTGTGCACGTGGATAGGGACCCTTGGTCTCCCGCCTCAGCTGGAGAGGCGTCCCAATTGCCCTGCCAAGCCTCAAGGAGAATCCCGAGTTGCCCTCGCAACTAGGCAGGAGTCCTGACGTCGCTAAACAAACACGTGGTTGAAAGGGCCATCCCCGTCGTAACTCGAGAATATACCCCAGGTTCCCGCCGCAACTCGAGAAAAACAATGAGACTTCCCCCTCGCTGCGAGATGAGGCCCGATTCCCCTGCACTGCGTGCAGAGCAATTCCGTGTTGCACATCACACATGAAAGGAGCCTTGATTTCCTTGGTGGCACTCCAGAGAAACCCCAAGAACACTGTTTCAAGGCTAGAGGGATCCTGAGGTCACTGTAGCAACACGAAAGAGCTCCGTGGACGAAAAATCAACTCGAGAAGAGAGGTTAGTCCGTGGCTTCAACTCCAGAGGAATACCACCTTAACACAAGCACCTCAAGAGGAGGCTGCTCTCAGCTCTAGGTATGTGAGAGGGACCCTGAGTTTGCGGCCTCAAGTGGAATGGACACCGCGATGCCCTGACTCGAAATGAGGCCGGATATCCCTGCAGTGACTTCAATGTAGGCTCGTCTTGCATCTCCCAAGACGAAAGGATGTCTGAAACACCTGTGGAGACCACAGAGAAAGACATAGTTCCCCACCTCATCGCGACCGGAGGCCTCACATCCTTTGAAAACTCCAGAGGTACGCGGAGATCAGTGCCTCCAAAGGAGATGATGGCTGACTCCTCGTGAAACTTGATAGGAGTCCCAGGATTCCTGTGCACGTGGATAGGGGCCCTTGGTCTCCCGCCTCAGCTGGAGAGGCGTCCCAATTGCCCTGCCAAGCCTCGAGGAGAATCCCGAGTTGTCCCTCGCAACTAGGCAGGAGTCCTGACGTCGCTAAACAAACACGTGGTTGAAAGGGCCATCCCCGTCGTAACTCGAGAATATACCCCAGTTCCCGCCGCAACTCGAGAAAAACAATGAGACTTCCCCCTCGCTGTGAGATGAGGCCGAATTCCCCTGCACTGCGTGCAGAGCAATTCCGTGTTGCACATCACACATGAAAGGAGCCTTGATTTCCTTGGTGGCACTCCAGAGAAACCCCAAGAACACTGTTTCAAGGCTAGAGGGATCCTGAGGTCACTGTAGCAACACGAAAGAGCTCCGTGGACCACAAATCAACTGGAGATGAGAGGTTAGTCCCTGGCTTCAACTCCAGAGGAATACCACCTTAACACAAGCACCTCAAGAGGAGGCTGCTCTCAGCTCTAGGTATGTGAGAGGGACCCTGAGTTTGCGGCCTCAAGTGGAATGGACACCGCAATGCCCTGACTCGAAATGAGGCCGGATATCCCTGCAGTGACTTCAATGTAGGCTCGTCTTGCATCTCCCAAGACGAAAGGATGTCTGAAACCCCTGTGTAGACCACAGAGAAAGACATAGTTCCCCACCTCATCGCGACCGGAGGCCTCACATCCTTTGAAAACTCCAGAGGTATGCGGAGATCAGTGCCTCCAAAGGAGACGATGCCTGACTCCTCCTGAAACTTGATAGGAGTCCCAGGATTCCTGTGGCACGTGGAAAGGGACCCTTGGTCTCCCGCCTCAGCTGGAGAGGCGTCCCAATTGCCCTGCCAAGCCTCGAGGAGAATCCCGAGTTGTCCCTCGCAACTAGGCAGGAGTCCTGACGTCACTGAAGAAACACGTGTGTGGAAGGGCCATCCCCGTCGTAACTCGAGAATATACCCCAGGTTCCCGCCGCAACTCGAGAAAAACCATGAGACTTCCCCTCGCCGCGAGATGAGGCCCGATTCCCCTGCACTGCGTGCAGAGCAATTCCGTGTTGCACATCACACATGAAAGGAGCCTTGATTTCCTTGATGGCACTCCAGAGAATTCCCAATAACACTGTTTCAAGGCTAGAGGGATCCTGAGGTCACTGTAGCAACACGAAACAGCTCCGTGGACGAAAAATCAACTCGAGATGAGAGGTTAGTCCCTGGCTTCGACTCCAGAGGAATACCACCTTACCACAAGCACCTCAAGAGGAGGCTTCTCTCAGCTCTAGGTATGTGCGAGGGACCCTGAGTTTGCGGCCTCAAGTGGAATGGACACCGCGATGCCCTGGCTCGAAATAAGGCCGGATATCCCTGCAGTGACTTGAATGCAGGCTCGTCTTGCATCTCCCAAGCCGAAAGGATGTCTGAATCCCCTGTGGAGACCACAGAGAAAGACCTAGTTCCCCACCTCATCGCGACCGGAGGCCTCACATCCTTTGAAAACTCCAGAGGTACGCGGATATCAGTGCCTCCAAAGGAGATGATGCCTGACTCCTCGTGAAACTTGATAGGAGTCCCAGGATTCCTGTGCACGTGGATAGGGACCCTTGGTCTCCCGCCTCAGCTGGAGAGGCGTCCCAATTGCCCTGCCAAGCCTCGAGGAGAATCCCGAGTTGTCCCTCGCAACTAGGCAGGAGTCCTGACGTCGCTAAACAAACACGTGGTTGAAAGGGCCATCCCCGTCGTAACTCGAGAATATACCCCAGGTTCCCGCCGCAACTCGAGAAAAACCATGAGACTTCCCCCTCGCCGCGAGATGAGGCCCGATTCCCCTGCACTGCGTGCAGAGCAATTCCGTGTTGCACATCACACATGAAAGGAGCCTTGATTTCCTTGATGGCACTCCAGAGAAACCCCAAGAACACTGTTTCAAGGCTAGAGGGATCCTGAGGTCACTGTAGCAACACGAAAGAGCTCCGTGGACCACAAATCAACTCGAGATGAGAGGTTAGTCCCTGGCTTCGACTCCAGAGGAATACCACCTTACCACAAGCACCACAAGAGGAGGCTTCTCTCAGCTCTAGCTATGTGAGAGGGACCCTGAGTTTGCGGCCTCAAGTGGAATGGACACCGCGATGCCCTGACTCGAAATAAGGCCGGATATCCCTGCAGTGACTTGAATGCAGGCTCGTCTTGCCTCTCCCAAGACGAAAGGATGTCTGAATCCCCTGTGGAGACCACAGAGAAAGACCTAGTTCCCCACCTCATCGCGACCGGAGGCCTCACATCCTTTGAAAACTCCAGAGGTACGCGGAGATCAGTGCCTCCAAAGGAGACGATGTCTGAATCCTCGTGAAACTTCTTAGGAGTCCCAGGATTCCTGTGGCACGTGGAAAGGACCCTTGGTCTCCCGCCTCAGCTGGAGAGGCGTCCCAATTGCCCTGCCAAGCCTCGAGGAGAATCCCGAATTGTCCCTCGCAACTAGGCAGGAGTCCTGCCGTCGCTGAACAAACACGTGTGTGGAAGGGCCATCCCCGTCGTAACTCGAGAATATACCCCAGGTTCCCGCCGCAAGTCGAGAAAAACCATGAGACTTCCCCCTCGCCGCGAGCTGAGGCCCGATTCCCCTGCACTGCGTCCAGAGAAATTCCGTGTTGCACATCACACAAGAAAGGACCCTTGATTTCCTCGATGGCACTCCAGAGAAACAGCAAGAACACTGTTTCAAGGCTAGAGGGATCCTGAGGTCACTGTAGCAACACGAAAGAGCTCCCTGGACCAAAAATCAACTCGAGAAGAGAGGTTAGTTCCTGGCTTCGACTCCAGAGGAATACCACCTTACCACAAGCACCTCAAGAGGAGGCTTCTCTCAGCCTTAGGTATGTGAGAGGGACCCTGAGTTTGCGGCCTCAAGTTGAATGGACACCGCGATGCCCTGACTCGAAATAAGGCCGGATATCCCTGCAGTGACTTGAATGCAGGCTCGTCTTGCATCTCCGAAGACGAAACGATGTCTGAATCCCCTGTGGAGACCACAGAGAAAGACATAGTTGCCCACCTCATCGCGACCGGAGGCCTCACATCCTTTGAAAACTCCAGAGGTACGCGGAGATCAGTGCCTCCAAAGGAGACGATGCCTGACTCCTCGTGAAACTTGATAGGAGTCCCAGGATTCCTGTGGCACGTGGAAAGGGACCCTTGGTCTTCCACCTCAGCTGGAGAGGCGTCCCAATTGCCCTGCCAAGCCCCCAGGAGAATCCCGAGGTGCCCCTCGCAACTAGGCAGGAGTCCTGACGTCGCTGAACAAACACATGGATGAAAGGGCCATCCCCATCGTAACTCGAGAATATGCCCCAGGTTCCCGCCGCAACTCGAGAAAAACCATGAGACTTCCCCCTCCCCACGAGATGAGGCCAGATTCCTCTGCACTGCGTGCAGAGCAATTCCGTGTTGCACATCACAGATGAAAGGAGCCTTGATTTCCTTGATGGCACTCCAGAGAAACCCCAAGAACACTGTTTCAAGGCTAGAGGGATCCTGAGGTCACTGTAGCAACACGAAAGAGCTCCGTGGACCAAGAATCAACTCGAGATGAGAGGTTAGTCCCTGGCTTCGACTCCAGAGGAATACCATCTTACCACAAGCACCTCAAGAGGAGGCTTCTCTCAGCTCTAGGTATGTGAGAGGGACCCTGAGTTTGCGGCCTCAAGTGGAATGGACACCGCGATGCCCTGACTCAAAATAAGGCCGGATATCCCTGCAGTGATTTGAATCCAGGCTCGTCTTGCATCTCCCAAGACGAAAGGATGTCTGAATCCCCTGTGGAGACCACAGAGAAAGACCTAGTTCCCCACCTCATCGCGACCCGAGGCCTCACATCCTTTGAAAATTCCAGAGGTACGCGGAGATCAGTGCCTCCAAAGGAGACGATGCCTGACTCCTCGTGAAACTTGATAGGAGTCCCAGGATTCCTGTGGCACGTGGAAAGGGACCCTTGGTCTCCCGCCTCAGCTGGAGAGGCGGCCCAATTGCCCTGCCAAGCCTCGAGGAGAATCCCGAGTTGTCCCTCGCAACTAGGCAGGAGTCCTGACGTCGCTGAACAAACACGTGGGTGGAAGGGCCATCCCCGTCGTAACTCGAGAATATACCCCAGGTTCCCGCGGCAACTCGAGAAAAACCATGAGACTTCCCCCTCGCCACGAGATGAGGCCCGATTCCCCTGCACTGCATGCAGAGCAATTCCGTATTGCACATCACACCTGAAAGGAGCCTTGATTTCCTTGATGGCATTCCAGAGAATTCCAAGAACACTGTTTCAAGGCTAGAGGGATCCTGAGGTCACTGTAGCAACACGAAAGAGCTCCGTGGACCAAAAATCAACTCGAGATGAGAGGTTAGTCCCTGGCTTCGACTCCAGAGGAATACCACCTTACCACGAGCACCTCAAGAGCAGGCTTATCTCAGCTCTAGGTATGTGAGAGGGACCCTGAGTTTGCAGCCTCAAGTGGAATGGACACCGCGATGCCCTGACTCGAAATAAGGCCGAACATCCCTGCAGTGACTTGAATGCAGGCTCGTCTTGCATCTACCAAGACGAAAGGATGTCTGAAGCCCCTGTGGAGACCACAGAGAAAGACCTAGTTCCTCACCTCATCGCAACCGGAGGCCTCACATCCTTTGAAAATTCCAAAAGTACGTGGAGATCAGTGCCTCCAAAGGAGACGATGCCTGACTCCTCGTGAAACTTGATAGGAGTCCCAGGATTCCTGTGGCACGTGTAAAGGTTCCCTTGGCCTACCGCCTCAGGTGGAGAGGTGTCCCAATTGCCCTGCCAAGCCCCCAGGAGAATCCCGAGTTGTCCCTCGCAACTAGGCAGGAGTCCTGACGTCGCTGAACAACCACGTGGGTGGAAGGGCCATCCCCGTCGTAACTCGAGAATATACCCCAGGTTCCAGCCGCAACTCGAGAAAAACCATGAGACTTCCCCCTCGCCGTTAGATGAGGCCCGATTCCCCTGCACTGCGTGCAGAGCAATTCCGTGTTGCACATCACACATGAAAGGAGCCTTGGTTTCCTTGCTGGCACTCCAGAGAAACCCCAAGAACACTGTTTCAAGGCTAGAGGGATCCTGAGGTCACTGTAGCAACAGGAAAGAGCTCCGTGGACCAAAAATCAACTCGAGATGAGAGGTTAGTCCCTGGCTTCGACTCCAGAGGAATACCACCTTACCACAAGCACCTCAAGAGGAGGCTTCTCTCAGCTCTAGGTATGTGAGAGGGACCCTGAGTTTGCGGCCTCAAGTGGAATGGACACCGCGATGCCCTGACTCGAAATAAGGCCGGATATCCCTGCAGTGACTTGAATGCAGGCTCGTCTTGCATCTCCCAAGACGAAAGGATATCTGAATCCCCTGTGGAGACCACAGAGAAAGACCTAGTTCCCCACCTCATCGCGACCGGAGGCCTCACAGCCTTTGAAAACTCCAGAGGTACGCGGAGATCAGTGCCTCCAAAGGAGACGATGCCTGACACCTCGTGAAACTTGATAGGAGTCCCAGGATTCCTGTGGCACGTGGAAAGGGACGCTTAGTCTCCCGCCTCAGCTGGAGAGGCATCTCAATTGCCCTGCCAAGCCTCGAGGAGAATCCCGATTTGTCCTTCGCAACTAGGCAGGAGTGCTGACGTCGCTGAACAAACACGTGGGTGGAAGGGCCATCCCCGTCGTAACTCGAGAATATACCCCAGGTTCCCGCCGCAACTCGAGAAAAACCATGAGACTTCCCCCTCGCCGAAAAATGAGGCCCGATACCCTGCACTGCCTGCAGAGCAATTCCCTGTTGCACATCACACATGAAAGGAGCCTTGATTTCCTTGATGGCACTCCAGAGAAACCCCAAGAGCACTGTTTCAAGGCTAGAGGGATCCTGAGGTCACTGTAGCAACACGAAAGAGCTCCGTGGACCAAGAATCAACTCGAGATGAGAGGTTAGTCCCTGGCTTCGACTCCAGAGGAATACCACCTTACCACAAGCACCTCAAGAGCAGGCTTATCTCAGCTATAGGTATGTGAGAGGGACCCTGAATTTGCGGCCTCAAGTGGAATGGACACCGCAATGCCCTGACTCGAAATGAGGCCGGATATCCCTGCAGTGACTTCAATGTAGGCTCGTCTTGCATCTCCCAAGACGAAAGGATGTCTGAAACCCCTGTGTAGACCACAGAGAAAGACATAGTTCCCCACCTCATCGCGACCGGAGGCCTCACATCCTTTGAAAACTCCAGAGGTACGCGGAGATCAGTGCCTCCAAAGGAGACGATGCCTGACTCCTCCTGAAACTTGATAGGAGTCCCAGGATTCCTGTGGCACGTGGAAAGGGACCCTTGGTCTCCCGCCTCAGCTGGAGAGGCGTCCCAATTGCCCTGCCAAGCCTCGAGGAGAATCCCGAGTTGTCCCTCGCAACTAGGCAGGAGTCCTGACGTCGCTGAACAACCACGTGGGTGGAAGGGCCATCCCCGTCGTAACTCGAGAATATACCCCAGGTTCCAGCCGCAACTCGAGAAAAACCATGAGACTTCCCCCTCGCCGTTAGATGAGGCCCGATTCCCCTGCACTGCGTGCAGAGCAATTCCGTGTTGCACATCACACATGAAAGGAGCCTTGGTTTCCTTGCTGGCACTCCAGAGAAACCCCAAGAACACTGTTTCAAGGCTAGAGGGATCCTGAGGTCACTGTAGCAACAGGAAAGAGCTCCGTGGACCAAAAATCAACTCGAGATGAGAGGTTAGTCCCTGGCTTCGACTCCAGAGGAATACCACCTTACCACAAGCACCTCAAGAGGAGGCTTCTCTCAGCTCTAGGTATGTGAGAGGGACCCTGAGTTTGCGGCCTCAAGTGGAATGGACACCGCGATGCCCTGACTCGAAATAAGGCCGGATATCCCTGCAGTGACTTGAATGCAGGCTCGTCTTGCATCTCCCAAGACGAAAGGATATCTGAATCCCCTGTGGAGACCACAGAGAAAGACCTAGTTCCCCACCTCATCGCGACCGGAGGCCTCACAGCCTTTGAAAACTCCAGAGGTACGCGGAGATCAGTGCCTCCAAAGGAGACGATGCCTGACACCTCGTGAAACTTGATAGGAGTCCCAGGATTCCTGTGGCACGTGGAAAGGGACGCTTAGTCTCCCGCCTCAGCTGGAGAGGCATCTCAATTGCCCTGCCAAGCCTCGAGGAGAATCCCGATTTGTCCTTCGCAACTAGGCAGGAGTGCTGACGTCGCTGAACAAACACGTGGGTGGAAGGGCCATCCCCGTCGTAACTCGAGAATATACCCCAGGTTCCCGCCGCAACTCGAGAAAAACCATGAGACTTCCCCCTCGCCGAAAAATGAGGCCCGATACCCTGCACTGCCTGCAGAGCAATTCCCTGTTGCACATCACACATGAAAGGAGCCTTGATTTCCTTGATGGCACTCCAGAGAAACCCCAAGAGCACTGTTTCAAGGCTAGAGGGATCCTGAGGTCACTGTAGCAACACGAAAGAGCTCCGTGGACCAAGAATCAACTCGAGATGAGAGGTTAGTCCCTGGCTTCGACTCCAGAGGAATACCACCTTACCACAAGCACCTCAAGAGCAGGCTTATCTCAGCTATAGGTATGTGAGAGGGACCCTGAATTTGCGGCCTCAAGTGGAATGGACACCGCAATGCCCTGACTCGAAATGAGGCCGGATATCCCTGCAGTGACTTCAATGTAGGCTCGTCTTGCATCTCCCAAGACGAAAGGATGTCTGAAACCCCTGTGTAGACCACAGAGAAAGACATAGTTCCCCACCTCATCGCGACCGGAGGCCTCACATCCTTTGAAAACTCCAGAGGTACGCGGAGATCAGTGCCTCCAAAGGAGACGATGCCTGACTCCTCCTGAAACTTGATAGGAGTCCCAGGATTCCTGTGGCACGTGGAAAGGGACCCTTGGTCTCCCGCCTCAGCTGGAGAGGCGTCCCAATTGCCCTGCCAAGCCTCGAGGAGAATCCCGAGTTGTCCCTCGCAACTAGGCAGGAGTCCTGACGTCACTGAAGAAACACGTGTGTGGAAGGGCCATCCCCGTCGTAACTCGAGAATATACCCCAGGTTCCCGCCGCAACTCGAGAAAAACCATGAGACTTCCCCTCGCCGCGAGATGAGGCCCGATTCCCCTGCACTGTGTGCAGAGCAATTCCGTGTTGCACATCACACATGAAAGGAGCCTTGATTTCCTTGATGGCACTCCAGAGAATTCCCAATAACACTGTTTCAAGGCTAGAGGGATCCTGAGGTCACTGTAGCAACACGAAACAGCTCCGTGGACGAAAAATCAACTCGAGATGAGAGGTTAGTCCCTGGCTTCGACTCCAGAGGAATACCACCTTACCACAAGCACCTCAAGAGGAGGCTTCTCTCAGCTCTAGGTATGTGCGAGGGACCCTGAGTTTGCGGCCTCAAGTGGAATGGACACCGCGATGCCCTGGCTCGAAATAAGGCCGGATATCCCTGCAGTGACTTGAATGCAGGCTCGTCTTGCATCTCCCAAGACGAGAGGATGTCTGAATCCCCTGTGGAGACCACAGAGAAAGACCTAGTTCCCCACCTCATCGCGACCGGAGGCCTCACATCCTTTGAAAACTCCAGAGGTACGCGGATATCAGTGCCTCCAAAGGAGATGATGCCTGACTCCTCGTGAAACTTGATAGGAGTCCCAGGATTCCTGTGCACGTGGATAGGGACCCTTGGTCTCCCGCCTCAGCTGGAGAGGCGTCCCAATTGCCCTGCCAAGCCTCGAGGAGAATCCCGAGTTGTCCCTCGCAACTAGGCAGGAGTCCTGACGTCGCTAAACAAACACGTGGTTGAAAGGGCCATCCCCGTCGTAACTCGAGAATATACCCCAGGTTCCCGCCGCAACTCGAGAAAAACCATGAGACTTCCCCCTCGCCGCGAGATGAGGCCCGATTCCCCTGCACTGCGTGCAGAGCAATTCCGTGTTGCACATCACACATGAAAGGAGCCTTGATTTCCTTGATGGCACTCCAGAGAAACCCCAAGAACACTGTTTCAAGGCTAGAGGGATCCTGAGGACACTGTAGCAACACGAAAGAGCTCCGTGGACCAAAAATCAACTCGAGAAGAAGGTTAGTTCCTGGCTTCGACTCCAGAGGAATACCACCTTACCACAAGCACCTCAAGAGGAGGCTTCTCTCAGCTCTAGGTATGTGAGAGGGACCCTGAGTTTGACCCTCAAGTTGAATGGACACCGCGATGCCCTGACTCGAAATAAGGCCGGATATCCCTGCAGTGACTTGAATGCAGGCTCGTCTTGCATCTCCGAAGACGAAACGATGTCTGAACCCCCTGTGGAGACCACAGAGAAAGACCTAGTTGCCCACCTCATCGCGACCGGAGGCCTCACATCCTTTGAAAACTCCAGAGGTACGCGGAGATCAGTGCCTCCAAAGGAGACGATGCCTGACTCCTCGTGAAACTTGATAGGAGTCCCAGGATTCCTGTGGCACGTGGAAAGGGACCCTTGGTCTTCCACCTCAGCTGGAGAGGCGTCCCAATTGCCCTGCCAAGCCCCCAGGAGAATCCCGAGGTGCCCCTCGCAACTAGGCAGGAGTCCTGACGTCGCTGAACAAACACGTGTGTGGAAGGGCCATCCCCGTCGTAACTCGAGAATATACCCCAGGTTCCCGCCGCAACTCGAGAAAAACCATGAGACTTCCCCCTCGCCGCGAGATGAGGCCCGATTCCCCTGCACTGTGTGTAGAGCAATTCCGTGTTGCACATCACACATGAAAGGAGCCTTGATTTCCTTGATGGCACTCCAGAGAAACCCCAAGAACACTGTTTCAAGGCTAGAGGTATCCCGAGGACACTGTAGCAACAGGAAAGAGCTCCGTGGACCACAAATCAACTCGAGATGAGAGGTTAGTCCCTGGCTTCGACTCCAGAGGAATACCACCTTACCACAAGCACCTCAAGAGGAGGCTTCTCTCAGCTCTAGGTATGTGAGAGGGACCCTGAGTTTGCGGCCTCAAGTGGAATGGACACCGCGATGCCCTGACTCGAAATAAGGCCGAATATCGCTGCAGTGACTTGAATGCAGGCTCGTCTTGCATCTCCCAAGACGAAAGGATGTCTGAATCCCCTGTGGAGACCACAGAGAAAGACCTAGTTCCCCACCTCATGGCTACCGGAGGCCTCACATCCTTTGAAAACTCCAGAGGTACACGGAGATCAGTGCCTCCAAAGGAGACGATGCCTGACTCCTCGTGAAACTTGATAGGAGACCCAGGATTCCTGTGGCACGTGGAATGGGACCCTTGGTCTCCCGCCTCAGCTGGAGAGGCGTCCCAATTGCCCTGCCAAGCCCCCAGGAGAAGCCCGAGTTGTCCCTCGCAACTTGGCAGGAGTCCTGACGTCGCTGAACAAACACGTGGGTGGAAGGACCATCCCCGTCGTAACTCGAGAATATACCCCAGGTTCCCGCCGCAACTCGAGAAAAACCATGAGACTTCCCTCTCGCCGCGACATGAGGCGCGATTCCCCTGCACTGCGTGCAGAGCAATTCCGTCTTGCACATCACACATCAAAGGAGCCTTGATTTCCTTGATGGCCTCCAGAGAAACCCCAGGAACACTGTTTCAAGGTAGAGGGATCCTAAGGTCACTGTAGCCACACAAAAGAGCTCCGTGGACCAAAAATCAACTCGAGATGAGAGGTTAGTCCCTGGCTTCAACTCCAGAGGAATACCACCTTACCACAAGCACCTCAAGAGGAGACTTCTCTCAGCTCTATCGATGTGAGAGGGACCCTGTGTTTGCGGCCTCAAGTGGAATGGACACCGCGATGCCCTGACTCGAAATAAGGCCGGATATCCCTGCAGTGACTTGAATGCAGGCTCGTTTTGCATCTCCAAAGACGAAAGGATGTATGAATCCCCTGTGGAGACCACAGAGAAAGACATAGTTCCCCACTTCATCGCGACCGGAGGGCTCACATCATTTGAAAACTCCAGAGGTAGGCCGAGATCAGTGCCTCCAAAGGAGACGATGCCTGACTCCTCGTGAAACTTGATAGGAGACCCAAGATTCCTGTGGCACGTGGAAAGGGACACTTGGTCTTCCCCCTCAGCTGGAGAGGCGTCCCAATTGCCCTGCCAAGCCTCGAGGAGAATCCCGAGTTGTCCCTCGCAACTAGGCAGGAGTCCTGCCGTCGCTGAACAAGCACGTGTGTGGAAGGGCCATCCCCGTCGTAACTCGAGAATATACCGCAGGTTCCCGCCGCAACTCGAGAAAAACCATGAGACTTCCCCCTCGCCGCAAAATGAGGCCCGATTCCCCTGCACTGCGGGCAGAGCAATTCCGTCTTGCACATCACACATGGCACCCCAGAGAAACCCCAAGAACACTGTTTCAAGGCTAGAGGGATCCTGAGGTCACTGTAGCAACTCGAAAGAGCTCCGTGGACCAAAAATCAACTCGAGTTGAGAGGTTAGTCCCTGGCTTCGACTCCAGAGGAATACCACCTTACCACAAGCACCTCAAGAGCAGGCTTATCTCAGCTCTAGGTATGTGAGAGGGACACTGAGTTTGCGGCCTCAAGTGGAATGGAGACCGCGATGCCCTGATTCGAAATAAGGCCGAATATCCCTGCAGTGACTTGAATGCAGGCTCGTCTTGTATCTCCCAAGAGGAAAGGATGTCTGAATCCCCTGTGGAGACCACAGAGAAAATCTACTTCCCCACCTCATCGCGACCGGAGGCCTCACATCCTTTGAAAACTCCAGAGGTACGCGGAGATCAGTGCCTCCAAAGGAGACGATGCCTGACTCCTCGTGAAACTTGATAGGAGACCCAGGATTCCTGTGGCACGTGGAAAGGGACACTTGGTCTACCGCCTCAGCTGGAGAGGCGTCCCAATTGCCCTGCCAAGCCCCCAGGAGAATCCCGAGTTGTCCCTCGCAACTAGGCAGGAGTCCTGTCGTCACTGAACAGACACGTGGGTGGAAGGGCCATCCCCGTCGTAACTCGAGAATATACCCCAGGTTCCCGCCGCAACTCGAGAAAAACCATGAGACTTCCCGCTCGCCGCGAGATGAGGCCCGATTTCCCTGCACTGCGTGCAGAGCATTTCCGTGTTGCACATCACACATGAAAGGAACCTTAATTTCCTTGATGGCACTCCAGAGAAACCCCAAGAACACTGTTTCAAGGCTAGAGGGATCCTGAGGTCACTGTAGCAACACGAAAGAGCTCCGTGGACCAAAAATCAACTCGAGTTGAGAGGTTAGTCCCTGGCTTCGACTCCAGAGGAATACCACCTTACCACAAGCACCTCAAGAGGAGGCTTCTCTCAGCTCTAGGTATGTGAGAGGGACCCTGAGTTTGCGGCCTCAAGTGGAATGGACACCGCGATGCCCTGACTCGAAATAAGGCCGGATATCCCTGCAGTGACTTGAATGCAGGCTCGTCTTGCATCTCCCAAGACGAAAGGATGTCTGAATCCCCTGTGGAGACCACTGAGAAAGACCTAGTTCCCCACCTCATCGCGACCGGAGGCCTCACATCCTTTGAAAACTCCAGAGGTACGCGGAGATCAGTGCCTCCAAAGGAGACGATGCCTGACTCCTCGTGAAACTTGATAGGATTCCCAGGATTCCTGTGGCACGTGGAAAGGGACCCTTGGTCTTCTGCCTCAGCTGGAGAGGCGTCCCAGTTGCCCTGCCAAGCCTCGAGGAGAATCCCGAGTTGTCCCTCGTAACTAGGCAGGAGTCCTGACGTCGCTGAACAAACACGTGGGTAGAAGGGCCATCCCCGTCGTAACTCGAGAATATACTCCAGGTTCCCGCCGCAACTCGAGAAAAACCATGAGACTTCCCCCTCGCCGCGAGATGAGGCCCGATTCCCCTGCACTGCGTGCAGAGCAATTCCGTGTTGCACACCACACATGAAAGGAGCCTTGATTTCCTTGATGGCACTCCATAGAAACCCCAAGAACACTGTTTCAAGGCTAGAGGGATCCTGAGGTCACTGTAGCAACACGAAAGAGCTCCGTGGACCAAAAATCAACTCGAGATGAGAGGTTAGTCCCTGGCTTCGACTCCAGAGGAATACCACCTTACCACAAGCACCTCAAGAGGAGGCTTCTCTCAGCTCTAGGTATGTGAGAGGCACCCTGAGTTTGCGGCCTCAAGTGGAATGGACACCGCGATGCCCTGACTCGAAATAAGGCCGGATATCCCTGCAGTGACTTGAATGCAGGCTCGTCTTGCATCTCCCAAGACGAAAGGATGTCTGAAGCCCCTGTGGAGACCACAGAGAAAGACCTAGTTCCCCACCTCATCGCGACCGGAGGCCTCACATCCTTTGAAAACTCAAGAGGTACGCGGAGATCAGTGCCTCCAAAGAAGACGATGCCTGACTCCTCGTGAAACTTGATAGGAGTCCCAGGATTACTGTGGCACGTGGAAAGGGACTCTTGGTCTCCCGCTTTAGCTGGAGAGGCGTCCCAATTGCCCTGCCAAGCCTCGAGGAGAATCCCGAGTTGTCCCTCGCAACTAGGCAGGAGTCCTGACGTCGCTGAACAAACACGTGTGTGGAAGGACCATCCCCGTCGTAACTCGAGAATATACCCCAGGTTCCCGCCGCAACTCGAGAAAAACCATGAGACTTCCCCCTCGCCGCGAGATGAGGCCCGATTCCCCTGCACTGCGTGCAGAGCAATTCCGTGTTGCACATCACACATGAAAGGAGCCTTGATTTCCTTGATGGCACTCCAGAGAAACCCCAAGAACACTGTTTCAAGGCTAGAGGGATCCTGAGGTCACTGTAGCAACACGAAAGAGCGCCGTGGACCAAGAATCAACTCGAGATGAGAGGTTAGTCCCTGGCTTCAACTCCAGAGGAATACCACCTTACCACAAGCACCTCAAGAGGAGGCTTCTCTCATCTCTAGGTATGTGAGAGGGACCCTGAGTTTGCGGCCTCAAGTGGAATGGACACCGCGGTGCCCTGACTCGAAATAAGGCCAGACATCCCTGCAGTGACTTGAATGCAGGATCGTCTTGCATCTCCCAAGACGAAAGGATGGCTGAATCCCCTGTGGAGACCACAGAGAAAGACCTAGTTCCCCACCTCATCGCGACCGGAGGCCTCACATCCTTTGAAACTCCAGAGGTACGCGGAGATCAGTGCCTCCAAAGGAGACGATGACTGACTCCTCGTGAAACTTGATAGGAGTCCCAGGATTCCTGTGGCACGTGGAAAGGGACCCTTGGTCTCCCGCCTCAGCTGGAGAGGCGTCCCAATTGCCCTGCCAAGCCTCGAGGAGAATCCCGAGTTGTCAGTCACAACTAGGCAGGAGTCCTGACGTCGCTGAACAAACACGTGGGTGGAAGGGCCATCCCCCAGGTAACTCGAGAATATACCCCTGGTTCCCAACGCAACTCGAGAAAAACCATGAGACTTCCCCCTCCCCGTGAGATGAGGCCCGATTCCCCTGCACTGCATGCAGAGCAATTCCGTCTTGCACATCACACATGAAAGGAGCCTTGATTTCCTTAATGGCACTCCAGAGAAATCCCAAGAACAAAGTTTCAAGGCTAGAGGGATCCTGAGGTCACTGTAGCTCAAGAAAGAGCTCCGTGGAGCAAAAATCAACTCGAGATAAGAGGTTAGTCCCTGGCTTCGACTCCAGAGGAATACCACCTTACCACAATCAACTCAAGAGGAGGCTTCTCTCAGCTCTAGGTATGTGAGAGGGACCCTGAGTTTGCGGCCTCAAGTGGAATGGACACCGCGATGCCCTGACTCGAAATAAGGCTGGATATCCCTGCAGTGACTTGAATGCAGGCTGGTCTTGCATCTCCCAAGACGAAAGGATGGCTGAATCCCCTGTGGAGACCACAGAGAAAGACCTAGTTCCCCACCTCATCGCGAACGGAGGCCTCACATCCTTTGAAAACTCCAGAGGTACGCGGAGATCAGTGCCTCCAAAGGAGACGATGACTGACTCCTCGTGAAACTTGATAGGAGTTCCAGGATTCCTGTGGCACGTGGAAAGGGACCCTTGGTCTCCCGCCTCAGCTGGAGAGGCGTCCCAATTGCCCTGCCATGCCTCGAGGAGAATCCCGAGTTGTCAGTCACAACTAGGCAGGAGTCCTGACGTCGCTGAAGAAACACGTGGGTGGAAGGGCCATCCCCGTCGTAACTCGAGAATATACCCCAGGTTCCCACCGCAACTCGAGAAAAACCATGAGACTTCCCCCTCGCCACGAGATGAGGCCCGATTCCCCTGCACTGCGTGCAGAGCAATTCCGTGTTGCACATCACACATGAAAGGAGCCTTGATTTCCTTGATGGCACTCCAGAGAAACCCCAAGAACACTGTTTCAAGGCTAGAGGGATCCTGAGGTCACTGTAGCAACACGAAGGAGCGCCGTGGACCAAGAATCAACTCGAGATGAGAGGTTAGTCCCTGGCTTCAACTCCAGAGGAATACCACCTTACCACAAGCACCTCAAGAGGACGCTTCTCTCAGCTCTAGGTATGTGAGAGGGACCCTGAGTTTGCGGCCTCAAGTGGAATGGACACCGCGGTGCCCTGACTCGAAATAAGGCCAGATATCCCTGCAGTGACTTGAATGCAGGCTCGTCTTGCATCTCCCAAGACGAAAGGATGGCTGAATCCCCTGTGGAGACCACAGAGAAAGACCTAGTTCCCCACCTCATCGCGACCGGAGGCCTCACATCCTTTGAAACTCCAGAGGTACGCGGAGATCAGTGCCTCCAAAGGAGACGATGACTGACTCCTCGTGAAACTTGATAGGAGTCCCAGGATTCCTGTGGCACGTGGAAAGGGACCCTTGGTCTCCCGCCTCAGCTGGAGAGGCGTCCCAATTGCCCTGCCAAGCCTCGAGGAGAATCCCGAGTTGTCAGTCACAACTAGGCAGGAGTCCTGACGTCGCTGAACAAACACGTGGGTGGAAGGGCCATCCCCCAGGTAACTCGAGAATATACCCCTGGTTCCCAACGCAACTCGAGAAAAACCATGAGACTTCCCCCTCCCCGTGAGATGAGGCCCGAATCCCCTGCACTGCATGCAGAGCAATTCCGTCTTGCACATCACACATGAAAGGAGCCTTGATTTCCTTAATGGCACTCCAGAGAAATCCCAAGAACAAAGTTTCAAGGCTAGAGGGATCCTGAGGTCACTGTAGCTCAAGAAAGAGCTCCGTGGACCAAAAATCAACTCGAGATAAGAGGTTAGTCCCTGGCTTCGACTCCAGAGGAATACCACCTTACCACAATCAACTCAAGAGGAGGCTTCTCTCAGCTCTAGGTATGTGAGAGGGACCCTGAGTTTGCGGCCTCAATTGGAATGGACACCGCGATGCCCTGACTCGAAATAAGGCTGGATATCCCTGCAGTGACTTGAATGCAGGCTGGTCTTGCATCTCCCAAGACGAAAGGATGGCTGAATCCCCTGTGGAGACCACAGAGAAAGACCTAGTTCCCCACCTCATCGAGACCGGAGGCCTCACATCCTTTGAAAACTCCAGAGGTACGCGGAGATCAGTGCCTCCAAAGGAGACGATGCCTGACTCCTCGTGAAACTTCTTAGGAGTCCCAGGATTCCTGTGGCACGTGGAAAGGACCCTTGGTCTCCCGCCTCAGCTGGAGAGGCGTCCCAATTGCCCTGCCAAGCCTCGAGGAGAATCCCGAGTTGTCCCTCGTAACTAGGCCGGAGTCCTGAAGTCGCTGAACAAACACGTGGGTGGAAGGGCCATCCCCATCGTAACTCGAGAATATACCCCAGGTTCCCGCCGCAACTCGAGATAAACCATGAGACTTCTCCCTTGCCGGGAGATGAGGCCCGATTCTCCTGCACTGCATGCAGAGCAATTCCGAGTTGCACATCACACATGAAAGGAACCTTGATTTCCTTGATGGCACTCCATAGAAACCCCAAGAACACTGTTTCAAGGCTAGAGGGATCCTGAGGTCACTGTAGCAACACGAAAGAGATCCGTGGACCATAAATCAACTCGAGATGAGAGGTTAGTCCCTGGCTTCAACTCCAGAGGAATACCACCTTACCACAAGCACCTCAAGAGGAAGCTTCTCTCATCTCTAGATATGTGAGAGGGACCCTGAGTTTGCGGCCTCAAGTGGAATGGACACCGCGATGCCCTGACTCGAAATAAGGCCGGATATCCCTGCAGTGACTTGAATGCAGGCTCGTCTTGCATGTCCCAAGACGAAAGGATGTCTGAATCCCATGTGGAGACCACAGAGAAAGACCTACTTCCCCACCTCATCGCGATCGGAGGCCTCACATACTTTGAAAACTCCAGAGGTACGCGGAGATCAGTGCCTCCAAAGGAGACGATGCCTGACTCCTCGTGAAACTTTATAGGAGTCCCAGGATTCCTGTGGCACGTAGAAAGGGACCCTTGGTCTCCTGCCTCAGATGGAGAGGCGTCCCAATTGCCCTGCCAAGGCTCGAGGAGAATCCCGAGTTGCCCCTCGCAACTAGGCAGGAGTCCTGACGTCGCTGAACAAACACGTGGGTGGAAGGGCCATCCCCGTCGTAACTCGAGAATATACCCCAGGTTCCCGCCGCAACTCGAGAAAAACCATGAGACTTCCCCTCGCCGCGAGATGAGGCCCGATTCCCCTGCACTGTGTGCAGAGCAATTCCGTGTTGCACACCACACATGAAAGGAGCCTTGATTTCCTTGATGGCACTCCAGAGAAACCCAAAGAACACTGTTTCAAGGCTAGAGGGATCCTGAGGTCACTGTAGCCACAAGAAAGAGCTCCGTGGACCGAGAATCAACTCGAGATGAGAGGTTAGTCCCTGGCTTCGACTCCAGAGGAATACCACCTTACCACATGCACCTCAAGAGGAGGCTTCTCTAAGCTCTAGGTATGTGAGAGGGACCCTGAGTTTGCGGCCTCAAGTGGAATGGACACCGCGATGCCCTGACTCGAAATAAGGCTGGATATCCCTGCAGTGACTTGAATGCAGGCTCGTCTTGCATCTCCCAAGACGAAAGGATGGCTGAATCCCCTGTGGAGACCACAGAGAAAGACCTAGTTCCCCACCTCATCGCGACCGGAGGCCTCACATCCTTTGAAAACTCAAGAGGTACGCGGAGATCAGTGCCTCCAAAGGAGACGATGCCTGACTCCTCGTGAAACTTGATAGGAGACCCAAGATTCCTGTGGCACGTGGAAAGGGATACTTGGTCTTCCCCCTCAGCTGGAGAGGCGTCCCAATTGCCCTGCCAAGCCTCGAGGAGAATCCCGAGTTGTCCCTCGCAACTAGGCAGGAGTCCTGCCGTCGCTGAACAAGCACGTGTGTGGAAGGGCCATCCCCGTCGTAACTCGAGAATATACCGCAGGTTCCCACCGCAACTCGAGAAAAACCATGAGACTTCCCCCTCGCCGCAAAATAAGGCCCGATTCCCCTGCACTGCGGGCAGAGCAATTCCGTCTTGCACATCACACATGGCACTCCAGAGAAACCCCAAGAACACTGTTTCAAGGCTAGAGGGATCCTGAGGTCACTGTAGCAACTCGAAAGAGCTCCGTGGACCAAAAATCAACTCGAGATGAGAGGTTAGTCCCTGGCTTCGAGTCCAGAGGAATACCATCTTACCACAAGCACCTCAAGAGCAGGCTTATCTCAGCTCTAGGTATGTGAGAGGGACACTGAGTTTGCGGCCTCAAGTGGAATGGAGACCGCGATGCCCTGACTCGAAATAAGGCCGAATATCCCTGCAGTGACTTGAATGCAGGCTCGTCTTGTATCTCCCAAGACGAAAGGATGTCTGAATCCCCTGTGGAGACCACAGAGAAAATCTACTTCCCCACCTCATCGCGACCGGAGGCCTCACATCCTTTGAAAACTCCAGAGGTACGCGGAGATCAGTGCCTCCAAAGGAGACGATGCCTGACTCCTCGTGAAACTTGATAGGAGACCCAGGATTCCTGTGGCACGTGGAAAGGGACACTTGGTCTACCGCCTCAGCTGGAGAGGCATCCCAATTGCCCTGCCAAGCCCCCAGGAGAATCCCGAGTTGTCCCTCGCAACTAGGCAGGAGTCCTGTCGTCACTGAACAAACACGTGGGTGGAAGGGCCATCCCCGTCGTAACTCGAGAATATACCCCAGGTTCCCGCCGCAACTCGAGAAAAACCATGAGACTTCCCGCTCGCCGCGAGATGAGGCCCGATTCCCCTGCACTGCGTGCAGAGCAATTCCGTGTTGCACATCACACATCAAAGGAGCCTTGATATCCTTGATGGCTTCCAGAGAAACCAAAAGAACACTGTAACAAGTCTAGAGAGATCCTGAGGTCACTGTAGCCACACGAAAGAGCTCCGTGGACCAAAAATCAACCCGAGTTGAGAGGTTAGTCCCTGGCTTCGACTCCAGAGGAATACCACCTTACCACAAGCACCTCAAGAGGAGGCTTCTCTCAGCTTTAGCTATGTGAGAGGGCCCGTGAGTTTGCGGCCTCAAGTGGAATGGACACCGCGATGCCCAGACTCGAAATAAGGCCGGATATCCCTGCAGTGACTTGAATGCAGGCTCGTCTTGCATCTCCCAAGACGAAAGGATGACTGAATCCCCTGTGGAGACCACAGAGAAAGACCTAGTTCCCCACCTCATCGCGATCGGAGGCCTCACATCCTTTGAAAACTCCAGAGGTACGTGGAGATCAGTGCCTCCAAAGGAGACGAAGCTTGACTCTTCGTGAAACTTGATAGGAGTTCCAGGATTCCTGTGGCACGTGTAAAGGGACCCTTGGCCTACCGCCTCAGGTTGAGAGGCGTCCCAATTGCCCTGCCAAGCCCCCAGGAGAATCCCGAGTTGTCAGTCACAACTAGGCAGGAGTCCTGACGTCGCTGAACAAACACATGGGTGGAAGGGCCATCCCCGTCGTAACTCGAGAATATACCCCAGGTTCCCTCCGCAACTCGAGGAAAACAATGAGACTTCCCCCTCGCCGCGAGATGAGGCCCGATTCCCCTGCACTGCGTGCAGAGCAATTCCGTGTTGCACATCACACATGAAAGGAGCCTTGATTTCCTTGATGGCACTCCAGAGAAACCCCAAGAACACTGTTTCAAGGCTAGAGGGATCCTGAGGTCACTGTAGCCACACGAAAGAGCTCCGTGGACCAAAAATCAACTCGAGATGAGAGGTTAGTCCCTGGCTTCGACTCCAGAGGAATACCACCTTACCACAAGCACCTCCAGAGGAGGCTTCTCTCAGCTCGAGATATGTGAGAGGGACCCTAGGTTTGCGGCCTCAAGTGGAATGGACACCGCGATGCCCTGACTCGAAATAAGGCCGGATATCCCTGCAGTGACTTGAATGCAGGCTCGTCTTGCATCTCCCAAGACGAAAGGATGTCTGACTCCCCTGTGGAGACCACAGAAAAAGAACTAGTTCCCCACCTCATCGCGACCGGAGGCCTCACATTCTTTGAAAACTCCAGAGGTACGCGGAGATCAGTGCCTCCAAAGGAGACGATGCCTGACTCCTCGTGAAACTTGATAGGAGTCCCAGGATTCCTGTGGCACGTGGAAAGGGACCCTTGGTCTCCCGCCTCAGCTGGAGAGGCGTCCCAATTGCCCTGCCAAGCCTCGAGGAGAATCCCGAGTTGTCCTTCGCAACTAGGCAGGAGTCCTGACGTCGCTGAACAAACACGTGGGTGGAAGGGCCATCCCCGTCGTAACTCGAGAATATACCCCAGGTTCCCGCTGCAACTCGAGAAAAACCATGAGACTTCCCCCTCGCCGAAAAATGAGGCCCGATACCCTGCACTGCCTGCAGAGCAATTCCCTGTTGCACATCACACATGAAAGGAGCCTTGATTTCCTTGACGGCACTCCAGAGAAACCCCAAGAACACTGTTCCAAGGCTAGAGGGATCCTCAGGTCACTGTAGCAACACGAAAGAGCTCCATTGACCAAAAATCAACTCGAGATGAGAGGTTAGTCCCTGGCTTCAACTCCAGAGGAAACCACCTTACCACAAGCACCTCAAGAGGAGGCTTCTCTCAGCTCTAGGTATGTGAGAGGCACCCTGAGTTTGCGGCCTCAAGTGGAATGGACACCGCGATGCCCTGACTCGAAATAAGGCCGGATATCCCTGCAGTGACTTGAATGCAGGCTCGTCTTGCATCTCCCAAGACGAAAGGATGTCTGAAGCCCCTGTGGAGACCACAGAGAAAGACCTAGTTCCCCACCTCATCGCGACCGGAGGCCTCATATCCTTTGAAAACTCAAGAGGTACGCGGAGATCAGTGCCTCCAAAGAAGACGATGCCTGACTCCTCGTGAAACTTGATAGGAGTCCCAGGATTCCTGTGGCACGTGGAAAGGGACACTTGGTCTCCCGCTTTAGCTGGAGAGGCGTCCCAATTGCCCTGCCAAGCCTCGAGGAGAATCCCGAGTTGTCCCTCGCAACTAGGCAGGAGTCCTGACGTCGCTGAACAAACACGTGTGTGGAAGGGCCATCCCCGTCGTAACTCGAGAATATACCCCAGGTTCCCGCCGCAACTCGAGAAAAACCATGAGACTTCCCCCTCGCCGCGAGATGAGGCCCGATTCCCCTGCACTGCGTGCAGAGCAATTCCGTGTTGCACATCACACATGAAAGGAGCCTTGATTTCCTTGATGGCACTCCAGAGAAACCCCAAGAAAACTGTTTCAAGGCTAGAGGGATCCTGAGGTCACTGTAGCAACACGAAAGAGCGCCGTGGACCAAGAATCAACTCGAGATGAGAGGTTAGTCCCTGGCTTCGACTCCAGAGGAATACCACCTTACCACAAGCACCTCAAGAGGAGGCTTCTCTCAGCTCTAGGTATGTGAGAGGGACCCTGAGTTTGCGGCCTCAAGTGGAATGGACACCGCGGTGCCCTGACTCGAAATAAGGCCGGATATCCCTGCAGTGACTTGAATGCAGGCTCGTCTTGCATCTCCCAAGACGAAAGGATGTCTGAATCCCCTGTGGAGACCACAGAGAAAGACCTAGTTCCCCACCTCATCGCGACCGGAGGCCTCACATCCTTTGAAACTCCAGAGGTACGCGGAGATCAGTGCCTCCAAAGGAGACGATGACTGACTCCTCGTGAAACTTGATAGGAGTCCAAGGATTCCTGTGGCACGTGGAAAGGGACCCTTGGTCTCCCGCCTCAGGTGGAGAGGCGTCCCAAGTGCCCTGCCAAGCCTCGAGGAGAATCCCGAGTTGTCAGTCACAACTAGGCAGGAGTCCTGACGTCGCTGAACAAACACGTGGGTGTAAGGGCCATCCCCCAGGTAACTCGAGAATATACCACTGGTTCCCAACGCAACTCGAGAAAAACCATGAGACTTCCCCCTCCCCGCGAGATGAGGCCCGATTCCCCTGCACTGCGTGCAGAGCAATTCCGTGTTGCACATCACACATGAAAGGAGCCTTGATTTCCTTGATGGCACTCCAGAGAAATCCCAAGAACAAAGTTCCAAGGCTAGAGGGATCCTGAGGTCACTGTAGCAACACAAAAGAGCTCCGTGGACCAAAAATCAACTCGAGATGAGAGGTTAGTCCCTGGCTTCGACTCCAGAGGAATACCACCTTACAACAAGCACCTCAAGAGGAGGCTTCTCTCAGCTCTAGGTATGTGAGAGGGACCCTGAGTTTGCGGCCTCAAGTGGAATGGACACCGCGATGCCCTGACTCGAAATAAGGCCGGATATCCCTGCAGTGACTTGAATGCTGGCTCGTCTTGCATCTCCCAAGACGAAAGGATGTCTGAAGCCCCTGTGGAGACCACAGAGAAAGACCTAGTTCCCCACCTCATCGCGACCGGAGGCCTCACATCCTTTGAAAACTCCAGAGGTACGCGGAGATCAGTGCCTCCAAAGAAGACGATGCCTGACTCCTCGTGAAACTTGATAGGAGTCCCAGGATTCCTGTGGCACGTGGAAAGGGACCCTTGGTCTCCCGCCTCAGCTGGAGAGGCATCCCAATTGCCCTGCCAAGCCTCGAGGAGAATCCCAAGTTGTCCCTCGCAACTAGGCAGGAGTCCTGACGTGGCTGAACAAACACGTGGGTGGAAGGGCCATCCCCGTCGTAACTCGAGAATATACCCCAGGTTCCCGCCGCAACTCGAGAAAAACCATGAGACTTCCCCCTCGCCGTGAGATGAGGCCCGATATCCCTGCACTGCATGCAGAGCAATTCCGTGTTGCACATCACACATGAAAGGAACCTTGATTTCCTTGATGGCACTCCAGAGAAACCCCAAGAACACTGTTTCAAGGCTAGAGTGATCCTGAGGTCACTGTAGCAACACGAAGGTGATCCCTGGACCAAAAATCAACTCGAGATGAGAGGTTAGTCCCTGGCTTCGACTCCAGAGGAATACCACCTTACCACAAGCACCTCAAGAGGAGGCTTCTCTAAGCTCTAGGTATGTGAGAGGGACCCTGAGTTTGCGGCCTCAAGTGGAATGGACACCGCGATGCCCTGACTCGAAATAAGGCCGGATATCCCTGCAGTGACTTGAATGCAGGCTCGTCTTGCATCTCCCAAGACGAAAGGATTTCTGAATCCCCTGTGGAGACCACAGAGAAAGACCTAGTTCACCACCTCATCACGACCGGAGGCCTCACATCCTTTGAAAACTCCAGAGGTACGCGGAGATCAGTGCCTCCAAAGGCGACGATGCCTGACTCCTCTGAAACTTGATAGGAGTCCCAGGATTCCTGTGGCACGTGGAAAGGGAGCCTTGGTTTCCCGCCTCAGCTGGAGAGGCGTCCCAATTGCCCTGCCAAGCCTCGAGGAGAATCCCGAGTTGTCCCTCGCCACTAGGCAGGAGTCCTGCATCGCTGAACAAACACGTGGGTGGAAGGGCCATCCCCGTTGTACCTCGAGAATATACCCCAGGTTCCCGCGGCAACTCGAGAAAAACCATGAGACTTCCCCCTCGCCACGAGATGAGGCCCGATTCCCCTGCACTGCGTGCAGAGCAATTCCGTGTTGCACATCACACATGAAAGGAGCCTTGATTTCCTTGATGGCACTCCAGAGAAACCCCAAGAACACTGTTTCCAGGCTAGAGGGATCCTGAGGTCACTGTAGCAACACGAAAGAGCTCCGTGGACCAAAAATCAACTCGAGATGAGAGGTTAGTCCCTGGCTTCGACTCCAGAGGAATACCACCTTACCACAAGCACCTCAAGAGGAGGCTTCTCTCAGCTCTAGGTATCTGAGAGGGACCCTGAGTTTGCAGCCTCAAGTCGAATGGACACTACGATGCCCTGACTCGAAATAAGGCCGGATATCCCTGCAGTGACTTGAATGCAGGCTCGTCTTGCATCTCCCAAAAAGAAAGGATTTCTGAATCCCCTGTGGAGACCACAGAGAAAGACCGAGTTCCCCACCTCATCGCGACCGGAGGCCTCACATCCTTTGAAAACTCCAGAGGTACGCGGAGATCAGTGCCTCCAAAGGAGACGATGCCTGACTCCTCGTGAAACTTGATAGGAGTCCCAGGATTCCTGTGGCACGTGGAAAGGGACCCTTGGTCACCCGCCTCAGCTGGAGAGGCGTCCCCATTGCCCTGCCAAGCCTCGAGGAGAATCCCAAGTTGTCCCTCGCAACTAGGCAGGAGTCCTGACGTGGCTGAACAAACACGTGGGTGGAAGGGCCATCCCCGTCGTAACTCGAGAATATACCCCAGGTTCCCGCCGCAACTCGAGAAAAACCATGAGACTTCCCCCTCGCCGTGAGATGAGGCCCGATATCCCTGCACTGCATGCAGAGCAATTCCGTGTTGCACATCACACATGAAAGGAGCCTTGATTTCCTTGATGGCACTCCAGAGAAACCCCAAGAACACTGTTCCAAGGCTAGAGGGATCCTGAGGTCACTGTAGCCACAAGAAAGAGCTCCGTGGACCAAAAATCAACTCGAGATGAGAGGTTAGTACCTGGCTTCGACTCCAGAGGAATACCACCTTACCAGAAGCACCTCAAGAGGAGGCTTCTCTCAGCTCTAGGTATGTGAGAGGGACCCTGAGTTTGCGGCCTCAAGTGGAATGGACACCGCGATGCCCTGACTCGATATAAGGCCGGATATCCCAGCAGTGACTTGAATGCAGGCTCGTCTTGCATCTCCCAAGATGAAAGGATGTCTGAATCCCCTATGGAGACCACAGAGAAAGACCTAGTCCCCCACCTCATCGCGACCGGAGGCCTCACATCCTTTGAAAACTCCAGAGGTACGCGGAGATCAGTGCCTCCAAAGGAGACGATGCCTGACTCCTCCTGAAACTTGATAGGAGTTCCAGGATTCCTGTGGCACGTGGAAAGGGAACCTTGGTCTCCCGCCTCAGCTGGAGAGGCGTCCCAATTGCCCTGCCAATCCTCGAGGAGAATCCCGAGTTGTCCCTCGCAGCTAGGCAAGAGTCCTGACGTGGCTGAACAAACACGTGTTTGGAAGGGCCATCCCCGTCGTAACTCGAGAATATACCCCAGGTTCCCGCCGCAACTCAAGAAAAACCATGAGTCTTCCCCCTCGCCGCGAGATGAGGCCCGATTCCCCTGCACTGCGTGCAGAGCAATTCCGTGTTGCACACCACACATGAAAGGAGCCTTGATTTCCTTGATGGCACTCCAGCGAAACCGCAAGAACACTGTTTCAAGGCTAGAGGGATCCTGAGGTCACTGTAGCCACACGAAAGAGCTCCGTAGACCAAGAATCAACTCGAGATGAGAGGTTAGTCCCTGGCTTCGACTCCAGAGGAATACCAACTTACCACATGCACCTCAAGAGGAGGCTTCTCTAAGCTCTAGGTATGTGAGAGGGACCCTGAGTTTGCGGCCTCAAGTGGAATGGACACTGCGATGGCCTGACTCGAAATAAGGCTGGATATCCCTGCAGTGACTTGAATGCAGGCTCGTCTTGCATCTCCCAAGACGAAAGGATGGCTGAATCCCCTGTGGAGACCACAGAGAAAGACCTAGTTCCCCACCTCATCGCGACCGGAGGCCTCACATCCTTTGAAAACTCCAGAGGTACGCGGAGATCAGTGCCTCCAAAGGAGACGATGCCTGACTCCTCGTGAAACTTGATAGGAGTCCCAGGATTCCTGTGGCACGCGGAAAGGGACCCTTGGTCTCCCGCCTCAGCTGGAGAGGCGTCCCAATTGCCCTGCCAAGCCTCGAGGAGAATCCCGAGTTGTCAGTCACAACTAGGCAGGAGTCCTGACGTCGCTGAACAAACACGTGGGTGGAAGGGCCATCCCCGTCGTAACTCGAGAATATACCCCAGGTTCCCGCCGCAACTCGAGAAAAACAATGAGACATCCCCCTCGCCACGAGATGAGGCCCGATTCCACTGCACTGTGTGCAGAGGAATTCCGTGTTGCACATCACACATGAAAGGAGCCTTGATTTCCTTGATGGCACTCCAGAGAAAACCCAAGAACACTGTTTCAAGGCTAGAGGGATCCTGAGGTCACTGTAGCAACACGAAAGAGCTCCGTGGACCAAAAATCAACTGGAGATGAGAGATTAGTCCCTGGCTTCGACTCCAGAGGAATACCACCTTACCACAAGCACCTCAAGAGGAGGCTTCTCTCAGCTCTAGGTATGTGAGAGGGACCCTGAGTTTGCGGCCTCAAGTGGAATGGACACCGCGATGCCCTGACTCGAAATAAGGCCGGATATCCCTGCAGTGACTTGAATGCTGGCTCGTCTTGCATCTCCCAAGACGAAAGGATGTCTGAAGCCCCTGTGGAGACCACAGAGAAAGACCTAGTTCCCCACCTCATCGCGACCGGAGGCCTCACATCCTTTGAAAACTCCAGAGGTACGCGGAGATCAGTGCCTCTAAAGAAGACGATGCCTGACTCCTCGTGAAACTTGATAGGAGTCCCAGGATTCCTGTGGCACGTGGAAAGGGACCCTTGGTCTCCCGCCTCAGCTGGAGAGGCGTCCCAATTGCCCTGCCAAGCCTCGAGGAGAATCCCGACTTGTCCCTCGTAACTAGGCAGGAGTCCTGACGTCGCTGAACAAACACGTGGGTGGAAGGGCCATCCCCATCGTAACTCGACAATATACCCCAGATTCCCGCCGCAACTCGAGATAAACCATGAGACTTCTCCCTTGCCGCGAGATGAGGCCCGATTTTCCTGCACTGCATGCAGAGCAATTCCGTGTTGCACATCACACATGAAAGGAACCTTGATTTCCTTGATGGCACTCCAGAGAAACCCCAAGAACACTGTTTCAAGGCTAGAGTGATCCTGAGGTCACTGTAGCAACACGAAAGAGATCCGTGGACCAAAAATCAACTCGAGATGAGAGGTTAGTCCCTGGCTTCGACTCCAGAGGAATAACACCTTACCACAAGCACCTCAAGAGGAGGCTTCTCTCAGCTCTAGGTATGTGAGAGGGACCCTGAGTTTGCGGCCTCAAGTGGAATAGACACCGCGATGCCCTGACTCGAAATAAGGCCGGATATCCCTGCAGTGACTTGAATGCAGGCTCGTCTTGCATCTCCCAAGATGAAAGGATTTCTGAATCCCCTGTTTAGACCACAGAGAAAGACCTAGTTCACCACCTCATCACGACCGGAGGCCTCACATCCTTTGAAAACTCCAGAGGTACGCGGACATCAGTGCCTCCAAAGGCGACGATGCCTGACTCCTCTGAAACTTGATAGGAGTCCCAGGATTCCTGTGGCACGTGGAAAGGGACACTTGGTCTCCTGCCTCAGCTGGAGAGGCGTCCCAATTGCCCTGCCAAGCCTCGAGGAGAATCCCGACTTGTCCCTCGCAACTAGGCAGGAGTCCTGACGTCGCTGAACAAACATGTGGGTGGAAGGGCCATCCCCATCGTAACTCGAGAATATACCCCAGGTTCCCGACGCAACTCGATAAAAACCATGAGATTTCCCCCTCGCCGCGAGATGAGGCCCGATTCCCCTGCACTGCGTGCAGAGCCATTCTGTGTTGCACATCACACATGAAAGGAGCCTTGATTTCCTTGATGGCACTCCAGAGAAACCCCAAGAACACTGTTTCAAGGCTACAGGGATCCTGTGGTCACTGTAGCAACACGAAAGAGCTCCGTGGACCAAAAATCAACTCGAGATGAGAGGTTAGTCCCTGGCTTCGACTCCAGAGGAATACCACCTTACCACAAGCACCTCAAGAGGAGGCTTCTCTCAGCTCTAGGTATGTGAGAGGGACCCTGAGTTAGCGGCCTCAAGTGGAATGGACACCGTGATGCCCTGACTCGAAATAAGGCTGGATATCCCTGCAGTGACTTGAATGCAGTCTCGTCTTGCATCTCCCAAGACGAAAGGATGTCTGAATACCCTGTGGAGACCACAGAGAGAGACCTAGATCCCCACCTCATTGCGACCGGAGACCTCAAATTCTTTGAACTCTCCAGAGGTACGTGCAGATCAGTGCGTCCAATGAAGACGATGCCTGACTCCTCGTGAAACTTGATAGGAGTCCCAGGATTCCTGTGGCACGTGGAAAGGGACCTTTGGTCTCCCGCCTCAGCTGGAGAGGCGTCCCAATTGCCCTGCCAAGCCTCGAGGAGAATCCCGAGTTGTCCCTCGCAACTAGGCAGGAGTCCTGTCGTCGCTGAACAAACACGTGGGTGTAAGGGCCATCCCCGTCGTAACTCGAGAATATACCCCAGGTTCCCGCCGCAACTCGAGAAAAACCATGAGACTTCCCCCTCGCCGCGAGATGAGGCTCGATTCCCCTGCACTGCGTGCAGAGCAATTCCGTGTTGCACATCACACATGAAAGGAGCCTTGATTTCCTTGATGGCACTCCAGAGAAACCCCAAGAACACTGTTTCAAGGCTAGACGGATCCTGAGGTCACAGTAGCAACACGAAAGAGCTCCGTGGACCAAAAATCAACTCGAGATGAGAGGTTAGTCCCTGGCTTCGACTCCAGAGGAATACCACGTTACCACAAGCACATCAAGAGGAGGCTTCTCTCAGCTCTAGGTATGTGAGAGGGACCCTGACTTTGCAGCCTCAAGTGCAAAGGACACCGCGAAGCCCTGACTCGAAATAAGGCCAGATATCCCTGCAGTGACTTGAATGCAGGCTCGTCTTGCATCTCCCAAGACGAAAGGCTGTCTGAGTCACCTGTGCAGACCACAGAGAAAGAAATAGTTCCCCACCTCATCGCGACCGGAGGCCACACATCCTTTGAAAACTCCAGAGGTACGCAGAGATCAGTGCCTCCAAAGGAGACGATGCCTGACTCCTCGTGAAACTTGATAGGAGTCCCAGGATTCCTGTGGCACGTGGAAAGGGACCCTTGGTCTCCCGCCTCAGCTGGAGAGGCGTCCCAATTGCCCTGCCAAGCCTTGAGGAGAATCCCGAGTTGTCCCTCGCAACTAGGCATGAGTCCTGACGTCGCTGAACAAAGACGTGTGTGGAAGGGCCATCCCCGTCGTAACTCGAGAATATACCCCAGGTTCCCGCCGCAACTCGAGAAAAACCATGAGACTTCCCCCTCGCCGGGAGATGACGCCCGATTCCCCTGCACTGCGTGCAGAACAATTCCGTGTTGCACACCACACATGAAAGGAGCCTTGATTTCCTTGATGGCACTCCAGAGAAACCCCAAGAACACTGTTTCAAGGCTAGAGGTATCCTCAGGTCACTGTAGCAACACGAAAGAACTACGTGACCAAGAATCAACTGGAGATGAGAGGTTAGTCCCTGGCTTCGACTCCAGAGGAATACTGCCTTACCACAAGCACCTCAAGAGGAGGCTTCGCTCAGATCTAGGTATGTGAGAGGGACCCTGAGTTTGCGGCCTCAAGTGGAATGGACACCGCGATGCCCTGACTCGAAATAAGGCCGGATATCCCTGCAGTGACTTGAATGCAGGCTCGTCTTGCATCTCCCAAGACAAAAGGATGTCTGAATCCCCTGTGGAGACCACAGAGAAAGACCTAGTTCCCCACCTCATCGCGACCGGAGGCCTCACATCCTTTGAAAACACCAGAGATATGTGGAGATCAGTGCCTCCAAAGGAGACGATGCCTGACTTCTCGTGAAACTTGATAGGAGTCCCAGGATTCCTGTGGCACGTGGAATGGGACCCTTGGTCTCCCACCTCAGCTGGAGAGGCGTCCCAATTGCCCTGCCAAGCCTCGAGGAGAATCCCGAGTTGTCCCTCGCAACTAGGCAGGAGTCCTGACGTCGCTGAACAAACACGTGGGTGGAAGGGCCATCCCCGTCGTAACTCGAGAATATACCCAAGGTTCCCGCCGCAACTCGAGAAAACCATGAGACTTCCCCCTCGCCGCGAGATGAGGCCCGATTCCCCTGCACTGCATGCAGAGCAATTCGTTGTTGCACATCACAAATGAAAGGAGCCTTGATTTCCTTGATGGCACTCCAGAGAAACCCCAAGAACACTGTTTCAAGGCTAGAGGGATCCTGCGGTCACTGTAGGAACACGAAAGAGCTCCGTGGACCAAGAATCAACTCGAGATGAGAGGTTAGTCCCTGGCTTCGACTCCAGAGGAATACCACCTTACCACAAGCACCTCAAGAGGAGGCTTCTCTCAGCTCTAGGTATGTGAGAGGGACCCTGAGTTTGCGGCCTCAAGTGGAATGGACACCGCGATGCCCTGACTCGAAATCAGGACGGGTATCCCTGCAGTGATTAGAATGCAGGCTCGTCTTGCGTCTCCCAAGACGAAAGAATGTCTGAATCCCCTGTGGAGACCACAGAATAAGACCTAGTTCCCCACCTCATTGCGACCAGATGCCTCACATCCTTTGGAAACTCCAGAGCTACGCGGAGATCAGTGCCTCCAAAGAAGACGATGCCTGACTTTCGTGAATCTTGATAGGAGTCCCAGGATTCCTGTGGCACGTGGAAAGGGACCCTTGGTCTCCTGCCTCAGCTGGAGAGGCGTCCCAATTGCCCTGCCAAGCCTCGGGGAGAATCCCGAGTTGTCCCTCGCAACTAGGCAGGAGTCCTGACGTTGCTGAACAAACATGTGGGTGGAATGGCCATCCCCATCGTAACTCGAGAATATACCCCAGGTTCCCGCCGCAACTCGAGAAAAACCATGAGATTTCCCCCTCGCCACGAGATGAGGCCCGATTCCCCTGCACTGCGTGCAGAGCCATTCTGTGTTGCACATCACACATGAAAGGAGCCTTGATTTCCTTGATGGCACACCAGAGAACCCCCAAGAACACTGTTTCAAGGCTAGTGGGATCCTGAGGTCAATGTAGCAACATGAAAGAGCTCCGTGGACCAAAAATCAACTCGAGATGAGAGGTTAGTCCCTGGCTTCGACTCCAGAGGAATACCACCTTATCACAAGCACCTCAAGAGGAGGCTTCTCTCAGCTCTAGGTATGTGAGAGGGACCCTGAGTTTGCGTCCTCGAGTGGAATGGACACCGCGATGCCCTGACTCGAAATAAGGCCAGATATCCCTGCAGTGACTTGAATGCAGGCTCGTCTTGCATCTCCCAAGACGAAAGGATGACTGAATCCCCTGTGGAGACCAAAGAGAAAGACCTAGTTCCCCACCTCATCGCGACCGGAGGCCTCACATCCTTTGAAAACTCCAGAGGTACGCGGAGATCAGTGCCTCCAAAGGAGACGATGCCTGACTCCGCGTGAAACTTGATAGGAGTCCCAGGATTCCTGTGGCACGTGGAAAGGGACACTTGGTCTCCCGCCTCAGCTGGAGAGGCGTCCCAATTGCCCTGCCAAGCCTCGAGGAGAATCCTGAGTTGTCCCTCGCAACTAGGCCGGAGTCCTGAGGTCACTGACCAAACAGGTGTGTGGAAAGGCCAACCCCGTCGTAACTCGAGAATATACCCCAGTTTCCCGCCGCAACTCGAGAAAAACCATGAGACTTCACCCTCGTCGCGAGATGAGGCCCGATTCCCCTTCACTGCGTGCAGAGCAATGCTGTGTTGCACACCACACAGGAAAGGAGCCTTGATTTCCTTGATGGCACTCCAGAGAAAGCCCAAGAACACTTTTCAAGGCTAAAGGGATATTGAGGTCACTGTAGCAACATATAAGAGCTCCGTGGACCAAAAATCAACTCGAGATGAGAGGTTAGTCCCTGGCTTCGACTCCAGAGGAATACCACCTTACCACAAGCACCTCAAGAGGAGGCTCTCTCAGCTCTAGGTATGTGAGAGGGACCCTGAGTTTGCGGCCCCAAGTGGAATGGACAGCGCAATGCCCTGACTCGAAATAAGGCTGGATATGCCTGCAGTGACTTGAATGCAGGCTCGTCTTGCATCTCCCAAGACGAAAGGATGTCTGAATCCCCTGTGGAGACCACAGAGAAGACCTAGTTCCCCACCTCATCGCGACCGGAGGCCTCACATCCTTTGAAAACTCCAGAGGAACGCGGAGATCAGTGCCTCCAACGGACACGATGCCTGACTCCTCGTGAAACTTGATAGGAGTCCCAGGATTCCTGTGGCACGCGGAAAGGGACCCTTGGTCTCCCGCCTCAGCTGGAGAGGCGTCCCAATTGCCCTGCCAAGCCTCGAGGAGAATCCCGAGTTGTCCCTCGCAACTAGGCAGGAGTCCTGACGTCGCTGAACAAACACGTGGATGGAAGGGCCATCCCCGTCGTAACTCGAGAATATACCCCAGGTTCCCGCCGCAACTCGAGAAAAACCATGAGACTTCCCCCTCGCCGCGAGATGAGGCCCGATTCCCCTGCACTGCGTGCAGAGCAATGCCGTGCTGCACATCACACAGGAAAGGAGCCTTTATTTCCTTGATGCCACTCCAGAGAATTCCCAAGAACACTGTTTCAAGGCTAGAGGGATCCTGAGGTCACTGTAGCAACATGAAAGAGCTCCGTGGACCAAAAGTCAACTCGAGATGAGAGGTTAGTCCCTGGCTTCGACTCCAGAGGAATACCACCTTACCACAAGCACCTCAAGAGGAGGCTTCTCTCAGCTCTAGGTATGTGAGAGGGACCCTGAGTTTGCGGACTCAAGTGGAATGGACACCGCGATGCCCTGACTCGAAATAAGGCCGGATATCCCTGCAGTGACTTGAATGCAGGCTCGTCTTGCATCTCCCAAGACGAAAGGATGTCTGAATCCCCTGTGGAGACCACAGAGAAAGACCTAGTTCCCCACCTCATCGCGACCGGAGGCCTCACATCCTTTGAAAACTCCAGAGGTACGCGGAGATCAGTGCCTCCAAAGGAGCCGATGCCTGACTCCTCGTGAAACTTGATAGGAGTCCCAGGATTCCTGTGGCACGTGGAAAGGGATCCTTGGTCTCCCGCCTCAGCTGGAGAGGCGTCCCAATTGCCCTGCTAAGCCTCGAGGAGAATCCCGAGTTGTCCCTCGCAACTAGGCAAGAGTCCTGACGTCGCTGAACAAATACGTGTGTGGAAGGGCCATCACCATCGTAACTCGAGAATATACCCCAGGCTCCCGGCGAAACTCGAGAAAAACCATGAGACTTCCCCCTCGCCGCGAGATGAGGCCCGATTCCCCTGCACTGCGTGCAGAGCAATGCCGTGTTGCACATCACAAAGGAAAGGAGCCTTGATTTCCTTGATAGCACTCCAGAGAAAACCCAAGAACACTGTTTCAAGGCTAGAGGGATACTGAGGTCACTGTAGCAACACGAAAGAGTTCCGTGGATCAAAAGTCAACTCCAATTGAGAGGTTAGTCCCTGGCTTCGACTCCAGAGGAATACCACCTTACCACAAGCACCTCAAGAGGAGGCTTCTCTCAGCTCGAGGTATGTGAGAGGGACCCTGAGTTTGCAGCCTCAAGTGGAATGGACACCGCGATGCCCTGACTGGAAATAAGGCGGGATATCCCTGCAGTGACTTGAATGCAGGCTCGTCTTGCATCTCCCAAGACGAAAGGATGTCTGAATCCCCTGTGGAGACCACAGAGAAAGACCTAGTTCCCCACCTCATCGCGACCGGAGGCCTCACATCCTTTGAAAACACCAGAGGTATGTGGAGATCAGTGCCTCCAAAGGAGACGATGCCTGACTTCTCGTGAAACTTGATAGGAATCCCAGGATTCCTGTGGCACGTGGAAAGGGACCCTTGGTCTCCCGCCTCAGCTGGAGAGGCGTCCCAATTGCCCTGCCAAGCCTCGAGGAGAATCCCGAGTTGTCCCTCGCAACTAGGCAGGAGTCCTGCCGTCGCTGAACAAACACGTGTGTGGAAGGGCCATCCCCGTCGTAACTCGAGAATATACCCCAGGTTCCCGCCGCAACTCGCGTAAAACCATGAGACTTCCCCCTCGCCGCGAGATGAGGCCCGATTCCCCTGCACTGCGTGCAGAGCAATGCCGTGTTGCACATCACACAGGAAAGGAGCCTTGATTTCCTTGATGGCACTCCAGAGAAACCCCAAGAACACTGTTTCAAGTCTAGAGGCATCCTGAGGTCGCTGTAGCAACACGAAAGAGCTGGTGGACCAAAAATCAACTAGAGATGAGAGGTTAGTCCCTGGCTTCGAATCCAGAGGAATACCACCTTACCACAAGCACCTCAAGAGGAGGCTTCTCTCAGCTCTAGGTATGTGAAAGGGACCCTGAGATTGCGGCCTCAAGTGGAATGGACACCGCGATGCCCTGACTCGAAATAAAGCCGGATTACCCTGCAGTGACTTGAATGCAGGCTCGTCTTGCATCTCCCAAGACGAAGAATGTCTGGATTCCATGTGGAGACCACAGAGAAAGACCTAGTTCCCCACCTCATCGCGACAGGAGGCCTCACATCCTTTGAAAACTACAGAGGGATGCGGAGATCAGTTCCTCCAAAGGAGACGATGCCTGACTCCTCGTGAAACTTGATAGGAGTCCCAGGATTCCTGTGGCACGTGCAAAGGGACAATTGGTCTCCCGCCTCAGCTGGAGAGGCGTCCCAATTGCCCTGCCAAGCCTCGAGGAGAATCCCGAGTTGTCCCTCACAACTAGGCAGGAGTCCTGCCGTCGCTGAACAAACACGTGTGTGGAAGGGCCATCCCCCTCGTAACTCGAGAATATACCCCACGTTCCCGCCGCAACTCAAGAAAAACCATGAGACTTCCCCCTCGCCGCAAGATGAGGCCCGATTCCCCTGCACTGCGTGCAGAGCAATGCCGTGTTGCACATCACACATGAAAGGAGCCTTGATTTCCTTGATGGCACTCCAGAGAAACCCCAAGAACACTGTTTCAAGGCTAGAGGGATCCTGAGGTCACTGTAGCAACACGAAAGAGCTCCGTGGACCACAAATCAACTCGAGATGAGAGGTTAGTCCCTGGCTTCGACTCCAGAGGAATACCACCTTACCACAAGCACCTCAAGAGGAGGCTTCTCTCAGCTCTAGGTATGTGAGAGGGACCCTGAGTTTGCGGCCTCAAGTGGAATGGACACCGCGATGCCCTGACTCGAAATAAGGCGGGATATCCCTGCAGTGACTTGAATGCAGGCTCGTCTTGCATCTCCCAAGATGAAAGGATGTCTGAATCCCCTGTGGAGACCGCAGAGAAAGACCTAGTTCCCCACCTCATCGCGACCGGAGGCCTCACATCCTTTGAAAACTCCACAGGAACGCGAAGATCAGTGCCTCCAAAGGAGACGATGCCTGACAGCTCGTGAAACTTGATAGGAGTCCCAGGATTACTGTGGCACGTGGAAAGGGACCCTTGGTCTCCCGCCTCAGCTGGAGAGGCGTCCCAATTGCCCTGCCAAGCCTCGAGGAGAATCCCCAGTTTTCCCTAGCAACTAGGCAGGAGTCCTGACGTCGCTGAACAAACACGTGTGTGGAAGGGCCATCCCCGTCGTAACTCGAGAATATAACCCAGGTTCCCGCCGCAACTCGAGAAAAACCATGAGACTTCCCCACGATGCGAGATGAGGCCCGATTCCCCTGTACTGCCTGCAGAGCAATACCGTGTTGCACATCACACAGGAAAGGAGCCTTGATTTCCATGATGGCACTCCAGAGAAAGCCCAAGAACACTGTTTCAAGGCTAGAGGGATCGTGAGGTCACTGTACCAACACGAAAGAGCTCCGTGGACCAAAAATCAACTCGAGATAAGAGGGTAGTCCCTGGCTTCGATTCCAGAGGAATACCACCTTACCACAAGCACCTCAAGAGGAGGCTTCTCTCAGCTCTAGGTATGTGAGAGGGACCCTGGGTTTGCGGCCTCAAGTGGAATGGACACGGCGATGCCCTGACTGGAAATAAGGCCGGATATCCCTGCAGTGACTTGAATGCAGGCTCGTCTTGCATCTCCCAAGACGAAAGGATGCCTGAATCTCCTGTGCAGACCACAGAGAAAGACCTAGTTCCCCACCTCATCGCGACCGGAGGCCTCACATCCTTTGAAAACTCCAGAGTGACGCGGAGATCAGTGCCTCCAAAGGAGACGATGCCTGACTCCTCGTGAAACTTGATAGGAGTCCCAGGATTCCTTTGGCACGTGGAAAGGGAGCCTTGGTCTCCCGGCTCAGCTGGAGAGGCGTCCCAATTGCCCTGCCAAGCCTCTAGGAGAATCCCGAGTTGTCCCTCGCAACTAGGCAGGAGTCCTGACGTCGCTGAACAAACACGTGTGTGGAGGGGCCATCCCCGTCGTAACTCGAGAATATACCCCAGGTTCCCGCCGCAACTCGAGAAAAACCATGAGACTTCCCCCTCGCCACGAGATGAGGCCCGATTCCCCTGCACTGCGTGCAGAGCAATGCCGTGTTGCACATCACACAGGAAAGGAGCCTTGATTTCCTTGATGGCACTCCAGAGAAGCCCCAACAACACTGTTTTAAGGCTAGAGGGATCCTGAGGTCACTGTAGCAACACGAAAGAGCTCCGTGGACCAAAAATCAACTCGAGATGAGAGGTTAGTCCCTGGCTTCGACTCCAGAGGACTACCACCTTACCACAAGCACCTCAAGAGGAGGCTTCTCTCAGCTCTAGGCATGTGAGAGGGACCCTGAGTTTGTGACCTCAAGTGGAATGGACACCGTGATGCCCTGACTGGAAATAAGGCCGGATATCCCTGCAGTGACTTGAATGCAGGATCGTTTTGCATCTCCCAAGACGAAAGGATGTCTGAATACCCTGTGGAGACCACAGAGAAAGACCTATTTCCCGAGCTCATCGCGACCGGAGGCCTCACATCCTTTGAAAACTCCAGAGGTACGCGGAGATCAGTGCCTCCAAAGGAGACGATGCCTGACTCCTCGTGAAACTTGATAGGAGTCCCAGGATTCCTGTGGCACTTGGAAAGGGACACTTGGTCCCCCACTTCAGCTGGAGAGGCGTTCCAATTGCCCTGCCAATCCTCGAGGAGAATCCCGAGTTGTCCCTCGCAACTAGGCAGGAGTCCTGACGTCGCTGAACAAACACGTGTGTGGAAGGGCCATCCCCGTCGTAACTCGAGAATATACCCCAGGTTCCCGCCGCAACTCGAGAAAAACCATGAGACTTCCCCCTCGCCGCGAGATGAGGCCCGATTCCCCTGCACTGCGTGCAGAGCAATGCCGTGCTGCACATCACACAGGAAAGGAGCCTTTATTTCCTTGATGGCACTCCAGAGAATTCCCAAGAACACTGTTTCAAGGCTAGAGGGATCCTGAGGTCACTGTAGCAACATGAAAGAGCTCCGTGGACCAAAAGTCAACTCGAGATGAGAGGTTAGTCCCTGGCTTCGACTCCAGAGGAATACCACCTTACCACAAGCACCTCAAGAGGAGGCTTCTCTCAGCTCTAGGTATGTGAGAGGGACCCTGAGTTTGCGGACTCAAGTGGAATGGACACCGCGATGCCCTGACTCGAAATAAGGCCGGATATCCCTGCAGTGACTTGAATGCAGGCTCGTCTTGCATCTCCCAAGACGAAAGGATGTCTGAATCCCCTGTGGAGACCACAGAGAAAGACCTAGTTCCCCACCTCATCGCGACCGGAGGCCTCACATCCTTTGAAAACTCCAGAGGTACGCGGAGATCAGTGCCTCCAAAGGAGCCGATGCCTGACTCCTCGTGAAACTTGATAGGAGTCCCAGGATTCCTGTGGCACGTGGAAAGGGATCCTTGGTCTCCCGCCTCAGCTGGAGAGGCGTCCCAATTGCCCTGCTAAGCCTCGAGGAGAATCCCGAGTTGTCCCTCGCAACTAGGCAAGAGTCCTGACGTCGCTGAACAAATACGTGTGTGGAAGGGCCATCACCATCGTAACTCGAGAATATACCCCAGGCTCCCGGCGAAACTCGAGAAAAACCATGAGACTTCCCCCTCGCCGCGAGATGAGGCCCGATTCCCCTGCACTGCGTGCAGAGCAATGCCGTGTTGCACATCACAAAGGAAAGGAGCCTTGATTTCCTTGATAGCACTCCAGAGAAAACCCAAGAACACTGTTTCAAGGCTAGAGGGATACTGAGGTCACTGTAGCAACACGAAAGAGTTCCGTGGATCAAAAGTCAACTCCAATTGAGAGGTTAGTCCCTGGCTTCGACTCCAGAGGAATACCACCTTACCACAAGCACCTCAAGAGGAGGCTTCTCTCAGCTCGAGGTATGTGAGAGGGACCCTGAGTTTGTGGCCTCAAGTGGAATGGACACCGCGATGCCCTGACTCGAAATAAGGCGGGATATCCCTGCAGTGACTTGAATGCAGGCTCGTCTTGCATCTCCCAAGACGAAAGGATGGCTGAATCCCCTGTGGAGACCACAGAGAAAGACCTAGTTCCCCACCTCATCGCGACCGGAGGCCTCACATCCTTTGAAAACACCAGAGGTATGTGGAGATCAGTGCCTCCAAAGGAGACGATGCCTGACTTCTCGTGAAACTTGATAGGAATCCCAGGATTCCTGTGGCACGTGGAAAGGGACCCTTGGTCTCCCGCCTCAGCTGGAGAGGCGTCCCAATTGCCCTGCCAAGCCTCGAGGAGAATCCCGAGTTGTCCCTCGCAACTAGGCAGGAGTCCTGCCGTCGCTGAACAAACACGTGTGTGGAAGGGCCATCCCCGTCGTAACTCGAGAATATACCCCAGGTTCCCGCCGCAACTCGCGTAAAACCATGAGACTTCCCCCTCGCCGCGAGATGAGGCCCGATTCCCCTGCACTGCGTGCAGAGCAATGCCGTGTTGCACATCACACAGGAAAGGAGCCTTGATTTCCTTGATGGCACTCCAGAGAAACCCCAAGAACACTGTTTCAAGTCTAGAGGCATCCTGAGGTCGCTGTAGCAACACGAAAGAGCTGGTGGACCAAAAATCAACTAGAGATGAGAGGTTAGTCCCTGGCTTCGAATCCAGAGGAATACCACCTTACCACAAGCACCTCAAGAGGAGGCTTCTCTCAGCTCTAGGTATGTGAAAGGGACCCTGAGATTGCGGCCTCAAGTGGAATGGACACCGCGATGCCCTGACTCGAAATAAAGCCGGATTACCCTGCAGTGACTTGAATGCAGGCTCGTCTTGCATCTCCCAAGACGAAGAATGTCTGGATTCCATGTGGAGACCACAGAGAAAGACCTAGTTCCCCACCTCATCGCGACAGGAGGCCTCACATCCTTTGAAAACTACAGAGGGACGCGGAGATCAGTTCCTCCAAAGGAGACGATGCCTGACTCCTCGTGAAACTTGATAGGAGTCCCAGGATTCCTGTGGCACGTGCAAAGGGACAATTGGTCTCCCGCCTCAGCTGGAGAGGCGTCCCAATTGCCCTGCCAAGCCTCGAGGAGAATCCCGAGTTGTCCCTCACAACTAGGCAGGAGTCCTGCCGTCGCTGAACAAACACGTGTGTGGAAGGGCCATCCCCATCGTAACTCGAGAATATACCCCAGGTTCCCGCCAAAACTCGAGGAAACCATGAGACTTCCCCCTCGCCACGACATGAGGCCCGATTCCCCTGCACTGCGTACAAACAATGCCGTGTTGCACATCACACAGGAAAGGAACCTTGATTTCCTTGATGGCACTCCAGAGGAACCCCAAGAACACTGTTTCAAGGCTAGAGGGATCCTGAGGTCACTGTAGCAACACGAAAGAGCTCCATGGACCAAAAATCAACTCGAGATGAGAGGTTAGTCCCTGGCTTCGACTCCAGAGGAATACCACCTTACCACAAGCACCTCAAGAGGAGGCTTCTCTCAGCTCTAGGTATGTGAGAGGGACCCTGAGTTTGCGGCCTCAAGTGGCATGGACACCGCGATGCCCTGACTCGAAATAAGGCCGGATATCCCTGCAGTGACTTGAATGCAGGCTCGTCTTGCATCTCCCAAGACGAAAGGATGTCTGAATCCGCTGTGGAGACCACAGAGAAAGACCTAGTTCCCCACCTCATCGCGACCGGAGGCCTCACATCCTTTGAAATCTCCAGAGGGACGCGGAGATCAGTTCCTCCAAAGGAGATGATGCCTGACTCCTCGTGAAACTTGATAGGAATCCCAGGATTCCTGTGGCACGTGGAAAGGGACCCTTAGTCTCCCGCCTCAGCTGGAGAGGCGTCCCAATTGCCCTGCCAAGCCTCGAGGAGAATCCCGAGTTGTCCCTCGCAACTAGGCAGGAGTCCTGCCGTCGCTGAACAAACACGTGTGTGGAAGGGCCATCCCCGTCGTAACTCGAGAATATACCCCAGGTTCCCGCCGCAACTCGCGTAAAACCATGAGACTTCCCCCTCGCCGCGAGATGAGGCCCGATTCCCCTGCACTGCGTGCAGAGCAATGCTGTGTTGCACATCACACAGGAAAGGAGCCTTGATTTCCTTGATGGCACTCCAGAGAAACCCCAAGAACACTGTTTCAAGTCTAGAGGCATCCTGAGGTCGCTGTAGCAACACGAAAGAGCTCGTGGACCAAAAATCAACTAGAGATGAGAGGTTAGTCCCTGGCTTCGAATCCAGAGGAATACCACCTTACCACAAGCACCTCAAGAGGAGGCTTCTCTCAGCTCTAGGTATGTGAGAGGGACCCTGAGTGTGAAGCCTCAAGTGGAATGGACACCGCGATGCCCTGACTCGAAATAAGGCTGGATATCCCTGCAGTGACTTGAATGGAGGCTCGTGTTGCATCTCCCAAGACGAAAGGATGTCTGAATCCCCAGTGGAGACCACAGAGAAAGACCTAGTTCCCCACCTCATCGCGACCGGAAGCCTCACATCCTTTGAAAACTCCAGAGGGACGCGGAGATCAGTGCCTCCAAAGGAGACGATGCCTGACTCCTCGTGAAACTTGAAAGGAGTCCCAGGATTCCTGTGGCACGCGGAAAGGGACCCTTGGTCTCCCGCCTCAGCTGGAAAGTCGTCCCAATTGCCTGCCAAGCCTCGAGGAGAATCCCGAGTTGTCCCTCACAACTAGGCAGGAGTTCTGACATCGCTGAACAAAAACGTGTGTGAAAGGGCCATCCCCGCCGCAACTCGAGAATATACCCCAGGTTCCCGCCGCAACTCGAGAAAAACCAAGAGACTTCCCCCTCGCCGCGAGATGAGGCCCGATTCCCCTGCACTGCGTGCAGAGCAAAGCCGTGTTGCACATCACACAGGAAAGGAGCCTTGATTTCCTTGATGGCACTCCAGAGAAGCCCCAAGAACACTGTTTCAAGGCTAGAGGGATCCTGAGGTCACTGTAGCAAGACGAAAAAGCTCCGTGGACCCCAAATCAACTGGACATGAGAGGTTAGTCCCTGGCTTCGACTCCAGAGGAATACCACCTTACCACAAGCACCTCAAGAGGAGGCTTCTCTAAGCTCTAGGTATGTGAGAGGGACCCTGAGTTTGCGACCTCAAGTGGAATGGACACCGCGATGCCCTGACTCGAAATAAGGCCGGATATCCCTGCAGTGACTAAAATGCAGGCTCGTCTTGCATCTCCCAAGACGAAAGGATGTCTGAATCCCCTGTGGAGACCACAGAGAAAGACCTAGTTTCCCACCTCATCGCGACCGGAGGCCTCACATCCCTTGAAAACTCCAGAAGGACACGGAGATCAGTGCCTCCAAAGGAAACGATGCCTGACTCCTCGTGAAACTTGATAGGAGTCCCATGATTCCTGTGGCACGTGGAAAGGGACTCTTGGTCTCCCGCCTCAGCTGGAGAGGCGTCCCAATTGCCCTGCCAAGCCTCGAGGAGAATCCCGAGTTGTCCCTCGCAACTAGGCAGGAGTCCTGACGTCGCTGAACAAACACGTGTGTAGAAGGGCCATCCCCATCGTAACTCGAGAATATACCCCAGGGTCCCGCGGCAACTCGAGAAAAACCATGAGACTTCCCCCTCGCCGCGAGATGAGGCCCGATTCCCGTGCACTGCGTGCAGAGCAATGCCGTGTTGCACATCACACAGGAAAGGAGCCTTGATTTCCTTGATGGCACTACAGAGAAAACCCAAGAACACTGTTTCAAGGCTAGAGGGATCCTGAGGTCACTGTAGCAACACGAAAGAGCTCCGTGGACCAAAAATCAACTCGAGATGAGAGGTTAGTCCCTGGCTTCGATTCCAGAGGAATACCACCTTACCACATGCACCTCAAGAGGAGGCTTCTCTCAGCTCTAGGTATGTGAGAGGGACCCTGAGTTGGGGCCTCAAATTGAATGGACACTGCGATGCCCTATTTCGAAACAAGGCCGGATATCCCTGCAGTGACTTGAATGCAGGCTCGTCTTGCATCTCCCAAGACGAAAGTATGTCTGAATCCGCTGTGGAGACCACAGAGAAAGACCTAGTTCCCCACCTCATTGCGATCAGAGGCCTCACATCCTTTGAAAACTCCAGAGGGACGCGGAGATCAGTGCCTCCAAAGGAAACGATGCCTGACTCCTCGTGAAACTTGATAGGAGCCCACGGATGCCTGTGGCACGTGGAAAGGGACTCTTGGTCTCCCGCCTCAGCTGGAGAGGCGTCCCAATTGCCCTGCCAAGCCTCGAGGAGAATCCCGAGTTGTCCCTCGCAACAAGGCAGGAGTCCTGACGTCGCTGAACAAACACGTGTGAGGAAGGGCCATCCCCATCGTAACTCGAGAATATACCCCAGGTTCCTGCCAAAACTCGAGGAAACCATGAGACTTCCCCCTCGCCACGACATGAGGCCCGATTCCCCTGTACTGCGTACAAACAATGCCGTGTTGCACATCACACAGGAAAGGAACCTTGATTTCCTTGATGGCACTCCAGAGGAACCCCAAGAACACTGTTTCAAGGCTAGAGGGATCCTGAGGTCACTGTAGCAACACGAAAGAGCTCCATGGACCAAAAATCAACTCGAGATGAGAGGTTAGTCCCTGGCTTCGACTCCAGAGGAATACCACCTTACCACAAGCACCTCAAGAGGAGGCTTCTCTCAGCTCTAGGTATGTGAGAGGGACCCTGAGTTTGCGGCCTCAAGTGGCATGGACAACGCAATGCCTTGACTCGAAATAAGACCGGATATCCCTGCAGTGACTTGCAGGCTCGTTTTGCATCTCCCAAGACGAAAGGATGTCTGAATCCCCTGTGGAGACCACAGAGAAAGACCTAGTTCCCCACCTCATCGCGACCGGAGGCCTCACATTCTTTGAAAATTCCGGAGGAACGCGGAGATCAGTGCCTCCAAAGGAGACGATGCCTGACTCCTCGTGAAACTTGATAGGAGTCCCAGGATTCCTGTGGCACGTGGAAAGGGACCCTTGGTCTCCCGCCTCAGCTGGAAAGTCGTCCCAATTGCCTGCCAAGCTTCAAGGAGAATCCCGAGTTGTCCCTCACAACTAGGCAGGAGTTCTGACGTCGCTGAACAAACACGTGTGTGGAAGGGCCATCCCCGTCGTAACGCGAGAATATACCCTAGCTTCCCGCCGCAACACGAGAAAAACCATGAGACTTCCCCCTCGCCGCGAGATGAGGCCCGATTCCCCTGCACTGCCTGCAGAGCAATGCCATGTTGCACATCACACAGGAAAGGAGCCTTGATTTCCTTGATGGCACTCCAGAGAAGCCCCAACAACACTGTTTCAAGGCTAGAGGGATCCTGAGGTCACTGTAGCAACACGAAAGAGCTCCGTGGACCAAAAATCAACTCGAGATGAGAGGTTAGTCCCTGGCTTCGACTCCAGAGGACTACCACCTTACCACAAGCACCTCAAGAGGAGGCTTCTCTCAGCTCTAGGCATGTGAGAGGGACCCTGAGTTTGCGGCCTCAAGTGGAATGGACACCGTGATGCCCTGACTGGAAATAAGGCCGGATATCCCTGCAGTGACTTGAATGCAGGCTCGTCTTGCATCTCCCAAGACGAAAGGATGTCTGAATACCCTGTGGAGACCACAGAGAAAGACCTATTTCCGAGCTCATCGCGACCGGAGGCCTCACATCCTTTGAAAACTCCAGAGGGACACGGAGATCAGTGCCTCCAAAGGAGACGATGCCTGACAGCTCGTGAAACTTGATAGGAGTCCCAGGATTCCTGTGGCACGTGGAAAGGGACACTTGGTCCCCCACTTCAGCTGGAGTGGCGTTCCAATTGCCCTGCCAATCCTCGAGGAGAATCCCGAGTTGTCCCTCGCAACTAGGGAGGAGTCCTGATGTCGCTGATCAAACACGTGTGTGGAAGGGCCATCCCCGTCGTAACTCGAGAATATACCCCAGGTTCCCGCCGCAACTCGAGAAAAATCATGAGACTTCCCCCTCGCCGCGAGATGAGGACAGCTTCCCCTGCACTGCGTGCAGAGCATTTCCGTGTGGCACATCACACATGAAAGGAGCCTTGATTTCCTTGATGGCACTCCAGAGAAACCGCAAGAACAGTGTTTCAAGGCTGGAGGGATCCTGAGGTCACTGTACCAACACGAAAGAGCTGCGTGGACCAAAAATCAACTCGAGGTGAGAGGTTAGTCCCTGGCTTCGACTCCAGAGGAATACCACCTTACCACAAGCACCTCAAGAGGAGGCTTCTCTCAGCTCTAGGTATTTGAGAGTGAACCTGAGTTTGCGGCCTCAAGTGGAATGGACACGGGGATACCCTGACTCGAAATAACCCGGATATCCCTGCAGTGACTTGAATGCAGGCTCCTTTTGCATCTCCCATGACGAAAGGATGTCTGAATCCCCTTTGAGACCACAGAGAAAGACCTAGTTCCCCACCTCATCGCGACCGGAAGTCTCACATCCTTTGAAAACTCCAGAGTTATGCGGAGAACAGTGCCTCCAAAGGTGACGATGCCTGACTCCTCGTGAAACTTGATAGGAGTCCCAGGATTCCTGTGGCACGTGGAAAGGGACCCTTGGTCTCCCGCCTCAGCTGGAAAGTCGTCCCAATTGCCTGCCAAGCTTCGAGGAGAATCCCGAGTTGTCCCTCACAACTAGGCAGGAGTTCTGACGTCTCTGAACAAACACGTGTGTGGAAGGGCCATCCCCGTCGTAACTCGAGAATATACCCTAGGTTCCCGCCGCAACTCGAGAAAAACCATGAGACTTCCCCCTCGCCGCGAGATGAGGCCCGATTCCCCTGCACTGCCTGCAGAGCAATGCCATGTTGCACATCACACAGGAAAGGAGCCTTGATTTCCTTGATGGCACTCCAGAGAAAGCCCAAGAACACTGTTTCAAGGCTAAAGGGATCCTGAGGTCACTGTAGCAACACGAAAGAGCTCCGTGGACCAAAAATCAACTCGAGATGGGAGGTTAGTCCGTGGCTTCGATTCCAGAGGAATACCACGTTACCACAAGCACCTCAAGAGGAGGCTTCTCTCAGCTCTAGGTATGTGAGAGGGACCCTGAGTTTGCGGCCTCAAGTGGAATGGACACCGCGATGCCCTGACTCGAAATAAGGCCAGATATGCCTGCAGTGACTTGAATGCAGGCTCGTCTTGCATCTCCCAAGATGAAAGGATGTCTGAATCCCCTGTGGGGACCGCAGAGAAAGACCTAGTTCCCCACCTCATCGCGACCGGAGGCCTCACATCCTTTGAAAACTCCACAGGAACGGGAAGATCAGTGCCTCCAAAGGAGACGATGCCTGACAGCTCGTGAAACTTGATAGGAGTCCCAGGATTCCTGTGGCACGTGGAAAGGGACCCTTGGTCTCCCGCCTCAGCTGGAGAGGCGTCCCAATTGCCCTGCCAAGCCTCGAGGAGAATCCCCAGTTTTCCCTCGCAACTAGGCAGGAGTCCTGACGTCGCTGAACAAACACGTGTGTGGAAGGGCCATCCCCGTCGTAACTCGAGAATATAACCCAGGTTCCCGCCGCAACTCGAGAATAACCATGAGACTTCCCCACGCTGCGAGATGAGGCCCGATTCCCCTGTACTGCGTGCAGAGCAATACCGTGTTGCACATCACACAGGAAAGGAGCCTTGATTTCCATGATGGCACTCCAGAGAAACCCCAAGAACACTGTTTCAAGGCTAGAGGGATCCTGAGGTCACTGTACCAACACGAAAGAGCTCCGTGGACCAAAAATCAACTCGAGATGAGAGGGTAGTCCCTGTCTTCGATTCCAGAGGAATACCACCTTACCACAAGCACCTCAAGAGGAGGCTTTTCTCAGCTCTAGGTATGTGAGAGGGACCCTGGGTTTGCGGCCTCAAGTGGAATGGACACCGCGATGCCCTGACTGGAAATAAGGCCGGATATCCCTGCAGTGACTTGAATGCAGGCTCGTCTTGCATCTCCCAAGACGAAAGGATGCCTGAATCTCCTGTGCAGACCACAGAGAAAGACCTAGTTCCCCACCTCATCGCGACCGGAGGCCTCACATCCTTTGAAAACTCCAGAGGGACGCGGAGATCAGTGCCTCCAAAGGAGACGATGCCTGACTCCTCGTGACACTTGATAGGAGTCCCAGGATTCCTTTGGCACGTGGAAAGGGAGCCTTGGTCTCCCGCCTCAGCTGGAGAGGCGTCCCAATTGCCCTGCCAAGCCTCTAGGGGAATCCCGAGTTGTCCCTCGCAACTAGGCAGGAGTCCTGACGTCGCTGAACAAACACTGGTGTGGAGGGGCCATCCCCGTCGTAAGTCGAGAATATACCCCAGGTTCCCGCCGCAACTCGAGAAAAACCATGAGACTTCCCCCTCGCCCCGAGATGAGGCCCGATTCCCCTGCACTGCGTGCAGAGCAATGCCGTGTTGCACATCACACAGGAAAGGAGCCTTGATTTCCTTGATGACACTCCAGAGAAGCCCCAACAACACTGTTTCAAGGCTAGAGGGATCCTGAGGTCACTGTAGCAACACGAAAGAGCTCCGTGGACCAAAAATCAACTCGAGATGAGAGGTTAGTCCCTGGCTTCGACTCCAGAGGACTACCACCTTACCACAAGCACCTCAAGAGGAGGCTACTCTCAGCTCTAGGCATGTGAGAGGGACCCTGAATTTGCGGCCTCAAGTGGAATGGACACCGTGATGCCCTGACTGGAAATAAGGCCGGATATCCCTGCAGTGACTTGAATGCAGGCTCGTATTGCATCTCCCAAGACGAAAGGATGTCTGAATACCCTGTGGAGACCACAGAGAAAGACCTATTTCCCGAGCTCATCGCGACCGGAGGCCTCACATCCTTTGAAAACTCCAGAGGGACACGGAGATCAGTGCCTCCAAAGGAGACGATGCCTGACTCCTCGTGAAACTTGATAGGAGTCCCAGGATTCCTGTGGCACGTGGAAAGGGACACTTGGTCCCCCACTTCAGCTGGAGAGGCGTTCCAATTGCCCTGCCAATCCTCGAGGAGAATCCCAAGTTGTCCCTCGCAACTAGCGAGGAGTCCTGATGTCGCTGATCAAACACGTGTGTGGAAGGGCCATCCCCGTCGTAACTCGAGAATATACCCCAGGTTCCCGCCGCAACTCGAGAAAAATCATGAGACTTCCCCCTCGCCGCGAGATGAGGACAGCTTCCCCTGCACTGCGTGCAGAGCATTTCCGTGTGGCACATCACACATGAAAGGAGCCTTGATTTCCTCTATGGCACTCCAGCGAAACCGCAAGAACACTGTTTCAAGGCTAGAGGGATCCTGAGGTCACTGTACCAACACGAAAGAGCTCCGTGGACCAAAAATCAACTCGAGGTGAGAGGTTAGTCCCTGGCTTCGACTCCAGAGGAATACCACCTTACCACAAGCACCTCAAGAGGAGGCTTCTCTCAGCTCTAGGTATTTGAGAGTGAACCTGAGTTTGCGGCCTCAAGTGGAATGGACACGGGGATACCCTGACTCGAAATAACCCGGATATCCCTGCAGTGACTTGAATGCAGGCTCGTCTTGCATCTCCCAAGAAGAAACGATGTCTGAATCCCCTGTGGAGACCACAGAGAAAGAACTAGTTCCCCACCTCATCGCGACCGGAGGCCTCACATCCTGTGAAAACTCCAGAGGTACGCGGAGATCGGTGCCTCCAAGGAGACGATGCCTGACTCCTTGTGAAACTTGATAGGAGTCCCAGGATTCCTGTGGCACGTGGAAAGGTACTCTTGGTCTCCCGCCTCAGCTGGAGAGGCGTACCAATTGCCCTGCCGAGCCTCGAGGAGAATCCCGAGTTGTCCCTCGCAACTAGGCAGGAGTCCTGACGTCGCTGAACAAACACGTGTTTGATTCAGTTTCATTATCCTCACATTTTTCACACCTTTACATGCTCCTCATATTTTTGACTCCTTTTCATGCTCTTCATATTTTTCTCACCTTTTCTGCTCCTCATATTTTTGACACCTTTTCATGCTCTTCATATTTTTCAGACCTTTTCATGCTCCTGGTATTTTTCAGACCTTTTCATGCTCCTCGTGTTTTTCAGACCTTTTCATGCTACTCGTATTTTTCAGACCTTTTCATGCTCCTTGTATTTTTCACATCTTTTCATGCTCTTCGTATTTTTCACACCTTTTCATGATCTTCATATTTTTCACAGTTTCATGCTGCTCATATTTCTGACACCTTTTCATGCTCCTCATATTTTTCAGACCGTTTCTTGCTCCTCATATATGTCAGACCGTTTCATGCTCCTCATATTTTTTCAGACCGTTTCATGCTCCTCTTATTTTTCTCAGCGTTTCATGCTCCTCATATATTTCACACTTTTCATGCTCCTCATATTTTTCACACCGTTTCATGCTCCTCATATATTTCATACAGATTCATGCTCCTCATGTTTTTCACACCGTTACATGATCCTCATGTCTTTGACACCTTTTCATGCTCTTCATATTTTTCATACCTTTTCATGCTGCTCATATTTTTGACACCTTTTCATGCTCTACATATTTTTCAGACTTTTCATGCTCCTCGTATTTTTCAGGCCTTTTCATGCTCCTCATATTTTTCATACAGATTCATGCTCCTCATATTTTTCACACCGTTACATGATCCTCATGTTTTTGACACCTTTTCATGCTCTTCATATTTTTCATACCTTTTCATGCTGCTCATATTTTTGACACCTTTTCATGCTCTACATATTTTTCACACCTTTTCTTGCTCCTTTTATTTTTCATACAGATTCATGCTCCTCTTATTTTTCACACCTTTACATGCTACTCATATTTTTCACACCTTTTCTTGCTCTTCATATTTTTGGCACCTTTACATGCTACTCATATCTTTGACACCTTTTCATGCTCTTCATATTTTTAACACCTTTACATGCTACTAATATTTTTGACACTTTTTCATGTTCTTCATATTTTTCACACCTTTTAATGCTCCTCATATTTTTGACACCCTTTCATGCTGTTCCTATTTTTCAGACATTTTCATGCTCCTCGTATTTTTCAGAGCTTTTCATGCTCCTCGTATTTTTCTGAACTTTTCATGCTCCTAGTATTTTTCAAACCTTTTCATGCTCTTCTTATTTTCACACCTTTTGATGCTCCTCATATTTTTGACACCTTTTCAGACTCTTCATATTTTTCAGACCTTTTCATGCTCCTTGTATTTTTCAGACCTTTTCATGCTCCTTGTATTTTTCAGACCTTTCCATGCCCGTTCAATTTTTCACAACTTTTCATTCTCCTCGAATTTTTCACACCTTTTCATGGTCCTCGTATTTTTCACACCTTTTCATGCTCCTCGTATTTTTCACACTTTTTCATGCTCCTCGTATATTTCACACCTTTACATGCTCCTCGTATGTTTCACACCTTTTCATGCTCCTCATATTTTTCACACCTTTAATGCTCCTCATATTTTTCACACCTTTTCATGCTCTTCATATTTTTCACACCTTTTCATGCTCCTCATATTTTTCATACAGATTCATGCTCCTCTTATTTTTCACACCTTTTATGCTACTCATATTTTTGACACCTTTTCATGCTCTTCATATTTTTGACACTTTACATGCTACTAATATTTTTGAAACTTTTTAATGCTCTTCATATTTTTCACACCTTTTCATGCTCCTCATGTTTTTGACACCTTTTCATGCTCTTCCTATTTTTCAGACCTTTTCATGCTCCTCGTATTTTTGAGACCTTTTCAAACTCCTCGTATTTTTCAGACATTTTCATGCCCTCGTATTTTTCAAACCTTTTCATGCTCCTCGTATTTTTCAGAACTTTTTATGCTCCTCATATATTTGAGCCCTTTTCATGCTCCTCGTATTTTGAGACTTTTTCATGCTCTTCATATTTTTCACACCGTTTAATGCTCCTCATATTTTTCATACAGTTTCATGCTCCTCATATTTTTCACACCTTTTGATGCTCCTTATATTTTTCACACCTTTTCATGCTCTTTGTATTTTTCACAGTTTTCATCCTCCTCATATTTTTTGGACCGTTTCATGCCCCTCATATTTTTACACCTTTACATGCTCCACATATATTTGACACCTTTTCATGCTCTCATATTTTTCACACCTTTTGATGCTCCTCATATTTTTGACAGCTTTTATGCTCCTCATATATTTCAGACCGTTTCATGCTCCTCATGTTTTTCAGACCATTTCATTCTTTTCATATTTTTCACACCGTTTCAGGTTCCTTATATTTTTCATACAGATCCATGCTCCTCTTATTTTTCACACCTTTACCTGCTACTCATATTTTGACACCTTTTCATGCTCCTCATATTTTTGTCACCTTTTCATGCTCCTCGTATTTTTCAGACCTTCTCATCCTCCTCATATTTTTCAGACCTTTTAATACTCTCGTATTTTTCAGACCTTTTCATGCTCCTCGTGTTTCTTTGACCATTTCATACTCTTTGTATTTTTCAGACCTTTTCATGCTCCTCGTATTTTTCAGAACTTTTCATGCTCCTCGTAATTTTCAGACCTTTTCATACTCCTCGTATTTTCAGACATTTTCATGCTCCTCGTATTTTTCAGACCTTTTCATGCCCTTCGTGTTTTTCACACCTTTTCATGCACTTCATATTTTTCACACCGTTTCATGCTCCTCATAATTTTTATACAAATTCATGCTCCTCTTATTTTTCAACCTTTATATGCTACTCATATTTTTGACACCGTTTCATGCTCTTCATATTTTTGACACCTTTTCATGCTCTTCATATTTTTCACTCCTTTTCATGCTCCTCATATTTTTCACACCTTTACATGCTCCTCATATTTTTCACACCTTTTCATGCTCTCATATTTTTCACACCTTTTGATGCTCCTCATATTTTTGACAGCTTTTATGCTCCTCATATATTTCAGACCGTTTCATGCTCCTCATGTTTTTCAGACCATTTCATTCTTTTCATATTTTTCACACCGTTTCAGGTTCCTCATATTTTTCATACAGATCCATGCTCCTCTTATTTTTCACACCTTTACCTGCTACTCATATTTTGACACCTTTTCATGCTCCTCATATTTTTGTCACCTTTTCATGCTCCTCGTATTTTTCAGACCTTCTCATCTTCCTCATATTTTTCAGACCTTTTAATACTCTCGTATTTTTCAGACCTTTTCATGCTCCTCGTGTTTCTTTGACCATTTCATACTCTTTGTATTTTTCAGACCTTTTCATGCTCCTCGTATTTTTCAGAACTTTTCATGCTCCTCGTAATTTTCAGACCTTTTCATACTCCTCGTATTTTCAGACATTTTCATGCTCCTCGTATTTTTCAGACCTTTTCATGCCCTTCGTGTTTTTCACACCTTTTCATGCACTTCATATTTTTCACACCGTTTCATGCTCCTCATAATTTTTATACAAATTCATGCTCCTCTTATTTTTCAACCTTTATATGCTACTCATATTTTTGACACCATTTCATGCTCTTCATATTTTTGACACCTTTTCATGCTCCCCATATTTTTGACACTTTTTCATGCTCTACATATTTTTCAGACCTTTTCATGCTCGTCGTATTTTTCAGACGTCTTCATGCTCCTCGTATTTTTCAGACCTTTTCATGCTCCTCATATTTTTCACACCTTTTCATTCTCTTCATATTTTTCTCACTGTTTCATGCTCCTCATATTTTTGACAGTTTTTCATGCTCCTCATATTTTTCAGACCGTTTCATGCTCCTCATATTTTTCAGACCGTTTCATGCTCCTCATATTTTTCACGCCTTTACATGATCCTCATATTTTTCACACCTATTCATGCTGTTCATATTTTTCACACCGTTCCATGCTACTCATATTTTTCATACTGATTCATGCTCCACTTATTTTTCACACCTTTACATTCTATTCATATTTTTGACCCCTTTCATGCTCTTCATATTTTTGACACCTTTTCAAGGTCCTCATATTTTTGACACCTTTTCATGCTCCTTTTATTTTTCAGACCTTTTCATGCTCCTCGTATTTTTCACACCTTTTCATGCTCCTCGTATTTTTCAGACCTTTTCATGCTCCTCGTATTTTTCAGACCTTTTCATGCTCCTCAATTTTCTCACACCTTTTATTGCCTCTCATGTATTTTACACCTTTTGTAGCTCTTCATATTTTTCACACCGTCATGCTCTTCATAATTTGAAACTGTTTCATGCTCCTCATATTTTGGACACCTTTTCATTCTACTCATATTTTTCAGACCGTTTCATGCTCCTCATATATTTCAGACCATTTCATGCTCCTCATATATTTCACACCTTTACATGCTCCTCATATTTTTGACACCTTTTCCTTCTCTTCATATTTTTCACAACTTTTCATGCTCCTCATATTTTTGACACCTTTTCATGCTCTAAATATTTTTCAGACCATTTCATGCTCCTCATATTTTTGACATTTTTTCATGCTCTTCATATTTTTCAGACCTTCTCATGCTCCTCATATTTTTCACACCTTTTCAAGCTCCTCCTATTTTTGAGACCTTTCCATGCTCCTCGTATTTTTCAGGCCTTTCCATCCTCCTCCTATTTTTCAGACCTTTTCATTCTCCTCGTATTTTTCAGAGCTTTTCATGCTCCTCCTATTTTCCAGGCCTTTTCATGCTCCTCCTATTTTTCAGACCTTTTCATGCTCCTCCTATTTTTCATACATTTTCATGGTCCTCCTGTTTTTCAGTCCTTTTCATGCTCCTCGTATTTTTCACACCTTTTCATGCTCCTCGTATTTTTCACACTTTTTCATGCTCCTCATATTTTTCAGACCATTTCATTCTTTTCATATTTTTCACACCGTTTCAGGTTCCTCATATTTTTCATACAGATTCATGCTCCTCTTATTTTTCACACCTTTACCTGCTACTCATATTTTGACACCTTTTCATGCTCCTCATATTTTTCAGACCTTTTAATGCTCTCGTATATTTCAGACCTTTTCATGCTCCTTGTGTTTCTTTGACCATTTCATACTCTTTGTATTTTTCAGACCTTTTCATGCTCGTCGTATTTTTCAGATGTCTTCATGCTCCTCGTAATTTTCAGACCTTTTCATACTCCTCGTATTTTCAGACATTTTCATGCTCCTCGTATTTTTCAGACCTTTTCATGCCCTTCGTGTTTTTCACACCTTTTCATGCTCTTCATATTTTTCACACCGTTTCATGCTCCTCATATTTTTTATACAAATTCATGCTCCTCTTATTTTTCAACCGTTACATGCTACTCATATTTTTGACACCATTTCATGCTCTTCATAGTTTTGACACCTTTTCATGCTCCCCATATTTTTGACACTTTTTCGTGCTCTACATATTTTTCAGACCTTTTCATGCTCGTCGTATTTTTCAGATGTCTTCATGCTCCTCGTATTTTTCAGACATTTTCATGCTCCTCATATTTTTCACAACTTTACATGCTCTTCGTATTTGTCACACCTTTTCAAGCTCTTCGTATTTTTCAAACCTTTTCATGCTCTTCGTGTTTTGCACACCTTTTCATGCTCTTCATAATTTTCACACCTTTTCATGCTCCTCGTAATTTTGAGACCTTTTCATGCTCTTAATATTTTTGACACCTTTTGATGATCCTCATATTTTTGACACCTTTTCATGCTCCTCATATTTTTCACACCTTTACATGCTCCTCGTATATTTCAGACCTTTTCATGCTTCTCGTATTTGGCAGACCTTTTCATGCTCTTCGTATTTCTCAATCCTTTTCATGCTCTTCGTGTTTTTCACACCTTTTCCTGCTCTTCGAATTTTTCAGGCCGTTTCAGGCTCTTGCTATTTTTCACACCTTTTCATGCTCTTCGTGTTTTTCACACCTTTTCATGCTCTTCGTATATTTCCCACCGTTTCAATCTCGTCATATTTTTCACACCTTTTCATGCTCTTCACTTTTTTCACACCATTTCATGCTCCACATATTTTTGACAGTTTTTCATGCCCCTCATATTTTTCAGACAGTTTCCTGCTCCTCATATTTTTCAGACCGTTTCATGCTCTTGATATTTTTCACACCATTTCATGGTCTTCATATTTTTCACAACTTTTCATGCTCCTCATATTTTTGAAATCTTGTGAAACTCTTCATATTTTTCACACCTTTTCATGCTCCTCATATTTTTCACACCTTTTCATGCTGCTCATATTTTTGACACCTTTTAATGTTCTTCATGTTTTTCAGACCTTTTCATGCTCCTCATATTTTTGACACCTTTTCATGCTCTTCATATTTTTCACACCGTTTCATGCACCTCATATTTTTGACACCTTTTCATGCTCTTCCTATTTTTTACACCGTTTCATGCTCCTCATATTTTTCATACAGATTCATGCTCTTCCTATTTTTCACACCGTTAAATGCTCCTCATATTTTTGACACCTTTTCATGCTCTTCCTATTTTTCACACCTTTAAATGCTCCTCATATTTTTGACACCTTTTCATGCTCTTCCTATTTTTTACACCGTTTCATGCTTCTCATATTTTTCATACAGATTCATGCTCTTCCTATTTTTCACACCTTTAAATGCTCCTCATATTTTTGACACCTTTTCATGCTCTTCCTATTTTTCACACCGTTTCATGCTCCTCATTTTCATACAGATTCATGCTCTTCCTATTTTTCATACCTTTATATGCTCCTCATATTTTTGACACCTTTTCATGCTCTTCCTATTTTTCACACCGTTTCATGCTCCTCATTTTCATACAGATTCATGCTCTTCCTATTTTTCATACCTTTATATGCTCCTCATATTTTTCACACCTTTTCATGCTCTTCATATTTTTCACACCTTTTCATGCCCCTCGTGTATTTCAGACCATTTCATGCTCCTTGTATTTTTCAGACCCTTTCTTGCTCCTCGTATATTTCAGATCTTTTCATGCCTCTCGTATTTTTAAAACTTTTTCATGCTCCTCGTATTTTTCAGACCCTTTAATGATCCTCGTATTTTTCAGACCTTTTCATGCTCCTCGTATTTTTCACACCTTTTCATGCTCCTTGTATTTTTCACAACTTTTCATGCTGTTTGTATTTGTCACACCTTTTCAAGCTCTTCGTTTTTTTTCGGACCTTTTCATGCTCTTCATGTTTTTCACACCTTTTCAGGCTGTTCTTATTTTTCACACATTTTCATGCTCTTCGTGTTTTTCACACCTTTTCATGCTCTCGTATTTTTCAGACCTTTTCAAACTCCTCATATTTTTCACACCGTTTCATCCTCCTCATATTTTTCATACAGATTCATGCTCCTCATATTTTTCACACCTTTACATGTTCCTCATATTTTTGAAACCTTTTATGCTTTTCATATTTTACACACCTTTTCATTCTCTCATATTTTTGACACCTTTTCATGCTCCACATATTTTTCAGACCTTTTCATGCTCCTCGTATTTTTAAGACGTTTTCATACTCCTCATAATTTTCACACCTTTTCATGCTCTTCATATTTTTCACACCATTTCATGCTCCTCATATTTTTCATACACATTTTGAACCTCATATTTTTCACACCTTTACATGCTCCTCACATTTTTGACACCTTTTCATGCTCTTCATATTTTTCACTCCTTTTCATTCTCCTCATATTTTTGACACCTGTTCATGCTCTACATATTTTTCAGACCTTTTCATGCGCCTCGTATTTTTAAGACGTTTTCATGCTCCTCGTATTTTTCAAACCTTTTCATGCTCCTCGTACTTTTCACACTTTTCCATGCTATTCATATTTTTCACACCTTTTCATGCTCCTCGTGTTTTACAACTTTTCATGCTCCTCGTATTTTTCACCTTTCATGCTCTTTGTATTTGTCACACCTTTTCATGCTCTTCTTATTTTCCACACTTTTACATGCTCTGCATGTTTTTCACACCTTTTCATGCTCTTCTTATTTTTCACATTTTTTCATGCTTTTCATGTTTTTCACACCTTTTCATGATCTTCATATTTTTCAGACCTTTTCATGCTTTTTATATTTTTCACACCTTTTCATGCTCTCGTATTTCTCAGACATTTTAATGCTCCACGTACTTTTCACACCTTTTCATCCTCCTCTAATTTTTCATACAGTTTCATGCTCCTCATATTTTTCAGACCTTTACATGCTTCTCATATTTTCGACCCTTTTAATGCTCCTCATATTTTTGACACCTTATCATGCTCGTCATATTTTTCAGACCTTTTCATGCTTTTGATAATTTTCACACCTTTTCCTGCTCTTCGTATTTTTCACACCATTTCCCGCTCTTCGTATTTTTCACACGTTTTCATGCTCCTTATATTTTTGACACCTTTTCATGCTCTTCATATTTTTCAGACCTTTTCATGCTCCTCATATATTTCACACCTTTTCATGCTCCTCGTATTTTTCAGAGCTTTTCATGCTCCTCCTATTTTTCAGACCTTTAAATGTTCCTCTTAATTTTCAGAACTTTTCATGCTCCTCATTTTTTCATACCATTTCATGCTCCTCTTATTTTTCACACCATTTCATGCTCCTCATATTTTTCATACCCTTTCATGCTCCTCGTATTTTTCAGACCTTTAAATCCTCTTCATATTTTTCACACCTTTTCATGGTCCTCATATTTTTCACAGCTTTTCATGCTCTTCATATTTTTCACACCGTTTCATGCTCCTCATATTTTTTATACAAATTCATGCTCCTCTTATTTTTCAACCTTTACATGCTACTCATAATTTGGACACCTTTTCATGCTCTTCCTATTTTTTACACCGTTTCATGCTCCTCATATTTTTTATACAAATTCATGCTCCTCTTATTTTTCAACCTTTACATGCTACTTGTATTTCTCACACCTTTTCGTGCTCCTTGTATTTTTCACACCTTTTCGTGGTCCTCATATTTTTCAGATCTTTTAATGATCTTCATATTTTTCACACCTCTTCGTGTTCTTCATATTTTTCAGAACTTTTCAAGCTCTTCATATTTTTCACACTTTTCAGGCTCTTCATGTTTTTCAGACCTTTTCATGCTCCTCGTATTTCTGAGACCTTTTCATGCCCCTCGTTTTTTTCAGACCTTTTCATGCTCCTCGTACTTTTCAGACATTTTTATGCTCCTCGTATATTTGAGCCCTATTAATGCTCCTCGTATTTTTGAGACGTTTTCATGGTCTTCATATTTTTCACACCGTTTCATGCTCCTCATATTTTTCATACAGTTTCATGCTCCTCATATTTTTCACACCTTTTGATGCTCCTCATATTTTTCATACCTTTTCATGCTCTTCTTATTTTTCAGACCTTTTCATGCTCCTTGTATTTTTCACAATTTTTCATGCTCTTTGTGTTTTCACACCTTTTCAGGCTCTTCGTATTTTTCACACCTTTTCATGATCTTCGTATTTTTCACACCTTTTCATGCTCTTCTTATTTTTCAGACCTTTTCATGCTCTTGATATTTTTCTCAGCTTTTCATGCTCTTCGTATATTTCACACCGTTTCATGCTCCTCCTATTTTTGGCAGCTTTTCATGCTCCTCATATTTTTGACACCTTTTCATGCTCTTCGTATTTGTCACACCTTTTCATGCTCTTCGTATTTTTCACACCTTTTCGTTCTCCTCCTATTTTTCACACCTTTTCGTGCTCTTTATACTTTTCAGACATTTTCTTGTTCTTCATATTTTTCACACCTTTTCAGGCTCTTCATATTTTTCAGACCTTTTCATGCTCCTCATATTTTTCAGACCTTTTTATGCTCCTCCTATTTTTCAGGTCTTTTCATGCTCCTCGTATTTTTGACACGTTTTCATGCTCCTCGTATTTTTCACACCTTTACATGATCCTCGTGTTTTTCACACCTTCTCATGCTCTTCGTATTTTTCACACCTTTTCGTTCTCCTCCTATTTTTCACACCTTTTCGTGCTCTTCATTCTTTTCAGACATTTTCTTGTTCTTCATATTTTTCACACCTTTTCAGGCTCTTCATATTTTTCAGACCTTTTCATGCTCCTCGTATTTTTCAGACCTTTTTATTCTCCTCCTATTTTTCAGGTCTTTTCATGCTCCTCGTATTTTTGGCACATTTTCATGCTCCTCGTATTTTTCACACCTTACATGCTCTTCGTATTTGTCTCACCTTTTCATGCTCTTCTTATTTTCCACACTTTTACATGCTCTGCATGTTTTTCACACCTTTTCATGCTCTTCTTATTTTTCACATTTTTTCATGCTCTTCATATTTTTCACACCTTTTCGTGCTCTTCATATTTTTCAGAGCTTTTCGGGCTCTTCATATTTTTCAGACCGATTCATGCTCCTCTAATTTTTCACACTTTTTCATGCTCCTCATATTCTTCAGACCTTTTCATGCTCCTCGTATTTTTCACACCTTTTCATGCTCTTCGTATTTTTCACACCTTTTCGTTCTCCTCCTATTTTTCACACCTTTTCGTGCTCTTCATACTTTTCAGACATTTTCTTGTTCTTCATATTTTTCACACCTTTTCAGGCTCTTCATATTTTTCAGACCTTTTCATGCTCCTCGTATTTTTCAGACCTTTTTATGCTCCTCCTATTTTTCAGGTCTTTTCAAGCTCCTCGTATTTTTGACACATTTTCATGCTCCTCGTATTTTTCACACCTTTACATGATCCTCGTGTTTTTCACACCTTCTCATGCTCTTCGTATTTTTCACAACTTTTCATGCTCCTCGTATATGTCACACCATTTCATGCTCCACAGACTTTCATACAGTTTCATTCTCCTCATATTTTTCACACCTCTACACACTCCTGATATTTTTGACACCTTTTCATGCTCCACATATTTTTCAGACCTTTTCATGCTCCTCGTATTTGTAAGACGTTTTCATACTCCTCATAATTTTCACACCTTTTCATGCTCTTCCTATTTTTCACACCGTTTCATGCTCCTCATATTTTTCATACAGATTCATGCTCCTCATATTTTTCACACCTTTTCATGCTCTTCCTATTTTTCACACCTTTTCATGCTCCTCATATTTTTGACACCTCTTCATGCTCTACATATTTTTCAGACCTTTTCATGTGCCTGGTATTTTTAAGATGTTTTCATGCTCCTCGTATTTTTCAGACCTTTTCATGCTCTTCGTATTTGTCTCACCTTTTTATGCTCTTCTTATTTTCCACACTTTTACATGCTCTGCATGTTTTTCACACCTTTTCATGCTCTTCTTATTTTTCACATTTTTTCATGCTCTTCATATTTTTCACACCTTTTCATGCTCTTCATATTTTTCAGACCTTTACATGCTTCTTATATTTTTCACAGCTTTTCATGCTCTTCGTGTTTTTCACACCTTTTCATGCTCTGGTATTTTTCAGACATTTTAATGTGCCTCATACTTTTCACACCTTTTCATGCTCCTAGTATTTTTCACACCTTTTCATGCTCCTGGTATTTTTCACAACTTTTCATGCTCTTCGTATTTTACACATCTTTTCATGCTCTTTGAATTTTTCATAACTTTTCATGCTCTTGATATTCCTCAGACCTTTTCATGCTCTTGATATTTTTCACACCTTTTCATGCCCTTCGTGTTTTTCACATCTTTCATGCTCTTGATATTTTTCACACCTTTCCAAGCGCTTCATATTTTTCACACCGTTTCATCCTCCTCTAATTTTTCATACAGTTTCATGCTTCTCATATTTTTCACACCTTTACATGCTTCTCATATTTTTGACACCTTTTAATGCTCCTCATATTTTTTACACCTTATCATGCTCTTCATATTTTCAGACCTTTTCATGCTTTTGATAATTTTCACACCTTTTCCTGCTCTTCGTATTTTTCACACCTTTTCCTGCTCTTCGTATATTTCACACCTTTTCATGCTTCTCATATTTTTCAGAGCTTTTCATGCTCCTCGTATTTTTCAGATCTTTTCATGCTCCTCCTATTTTGCAGGCCTTTTCATGCTCCTCCTATTTTTCAGACATTTTCATACTCCTCCTGTTTTTCAGGCCTTTTCATGCTCCTCGTAATTTTCACACCTTTTCATGCTCCTCGTATTTTTCACACCTTTTCATGCTCCTCATATTTTTCACTCCGTTTCATGCTCCTCATAAGTTTCAAACAGTTTCACGCCCCAAATATTTTTGACACCTTTTCATGCTCTTCTTATTTTTCATACCTTTTCATGTTCCTCATATTTTTCACACCTTTCCATGCTCCTCGTGTTTTTCAAATCTTTTCATACTCCTTGTATTTTTCATACCGTTTCAAGCTTCTCATATTTTTCACACCATTTCATGCTCTTCATATTTTTCACACCGTTTCATTCTCCTCATATTTTCCACACCGTTTCATGCTCCTCATATATTTGACAGCTTGTCATGCTCGTCATATTTTTGACACCTTTTCATGCTCTACATATTTTTCAGATCTTTTTATGCTCCTCGTATTTTTTAGACCTTTTCCTGCCCCTCATTTTTTTCAGACCTTTTCATGCTCCTCGTATTTTTCAGATCTTTTCATGCTCCTCATATTTTTGAGACCTTTTCATGCTCCTCGTATTTCTGAGACCTTTTCATGCCCCTCGTTTTTTTCAGACCTTTTCATGCTCCTCGTACTTTTCAGACATTTTTATGCTCCTCGTATATTTGAGCCCTATTAATGCTCCTCGTATTTTTGAGACGTTTTCATGGTCTTCATATTTTTCACACCGTTTCATGCTCCTCATATTTTTCATACAGTTTCATGCTCCTCATATTTTTCACACCTTTTGGTGCTCCTCATATTTTTCACACCTTTTCATGCTCTTCTTATTTTTCAGACCTTTTCATGCTCCTTGTATTTTTCACAATTTTTCATGCTCTTTGTGTTTTCACACCTTTTCAGGCTCTTCGTATTTTTCACACCTTTTCATGATCTTCGTATTTTTCACACCTTTTCATGCTCTTGATATTTTTCTCAGCTTTTCATGCTCTTCGTATATTTCAAACCGTTTCATGCTCCTCCTATTTTTGGCAGCTTTTCATGCTCCTCATATTTTTCAGACCGTTTCATGCTCATCATATTTTTGAGGCCGTTTCATGGGCCTCATATTTTTCACACCTTTTAATGCTCCTCATATTTTTCACACCTTTTCATGCTCTTCATATATTTCACACCTTTTCATGCTCCTCGTATTTTTCAGACACTTCCATGCCCGTTCTATTTTTCAGACCTTTTCATGCTCCTCATATTTTTGATACCTTTTCATGCTCCTCATATTTTTCAGACATTTTCATGCTCCTCGAATTTTTCAGACCTTTTCATGCTCCTCGTATATTTCAGACCTTTTAATGCTCCTCGTATTTTTGAGACCATTTCATGCTCCTTGTATTTTTCAGACCTTTTCATGCTCCTCGTATTTTTCAGAGTTTTCATGCTACTCGTATTTTTCACAATTTTTCATGCTCTTCGTATTTGTCACACCTTTTAAAGCTCTTCGTTTTTTTCATACCTTTTGATGCTCTTCTGGTTTTTCACACCTTTTCAGGCTCTTCGTATTTTTCGCACCTTTTCATGCCCGTCGTATTGTTCACACCTTTTCATGCTCTTCATATTTTTCAGACCTTTCATGCTCTTGATATTTTTCTCAGCTTTTCATGCTCTTCTTGTTTTTCACAACGTTTCATACCTCATATTTTTCATACAGTTTCATGCTCCTCATATTTTTCACACCTTTACATGCTCCTCATATTTTTGAGTCCTTTTCATGCTCTTCATATTTTTTAGACCTTTTCATGCTCCTCGTGTTTTTAAGATCATTTCATGCTCCTCGTATTTTTCAGACCTTTTCATGCTCCTTGTATTTTTCAATCCTCTTCATACTCGTTGTATGTTTCACACCTTTTCATGCTCCTCGTGTTTTTCAGACCTTTTCATGCTCCTCGTATTTTTCACACTTTTTCTTGCTCTTCATATTTTTCACACCATTTCATGCTCCGCATATTTTTCATACAGATTCATGCTCCACATATTTATCACACCTTTACATGATGCTCATATTTTTGACACCTTTTCATACTCTTCATATTTTTCAGACCTTTTCATGCTCCTCGTATTTTTGAGACCTTTTCTGCTCCTTGTATTTTTCAGACATTTTCATGCTCTTCATATTTTTCACACCGTTTCATGCTCCTCATATTTTTCATACAGTTTCATGCTCCTCGTATTTTTCAGACCTTTTCATGCTCCTCGTATTTTTGAGACCTTTTCATGCTCCTCGTATATTTCAGACATTTTCATGCTCTTCATATTTTTCACAGCGTTTCATGTTCCTCATATTTTTCATACAGTTTCATGCTCCTCGTATTTTTCAGACCTTTTCATGCTCCTCGTATTTTTGAGACCTTTTCATGCTCCTCGTATTATTGAGACCTTTTCCTACCCCTCGTTTTTTTCAGACCTTTTCATGCTCCTCGTATTTTTCAGACATTTTCACGCTCCTCGTATTTTTCAGACCTTTTCATGCTCCTCGTATTTTTGAGACTTTTTCATGCTCTTCATATTTTTCACACCGTTTCATGCTCCTCATATTTTTCATACAGTTTCATGCTCCTCATATTTTTCACACCTTTTGGTGCTCCTTATATTTTTCACACCTTTTCATGCTCTTCGTATTTTTCACAGTTTTCATGCTCCTCATATTTTTCGGACCGTTTCATGCTCCTCATATTTTTCACACCTTTACATGCTCCACATATATTTGACACCTTTTCATGCTCTTCATATTTTTCATACCTTTTGATGCTCCTCATACTTTTGACAGCTTTTTATGCTCTTCTTATTTTTCAGACCTTTTCATGAATCCGTATTTTTTACACCTTTTCATGCTCTTCTTATTTTTCAGACCTTTTCATTCTCTTGATATTTTTCTCAGCTTTTCATGCTCTTCGTATTTTTCACACCGTTTCACGCTCCTCATATTTTTGGCAGCTTTTCATGCTCCTATTATTTTTCAGACCATTTCATGCTCCTCATATTTTGAGACCGTTTCATGCTCCTCATATTTTTCACACCTTTAATGCTCCTCATATTTTTCACACCTTTTCATGCTCTTCATATTTTTCACACCTTTTCATGCTCCTCATGTTTTTGACACCTTTTCATGCTCTTCCTATTTTTCAGACCTTTTCATGCTCCTCGTATTTTTGAGACCTTTTCAAACTCCTCGTATTTTTCAGACATTTTCATGCCCTCGTATTTTTCAAACCTTTTCATGCTCCTCGTATTTTTCAGAACTTTTTATGCTCCTCATATATTTGAGCCCTTTTCATGCTCCTCGTATTTTGAGACTTTTTCATGCTCTTCATATTTTTCACACCGTTTAATGCTCCTCATATTTTTCATACAGTTTCATGCTCCTCATATTTTTCACACCTTTTGATGCTCCTTATATTTTTCACACCTTTTCATGCTCTTTGTATTTTTCACAGTTTTCATCCTCCTCATATTTTTTGGACCGTTTCATGCCCCTCATATTTTTACACCTTTACATGCTCCACATATATTTGACACCTTTTCATGCTCTCATATTTTTCACACCTTTTGATGCTCCTCATATTTTTGACAGCTTTTATGCTCCTCATATATTTCAGACCGTTTCATGCTCCTCATGTTTTTCAGACCATTTCATTCTTTTCATATTTTTCACACCGTTTCAGGTTCCTTATATTTTTCATACAGATCCATGCTCCTCTTATTTTTCACACCTTTACCTGCTACTCATATTTTGACACCTTTTCATGCTCCTCATATTTTTGTCACCTTTTCATGCTCCTCGTATTTTTCAGACCTTCTCATCCTCCTCATATTTTTCAGACCTTTTAATACTCTCGTATTTTTCAGACCTTTTCATGCTCCTCGTGTTTCTTTGACCATTTCATACTCTTTGTATTTTTCAGACCTTTTCATGCTCCTCGTATTTTTCAGAACTTTTCATGCTCCTCGTAATTTTCAGACCTTTTCATACTCCTCGTATTTTCAGACATTTTCATGCTCCTCGTATTTTTCAGACCTTTTCATGCCCTTCGTGTTTTTCACACCTTTTCATGCACTTCATATTTTTCACACCGTTTCATGCTCCTCATAATTTTTATACAAATTCATGCTCCTCTTATTTTTCAACCTTTATATGCTACTCATATTTTTGACACCGTTTCATGCTCTTCATATTTTTGACACCTTTTCATGCTCTTCATATTTTTCACTCTTTTTCATGCTCCTCATATTTTTCACACCTTTACATGCTCCTCATATTTTTCACACCTTTTCATGCTCTCATATTTTTCACACCTTTTGATGCTCCTCATATTTTTGACAGCTTTTATGCTCCTCATATATTTCAGACCGTTTCATGCTCCTCATGTTTTTCAGACCATTTCATTCTTTTCATATTTTTCACACCGTTTCAGGTTCCTCATATTTTTCATACAGATCCATGCTCCTCTTATTTTTCACACCTTTACCTGCTACTCATATTTTGACACCTTTTCATGCTCCTCATATTTTTGTCACCTTTTCATGCTCCTCGTATTTTTCAGACCTTCTCATCCTCCTCATATTTTTCAGACCTTTTAATACTCTCGTATTTTTCAGACCTTTTCATGCTCCTCGTGTTTCTTTGACCATTTCATACTCTTTGTATTTTTCAGACCTTTTCATGCTCCTCGTATTTTTCAGAACTTTTCATGCTCCTCGTAATTTTCAGACCTTTTCATACTCCTCGTATTTTCAGACATTTTCATGCTCCTCGTATTTTTCAGACCTTTTCATGCCCTTCGTGTTTTTCACACCTTTTCATGCACTTCATATTTTTCACACCGTTTCATGCTCCTCATAATTTTTATACAAATTCATGCTCCTCTTATTTTTCAACCTTTATATGCTACTCATATTTTTGACACCATTTCATGCTCTTCATATTTTTGACACCTTTTCATGCTCCCCATATTTTTGACACTTTTTCATGCTCTACATATTTTTCAGACCTTTTCATGCTCGTCGTATTTTTCAGACGTCTTCATGCTCCTCGTATTTTTCAGACCTTTTCATGCTCCTCATATTTTTCACACCTTTTCATTCTCTTCATATTTTTCTCACTGTTTCATGCTCCTCATATTTTTGACAGTTTTTCATGCTCCTCATATTTTTCAGACCGTTTCATGCTCCTCATATTTTTCACGCCTTTACATGATCCTCATATTTTTCACACCTATTCATGCTGTTCATATTTTTCACACCGTTCCATGCTACTCATATTTTTCATACTGATTCATGCTCCACTTATTTTTCACACCTTTACATTCTATTCATATTTTTGACCCCTTTCATGCTCTTCATATTTTTGACACCTTTTCAAGGTCCTCATATTTTTGACACCTTTTCATGCTCCTTTTATTTTTCAGACCTTTTCATGCTCCTCGTATTTTTCACACCTTTTCATGCTCCTCGTATTTTTCAGACCTTTTCATGCTCCTCGTATTTTTCAGACCTTTTCATGCTCCTCAATTTTCTCACACCTTTTATTGCCTCTCATGTATTTTACACCTTTTGTAGCTCTTCATATTTTTCACACCGTCATGCTCTTCATAATTTGAAACTGTTTCATGCTCCTCATATTTTGGACACCTTTTCATTCTACTCATATTTTTCAGACCGTTTCATGCTCCTCATATATTTCAGACCATTTCATGCTCCTCATATATTTCACACCTTTACATGCTCCTCATATTTTTGACACCTTTTCCTTCTCTTCATATTTTTCACAACTTTTCATGCTCCTCATATTTTTGACACCTTTTCATGCTCTAAATATTTTTCAGACCATTTCATGCTCCTCATATTTTTGACATTTTTTCATGCTCTTCATATTTTTCAGACCTTCTCATGCTCCTCATATTTTTCACACCTTTTCAAGCTCCTCCTATTTTTGAGACCTTTCCATGCTCCTCGTATTTTTCAGGCCTTTCCATCCTCCTCCTATTTTTCAGACCTTTTCATTCTCCTCGTATTTTTCAGAGCTTTTCATGCTCCTCCTATTTTCCAGGCCTTTTCATGCTCCTCCTATTTTTCAGACCTTTTCATGCTCCTCCTATTTTTCATACATTTTCATGGTCCTCCTGTTTTTCAGTCCTTTTCATGCTCCTCGTATTTTTCACACCTTTTCATGCTCCTCGTATTTTTCACACTTTTTCATGCTCCTCATATTTTTCAGACCATTTCATTCTTTTCATATTTTTCACACCGTTTCAGGTTCCTCATATTTTTCATACAGATTCATGCTCCTCTTATTTTTCACACCTTTACCTGCTACTCATATTTTGACACCTTTTCATGCTCCTCATATTTTTCAGACCTTTTAATGCTCTCGTATATTTCAGACCTTTTCATGCTCCTCGTGTTTCTTTGACCATTTCATACTCTTTGTATTTTTCAGACCTTTTCATGCTCGTCGTATTTTTCAGATGTCTTCATGCTCCTCGTAATTTTCAGACCTTTTCATACTCCTCGTATTTTCAGACATTTTCATGCTCCTCGTATTTTTCAGACCTTTTCATGCCCTTCGTGTTTTTCACACCTTTTCATGCTCTTCATATTTTTCACACCGTTTCATGCTCCTCATATTTTTTATACAAATTCATGCTCCTCTTATTTTTCAACCGTTACATGCTACTCATATTTTTGACACCGTTTCATGCTCTTCATAGTTTTGACACCTTTTCATGCTCCCCATATTTTTGACACTTTTTCGTGCTCTACATATTTTTCAGACCTTTTCATGCTCGTCGTATTTTTCAGATGTCTTCATGCTCCTCGTATTTTTCAGACATTTTCATGCTCCTCATATTTTTCACAACTTTACATGCTCTTCGTATTTGTCACACCTTTTCAAGCTCTTCGTATTTTTCAAACCTTTTCATGCTCTTCGTGTTTTGCACACCTTTTCATGCTCTTCATAATTTTCACACCTTTTCATGCTCCTCGTAATTTTGAGACCTTTTCATGCTCTTAATATTTTTGACACCTTTTGATGATCCTCATATTTTTGACACCTTTTCATGCTCCTCATATTTTTCACACCTTTACATGCTCCTCGTATATTTCAGACCTTTTCATGCTTCTCGTATTTGGCAGACCTTTTCATGCTCTTCGTATTTCTCAATCCTTTTCATGCTCTTCGTGTTTTTCACACCTTTTCCTGCTCTTCGAATTTTTCAGGCCGTTTCAGGCTCTTGCTATTTTTCACACCTTTTCATGCTCTTCGTGTTTTTCACACCTTTTCATGCTCTTCGTATATTTCCCACCGTTTCAATCTCGTCATATTTTTCACACCTTTTCATGCTCTTCACTTTTTTCACACCATTTCATGCTCCACATATTTTTGACAGTTTTTCATGCCCCTCATATTTTTCAGACAGTTTCCTGCTCCTCATATTTTTCAGACCGTTTCATGCTCTTGATATTTTTCACACCATTTCATGGTCTTCATATTTTTCACAACTTTTCATGCTCCTCATATTTTTGAAATCTTGTGAAACTCTTCATATTTTTCACACCTTTTCATGCTCCTCATATTTTTCACACCTTTTCATGCTGCTCATATTTTTGACACCTTTTAATGTTCTTCATGTTTTTCAGACCTTTTCATGCTCCTCATATTTTTGACACCTTTTCATGCTCTTCATATTTTTCACACCGTTTCATGCACCTCATATTTTTGACACCTTTTCATGCTCTTCCTATTTTTTACACCGTTTCATGCTCCTCATATTTTTCATACAGATTCATGCTCTTCCTATTTTTCACACCGTTAAATGCTCCTCATATTTTTGACACCTTTTCATGCTCTTCCTATTTTTCACACCTTTAAATGCTCCTCATATTTTTGACACCTTTTCATGCTCTTCCTATTTTTTACACCGTTTCATGCTTCTCATATTTTTCATACAGATTCATGCTCTTCCTATTTTTCACACCTTTAAATGCTCCTCATATTTTTGACACCTTTTCATGCTCTTCCTATTTTTCACACCGTTTCATGCTCCTCATTTTCATACAGATTCATGCTCTTCCTATTTTTCATACCTTTATATGCTCCTCATATTTTTGACACCTTTTCATGCTCTTCCTATTTTTCACACCGTTTCATGCTCCTCATTTTCATACAGATTCATGCTCTTCCTATTTTTCATACCTTTATATGCTCCTCATATTTTTCACACCTTTTCATGCTCTTCATATTTTTCACACCTTTTCATGCCCCTCGTGTATTTCAGACCATTTCATGCTCCTTGTATTTTTCAGACCCTTTCTTGCTCCTCGTATATTTCAGATCTTTTCATGCCTCTCGTATTTTTAAAACCTTTTCATGCTCCTCGTATTTTTCAGACCCTTTAATGATCCTCGTATTTTTCAGACCTTTTCATGCTCCTCGTATTTTTCACACCTTTTCATGCTCCTTGTATTTTTCACAACTTTTCATGCTGTTTGTATTTGTCACACCTTTTCAAGCTCTTCGTTTTTTTCGGACCTTTTCAAACTCCTCATATTTTTCAGACCTTTTTATGCTCCTCATATTTTTCACACCTTTTCAGGCTGTTCTTATTTTTCACACATTTTCATGCTCTTCGTGTTTTTCACACCTTTTCATGCTCTCGTATTTTTCAGACCTTTTCAAACTCCTCATATTTTTCACACCGTTTCATCCTCCTCATATTTTTCATACAGATTCATGCTCCTCATATTTTTCACACCTTTACATGTTCCTCATATTTTTGAAACCTTTTATGCTTTTCATATTTTACACACCTTTTCATTCTCTCATATTTTTGACACCTTTTCATGCTCCACATATTTTTCAGACCTTTTCATGCTCCTCGTATTTTTAAGACGTTTTCATACTCCTCATAATTTTCACACCTTTTCATGCTCTTCATATTTTTCACACCGTTTCATGCTCCTCATATTTTTCATACACATTTTGAACCTCATATTTTTCACACCTTTACATGCTCCTCACATTTTTGACACCTTTTCATGCTCTTCATATTTTTCACACCTTTTCATTCTCCTCATATTTTTGACACCTGTTCATGCTCTACATATTTTTCAGACCTTTTCATGCGCCTCGTATTTTTAAGACGTTTTCATGCTCCTCGTATTTTTCAAACCTTTTCATGCTCCTCGTACTTTTCACACTTTTCCATGCTATTCATATTTTTCACACCTTTTCATGCTCCTCGTGTTTTACAACTTTTCATGCTCCTCGTATTTTTCACCTTTCATGCTCTTTGTATTTGTCACACCTTTTCATGCTCTTCTTATTTTCCACACTTTTACATGCTCTGCATGTTTTTCACACCTTTTCATGCTCTTCTTATTTTTCACATTTTTTCATGCTTTTCATGTTTTTCACACCTTTTCATGATCTTCATATTTTTCACACCTTTTCATGCTCTCGTATTTCTCAGACATTTTAATGCTCCACGTACTTTTCACACCTTTTCATCCTCCTCTAATTTTTCATACAGTTTCATGCTCCTCATATTTTTCAGACCTTTACATGCTTCTCATATTTTCGACCCTTTTAATGCTCCTCATATTTTTGACACCTTATCATGCTCGTCATATTTTTCAGACCTTTTCATGCTTTTGATAATTTTCACACCTTTTCCTGCTCTTCGTATTTTTCACACCATTTCCCGCTCTTCGTATTTTTCACACGTTTTCATGCTCCTTATATTTTTGACACCTTTTCATGCTCTTCATATTTTTCAGACCTTTTCATGCTCCTCATATATTTCACACCTTTTCATGCTCCTCGTATTTTTCAGAGCTTTTCATGCTCCTCCTATTTTTCAGACCTTTAAATGTTCCTCTTAATTTTCAGAACTTTTCATGCTCCTCATTTTTTCATACCATTTCATGCTCCTCTTATTTTTCACACCATTTCATGCTCCTCATATTTTTCATACCCTTTCATGCTCCTCGTATTTTTCAGACCTTTAAATCCTCTTCATATTTTTCACACCTTTTCATGGTCCTCATATTTTTCACAGCTTTTCATGCTCTTCATATTTTTCACACCGTTTCATGCTCCTCATATTTTTTATACAAATTCATGCTCCTCTTATTTTTCAACCTTTACATGCTACTCATAATTTGGACACCTTTTCATGCTCTTCCTATTTTTTACACCGTTTCATGCTCCTCATATTTTTTATACAAATTCATGCTCCTCTTATTTTTCAACCTTTACATGCTACTTGTATTTCTCACACCTTTTCGTGCTCCTTGTATTTTTCACACCTTTTCGTGGTCCTCATATTTTTCAGATCTTTTAATGCTCTTCATATTTTTCACACCTCTTCGTGTTCTTCATATTTTTCAGAACTTTTCAAGCTCTTCATATTTTTCACACTTTTCAGGCTCTTCATGTTTTTCAGACCTTTTCATGCTCCTCGTATTTTTCACACTTTTTCATGCTCCTCTTATTTTTCAGACCTTTTTATGCTCCTCCAATTTCTCAGACCTTTTCATGCTCCTCGCATTTTTCACTCCTTTTCATGCTCCTCGAATTTTTATGCCTTTTCATGCTCTTCATATTTTCCACACCTTTTCGTGCTCTTCATATTTTTCAGAGCTGTTCAGGCTCTTCATAGTTTTCAGACCGATTCATGCTCCTCTAATTTTTCACACCTTTTCATGCTCCTCATATTATTCACACCTTTTCATGCTCCTCATATTTTTGACACCTTTTCATGCTCCTCGTATTTGTCACACCTTTTCATGCTCTTCGTATTTTTCACACCTTTTCGTTCTCCTCCTATTTTTCACACCTTTTCGTGCTCTTCATACTTTTCAGACATTTTCTTGTTCTTCATATTTTTCACACCTTTTCAGGCTCTTCATATTTTTCAGACCTTTTCATGCTCCTCATATTTTTCAGACCTTTTTATGCTCCTCCTATTTTTCAGGTCTTTTCATGCTCCTCGTATTTTTGACACGTTTTCATGCTCCTCGTATTTTTCACACCTTTACATGATCCTCGTGTTTTTCACACCTTCTCATGCTCTTCGTATTTTTCACACCTTTTCGTTCTCCTATTTTTCACACCTTTTCGTGCTCTTCATTCTTTTCAGACATTTTCTTGTTCTTCATATTTTTCACACCTTTTCAGGCTCTTCATATTTTTCAGACCTTTTCATGCTCCTCGTATTTTTCAGACCTTTTTATGCTCCTCCTATTTTTCAGGTCTTTTCATGCTCCTCGTATTTTTGGCACATTTTCATGCTCCTCGTATTTTTCACACCTTTACATGCTCTTCGTATTTGTCTCACCTTTTCATGCTCTTCTTATTTTCCACATTTTTTCATGCTCTTCATATTTTTCACACCTTTTCGTGCTCTTCATATTTTTCAGAGCTTTTCGGGCTCTTCATATTTTTCAGACCGATTCATGCTCCTCTAATTTTTCACACTTTTTCATGCTCCTCATATTATTCAGACCTTTTCATGCTCCTCGTATTTGTCACACCTTTTCATGCTCTTCGTATTTTTCACACCTTTTCGTTCTCCTCCTATTTTTCACACCTTTTCGTGCTCTTCATACTTTTCAGACATTTTCTTGTTCTTCATATTTTTCACACCTTTTCAGGCTCTTCATATTTTTCAGACCTTTTCATGCTCCTCGTATTTTTCAGACCTTTACATGCTCCTCCTATTTTTCAGGTCTTTTCATGCTCCTCGTATTTTTGACACATTTTCATGCTCCTCGTATTTTTCACACCTTTACATGATCCTCGTGTTTTTCACACCTTCTCATGCTCTTCGTATTTTTCACAACTTTTCATGCTCCTCGTATATGTCACACCATTTCATGCTCCGCAGACTTTCATACACTTTCATTCTCCTCATATTTTTCACACCTCTACACACTCCTGATATTTTTGACACCTTTTCATGCTCCCATATTTTTCAGACCTTTTCATGCTCCTCGTATTTTTAAGACGTTTTCATACTCCTCATAATTTTCACACCTTTTCATGCTCTTCCTATTTTTCACACCGTTTCATGCTCCTCATATTTTTCATACAGATTCATGCTCCTCATATTTTTCACACCTTTACATGCTCCTCATATTTTTCACACCTTTTCATGCTCTTCATATTTTTCACACCTTTTCATGCTCTTCTTATTTTTCACATTTTTTCATGCTCTTCATATTTTTCACACCTTTTCATGATCTTCATATTTTTCAGACCTTTACATGCTTCTTATATTTTTCACAGCTTTTCATGCTCTGGTATTTTTCAGACATTTTAATGCGCCTCATACTTTTCACACCTTTTCATGCTCCTAGTATTTTTCACACCTTTTCTTGCTCCTGGTATTTTTCACAACTTTTCATGCTCTTCGTATTTTACACATCTTTTCATGCTCTTTGAATTTTTCATAACTTTTCATGCTCTTGATATTCCTCAGACCTTTTCATGCTCTTGATATTTTTCAACCTTTTCATGCCCTTCGTGTTTTTCACATCTTTCATGCTCTTGATATTTTTCACACCTTTCCAAGCGCTTCATATTTTTCACACCGTTTCATCCTCCTCTAATTTTTCATACAGTTTCATGCTTCTCATATTTTTCACACCTTTACATGCTTCTCATATTTTTGACACCTTTTAATGCTCCTCATATTTTTTACACCTTATCATGCTCTTCATATTTTCAGACCTTTTCATGCTTTTGATAATTTTCACACCTTTTCCTGCTCTTCGTATTTTTCACACCTTTTCCTGCTCTTCGTATATTTCACACCTTTTCATGCTTCTCATATTTTTCAGAGCTTTTCATGCTCCTCGTATTTTTCAGACCTTTAAATGCTCCTCTTAATTTTCAGATCTATTCATGCTCCTCTTTTTTTCACACCATTTCATGCTCCTCTTATTTTTCACACCATTTCATGCTCCTCATATTTTTCATACCCTTTCATGCTCTTCATATTTTTCACACATTTTCATGCTCCTCGTATTTTACACACCTTTTCATGCTCCTCAGATACTTCACACCTTTTCACGTTCCTAGTATTTTTCACACCTTTTAATGCTCCTCGTTTTTTCAGACCATTACATGCTCCTTGTATTTTTCACACCTTTTCTTGCTCCTCGTATTTTTCACACCTTTTCATGCTCCTCGTATATTTCAGACCTTTTCCTGCTTCTCGCATTTTGCAGACCTTTTCATGCTCTTCGTATTTTTCAAACGCTTTCATGCTCTTCGTGTTTTTCACACCGTTTCCTGCTCTTCGAATTTTTCAGGCCGTTTCATGCTCTAGATATTTTTCACACCTTTTCATGCTGTTCCTGGTTTTCACACCTTTTCATGCTCTTCGTATATTTCCCACCGGTTCATGCTCGTCATATTTTTCACACCTTTTCATGCTCTTCACTTTTTTCACACCATTTCATGCTCCACATATTTTTGACAATTTTTCATGCCCCTCATATTTTTCAGACAGTTTCGTGCTCCTCATATTTTTCAGACCGTTTCATGCTCTTGATATTTTTCATACCTTTCCATGGTCTTCATATTTTTCACAACTTTTCATGCTCCTCATATTTTTGAAATCTTTTGAAGCTCTTCATATTTTTCACACCGTTTCATGCTCCTCATATTTTTGACACCTTTTAATGTTCTTCATGTTTTTCAGACCTTTTCATGCTCCTCATATTTTTGACACCTTTTCATGCTCTTCACATTTCTCACAAGGTTTCATGCTCCTCATATTTTTGACACCTTTTCATGCTCTTCCTATTTTTCACACCGTTTCATGTTCCTCATATTTTTCATACAGATTCATGCTCTTCCTATTTTTCACACCTTTAAATGCTCCTCATATTTTTGACACCTTTTCATGCTCTTCATATTTTTCAGACCTTTTCATGCTTTTGATAATTTTCACACCTTTTCCTGCTCTTCATATATTTCACACATTTTCCTGCTCTTCATATATTTCACACCTTTTCCTGCTCTTCGTATTTTTCACACCTTTTCATGCTCCTTATATTTTTGACACCTTTTCATGCTCTTCATATTTTTCAGACCTTTTCATGCTCCTCGTATATTTCACACCTTTTCTTGCTCCTCGTATTTTTCAGACCTTTAATTGCTCCTCTTAATTTTCAGATATTTTCATGCTCCTCATTTTTTCACACCATTTCATGCTCCTCTTAATTTTCAGATCTTTTCATGCTCCTCATATTTTTCATACCCTTTCATGCTCTTCATATTTTTCACACATTTTCATGCTCCTCGTATTTTACACACCTTTTCATGCTCCTCATATACTTCACACCTTTTCATTCTCCTCATATTTTTGACACCTGTTCATGCTCTACATACTTTTCAGACCTTTTCTTGTGCCTCGTATTTTTAAGACGTTTTCATGCTCCTCGTATTTTTCAGACCTTTTCATGCTCCTCATATTTTTAAGACGTTTTCATACTCCTCATCATTTTCACACCTTTTCATGCTCTTCATTTTTTTCACACCGTTTCATGCTCCTCCTATTTTTCATACAGATTCATTCTCCTCATAGTTTTCACACATTTTCATGCTCCTCGTATTTTACACACCTTTTCATGCTCCTCATATACTTCACACCTTTTCATGCTCTTCATATTTTACACACCTTTTCATTCTCCTCATATTTTTGACACCTGTTCATGCCCTACAGATTTTTCAGACCTTTTCATGTGCCTCGTATTTTTAAGACATTTTCATGCTCCTCGTATTTTTCAGACCTTTTCATGCTCCTCGTATTTTTCAGACCTTTTCGTGCTCCTTGTATTTTTCAGAATTTTTCATGCTCTTCATATTTTTCACACCTTTTCATGCTCTTCATTATTTTCAGAATTTTTGTGCTCTTCATATTTTTCACACCCTTTCATGCTCCTCGTATATTTCAGACCTTTTCGTGCTCCTCGTATTTTTCACAACTTTTCTAGGTCCTCATTTTTCAGACCATTTCAAGCTCTTCATATTTTTCAAACTTCTCAGGCTCTTCATGTTTTTCAGACCTTTTCATGCTCCTCTTATTTGTCACACCTTTTCATGTTCCTCGTATTTTTCTCACCTTTTCGTTCTCCTCCTAGTTTTCACACCTTTTCTTGCTCTTCATGCTTTTCAGACATTTTCTTGTTCTTCATATTTTTCACACCTTTTCAGGCTCTTCATATTTTTCAGACCTTTTTATGCTCCTCGTATTTTTCACACCTTTTCATGCTCCTCGTATTTTTGACACCTTTTCATGCTCCTCGTATTTGTCACACCTTTTCATGCTCCTCGTATTTGTCACACCTTTTCGTTCTCCTCCTATTTTTCACACCTTTTCGTGCTCTTCATACTTTTCAGACATTTTCTTGTTCTTCATATTTTTCACACCTTTTCAGGCTCTTCATATTTTTCAGACCTTTTTATGCTCCTCCAATTTCTCAGACCTTTTCATGCTCCTCGCATTTTTCACTCCTTTTCATGCTCCTCGAATTTTCATGCCTTTTCATGCTCTTCATATTTTTCACACCTTTTCGTGCTCTTCATATTTTTCAGACCTTTTCGGGCTCTTCATATTTTTCAGACCGATTCATGCTCCTCTAATTTTTCACACCTTTTCATGTTCCTCATATCTTTCAGACCTTTTCATGCTCCTCGTATTTTTCACACCTTTTCATGCTCCTCGTATTTTTGACACCTTTTCATGCTCCTCGTATTTGTCACACCTTTTCATGCTCCTCGTATTTTTCACACCTTTTCGTTCTCCTCCTATTTGTCACACCTTTTCGTGCTCTTCATACTTTTCAGACATTTTCTTGTTCTTCATATTTTTCACACCTTTTCAGGCTCTTCATATTTTTCAGACCTTTTCATGCTCTTCCTATTGTTCACACCGTTTCATACTCCTCATATTTTTCATCCAGATTCAGGCTCCTCATATTTGTCAGACCGTTTCATGCTCTTCATATTTTCGCACCATTTCATACTCCTCATATTTTTGACACCTATTCATGCTCCTCATATTTTTCTGACCGTTTCATGCTCCTCGTATTTTTCAGTCCGTTTCATGCTCTTCATATTTTCACACCATTTCATACTTCTCATATTTTTGACACGTATTCATGCTCCTCATATTTTTCTGACCATTTCATGCTCCTCGTATTTTTCAGTCCGTTTCATGCTCCTCTAATTTTTCACGCCTTTTGATGCTCCTCATGTTTTTGACAACTTTTCATGCTCCTAATATTTTTCTGAACTTTTCAGGCTCCTCGTATTTTTCAGACCTTTTCATTCTCTTCATATTTTTCACACCTTTTCATCCTCTTCGTATTTTTCACACCTTTTCGTGCCTTTCATAATTTTCACACTTTTTCATGCTCTTCCTAATTTTCACAGCTTTTCATGCTCCTCGTATTTTTCAGATCTTTTCATGCTCCTCGTATTTTTCACACCTTTTCATGCTCCTCGTATTTTTCAGACCTTTTCATGCTCCTCGTATTTTTCACACCGTTTTGTGCTCCTCGTATTTTTCACACATTTTCATGCTCCTCGTATTTTTCACTCCTTTTCGTGCTCCTCATATTTTTCACACCTTTTCATGCTCTTTGTGTTTTTCACACCTTTTCATGCTGTTCATATTTTTCACACATTTTCATGCTCTTCATATTTTTCACACCTTTTCATGCTCTCGTATGTTTCAGACCTTTTCAAACTCCTCATATTTTTCACACCTTTTCATGATATTCATATTTTTCACACCGTTTCATCCTCCTCATATTTTTCATACAGATTCATGCTCCTCATATTTTTCACACCTTTACATGTTCCTCATATTTTTGACACCTTTTCATTCTCCTCATATTTCTGACACCTTTTCATGCTCCACATATTTTTCAGACCTTTTCTTGCTCCTCGTATTTTTAAGACATTTTCATCCTCCTCATAATTTTCACACCTTTTCATGCTCTTCATATGTTTCACACCGTTTCATGCTCCTCATATTTTTCATACAGATTCATGCTCCTCATATTTTTCACACCTTTACATGCTCCTCATATTTTTGACACCTTTTCATGCTCTTCATATTTTTCACACCTTTTCATTCTCCTCATAGTTTTGACACCTGTTCATGCTCTACATATTTTTCACACCTTTTCATGTGCCTCGTATTTTTAAGACGTTTTCATGCTCCTCGTATTTTTCAGACCTTTTCATGCTCCTCGTACTTTTCACACTTTTTCATGCTATCCATATTTTTCACACCTTTTCATGTCCTCGTATTTTTCACAACTGTTCATGCTCCTGGTATTTTTCACAACTTTTCATGCTCTTCGTATTTGTCACACCTTTTCATGCTCTTCTTATTTTCCACACTTTTACATGCTCTGCATGTTTTTCACACCTTTTCATACTCTTCTTATTTTTCACTTTTTTTCATGCTCTTCAGATTTTTCACACCTTTTCATGCTCTTCATATTTTTCAGACCTTTTCATGCTTTTTATATTTTTCACAGCTTTTCATGATCTTCGTGTTTTTCACACCTTTTCATGCTCTCGTATTTTTCAGACATTTTAATGCTCCTCGTACTTTTCACACCTTTTCATTCTCCTAGTATTTTTCACACCTTTTCATGCTCCTGGTATTTTTCACAACTTTTCATGCTCTTCGTATTTTTCACATATTTTCATGCTCTTTGAATTTTTCATACCTTTTCATGCTTTTCATATTCCTCAGACCTTTTCATGCTCTTGATATTTTTCACACCTTTTCATGCCCTTCGTGTTTTTCACATCTTTCATGCTCTTGATATTTTTCACACCTTTTCATGCTCTTCATATTTTTCAGACCTTTTCATGCTCTTGATATTTTTCACACCTTTGCATGCCCTTCGTGTTTTTCACACATTTCATGCTCCTCATATTTCTCACACCTTTTCATGCTCTTCATATTTTTCACACCGTTTCATGCTCCTCATATTTTTTTTTCTTTTCTTTTTTTTTATTTATTTTTTTTCCAGTGGGTTTTGTCATACATTGATATGAATCAGACATGGATTTACATATATTCCCAATCCCGATCCCCCCTCCCACCTCCCTCTCCACCCGATTCCTCTGGGTCTTCCCAGTGCACCAGGCCGGAGCACTTGTCTCATGCATCCCACCTGGGCTGGTGATCTGTTTCACCATAGATAGTATACATGCTGTTCTTTTGAAATATCCCACCCTCACATTCTCCCACAAAGTTCAAAAGTCTGTTCTGTATTTATGTGTCTCTTTTTCTGTTTTGCATATAGGGTTATCATTATCACCTTTCTAAATTCCATATATATGTGTTAGTATGCTGTAATGTTCTTTATCTTTCTGGCTTACTTCACTCTGTATAATGGGCTCCAGCTTCATCCATCTCATTAGGACTGGTTCAAATGAATTCTTTTTAATGGCTGAGTAATATTCCATGGTGTATATGTACCACAGCTTCCTTATCCATTCATCTGCTGATGGGCATCTAGGTTGCTTCCATGTCCTGGCTATTATAAACAGTGCTGCGATGAACATTGGGGTGCACGTGTCTCTTTCAGATCTGGTTTCCTCAGTGTGTATGCCCAGAAGTGGGATTGCTGGGTCATATGGCAGTTCTATTTCCAGTTTTTTAAGAAATCTCCACACTGTTCTCCATAGCGGCTGTACTAGTTTGCATTCCCACCAACAGTGTAAGAGGGTTCCCTTTTCTCCACACCCTCTCCAGCATTTATTGCTTGTAGACTTTTGGATAGCAGCCATCCTGACTGGCGTGTAATGGTACCTCATTGTGGTTTTGATTTGCATTTCTCTAATAATGAGTGATGTTGAGCATCTTTTCATGTGTTTGTTAGCCATCTGTATGTCTTCTTTGGAGAAATGTCTGTTTAGTTCTTTGGCCCATTTTTTGATTGGGTCATTTATTTTTCTGGAATTGAGGTGCAGGAGTTGCTTGTATATTTTTGAGATTAATCCTTTGTCTGTTTCTTCATTTGCTATTATTTTCTCCCAATCTGAGGGCTGTCTTTTCACCTTGCTTATAGTTTCCTTTGTAGTGCAAAAGCTTTTAAGTTTCATTAGGTCCCATTTGTTTAGTTTTGCTTTTATTTCCAATATTCTGGGAGGTGGGTCATAGAGGATCTTGCTGTGATTTATGTCGGAGAGTGTTTTGCCTATGTTCTCCTCTAGGAGTTTTATAGTTTCTGGTCTTACATTTAGATCTTTAATCCATTTTGAGTTTATTTTTGTGTATGGTGTTAGAAAGTGTTCTAGTTTCATTCTTTTACAAGTAGTTGACCAGTTTTCCCAGCACCACTTGTTAAAGAGGTTGTCTTTTTTCCATTGTATATCCTTGCCTCCTTTGTCAAAGATAAGGTGTCCATAGGTTCGTGGATTTATCTCTGGGCTTTCTATTCTGTTCCATTGATCTATATTTCTGTCTTTGTGCCAGTACCATACTGTCTTGATGACTGTGGCTTTGTAGTAGAGTCTGAAGTCAGGCAGGTTGATTCCTCCAGTTCCATTCTTCTTTCTCAAGATTATTTTGGCTATTCGAGGTTTTTGGTATTTCCATACAAATTGTGAAATTCTTTGGTCTAGTTCTGTGAAAAATACCGTCAGTAGCTTGATAGGGATTGCTTTGAATCTATAGATTTGGTCCTCATATTTTTTATACAAATTCATGCTCCTCTTATTTTTCAACCTTCACATGCTACTCATATTTTTGACACCGTTTCATGCTCTTCATATTTTTGACACCTTTTCATGCTTCCCATATTTTTGACACTTTTTCATGCTCTACATATTTTTCAGACCTTTTCATGCTTGTCGTATTTTTCAGACGTCTTCATGCTCCTCGTATTTTTCAGAACTTTTCATGCTCCTTGTATTTTTCACAACTTTACATGCTCTTCCTGTTTTTCACACCTTTTCAGGCTCTTCGTATTTTTCACACCTTTTCATGCTCTTCGTGTTTTTCACACCTTTTCAGGCTCTTCATATTTTTCACACTTTTCATGCTCTTCATATTTTTGACACGTTTTCATGCTTTTCATATTTTTCAGACCTTTTCATGCTCTTGATATTTTTCACAGCTTTCCATGCTCTTCGTGTTGTTCACTCCATTTCATGATCTCGTGTTTTTCAAGTGTTTCATGCTCCTCATATTTTTCACACCTTTTCATGCTCTTCATATTTTTCACACCGTTTCATCCTCCTCTAATTTTTCATACAGTTTCATGGTCCTCATATTTTTCACACCTTTTCATGCTTCTCATATTTTCGACACCTTTTAATGCTCCTCATATTTTGGACACCTTAACATGCTCTTCATATTTTTCAGACCTTTTCATGCTTTTGAAAATTTTCACACCTTTTCCTTCTCTTCGTATTTTTCACACCTTTTCATGCTCCTTATATTTTTGACACCTTTTCATGCTCTTCATATTTTTCAGACCTTTTCATGCTCCTCGTATATTTCACACCTTTTCATGCTCCTCTTAATTTTCAGATCTTTTCATGCTCCTCATTTTTTCACACCATTCCATGCTACTCTTATTTTTCACACCATTTCATGCACCTCATATTTTTCATACACTTTCATGCTCTTCATATTTTTCACACATTTTCATGCTCCTCGTATTTTACACACCTTTCATGCTCCTCGTATATTTCACACCATTTCATGCTCCTCAGATTTTTCATACAGTTTCATTCTCCTCATATTTTTCACACCTCTACATGCTCCTCATATTTTTGACACCTTTTCATGCTCTTCATATATTGCAGTCCTTTTCATGCTGCTCGTATTTTTCAGACTTTTTCATGCTCCTCGTACTTTTCAGACCGTTTCATGCTCCTCATGTTTTTCAGACCTTGTCATGCTCCTCGTATTTTTCAGACCTTTTCATGCTCCTCGTATTTTTCAGACGTTTTCATGCTCCCTTTATTTATCACACGTTTCATGCTCTTCGTATTTTTCACCCTTTTTTGCTCCTCGTATTTTTCAGACCTTTTCATGCTGCTCGGAAATTTCACACCTTTTCATGCTCCTCGTATTTTTCACACCTTTTCATTTTCCTCGTATTTTTCACACCTTTTCATGCTCCTCGTTTTTTCAGACCATTTCATGCTCCTCGTATTTTTCACACCTTTTCATGCTCCTCATATTTTTCACACCTTTTCATGCTCCTCGTATATTTCAGACCTTTTCATGCTTCTCGTATTTTGCAGACCTTTTCATGCTCTTCGTATTTTTCAAACCTCTTCATGCTCTTTCGGTTTTTCACACCTTTTCCTGCTCTTCGAATTTTTCAGGCTGTTTCATGCTCTTGATATTTTTCACACCTTTTCATGCTCTTCGTGCTTTTCACACTTTTCATGCTCTTCGTATATTTCCCACTGTTTCATTCTCGTCATATTTTTCACACCTTTTCATGCTCTTCACTTTTTTCACACCATTTCATGCTCCACATATTTTTGACAGTTTTTCATGCCCCTATATTTTTCAGACAGTTTCCTGCTCCTCATATTTTTCAGACCGTTTCATGCTCTTGATATTTTTCACACCTTTTCATGGTCTTCATATTTTTCACAACTTTTCATGCACCTCATATTTTTGAAATCTTTTGAAGCTCTTCATATTTTTCACACCTTTTCATGCTCCTCATATTTATCACACCTTTTCATGCTCCACATATTTTTGACACCTTTTAATGTTCTTCAAGTTTTTCAGAACTTTTCATGCTCCTCATATTTTTGACACCTTTTCATGCTCCTCACATTTTTCACACCGTTTCATGCTCCTCATATTTTTGACACCTTTTCATGCTCTTCCTATTTTTAACACCGTTTCATGCTCCTCATATTTTTCATACAGATTCATGCTCTTCCTATTTTTCACACCTTTAAATGCTCCTCATATTTTTGACACCTTTTCATGCTCTTCATATTTTTCACTCCTTTTCATGCTCCTCATATTTTTGACACCTTTTCATGCTCTTCATATTTTTCAGACCTTTTCATGCCCCTCGTGTATTTCAGACCATTTCATGCTCCTCGTATTTTTCAGACCCTTTCTTGCTCCTCGTATTTTTCAGATCTTTTCATGCTCCTCGTATTCTTCACAACTTTTCATGCTCCTCGTTTTTTTCAGACCATTTAATGTTCCTCGTATTTTTCAGACCTTTTCATGCTCCTCGTGTTTTTCACACCTTTTCATGCTCCTCGTATTTTTCACAACTTTTCATGATGTTTGTATTTGTCACACCTTTCCAAGCTCTTCGTATTTTTCAGACCTTTTCATGCTCTTCGTATTTTTCACACCTTTTCAGGCTGTTCTTATTTTTCACACATTTTCATGCTCTTCGTGTTTTTCATACCTTTTCGTGCTCTCGTATTTTTCAGACCTTTTCAAACTCCTCATATTTTTCGCACCTTCTCATTATATTCATGTTTTTCACACCTTTTCATCCTCCTCATATTTTTCATACAGATTCATGCCCCTCATATTTTTCACACCTTTACATGTTCCTCATATTTTTGACACCTTTTCATGCTCTTCATATTTTACACACATTTTCATTCTTCTCATATTTTTGACACCTTTTCATGCTGCACATATTTTTCAGACCTTTTCATGCTCCTCGTATTTTTAAGACGTTTTCATACTCCTCATAATTTTCACACCTTTGCATGCTCTTCATATGTTTCACACCGTTTCATGCTCCTCATATTTTTCATACAGATTCATGCTCCTCATATTTTTCACACCTTTACATGCTCCTCATATTTTTGACACCTTTTCATGCTCTTCATATTTTTCACTCCTTTTCATTCTCCTCATATTTTTGACACCTGTTCATGCTCTACATATTTTTCAGACCTTTTCATGTGCCTCGTATTTTGAAGACGTTTTCATGCTCTTCGTATTTTCAGACCTTTTCATGCTCCTTGTACTTTTCACACTTTTTCATGCTATTCATATTTTTCATACCTTTTCATGCTCCTCGTATTTTTCACAACTTTACATGGTCTTCGTATTTGTCACTCCTTTTCAACCTCTTTGTATTTTTCACACCTTTTCATGCTCTTCGTGTTTTTCACAGCTTTTCAGGCTCTTCGTATTTTTCACACCTTTTCATTGCTCTTCATATTTTTGACACTATTTCATGCCCCTCATATTTTTCAGACGTTTTCAAGCTCTTGATATTTTTCACAGCTTTCCATGCTCTTCGTGTTTTTCACTCTGTTTCATGATCTTGTGTTTTTCAGACTGTTTCATGCTCCTCATATTTTTCACAGCTTTTCATGTTTTTAATATTTTTCACACCGTATCATGCTCCTCACATTTTTGACACCTTTTCATGCTCTTCATATTTTTCAGACGTTTTCATGCTCCTCGTATTTTTCAGACCATTTCTTGTTCCTCGTATTTTTCAGACCTTTTCATGCTCTTCGTATTTTTCAGACCTTTTCATGCTTCTCGTATTTTTCACAAATTTACATGCTCTTCGTATTTGTCACACCTTTTCAAGCTCTTCGTATTTTTACACCTTTTCATGCTCTTCGTGTTTTTCACACCTTTTCAGGCTCTTTGTATTTTTCACACCTTTTCATGCTCTTCATATTTTTGACATGCTTTCATGCTCTTCATATTTTTCAGACCTTTTCATGCTCTTCATATTTTTCACACCGGTTCATCCTCCTCTAATTTTTCATACAGTTTCATGCTCCTCATATTTTTCACACCTTTACATGCTTCTCATATTTTCAACAGCTTTTAATGCTCCTCATATCCTTGACACCTTATTATGCTCTTCATGTTTTTCAGACCTTTTCATGCTTTTGATATTTTTGAAAGCTTTTCATGCTCTTCGTGTTTTTCACACCTTTTCCTGCTCTTCGTATTTTTCACACCTTTTCATGCTCCTTATATTTTTGACACCTTTTCATGCTCTTCATATTTTTCAGACCTTTTCTTTCTCCTTGTATATTTCAGACCTTTTCATGCTCCTCGTTTTTTTCAGAGCTTTTCGTGCTCCTTGTATATTTCAGACCTTTACATGCTACTCTTAATTTTCAGATCTTTTCATGCTCCTCATTTTTTCACGCCATTTCACGCTCCTCTTATTTTTCACATTGTTTCATGCTTCTCCTATTTTTCAGACCGTTTCATGCTCCTCATATTTTTCACACTTTTACATGCTCCTCATATTTTTGACAGCTTTTCACGCTCCTCATATTTTTGACAGCTTTTCATGCTCCTCATGTTTTTGACACCTTCTCATGCTCTACATATTTTTCAGACCTTTTCATGCTCCTCGTATTGTTTAGACCGTTTCTTGCTCCTCATATTTTTCAGACCTTTTCATGCTCCTCCTATATTTCAGACCTTTTGATGCTCCTTGTATTTTTCAGACCTTTTCAGGCTCCTCCTATTTCCCAGAACATTTCCTGCTCTCGTATTTTTCAGACCATTTCATGCTCCTCGTATTTTCCAGACCTTTTCATGCTCCTCGTATTTTTCAAACATTTTCATCCACCTCGTATTTTTCAGACGTTTTCATTCTCCTCGTATATTTCACCCCTTTTCATGCTCTTCATATTTTTCACTCCTTTTCATGCTCTTCCTATTTTTCAGAACTTTTGTGCTCTACATATTTTTCACACCATTTCATGCTCCTCATATTTTTCAGACCTTTTTGTGCTCCTCGTATTTTTCACAACTTTTCGTGCTCCTCATATTTTTCAACATCTTTTCATGCTTCTCGTATTCTTCACAGCTTTTCATGCTCCTTGTATTTTTCACACCTTTTCATGCTCCTCGTATTTTTCACACGTTTTCGTGCTCCTCCTATTTTTCACACCTTTTCGTGCTCCTCGTAATTTTGACACCTTTTCATGCTCTTCGAATTCTTCTCACCTTTTCATGTTCCTCGTATTTTTCACACATTTTCATGCTCCTCGTGTTTTTCATGCCTTTTCATGCTCCTCGTATTTCTCAGGCTTTTTCATGCTCCTCATATTTTTCACACCTTTTCAAGCTCCTCGTATTTTTCAGTCCTTTTCATGCTCCTCGTATTTTTCACACCATTTCATGATCCTCGTTTTTTTCACAACTTTTCATGCTCCTCCTATTTTGCACACCTTTTCATGCTCCTCGTATTTCTCAGACCTTTTCATGCTCCTCGACTTTTTCAGACCTTTTCATGCTCCTCGTATTTTTCACACCTTTTCATGCTCCTCGTATTTCTCAGACCTTTTCATGCTCCTCGACTTTTTCAGACCTTTTCATGCTCCTCGTATTTTTCTCACCTTTTCATGCTCTTCATATTCCTCAGACCTTTCATGCTCTTGATATTTTTCACACGTTTTCTTGCCCTTCGTGTTTTTCACATCTTTCATGCTCTTGATATTTTTGACACCTTTTCATGCTGTTCATATTTTTCAGACCTTTTCATGCTGTTGATATTTTTCACACCTTTGCATGCCATTCGTGTTTTTCACACATTTCATGCTCCTCATATTTTTCACACCTTTTCATGCTGTTCATATTTTTCAGACCTTTTCATGCTGTTGATATTTTTCACACCTTTGCATGCCCTTCGTGTTTTTCACACATTTCATGCTCTTCATATTTTTCGCACCATTTCATGCTCCTCATATTTTTAATACAAATTCATGCTCCTCTTATTTTCAACCTTTACATGCTACTCATATTTTTGACACCGTTTAATGCTCTTCATATTTTTGACACCTTTTCATGCTCCCCATATTTTTGACACTTTTTCATGCTCTACATATTTTTCAGACCTTTTCATGCTCGTCGTATTTTTCAGACGTCTTCATGCTCCTCATATTTTTCAAACCTTTTCATGCTCCTCGTATTTTTCAGATCTTTTCATGCTCCTCGTATTTTTCAGATCTTTTCGTGCTCCTCGTATTTTTCAGATCTTTTCATGCCCCTCGTATTTTTCACACCTTTTCATGCTGTTCATATTATTCACACCTTTTCATGCTCTTCATATTTTTCACACCTTTTCATGCTCTTCATATTTTTCAGACCTTTCATTTTCCTCGTATTCTTCTGACTTTTTCATAATCCTCGTATTTTTCAGACCTTTTCATGCTCCTCGTATTTTTCAGACCTTTTGATGCTCCTCTTATTTCTCAGACGTTTTCATGCTTCTCGTGTTTTTTACACCTTTTCATGCTCCTCATATTTCTCAGACCTTTTCATGCTCCTCATATTTTTCACACCTTTTCATGCTCCTCATATTTTTCAGATCTTTTCATGCTTTTCATATTTTTCAAACCTTTCATGCTCCTCGTATTTGTCACACTTTTTCATACTCTGCGTATTTCTCAGAACTTTTCATGCTCCTCGAATTTTTCAGACCTTTTTATTCTCCTCTTATTTCTCAGACCTCTTCATGCTCCTCGTATTTCTCAGACCTTTTCATGCTCTTTGTATTTTTCACTGCTTTTCATGCCCTTCATATTTTTCCCACCTTTTCAGGCTCTTCATATTTTTGAGACCTTTTCATGCTCCTCGTATTTTTCAGAGTTTTTTTGCCACTCCTATTTTTCAGGCCTTTTCATGCTCTTCATATTTTTCACACCTTTTCATGCTCCTGGTATTTTTCACACCTTTTCATGATCCTTGCATTTTTCACACCTTTTGATTCTCCTCGTATTTTTCATGCTCCCCATATTTTTCACACCTTTTCATGCTCCTCGTATTTTTCAGACGTTTTCATGATCGTAGTTTCCCCAACTTTTCATGCTCCTCGAATTTTCAGACCTTTTTATGCTCCTCCTATTTTTCTGGCCTTTTAATGCTCCTGTATTTTTCACAGCTTTTCATGCTCCTCGTATTTTTCAAACCTTTTTATTCTCCTCCTATTTTTGAGGCCATTTCATGCTCGTCGTATTTTTCACACCTTTTCATGCTCCTCGTATTTTGCACACGTTGTCATGCTAATCGTATTTTTCACAACTTTTCATGCTCCTCACATTTTTCACACCCTTTCATGCACCTCGTATTCTTCACACCTTTTCGTGCTTTTCGTATTTTTAAGAACTTTTCATGCTTCTCCTTTTTTCACACCTTTTCATGTTCTTCCTACTTTTCAGATCTTTTCATGCTCCTAATATTTTTCAGACCTTTTCATGCTCTTCGTATTATTCACACCTTTTCGTTTTCCTCGTATTTTTCAGACCTTTTCGTGCTCTTCGTATTTTTCATACCATTTAATGCTCCCCGTATTTTTCAGATCTTTTCATGCTCCTCGTATTTTTCAAACCTTTTCATGCTCCTTCCATTTCTCAGACCTTTCATGCTCCTCGTATTTTTCACACCTTTTCATGCTGCTCATATTTTTCACACATTTTCATACTACTCGTATTTTTCAGAGCTTTTCATTCTCCTCGTATTTTCAACACCTTTTCATGCTCCTCGTATTTTTCAGACCTTTTCAGGCTCCTCGTATGTATCAGGCATTTTCATGCCCCTTGTATTTTTCACACCTTTTCATGCTCCTCCTATTTTTCTCACCTTTTCAAGCTCCTCATATTTTTCACACCTTTTCTGGTCCTCTTATTTTTCAGACCTTTTCGTGCTCTTCATATTTTTCACACCTTTTTGTGCTCTTCCTATTTTTCAGACTTTTCATGGTCTTCATATTTTTCACACCTTTTCGTGCTCCTCGTATTTTTCACACCTTTTCGTGCCCCCCGTATTTTTCACACCTTTTCATGCTCCTCGTATTTTTCACACATTTTCATGATCGTAGTTTTCACAACTTTACATGCTTCTCGAATTTTTCAGACCTTTTTATGCTCCTCCTGTTTTTCAGGCCTTTTCATGCTCCTTGTATTTTTCACAGCTTTTCATGCTCCTCGTATTTTTCAGACCTTTTTATGCTCCTCCTATTTTGAGGCCTTTTCATGCTCATCGTAATTTTCACACCTTTTCATGCTCCTCGTATTTTTCACAGGCGTTCATGCTCCTCGTTTTTTCACACCTTTTCATGCTCCTCATATTTTTCACACCCTTTCATGCTCCTCGTATTTTTCACACGTTTTCGTGCTCTTCGTATTTTTAAGAACTTTTCATGCTCCTCCTTTTTTCACACCTTTTCATGCTCTTACTACTTTTCAGACCTTTTCATGCTCTTTATATTATTCACACCTTTTCGTGTTCCTCGTATTTTTCAGACCTTTTCGTGCTCTTCGTATTTTTCATACCATATCATGCTCCCCGTATTTTTCAGACCTTTTCATGCTCCTTGTATTTTTCACACCTTTTCATGCTCCTCGTATTTTTCAGACCTTTTCATGCTCCTCATATGTATCAGGCCTTTTCATGCTCTGCATATTTTTCACACCTTTTCAGGCTCTTTGTATTTTTCAGATCTTTTCGTGCTCCTCCTATTTTTCACACCTTATCAGGCTCTTCATATTTTCCAGACCTTTTCATACTCCTCATTTTTTCAGACCTTTTTATATTCCTCCTATTTTTCAGGCCTTTTCATGCTCTTCGTATTTTTCACACCTTTTCATGCTCCTCACATTTTTCACACCCTTTCATGCGCCTCGTATTCTTCACACCTTTTCGTGCTTTTCGTATTTTTAAGAACTTTTCATGCTCCTCCTTTTTTCACACCTTTTCATGTTCTTCCTACTTTTCAGATCTTTTCATGCTCCTAATATTTTTCAGACCTTTTCATGCTCTTCGTATTATTCACACCTTTTCGTTTTCCTCGTATTTTTCAGACCTTTTCGTGCTCTTCGTATTTTTCATACCATTTAATGCTCCCCGTATTTTTCAGATCTTTTCATGCTCCTCGTATTTTTCAAACCTTTTCATGCTCCTTCCATTTCTCAGACCTTTCATGCTCCTCGTATTTTTCACACCTTTTCATGCTGCTCATATTTTTCACACATTTTCATACTACTCGTATTTTTCAGAGCTTTTCATTCTCCTCGTATTTTCAACACCTTTTCATGCTCCTCGTATTTTTCAGACCTTTTCAGGCTCCTCGTATGTATCAGGCATTTTCATGCCCCTTGTATTTTTCACACCTTTTCATGCTCCTCCTATTTTTCTCACCTTTTCAAGCTCCTCATATTTTTCACACCTTTTCTGGTCCTCTTATTTTTCAGACCTTTTCGTGCTCTTCATATTTTTCACACCTTTTTGTGCTCTTCCTATTTTTCAGACCTTTTCATGGTCTTCATATTTTTCACACCTTTTCGTGCCCCCCGTATTTTTCACACCTTTTCATGCTCCTCGTATTTTTCACACATTTTCATGATCGTAGTTTTCACAACTTTTCATGCTTCTCGAATTTTTCAGACCTTTTTATGCTCCTCCTGTTTTTCAGGCCTTTTCATGCTCCTTGTATTTTTCACAGCTTTTCATGCTCCTCGTATTTTTCAGACCTTTTTATGCTCCTCCTATTTTGAGGCCTTTTCATGCTCATCGTATTTTTCACACCTTTTCATGCTCCTCGTATTTTTCACACGCTTTCATGCTCCTTATATTTTTCACACCTTTTCATGCTCCTCGTATTTTTCAGACCTTTTCATGCTCCTCATATGTATCAGGCCTTTTCATGCTCCTCGTATTTTTCACACCTTTTCATGCTCCTCGTGTTTTGCACACCTTTTCATCCTCCTCGTATTTTTCACACATTTTCATACTACTCGTATTTTTCAGACCTTTTCATGCTCCTCGTATTTTTCACAACTTTTCAGGCTCTTCGTATTTTTCAGACCTTTCATGCTCCTCGTATTTTTCAGACCATCTTATCCTCCGACTATTTTTCGGGCCTTTTCATGCTCTTCATATTTTTCACACCTTTTCATGCTCCTCGTATTTTTCACACCTTTTCATGCTCCTCGTATATTTCACACCACTTCATGCTCCTCGTATCTTTCACACCTTTTCATGCTCTTCGAATTTTTCCAACTTTTCATGCTCTTCATATTTTTCACATCTTTTCATGCTCCTCGTCATTTTCACACGTTTTCATTCTCGTAGTTTTCACAACTTTTCATCCTCCCCGTATTTTTCACATCTTTTTATGCTCCTCATATATTTGAGACCTTTTCATGCTGCTTGTATTTTTCACACCTTTTCATGCTCCTCCTATTTTTCACACCTTTTCGGTCTCTTCGTTTTTTTCAGACCTTTTCATGCTCCTCGTATTTTTCAGCCGTTTTCATGCTCTTCATATTTTTCAGACCTTTTCATGCTCCTCGTATTTTTCAGCCGTTTTCATGCTCTTCATATTTTTTAGACCTTTTCATGCTCCTCGTATTTTTCAGACCTTTTCATGCTCCTCGTATGTATCAGGCATTTTCATGCCCCTTGTATTTTTCACACCTTTTCATGCTCCTCCTATTTTTCTCACCTTTTCAAGCTCCTCATATTTTTCACACCTTTTCTGGTCCTCTTATTTTTCACACCTTTTCGTGCTCTTCATATTTTTCACACCTTTTTGTGCTCTTCCTATTTTTCAGACCTTTTCATGGTCTTCATATTTTTCACACCTTTTCATGCTCCTCGTATTTTTCACACCTTTTCGTGCCCCCCGTATTTTTCACACCTTTTCATGCTCCTCGTATTTTTCACACATTTTCATGATCGTAGTTTTCACAACTTTACATGCTTCTCGAATTTTTCAGACCTTTTTATGCTCCTCCTGTTTTTCAGGCCTTTTCATGCTCCTTGTATTTTTCACAGCTTTTCATGCTCCTCGTATTTTTCAGACCTTTTTATGCTCCTCCTATTTTGAGGCCTTTTCATGCTCATCGTAATTTTCACACCTTTTCATGCTCCTCGTATTTTTCACAGGCGTTCATGCTCCTCGTTTTTTCACACCTTTTCATGCTCCTCATATTTTTCACACCCTTTCATGCTCCTCGTATTTTTCACACGTTTTCGTGCTCTTCGTATTTTTAAGAACTTTTCATGCTCCTCCTTTTTTCACACCTTTTCATGCTCTTACTACTTTTCAGACCTTTTCATGCTCTTTATATTATTCACACCTTTTCGTGTTCCTCGTATTTTTCAGACCTTTTCGTGCTCTTCGTATTTTTCATACCATATCATGCTCCCCGTATTTTTCAGACCTTTTCATGCTCCTTGTATTTTCCACACCTTTTCATGCTCCTCGTATTTTTCAGACCTTTTCATGCTCCTCATATGTATCAGGCCTTTTCATGCTCTGCATATTTTTCACACCTTTTCAGGCTCTTTGTATTTTTCAGATCTTTTCGTGCTCCTCCTATTTTTCACACCTTATCAGGCTCTTCATATTTTCCAGACCTTTTCATACTCCTCATTTTTTCAGACCTTTTTATATTCCTCCTATTTTTCAGGCCTTTTCATGCTCCTCGTATTTTTCACACCTTTTCATGCTCCTCACATTTTTCACACCCTTTCATGCGCCTCGTATTCTTCACACCTTTTCGTGCTTTTCGTATTTTTAAGAACTTTTCATGCTTCTCCTTTTTTCACACCTTTTCATGTTCTTCCTACTTTTCAGATCTTTTCATGCTCCTAATATTTTTCAGACCTTTTCATGCTCTTCGTATTATTCACACCTTTTCGTTTTCCTCGTATTTTTCAGACCTTTTCGTGCTCTTCGTATTTTTCATACCATTTAATGCTCCCCGTATTTTTCAGATCTTTTCATGCTCCTCGTATTTTTCAAACCTTTTCATGCTCCTTCCATTTCTCAGACCTTTCATGCTCCTCGTATTTTTCACACCTTTTCATGCTGCTCATATTTTTCACACATTTTCATACTACTCGTATTTTTCAGAGCTTTTCATTCTCCTCGTATTTTCAACACCTTTTCATGCTCCTCGTATTTTTCAGACCTTTTCAGGCTCCTCGTATGTATCAGGCATTTTCATGCCCCTTGTATTTTTCACACCTTTTCATGCTCCTCCTATTTTTCTCACCTTTTCAAGCTCCTCATATTTTTCACACCTTTTCTGGTCCTCTTATTTTTCAGACCTTTTCGTGCTCTTCATATTTTTCACACCTTTTTGTGCTCTTCCTATTTTTCAGACCTTTTCATGGTCTTCATATTTTTCACACCTTTTCGTGCCCCCCGTATTTTTCACACATTTTCATGCTCCTCGTATTTTTCACACATTTTCATGATCGTAGTTTTCACAACTTTTCATGCTTCTCGAATTTTTCAGACCTTTTTATGCTCCTCCTGTTTTTCAGGCCTTTTCATGCTCCTTGTATTTTTCACAGCTTTTCATGCTCCTCGTATTTTTCAGACCTTTTTATGCTCCTCCTATTTTGAGGCCTTTTCATGCTCATCGTATTTTTCACACCTTTTCATGCTCCTCGTATTTTTCACACGCTTTCATGCTCCTTATATTTTTCACACCTTTTCATGCTCCTCGTATTTTTCAGACCTTTTCATGCTCCTCATATGTATCAGGCCTTTTCATGCTCCTCGTATTTTTCACACCTTTTCATGCTCCTCGTGTTTTGCACACCTTTTCATCCTCCTCGTATTTTTCACACATTTTCATACTACTCGTATTTTTCAGACCTTTTCATGCTCCTCGTATTTTTCACAACTTTTCAGGCTCTTCGTGTTTTTCAGACCTTTCATGCTCCTCGTATTTTTCAGACCATCTTATCCTCCGACTATTTTTCGGGCCTTTTCATGCTCTTCATATTTTTCACACCTTTTCATGCTCCTCGTATTTTTCACACCTTTTCATGCTCCTCGTATATTTCACACCACTTCATGCTCCTCGTATCTTTCACACCTTTTCATGCTCCTCGAATTTTTCCAACTTTTCATGCTCTTCATATTTTTCACATCTTTTCATGCTCCTCGTCATTTTCACACGTTTTCATTCTCGTAGTTTTCACAACTTTTCATCCTCCCCGTATTTTTCACATCTTTTTATGCTCCTCATATATTTGAGACCTTTTCATGCTGCTTGTATTTTTCACACCTTTTCATGCTCCTCCTATTTTTCACACCTTTTCGGTCTCTTCGTTTTTTTCAGACCTTTTCATGCTCCTCGTATTTTTCAGCCGTTTTCATGCTCTTCATATTTTTCAGACCTTTTCATGCTCCTCGTATTTTTCAGCCGTTTTCATGCTCTTCATATTTTTTAGACCTTTTCATGCTCCTCGTATTTTTCAGACCTTTTCATGCTCCTCGTGTTTTTCAGACATTTTTATGCTTCTTCCACTCCTCAGACCTTTTCATGGTCCTCGTATTTTTCACACCTTTTCATGCTCCTCATATTTTTCACACCTTTTCATGCTCCTCCTATTTTTCACACCTTTTCATGCTCCTCGTATTTTTCACACCTTTCCATGCTCCACGAATTTTTCACACCTTTTCATGCTCCTCGTATTTTTCACACCTTTGCATGCTCCTCGTATTTTTCACACCTTTCCAAGCTCCACGTGTTTTCACACCTTTTCATGCTCCTCGTATTTTTCACACATTTTCATACTACTCGTATTTTTCAGACCTTTTCGTGCTCATCGTATTTTTCTGACCTTTTCTTGCTCCTCGTATGTTTCAGGCCTTTTCATGCTCTTCATATTTTTGACACATTTCCATGCTCCACGTATTTTTCACACATTTTCATACTACTCGTATTTTTCAGACCGTTTCATGCTCTGCATATTTTTCACACCTTTTCAGGCTCTTCGTATTTTTCAGATCTTTTCGTGCTCCTCCTATTTTTCACACCTTATCAGGCTCTTCATATTTTCCAGACCTTTTCATACTCCTCATTTTTTCAGACCTTTTTATATTCCTCCTATTTTTCAGGCCTTTTCATGCTCCTTGTATTTTTCACAGCTTTTCATGCTCCTCGTATTTTTCAGGCCTGTTTATGCTCCTCGTATTTTGAGGCCTTTTCATGCTCCTCGTATTTTTCACACCTTTTCATGCTCCTCATATTTTTCACACCCTTTCATACTCCTCGCATTCTTCACACCTTGTCGTGCTCTTCGTAGTTTTAAGAACTTTTCATGCTCCTCCTTTTTTCACACCTTTTCATGCTCTTCATATGTTTCACACCGTTTCATGCTCCTCATATTTTTCATACAGATCATGCTCCTCATATTTTTCACACCTTTACATGCTCCTCATATTTTTGACACCTTTTCATGCTCTTCATATTTTTCACACCTTTTCATTCTCCTCATATTTTTGACACCTGTTCATGTTCTACACATTTTTTAGACCTTTTCATGTGCCTCGTACTTTTCACACTTTTTCATGCTCTTCATATTTTTCACACCTTTTCATGCTCCTCGTATTTTTCACAACTTATCATGCTCCTCGTATTTTTTCACAACTTTTCATCCTCCTCATATTTTTCACACCTTTTCATGCTCTTGATATTTTTCACACCGTTTCATGCTCCTCATATTTTTTATACAAATTCATGCTCCTCTTATTTTTCAACCTTTATATGCTACTCATATTTTTGACACCTTTTCATGCTCTTGATATTTTTCACACCTTTTCATGCCCTTCGTGTTTTTCACATCTTTCATGCTCTTGATATTTTTCACACCTTAGCATGCCATTCGTGTTTTTCACACATTTCAATGCTCTTCATATTTTTTACATCTTTTCATGATCCTCATATTTTTCACACCTTTTCATTCTCTACATATTTTTCAGACCTTTTCATGCTCGTCGTATTTTTCTGACGTCTTCAAGCTCTTCGTATTTTTCAAACCTTTTCATGCTCTTCGTGTTTTTCACACCTTTTCCTGCTCTTCGAACTTTTCAGGCTGTTTCATGTTCTTGATATTTTTCACACCTTTTCATGCTCCTCATATTTTTCACACCTTTTCATGCTCCTCGTATATTTCAGACCTTTTCATGCTTCTCGTATTTTGCAGACCTTTTCATGCTCTTCGTACTTTTCACACCTTTTCATGCTCTTCGTGTTTTTCACACCTTTTCATGCTCTTCGTATACTTCCCACCGTTTCATGCTCGTCATATTTTTCACACCTTTTCATGCTCTTCATATTTTTCAGACTTTTTCATTCTCTTGATATTTTTCACGCTTTTGCATGCCCTTCGTGTTTTTCACACATTTCATGCTCTTCATAATTTTTACACCCTTTCATGCTCCTCATATTTTTCACACCTTTTCATGCTCTTTATATTTTTCAGACCTTTTCATGCTTTTTATATTTTTCACAGCTTTTCATGCTCTTCGTGTTTTTCCCACCTTTTCATGCTCTCATATTTTTCAGACATTTTCATGCTTCTCGTACTTTTCACACCTTTTCATGCTCCTAGTATTTTTCACACCTTTTCATGCTCCTGGTATTTTTCACAACTTTTCATGCTCTTCGTATTTTTCACATCTTTTCATGCTCTTTGAATTTTTCATACCTTTTCATGCTCTTCATATACCTCAGACCTTTTCATGCTCTTGATATTTTTCACACCTTTTCATGCCCTTCGTGTTTTTCACATCTTTCATGCTCTTGATATTTTTCACACCTTTGCATTCCCTTCGAGTTTTTCACACATTTCATGCTCTTCATATTTTTTACACCCTTTCATGCCCCTCGTATTTTTCACACCTTTTCATGCTCCTCATATTTTTCACACCGTTTCATGCTCCTCATATTTTTTATACAAATTCCTGCTCCTCTTATTTTTCAATCTTTACATGCTACTCATATTTTTGACACCTTTTCATGCTCTTCATATTTTTGACACCTTTTCATGCTCCCCATATTTTTGACACTTTTTCATGCTCTACATATTTTTCAGACCTTTTCATGCTCGTCGAATTTTTCAGACGTCTTCATGATCCTCGTATTTTTCAGACCTTTTCATGCTCCTCGTATTTTTCACAACTTTTGATGCTCTTCGTATTTGTCACACCTTTTCAAGCTCTTCATATTTTTCACACCTTTTCCTGCTCTTTGTGTTTTTCACACCTTTTCAGGCTCTTCATATTTTTCACACCTTTTCATGCTCTTCTTATTTTCCACACTTTTACATGCTCTGCATGTTTTTCACACCTTTTCAGGCTCTTCGTATTTTTCACACCTTTTCATGCTCTTCATATTTTTGCCACGTTTTCATGCTTTTCACATTTTTCAGACCTTTTCATGCTCTTGATATTTTTCACAGCTTTCCATGCTTTTCGTGTTTTTCACTCCATTTCATGATCTCGTGTTTTTCAGAGTGTTTCATGCTCCTCATATTTTTCACACCTTTTCATGCTCTTCATATTTTTCACACCGTTTCATCCTCCTCTAATTTTTCATACAGTTTCATGCTCCTCATATTTTTCACACCTTTACATGCTTCTCATATTTTCGACACCTTATAATGCTCCTCATATTTTTGACACCTTATCATGCTCTTCATATTTTTCAGACCTTGTCCTGCTTTTGATAATTTTCACACCTTTTCCTGCTCTTCGAATTTTTCACACCTTTTTATGCTCCTTATATTTTTGAAACCTTTTCATGCTCCTCGTATTTTTCAGAGCTTTTCATGCTCCTCGTATTTTTCTGACCTTTAAATGCTCCTCTTAATTTTCAGATCTTTTCATGCTCCTCATTTTTTCACACCATTTCATGCTCCTCTTATTTTTCACACCATTTCACGCTCCTCATATTTTTCATACCCTTTCATGCTCTTCATATTTTTCACATATTTTCATGCTCCTCCTATTTTACACACCTTTTCATGCTCCTCATATATTTCACACCATTTCATGCTCCTCAGATTTTTCATACAGTTTAATTCTCCTCATATTTTTCACACCTCTACATGCTCCTCATATTTTTGACACCTTTTCATGCTCTTCATATATTGCAGTCCTTTTCATGCTGCTCGTATTTTTCAGACCTTTTAATGCTCCTCGTACTTTTCAGACCATTTCATGCTCCTCATATTTTTCAGACCTTGTCATGCTCCTCGTATTTTTCAGACATTTTCATTCTCCTCGTATTTTTCAGACGTTTTCATGCTCCATTTATTTATCACACCTTTCATGCTCTTCATATTTTTAACCCTTTTTTGCTCCTCGTATTTTTCAGACCTTTTAATGCTGCTCAGAATTTTCACACCTTTACATGCTCTTCATATTTTTCACACCTTTTCATGTTCCTCGTATTTTTCACACCTTTTCATGCTCCTCGTTTTTTCAGACCATTTCATGCTCCTCGTATTTTTCACACCTTTTCATGCTCCTCGTATTTTTCACACCTTTTCATGCTCCTCGTATATTTCAGACCTTTTCATGCTTCTCGTATTTTGCAGACCTTTTCATGCTCTTCGTATTTTTCAAACCTTTTCATGCTCTTTCGGTTTTTCACACCTTTTCCTGCTCTTCGAATTTTTCAGCCCGTTTCATGCTCTTCATTTTTTCACACCTTTTCCTGCTCTTCGTGTTTTTCACACCTTTTCATGCTCTTCGTATATTTCCCACCGTTTCATGCTCGTCATATTTTTCACACCTTTTCATGCTCTTCACTTTTTTCACACCATTTCATGCTTCACATATTTTTGACAGTTTTTCATGCCCCTCATATTTTTCAGACAGTTTCCTGCTCCTCATATTTTTCAGACCGTTTCATGCGCTTGATATTTTTCACACGTTTTCATGGTCTTCATATTTTTCACACCTTTTCATGCTCCTCATATTTTTCACATCTTTTCATGTCCTCATATTTTTGACACCTTTTAATGTTCTTCCTGTTTTTCAGACCTTTTCATGCTCCTCATATTTTTGACACCTTTTCATGCTCTTCACATTTTTCACACCGTTTCATGCTCCTCATATTTCTGACACCTTTTCATGCTTTTCCTATTTTTCACCCCGTTTCATGCTCCTCATATTTTTCATACAAATTCATGCTTTTCCTATTTTTCACACCTTTAAATGCTCATCATATTTTTGACACCTTTTCATGCTCTTCATATTTTTCACACCTTTTCATGCTCCACATATTTTTGACACCTTTTCATGCTCTTCGTATTTTTCAGACCTTTTCATGCCCCTCATGTATTTCAGATCATTACATGCTCCTTGTATTTTTCAGAACCTTTCATTCTCCTTGCATTTTTCAGACCCTTTCATGCACCTCGTATTTTTCAGACCTTTTCATGCTCCTCTTATTTTTCACACCTTTTCATGCTCCTCGTATTTTTCACAACTTATCATCTGTTTGTATTTGTCACACCTTTTCAAGCTCTTCGTATTTTTCGGACCTTTTCATGTTCTTCGTGTTTTTCACACCCTTTCAGGCTGTTCTTATTTTTCACACATTTTCATGCTCTTCGTGTTTTTCACACCTTTTCATGCTCTCGTATTTTTCACACCTTTTCAAACTCCTCATATTTTTCACACCTTTTCATGACATTCATATTTTTCACACCTTTTCATCCTCCTCATATTTTTCATAAAGATTCCTGCTCATCATATTTTTCACACCTTTACATGTTACTCATAGTTTTCACACCTTTTCATGCTCTTCATATTTTACACACCTTTTCATTCTCCTCATATTTTTGACACCTTTTCATGCTCCTCATATTTTTCAGACCTTTTCATGCTCCTCGTACTTTTAAGACGTTTTCATACTCCTCATAATTTTCACACCTTTTCATGCTCTTCATATTTGTCACACCGTTTCATGCTCCTCATATTTTTCATCCAGATTCATGCTCCTCATATTTTCACACCTTTACATGCTCCTCATATTTTTGACACCTTTTCATGCTCTTCATATTTTTCACACCTTTTCATTCTCCTCATATTTTTGACACCTGTTCATGCTCTACATATTTTTCAGACCTTTTCATGCACCTCGTATTTTTAAGATGTTTTCATGCTCCTCGTATTTTCGCCCTTTTCATGCTCCTCATACTTTTCACACTTTTTCATGCTATTCATATTTTTCACACCTTTTCATGCTCATCGTATTTTTCACAACTTTTCATGCTCCTCGTATTTTTCACAACTTTTCATGCTCTTCGTATTTGTCACACCTTTTCATGCTCTTCTTATTTTCCACACTTTTACATGCTCTGCATGTTTTTCACACCTTTTCATGCTCTTCTTATTTTTCACATTTTTTCATGCTCTTCATATTTTTCAGACCTTTTCATGCTTTTTATATTTTTCACAGCTTTTCATGCTCTTCGTGTTTTTCACACCTTTTCATGCTCTCGTATTTTTTAGACATTTTAATGCTCCTTGTACTTTTCATACCTTTTCATGCTCCTCGTATTTTTCAGACCTTTTCATGCTCCTCGTATTTTTCACAACTTTACCTGCTCTTCATATTTGTCACACCTTTTCAAGCTCTTCGTATTTTTCACACCATTTCAGGCTCCTGTATTTTTTAGACATTTTAATGCTCCTCGTACTTTTCACACCTTTTCATGCTCCTCGATTTTCTCACAAGTTTTCGTGCTCTTCATATTTTTCACACCTTTCGTGCTCTTCGTATTTTTCAGACCTCTTCATGCTCCTCATATTTTTCAGACCTTTTCATGCTCCTCGTATTATTCACACCTTTTCATGCTCCTCGTATTTTTCATACCTTTTTATGCTCATCATATTTCTCAGATCTTTTCATGCTCTTTGCATTTTTTACTCCTTTTCATGCTCCTCGTATTTTTCATACCTTTTTATGCTCATCCTATTTCTCAGACCTCTTGATGCTCTTCGTATTTTTCACTCCTTTTCATGCTCCTCGTATTTTTCACACCTTTTCGTGATCCGTGTATATTTCACACCTTTTCGTGGTCCTCATATATTTCAGATATTTTCATGTTCATCATATTTTTCAGACCTTTTCATGCTCTTCATACTTTTCACACCTTTTCATGCCCTTCTTGTTTTTCAGAATTTTCATGCTCCTCATATTTTTCAGACCATTTCATGCTCCTCGTATTTTTCACACCTTTTCATGCTCCTAGTATTTTCCACACCTCCTCATGCTCGTATTTTTCACAACTTTTCATGCTCCTCGTATTTTTCACACCTTTTCATGATCCTCGTATTTTTCACACCTTTTCAGGCTCTTCATATTTTTCAGACCTTTTCGTGCTCTTCATATTTTTCACGCCTTTTCATGCTGTTCATATTTCTCAGACCTTTTAATGCTCTTCATATTTTTCACACTTTTCAGTCTCTTCATGTTTTTGAGACATTTTCATGCTCCTCATATTTTTCAGACCTTTTCATGCTCCTCGTATTTTTCACACCTTTTCATGCTCCTCGTATTTTTGACACCTTTTCATGCTCCTCGTATTTTTTCAGACCTTTTCATGCTCCTCGTATTTATCAGACCTTTTTTTATGCTCCTCCTCTTTCTCAGACCTTTTCACGCTCCAAACATTTTTACTGCTTTTCATGCTCCTCGTATTTTTCACACCTTTTATGCTCGTAGGTTTCACAAGTTTTCATGCTCCTCATATTTTTCACAGCTTTTCATGCTCCTTGTATTTTTCACACCTTTTCGTGCTCCTCGTATTTTTCTCACCTTTTCGTGCTCTTCATATTTTTCAGACATTTTCTTGTTCTTCATATTTTTCACAGCTTTTCATGCTCTTCATATTTTTCAGAACTTTACATGCTCCTCGTATGTTTCAGGTCTTTTTATGCTCCTCCTATTTTTCAGGTCTTTTCATGCTCCTCGTATTTTTGACACGTTTTCATGCTCCTCGTATTTTTCACACCTTTTCATGCTCCTCGATTTTCTCACAAGTTTTCGTGCTCTTCATATTTTTCACACCTTTCGTGCTCTTCGTATTTTTCAGACCTCTTCATGCTCCTCATATTTTTCAGACCTTTTCATGCTCCTCGTATTATTCACACCTTTTCATGCTCCTCGTATTTTTCATACCTTTTTATGCTCATCATATTTCTCAGATCTTTACATGCTCTTTGCATTTTTTACTCCTTTTCATGCTCCTCGTATTTTTCATACCTTTTTATGCTCATCCTATTTCTCAGACCTCTTGATGCTCTTCGTATTTTTCACTCCTTTTCATGCTCCTCGTATTTTTCACACCTTTTCGTGATCCGTGTATATTTCACACCTTTTCGTGGTCCTCATATATTTCAGATATTTTCGTGTTCATCATATTTTTCAGACCTTTTCATGCTCTTCATACTTTTCACACCTTTTCATGCCCTTCTTGTTTTTCAGAATTTTCATGCTCCTCATATTTTTCAGACCATTTCATGCTCCTCGTATTTTTCACACCTTTTCATGCTCCTAGTATTTTCCACACCTCCTCATGCTCGTATTTTTCACAACTTTTCATGCTCCTCGTATTTTTCACACCTTTTCAGGCTCTTCATATTTTTCAGACCTTTTCGTGCTCTTCATATTTTTCACGCCTTTTCATGCTGTTCATATTTCTCAGACCTTTTAATGCTCTTCATATTTTTCACACTTTTCAGTCTCTTCATGTTTTTGAGACATTTTCATGCTCCTCATATTTTTCAGACCTTTTCATGCTCCTCGTATTTTTCACACCTTTTCATGCTCCTCGTATTTTTGACACCTTTTCATGCTCCTCGTATTTTTTCAGACCTTTTCATGCTCCTCATATTTATCAGACCTTTTTTATGCTCCTCCTCTTTCTCAGACCTTTTCACGCTCCAAACATTTTTACTGCTTTTCATGCTCCTCGTATTTTTCATGGCTTTAATGCTCCTCGTATTTTTCACAACTTTTCATGCTCCTCGTATATTTCACACCTGTTTGTGCTCGTCCTATTTTTCACACCTTTTCGTGCTCTTCACATTTTTCAGACTTTATCATGCTCCTCATATTTTTCAGACCTTTTTATGCTCCTCGTAGTTTTCACACCTTTTCATGTTCCTCGTATTTGTCAGACCTTTTCATGCTCCTCATATTTCTCAGACCTTTTCATGCTCCTCGTATTTTTCATACATTTTCAGGCTCCTCGTGTTTTTCAGAACTGTTCATGCTCTACATATTTTTCAGACCTTTTCATGCTTTTCATAATTTTCAGACTTTTTCATGCTCGTCGTATTTTTCGCACCTTTTCATGCTCCTCGTATTTTTCACAGCGTTTCTTGCTTCTCGTGTTGTTCACATATTTTCGTGATCCTTGTATTTTTCATACCTTTTCATGGTCCTCGTATTTTTCACACCTTTTCATGCTCCGCGTAATTTTCACACTTTTTCCTGCTCCTCATATTTTTCACACGTTTTCGGGATCTTCGTATTTTCCAGACCGTTTCATGCTGCTCGTATTTTTCAGACCTTTTTATGCTCCTCCTATTTCTCAGACCTTTTCATGCTCTTCACATTTTTAAGTGCTTTTCATGCTCCTTGTATTTTTCACGTCTTTTCATGCTCCTCGTATTTTGCACACCTTTTCATGCTCCTCGTATTTTTCAGGCCTTTTCATGCTCCTCCTATTTTGCACACATTTTCATGCTCCTCGTACTTTTCACACCTTATCATGCTCCTCGTATTTTTCACACCTTTTCAGGCTCCTCGTATTTTCCACACTTTATCATGGTCCTCGTATTTTTCAAACTTTTTTCACGCTCTTCTTATTTTTGACACTTTTTCATGCTGCTTGTATTTTTCACACTATGTCATGCTCTTCGTATTTTTCAGACGTTTTCATGCTCTTCATATTTTGCACACCTTTTCACGCTCTTCGTATTTTTGACACCTTTTCATGCTCCTCGTATTTTTCACACCTTTTCATGCTCCTCGTATTTTTCACAAATTTTCATGCTCCTCGTATTTTTCACACCTTTTCACGCTTCTCTTATATTTCAGACCTTTTCACGCTCTTCATATTTTTCACACCTTTTCATGCTGTTCATATTATTCACACATATTCATGCTCCTAGTATTTTTCAGACCTTTTCATACTCCTCATCGTTTTCACCCTTAATATGCTCCTCGTATTTTTCAGACGTTTTCATGCTCCTCGTATTTTTCAGACGTTTTCATGCTCCTCGTATTTTTCACACCTTTTCACGCTCTTCATATTTTTCCCACATTGTCATGCTCCGCGTATTTTACACACCTTGTCATGCTCCTCGAATTTTTCACACCTTTTCATGCTCTTCATATTTTTCACACCATTTCATGCTCCTCGTATTTTTCACACCTTTTCATGCTGTTCATATTTTTTACACATTGTCATGCTCCGCATATTTTACACACCTTGTCATGCTCCTCGAACTTTTCACACCTTTTCATGCTCTTCATATTTTTCAGACCTTTTCATGCTCTTCTTATTTTTCACACATTTTCTAGTTCCTCGTATTTTTCAGACCTTCTCATTCTCCTCGTATTTTTCAGACCTTTTCATGCTCCTCGGATTTTTCACAGCTTGTCATGGTCTTCGAACATTTCACAGCTTTTCCTGCTCTTCAAATATTTGACACCTTTTCATGCTCTTCATATTTTTCACACCTTTTAGTGCTCCATGTATTTTTCACACCTTTTCATGCTCCTCGTATTTTTCACACCGTTTCATGCTCCTCGTATTTTTCACAACTTTTCATGCTCCTCGTATTTTTCAGACCTTTTCACGCTCCTCGTATTTTTCAGACCTTTTCATGCTCCTCGTATTTTTCAGACAATTTCACGGCCTTCATATTTTTCAGACCTTTTCATGCTCTTCATATTTTTCACACCTTTTCATGCTCCTCGTGTTTTTTACACCTCTTCATGCTCATCCTATTTTTCACACCTTTTCCTGATCCTCGTATTTTTCACACCTTTTCATGCTCCTCGTATTTTTCTCACCTTTTCTGCTCCTCGGATTTTCACACGTTTTTGTGATACTCCTATTTTTCACACCTTTTCGTGTTCCTCATATTTTTCAGACCTTTTCGTGCTCATCATATTTTTAAGACATTTTCATGCTCTTTGTATTTTTCACACCTTTTCAGGCTTTTCGTGTTTTTCAGGCCTTTTCATACTCTTCATATTTTTCCGACCTTTTCATGCTTTTCATATTTTTCAGACCTTTTCATGCTCCTTGCATTTTTCAGACCTATTCATGCTCCTCGTATTTCTCAAACCTTTTCATGCTCTTCATATTTTTCAGACCTTTTCATGCTCTTCATATTTTTCAGACCTTTTCATGCTCTTCATATTTTTCAGACCTTTTCATGCTCTTCATATTTTTCAGACCTTTTCATGCTCTTCATATTTTTCACAACTTTTCATGCTCTTCATATTTTTCACACCTTTTCATGCTCTTCATAGTTTTCACAACTTTTCATGCTCTTCATAGTTTTCAGACCTTTACATGCTCCTCGTATTTTTCACATCATTTCATGCTCCTCGTATTTTTCACACCTTTTCCTGCTCTTCGATTTTTTTACACCTTTTCATGATAATCGTATTTTTCGCACCTTTTCCTGGTCTTCATACTTTTCACACCTTTTGATGCTCCTCATATTTTTCACAACTTTTCCTGCTCTTTGAATTTTTCACACTTTCTCATGCTCTTCGTATTTTTCACACCTTTTCATGCTCCTCGTATTTTTCAGACCTTTTTATGCTCCTCCTATTTCTCAGACATTTTCATGCTCCTATTTTCACACCTTTTCATGCTCCCCCTATTTTTCACACCTTTCGTGCTCTTCATATTTCTCAGACCTTTTCATGCTCCTAATATTTTTAAGACCTTCTGATGCTCCTTGTATTATTCACACCTTTTCGTGTTGCTCGTATTTTTCAGACCTATTCGTGCTCTTCATATATTTCAGACATTTTAGTGCTCTTTATATTTTTCACACCTTTTCAGGCTCCTCGTGTTTTTCACACGTTTTCATGCTCCTCGTATTATTCAGGACTTTTCATACTCGTGTTTTTCACACCTTTTCATGCTCCTTGTATTTTTCACACACTTTCATTCTCTTCGTATTTTTCAGACGTTTTCAAGCTCCTCGTATTTTTCAGAACTTTTCCAGCTCCTCGTGTTTTTCAGACCTTTTCATGCTCCTCCTATTATTCAGGACTTTTCATGCTCCTCGTATTTTTCACACCTTTTATGCTCGTAGTTTTCACAAGTTTTCATGCTCCTCATATTTTTCACAGCTTTTCATGCTCCTTGTATTTTTCACACCTTTTCGTGCTCCTCGTATTTTTCTCACCTTTTCGTGCTCTTCATATTTTTCAGACATTTTCTTGTTCTTCATATTCTTCACAGCTTTTCATGCTCTTCATATTTTTCAGAACTTTACATGCTCCTCGTATGTTTCAGGTCTTTTTATGCTCCTCCTATTTTTCAGGTCTTTTCATGCTCCTCGTATTTTTGACACGTTTTCATGCTCCTCGTATTTTTCACACCTTTTCATGCTCCTCGATTTTCTCACAAGTTTTCGTGCTCTTCATATTTTTCACACCTTTCGTGCTCTTCGTATTTTTCAGACCTCTTCATGCTCCTCATATTTTTCAGACCTTTTCATGCTCCTCGTATTATTCACACCTTTTCATGCTCCTCGTATTTTTCATACCTTTTTATGCTCATCATATTTCTCAGATCTTTTCATGCTCTTTGCATTTTTTACTCCTTTTCATGCTCCTCGTATTTTTCATACCTTTTTATGCTCATCCTATTTCTCAGACCTCTTGATGCTCTTCGTATTTTTCACTCCTTTTCATGCTCCTCGTATTTTTCACACCTTTTCGTGATCCGTGTATATTTCACACCTTTTCGTGGTCCTCATATATTTCAGATATTTTCGTGTTCATCATATTTTTCAGACCTTTTCATGCTCTTCATACTTTTCACACCTTTTCATGCCCTTCTTGTTTTTCAGAATTTTCATGCTCCTCATATTTTTCAGACCATTTCATGCTCCTCGTATTTTTCACACCTTTTCATGCTCCTAGTATTTTCCACACCTCCTCATGCTCGTATTTTTCACAACTTTTCATGCTCCTCGTATTTTTCACACCTTTTCATGATCCTCGTATTTTTCACACCTTTTCAGGCTCTTCATATTTTTCAGACCTTTTCGTGCTCTTCATATTTTTCACGCCTTTTCATGCTGTTCATATTTCTCAGACCTTTTAATGCTCTTCATATTTTTCACACTTTTCAGTCTCTTCATGTTTTTGAGACATTTTCATGCTCCTCATATTTTTCAGACCTTTTCATGCTCCTCGTATTTTGCACACCTTTTCATGCTCCTCGTATTTTTCAGGCCTTTTCATGCTCCTCCTATTTTGCACACATTTTCATGCTCCTCGTACTTTTCACACCTTATCATGCTCCTCGTATTTTTCACACCTTTTCAGGCTCCTCGTATTTTTCACACTTTATCATGGTCCTCGTATTTTTCAAACTTTTTTCACGCTCTTCTTATTTTTGACACTTTTTCATGCTGCTTGTATTTTTCACACTATGTCATGCTCTTCGTATTTTTCAGACGTTTTCATGCTCTTCATATTTTGCACACCTTTTCACGCTCTTCGTATTTTTGACACCTTTTCATGCTCCTCGTATTTTTCACACCTTTTCATGCTCCTCGTATTTTTCACAAATTTTCATGCTCCTCGTATTTTTCACACCTTTTCACGCTTCTCTTATATTTCAGACCTTTTCACGCTCTTCATATTTTTCACACCTTTTCATGCTGTTCATATTATTCACACATATTCATGCTCCTAGTATTTTTCAGACCTTTTCATACTCCTCATCGTTTTCACCCTTAATATGCTCCTCGTATTTTTCAGACGTTTTCATGCTCCTCGTATTTTTCAGACGTTTTCATGCTCCTCGTATTTTTCACACCTTTTCATGCTCTTCATATTTTTCCCACATTGTCATGCTCCGCGTATTTTACACACCTTGTCATGCTCCTCGAATTTTTCACACCTTTTCATGCTGTTCATATTTTTTACACATTGTCATGCTCCGCGTATTTTACACACCTTGTCATGCTCCTCGAACTTTTCACACCTTTTCATGCTCTTCATATTTTTCAGACCTTTTCATGCTCTTCTTATTTTTCACACATTTTCTAGTTCCTCGTATTTTTCAGACCTTCTCATTCTCCTCGTATTTTTCAGACCTTTTCATGCTCCTCGGATTTTTCACAGCTTGTCATGGTCTTCGAACATTTCACAGCTTTTCCTGCTCTTCAAATATTTGACACCTTTTCATGCTCTTCATATTTTTCACACCTTTTAGTGCTCCATGTATTTTTCACACCTTTTCATGCTCCTCGTATTTTTCACACCATTTCATGCTCCTCGTATTTTTCACAACTTTTCATGCTCCTCGTATTTTTCAGACCTTTTCACGCTCCTCGTATTTTTCAGACCTTTTCATGCTCCTCGTATTTTTCACACCTTTTCATGCTCCTCGATTTTCTCACAAGTTTTCGTGCTCTTCATATTTTTCACACCTTTCGTGCTCTTCGTATTTTTCAGACCTCTTCATGCTCCTCATATTTTTCAGACCTTTTCATGCTCCTCGTATTATTCACACCTTTTCATGCTCCTCGTATTTTTCATACCTTTTTATGCTCATCATATTTCTCAGATCTTTTCATGCTCTTTGCATTTTTTACTCCTTTTCATGCTCCTCGTATTTTTCATACCTTTTTATGATCATCCTATTTCTCAGACCTCTTGATGCTCTTCGTATTTTTCACTCCTTTTCATGCTCCTCGTATTTTTCACACCTTTTCGTGATCCGTGTATATTTCACACCTTTTCGTGGTCCTCATATATTTCAGATATTTTCGTGTTCATCATATTTTTCAGACCTTTTCATGCTCTTCATACTTTTCACACCTTTTCATGCCCTTCTTGTTTTTCAGAATTTTCATGCTCCTCATATTTTTCAGACCATTTCATGCTCCTCGTATTTTTCACACCTTTTCATGCTCCTAGTATTTTCCACACCTCCTCATGCTCGTATTTTTCACAACTTTTCATGCTCCTCGTATTTTTCACACCTTTTCAGGCTCTTCATATTTTTCAGACCTTTTCGTGCTCTTCATATTTTTCACGCCTTTTCATGCTGTTCATATTTCTCAGACCTTTTAATGCTCTTCATATTTTTCACACTTTTCAGTCTCTTCATGTTTTTGAGACATTTTCATGCTCCTCATATTTTTCAGACCTTTTCATGCTCCTCGTATTTTTCACACCTTTTCATGCTCCTCGTATTTTTGACACCTTTTCATGCTCCTCGTATTTTTTCAGACCTTTTCATGCTCCTCGTATTTATCAGACCTTTTTTATGCTCCTCCTCTTTCTCAGACCTTTTCACGCTCCAAACATTTTTACTGCTTTTCATGCTCCTCGTATTTTTCATGGCTTTAATGCTCCTCGTATTTTTCACAACTTTTCATGCTCCTCGTATATTTCACACCTGTTTGTGCTCGTCCTATTTTTCACACCTTTTCGTGCTCTTCACATTTTTCAGACTTTATCATGCTCCTCATATTTTTCAGACCTTTTTATGCTCCTCGTAGTTTTCACACCTTTTCATGTTCCTCGTATTTGTCAGACCTTTTCATGCTCCTCATATTTCTCAGACCTTTTCATGCTCCTCGTATTTTTCATACATTTTCAGGCTCCTCGTGTTTTTCAGAACTGTTCATGCTCTACATATTTTTCAGACCTTTTCATGCTTTTCATAATTTTCAGACTTTTTCATGCTCGTCGTATTTTTCGCACCTTTTCATGCTCCTCGTATTTTTCACAGCGTTTCTTGCTTCTCGTGTTGTTCACATATTTTCGTGATCCTTGTATTTTTCATACCTTTTCATGGTCCTCGTATTTTTCACACCTTTTCATGCTCCGCATAATTTTCACACTTTTTCCTGCTCCTCATATTTTTCACACGTTTCCGGGATCTTCGTATTTTCCAGACCGTTTCATGCTGCTCGTATTTTTCAGACCTTTTTATGCTCCTCCTATTTCTCAGACCTTTTCATGCTCTTCACATTTTTAAGTGCTTTTCATGCTCCTTGTATTTTTCACGTCTTTTCATGCTCCTCGTATTTTGCACACCTTTTCATGCTCCTCGTATTTTTCAGGCCTTTTCATGCTCCTCCTATTTTGCACACATTTTCATGCTCCTCGTACTTTTCACACCTTATCATGCTCCTCGTATTTTTCACACCTTTTCAGGCTCCTCGTATTTTTCACACTTTATCATGGTCCTCGTATTTTTCAAACTTTTTTCACGCTCTTCTTATTTTTGACACTTTTTCATGCTGCTTGTATTTTTCACACTATGTCATGCTCTTCGTATTTTTCAGACGTTTTCATGCTCTTCATATTTTGCACACCTTTTCACGCTCTTCGTATTTTTGACACCTTTTCATGCTCCTCGTATTTTTCACACCTTTTCATGCTCCTCGTATTTTTCACAAATTTTCATGCTCCTCGTATTTTTCACACCTTTTCACGCTTCTCTTATATTTCAGACCTTTTCACGCTCTTCATATTTTTCACACCTTTTCATGCTGTTCATATTATTCACACATATTCATGCTCCTAGTATTTTTCAGACCTTTTCATACTCCTCATCGTTTTCACCCTTAATATGCTCCTCGTATTTTTCAGACGTTTTCATGCTCCTCGTATTTTTCAGACGTTTTCATGCTCCTCGTATTTTTCACACCTTTTCATGCTCTTCATATTTTTCCCACATTGTCATGCTCCGCGTATTTTACACACCTTGTCATGCTCCTCGAATTTTTCACACCTTTTCATGCTGTTCATATTTTTTACACATTGTCATGCTCCGCGTATTTTACACACCTTGTCATGCTCCTCGAACTTTTCACACCTTTTCATGCTCTTCATATTTTTCAGACCTTTTCATGCTCTTCTTATTTTTCACACATTTTCTAGTTCCTCGTATTTTTCAGACCTTCTCATTCTCCTCGTATTTTTCAGACCTTTTCATGCTCCTCGGATTTTTCACAGCTTGTCATGGTCTTCGAACATTTCACAGCTTTTCCTGCTCTTCAAATATTTGACACCTTTTCATGCTCTTCATATTTTTCACACCTTTTAGTGCTCCATGTATTTTTCACACCTTTTCATGCTCCTCGTATTTTTCACACCGTTTCATGCTCCTCGTATTTTTCACAACTTTTCATGCTCCTCGTATTTTTCAGACCTTTTCACGCTCCTCGTATTTTTCAGACCTTTTCATGCTCCTCGTATTTTTCAGACAATTTCACGGCCTTCATATTTTTCAGACCTTTTCATGCTCTTCATATTTTTCACACCTTTTCATGCTCCTCGTGTTTTTTACACCTCTTCATGCTCATCCTATTTTTCACACCTTTTCCTGATCCTCGTATTTTTCACACCTTTTCATGCTCCTCGTATTTTTCTCACCTTTTCTGCTCCTCGGATTTTCACACGTTTTTGTGATACTCCTATTTTTCACACCTTTTCGTGTTCCTCATATTTTTCAGACCTTTTCGTGCTCATCATATTTTTAAGACATTTTCATGCTCTTTGTATTTTTCACACCTTTTCAGGCTTTTCGTGTTTTTCAGGCCTTTTCATACTCTTCATATTTTTCCGACCTTTTCATGCTTTTCATATTTTTCAGACCTTTTCATGCTCCTTGCATTTTTCAGACCTATTCATGCTCCTCGTATTTCTCAAACCTTTTCATGCTCTTCATATTTTTCTGACCTTTTCATGCTCTTCATATTTTTCAGACCTTTTCATGCTCTTCATATTTTTCACAACTTTTCATGCTCTTCATATTTTTCAGACCTTTTCATGCTCTTCATATTTTTCACAACTTTTCATGCTCTTCATATTTTTCACACCTTTTCATGCTCTTCATAGTTTTCACAACTTTTCATGCTCTTCATAGTTTTCAGACCTTTACATGCTCCTCGTATTTTTCACATCATTTCATGCTCCTCGTATTTTTCACACCTTTTCCTGCTCTTCGATTTTTTTACACCTTTTCATGATAATCGTATTTTTCGCACCTTTTCCTGGTCTTCATACTTTTCACACCTTTTGATGCTCCTCATATTTTTCACAACTTTTCCTGCTCTTTGAATTTTTCACACTTTCTCATGCTCTTCGTATTTTTCACACCTTTTCATGCTCCTCGTATTTTTCAGACCTTTTTATGCTCCTCCTATTTCTCAGACATTTTCATGCTCCTATTTTCACACCTTTTCATGCTCCCCCTATTTTTCACACCTTTCGTGCTCTTCATATTTCTCAGACCTTTTCATGCTCCTAATATTTTTAAGACCTTCTGATGCTCCTTGTATTATTCACACCTTTTCGTGTTGCTCGTATTTTTCAGACCTATTCGTGCTCTTCATATATTTCAGACATTTTAGTGCTCTTTATATTTTTCACACCTTTTCAGGCTCCTCGTATTTTTCACACCTTTTCATGCTCCTCGTATTTTTCAGGACTTTTCATACTCGTGTTTTTCACACCTTTTCATGCTCCTTGTATTTTTCACACACTTTCATTCTCTTCGTATTTTTCAGACGTTTTCAAGCTCCTCGTATTTTTCAGAACTTTTCCAGCTCCTCGTGTTTTTCAGACCTTTTCATGCTCCTCCTATTATTCAGGACTTTTCATGCTCCTCGTATTTTTCACACCTTTTATGCTCGTAGTTTTCACAAGTTTTCATGCTCCTCATATTTTTCACAGCTTTTCATGCTCCTTGTATTTTTCACACCTTTTCGTGCTCCTCGTATTTTTCTCACCTTTTCGTGCTCTTCATATTTTTCAGACATTTTCTTGTTCTTCATATTTTTCACAGCTTTTCATGCTCTTCATATTTTTCAGAACTTTACATGCTCCTCGTATGTTTCAGGTCTTTTTATGCTCCTCCTATTTTTCAGGTCTTTTCATGCTCCTCGTATTTTTGACACGTTTTCATGCTCCTCGTATTTTTCACACCTTTTCATGCTCCTCGATTTTCTCACAAGTTTTCATGCTCTTCATATTTTTCACACCTTTCGTGCTCTTCGTATTTTTCAGACCTCTTCATGCTCCTCATATTTTTCAGACCTTTTCATGCTCCTCGTATTATTCACACCTTTTCATGCTCCTCGTATTTTTCATACCTTTTTATGCTCATCATATTTCTCAGATCTTTTCATGCTCTTTGCATTTTTTACTCCTTTTCATGCTCCTCGTATTTTTCATACCTTTTTATGATCATCCTATTTCTCAGACCTCTTGATGCTCTTCGTATTTTTCACTCCTTTTCATGCTCCTCGTATTTTTCACACCTTTTCGTGATCCGTGTATATTTCACACCTTTTCGTGGTCCTCATATATTTCAGATATTTTCGTGTTCATCATATTTTTCAGACCTTTTCATGCTCTTCATACTTTTCACACCTTTTCATGCCCTTCTTGTTTTTCAGAATTTTCATGCTCCTCATATTTTTCAGACCATTTCATGCTCCTCGTATTTTTCACACCTTTTCATGCTCCTAGTATTTTCCACACCTCCTCATGCTCGTATTTTTCACAACTTTTCATGCTCCTCGTATTTTTCACACCTTTTCATGATCCTCGTATTTTTCACACCTTTTCAGGCTCTTCATATTTTTCAGACCTTTTCGTGCTCTTCATATTTTTCACGCCTTTTCATGCTGTTCATATTTCTCAGACCTTTTAATGCTCTTCATATTTTTCACACTTTTCAGTCTCTTCATGTTTTTGAGACATTTTCATGCTCCTCATATTTTTCAGACCTTTTCATGCTCCTCGTATTTTTCACACCTTTTCATGCTCCTCGTATTTTTGACACCTTTTCATGCTCCTCGTATTTTTTCAGACCTTTTCATGCTCCTCGTATTTATCAGACCTTTTTTATGCTCCTCCTCTTTCTCAGACCTTTTCACGCTCCAAACATTTTTACTGCTTTTCATGCTCCTCGTATTTTTCATGGCTTTAATGCTCCTCGTATTTTTCACAACTTTTCATGCTCCTCGTATATTTCACACCTGTTTGTGCTCGTCCTATTTTTCACACCTTTTCGTGCTCTTCACATTTTTCAGACTTTATCATGCTCCTCATATTTTTCAGACCTTTTTATGCTCCTCGTAGTTTTCACACCTTTTCATGTTCCTCGTATTTGTCAGACCTTTTCATGCTCCTCATATTTCTCAGACCTTTTCATGCTCCTCGTATTTTTCATACATTTTCAGGCTCCTCGTGTTTTTCAGAACTGTTCATGCTCTACATATTTTTCAGACCTTTTCATGCTTTTCATAATTTTCAGACTTTTTCATGCTCGTCGTATTTTTCGCACCTTTTCATGCTCTTCGTATTTTTCACAGCGTTTCTTGCTTCTCGTGTTGTTCACATATTTTCGTGATCCTTGTATTTTTCATACCTTTTCATGGTCCTCGTATTTTTCACACCTTTTCATGCTCCGCGTAATTTTCACACTTTTTCCTGCTCCTCATATTTTTCACACGTTTTCGGGATCTTCGTATTTTCCAGACCGTTTCATGCTGCTCGTATTTTTCAGACCTTTTTATGCTCCTCCTATTTCTCAGACCTTTTCATGCTCTTCACATTTTTAAGTGCTTTTCATGCTCCTTGTATTTTTCACGTCTTTTCATGCTCCTCGTATTTTGCACACCTTTTCATGCTCCTCGTATTTTTCAGGCCTTTTCATGCTCCTCCTATTTTGCACACATTTTCATGCTCCTCGTACTTTTCACACCTTATCATGCTCCTCGTATTTTTCACACCTTTTCAGGCTCCTCGTATTTTTCACACTTTATCATGGTCCTCGTATTTTTCAAACTTTTTTCACGCTCTTCTTATTTTTGACACTTTTTCATGCTGCTTGTATTTTTCACACTATGTCATGCTCTTCGTATTTTTCAGACGTTTTCATGCTCTTCATATTTTGCACACCTTTTCACGCTCTTCGTATTTTTGACACCTTTTCATGCTCCTCGTATTTTTCACACCTTTTCATGCTCCTCGTATTTTTCACAAATTTTCATGCTCCTCGTATTTTTCACACCTTTTCACGCTTCTCTTATATTTCAGACCTTTTCACGCTCTTCATATTTTTCACACCTTTTCATGCTGTTCATATTATTCACACATATTCATGCTCCTAGTATTTTTCAGACCTTTTCATACTCCTCATCGTTTTCACCCTTAATATGCTCCTCGTATTTTTCAGACGTTTTCATGCTCCTCGTATTTTTCAGACGTTTTCATGCTCCTCGTATTTTTCACACCTTTTCATGCTCTTCATATTTTTCCCACATTGTCATGCTCCGCGTATTTTACACACCTTGTCATGCTCCTCGAATTTTTCACACCTTTTCATGCTCTTCATATTTTTCACACCATTTCATGCTCCTCGTATTTTTCACACCTTTTCATGCTGTTCATATTTTTTACACATTGTCATGCTCCGCGTATTTTACACACCTTGTCATGCTCCTCGAACTTTTCACACCTTTTCATGCTCTTCATATTTTTCAGACCTTTTCATGCTCTTCTTATTTTTCACACATTTTCTAGTTCCTCGTATTTTTCAGACCTTCTCATTCTCCTCGTATTTTTCAGACCTTTTCATGCTCCTCGGATTTTTCACAGCTTGTCATGGTCTTCGAACATTTCACAGCTTTTCCTGCTCTTCAAATATTTGACACCTTTTCATGCTCTTCATATTTTTCACACCTTTTAGTGCTCCATGTATTTTTCACACCTTTTCATGCTCCTCGTATTTTTCACACCGTTTCATGCTCCTCGTATTTTTCACAACTTTTCATGCTCCTCGTATTTTTCAGACCTTTTCACGCTCCTCGTATTTTTCAGACCTTTTCATGCTCCTCGTATTTTTCAGACAATTTCACGGCCTTCATATTTTTCAGACCTTTTCATGCTCTTCATATTTTTCACACCTTTTCATGCTCCTCGTGTTTTTTACACCTCTTCATGCTCATCCTATTTTTCACACCTTTTCCTGATCCTCGTATTTTTCACACCTTTTCATGCTCCTCGTATTTTTCTCACCTTTTCTGCTCCTCGGATTTTCACACGTTTTTGTGATACTCCTATTTTTCACACCTTTTCGTGTTCCTCATATTTTTCAGACCTTTTCGTGCTCATCATATTTTTAAGACATTTTCATGCTCTTTGTATTTTTCACACCTTTTCAGGCTTTTCGTGTTTTTCAGGCCTTTTCATACTCTTCATATTTTTCCGACCTTTTCATGCTTTTCATATTTTTCAGACCTTTTCATGCTCCTTGCATTTTTCAGACCTATTCATGCTCCTCGTATTTCTCAAACCTTTTCATGCTCTTCATATTTTTCAGACCTTTTCATGCTCTTCATATTTTTCAGACCTTTTCATGCTCTTCATATTTTTCACAACTTTTCATGCTATTCATATTTTTCAGACCTTTTCATGCTCTTCATATTTTTCACAACTTTTCATGCTCTTCATATTTTTCACACCTTTTCATGCTCTTCATAGTTTTCACAACTTTTCATGCTCTTCATAGTTTTCAGACCTTTACATGCTCCTCGTATTTTTCACATCATTTCATGCTCCTCGTATTTTTCACACCTTTTCCTGCTCTTCGATTTTTTTACACCTTTTCATGATAATCGTATTTTTCGCACCTTTTCCTGGTCTTCATACTTTTCACACCTTTTGATGCTCCTCATATTTTTCACAACTTTTCCTGCTCTTTGAATTTTTCACACTTTCTCATGCTCTTCGTATTTTTCACACCTTTTCATGCTCCTCGTATTTTTCAGACCTTTTTATGCTCCTCCTATTTCTCAGACATTTTCATGCTCCTATTTTCACACCTTTTCATGCTCCCCCTATTTTTCACACCTTTCGTGCTCTTCATATTTCTCAGACCTTTTCATGCTCCTAATATTTTTAAGACCTTCTGATGCTCCTTGTATTATTCACACCTTTTCGTGTTGCTCATATTTTTCAGACCTATTCGTGCTCTTCATATATTTCAGACATTTTAGTGCTCTTTATATTTTTCACACCTTTTCAGGCTCCTCGTGTTTTTCACACGTTTTCATGCTCCTCGTATTATTCAGGACTTTTCATACTCGTGTTTTTCACACCTTTTCATGCTCCTTGTATTTTTCACACACTTTCATTCTCTTCGTATTTTTCAGACGTTTTCAAGCTCCTCGTATTTTTCAGAACTTTTCCAGCTCCTCGTGTTTTTCAGACCTTTTCATGCTCCTCCTATTATTCAGGACTTTTCATGCTCCTCGTATTTTTCACACCTTTTATGCTCGTAGTTTTCACAAGTTTTCATGCTCCTCATATTTTTCACAGCTTTTCATGCTCCTTGTATTTTTCACACCTTTTCGTGCTCCTCGTATTTTTCTCACCTTTTCGTGCTCTTCATATTTTTCAGACATTTTCTTGTTCTTCATATTCTTCACAGCTTTTCATGCTCTTCATATTTTTCAGAACTTTACATGCTCCTCGTATGTTTCAGGTCTTTTTATGCTCCTCCTATTTTTCAGGTCTTTTCATGCTCCTCGTATTTTTGACACGTTTTCATGCTCCTCGTATTTTTCACACCTTTTCATGCTCCTCGATTTTCTCACAAGTTTTCGTGCTCTTCATATTTTTCACACCTTTCGTGCTCTTCGTATTTTTCAGACCTCTTCATGCTCCTCATATTTTTCAGACCTTTTCATGCTCCTCGTATTATTCACACCTTTTCATGCTCCTCGTATTTTTCATACCTTTTTATGCTCATCATATTTCTCAGATCTTTTCATGCTCTTTGCATTTTTTACTCCTTTTCATGCTCCTCGTATTTTTCATACCTTTTTATGCTCATCCTATTTCTCAGACCTCTTGATGCTCTTCGTATTTTTCACTCCTTTTCATGCTCCTCGTATTTTTCACACCTTTTCGTGATCCGTGTATATTTCACACCTTTTCGTGGTCCTCATATATTTCAGATATTTTCGTGTTCATCATATTTTTCAGACCTTTTCATGCTCTTCATACTTTTCACACCTTTTCATGCCCTTCTTGTTTTTCAGAATTTTCATGCTCCTCATATTTTTCAGACCATTTCATGCTCCTCGTATTTTTCACACCTTTTCATGCTCCTAGTATTTTCCACACCTCCTCATGCTCGTATTTTTCACAACTTTTCATGCTCCTCGTATTTTTCACACCTTTTCATGATCCTCGTATTTTTCACACCTTTTCAGGCTCTTCATATTTTTCAGACCTTTTCGTGCTCTTCATATTTTTCACGCCTTTTCATGCTGTTCATATTTCTCAGACCTTTTAATGCTCTTCATATTTTTCACACTTTTCAGTCTCTTCATGTTTTTGAGACATTTTCATGCTCCTCATATTTTTCAGACCTTTTCATGCTCCTCGTATTTTTCACACCTTTTCATGCTCCTCGTATTTTTGACACCTTTTCATGCTCCTCGTATTTTTTCAGACCTTTTCATGCTCCTCGTATTTATCAGACCTTTTTTATGCTCCTCCTCTTTCTCAGACCTTTTCACGCTCCAAACATTTTTACTGCTTTTCATGCTCCTCGTATTTTTCATGGCTTTAATGCTCCTCGTATTTTTCACAACTTTTCATGCTCCTCGTATATTTCACACCTGTTTGTGCTCGTCCTATTTTTCACACCTTTTCGTGCTCTTCACATTTTTCAGACTTTATCATGCTCCTCATATTTTTCAGACCTTTTTATGCTCCTCGTAGTTTTCACACCTTTTCATGTTCCTCGTATTTGTCAGACCTTTTCATGCTCCTCATATTTCTCAGACCTTTTCATGCTCCTCGTATTTTTCATACATTTTCAGGCTCCTCGTGTTTTTCAGAACTGTTCATGCTCTACATATTTTTCAGACCTTTTCATGCTTTTCATAATTTTCAGACTTTTTCATGCTCGTCGTATTTTTCGCACCTTTTCATGCTCCTCGTATTTTTCACAGCGTTTCTTGCTTCTCGTGTTGTTCACATATTTTCGTGATCCTTGTATTTTTCATACCTTTTCATGGTCCTCGTATTTTTCACACCTTTTCATGCTCCGCGTAATTTTCACACTTTTTCCTGCTCCTCATATTTTTCACACGTTTCCGGGATCTTCGTATTTTCCAGACCGTTTCATGCTGCTCGTATTTTTCAGACCTTTTTATGCTCCTCCTATTTCTCAGACCTTTTCATGCTCTTCACATTTTTAAGTGCTTTTCATGCTCCTTGTATTTTTCACGTCTTTTCATGCTCCTCGTATTTTGCACACCTTTTCATGCTCCTCGTATTTTTCAGGCCTTTTCATGCTCCTCCTATTTTGCACACATTTTCATGCTCCTCGTACTTTTCACACCTTATCATGCTCCTCGTATTTTTCACACCTTTTCAGGCTCCTCGTATTTTCCACACTTTATCATGGTCCTCGTATTTTTCAAACTTTTTTCACGCTCTTCTTATTTTTGACACTTTTTCATGCTGCTTGTATTTTTCACACTATGTCATGCTCTTCGTATTTTTCAGACGTTTTCATGCTCTTCATATTTTGCACACCTTTTCACGCTCTTCGTATTTTTGACACCTTTTCATGCTTCTCGTATTTTTCACACCTTTTCATGCTCCTCGTATTTTTCACAAATTTTCATGCTCCTCGTATTTTTCACACCTTTTCACGCTTCTCTTATATTTCAGACCTTTTCACGCTCTTCATATTTTTCACACCTTTTCATGCTGTTCATATTATTCACACATATTCATGCTCCTAGTATTTTTCAGACCTTTTCATACTCCTCATCGTTTTCACCCTTAATATGCTCCTCGTATTTTTCAGACGTTTTCATGCTCCTCGTATTTTTCAGACGTTTTCATGCTCCTCGTATTTTTCACACCTTTTCATGCTCTTCATATTTTTCCCACATTGTCATGCTCCGCGTATTTTACACACCTTGTCATGCTCCTCGAATTTTTCACACCTTTTCATGCTCTTCATATTTTTCACACCATTTCATGCTCCTCGTATTTTTCACACCTTTTCATGCTGTTCATATTTTTTACACATTGTCATGCTCCGCGTATTTTACACACCTTGTCATGCTCCTCGAACTTTTCACACCTTTTCATGCTCTTCATATTTTTCAGACCTTTTCATGCTCTTCATATTTCTCAGACCTTTTCATGCTCCTCGTATTTTTTACACCTTTTCATGCTCCTCGTATTTTTCACACCTTTTCCTGATCCTCGTATTTTTCACACCTTTTCATGCTCCTCGTATTTTTCTCACCTTTTCTGCTCCTCGGATTTTCACACGTTTTTGTGATACTCCTATTTTTCACACCTTTTCGTGTTCCTCATATTTTTCAGACCTTTTCGTGCTCATCATATTTTTAAGACATTTTCATGCTCTTTGTATTTTTCACACCTTTTCAGGCTTTTCGTGTTTTTCAGGCCTTTTCATACTCTTCATATTTTTCCGACCTTTTCATGCTTTTCATATTTTTCAGACCTTTTCATGCTCCTTGCATTTTTCAGACCTATTCATGCTCCTCGTATTTCTCAAACCTTTTCATGCTCTTCATATTTTTCAGACCTTTTCATGCTCTTCATATTTTTCAGACCTTTTCATGCTCTTCATATTTTTCAGACCTTTTCATGCTCTTCATATTTTTCAGACCTTTTCATGCTCTTCATATTTTTCACAACTTTTCATGCTCTTCATATTTTTCACACCTTTTCATGCTCTTCATAGTTTTCACAACTTTTCATGCTCTTCATAGTTTTCAGACCTTTACATGCTCCTCGTATTTTTCACATCATTTCATGCTCCTCGTATTTTTCACACCTTTTCCTGCTCTTCGATTTTTTTACACCTTTTCATGATAATCGTATTTTTTGCACCTTTTCCTGGTCTTCATACTTTTCACACCTTTTGATGCTCCTCATATTTTTCACAACTTTTCCTGCTCTTTGAATTTTTCACACTTTCTCATGCTCTTCGTATTTTTCACACCTTTTCATGCTCCTCGTATTTTTCAGACCTTTTTATGCTCCTCCTATTTCTCAGACATTTTCATGCTCCTATTTTCACACCTTTTCATGCTCCCCCTATTTTTCACACCTTTCGTGCTCTTCATATTTCTCAGACCTTTTCATGCTCCTAATATTTTTAAGACCTTCTGATGCTCCTTGTATTATTCACACCTTTTCGTGTTGCTCGTATTTTTCAGACCTATTCGTGCTCTTCATATATTTCAGACATTTTAGTGCTCTTTATATTTTTCACACCTTTTCAGGCTCCTCGTGTTTTTCACACCTTTTCAGGCTCCTCGTATTATTCAGGACTTTTCATACTCGTGTTTTTCACACCTTTTCATGCTCCTTGTATTTTTCACACACTTTCATTCTCTTCGTATTTTTCAGACGTTTTCAAGCTCCTCGTATTTTTCAGAACTTTTCCAGCTCCTCGTGTTTTTCAGACCTTTTCATGCTCCTCCTATTATTCAGGACTTTTCATGCTCCTCGTATTTTTCACACCTTTTATGCTCGTAGTTTTCACAAGTTTTCATGCTCCTCATATTTTTCACAGCTTTTCATGCTCCTTGTATTTTTCACACCTTTTCGTGCTCCTCGTATTTTTCTCACCTTTTCGTGCTCTTCATATTTTTCAGACATTTTCTTGTTCTTCATATTTTTCACAGCTTTTCATGCTCTTCATATTTTTCAGAACTTTACATGCTCCTCGTATGTTTCAGGTCTTTTTATGCTCCTCCTATTTTTCAGGTCTTTTCATGCTCCTCGTATTTTTGACACGTTTTCATGCTCCTCGTATTTTTCACACCTTTTCATGCTCCTCGATTTTCTCACAAGTTTTCGTGCTCTTCATATTTTTCACACCTTTCGTGCTCTTCGTATTTTTCAGACCTCTTCATGCTCCTCATATTTTTCAGACCTTTTCATGCTCCTCGTATTATTCACACCTTTTCATGCTCCTCGTATTTTTCATACCTTTTTATGCTCATCATATTTCTCAGATCTTTTCATGCTCTTTGCATTTTTTACTCCTTTTCATGCTCCTCGTATTTTTCATACCTTTTTATGCTCATCCTATTTCTCAGACCTCTTGATGCTCTTCGTATTTTTCACTCCTTTTCATGCTCCTCGTATTTTTCACACCTTTTCGTGATCCGTGTATATTTCACACCTTTTCGTGGTCCTCATATATTTCAGATATTTTCGTGTTCATCATATTTTTCAGACCTTTTCATGCTCTTCATACTTTTCACACCTTTTCATGCCCTTCTTGTTTTTCAGAATTTTCATGCTCCTCATATTTTTCAGACCATTTCATGCTCCTCGTATTTTTCACACCTTTTCATGCTCCTAGTATTTTCCACACCTCCTCATGCTCGTATTTTTCACAACTTTTCATGCTCCTCGTATTTTTCACACCTTTTCATGATCCTCGTATTTTTCACACCTTTTCAGGCTCTTCATATTTTTCAGACCTTTTCGTGCTCTTCATATTTTTCACGCCTTTTCATGCTGTTCATATTTCTCAGACCTTTTAATGCTCTTCATATTTTTCACACTTTTCAGTCTCTTCATGTTTTTGAGACATTTTCATGCTCCTCATATTTTTCAGACCTTTTCATGCTCCTCGTATTTTTCACACCTTTTCATGCTCCTCGTATTTTTGACACCTTTTCATGCTCCTCGTATTTTTTCAGACCTTTTCATGCTCCTCGTATTTATCAGACCTTTTTTATGCTCCTCCTCTTTCTCAGACCTTTTCACGCTCCAAACATTTTTACTGCTTTTCATGCTCCTCGTATTTTTCATGGCTTTAATGCTCCTCGTATTTTTCACAACTTTTCATGCTCCTCGTATATTTCACACCTGTTTGTGCTCGTCCTATTTTTCACACCTTTTCGTGCTCTTCACATTTTTCAGACTTTATCATGCTCCTCATATTTTTCAGACCTTTTTATGCTCCTCGTAGTTTTCACACCTTTTCATGTTCCGCGTATTTGTCAGACCTTTTCATGCTCCTCATATTTCTCAGACCTTTTCATGCTCCTCGTATTTTTCATACATTTTCAGGCTCCTCGTGTTTTTCAGAACTGTTCATGCTCTACATATTTTTCAGACCTTTTCATGCTTTTCATAATTTTCAGACTTTTTCATGCTCGTCGTATTTTTCGCACCTTTTCATGCTCCTCGTATTTTTCACAGCGTTTCTTGCTTCTCGTGTTGTTCACATATTTTCGTGATCCTTGTATTTTTCATACCTTTTCATGGTCCTCGTATTTTTCACACCTTTTCATGCTCCGCGTAATTTTCACACTTTTTCCTGCTCCTCATATTTTTCACACGTTTCCGGGATCTTCGTATTTTCCAGACCGTTTCATGCTGCTCGTATTTTTCAGACCTTTTTATGCTCCTCCTATTTCTCAGACCTTTTCATGCTCTTCACATTTTTAAGTGCTTTTCATGCTCCTTGTATTTTTCACGTCTTTTCATGCTCCTCGTATTTTGCACACCTTTTCATGCTCCTCGTATTTTTCAGGCCTTTTCATGCTCCTCCTATTTTGCACACATTTTCATGCTCCTCGTACTTTTCACACCTTATCATGCTCCTCGTATTTTTCACACCTTTTCAGGCTCCTCGTATTTTCCACACTTTATCATGGTCCTCGTATTTTTCAAACTTTTTTCACGCTCTTCTTATTTTTGACACTTTTTCATGCTGCTTGTATTTTTCACACTATGTCATGCTCTTCGTATTTTTCAGACGTTTTCATGCTCTTCATATTTTGCACACCTTTTCACGCTCTTCGTATTTTTGACACCTTTTCATGCTTCTCGTATTTTTCACACCTTTTCATGCTCCTCGTATTTTTCACAAATTTTCATGCTCCTCGTATTTTTCACACCTTTTCACGCTTCTCTTATATTTCAGACCTTTTCACGCTCTTCATATTTTTCACACCTTTTCATGCTGTTCATATTATTCACACATATTCATGCTCCTAGTATTTTTCAGGCCTTTTCATACTCCTCATCGTTTTCACCCTTAATATGCTCCTCGTATTTTTCAGACGTTTTCATGCTCCTCGTATTTTTCAGACGTTTTCATGCTCCTCGTATTTTTCACACCTTTTCATGCTCTTCATATTTTTCCCACATTGTCATGCTCCGCGTATTTTACACACCTTGTCATGCTCCTCGAATTTTTCACACCTTTTCATGCTCTTCATATTTTTCACACCATTTCATGCTCCTCGTATTTTTCACACCTTTTCATGCTGTTCATATTTTTTACACATTGTCATGCTCCGCGTATTTTACACACCTTGTCATGCTCCTCGAACTTTTCACACCTTTTCATGCTCTTCATATTTTTCAGACCTTTTCATGCTCTTCATATTTTTCACACCTTTTCATGCTCCTCGTGTTTTTTACACCTCTTCATGCTCATCCTATTTTTCACACCTTTTCCTGATCCTCGTATTTTTCACACCTTTTCATGCTCCTCGTATTTTTCTCACCTTTTCTGCTCCTCGGATTTTCACACGTTTTTGTGATACTCCTATTTTTCACACCTTTTCGTGTTCCTCATATTTTTCAGACCTTTTCGTGCTCATCATATTTTTAAGACATTTTCATGCTCTTTGTATTTTTCACACCTTTTCAGGCTTTTCGTGTTTTTCAGGCCTTTTCATACTCTTCATATTTTTCCGACCTTTTCATGCTTTTCATATTTTTCAGACCTTTTCATGCTCCTTGCATTTTTCAGACCTATTCATGCTCCTCGTATTTCTCAAACCTTTTCATGCTCTTCATATTTTTCAGACCTTTTCATGCTCTTCATATTTTTCAGACCTTTTCATGCTCTTCATATTTTTCAGACCTTTTCATGCTCTTCATATTTTTCAGACCTTTTCATGCTCTTCATATTTTTCACAACTTTTCATGCTCTTCATATTTTTCACACCTTTTCATGCTCTTCATAGTTTTCACAACTTTTCATGCTCTTCATAGTTTTCAGACCTTTACATGCTCCTCGTATTTTTCACATCATTTCATGCTCCTCGTATTTTTCACACCTTTTCCTGCTCTTCGATTTTTTTACACCTTTTCATGATAATCGTATTTTTCGCACCTTTTCCTGGTCTTCATACTTTTCACACCTTTTGATGCTCCTCATATTTTTCACAACTTTTCCTGCTCTTTGAATTTTTCACACTTTCTCATGCTCTTCGTATTTTTCACACCTTTTCATGCTCCTCGTATTTTTCAGACCTTTTTATGCTCCTCCTATTTCTCAGACATTTTCATGCTCCTATTTTCACACCTTTTCATGCTCCCCCTATTTTTCACACCTTTCGTGCTCTTCATATTTCTCAGACCTTTTCATGCTCCTAATATTTTTAAGACCTTCTGATGCTCCTTGTATTATTCACACCTTTTCGTGTTGCTCGTATTTTTCAGACCTATTCGTGCTCTTCATATATTTCAGACATTTTAGTGCTCTTTATATTTTTCACACCTTTTCAGGCTCCTCGTGTTTTTCACACCTTTTCAGGCTCCTCGTATTATTCAGGACTTTTCATACTCGTGTTTTTCACACCTTTTCATGCTCCTTGTATTTTTCACACACTTTCATTCTCTTCGTATTTTTCAGACGTTTTCAAGCTCCTCGTATTTTTCAGAACTTTTCCAGCTCCTCGTGTTTTTCAGACCTTTTCATGCTCCTCCTATTATTCAGGACTTTTCATGCTCCTCGTATTTTTCACACCTTTTATGCTCGTAGTTTTCACAAGTTTTCATGCTCCTCATATTTTTCACAGCTTTTCATGCTCCTTGTATTTTTCACACCTTTTCGTGCTCCTCGTATTTTTCTCACCTTTTCGTGCTCTTCATATTTTTCAGACATTTTCTTGTTCTTCATATTTTTCACAGCTTTTCATGCTCTTCATATTTTTCAGAACTTTACATGCTCCTCGTATGTTTCAGGTCTTTTTATGCTCCTCCTATTTTTCAGGTCTTTTCATGCTCCTCGTATTTTTGACACGTTTTCATGCTCCTCGTATTTTTCACACCTTTTCATGCTCCTCGATTTTCTCACAAGTTTTCGTGCTCTTCATATTTTTCACACCTTTCGTGCTCTTCGTATTTTTCAGACCTCTTCATGCTCCTCATATTTTTCAGACCTTTTCATGCTCCTCGTATTATTCACACCTTTTCATGCTCCTCGTATTTTTCATACCTTTTTATGCTCATCATATTTCTCAGATCTTTTCATGCTCTTTGCATTTTTTACTCCTTTTCATGCTCCTCGTATTTTTCATACCTTTTTATGCTCATCCTATTTCTCAGACCTCTTGATGCTCTTCGTATTTTTCACTCCTTTTCATGCTCCTCGTATTTTTCACACCTTTTCGTGATCCGTGTATATTTCACACCTTTTCGTGGTCCTCATATATTTCAGATATTTTCGTGTTCATCATATTTTTCAGACCTTTTCATGCTCTTCATACTTTTCACACCTTTTCATGCCCTTCTTGTTTTTCAGAATTTTCATGCTCCTCATATTTTTCAGACCATTTCATGCTCCTCGTATTTTTCACACCTTTTCATGCTCCTAGTATTTTCCACACCTCCTCATGCTCGTATTTTTCACAACTTTTCATGCTCCTCGTATTTTTCACACCTTTTCATGATCCTCGTATTTTTCACACCTTTTCAGGCTCTTCATATTTTTCAGACCTTTTCGTGCTCTTCATATTTTTCACGCCTTTTCATGCTGTTCATATTTCTCAGACCTTTTAATGCTCTTCATATTTTTCACACTTTTCAGTCTCTTCATGTTTTTGAGACATTTTCATGCTCCTCATATTTTTCAGACCTTTTCATGCTCCTCGTATTTTTCACACCTTTTCATGCTCCTCGTATTTTTGACACCTTTTCATGCTCCTCGTATTTTTTCAGACCTTTTCATGCTCCTCGTATTTATCAGACCTTTTTTATGCTCCTCCTCTTTCTCAGACCTTTTCACGCTCCAAACATTTTTACTGCTTTTCATGCTCCTCGTATTTTTCATGGCTTTAATGCTCCTCGTATTTTTCACAACTTTTCATGCTCCTCGTATATTTCACACCTGTTTGTGCTCGTCCTATTTTTCACACCTTTTCGTGCTCTTCACATTTTTCAGACTTTATCATGCTCCTCATATTTTTCAGACCTTTTTATGCTCCTCGTAGTTTTCACACCTTTTCATGTTCCTCGTATTTGTCAGACCTTTTCATGCTCCTCATATTTCTCAGACCTTTTCATGCTCCTCGTATTTTTCATACATTTTCAGGCTCCTCGTGTTTTTCAGAACTGTTCATGCTCTACATATTTTTCAGACCTTTTCATGCTTTTCATAATTTTCAGACTTTTTCATGCTCGTCGTATTTTTCGCACCTTTTCATGCTCCTCGTATTTTTCACAGCGTTTCTTGCTTCTCGTGTTGTTCACATATTTTCGTGATCCTTGTATTTTTCATACCTTTTCATGGTCCTCGTATTTTTCACACCTTTTCATGCTCCGCGTAATTTTCACACTTTTTCCTGCTCCTCATATTTTTCACACGTTTCCGGGATCTTCGTATTTTCCAGACCGTTTCATGCTGCTCGTATTTTTCAGACCTTTTTATGCTCCTCCTATTTCTCAGACCTTTTCATGCTCTTCACATTTTTAAGTGCTTTTCATGCTCCTTGTATTTTTCACGTCTTTTCATGCTCCTCGTATTTTGCACACCTTTTCATGCTCCTCGTATTTTTCAGGCCTTTTCATGCTCCTCCTATTTTGCACACATTTTCATGCTCCTCGTACTTTTCACACCTTATCATGCTCCTCGTATTTTTCACACCTTTTCAGGCTCCTCGTATTTTCCACACTTTATCATGGTCCTCGTATTTTTCAAACTTTTTTCACGCTCTTCTTATTTTTGACACTTTTTCATGCTGCTTGTATTTTTCACACTATGTCATGCTCTTCGTATTTTTCAGACGTTTTCATGCTCTTCATATTTTGCACACCTTTTCACGCTCTTCGTATTTTTGACACCTTTTCATGCTCCTCGTATTTTTCACACCTTTTCATGCTCCTCGTATTTTTCACAAATTTTCATGCTCCTCGTATTTTTCACACCTTTTCACGCTTCTCTTATATTTCAGACCTTTTCACGCTCTTCATATTTTTCACACCTTTTCATGCTGTTCATATTATTCACACATATTCATGCTCCTAGTATTTTTCAGACCTTTTCATACTCCTCATCGTTTTCACCCTTAATATGCTCCTCGTATTTTTCAGACGTTTTCATGCTCCTCGTATTTTTCAGACGTTTTCATGCTCCTCGTATTTTTCACACCTTTTCACGCTCTTCATATTTTTCCCACATTGTCATGCTCCGCGTATTTTACACACCTTGTCATGCTCCTCGAATTTTTCACACCTTTTCATGCTCTTCATATTTTTCACACCATTTCATGCTCCTCGTATTTTTCACACCTTTTCATGCTGTTCATATTTTTTACACATTGTCATGCTCCGCGTATTTTACACACCTTGTCATGCTCCTCGAACTTTTCACACCTTTTCATGCTCTTCATATTTTTCAGACCTTTTCATGCTCTTCTTATTTTTCACACATTTTCTAGTTCCTCGTATTTTTCAGACCTTCTCATTCTCCTCGTATTTTTCAGACCTTTTCATGCTCCTCGGATTTTTCACAGCTTGTCATGGTCTTCGAACATTTCACAGCTTTTCCTGCTCTTCAAATATTTGACACCTTTTCATGCTCTTCATATTTTTCACACCTTTTAGTGCTCCATGTACTTTTCACACCTTTTCATGCTCCTCGTATTTTTCACACCGTTTCATGCTCCTCGTATTTTTCACAACTTTTCATGCTCCTCGTATTTTTCAGACCTTTTCACGCTCCTCGTATTTTTCAGACCTTTTCATGCTCCTCGTATTTTTCAGACAATTTCACGGCCTTCATATTTTTCAGACCTTTTCATGCTCTTCATATTTTTCACACCTTTTCATGCTCCTCGTGTTTTTTACACCTCTTCATGCTCATCCTATTTTTCACACCTTTTCCTGATCCTCGTATTTTTCACACCTTTTCATGCTCCTCGTATTTTTCTCACCTTTTCTGCTCCTCGGATTTTCACACGTTTTTGTGATACTCCTATTTTTCACACCTTTTCGTGTTCCTCATATTTTTCAGACCTTTTCGTGCTCATCATATTTTTAAGACATTTTCATGCTCTTTGTATTTTTCACACCTTTTCAGGCTTTTCGTGTTTTTCAGGCCTTTTCATACTCTTCATATTTTTCCGACCTTTTCATGCTTTTCATATTTTTCAGACCTTTTCATGCTCCTTGCATTTTTCAGACCTATTCATGCTCCTCGTATTTCTCAAACCTTTTCATGCTCTTCATATTTTTCAGACCTTTTCATGCTCTTCATATTTTTCAGACCTTTTCATGCTCTTCATATTTTTCACAACTTTTCATGCTATTCATATTTTTCAGACCTTTTCATGCTCTTCATATTTTTCACAACTTTTCATGCTCTTCATATTTTTCACACCTTTTCATGCTCTTCATAGTTTTCACAACTTTTCATGCTCTTCATAGTTTTCAGACCTTTACATGCTCCTCGTATTTTTCACATCATTTCATGCTCCTCGTATTTTTCACACCTTTTCCTGCTCTTCGATTTTTTTACACCTTTTCATGATAATCGTATTTTTCGCACCTTTTCCTGGTCTTCATACTTTTCACACCTTTTGATGCTCCTCATATTTTTCACAACTTTTCCTGCTCTTTGAATTTTTCACACTTTCTCATGCTCTTCGTATTTTTCACACCTTTTCATGCTCCTCGTATTTTTCAGACCTTTTTATGCTCCTCCTATTTCTCAGACATTTTCATGCTCCTATTTTCACACCTTTTCATGCTCCCCCTATTTTTCACACCTTTCGTGCTCTTCATATTTCTCAGACCTTTTCATGCTCCTAATATTTTTAAGACCTTCTGATGCTCCTTGTATTATTCACACCTTTTCGTGTTGCTCGTATTTTTCAGACCTATTCGTGCTCTTCATATATTTCAGACATTTTAGTGCTCTTTATATTTTTCACACCTTTTCAGGCTCCTCGTGTTTTTCACACGTTTTCATGCTCCTCGTATTATTCAGGACTTTTCATACTCGTGTTTTTCACACCTTTTCATGCTCCTTGTATTTTTCACACACTTTCATTCTCTTCGTATTTTTCAGACGTTTTCAAGCTCCTCGTATTTTTCAGAACTTTTCCAGCTCCTCGTGTTTTTCAGACCTTTTCATGCTCCTCCTATTATTCAGGACTTTTCATGCTCCTCGTATTTTTCACACCTTTTATGCTCGTAGTTTTCACAAGTTTTCATGCTCCTCATATTTTTCACAGCTTTTCATGCTCCTTGTATTTTTCACACCTTTTCGTGCTCCTCGTATTTTTCTCACCTTTTCGTGCTCTTCATATTTTTCAGACATTTTCTTGTTCTTCATATTTTTCACAGCTTTTCATGCTCTTCATATTTTTCAGAACTTTACATGCTCCTCGTATGTTTCAGGTCTTTTTATGCTCCTCCTATTTTTCAGGTCTTTTCATGCTCCTCGTATTTTTGACACGTTTTCATGCTCCTCGTATTTTTCACACCTTTTCATGCTCCTCGATTTTCTCACAAGTTTTCGTGCTCTTCATATTTTTCACACCTTTCGTGCTCTTCGTATTTTTCAGACCTCTTCATGCTCCTCATATTTTTCAGACCTTTTCATGCTCCTCGTATTATTCACACCTTTTCATGCTCCTCGTATTTTTCATACCTTTTTATGCTCATCATATTTCTCAGATCTTTTCATGCTCTTTGCATTTTTTACTCCTTTTCATGCTCCTCGTATTTTTCATACCTTTTTATGCTCATCCTATTTCTCAGACCTCTTGATGCTCTTCGTATTTTTCACTCCTTTTCATGCTCCTCGTATTTTTCACACCTTTTCGTGATCCGTGTATATTTCACACCTTTTCGTGGTCCTCATATATTTCAGATATTTTCGTGTTCATCATATTTTTCAGACCTTTTCATGCTCTTCATACTTTTCACACCTTTTCATGCCCTTCTTGTTTTTCAGAATTTTCATGCTCCTCATATTTTTCAGACCATTTCATGCTCCTCGTATTTTTCACACCTTTTCATGCTCCTAGTATTTTCCACACCTCCTCATGCTCGTATTTTTCACAACTTTTCATGCTCCTCGTATTTTTCACACCTTTTCATGATCCTCGTATTTTTCACACCTTTTCAGGCTCTTCATATTTTTCAGACCTTTTCGTGCTCTTCATATTTTTCACGCCTTTTCATGCTGTTCATATTTCTCAGACCTTTTAATGCTCTTCATATTTTTCACACTTTTCAGTCTCTTCATGTTTTTGAGACATTTTCATGCTCCTCATATTTTTCAGACCTTTTCATGCTCCTCGTATTTTTCACACCTTTTCATGCTCCTCGTATTTTTGACACCTTTTCATGCTCCTCGTATTTTTTCAGACCTTTTCATGCTCCTCGTATTTATCAGACCTTTTTTATGCTCCTCCTCTTTCTCAGACCTTTTCACGCTCCAAACATTTTTACTGCTTTTCATGCTCCTCGTATTTTTCATGGCTTTAATGCTCCTCGTATTTTTCACAACTTTTCATGCTCCTCGTATATTTCACACCTGTTTGTGCTCGTCCTATTTTTCACACCTTTTCGTGCTCTTCACATTTTTCAGACTTTATCATGCTCCTCATATTTTTCAGACCTTTTTATGCTCCTCGTAGTTTTCACACCTTTTCATGTTCCTCGTATTTGTCAGACCTTTTCATGCTCCTCATATTTCTCAGACCTTTTCATGCTCCTCGTATTTTTCATACATTTTCAGGCTCCTCGTGTTTTTCAGAACTGTTCATGCTCTACATATTTTTCAGACCTTTTCATGCTTTTCATAATTTTCAGACTTTTTCATGCTCGTCGTATTTTTCGCACCTTTTCATGCTCCTCGTATTTTTCACAGCGTTTCTTGCTTCTCGTGTTGTTCACATATTTTCGTGATCCTTGTATTTTTCATACCTTTTCATGGTCCTCGTATTTTTCACACCTTTTCATGCTCCGCGTAATTTTCACACTTTTTCCTGCTCCTCATATTTTTCACACGTTTCCGGGATCTTCGTATTTTCCAGACCGTTTCATGCTGCTCGTATTTTTCAGACCTTTTTATGCTCCTCCTATTTCTCAGACCTTTTCATGCTCTTCACATTTTTAAGTGCTTTTCATGCTCCTTGTATTTTTCACGTCTTTTCATGCTCCTCGTATTTTGCACACCTTTTCATGCTCCTCGTATTTTTCAGGCCTTTTCATGCTCCTCCTATTTTGCACACATTTTCATGCTCCTCGTACTTTTCACACCTTATCATGCTCCTCGTATTTTTCACACCTTTTCAGGCTCCTCGTATTTTCCACACTTTATCATGGTCCTCGTATTTTTCAAACTTTTTTCACGCTCTTCTTATTTTTGACACTTTTTCATGCTGCTTGTATTTTTCACACTATGTCATGCTCTTCGTATTTTTCAGACGTTTTCATGCTCTTCATATTTTGCACACCTTTTCACGCTCTTCGTATTTTTGACACCTTTTCATGCTCCTCGTATTTTTCACACCTTTTCATGCTCCTCGTATTTTTCACAAATTTTCATGCTCCTCGTATTTTTCACACCTTTTCACGCTTCTCTTATATTTCAGACCTTTTCACGCTCTTCATATTTTTCACACCTTTTCATGCTGTTCATATTATTCACACATATTCATGCTCCTAGTATTTTTCAGACCTTTTCATACTCCTCATCGTTTTCACCCTTAATATGCTCCTCGTATTTTTCAGACGTTTTCATGCTCCTCGTATTTTTCAGACGTTTTCATGCTCCTCGTATTTTTCACACCTTTTCATGCTCTTCATATTTTTCCCACATTGTCATGCTCCGCGTATTTTACACACCTTGTCATGCTCCTCGAATTTTTCACACCTTTTCATGCTCTTCATATTTTTCACACCATTTCATGCTCCTCGTATTTTTCACACCTTTTCATGCTGTTCATATTTTTTACACATTGTCATGCTCCGCGTATTTTACACACCTTGTCATGCTCCTCGAACTTTTCACACCTTTTCATGCTCTTCATATTTTTCAGACCTTTTCATGCTCTTCATATTTTTCACACCTTTTCATGCTCCTCGTGTTTTTCACACCTCTTCATGCTCATCCTATTTTTCACACCTTTTCATGCTCCTCGTATTTTTCACACCTTTTCATGCTCCTCGTATTTTTCTCACCTTTTCTGCTCCTCGGATTTTCACACGTTTTTGTGATACTCCTATTTTTCACACCTTTTCGTGTTCCTCATATTTTTCAGACCTTTTCGTGCTCATCATATTTTTAAGACATTTTCATGCTCTTTGTATTTTTCACACCTTTTCAGGCTTTTCGTGTTTTTCAGGCCTTTTCATACTCTTCATATTTTTCCGACCTTTTCATGCTTTTCATATTTTTCAGACCTTTTCATGCTCCTTGCATTTTTCAGACCTATTCATGCTCCTCGTATTTCTCAAACCTTTTCATGCTCTTCATATTTTTCAGACCTTTTCATGCTCTTCATATTTTTCAGACCTTTTCATGCTCTTCATATTTTTCAGACCTTTTCATGCTCTTCATATTTTTCAGACCTTTTCATGCTCTTCATATTTTTCACAACTTTTCATGCTCTTCATATTTTTCACAACTTTTCATGCTCTTCATAGTTTTCACAACTTTTCATGCTCTTCATAGTTTTCAGACCTTTACATGCTCCTCGTATTTTTCACATCATTTCATGCTCCTCGTATTTTTCACACCTTTTCCTGCTCTTCGATTTTTTTACACCTTTTCATGATAATCGTATTTTTTGCACCTTTTCCTGGTCTTCATACTTTTCACACCTTTTGATGCTCCTCATATTTTTCACAACTTTTCCTGCTCTTTGAATTTTTCACACTTTCTCATGCTCTTCGTATTTTTCACACCTTTTCATGCTCCTCGTATTTTTCAGACCTTTTTATGCTCCTCCTATTTCTCAGACATTTTCATGCTCCTATTTTCACACCTTTTCATGCTCCCCCTATTTTTCACACCTTTCGTGCTCTTCATATTTCTCAGACCTTTTCATGCTCCTAATATTTTTAAGACCTTCTGATGCTCCTTGTATTATTCACACCTTTTCGTGTTGCTCGTATTTTTCAGACCTATTCGTGCTCTTCATATATTTCAGACATTTTAGTGCTCTTTATATTTTTCACACCTTTTCAGGCTCCTCGTGTTTTTCACACGTTTTCATGCTCCTCGTATTATTCAGGACTTTTCATACTCGTGTTTTTCACACCTTTTCATGCTCCTTGTATTTTTCACACACTTTCATTCTCTTCGTATTTTTCAGACGTTTTCAAGCTCCTCGTATTTTTCAGAACTTTTCCAGCTCCTCGTGTTTTTCAGACCTTTTCATGCTCCTCCTATTATTCAGGACTTTTCATGCTCCTCGTATTTTTCACACCTTTTATGCTCGTAGTTTTCACAAGTTTTCATGCTCCTCATATTTTTCACAGCTTTTCATGCTCCTTGTATTTTTCACACCTTTTCGTGCTCCTCGTATTTTTCTCACCTTTTCGTGCTCTTCATATTTTTCAGACATTTTCTTGTTCTTCATATTTTTCACAGCTTTTCATGCTCTTCATATTTTTCAGAACTTTACATGCTCCTCGTATGTTTCAGGTCTTTTTATGCTCCTCCTATTTTTCAGGTCTTTTCATGCTCCTCGTATTTTTGACACGTTTTCATGCTCCTCGTATTTTTCACACCTTTTCATGCTCCTCGATTTTCTCACAAGTTTTCGTGCTCTTCATATTTTTCACACCTTTCGTGCTCTTCGTATTTTTCAGACCTCTTCATGCTCCTCATATTTTTCAGACCTTTTCATGCTCCTCGTATTATTCACACCTTTTCATGCTCCTCGTATTTTTCATACCTTTTTATGCTCATCATATTTCTCAGATCTTTTCATGCTCTTTGCATTTTTTACTCCTTTTCATGCTCCTCGTATTTTTCATACCTTTTTATGCTCATCCTATTTCTCAGACCTCTTGATGCTCTTCGTATTTTTCACTCCTTTTCATGCTCCTCGTATTTTTCACACCTTTTCGTGATCCATGTATATTTCACACCTTTTCGTGGTCCTCATATATTTCAGATATTTTCGTGTTCATCATATTTTTCAGACCTTTTCATGCTCTTCATACTTTTCACACCTTTTCATGCCCTTCTTGTTTTTCAGAATTTTCATGCTCCTCATATTTTTCAGACCATTTCATGCTCCTCGTATTTTTCACACCTTTTCATGCTCCTAGTATTTTCCACACCTCCTCATGCTCGTATTTTTCACAACTTTTCATGCTCCTCGTATTTTTCACACCTTTTCATGATCCTCGTATTTTTCACACCTTTTCAGGCTCTTCATATTTTTCAGACCTTTTCGTGCTCTTCATATTTTTCACGCCTTTTCATGCTGTTCATATTTCTCAGACCTTTTAATGCTCTTCATATTTTTCACACTTTTCAGTCTCTTCATGTTTTTGAGACATTTTCATGCTCCTCATATTTTTCAGACCTTTTCATGCTCCTCGTATTTTTCACACCTTTTCATGCTCCTCGTATTTTTGACACCTTTTCATGCTCCTCGTATTTTTTCAGACCTTTTCATGCTCCTCGTATTTATCAGACCTTTTTTATGCTCCTCCTCTTTCTCAGACCTTTTCACGCTCCAAACATTTTTACTGCTTTTCATGCTCCTCGTATTTTTCATGGCTTTAATGCTCCTCGTATTTTTCACAACTTTTCATGCTCCTCGTATATTTCACACCTGTTTGTGCTCGTCCTATTTTTCACACCTTTTCGTGCTCTTCACATTTTTCAGACTTTATCATGCTCCTCATATTTTTCAGACCTTTTTATGCTCCTCGTAGTTTTCACACCTTTTCATGTTCCGCGTATTTGTCAGACCTTTTCATGCTCCTCATATTTCTCAGACCTTTTCATGCTCCTCGTATTTTTCATACATTTTCAGGCTCCTCGTGTTTTTCAGAACTGTTCATGCTCTACATATTTTTCAGACCTTTTCATGCTTTTCATAATTTTCAGACTTTTTCATGCTCGTCGTATTTTTCGCACCTTTTCATGCTCCTCGTATTTTTCACAGCGTTTCTTGCTTCTCGTGTTGTTCACATATTTTCGTGATCCTTGTATTTTTCATACCTTTTCATGGTCCTCGTATTTTTCACACCTTTTCATGCTCCGCGTAATTTTCACACTTTTTCCTGCTCCTCATATTTTTCACACGTTTCCGGGATCTTCGTATTTTCCAGACCGTTTCATGCTGCTCGTATTTTTCAGACCTTTTTATGCTCCTCCTATTTCTCAGACCTTTTCATGCTCTTCACATTTTTAAGTGCTTTTCATGCTCCTTGTATTTTTCACGTCTTTTCATGCTCCTCGTATTTTGCACACCTTTTCATGCTCCTCGTATTTTTCAGGCCTTTTCATGCTCCTCCTATTTTGCACACATTTTCATGCTCCTCGTACTTTTCACACCTTATCATGCTCCTCGTATTTTTCACACCTTTTCAGGCTCCTCGTATTTTCCACACTTTATCATGGTCCTCGTATTTTTCAAACTTTTTTCACGCTCTTCTTATTTTTGACACTTTTTCATGCTGCTTGTATTTTTCACACTATGTCATGCTCTTCGTATTTTTCAGACGTTTTCATGCTCTTCATATTTTGCACACCTTTTCACGCTCTTCGTATTTTTGACACCTTTTCATGCTCCTCGTATTTTTCACACCTTTTCATGCTCCTCGTATTTTTCACACCTTTTCATGCTCCTCGTATTTTTCACACCTTTTCACGCTTCTCTTATATTTCAGACCTTTTCACGCTCTTCATATTTTTCACACCTTTTCATGCTGTTCATATTATTCACACATATTCATGCTCCTCGTATTTTTCACACCTTTTCATACTCCTCATCGTTTTCACCCTTAATATGCTCCTCGTATTTTTCAGACGTTTTCATGCTCCTCGTATTTTTCAGACGTTTTCATGCTCCTCGTATTTTTCACACCTTTTCATGCTCTTCATATTTTTCCCACATTGTCATGCTCCGCGTATTTTACACACCTTTTCATGCTCTTCGAATTTTTCACACCTTTTCATGCTCTTCATATTTTTCACACCATTTCATGCTCCTCGTATTTTTCACACCTTTTCATGCTGTTCATATTTTTTACACATTGTCATGCTCCGCGTATTTTTCACACCTTTTCATGCTCCTCGTATTTTTCACACCTTTTCATGCTCTTCATATTTTTCACACCTTTTCATGCTCTTCATATTTTTCACACCTTTTCATGCTCCTCGTGTTTTTTACACCTCTTCATGCTCATCCTATTTTTCACACCTTTTCCTGATCCTCGTATTTTTCACACCTTTTCATGCTCCTCGTATTTTTCTCACCTTTTCTGCTCCTCGGATTTTCACACGTTTTTGTGATACTCCTATTTTTCACACCTTTTCGTGTTCCTCATATTTTTCAGACCTTTTCGTGCTCATCATATTTTTAAGACATTTTCATGCTCTTTGTATTTTTCACACCTTTTCAGGCTTTTCGTGTTTTTCAGGCCTTTTCATACTCTTCATATTTTTCCGACCTTTTCATGCTTTTCATATTTTTCAGACCTTTTCATGCTCCTTGCATTTTTCAGACCTATTCATGCTCCTCGTATTTCTCAAACCTTTTCATGCTCTTCATATTTTTCAGACCTTTTCATGCTCTTCATATTTTTCAGACCTTTTCATGCTCTTCATATTTTTCACACCTTTTCATGCTCTTCATATTTTTCAGACCTTTTCATGCTCTTCATATTTTTCACAACTTTTCATGCTCTTCATATTTTTCACACCTTTTCATGCTCTTCATAGTTTTCACAACTTTTCATGCTCTTCATAGTTTTCAGACCTTTACATGCTCCTCGTATTTTTCACATCATTTCATGCTCCTCGTATTTTTCACACCTTTTCCTGCTCTTCGATTTTTTTACACCTTTTCATGATAATCGTATTTTTCGCACCTTTTCCTGGTCTTCATACTTTTCACACCTTTTGATGCTCCTCATATTTTTCACAACTTTTCCTGCTCTTTGAATTTTTCACACTTTCTCATGCTCTTCGTATTTTTCACACCTTTTCATGCTCCTCGTATTTTTCAGACCTTTTTATGCTCCTCCTATTTCTCAGACATTTTCATGCTCCTATTTTCACACCTTTTCATGCTCCCCCTATTTTTCACACCTTTCGTGCTCTTCATATTTCTCAGACCTTTTCATGCTCCTAATATTTTTAAGACCTTCTGATGCTCCTTGTATTATTCACACCTTTTCGTGTTGCTCGTATTTTTCAGACCTATTCGTGCTCTTCATATATTTCAGACATTTTAGTGCTCTTTATATTTTTCACACCTTTTCAGGCTCCTCGTGTTTTTCACACCTTTTCAGGCTCCTCGTATTATTCAGGACTTTTCATACTCGTGTTTTTCACACCTTTTCATGCTCCTTGTATTTTTCACACACTTTCATTCTCTTCGTATTTTTCAGACGTTTTCAAGCTCCTCGTATTTTTCAGAACTTTTCCAGCTCCTCGTGTTTTTCAGACCTTTTCATGCTCCTCCTATTATTCAGGACTTTTCATGCTCCTCGTATTTTTCACACCTTTTATGCTCGTAGTTTTCACAAGTTTTCATGCTCCTCATATTTTTCACAGCTTTTCATGCTCCTTGTATTTTTCACACCTTTTCGTGCTCCTCGTATTTTTCTCACCTTTTCGTGCTCTTCATATTTTTCAGACATTTTCTTGTTCTTCATATTTTTCACAGCTTTTCATGCTCTTCATATTTTTCAGAACTTTACATGCTCCTCGTATGTTTCAGGTCTTTTTATGCTCCTCCTATTTTTCAGGTCTTTTCATGCTCCTCGTATTTTTGACACGTTTTCATGCTCCTCGTATTTTTCACACCTTTTCATGCTCCTCGATTTTCTCACAAGTTTTCGTGCTCTTCATATTTTTCACACCTTTCGTGCTCTTCGTATTTTTCAGACCTCTTCATGCTCCTCATATTTTTCAGACCTTTTCATGCTCCTCGTATTATTCACACCTTTTCATGCTCCTCGTATTTTTCATACCTTTTTATGCTCATCATATTTCTCAGATCTTTTCATGCTCTTTGCATTTTTTACTCCTTTTCATGCTCCTCGTATTTTTCATACCTTTTTATGCTCATCCTATTTCTCAGACCTCTTGATGCTCTTCGTATTTTTCACTCCTTTTCATGCTCCTCGTATTTTTCACACCTTTTCGTGATCCGTGTATATTTCACACCTTTTCGTGGTCCTCATATATTTCAGATATTTTCGTGTTCATCATATTTTTCAGACCTTTTCATGCTCTTCATACTTTTCACACCTTTTCATGCCCTTCTTGTTTTTCAGAATTTTCATGCTCCTCATATTTTTCAGACCATTTCATGCTCCTCGTATTTTTCACACCTTTTCATGCTCCTAGTATTTTCCACACCTCCTCATGCTCGTATTTTTCACAACTTTTCATGCTCCTCGTATTTTTCACACCTTTTCATGATCCTCGTATTTTTCACACCTTTTCAGGCTCTTCATATTTTTCAGACCTTTTCGTGCTCTTCATATTTTTCACGCCTTTTCATGCTGTTCATATTTCTCAGACCTTTTAATGCTCTTCATATTTTTCACACTTTTCAGTCTCTTCATGTTTTTGAGACATTTTCATGCTCCTCATATTTTTCAGACCTTTTCATGCTCCTCGTATTTTTCACACCTTTTCATGCTCCTCGTATTTTTGACACCTTTTCATGCTCCTCGTATTTTTTCAGACCTTTTCATGCTCCTCGTATTTATCAGACCTTTTTTATGCTCCTCCTCTTTCTCAGACCTTTTCACGCTCCAAACATTTTTACTGCTTTTCATGCTCCTCGTATTTTTCATGGCTTTAATGCTCCTCGTATTTTTCACAACTTTTCATGCTCCTCGTATATTTCACACCTGTTTGTGCTCGTCCTATTTTTCACACCTTTTCGTGCTCTTCACATTTTTCAGACTTTATCATGCTCCTCATATTTTTCAGACCTTTTTATGCTCCTCGTAGTTTTCACACCTTTTCATGTTCCTCGTATTTGTCAGACCTTTTCATGCTCCTCATATTTCTCAGACCTTTTCATGCTCCTCGTATTTTTCATACATTTTCAGGCTCCTCGTGTTTTTCAGAACTGTTCATGCTCTACATATTTTTCAGACCTTTTCATGCTTTTCATAATTTTCAGACTTTTTCATGCTCGTCGTATTTTTCGCACCTTTTCATGCTCCTCGTATTTTTCACAGCGTTTCTTGCTTCTCGTGTTGTTCACATATTTTCGTGATCCTTGTATTTTTCATACCTTTTCATGGTCCTCGTATTTTTCACACCTTTTCATGCTCCGCGTAATTTTCACACTTTTTCCTGCTCCTCATATTTTTCACACGTTTCCGGGATCTTCGTATTTTCCAGACCGTTTCATGCTGCTCGTATTTTTCAGACCTTTTTATGCTCCTCCTATTTCTCAGACCTTTTCATGCTCTTCACATTTTTAAGTGCTTTTCATGCTCCTTGTATTTTTCACGTCTTTTCATGCTCCTCGTATTTTGCACACCTTTTCATGCTCCTCGTATTTTTCAGGCCTTTTCATGCTCCTCCTATTTTGCACACATTTTCATGCTCCTCGTACTTTTCACACCTTATCATGCTCCTCGTATTTTTCACACCTTTTCAGGCTCCTCGTATTTTTCACACTTTATCATGGTCCTCGTATTTTTCAAACTTTTTTCACGCTCTTCTTATTTTTGACACTTTTTCATGCTGCTTGTATTTTTCACACTATGTCATGCTCTTCGTATTTTTCAGACGTTTTCATGCTCTTCATATTTTGCACACCTTTTCACGCTCTTCGTATTTTTGACACCTTTTCATGCTCCTCGTATTTTTCACACCTTTTCATGCTCCTCGTATTTTTCACAAATTTTCATGCTCCTCGTATTTTTCACACCTTTTCACGCTTCTCTTATATTTCAGACCTTTTCACGCTCTTCATATTTTTCACACCTTTTCATGCTGTTCATATTATTCACACATATTCATGCTCCTAGTATTTTTCAGACCTTTTCATACTCCTCATCGTTTTCACCCTTAATATGCTCCTCGTATTTTTCAGACGTTTTCATGCTCCTCGTATTTTTCAGACGTTTTCATGCTCCTCGTATTTTTCACACCTTTTCACGCTCTTCATATTTTTCCCACATTGTCATGCTCCGCGTATTTTACACACCTTGTCATGCTCCTCGAATTTTTCACACCTTTTCATGCTCTTCATATTTTTCACACCATTTCATGCTCCTCGTATTTTTCACACCTTTTCATGCTGTTCATATTTTTTACACATTGTCATGCTCCGCGTATTTTACACACCTTGTCATGCTCCTCGAACTTTTCACACCTTTTCATGCTCTTCATATTTTTCAGACCTTTTCATGCTCTTCTTATTTTTCACACATTTTCTAGTTCCTCGTATTTTTCAGACCTTCTCATTCTCCTCGTATTTTTCAGACCTTTTCATGCTCCTCGGATTTTTCACAGCTTGTCATGGTCTTCGAACATTTCACAGCTTTTCCTGCTCTTCAAATATTTGACACCTTTTCATGCTCTTCATATTTTTCACACCTTTTAGTGCTCCATGTATTTTTCACACCTTTTCATGCTCCTCGTATTTTTCACACCGTTTCATGCTCCTCGTATTTTTCACAACTTTTCATGCTCCTCGTATTTTTCAGACCTTTTCACGCTCCTCGTATTTTTCAGACCTTTTCATGCTCCTCGTATTTTTCAGACAATTTCACGGCCTTCATATTTTTCAGACCTTTTCATGCTCTTCATATTTTTCACACCTTTTCATGCTCCTCGTGTTTTTTACACCTCTTCATGCTCATCCTATTTTTCACACCTTTTCCTGATCCTCGTATTTTTCACACCTTTTCATGCTCCTCGTATTTTTCTCACCTTTTCTGCTCCTCGGATTTTCACACGTTTTTGTGATACTCCTATTTTTCACACCTTTTCGTGTTCCTCATATTTTTCAGACCTTTTCGTGCTCATCATATTTTTAAGACATTTTCATGCTCTTCATATTTTTCACAACTTTTCATGCTCTTCATATTTTTCACACCTTTTCATGCTCTTCATAGTTTTCACAACTTTTCATGCTCTTCATAGTTTTCAGACCTTTACATGCTCCTCGTATTTTTCACATCATTTCATGCTCCTCGTATTTTTCACACCTTTTCCTGCTCTTCGATTTTTTTACACCTTTTCATGATAATCGTATTTTTCGCACCTTTTCCTGGTCTTCATACTTTTCACACCTTTTGATGCTCCTCATATTTTTCACAACTTTTCCTGCTCTTTGAATTTTTCACACTTTCTCATGCTCTTCGTATTTTTCACACCTTTTCATGCTCCTCGTATTTTTCAGACCTTTTTATGCTCCTCCTATTTCTCAGACATTTTCATGCTCCTATTTTCACACCTTTTCATGCTCCCCCTATTTTTCACACCTTTCGTGCTCTTCATATTTCTCAGACCTTTTCATGCTCCTAATATTTTTAAGACCTTCTGATGCTCCTTGTATTATTCACACCTTTTCGTGTTGCTCGTATTTTTCAGACCTATTCGTGCTCTTCATATATTTCAGACATTTTAGTGCTCTTTATATTTTTCACACCTTTTCAGGCTCCTCGTGTTTTTCACACGTTTTCATGCTCCTCGTATTATTCAGGACTTTTCATACTCGTGTTTTTCACACCTTTTCATGCTCCTTGTATTTTTCACACACTTTCATTCTCTTCGTATTTTTCAGACGTTTTCAAGCTCCTCGTATTTTTCAGAACTTTTCCAGCTCCTCGTGTTTTTCAGACCTTTTCATGCTCCTCCTATTATTCAGGACTTTTCATGCTCCTCGTATTTTTCACACCTTTTATGCTCGTAGTTTTCACAAGTTTTCATGCTCCTCATATTTTTCACAGCTTTTCATGCTCCTTGTATTTTTCACACCTTTTCGTGCTCCTCGTATTTTTCTCACCTTTTCGTGCTCTTCATATTTTTCAGACATTTTCTTGTTCTTCATATTTTTCACAGCTTTTCATGCTCTTCATATTTTTCAGAACTTTACATGCTCCTCGTATGTTTCAGGTCTTTTTATGCTCCTCCTATTTTTCAGGTCTTTTCATGCTCCTCGTATTTTTGACACGTTTTCATGCTCCTCGTATTTTTCACACCTTTTCATGCTCCTCGATTTTCTCACAAGTTTTCGTGCTCTTCATATTTTTCACACCTTTCGTGCTCTTCGTATTTTTCAGACCTCTTCATGCTCCTCATATTTTTCAGACCTTTTCATGCTCCTCGTATTATTCACACCTTTTCATGCTCCTCGTATTTTTCATACCTTTTTATGCTCATCATATTTCTCAGATCTTTTCATGCTCTTTGCATTTTTTACTCCTTTTCATGCTCCTCGTATTTTTCATACCTTTTTATGCTCATCCTATTTCTCAGACCTCTTGATGCTCTTCGTATTTTTCACTCCTTTTCATGCTCCTCGTATTTTTCACACCTTTTCGTGATCCGTGTATACTTCACACCTTTTCGTGGTCCTCATATATTTCAGATATTTTCGTGTTCATCATATTTTTCAGACCTTTTCATGCTCTTCATACTTTTCACACCTTTTCATGCCCTTCTTGTTTTTCAGAATTTTCATGCTCCTCATATTTTTCAGACCATTTCATGCTCCTCGTATTTTTCACACCTTTTCATGCTCCTAGTATTTTCCACACCTCCTCATGCTCGTATTTTTCACAACTTTTCATGCTCCTCGTATTTTTCACACCTTTTCATGATCCTCGTATTTTTCACACCTTTTCAGGCTCTTCATATTTTTCAGACCTTTTCGTGCTCTTCATATTTTTCACGCCTTTTCATGCTGTTCATATTTCTCAGACCTTTTAATGCTCTTCATATTTTTCACACTTTTCAGTCTCTTCATGTTTTTGAGACATTTTCATGCTCCTCATATTTTTCAGACCTTTTCATGCTCCTCGTATTTTTCACACCTTTTCATGCTCCTCGTATTTTTGACACCTTTTCATGCTCCTCGTATTTTTTCAGACCTTTTCATGCTCCTCGTATTTATCAGACCTTTTTTATGCTCCTCCTCTTTCTCAGACCTTTTCACGCTCCAAACATTTTTACTGCTTTTCATGCTCCTCGTATTTTTCATGGCTTTAATGCTCCTCGTATTTTTCACAACTTTTCATGCTCCTCGTATATTTCACACCTGTTTGTGCTCGTCCTATTTTTCACACCTTTTCGTGCTCTTCACATTTTTCAGACTTTATCATGCTCCTCATATTTTTCAGACCTTTTTATGCTCCTCGTAGTTTTCACACCTTTTCATGTTCCTCGTATTTGTCAGACCTTTTCATGCTCCTCATATTTCTCAGACCTTTTCATGCTCCTCGTATTTTTCATACATTTTCAGGCTCCTCGTGTTTTTCAGAACTGTTCATGCTCTACATATTTTTCAGACCTTTTCATGCTTTTCATAATTTTCAGACTTTTTCATGCTCGTCGTATTTTTCGCACCTTTTCATGCTCCTCGTATTTTTCACAGCGTTTCTTGCTTCTCGTGTTGTTCACATATTTTCGTGATCCTTGTATTTTTCATACCTTTTCATGGTCCTCGTATTTTTCACACCTTTTCATGCTCCGCGTAATTTTCACACTTTTTCCTGCTCCTCATATTTTTCACACGTTTCCGGGATCTTCGTATTTTCCAGACCGTTTCATGCTGCTCGTATTTTTCAGACCTTTTTATGCTCCTCCTATTTCTCAGACCTTTTCATGCTCTTCACATTTTTAAGTGCTTTTCATGCTCCTTGTATTTTTCACGTCTTTTCATGCTCCTCGTATTTTGCACACCTTTTCATGCTCCTCGTATTTTTCAGGCCTTTTCATGCTCCTCCTATTTTGCACACATTTTCATGCTCCTCGTACTTTTCACACCTTATCATGCTCCTCGTATTTTTCACACCTTTTCAGGCTCCTCGTATTTTCCACACTTTATCATGGTCCTCGTATTTTTCAAACTTTTTTCACGCTCTTCTTATTTTTGACACTTTTTCATGCTGCTTGTATTTTTCACACTATGTCATGCTCTTCGTATTTTTCAGACGTTTTCATGCTCTTCATATTTTGCACACCTTTTCACGCTCTTCGTATTTTTGACACCTTTTCATGCTCCTCGTATTTTTCACACCTTTTCATGCTCCTCGTATTTTTCACAAATTTTCATGCTCCTCGTATTTTTCACACCTTTTCACGCTTCTCTTATATTTCAGACCTTTTCACGCTCTTCATATTTTTCACACCTTTTCATGCTGTTCATATTATTCACACATATTCATGCTCCTAGTATTTTTCAGACCTTTTCATACTCCTCATCGTTTTCACCCTTAATATGCTCCTCGTATTTTTCAGACGTTTTCATGCTCCTCGTATTTTTCAGACGTTTTCATGCTCCTCGTATTTTTCACACCTTTTCACGCTCTTCATATTTTTCCCACATTGTCATGCTCCGCGTATTTTACACACCTTGTCATGCTCCTCGAATTTTTCACACCTTTTCATGCTCTTCATATTTTTCACACCATTTCATGCTCCTCGTATTTTTCACACCTTTTCATGCTGTTCATATTTTTTACACATTGTCATGCTCCGCGTATTTTACACACCTTGTCATGCTCCTCGAACTTTTCACACCTTTTCATGCTCTTCATATTTTTCAGACCTTTTCATGCTCTTCTTATTTTTCACACATTTTCTAGTTCCTCGTATTTTTCAGACCTTCTCATTCTCCTCGTATTTTTCAGACCTTTTCATGCTCCTCGGATTTTTCACAGCTTGTCATGGTCTTCGAACATTTCACAGCTTTTCCTGCTCTTCAAATATTTGACACCTTTTCATGCTCTTCATATTTTTCACACCTTTTAGTGCTCCATGTATTTTTCACACCTTTTCATGCTCCTCGTATTTTTCACACCGTTTCATGCTCCTCGTATTTTTCACAACTTTTCATGCTCCTCGTATTTTTCAGACCTTTTCACGCTCCTCGTATTTTTCAGACCTTTTCATGCTCCTCGTATTTTTCAGACAATTTCACGGCCTTCATATTTTTCAGACCTTTTCATGCTCTTCATATTTTTCACACCTTTTCATGCTCCTCGTGTTTTTTACACCTCTTCATGCTCATCCTATTTTTCACACCTTTTCCTGATCCTCGTATTTTTCACACCTTTTCATGCTCCTCGTATTTTTCTCACCTTTTCTGCTCCTCGGATTTTCACACGTTTTTGTGATACTCCTATTTTTCACACCTTTTCGTGTTCCTCATATTTTTCAGACCTTTTCGTGCTCATCATATTTTTAAGACATTTTCATGCTCTTTGTATTTTTCACACCTTTTCAGGCTTTTCGTGTTTTTCAGGCCTTTTCATACTCTTCATATTTTTCCGACCTTTTCATGCTTTTCATATTTTTCAGACCTTTTCATGCTCCTTGCATTTTTCAGACCTATTCATGCTCCTCGTATTTCTCAAACCTTTTCATGCTCTTCATATTTTTCAGACCTTTTCATGCTCTTCATATTTTTCAGACCTTTTCATGCTCTTCATATTTTTCAGACCTTTTCATGCTCTTCATATTTTTCAGACCTTTTCATGCTCTTCATATTTTTCACAACTTTTCATGCTCTTCATATTTTTCACACCTTTTCATGCTCTTCATAGTTTTCACAACTTTTCATGCTCTTCATAGTTTTCAGACCTTTACATGCTCCTCGTATTTTTCACATCATTTCATGCTCCTCGTATTTTTCACACCTTTTCCTGCTCTTCGATTTTTTTACACCTTTTCATGATAATCGTATTTTTCGCACCTTTTCCTGGTCTTCATACTTTTCACACCTTTTGATGCTCCTCATATTTTTCACAACTTTTCCTGCTCTTTGAATTTTTCACACTTTCTCATGCTCTTCGTATTTTTCACACCTTTTCATGCTCCTCGTATTTTTCAGACCTTTTTATGCTCCTCCTATTTCTCAGACATTTTCATGCTCCTATTTTCACACCTTTTCATGCTCCCCCTATTTTTCACACCTTTCGTGCTCTTCATATTTCTCAGACCTTTTCATGCTCCTAATATTTTTAAGACCTTCTGATGCTCCTTGTATTATTCACACCTTTTCGTGTTGCTCGTATTTTTCAGACCTATTCGTGCTCTTCATATATTTCAGACATTTTAGTGCTCTTTATATTTTTCACACCTTTTCAGGCTCCTCGTGTTTTTCACACCTTTTCAGGCTCCTCGTATTATTCAGGACTTTTCATACTCGTGTTTTTCACACCTTTTCATGCTCCTTGTATTTTTCACACACTTTCATTCTCTTCGTATTTTTCAGACGTTTTCAAGCTCCTCGTATTTTTCAGAACTTTTCCAGCTCCTCGTGTTTTTCAGACCTTTTCATGCTCCTCCTATTATTCAGGACTTTTCATGCTCCTCGTATTTTTCACACCTTTTATGCTCGTAGTTTTCACAAGTTTTCATGCTCCTCATATTTTTCACAGCTTTTCATGCTCCTTGTATTTTTCACACCTTTTCGTGCTCCTCGTATTTTTCTCACCTTTTCGTGCTCTTCATATTTTTCAGACATTTTCTTGTTCTTCATATTTTTCACAGCTTTTCATGCTCTTCATATTTTTCAGAACTTTACATGCTCCTCGTATGTTTCAGGTCTTTTTATGCTCCTCCTATTTTTCAGGTCTTTTCATGCTCCTCGTATTTTTGACACGTTTTCATGCTCCTCGTATTTTTCACACCTTTTCATGCTCCTCGATTTTCTCACAAGTTTTCGTGCTCTTCATATTTTTCACACCTTTCGTGCTCTTCGTATTTTTCAGACCTCTTCATGCTCCTCATATTTTTCAGACCTTTTCATGCTCCTCGTATTATTCACACCTTTTCATGCTCCTCGTATTTTTCATACCTTTTTATGCTCATCATATTTCTCAGATCTTTTCATGCTCTTTGCATTTTTTACTCCTTTTCATGCTCCTCGTATTTTTCATACCTTTTTATGCTCATCCTATTTCTCAGACCTCTTGATGCTCTTCGTATTTTTCACTCCTTTTCATGCTCCTCGTATTTTTCACACCTTTTCGTGATCCGTGTATATTTCACACCTTTTCGTGGTCCTCATATATTTCAGATATTTTCGTGTTCATCATATTTTTCAGACCTTTTCATGCTCTTCATACTTTTCACACCTTTTCATGCCCTTCTTGTTTTTCAGAATTTTCATGCTCCTCATATTTTTCAGACCATTTCATGCTCCTCGTATTTTTCACACCTTTTCATGCTCCTAGTATTTTCCACACCTCCTCATGCTCGTATTTTTCACAACTTTTCATGCTCCTCGTATTTTTCACACCTTTTCATGATCCTCGTATTTTTCACACCTTTTCAGGCTCTTCATATTTTTCAGACCTTTTCGTGCTCTTCATATTTTTCACGCCTTTTCATGCTGTTCATATTTCTCAGACCTTTTAATGCTCTTCATATTTTTCACACTTTTCAGTCTCTTCATGTTTTTGAGACATTTTCATGCTCCTCATATTTTTCAGACCTTTTCATGCTCCTCGTATTTTTCACACCTTTTCATGCTCCTCGTATTTTTGACACCTTTTCATGCTCCTCGTATTTTTTCAGACCTTTTCATGCTCCTCGTATTTATCAGACCTTTTTTATGCTCCTCCTCTTTCTCAGACCTTTTCACGCTCCAAACATTTTTACTGCTTTTCATGCTCCTCGTATTTTTCATGGCTTTAATGCTCCTCGTATTTTTCACAACTTTTCATGCTCCTCGTATATTTCACACCTGTTTGTGCTCGTCCTATTTTTCACACCTTTTCGTGCTCTTCACATTTTTCAGACTTTATCATGCTCCTCATATTTTTCAGACCTTTTTATGCTCCTCGTAGTTTTCACACCTTTTCATGTTCCTCGTATTTGTCAGACCTTTTCATGCTCCTCATATTTCTCAGACCTTTTCATGCTCCTCGTATTTTTCATACATTTTCAGGCTCCTCGTGTTTTTCAGAACTGTTCATGCTCTACATATTTTTCAGACCTTTTCATGCTTTTCATAATTTTCAGACTTTTTCATGCTCGTCGTATTTTTCGCACCTTTTCATGCTCCTCGTATTTTTCACAGCGTTTCTTGCTTCTCGTGTTGTTCACATATTTTCGTGATCCTTGTATTTTTCATACCTTTTCATGGTCCTCGTATTTTTCACACCTTTTCATGCTCCGCGTAATTTTCACACTTTTTCCTGCTCCTCATATTTTTCACACGTTTCCGGGATCTTCGTATTTTCCAGACCGTTTCATGCTGCTCGTATTTTTCAGACCTTTTTATGCTCCTCCTATTTCTCAGACCTTTTCATGCTCTTCACATTTTTAAGTGCTTTTCATGCTCCTTGTATTTTTCACGTCTTTTCATGCTCCTCGTATTTTGCACACCTTTTCATGCTCCTCGTATTTTTCAGGCCTTTTCATGCTCCTCCTATTTTGCACACATTTTCATGCTCCTCGTACTTTTCACACCTTATCATGTTCCTCGTATTTTTCACACCTTTTCAGGCTCCTCGTATTTTCCACACTTTATCATGGTCCTCGTATTTTTCAAACTTTTTTCACGCTCTTCTTATTTTTGACACTTTTTCATGCTGCTTGTATTTTTCACACTATGTCATGCTCTTCGTATTTTTCAGACGTTTTCATGCTCTTCATATTTTGCACACCTTTTCACGCTCTTCGTATTTTTGACACCTTTTCATGCTCCTCGTATTTTTCACACCTTTTCATGCTCCTCGTATTTTTCACAAATTTTCATGCTCCTCGTATTTTTCACACCTTTTCACGCTTCTCTTATATTTCAGACCTTTTCACGCTCTTCATATTTTTCACACCTTTTCATGCTGTTCATATTATTCACACATATTCATGCTCCTAGTATTTTTCAGACCTTTTCATACTCCTCATCGTTTTCACCCTTAATATGCTCCTCGTATTTTTCAGACGTTTTCATGCTCCTCGTATTTTTCAGACGTTTTCATGCTCCTCGTATTTTTCACACCTTTTCACGCTCTTCATATTTTTCCCACATTGTCATGCTCCGCGTATTTTACACACCTTGTCATGCTCCTCGAATTTTTCACACCTTTTCATGCTCTTCATATTTTTCACACCATTTCATGCTCCTCGTATTTTTCACACCTTTTCATGCTGTTCATATTTTTTACACATTGTCATGCTCCGCGTATTTTACACACCTTGTCATGCTCCTCGAACTTTTCACACCTTTTCATGCTCTTCATATTTTTCAGACCTTTTCATGCTCTTCTTATTTTTCACACATTTTCTAGTTCCTCGTATTTTTCAGACCTTCTCATTCTCCTCGTATTTTTCAGACCTTTTCATGCTCCTCGGATTTTTCACAGCTTGTCATGGTCTTCGAACATTTCACAGCTTTTCCTGCTCTTCAAATATTTGACACCTTTTCATGCTCTTCATATTTTTCACACCTTTTAGTGCTCCATGTATTTTTCACACCTTTTCATGCTCCTCGTATTTTTCACACCGTTTCATGCTCCTCGTATTTTTCACAACTTTTCATGCTCCTCGTATTTTTCAGACCTTTTCACGCTCCTCGTATTTTTCAGACCTTTTCATGCTCCTCGTATTTTTCAGACAATTTCACGGCCTTCATATTTTTCAGACCTTTTCATGCTCTTCATATTTTTCACACCTTTTCATGCTCCTCGTGTTTTTTACACCTCTTCATGCTCATCCTATTTTTCACACCTTTTCCTGATCCTCGTATTTTTCACACCTTTTCATGCTCCTCGTATTTTTCTCACCTTTTCTGCTCCTCGGATTTTCACACGTTTTTGTGATACTCCTATTTTTCACACCTTTTCGTGTTCCTCATATTTTTCAGACCTTTTCGTGCTCATCATATTTTTAAGACATTTTCATGCTCTTTGTATTTTTCACACCTTTTCAGGCTTTTCGTGTTTTTCAGGCCTTTTCATACTCTTCATATTTTTCCGACCTTTTCATGCTTTTCATATTTTTCAGACCTTTTCATGCTCCTTGCATTTTTCAGACCTATTCATGCTCCTCGTATTTCTCAAACCTTTTCATGCTCTTCATATTTTTCAGACCTTTTCATGCTCTTCATATTTTTCAGACCTTTTCATGCTCTTCATATTTTTCAGACCTTTTCATGCTCTTCATATTTTTCAGACCTTTTCATGCTCTTCATATTTTTCACAACTTTTCATGCTCTTCATATTTTTCACACCTTTTCATGCTCTTCATAGTTTTCACAACTTTTCATGCTCTTCATAGTTTTCAGACCTTTACATGCTCCTCGTATTTTTCACATCATTTCATGCTCCTCGTATTTTTCACACCTTTTCCTGCTCTTCGATTTTTTTACACCTTTTCATGATAATCGTATTTTTCGCACCTTTTCCTGGTCTTCATACTTTTCACACCTTTTGATGCTCCTCATATTTTTCACAACTTTTCCTGCTCTTTGAATTTTTCACACTTTCTCATGCTCTTCGTATTTTTCACACCTTTTCATGCTCCTCGTATTTTTCAGACCTTTTTATGCTCCTCCTATTTCTCAGACATTTTCATGCTCCTATTTTCACACCTTTTCATGCTCCCCCTATTTTTCACACCTTTCGTGCTCTTCATATTTCTCAGACCTTTTCATGCTCCTAATATTTTTAAGACCTTCTGATGCTCCTTGTATTATTCACACCTTTTCGTGTTGCTCGTATTTTTCAGACCTATTCGTGCTCTTCATATATTTCAGACATTTTAGTGCTCTTTATATTTTTCACACCTTTTCAGGCTCCTCGTGTTTTTCACACCTTTTCAGGCTCCTCGTATTATTCAGGACTTTTCATACTCGTGTTTTTCACACCTTTTCATGCTCCTTGTATTTTTCACACACTTTCATTCTCTTCGTATTTTTCAGACGTTTTCAAGCTCCTCGTATTTTTCAGAACTTTTCCAGCTCCTCGTGTTTTTCAGACCTTTTCATGCTCCTCCTATTATTCAGGACTTTTCATGCTCCTCGTATTTTTCACACCTTTTATGCTCGTAGTTTTCACAAGTTTTCATGCTCCTCATATTTTTCACAGCTTTTCATGCTCCTTGTATTTTTCACACCTTTTCGTGCTCCTCGTATTTTTCTCACCTTTTCGTGCTCTTCATATTTTTCAGACATTTTCTTGTTCTTCATATTTTTCACAGCTTTTCATGCTCTTCATATTTTTCAGAACTTTACATGCTCCTCGTATGTTTCAGGTCTTTTTATGCTCCTCCTATTTTTCAGGTCTTTTCATGCTCCTCGTATTTTTGACACGTTTTCATGCTCCTCGTATTTTTCACACCTTTTCATGCTCCTCGATTTTCTCACAAGTTTTCGTGCTCTTCATATTTTTCACACCTTTCGTGCTCTTCGTATTTTTCAGACCTCTTCATGCTCCTCATATTTTTCAGACCTTTTCATGCTCCTCGTATTATTCACACCTTTTCATGCTCCTCGTATTTTTCATACCTTTTTATGCTCATCATATTTCTCAGATCTTTTCATGCTCTTTGCATTTTTTACTCCTTTTCATGCTCCTCGTATTTTTCATACCTTTTTATGCTCATCCTATTTCTCAGACCTCTTGATGCTCTTCGTATTTTTCACTCCTTTTCATGCTCCTCGTATTTTTCACACCTTTTCGTGATCCGTGTATATTTCACACCTTTTCGTGGTCCTCATATATTTCAGATATTTTCGTGTTCATCATATTTTTCAGACCTTTTCATGCTCTTCATACTTTTCACACCTTTTCATGCCCTTCTTGTTTTTCAGAATTTTCATGCTCCTCATATTTTTCAGACCATTTCATGCTCCTCGTATTTTTCACACCTTTTCATGCTCCTAGTATTTTCCACACCTCCTCATGCTCGTATTTTTCACAACTTTTCATGCTCCTCGTATTTTTCACACCTTTTCATGATCCTCGTATTTTTCACACCTTTTCAGGCTCTTCATATTTTTCAGACCTTTTCGTGCTCTTCATATTTTTCACGCCTTTTCATGCTGTTCATATTTCTCAGACCTTTTAATGCTCTTCATATTTTTCACACTTTTCAGTCTCTTCATGTTTTTGAGACATTTTCATGCTCCTCATATTTTTCAGACCTTTTCATGCTCCTCGTATTTTTCACACCTTTTCATGCTCCTCGTATTTTTGACACCTTTTCATGCTCCTCGTATTTTTTCAGACCTTTTCATGCTCCTCGTATTTATCAGACCTTTTTTATGCTCCTCCTCTTTCTCAGACCTTTTCACGCTCCAAACATTTTTACTGCTTTTCATGCTCCTCGTATTTTTCATGGCTTTAATGCTCCTCGTATTTTTCACAACTTTTCATGCTCCTCGTATATTTCACACCTGTTTGTGCTCGTCCTATTTTTCACACCTTTTCGTGCTCTTCACATTTTTCAGACTTTATCATGCTCCTCATATTTTTCAGACCTTTTTATGCTCCTCGTAGTTTTCACACCTTTTCATGTTCCTCGTATTTGTCAGACCTTTTCATGCTCCTCATATTTCTCAGACCTTTTCATGCTCCTCGTATTTTTCATACATTTTCAGGCTCCTCGTGTTTTTCAGAACTGTTCATGCTCTACATATTTTTCAGACCTTTTCATGCTTTTCATAATTTTCAGACTTTTTCATGCTCGTCGTATTTTTCGCACCTTTTCATGCTCCTCGTATTTTTCACAGCGTTTCTTGCTTCTCGTGTTGTTCACATATTTTCGTGATCCTTGTATTTTTCATACCTTTTCATGGTCCTCGTATTTTTCACACCTTTTCATGCTCCGCGTAATTTTCACACTTTTTCCTGCTCCTCATATTTTTCACACGTTTCCGGGATCTTCGTATTTTCCAGACCGTTTCATGCTGCTCGTATTTTTCAGACCTTTTTATGCTCCTCCTATTTCTCAGACCTTTTCATGCTCTTCACATTTTTAAGTGCTTTTCATGCTCCTTGTATTTTTCACGTCTTTTCATGCTCCTCGTATTTTGCACACCTTTTCATGCTCCTCGTATTTTTCAGGCCTTTTCATGCTCCTCCTATTTTGCACACATTTTCATGCTCCTCGTACTTTTCACACCTTATCATGTTCCTCGTATTTTTCACACCTTTTCAGGCTCCTCGTATTTTCCACACTTTATCATGGTCCTCGTATTTTTCAAACTTTTTTCACGCTCTTCTTATTTTTGACACTTTTTCATGCTGCTTGTATTTTTCACACTATGTCATGCTCTTCGTATTTTTCAGACGTTTTCATGCTCTTCATATTTTGCACACCTTTTCACGCTCTTCGTATTTTTGACACCTTTTCATGCTCCTCGTATTTTTCACACCTTTTCATGCTCCTCGTATTTTTCACAAATTTTCATGCTCCTCGTATTTTTCACACCTTTTCACGCTTCTCTTATATTTCAGACCTTTTCACGCTCTTCATATTTTTCACACCTTTTCATGCTGTTCATATTATTCACACATATTCATGCTCCTAGTATTTTTCAGACCTTTTCATACTCCTCATCGTTTTCACCCTTAATATGCTCCTCGTATTTTTCAGACGTTTTCATGCTCCTCGTATTTTTCAGACGTTTTCATGCTCCTCGTATTTTTCACACCTTTTCACGCTCTTCATATTTTTCCCACATTGTCATGCTCCGCGTATTTTACACACCTTGTCATGCTCCTCGAATTTTTCACACCTTTTCATGCTCTTCATATTTTTCACACCATTTCATGCTCCTCGTATTTTTCACACCTTTTCATGCTGTTCATATTTTTTACACATTGTCATGCTCCGCGTATTTTACACACCTTGTCATGCTCCTCGAACTTTTCACACCTTTTCATGCTCTTCATATTTTTCAGACCTTTTCATGCTCTTCTTATTTTTCACACATTTTCTAGTTCCTCGTATTTTTCAGACCTTCTCATTCTCCTCGTATTTTTCAGACCTTTTCATGCTCCTCGGATTTTTCACAGCTTGTCATGGTCTTCGAACATTTCACAGCTTTTCCTGCTCTTCAAATATTTGACACCTTTTCATGCTCTTCATATTTTTCACACCTTTTAGTGCTCCATGTATTTTTCACACCTTTTCATGCTCCTCGTATTTTTCACACCGTTTCATGCTCCTCGTATTTTTCACAACTTTTCATGCTCCTCGTATTTTTCAGACCTTTTCACGCTCCTCGTATTTTTCAGACCTTTTCATGCTCCTCGTATTTTTCAGACAATTTCACGGCCTTCATATTTTTCAGACCTTTTCATGCTCTTCATATTTTTCACACCTTTTCATGCTCCTCGTGTTTTTTACACCTCTTCATGCTCATCCTATTTTTCACACCTTTTCCTGATCCTCGTATTTTTCACACCTTTTCATGCTCCTCGTATTTTTCTCACCTTTTCTGCTCCTCGGATTTTCACACGTTTTTGTGATACTCCTATTTTTCACACCTTTTCGTGTTCCTCATATTTTTCAGACCTTTTCGTGCTCATCATATTTTTAAGACATTTTCATGCTCTTTGTATTTTTCACACCTTTTCAGGCTTTTCGTGTTTTTCAGGCCTTTTCATACTCTTCATATTTTTCCGACCTTTTCATGCTTTTCATATTTTTCAGACCTTTTCATGCTCCTTGCATTTTTCAGACCTATTCATGCTCCTCGTATTTCTCAAACCTTTTCATGCTCTTCATATTTTTCAGACCTTTTCATGCTCTTCATATTTTTCAGACCTTTTCATGCTCTTCATATTTTTCAGACCTTTTCATGCTCTTCATATTTTTCAGACCTTTTCATGCTCTTCATATTTTTCACAACTTTTCATGCTCTTCATATTTTTCACACCTTTTCATGCTCTTCATAGTTTTCACAACTTTTCATGCTCTTCATAGTTTTCAGACCTTTACATGCTCCTCGTATTTTTCACATCATTTCATGCTCCTCGTATTTTTCACACCTTTTCCTGCTCTTCGATTTTTTTACACCTTTTCATGATAATCGTATTTTTCGCACCTTTTCCTGGTCTTCATACTTTTCACACCTTTTGATGCTCCTCATATTTTTCACAACTTTTCCTGCTCTTTGAATTTTTCACACTTTCTCATGCTCTTCGTATTTTTCACACCTTTTCATGCTCCTCGTATTTTTCAGACCTTTTTATGCTCCTCCTATTTCTCAGACATTTTCATGCTCCTATTTTCACACCTTTTCATGCTCCCCCTATTTTTCACACCTTTCGTGCTCTTCATATTTCTCAGACCTTTTCATGCTCCTAATATTTTTAAGACCTTCTGATGCTCCTTGTATTATTCACACCTTTTCGTGTTGCTCGTATTTTTCAGACCTATTCGTGCTCTTCATATATTTCAGACATTTTAGTGCTCTTTATATTTTTCACACCTTTTCAGGCTCCTCGTGTTTTTCACACGTTTTCATGCTCCTCGTATTATTCAGGACTTTTCATACTCGTGTTTTTCACACCTTTTCATGCTCCTTGTATTTTTCACACACTTTCATTCTCTTCGTATTTTTCAGACGTTTTCAAGCTCCTCGTATTTTTCAGAACTTTTCCAGCTCCTCGTGTTTTTCAGACCTTTTCATGCTCCTCCTATTATTCAGGACTTTTCATGCTCCTCGTATTTTTCACACCTTTTATGCTCGTAGTTTTCACAAGTTTTCATGCTCCTCATATTTTTCACAGCTTTTCATGCTCCTTGTATTTTTCACACCTTTTCGTGCTCCTCGTATTTTTCTCACCTTTTCGTGCTCTTCATATTTTTCAGACATTTTCTTGTTCTTCATATTTTTCACAGCTTTTCATGCTCTTCATATTTTTCAGAACTTTACATGCTCCTCGTATGTTTCAGGTCTTTTTATGCTCCTCCTATTTTTCAGGTCTTTTCATGCTCCTCGTATTTTTGACACGTTTTCATTCTCCTCGTATTTTTCACACCTTTTCATGCTCCTCGATTTTCTCACAAGTTTTCGTGCTCTTCATATTTTTCACACCTTTCGTGCTCTTCGTATTTTTCAGACCTCTTCATGCTCCTCATATTTTTCAGACCTTTTCATGCTCCTCGTATTATTCACACCTTTTCATGCTCCTCGTATTTTTCATACCTTTTTATGCTCATCATATTTCTCAGATCTTTTCATGCTCTTTGCATTTTTTACTCCTTTTCATGCTCCTCGTATTTTTCATACCTTTTTATGCTCATCCTATTTCTCAGACCTCTTCATGCTCTTCGTATTTTTCACTCCTTTTCATGCTCCTCGTATTTTTCACACCTTTTCGTGATCCGTGTATATTTCACACCTTTTCGTGGTCCTCATATATTTCAGATATTTTCGTGTTCATCATATTTTTCAGACCTTTTCATGCTCTTCATACTTTTCACACCTTTTCATGCCCTTCTTGTTTTTCAGAATTTTCATGCTCCTCATATTTTTCAGACCATTTCATGCTCCTCGTATTTTTCACACCTTTTCATGCTCCTAGTATTTTCCACACCTCCTCATGCTCGTATTTTTCACAACTTTTCATGCTCCTCGTATTTTTCACACCTTTTCAGGCTCTTCATATTTTTCAGACCTTTTCGTGCTCTTCATATTTTTCACGCCTTTTCATGCTGTTCATATTTCTCAGACCTTTTAATGCTCTTCATATTTTTCACACTTTTCAGTCTCTTCATGTTTTTGAGACATTTTCATGCTCCTCATATTTTTCAGACCTTTTCATGCTCCTCGTATTTTTCACACCTTTTCATGCTCCTCGTATTTTTGACACCTTTTCATGCTCCTCGTATTTTTTCAGACCTTTTCATGCTCCTCGTATTTATCAGACCTTTTTTATGCTCCTCCTCTTTCTCAGACCTTTTCACGCTCCAAACATTTTTACTGCTTTTCATGCTCCTCGTATTTTTCATGGCTTTAATGCTCCTCGTATTTTTCACAACTTTTCATGCTCCTCGTATATTTCACACCTGTTTGTGCTCGTCCTATTTTTCACACCTTTTCGTGCTCTTCACATTTTTCAGACTTTATCATGCTCCTCATATTTTTCAGACCTTTTTATGCTCCTCGTAGTTTTCACACCTTTTCATGTTCCTCGTATTTGTCAGACCTTTTCATGCTCCTCATATTTCTCAGACCTTTTCATGCTCCTCGTATTTTTCATACATTTTCAGGCTCCTCGTGTTTTTCAGAACTGTTCATGCTCTACATATTTTTCAGACCTTTTCATGCTTTTCATAATTTTCAGACTTTTTCATGCTCGTCGTATTTTTCGCACCTTTTCATGCTCCTCGTATTTTTCACAGCGTTTCTTGCTTCTCGTGTTGTTCACATATTTTCGTGATCCTTGTATTTTTCATACCTTTTCATGGTCCTCGTATTTTTCACACCTTTTCATGCTCCGCGTAATTTTCACACTTTTTCCTGCTCCTCATATTTTTCACACGTTTCCGGGATCTTCGTATTTTCCAGACCGTTTCATGCTGCTCGTATTTTTCAGACCTTTTTATGCTCCTCCTATTTCTCAGACCTTTTCATGCTCTTCACATTTTTAAGTGCTTTTCATGCTCCTTGTATTTTTCACGTCTTTTCATGCTCCTCGTATTTTGCACACCTTTTCATGCTCCTCGTATTTTTCAGGCCTTTTCATGCTCCTCCTATTTTGCACACATTTTCATGCTCCTCGTACTTTTCACACCTTATCATGCTCCTCGTATTTTTCACACCTTTTCAGGCTCCTCGTATTTTCCACACTTTATCATGGTCCTCGTATTTTTCAAACTTTTTTCACGCTCTTCTTATTTTTGACACTTTTTCATGCTGCTTGTATTTTTCACACTATGTCATGCTCTTCGTATTTTTCAGACGTTTTCATGCTCTTCATATTTTGCACACCTTTTCACGCTCTTCGTATTTTTGACACCTTTTCATGCTCCTCGTATTTTTCACACCTTTTCATGCTCCTCGTATTTTTCACAAATTTTCATGCTCCTCGTATTTTTCACACCTTTTCACGCTTCTCTTATATTTCAGACCTTTTCACGCTCTTCATATTTTTCACACCTTTTCATGCTGTTCATATTATTCACACATATTCATGCTCCTAGTATTTTTCAGACCTTTTCATACTCCTCATCGTTTTCACCCTTAATATGCTCCTCGTATTTTTCAGACGTTTTCATGCTCCTCGTATTTTTCAGACGTTTTCATGCTCCTCGTATTTTTCACACCTTTTCACGCTCTTCATATTTTTCCCACATTGTCATGCTCCGCGTATTTTACACACCTTGTCATGCTCCTCGAATTTTTCACACCTTTTCATGCTCTTCATATTTTTCACACCATTTCATGCTCCTCGTATTTTTCACACCTTTTCATGCTGTTCATATTTTTTACACATTGTCATGCTCCGCGTATTTTACACACCTTGTCATGCTCCTCGAACTTTTCACACCTTTTCATGCTCTTCATATTTTTCAGACCTTTTCATGCTCTTCTTATTTTTCACACATTTTCTAGTTCCTCGTATTTTTCAGACCTTCTCATTCTCCTCGTATTTTTCAGACCTTTTCATGCTCCTCGGATTTTTCACAGCTTGTCATGGTCTTCGAACATTTCACAGCTTTTCCTGCTCTTCAAATATTTGACACCTTTTCATGCTCTTCATATTTTTCACACCTTTTAGTGCTCCATGTACTTTTCACACCTTTTCATGCTCCTCGTATTTTTCACACCGTTTCATGCTCCTCGTATTTTTCACAACTTTTCATGCTCCTCGTATTTTTCAGACCTTTTCACGCTCCTCGTATTTTTCAGACCTTTTCATGCTCCTCGTATTTTTCAGACAATTTCACGGCCTTCATATTTTTCAGACCTTTTCATGCTCTTCATATTTTTCACACCTTTTCATGCTCCTCGTGTTTTTTACACCTCTTCATGCTCATCCTATTTTTCACACCTTTTCCTGATCCTCGTATTTTTCACACCTTTTCATGCTCCTCGTATTTTTCTCACCTTTTCTGCTCCTCGGATTTTCACACGTTTTTGTGATACTCCTATTTTTCACACCTTTTCGTGTTCCTCATATTTTTCAGACCTTTTCGTGCTCATCATATTTTTAAGACATTTTCATGCTCTTTGTATTTTTCACACCTTTTCAGGCTTTTCGTGTTTTTCAGGCCTTTTCATACTCTTCATATTTTTCCGACCTTTTCATGCTTTTCATATTTTTCAGACCTTTTCATGCTCCTTGCATTTTTCAGACCTATTCATGCTCCTCGTATTTCTCAAACCTTTTCATGCTCTTCATATTTTTCAGACCTTTTCATGCTCTTCATATTTTTCAGACCTTTTCATGCTCTTCATATTTTTCAGACCTTTTCATGCTCTTCATATTTTTCAGACCTTTTCATGCTCTTCATATTTTTCACAACTTTTCATGCTCTTCATATTTTTCACACCTTTTCATGCTCTTCATAGTTTTCACAACTTTTCATGCTCTTCATAGTTTTCAGACCTTTACATGCTCCTCGTATTTTTCACATCATTTCATGCTCCTCGTATTTTTCACACCTTTTCCTGCTCTTCGATTTTTTTACACCTTTTCATGATAATCGTATTTTTCGCACCTTTTCCTGGTCTTCATACTTTTCACACCTTTTGATGCTCCTCATATTTTTCACAACTTTTCCTGCTCTTTGAATTTTTCACACTTTCTCATGCTCTTCGTATTTTTCACACCTTTTCATGCTCCTCGTATTTTTCAGACCTTTTTATGCTCCTCCTATTTCTCAGACATTTTCATGCTCCTATTTTCACACCTTTTCATGCTCCCCCTATTTTTCACACCTTTCGTGCTCTTCATATTTCTCAGACCTTTTCATGCTCCTAATATTTTTAAGACCTTCTGATGCTCCTTGTATTATTCACACCTTTTCGTGTTGCTCGTATTTTTCAGACCTATTCGTGCTCTTCATATATTTCAGACATTTTAGTGCTCTTTATATTTTTCACACCTTTTCAGGCTCCTCGTGTTTTTCACACGTTTTCATGCTCCTCGTATTATTCAGGACTTTTCATACTCGTGTTTTTCACACCTTTTCATGCTCCTTGTATTTTTCACACACTTTCATTCTCTTCGTATTTTTCAGACGTTTTCAAGCTCCTCGTATTTTTCAGAACTTTTCCAGCTCCTCGTGTTTTTCAGACCTTTTCATGCTCCTCCTATTATTCAGGACTTTTCATGCTCCTCGTATTTTTCACACCTTTTATGCTCGTAGTTTTCACAAGTTTTCATGCTCCTCATATTTTTCACAGCTTTTCATGCTCCTTGTATTTTTCACACCTTTTCGTGCTCCTTGTATTTTTCTCACCTTTTCGTGCTCTTCATATTTTTCAGACATTTTCTTGTTCTTCATATTTTTCACAGCTTTTCATGCTCTTCATATTTTTCAGAACTTTACATGCTCCTCGTATGTTTCAGGTCTTTTTATGCTCCTCCTATTTTTCAGGTCTTTTCATGCTCCTCGTATTTTTGACACGTTTTCATGCTCCTCGTATTTTTCACACCTTTTCATGCTCCTCGATTTTCTCACAAGTTTTCGTGCTCTTCATATTTTTCACACCTTTCGTGCTCTTCGTATTTTTCAGACCTCTTCATGCTCCTCGTATTTTTCATACCTTTTTATGCTCATCATATTTCTCAGATCTTTTCATGCTCTTTGCATTTTTTACTCCTTTTCATGCTCCTCGTATTTTTCATACCTTTTTATGCTCATCCTATTTCTCAGACCTCTTGATGCTCTTCGTATTTTTCACTCCTTTTCATGCTCCTCGTATTTTTCACACCTTTTCGTGATCCGTGTATACTTCACACCTTTTCGTGGTCCTCATATATTTCAGATATTTTCGTGTTCATCATATTTTTCAGACCTTTTCATGCTCTTCATACTTTTCACACCTTTTCATGCCCTTCTTGTTTTTCAGAATTTTCATGCTCCTCATATTTTTCAGACCATTTCATGCTCCTCGTATTTTTCACACCTTTTCATGCTCCTAGTATTTTCCACACCTCCTCATGCTCGTATTTTTCACAACTTTTCATGCTCCTCGTATTTTTCACACCTTTTCATGATCCTCGTATTTTTCACACCTTTTCAGGCTCTTCATATTTTTCAGACCTTTTCGTGCTCTTCATATTTTTCACGCCTTTTCATGCTGTTCATATTTCTCAGACCTTTTAATGCTCTTCATATTTTTCACACTTTTCAGTCTCTTCATGTTTTTGAGACATTTTCATGCTCCTCATATTTTTCAGACCTTTTCATGCTCCTCGTATTTTTCACACCTTTTCATGCTCCTCGTATTTTTGACACCTTTTCATGCTCCTCGTATTTTTTCAGACCTTTTCATGCTCCTCGTATTTATCAGACCTTTTTTATGCTCCTCCTCTTTCTCAGACCTTTTCACGCTCCAAACATTTTTACTGCTTTTCATGCTCCTCGTATTTTTCATGGCTTTAATGCTCCTCGTATTTTTCACAACTTTTCATGCTCCTCGTATATTTCACACCTGTTTGTGCTCGTCCTATTTTTCACACCTTTTCGTGCTCTTCACATTTTTCAGACTTTATCATGCTCCTCATATTTTTCAGACCTTTTTATGCTCCTCGTAGTTTTCACACCTTTTCATGTTCCTCGTATTTGTCAGACCTTTTCATGCTCCTCATATTTCTCAGACCTTTTCATGCTCCTCGTATTTTTCATACATTTTCAGGCTCCTCGTGTTTTTCAGAACTGTTCATGCTCTACATATTTTTCAGACCTTTTCATGCTTTTCATAATTTTCAGACTTTTTCATGCTCGTCGTATTTTTCGCACCTTTTCATGCTCCTCGTATTTTTCACAGCGTTTCTTGCTTCTCGTGTTGTTCACATATTTTCGTGATCCTTGTATTTTTCATACCTTTTCATGGTCCTCGTATTTTTCACACCTTTTCATGCTCCGCGTAATTTTCACACTTTTTCCTGCTCCTCATATTTTTCACACGTTTCCGGGATCTTCGTATTTTCCAGACCGTTTCATGCTGCTCGTATTTTTCAGACCTTTTTATGCTCCTCCTATTTCTCAGACCTTTTCATGCTCTTCACATTTTTAAGTGCTTTTCATGCTCCTTGTATTTTTCACGTCTTTTCATGCTCCTCGTATTTTGCACACCTTTTCATGCTCCTCGTATTTTTCAGGCCTTTTCATGCTCCTCCTATTTTGCACACATTTTCATGCTCCTCGTACTTTTCACACCTTATCATGCTCCTCGTATTTTTCACACCTTTTCAGGCTCCTCGTATTTTCCACACTTTATCATGGTCCTCGTATTTTTCAAACTTTTTTCACGCTCTTCTTATTTTTGACACTTTTTCATGCTGCTTGTATTTTTCACACTATGTCATGCTCTTCGTATTTTTCAGACGTTTTCATGCTCTTCATATTTTGCACACCTTTTCACGCTCTTCGTATTTTTGACACCTTTTCATGCTCCTCGTATTTTTCACACCTTTTCATGCTCCTCGTATTTTTCACAAATTTTCATGCTCCTCGTATTTTTCACACCTTTTCACGCTTCTCTTATATTTCAGACCTTTTCACGCTCTTCATATTTTTCACACCTTTTCATGCTGTTCATATTATTCACACATATTCATGCTCCTAGTATTTTTCAGACCTTTTCATACTCCTCATCGTTTTCACCCTTAATATGCTCCTCGTATTTTTCAGACGTTTTCATGCTCCTCGTATTTTTCAGACGTTTTCATGCTCCTCGTATTTTTCACACCTTTTCACGCTCTTCATATTTTTCCCACATTGTCATGCTCCGCGTATTTTACACACCTTGTCATGCTCCTCGAATTTTTCACACCTTTTCATGCTCTTCATATTTTTCACACCATTTCATGCTCCTCGTATTTTTCACACCTTTTCATGCTGTTCATATTTTTTACACATTGTCATGCTCCGCGTATTTTACACACCTTGTCATGCTCCTCGAACTTTTCACACCTTTTCATGCTCTTCATATTTTTCAGACCTTTTCATGCTCTTCTTATTTTTCACACATTTTCTAGTTCCTCGTATTTTTCAGACCTTCTCATTCTCCTCGTATTTTTCAGACCTTTTCATGCTCCTCGGATTTTTCACAGCTTGTCATGGTCTTCGAACATTTCACAGCTTTTCCTGCTCTTCAAATATTTGACACCTTTTCATGCTCTTCATATTTTTCACACCTTTTAGTGCTCCATGTACTTTTCACACCTTTTCATGCTCCTCGTATTTTTCACACCGTTTCATGCTCCTCGTATTTTTCACAACTTTTCATGCTCCTCGTATTTTTCAGACCTTTTCACGCTCCTCGTATTTTTCAGACCTTTTCATGCTCCTCGTATTTTTCAGACAATTTCACGGCCTTCATATTTTTCAGACCTTTTCATGCTCTTCATATTTTTCACACCTTTTCATGCTCCTCGTGTTTTTTACACCTCTTCATGCTCATCCTATTTTTCACACCTTTTCCTGATCCTCGTATTTTTCACACCTTTTCATGCTCCTCGTATTTTTCTCACCTTTTCTGCTCCTCGGATTTTCACACGTTTTTGTGATACTCCTATTTTTCACACCTTTTCGTGTTCCTCATATTTTTCAGACCTTTTCGTGCTCATCATATTTTTAAGACATTTTCATGCTCTTTGTATTTTTCACACCTTTTCAGGCTTTTCGTGTTTTTCAGGCCTTTTCATACTCTTCATATTTTTCCGACCTTTTCATGCTTTTCATATTTTTCAGACCTTTTCATGCTCCTTGCATTTTTCAGACCTATTCATGCTCCTCGTATTTCTCAAACCTTTTCATGCTCTTCATATTTTTCAGACCTTTTCATGCTCTTCATATTTTTCAGACCTTTTCATGCTCTTCATATTTTTCAGACCTTTTCATGCTCTTCATATTTTTCAGACCTTTTCATGCTCTTCATATTTTTCACAACTTTTCATGCTCTTCATATTTTTCACACCTTTTCATGCTCTTCATAGTTTTCACAACTTTTCATGCTCTTCATAGTTTTCAGACCTTTACATGCTCCTCGTATTTTTCACATCATTTCATGCTCCTCGTATTTTTCACACCTTTTCCTGCTCTTCGATTTTTTTACACCTTTTCATGATAATCGTATTTTTCGCACCTTTTCCTGGTCTTCATACTTTTCACACCTTTTGATGCTCCTCATATTTTTCACAACTTTTCCTGCTCTTTGAATTTTTCACACTTTCTCATGCTCTTCGTATTTTTCACACCTTTTCATGCTCCTCGTATTTTTCAGACCTTTTTATGCTCCTCCTATTTCTCAGACATTTTCATGCTCCTATTTTCACACCTTTTCATGCTCCCCCTATTTTTCACACCTTTCGTGCTCTTCATATTTCTCAGACCTTTTCATGCTCCTAATATTTTTAAGACCTTCTGATGCTCCTTGTATTATTCACACCTTTTCGTGTTGCTCGTATTTTTCAGACCTATTCGTGCTCTTCATATATTTCAGACATTTTAGTGCTCTTTATATTTTTCACACCTTTTCAGGCTCCTCGTGTTTTTCACACGTTTTCATGCTCCTCGTATTATTCAGGACTTTTCATACTCGTGTTTTTCACACCTTTTCATGCTCCTTGTATTTTTCACACACTTTCATTCTCTTCGTATTTTTCAGACGTTTTCAAGCTCCTCGTATTTTTCAGAACTTTTCCAGCTCCTCGTGTTTTTCAGACCTTTTCATGCTCCTCCTATTATTCAGGACTTTTCATGCTCCTCGTATTTTTCACACCTTTTATGCTCGTAGTTTTCACAAGTTTTCATGCTCCTCATATTTTTCACAGCTTTTCATGCTCCTTGTATTTTTCACACCTTTTCGTGCTCCTCGTATTTTTCTCACCTTTTCGTGCTCTTCATATTTTTCAGACATTTTCTTGTTCTTCATATTTTTCACAGCTTTTCATGCTCTTCATATTTTTCAGAACTTTACATGCTCCTCGTATGTTTCAGGTCTTTTTATGCTCCTCCTATTTTTCAGGTCTTTTCATGCTCCTCGTATTTTTGACACGTTTTCATGCTCCTCGTATTTTTCACACCTTTTCATGCTCCTCGATTTTCTCACAAGTTTTCGTGCTCTTCATATTTTTCACACCTTTCGTGCTCTTCGTATTTTTCAGACCTCTTCATGCTCCTCATATTTTTCAGACCTTTTCATGCTCCTCGTATTATTCACACCTTTTCATGCTCCTCGTATTTTTCATACCTTTTTATGCTCATCATATTTCTCAGATCTTTTCATGCTCTTTGCATTTTTTACTCCTTTTCATGCTCCTCGTATTTTTCATACCTTTTTATGCTCATCCTATTTCTCAGACCTCTTGATGCTCTTCGTATTTTTCACTCCTTTTCATGCTCCTCGTATTTTTCACACCTTTTCGTGATCCGTGTATATTTCACACCTTTTCGTGGTCCTCATATATTTCAGATATTTTCGTGTTCATCATATTTTTCAGACCTTTTCATGCTCTTCATACTTTTCACACCTTTTCATGCCCTTCTTGTTTTTCAGAATTTTCATGCTCCTCATATTTTTCAGACCATTTCATGCTCCTCGTATTTTTCACACCTTTTCATGCTCCTAGTATTTTCCACACCTCCTCATGCTCGTATTTTTCACAACTTTTCATGCTCCTCGTATTTTTCACACCTTTTCATGATCCTCGTATTTTTCACACCTTTTCAGGCTCTTCATATTTTTCAGACCTTTTCGTGCTCTTCATATTTTTCACACCTTTTCATGCTCCTCGTGTTTTTGAGACCTTTTGTGCTCCTCGTATTTTTCACACCTTTTTGTGCTCTTCATATTTTTCAGACTTTTCGTGTTCCTCATATTTTGCACACGTTTTCAGGCTCTTCATATTTTCCAGACCTTTTCGTGTTCCTCGTATTTTTCACAACTTTTCATGATCCTCCTATATTTCACACCTTTTCGTGCTCCTCCTATTTTTCACACCTTTTTGGGCTCTTCGTTTTTTTCAGACTTTACCATGCTCCTCTTATTTCTCAGACCTTTTCATGCTCCTCGTATTTCTCAGATTTTTAAATGCTCCTCGTATTTCTCAGAACTTTTTATGCTCCTCGAATTTTTCAGACCTTTTCATCATCCTCCTATTTTTCAAACCTTTTCATGCTCTTCATATTTTTCATACCTTTTCATGCTCTTCATATTTTTCACACCTTTTCTTGCTCTTCATATTTTTCATAGCTTTTCATGCTCTTCATATTTTTCACACCTTTTCTTGCTCTTCATATTTTTCATACCTTTTCATGCTCTTCATATTTTTCACACCTTTTCTTGCTCTTCATATTTTTCAGACCTCTTCATGCTCCTCATATTTTTCAGATCTTTACCCGTTCTTCATATTTTTCACACCTTTTCACACTCTTCGTTTTTCGAAACCTTTTCACACTCCTTGTAATTTTCACACCTTTTCCCGCTCCTCGTATTTTTCACACCTTTTCATGCTCCTGGTATATTTCACCCCTTTTCCTGCTCTTCGTGTTTTTCACACCTTTTCATGCTCCTCGTATTTTTCACAAATTTTCATGCTCCCCGTATTTTTCAGAACTTTTCATGCTGCTCGTATTTTTCAGACGTTTTCATGCTCTTCATAGTTTTCACCCTTTATCATGCTCTTCGTATTTTTGACACCTTTTCATGCTCCTCGTATTTTTCACACCTTTTCATGCTCCTCGTATTTTTCACAAATTTTCATGCTCCTCGTATTTTTCACACCTTTTCACGCTTCTCTTATATTTCAGACCTTTTCACGCTCTTCATATTTTTCACACCTTTTCATGCTGTTCATATTATTCACACATATTCATGCTCCTAGTATTTTTCAGACCTTTTCATACTCCTCATCGTTTTCACCCTTAATATGCTCCTCGTATTTTTCAGACGTTTTCATGCTCCTCGTATTTTTCAGACGTTTTCATGCTCCTCGTATTTTTCACACCTTTTCACGCTCTTCATATTTTTCCCACATTGTCATGCTCCGCGTATTTTACACACCTTGTCATGCTCCTCGAATTTTTCACACCTTTTCATGCTCTTCATATTTTTCACACCATTTCATGCTCCTCGTATTTTTCACACCTTTTCATGCTGTTCATATTTTTTACACATTGTCATGCTCCGCGTATTTTACACACCTTGTCATGCTCCTCGAACTTTTCACACCTTTTCATGCTCTTCATATTTTTCAGACCTTTTCATGCTCTTCTTATTTTTCACACATTTTCTAGTTCCTCGTATTTTTCAGACCTTCTCATTCTCCTCGTATTTTTCAGACCTTTTCATGCTCCTCGGATTTTTCACAGCTTGTCATGGTCTTCGAACATTTCACAGCTTTTCCTGCTCTTCAAATATTTGACACCTTTTCATGCTCTTCATATTTTTCACACCTTTTAGTGCTCCATGTACTTTTCACACCTTTTCATGCTCCTCGTATTTTTCACACCGTTTCATGCTCCTCGTATTTTTCACAACTTTTCATGCTCCTCGTATTTTTCAGACCTTTTCACGCTCCTCGTATTTTTCAGACCTTTTCATGCTCCTCGTATTTTTCAGACAATTTCACGGCCTTCATATTTTTCAGACCTTTTCATGCTCTTCATATTTTTCACACCTTTTCATGCTCCTCGTGTTTTTTACACCTCTTCATGCTCATCCTATTTTTCACACCTTTTCCTGATCCTCGTATTTTTCACACCTTTTCATGCTCCTCGTATTTTTCTCACCTTTTCTGCTCCTCGGATTTTCACACGTTTTTGTGATACTCCTATTTTTCACACCTTTTCGTGTTCCTCATATTTTTCAGACCTTTTCGTGCTCATCATATTTTTAAGACATTTTCATGCTCTTTGTATTTTTCACACCTTTTCAGGCTTTTCGTGTTTTTCAGGCCTTTTCATACTCTTCATATTTTTCCGACCTTTTCATGCTTTTCATATTTTTCAGACCTTTTCATGCTCCTTGCATTTTTCAGACCTATTCATGCTCCTCGTATTTCTCAAACCTTTTCATGCTCTTCATATTTTTCAGACCTTTTCATGCTCTTCATATTTTTCAGACCTTTTCATGCTCTTCATATTTTTCAGACCTTTTCATGCTCTTCATATTTTTCAGACCTTTTCATGCTCTTCATATTTTTCACAACTTTTCATGCTCTTCATATTTTTCACACCTTTTCATGCTCTTCATAGTTTTCACAACTTTTCATGCTCTTCATAGTTTTCAGACCTTTACATGCTCCTCGTATTTTTCACATCATTTCATGCTCCTCGTATTTTTCACACCTTTTCCTGCTCTTCGATTTTTTTACACCTTTTCATGATAATCGTATTTTTCGCACCTTTTCCTGGTCTTCATACTTTTCACACCTTTTGATGCTCCTCATATTTTTCACAACTTTTCCTGCTCTTTGAATTTTTCACACTTTCTCATGCTCTTCGTATTTTTCACACCTTTTCATGCTCCTCGTATTTTTCAGACCTTTTTATGCTCCTCCTATTTCTCAGACATTTTCATGCTCCTATTTTCACACCTTTTCATGCTCCCCCTATTTTTCACACCTTTCGTGCTCTTCATATTTCTCAGACCTTTTCATGCTCCTAATATTTTTAAGACCTTCTGATGCTCCTTGTATTATTCACACCTTTTCGTGTTGCTCGTATTTTTCAGACCTATTCGTGCTCTTCATATATTTCAGACATTTTAGTGCTCTTTATATTTTTCACACCTTTTCAGGCTCCTCGTGTTTTTCACACGTTTTCATGCTCCTCGTATTATTCAGGACTTTTCATACTCGTGTTTTTCACACCTTTTCATGCTCCTTGTATTTTTCACACACTTTCATTCTCTTCGTATTTTTCAGACGTTTTCAAGCTCCTCGTATTTTTCAGAACTTTTCCAGCTCCTCGTGTTTTTCAGACCTTTTCATGCTCCTCCTATTATTCAGGACTTTTCATGCTCCTCGTATTTTTCACACCTTTTATGCTCGTAGTTTTCACAAGTTTTCATGCTCCTCATATTTTTCACAGCTTTTCATGCTCCTTGTATTTTTCACACCTTTTCGTGCTCCTCGTATTTTTCTCACCTTTTCGTGCTCTTCATATTTTTCAGACATTTTCTTGTTCTTCATATTTTTCACAGCTTTTCATGCTCTTCATATTTTTCAGAACTTTACATGCTCCTCGTATGTTTCAGGTCTTTTTATGCTCCTCCTATTTTTCAGGTCTTTTCATGCTCCTCGTATTTTTGACACGTTTTCATGCTCCTCGTATTTTTCACACCTTTTCATGCTCCTCGATTTTCTCACAAGTTTTCGTGCTCTTCATATTTTTCACACCTTTCGTGCTCTTCGTATTTTTCAGACCTCTTCATGCTCCTCGTATTTTTCATACCTTTTTATGCTCATCATATTTCTCAGATCTTTTCATGCTCTTTGCATTTTTTACTCCTTTTCATGCTCCTCGTATTTTTCATACCTTTTTATGCTCATCCTATTTCTCAGACCTCTTGATGCTCTTCGTATTTTTCACTCCTTTTCATGCTCCTCGTATTTTTCACACCTTTTCGTGATCCGTGTATACTTCACACCTTTTCGTGGTCCTCATATATTTCAGATATTTTCGTGTTCATCATATTTTTCAGACCTTTTCATGCTCTTCATACTTTTCACACCTTTTCATGCCCTTCTTGTTTTTCAGAATTTTCATGCTCCTCATATTTTTCAGACCATTTCATGCTCCTCGTATTTTTCACACCTTTTCATGCTCCTAGTATTTTCCACACCTCCTCATGCTCGTATTTTTCACAACTTTTCATGCTCCTCGTATTTTTCACACCTTTTCATGATCCTCGTATTTTTCACACCTTTTCAGGCTCTTCATATTTTTCAGACCTTTTCGTGCTCTTCATATTTTTCACGCCTTTTCATGCTGTTCATATTTCTCAGACCTTTTAATGCTCTTCATATTTTTCACACTTTTCAGTCTCTTCATGTTTTTGAGACATTTTCATGCTCCTCATATTTTTCAGACCTTTTCATGCTCCTCGTATTTTTCACACCTTTTCATGCTCCTCGTATTTTTGACACCTTTTCATGCTCCTCGTATTTTTTCAGACCTTTTCATGCTCCTCGTATTTATCAGACCTTTTTTATGCTCCTCCTCTTTCTCAGACCTTTTCACGCTCCAAACATTTTTACTGCTTTTCATGCTCCTCGTATTTTTCATGGCTTTAATGCTCCTCGTATTTTTCACAACTTTTCATGCTCCTCGTATATTTCACACCTGTTTGTGCTCGTCCTATTTTTCACACCTTTTCGTGCTCTTCACATTTTTCAGACTTTATCATGCTCCTCATATTTTTCAGACCTTTTTATGCTCCTCGTAGTTTTCACACCTTTTCATGTTCCTCGTATTTGTCAGACCTTTTCATGCTCCTCATATTTCTCAGACCTTTTCATGCTCCTCGTATTTTTCATACATTTTCAGGCTCCTCGTGTTTTTCAGAACTGTTCATGCTCTACATATTTTTCAGACCTTTTCATGCTTTTCATAATTTTCAGACTTTTTCATGCTCGTCGTATTTTTCGCACCTTTTCATGCTCCTCGTATTTTTCACAGCGTTTCTTGCTTCTCGTGTTGTTCACATATTTTCGTGATCCTTGTATTTTTCATACCTTTTCATGGTCCTCGTATTTTTCACACCTTTTCATGCTCCGCGTAATTTTCACACTTTTTCCTGCTCCTCATATTTTTCACACGTTTCCGGGATCTTCGTATTTTCCAGACCGTTTCATGCTGCTCGTATTTTTCAGACCTTTTTATGCTCCTCCTATTTCTCAGACCTTTTCATGCTCTTCACATTTTTAAGTGCTTTTCATGCTCCTTGTATTTTTCACGTCTTTTCATGCTCCTCGTATTTTGCACACCTTTTCATGCTCCTCGTATTTTTCAGGCCTTTTCATGCTCCTCCTATTTTGCACACATTTTCATGCTCCTCGTACTTTTCACACCTTATCATGCTCCTCGTATTTTTCACACCTTTTCAGGCTCCTCGTATTTTCCACACTTTATCATGGTCCTCGTATTTTTCAAACTTTTTTCACGCTCTTCTTATTTTTGACACTTTTTCATGCTGCTTGTATTTTTCACACTATGTCATGCTCTTCGTATTTTTCAGACGTTTTCATGCTCTTCATATTTTGCACACCTTTTCACGCTCTTCGTATTTTTGACACCTTTTCATGCTCCTCGTATTTTTCACACCTTTTCATGCTCCTCGTATTTTTCACAAATTTTCATGCTCCTCGTATTTTTCACACCTTTTCACGCTTCTCTTATATTTCAGACCTTTTCACGCTCTTCATATTTTTCACACCTTTTCATGCTGTTCATATTATTCACACATATTCATGCTCCTAGTATTTTTCAGACCTTTTCATACTCCTCATCGTTTTCACCCTTAATATGCTCCTCGTATTTTTCAGACGTTTTCATGCTCCTCGTATTTTTCAGACGTTTTCATGCTCCTCGTATTTTTCACACCTTTTCACGCTCTTCATATTTTTCCCACATTGTCATGCTCCGCGTATTTTACACACCTTGTCATGCTCCTCGAATTTTTCACACCTTTTCATGCTCTTCATATTTTTCACACCATTTCATGCTCCTCGTATTTTTCACACCTTTTCATGCTGTTCATATTTTTTACACATTGTCATGCTCCGCGTATTTTACACACCTTGTCATGCTCCTCGAACTTTTCACACCTTTTCATGCTCTTCATATTTTTCAGACCTTTTCATGCTCTTCTTATTTTTCACACATTTTCTAGTTCCTCGTATTTTTCAGACCTTCTCATTCTCCTCGTATTTTTCAGACCTTTTCATGCTCCTCGGATTTTTCACAGCTTGTCATGGTCTTCGAACATTTCACAGCTTTTCCTGCTCTTCAAATATTTGACACCTTTTCATGCTCTTCATATTTTTCACACCTTTTAGTGCTCCATGTACTTTTCACACCTTTTCATGCTCCTCGTATTTTTCACACCGTTTCATGCTCCTCGTATTTTTCACAACTTTTCATGCTCCTCGTATTTTTCAGACCTTTTCACGCTCCTCGTATTTTTCAGACCTTTTCATGCTCCTCGTATTTTTCAGACAATTTCACGGCCTTCATATTTTTCAGACCTTTTCATGCTCTTCATATTTTTCACACCTTTTCATGCTCCTCGTGTTTTTTACACCTCTTCATGCTCATCCTATTTTTCACACCTTTTCCTGATCCTCGTATTTTTCACACCTTTTCATGCTCCTCGTATTTTTCTCACCTTTTCTGCTCCTCGGATTTTCACACGTTTTTGTGATACTCCTATTTTTCACACCTTTTCGTGTTCCTCATATTTTTCAGACCTTTTCGTGCTCATCATATTTTTAAGACATTTTCATGCTCTTTGTATTTTTCACACCTTTTCAGGCTTTTCGTGTTTTTCAGGCCTTTTCATACTCTTCATATTTTTCCGACCTTTTCATGCTTTTCATATTTTTCAGACCTTTTCATGCTCCTTGCATTTTTCAGACCTATTCATGCTCCTCGTATTTCTCAAACCTTTTCATGCTCTTCATATTTTTCAGACCTTTTCATGCTCTTCATATTTTTCAGACCTTTTCATGCTCTTCATATTTTTCAGACCTTTTCATGCTCTTCATATTTTTCAGACCTTTTCATGCTCTTCATATTTTTCACACCTTTTCATGCTCTTCATATTTTTCACACCTTTTCATGCTCTTCATAGTTTTCACAACTTTTCATGCTCTTCATAGTTTTCACACCTTTACATGCTCCTCGTATTTTTCACATCATTTCATGCTCCTCGTATTTTTCACACCTTTTCCTGCTCTTCGATTTTTTTACACCTTTTCATGATAATCGTATTTTTCGCACCTTTTCCTGGTCTTCATACTTTTCACACCTTTTGATGCTCCTCATATTTTTCACAACTTTTCCTGCTCTTTGAATTTTTCACACTTTCTCATGCTCTTCGTATTTTTCACACCTTTTCATGCTCCTCGTATTTTTCAGACCTTTTTATGCTCCTCCTATTTCTCAGACATTTTCATGCTCCTATTTTCACACCTTTTCATGCTCCCCCTATTTTTCACACCTTTCGTGCTCTTCATATTTCTCAGACCTTTTCATGCTCCTAATATTTTTAAGACCTTCTGATGCTCCTTGTATTATTCACACCTTTTCGTGTTGCTCGTATTTTTCAGACCTATTCGTGCTCTTCATATATTTCAGACATTTTAGTGCTCTTTATATTTTTCACACCTTTTCAGGCTCCTCGTGTTTTTCACACGTTTTCATGCTCCTCGTATTATTCAGGACTTTTCATACTCGTGTTTTTCACACCTTTTCATGCTCCTTGTATTTTTCACACACTTTCATTCTCTTCGTATTTTTCAGACGTTTTCAAGCTCCTCGTATTTTTCAGAACTTTTCCAGCTCCTCGTGTTTTTCAGACCTTTTCATGCTCCTCCTATTATTCAGGACTTTTCATGCTCCTCGTATTTTTCACACCTTTTATGCTCGTAGTTTTCACAAGTTTTCATGCTCCTCATATTTTTCACAGCTTTTCATGCTCCTTGTATTTTTCACACCTTTTCGTGCTCCTCGTATTTTTCTCACCTTTTCGTGCTCTTCATATTTTTCAGACATTTTCTTGTTCTTCATATTTTTCACAGCTTTTCATGCTCTTCATATTTTTCAGAACTTTACATGCTCCTCGTATGTTTCAGGTCTTTTTATGCTCCTCCTATTTTTCAGGTCTTTTCATGCTCCTCGTATTTTTGACACGTTTTCATGCTCCTCGTATTTTTCACACCTTTTCATGCTCCTCGATTTTCTCACAAGTTTTCGTGCTCTTCATATTTTTCACACCTTTCGTGCTCTTCGTATTTTTCAGACCTCTTCATGCTCCTCGTATTTTTCACACCTTTTTATGCTCTTCATATTTTTCAGACCTTTTCATGCTCTTTGCATTTTTTACTCCTTTTCATGCTCCTCGTATTTTTCATACCTTTTTATGCTCATCCTATTTCTCAGACCTCTTGATGCTCTTCGTATTTTTCACTCCTTTTCATGCTCCTCGTATTTTTCACACCTTTTCGTGATCCGTGTATACTTCACACCTTTTCGTGGTCCTCATATATTTCAGATATTTTCGTGTTCATCATATTTTTCAGACCTTTTCATGCTCTTCATACTTTTCACACCTTTTCATGCCCTTCTTGTTTTTCAGAATTTTCATGCTCCTCATATTTTTCAGACCATTTCATGCTCCTCGTATTTTTCACACCTTTTCATGCTCCTAGTATTTTCCACACCTCCTCATGCTCGTATTTTTCACAACTTTTCATGCTCCTCGTATTTTTCACACCTTTTCATGATCCTCGTATTTTTCACACCTTTTCAGGCTCTTCATATTTTTCAGACCTTTTCGTGCTCTTCATATTTTTCACGCCTTTTCATGCTGTTCATATTTCTCAGACCTTTTAATGCTCTTCATATTTTTCACACTTTTCAGTCTCTTCATGTTTTTGAGACATTTTCATGCTCCTCATATTTTTCAGACCTTTTCATGCTCCTCGTATTTTTCACACCTTTTCATGCTCCTCGTATTTTTGACACCTTTTCATGCTCCTCGTATTTTTTCAGACCTTTTCATGCTCCTCGTATTTATCAGACCTTTTTTATGCTCCTCCTCTTTCTCAGACCTTTTCACGCTCCAAACATTTTTACTGCTTTTCATGCTCCTCGTATTTTTCATGGCTTTAATGCTCCTCGTATTTTTCACAACTTTTCATGCTCCTCGTATATTTCACACCTGTTTGTGCTCGTCCTATTTTTCACACCTTTTCGTGCTCTTCACATTTTTCAGACTTTATCATGCTCCTCATATTTTTCAGACCTTTTTATGCTCCTCGTAGTTTTCACACCTTTTCATGTTCCTCGTATTTGTCAGACCTTTTCATGCTCCTCATATTTCTCAGACCTTTTCATGCTCCTCGTATTTTTCATACATTTTCAGGCTCCTCGTGTTTTTCAGAACTGTTCATGCTCTACATATTTTTCAGACCTTTTCATGCTTTTCATAATTTTCAGACTTTTTCATGCTCGTCGTATTTTTCGCACCTTTTCATGCTCCTCGTATTTTTCACAGCGTTTCTTGCTTCTCGTGTTGTTCACATATTTTCGTGATCCTTGTATTTTTCATACCTTTTCATGGTCCTCGTATTTTTCACACCTTTTCATGCTCCGCGTAATTTTCACACTTTTTCCTGCTCCTCATATTTTTCACACGTTTCCGGGATCTTCGTATTTTCCAGACCGTTTCATGCTGCTCGTATTTTTCAGACCTTTTTATGCTCCTCCTATTTCTCAGACCTTTTCATGCTCTTCACATTTTTAAGTGCTTTTCATGCTCCTTGTATTTTTCACGTCTTTTCATGCTCCTCGTATTTTGCACACCTTTTCATGCTCCTCGTATTTTTCAGGCCTTTTCATGCTCCTCCTATTTTGCACACATTTTCATGCTCCTCGTACTTTTCACACCTTATCATGCTCCTCGTATTTTTCACACCTTTTCAGGCTCCTCGTATTTTCCACACTTTATCATGGTCCTCGTATTTTTCAAACTTTTTTCACGCTCTTCTTATTTTTGACACTTTTTCATGCTGCTTGTATTTTTCACACTATGTCATGCTCTTCGTATTTTTCAGACGTTTTCATGCTCTTCATATTTTGCACACCTTTTCACGCTCTTCGTATTTTTGACACCTTTTCATGCTCCTCGTATTTTTCACACCTTTTCATGCTCCTCGTATTTTTCACAAATTTTCATGCTCCTCGTATTTTTCACACCTTTTCACGCTTCTCTTATATTTCAGACCTTTTCACGCTCTTCATATTTTTCACACCTTTTCATGCTGTTCATATTATTCACACATATTCATGCTCCTAGTATTTTTCAGACCTTTTCATACTCCTCATCGTTTTCACCCTTAATATGCTCCTCGTATTTTTCAGACGTTTTCATGCTCCTCGTATTTTTCAGACGTTTTCATGCTCCTCGTATTTTTCACACCTTTTCACGCTCTTCATATTTTTCCCACATTGTCATGCTCCGCGTATTTTACACACCTTGTCATGCTCCTCGAATTTTTCACACCTTTTCATGCTCTTCATATTTTTCACACCATTTCATGCTCCTCGTATTTTTCACACCTTTTCATGCTCTTCATATTTTTTACACATTGTCATGCTCCGCGTATTTTACACACCTTGTCATGCTCCTCGAACTTTTCACACCTTTTCATGCTCTTCATATTTTTCAGACCTTTTCATGCTCTTCTTATTTTTCACACATTTTCTAGTTCCTCGTATTTTTCAGACCTTCTCATTCTCCTCGTATTTTTCAGACCTTTTCATGCTCCTCGGATTTTTCACAGCTTGTCATGGTCTTCGAACATTTCACAGCTTTTCCTGCTCTTCAAATATTTGACACCTTTTCATGCTCTTCATATTTTTCACACCTTTTAGTGCTCCATGTACTTTTCACACCTTTTCATGCTCCTCGTATTTTTCACACCGTTTCATGCTCCTCGTATTTTTCACAACTTTTCATGCTCCTCGTATTTTTCAGACCTTTTCACGCTCCTCGTATTTTTCAGACCTTTTCATGCTCCTCGTATTTTTCAGACAATTTCACGGCCTTCATATTTTTCAGACCTTTTCATGCTCTTCATATTTTTCACACCTTTTCATGCTCCTCGTGTTTTTTACACCTCTTCATGCTCATCCTATTTTTCACACCTTTTCCTGATCCTCGTATTTTTCACACCTTTTCATGCTCCTCGTATTTTTCTCACCTTTTCTGCTCCTCGGATTTTCACACGTTTTTGTGATACTCCTATTTTTCACACCTTTTCGTGTTCCTCATATTTTTCAGACCTTTTCGTGCTCATCATATTTTTAAGACATTTTCATGCTCTTTGTATTTTTCACACCTTTTCAGGCTTTTCGTGTTTTTCAGGCCTTTTCATACTCTTCATATTTTTCCGACCTTTTCATGCTTTTCATATTTTTCAGACCTTTTCATGCTCCTTGCATTTTTCAGACCTATTCATGCTCCTCGTATTTCTCAAACCTTTTCATGCTCTTCATATTTTTCAGACCTTTTCATGCTCTTCATATTTTTCAGACCTTTTCATGCTCTTCATATTTTTCACAACTTTTCATGCTCTTCATATTTTTCAGACCTTTTCATGCTCTTCATATTTTTCACAACTTTTCATGCTCTTCATATTTTTCACACCTTTTCATGCTCTTCATAGTTTTCACAACTTTTCATGCTCTTCATAGTTTTCAGACCTTTACATGCTCCTCGTATTTTTCACATCATTTCATGCTCCTCGTATTTTTCACACCTTTTCCTGCTCTTCGATTTTTTTACACCTTTTCATGATAATCGTATTTTTCGCACCTTTTCCTGGTCTTCATACTTTTCACACCTTTTGATGCTCCTCATATTTTTCACAACTTTTCCTGCTCTTTGAATTTTTCACACTTTGTCATGCTCTTCGTATTTTTCACACCTTTTCATGCTCCTCGTATTTTTCAGACCTTTTTATGCTCCTCCTATTTCTCAGACATTTTCATGCTCCTATTTTCACACCTTTTCATGCTCCCCCTATTTTTCACACCTTTCGTGCTCTTCATATTTCTCAGACCTTTTCATGCTCCTAATATTTTTAAGACCTTCTGATGCTCCTTGTATTATTCACACCTTTTCGTGTTGCTCGTATTTTTCAGACCTATTCGTGCTCTTCATATATTTCAGACATTTTAGTGCTCTTTATATTTTTCACACCTTTTCAGGCTCCTCGTGTTTTTCACACGTTTTCATGCTCCTCGTATTATTCAGGACTTTTCATACTCGTGTTTTTCACACCTTTTCATGCTCCTTGTATTTTTCACACACTTTCATTCTCTTCGTATTTTTCAGACGTTTTCAAGCTCCTCGTATTTTTCAGAACTTTTCCAGCTCCTCGTGTTTTTCAGACCTTTTCATGCTCCTCCTATTATTCAGGACTTTTCATGCTCCTCGTATTTTTCACACCTTTTATGCTCGTAGTTTTCACAAGTTTTCATGCTCCTCATATTTTTCACAGCTTTTCATGCTCCTTGTATTTTTCACACCTTTTCGTGCTCCTCGTATTTTTCTCACCTTTTCGTGCTCTTCATATTTTTCAGACATTTTCTTGTTCTTCATATTTTTCACAGCTTTTCATGCTCTTCATATTTTTCAGAACTTTACATGCTCCTCGTATGTTTCAGGTCTTTTTATGCTCCTCCTATTTTTCAGGTCTTTTCATGCTCCTCGTATTTTTGACACGTTTTCATGCTCCTCGTATTTTTCACACCTTTTCATGCTCCTCGATTTTCTCACAAGTTTTCGTGCTCTTCATATTTTTCACACCTTTCGTGCTCTTCGTATTTTTCAGACCTCTTCATGCTCCTCATATTTTTCAGACCTTTTCATGCTCCTCGTATTATTCACACCTTTTCATGCTCCTCGTATTTTTCATACCTTTTTATGCTCATCATATTTCTCAGATCTTTTCATGCTCTTTGCATTTTTTACTCCTTTTCATGCTCCTCGTATTTTTCATACCTTTTTATGCTCATCCTATTTCTCAGACCTCTTGATGCTCTTCGTATTTTTCACTCCTTTTCATGCTCCTCGTATTTTTCACACCTTTTCGTGATCCGTGTATATTTCACACCTTTTCGTGGTCCTCATATATTTCAGATATTTTCGTGTTCATCATATTTTTCAGACCTTTTCATGCTCTTCATACTTTTCACACCTTTTCATGCCCTTCTTGTTTTTCAGAATTTTCATGCTCCTCATATTTTTCAGACCATTTCATGCTCCTCGTATTTTTCACACCTTTTCATGCTCCTCGTATTTTCCACACCTCCTCATGCTCGTATTTTTCACAACTTTTCATGCTCCTCGTATTTTTCACACCTTTTCATGCTCTTCATATTTTTCACACCTTTTCAGGCTCTTCATATTTTTCAGACCTTTTCGTGCTCTTCATATTTTTCACACCTTTTCATGCTCCTCGTGTTTTTGAGACCTTTTGTGCTCCTCGTATTTTTCACACCTTTTTGTGCTCTTCATATTTTTCAGACTTTTCGTGTTCCTCATATTTTGCACACGTTTTCAGGCTCTTCATATTTTCCAGACCTTTTCGTGTTCCTCGTATTTTTCACAACTTTTCATGATCCTCCTATATTTCACACCTTTTCGTGCTCCTCCTATTTTTCACACCTTTTTGGGCTCTTCGTTTTTTTCAGACTTTACCATGCTCCTCTTATTTCTCAGACCTTTTCATGCTCCTCGTATTTCTCAGATTTTTAAATGCTCCTCGTATTTCTCAGAACTTTTTATGCTCCTCGAATTTTTCAGACCTTTTCATAATCCTCCTATTTTTCAAACCTTTTCATGCTCTTCATATTTTTCATACCTTTTCATGCTCTTCATATTTTTCACACCTTTTCTTGCTCTTCATATTTTTCATAGCTTTTCATGCTCTTCATATTTTTCACACCTTTTCTTGCTCTTCATATTTTTCATACCTTTTCATGCTCTTCATATTTTTCACACCTTTTCTTGCTCTTCATATTTTTCAGACCTCTTCATGCTCCTCATATTTTTCAGATCTTTACCCGTTCTTCATATTTTTCACACCTTTTCACACTCTTCGTTTTTCGAAACCTTTTCACACTCCTTGTAATTTTCACACCTTTTCCCGCTCCTCGTATTTTTCACACCTTTTCATGCTCCTGGTATATTTCACCCCTTTTCCTGCTCTTCGTGTTTTTCACACCTTTTCATGCTCCTCGTATTTTTCACAAATTTTCATGCTCCCCGTATTTTTCAGAACTTTTCATGCTGCTCGTATTTTTCAGACGTTTTCATGCTCTTCATAGTTTTCACCCTTTATCATGCTCCTCGTATTTTTGAGACCTATTCATGCTCCTCGAATTTTTCACACCTTTTCATGCTCCTCATATTTTTCAGACCTTTTCATGCTCGTCGAATTTTCCACCCTTTTCATGCTCCTCATATTTTTGACACCTTTTCATGCTCGTCATATTTTTCACAACTTTTCATGCTCTTCATATTTTTTACACCTTGTCATGCTCCGTGTACTTTTCACACCTTCTCATGCTCCTCGAATTTTTCACACCTTTTCATGCTCCTCGTATTTTTCACATCTTTGCCTGCTCTTCGTATTTTTCACACCTTTTCTAATTCCTCGTATTTACAGACATTTCATGCTCTTCGTAATTTTCAGACCTTTTCATGATTTTCATATTTTTCACACATTTTCACGCTCTTTGTGCTTTTGACACCTTTTCATGCTCCTCGTATTTTTCACACCTTTTCATGCTGTTCATATTTTTCACACCTTTTCATGCTCCTCGTATTTTTCAGGCCTTTTCATGCTCCTCCTATTTTTCAGACATTTTCATGCTCCTCGTACTTTTCACACCTTATCATGCTCCTCGTATCTTTCAGACCTTTTCATGCTCCTCGTATTTTTCACACCTTGTCATGCTGCTCGGATTTTTCACACCTTGTCACGCTCTTCGAATATTTCACCCCTTTTCCTGCTCTTCGAATATTTCACAACTTTTCATGCTCCTGTATTTTTCACACCTTTTCATGCTGTTCATATTTTTCACACCTTTTCATGCTCCTCGTATTTTTCCTACCTTGTCATGCTCCTCGTATTTTTGATGCCTTTTAATGTTCCTCGTGTTTTTCAAGCCTTTTCATGCTCCTCATATTTTTCACACCTTTTCATGCTCCTCGTATTTTTCATGCCTTTTCATGCTCCTCGTATTTTTCACGCCTTTTCTGCTCCTCGTATTTTTCAAACCTTTTCGTGCTCTTCGTATTTTTCAGACCTTTTCGTGCTCTTCATATGTTTCACACCTCTTCTTGCTCTTCATATTTTTCTAAACTTTTCATGCTCCTCCTATTTTTCACACCTTTTCCTGCTCTTAGAATTTTTCACACGTTTTCATGCAGTTCATATTTTTCACACCTTTTCCTGCTCTTCGATTTTTTCACACCTTTTCATGCTCCTCGTATTTTTTGCACCTTTTCCTGGTCTTCAAATTTTTCACACTTTTCATGCTCCTCGTATTATTCAGACCTTTTCATGTTCCTCATATTTTTCAGACCTTTTCACACTCCTGTATTTTTCAGACCTTTTCACGCTCTTCATGTTTATCACACCTTTTCATGCAGTTCATATTTTTCACACCTTTTCTGCTCTTTGAATTTTTCACACCTTTTCATGCTCCTCGTATTTTTAAGACCTTTTCATGCTCCTCGTATTTTTCAGACCTTTTCATGTTCCTCGAATTTTTCACACCTTTTCATGCTCCTCGTATTTTTTGCACCTTTTCCTGCTCTTCGTATTTTTCACACCTTTTCATGCTCCTCGTATTATTCAGACCTTTTCATGTTCCTCGTATTTTTCAGACCTTTTCACGCTCCTCGTGTTTTTCAGACCTTTTCACGCTCTTCATATTTTTCACATCTTTTTACGCTCTTTGTATTTCTGACACCGTTTCGCACTCCTCGTATTTTTCACACCTTTTCCTGCTCCTCGAATTTTTCACAACTTTTCATGCTCCTCATATTTTTCAGACATTTTCACGCTCCTCGTATTTTTCAGTCCTTTTCACGCTCTTCATATTTTTCACACCTTTTCACGCTCTTCGTATTTTTGTCACCTTTTCATGCTCCTCGTAACTTTCACACCTTTTCCTGCTCCTCGTACTTTTCACATCTTTTCCTGCCCTTTGTATTTTTCACACTTTTTAATGTTCCTCGTATTTTTCACACCTTTTCCTTCTCTTTGCATTTTTCACACCTTTTCATGATCCTCTTATTTTTCACACGTTTTCATGCTCCTCGTATTTTTCACACCTTTTCTTGCCCTTTGTATTTTTCAAACTTTTTCATTTTCCTCGTATTTTTCACAACTTTTCCTGTTCTTTGTATTTTTCACACCTTGTCATGCTCCTCGTATTTTTCACACCTTTCATGCTCTTCCTATTTTTCACACCTTTTCATGCTCCTCGTTTTTTTCATACCTTTTCATGCTCTTCATATTTTTCACACCTTTTCATGCTCCTCGTATTTTTGACACCTTTCATGCTCTTCCTATTTTTCACACCTTTTCATTCTCCTCGTATTTTTCATGCCTTTTCATGCTCCTCGCATTTTTCAGACCATTTCACAACCTTCATATTTTTCATACCTTTTCATGCTGTTTATATTTTTCACACCTTTTCCTGCTCTTCGAATTTTTCACACCTTTTCATGCTCCTTGTATTTTTCACACATTTTCCAGCTCTTCGAATTTTTTACACCTTTTCATGCTTCTCGTATTTTTCACACCTTTTCCTGCTCTTCGAATTTTTCACACCTTTTCCTGCTCTTCGAATTTCTCACACCTTTTCATGCTCCTCGTATTTTTCACAGCTTGTCATGCTCCACGTATTTTTCAAACCTTTTCATGCTCCTCATATTTTTCAGACCTTTTCACGCTCCTCGTATTTTTCAGACCTTTTCATGCTCCTCGTATTTTTCAGACCATTTCACGACCTTCATATTTTTCAGACCTTTTCATGCTGATATAGTTTTCACACCTTTTCCTGCTCTTCGAATTTTTGACACCTTTTCATGCTCCTCGTATTCTTCACACGTTTTCTTGCTCTTCGAATTTTTCACGTCTTTTCATGCTCCTCGTATTTTTCACACATTTTCCTACTTTTCGAATTTTTCACACCTTTCCATGCTCCTCGTATTATTCACACCTTTTCCTGCTCTTCGAATTTTTCACACCTTTTTATGTTCCTCGTATTTTTCACACCTTTTCCTGATCCTCGTATTTTTTACACCTTATCATGCTCCTCGTATATTTCAGACCTTTTCATGCTCCTCGTATTTTTAACACCATTTCATGATGTTCATATTTTTCACACGTTTTCCTGCTCTTTGAATTTTTCACATTTTTTCCTGCTCCTCGTATTTTTCACACCTCTTCCTGCTGCTCGTATTTTTCACACCTTTTCCTGCTCCTCGTATTTTTGACACCTTTTCCTGCTCCTTGTATTTTTCACACCTTTTCCTGCCCTTTGTATTTTTCACACTTTTTCATGTTCCTCGCATTTTTCACACCTTCCCTGCTCTTCGTATTTTTCACACCTTATCATGCTCCTCGTATTTTTCACACCTTTTCATGCTCCTCATATTTTTCACACCTTTTCATGCTCCTCGGATTTTTCACAGCTTGTCATGCTCTTCGAACATTTCACACCTTTTTCTGCTCTTCGCGTATTTCACACCTTCTCCTGCTCCTCGTGTTTTTCACACCTTTTCCTGCTCTTTGAATTTTTCACACCTTTTCCTCTTCCTCTTATTTTTCACACCTTCTCCTGCTCCTCGTATTTTTCAGACCATATGATGCTCCTCGGATCTTTCACACCTTGTCATGCTCCTCGGATTTTTCACACCTTGACATGCTCCTCGTATTTTTCACACCTTTTCATCCTGTTCATATTTCTCACACCTTTTCACGCTCTTCGTATTTTTGACACCATTTCATGGTCCTCGTATTTTTCACACCTTTGCCTGCTCTTCGTACTTTTCACACCTTATCATGCTCCTCGTATTTTTCAGACCTTTTCATGCTCCTCCTATATTTCCGACCTTTACATGCTCTTTGTATTTTAAGAACTTTTCACACTCTTCATATTTTTCACACCATTTCACCCTCTTCGTATTTTTGACATCTTTTCACACTCCTCGTATTTTTCACACCTTTTCTGTTCCTTGTATTTTTCACACCTTTTCCTGCTCCTCGTGTTTTTCACACCTATTCTGCTCCTTGTGTTTTTCACACCTTTTCATGCTCCTCGTATTTTTCCTACCTTGTCATGCTCCTCGTATTTTTGATGCCTTTTAATGTTCCTCGTGTTTTTCAAGCCTTTTCATGCTCCTCATATTTTTCACACCTTTTCATGCTCCTCGTATTTTTCATGCCTTTTCATGCTCCTCGTATTTTTCACGCCTTTTCTGCTCCTCGTATTTTTCAAACCTTTTCGTGCTCTTCATATTTTTCAGACCTTTTCGTGCTCTTCATATGTTTCACACCTCTTCTTGCTCTTCATATTTTTCTAAACTTTTCATGCTCCTCCTATTTTTCACACCTTTTCCTGCTCTTAGAATTTTTCACACGTTTTCATGCAGTTCATATTTTTCACACCTTTTCCTGCTCTTCGATTTTTTCACACCTTTTCATGCTCCTCGTATTTTTCGCACCTTTTCCTGGTCTTCGAATTTTTCACACTTTTCATGCTCCTCGTATTATTCAGACCTTTTCATGTTCCTCATATTTTTCAGACCTTTTCACACTCCTGTATTTTTCAGACCTTTTCACGCTCTTCATGTTTATCACACCTTTTCATGCAGTTCATATTTTTCACACCTTTTCTGCTCTTTGAATTTTTCACACCTTTTCATGCTCCTCGTATTTTTAAGACCTTTTCATGCTCCTCGTATTTTTCAGACCTTTTCATGTTCCTCGAATTTTTCACACCTTTTCATGCTCCTCGTATTTTTTGCACCTTTTCCTGCTCTTCGTATTTTTCACACCTTTTCATGCTCCTCGTATTATTCAGACCTTTTCATGTTCCTCGTATTTTTCAGACCTTTTCACGCTCCTCGTGTTTTTCAGAGCTTTTCACGCTCTTCATATTTTTCACATCTTTTTATGCTCTTTGTATTTCTGACACCGTTTCGCACTCCTCGTATTTTTCACACCTTTTCCTGCTCCTCGAATTTTTCACAACTTTTCATGCTCCTCATATTTTTCAGACATTTTCACGCTCCTCGTATTTTTCAGTCCTTTTCACGCTCCTCATATTTTTCAGACCTTTTCATGCTCCTCGTATTTTTCAAACCTTTTCCCACTCCTCGTATTTTTCACACCTTTTCCTGCCCTTCGTATTTTTCACACCTTTTCATGCTCCTCGTGTTTTTTGCACCTGTTCATGCTCATCCTATTTTTCACACCTTTTCCTGGTCCTTGGATTTTTCACACCTTTTCATGCTCCTCGTATTTTTCTCACCTTTTCCTGCTCCTCGGATTTTTCACACGTTTTTGTGATACTCCTATTTTTCACACCTTTTCGTGTTGCTCATATATTTCAGACCTTTTCGTGCTCATCATATTTTTATGACATTTTCATTCTCTTTGTATTTTTCACGCCTTTTCACGCTTCTCGTATATTTCAGACCTTTTCACGCTCTTCATATTTTTCACACCTTTTCATGCTGTTCATATTATTCACACCTTTTCATGCTCCTCATTTTTTTCAGACCTTTTCGTGCTCCTCGTATATTTCACACCTTTTCATGCTCCTCGTATTTTTCAGACCTTTTCATGCTCCTCGTATTTTTCAGACCTTTTCATGCTCCTCGTATTTTTCACACCTTTTCGTGCTCCTCGTATTTTTCAAACCTTTTCCCACTCCTCGTATTTTTCACACCTTTTCCTGCCCTTCGTATTTTTCACACCTTTTCATGCTCCTGGTGTATTTCACCCCTTTTCCTGCTCTTCGAATTTTTCACTCCTTTACATGCTCTTCATATTTTTCACACCTTTTAGTGCTCCATGTATTTTTCACACCTTTTCATGCTCCTCGTATTTTTCACACCTTTTCATGCTCCTCGTATTTTTCACAACTTTTCATGCTCCTCGTATTTTTCAGACCTTTTCACGCTCCTCATATTTTTCAGACCTTTTCATGCTCCTCGTATTTTTCAGACCTTTTCACGGCCTTCATATTTTTCAGACCTTTTCATGCTCTTCATATTTTTCACACCTTTTCATGCTCCTCGTGTTTTTTACACCTTTTCATGCTCCTCGTATTTTTCCCAACTTTTCATGCTCCTCATATTTTTCGGACCTTTTCATGCTCCTCGTATTTCTCAAACCTTTTCATGCTCTTCATATTTTTCAGACCTTTTCATGCTCTTCATATTTTTCAGACCTTTTCATGCTTCTCATATTTTTCAGTCCTTTTCATGCACCTCATATTTTTCAGACTTTTTCATGCCCCTCGTATTTTTCACACCTTTTCATGCTCCTATTTTTCACAAAATTTCGTGCTCTTCATATTTTTCAGACCTTTTCATGCTCTTCATATTTTTCAGAACTTTTCATGCTCTTCATATTTTTCACACCTTTTCATGCTCTTCATATTTCTCAGACCTTTTCGTGCTCCTCGTATTTTTCACATCTTTTCATGCTCCTCGTATTTTTCACACCTTTTCCTGCTCTTCGATTTTTTTACACCTTTTCATGATAATCGTATTTTTCGCACCTTTTCCTGCTCTTCATACTTTTCACACGTTTTGATGCTCCTCGTATTTTTCACAACTTTTCCTGCTCCTCGTATTTTTCAGACCTTTTCAAGCTCTCTTTATATTTCACACCTTTTCACGCTCTTCGTATTTTGACACATTTTCATGCTCCTCGTATTTTTCAGACCTTTTCATGCTCTTCATATTTTTCACACCTTTTCATGCTCCTCGTGTTTTTGAGACCTTTTGTGCTCCTCGTATTTTTCACACCTTTTTGTGCTCTTCATATTTTTCAGACTTTTCGTGTTCCTCATATTTTGCACACGTTTTCAGGCTCTTCATATTTTCCAGACCTTTTCGTGTTCCTCGTATTTTTCACAACTTTTCATGATCCTCCTATATTTCACACCTTTTCGTGCTCCTCCTATTTTTCACACCTTTTCGGGCTCTTCGTTTTTTTCAGACTTTACCATGCTCCTCTTATTTCTCAGACCTTTTCATGCTCCTCGTATTTCTCAGATTTTTAAATGCTCCTCGTATTTCTCAGAACTTTTTATGCTCCTCGAATTTTTCAGACCTTTTCATAATCCTCCTATTTTTCAAACCTTTTCATGCTCTTCATATTTTTCATACCTTTTCATGCTCTTCATATTTTTCACACCTTTTCTTGCTCTTCATATTTTTCATAGCTTTTCATGCTCTTCATATTTTTCACACCTTTTCTTGCTCTTCATATTTTTCATACCTTTTCATGCTCTTCATATTTTTCACACCTTTTCTTGCTCTTCATATTTTTCAGACCTCTTCATGCTCCTCATATTTTTCAGATCTTTACCCGTTCTTCATATTTTTCACACCTTTTCACACTCTTCGTTTTTCGAAACCTTTTCACACTCCTTGTAATTTTCACACCTTTTCCCGCTCCTCGTATTTTTCACACCTTTTCATGCTCCTGGTATATTTCACCCCTTTTCCTGCTCTTCGTGTTTTTCACACCTTTTCATGCTCCTCGTATTTTTCACAAATTTTCATGCTCCTCGTATTTTTCAGGCCTTTTCATGCTCCTCCTATTTTTCAGACCTTTTCATGCTCTTCATAGTTTTCACCCTTTATCATGCTCCTCGTATTTTTGAGACCTATTCATGCTATTTGTATTTTTCACACCTTTTCATGCTCCTCATATTTTTCAGACCTTTTCATGCTCGTCGTATTTTTCAACCCTTTTTATGCTCCTCATATTTTTGACACCTTTTCATGCTCGTCATATTTTTCACAACTTTTCATGCTCTTCATATTTTTTACACCTTGTCATGCTCCGTGTACTTTTCACACCTTGTCATGCTCCTCGAATTTTTCACACTTTTCATGCTCCTCGTATTTTTCACATCTTTGCCTGCTCTTCGTATTTTTCACACCTTTTCTAATTCCTCGTATTTACAGACATTTCATGCTCTTCGTAATTTTCAGACCTTTTCATGATTTTCATATTTTTCACACATTTTCACGCTCTTTGTGCTTTTGACACCTTTTCATGCTCCTCGTATTTTTCACACCTTTTCATGCTGTTCATATTTTTCACACCTTTTCATGCTCCTCGTATTTTTCAGGCCTTTTCATGCTCCTCCTATTTTTCAGACATTTTCATGCTCCTCGTACTTTTCACACCTTATCATGCTCCTCGTATCTTTCAGACCTTTTCATGCTCCTCGTATTTTTCACACCTTGTCATGCTGCTCGGATTTTTCACACCTTGTCACGCTCTTCGAATATTTCACCCCTTTTCCTGCTCTTCGAATATTTCACAGCTTTTCATGCTCCTGTATTTTTCACACCTTTTCATGCTCCTCGTATTTTTCACACCTTTTCATACTCCTCGTATTTTTCAAACCTTTTCTGCTCCTTGTATTTTTCACACCTTTTCCAGCTCTTCGAATTTTTCACACCTTTTCCTGCTCTTCGAATTTTTCACACCTTTTCATGCTCCTCGAATTTTTCACACATTTTCATGCTCCTCGTATTTTTCACACCTTATCATGCCCCTCGTATATTTCACACCTTGTCATGCTCCTCATATTTTTCACACCTTTCCTGCTCTTCGAATTTTTCAAACCTTTTCAAGCTCCTAGTATTTTTCACACCTTTTCATGCTCTTTATATTTTTCACACCTTTCATGCTCCTCTTATTTTTCAGAACTTTTCATGCTCCTCCTATATTTCCGACCTTTACATGCTCTTTGTATTTTAAGAACTTTTCACACTCTTCATATTTTTCACACCATTTCACCCTCTTCGTATTTTTGACATCTTTTCACACTCCTCGTATTTTTCACACCTTTTCTGTTCCTTGTATTTTTCACACCTTTTCCTGCTCCTCGTGTTTTTCACACCTATTCTGCTCCTTGTGTTTTTCACACCTTTTCATGCTCCTCGTATTTTTCCTACCTTGTCATGCTCCTCGTATTTTTGATGCCTTTTAATGTTCCTCGTGTTTTTCAAGCCTTTTCATGCTCCTCATATTTTTCACACCTTTTCATGCTCCTCGTATTTTTCATGCCTTTTCATGCTCCTTGTATTTTTCACGCCTTTTCTGCTCCTCGTATTTTTCAAACCTTTTCGTGCTCTTCGTATTTTTCAGACCTTTTCATGCTCCTCGTATTTTTAACACCATTTCATGATGTTCATATTTTTCACACGTTTTCCTGCTCTTTGAATTTTTCACATTTTTTCCTGCTCCTCGTATTTTTCACACCTCTTCCTGCTGCTCGTATTTTTCACACCTTTTCCTGCTCCTCGTATTTTTGACACCTTTTCCTGCTCCTTGTATTTTTCACACCTTTTCCTGCCCTTTGTATTTTTCACACTTTTTCATGTTCCTCGCATTTTTCACACCTTTCCTGCTCTTCGTATTTTTCACACCTTATCATGCTCCTCGTATTTTTCACACCTTTTCATGCTCCTCATATTTTTCACACCTTGTCATGCTCCTCGGATTTTTCACAGCTTGTCATGCTCTTCGAACATTTCACACCTTTTTCTGCTCTTCGCGTATTTCACACCTTCTCCTGCTCCTCGTGTTTTTCACACCTTTTCCTGCTCTTTGAATTTTTCACACCTTTTCCTCTTCCTCTTATTTTTCACACCTTTTCATGCTCCTCGTATTTTTCAGACCATATCATGCTCCTCGGATCTTTCACACCTTGTCATGCTCCTCGGATTTTTCACACCTTGACATGCTCCTCGTATTTTTCACACCTTTTAATCCTGTTCATATTTCTCACACCTTTTCACGCTCTTCGTATTTTTGACACCATTTCATGGTCCTCGTATTTTTCACACCTTTGCCTGCTCTTCGTACTTTTCACACCTTATCATGCTCCTCGTATTTTTCAGACCTTTTCATGCTCCTCCTATATTTCCGACCTTTACATGCTCTTTGTATTTTAAGAACTTTTCACACTCTTCATATTTTTCACACCATTTCACCCTCTTCGTATTTTTGACATCTTTTCACACTCCTCGTATTTTTCACACCTTTTCTGTTCCTTGTATTTTTCACACCTTTTCCTGCTCCTCGTGTTTTTCACACCTATTCTGCTCCTTGTGTTTTTCACACCTTTTCATGCTCCTCGTATTTTTCCTACCTTGTCATGCTCCTCGTATTTTTGATGCCTTTTAATGTTCCTCGTGTTTTTCAAGCCTTTTCATGCTCCTCATATTTTTCACACCTTTTCATGCTCCTCGTATTTTTCATGCCTTTTCATGCTCCTCGTATTTTTCACGCCTTTTCTGCTCCTCGTATTTTTCAAACCTTTTCGTGCTCTTCGTATTTTTCAGACCTTTTCGTGCTCTTCATATGTTTCACACCTCTTCTTGCTCTTCATATTTTTCTAAACTTTTCATGCTCCTCCTATTTTTCACACCTTTTCCTGCTCTTAGAATTTTTCACACGTTTTCATGCAGTTCATATTTTTCACACCTTTTCCTGCTCTTCGATTTTTTCACACCTTTTCATGCTCCTCGTATTTTTCGCACCTTTTCCTGGTCTTCGAATTTTTCACACTTTTCATGCTCCTCGTATTATTCAGACCTTTTCATGTTCCTCATATTTTTCAGACCTTTTCACACTCCTGTATTTTTCAGACCTTTTCACGCTCTTCATGTTTATCACACCTTTTCATGCAGTTCATATTTTTCACACCTTTTCTGCTCTTTGAATTTTTCACACCTTTTCATGCTCCTCGTATTTTTAAGACCTTTTCATGCTCCTCGTATTTTTCAGACCTTTTCATGCTCCTCGTGTTTTTCAGACCTTTTCACGCTCTTCATATTTTTCACATCTTTTTACGCTCTTCGTATTTTTGACACCGTTTCGCACTCCTCGTATTTTTCACACCTTTTCCTGCTCCTCGAATTTTTCACAACTTTTCATGCTCCTCATATTTTTCAGACATTTTCACGCTCCTCGTATTTTTCAGTCCTTTTCACGCTCTTCATATTTTTCACACCTTTTCATGCTCCTCGTATTTTTCATGCCTTTTCATGCTCCTTGTATTTTTCTCGCCTTTTCTGCTCCTCGTATTCTTCAAACCTTTTCATGCTCTTCGTATTTTTCAGACCTTTTCGTGCTCTTCATATGTTTCACACCTCTTCTTGCTCTTCATATTTTTCTAAACTTTTTATGCTCCTCCTATTTTTCACACCTTTTCCTGCTCTTAGAATTTTTCACACGTTTTCATGCAGTTCATATTTTTCACACCTTTTCCTGCTCTTCGATTTTTTCACACCTTTTCATGCTCCTCGTATTTTTCGCACCTTTTCCTGGTCTTCGAATTTTTCATACTTTTCATGCTCCTCGTATTATTCAGACCTTTTCATGTTCCTCATATTTTTCAGACCTTTTCACACTCCTGTATTTTTCAGACCTTTTCACGCTCTTCATGTTTATCACACCTTTTCATGCAGTTCATATTTTTCACACCTTTTCTGCTCTTTGAATTTTTCACACCTTTTCATGCTCCTCGTATTTTTAAGACCTTTTCATGCTCCTCGTATTTTTCAGACCTTTTCATGCTCCTCGTGTTTTTCAGACCTTTTCACGCTCTTCATATTTTTCACATCTTTTTACGCTCTTCGTATTTTTGACACCGTTTCGCACTCCTCGTATTTTTCACACCTTTTCCTGCTCCTCGAATTTTTCACAACTTTTCATGCTCCTCATATTTTTCAGACATTTTCACGCTCCTCGTATTTTTCAGTCCTTTTCACGCTCTTCATATTTTTCACACCTTTTCATGCTCCTCGTATTTTTCACACCTTTTCCTGCTCTTCGATTAATGCACACCTTTTCCTGCTCTTCGTATTTTTCAAACCTTTTCATGATCCTCGTATTTTTCACACCTTTTCATGATCCTCTTATTTTTCACACGTTTTCATGCTCCTCGTATTTTTCACACCTTTTCTTGCCCTTTGTATTTTTCAAACTTTTTCATTTTCCTCATATTTTTCACAACTTTTCCTGTTCTTTGTATTTTTCACACCTTGTCATGCTCCTCGTATTTTTCACACCTTTCATGCTCTTCCTATTTTTCACACCTTTTCATGCTCCTCGTTTTTTTCATACCTTTTCATGCTCTTCATATTTTTCACACCTTTTCATGCTCCTCGTATTTTTGACACCTTTCATGCTCTTCCTATTTTTCACACCTTTTCATTCTCCTCGTATTTTTCATGCCTTTTCATGCTCCTCGCATTTTTCAGACCATTTCACAACCTTCATATTTTTCATACCTTTTCATGCTGTTTATATTTTTCACACCTTTTCCTGCTCTTCGAATTTTTCACACCTTTTCATGCTCCTTGTATTTTTCACACATTTTCCAGCTCTTCGAATTTTTTACACCTTTTCATGCTTCTCGTATTTTTCACACCTTTTCCTGCTCTTCGAATTTTTCACACCTTTTCCTGCTCTTCGAATTTCTCACACCTTTTCATGCTCCTCGTATTTTTCACACCTTGTCATGCTCCACGTATTTTTCAAACCTTTTCATGCTCCTCATATTTTTCAGACCTTTTCACGCTCCTCGTATTTTTCAGACCTTTTCATGCTCCTCGTATTTTTCAGACCATTTCACGACCTTCATATTTTTCAGACCTTTTCATGCTGATATAGTTTTCACACCTTTTTCTGCTCTTCGAATTTTTGACACCTTTTCATGCTCCTCGTATTCTTCACACGTTTTCTTGCTCTTCGAATTTTTCACGTCTTTTCATGCTCCTCGTATTTTTCACACATTTTCCAACTTTTCGAATTTTTCACACCTTTCCATGCTCCTCGTATTTTTCACACCTTTTCCTGCTCTTCGAATTTTTCACACCTTTTTATGTTCCTCGTATTTTTCACACCTTTTCCTGATCCTCGTATTTTTTACACCTTATCATGCTCCTCGTATATTTCAGACCTTTTCATGCTCCTCGTATTTTTAACACCATTTCATGATGTTCATATTTTTCACACGTTTTCCTGCTCTTTGAATTTTTCACATTTTTTCCTGCTCCTCGTATTTTTCACACCTCTTCCTGCTGCTCGTATTTTTCACACCTTTTCCTGCTCCTCGTATTTTTGACACCTTTTCCTGCTCCTTGTATTTTTCACACCTTTTCCTGCCCTTTGTATTTTTCACACTTTTTCATGTTCCTCGCATTTTTCACACCTTTCCTGCTCTTCGTATTTTTCACACCTTATCATGCTCCTCGTATTTTTCACACCTTTTCATGCTCCTCATATTTTTCACACCTTGTCATGCTCCTCGGATTTTTCACAGCTTGTCATGCTCTTCGAACATTTCACACCTTTTTCTGCTCTTCGCGTATTTCACACCTTCTCCTGCTCCTCGTGTTTTTCACACCTTTTCCTGCTCTTTGAATTTTTCACACCTTTTCCTCTTCCTCTTATTTTTCACACCTTCTCCTGCTCCTCGTATTTTTCAGACCATATGATGCTCCTCGGATCTTTCACACCTTGTCATGCTCCTCGGATTTTTCACACCTTGACATGCTCCTCGTATTTTTCACACCTTTTCATCCTGTTCATATTTCTCACACCTTTTCACGCTCTTCGTATTTTTGACACCATTTCATGGTCCTCGTATTTTTCACACCTTTGCCTGCTCTTCGTACTTTTCACACCTTATCATGCTCCTCGTATTTTTCAGACCTTTTCATGCTCCTCCTATATTTCCGACCTTTACATGCTCTTTGTATTTTAAGAACTTTTCACACTCTTCATATTTTTCACACCATTTCACCCTCTTCGTATTTTTGACATCTTTTCACACTCCTCGTATTTTTCACACCTTTTCTGTTCCTTGTATTTTTCACACCTTTTCCTGCTCCTCGTGTTTTTCACACCTATTCTGCTCCTTGTGTTTTTCACACCTTTTCATGCTCCTCGTATTTTTCCTACCTTGTCATGCTCCTCGTATTTTTGATGCCTTTTAATGTTCCTCGTGTTTTTCAAGCCTTTTCATGCTCCTCATATTTTTCACACCTTTTCATGCTCCTCGTATTTTTCATGCCTTTTCATGCTCCTCGTATTTTTCACGCCTTTTCTGCTCCTCGTATTTTTCAAACCTTTTCGTGCTCTTCGTATTTTTCAGACCTTTTCGTGCTCTTCATATGTTTCACACCTCTTCTTGCTCTTCATATTTTTCTAAACTTTTCATGCTCCTCCTATTTTTCACACCTTTTCCTGCTCTTAGAATTTTTCACACGTTTTCATGCAGTTCATATTTTTCACACCTTTTCCTGCTCTTCGATTTTTTCACACCTTTTCATGCTCCTCGTATTTTTCGCACCTTTTCCTGGTCTTCGAATTTTTCACACTTTTCATGCTCCTCGTATTATTCAGACCTTTTCATGTTCCTCATATTTTTCAGACCTTTTCACACTCCTGTATTTTTCAGACCTTTTCACGCTCTTCATGTTTATCACACCTTTTCATGCAGTTCATATTTTTCACACCTTTTCTGCTCTTTGAATTTTTCACACCTTTTCATGCTCCTCGTATTTTTAAGACCTTTTCATGCTCCTCGTATTTTTCAGAACTTTTCATGCTCCTCGTGTTTTTCAGACCTTTTCACGCTCTTCATATTTTTCACATCTTTTTACGCTCTTCGTATTTTTGACACCGTTTCGCACTCCTCGTATTTTTCACACCTTTTCCTGCTCCTCGAATTTTTCACAACTTTTCATGCTCCTCATATTTTTCAGACATTTTCACGCTCCTCGTATTTTTCAGTCCTTTTCACGCTCTTCATATTTTTCACACCTTTTCATGCTCCTCGTATTTTTCACACCTTTTCCTGCTCTTCGATTAATGCACACCTTTTCCTGCTCTTCGTATTTTTCAAACCTTTTCATGATCCTCGTATTTTTCACACCTTTTCATGATCCTCTTATTTTTCACACGTTTTCATGCTCCTCGTATTTTTCACACCTTTTCTTGCCCTTTGTATTTTTCAAACTTTTTCATTTTCCTCATATTTTTCACAACTTTTCCTGTTCTTTGTATTTTTCACACCTTGTCATGCTCCTCGTATTTTTCACACCTTTCATGCTCTTCCTATTTTTCACACCTTTTCATGCTCCTCGTTTTTTTCATACCTTTTCATGCTCTTCATATTTTTCACACCTTTTCATGCTCCTCGTATTTTTGACACCTTTCATGCTCTTCCTATTTTTCACACCTTTTCATTCTCCTCGTATTTTTCATGCCTTTTCATGCTCCTCGCATTTTTCAGACCATTTCACAACCTTCATATTTTTCATACCTTTTCATGCTGTTTATATTTTTCACACCTTTTCCTGCTCTTCGAATTTTTCACACCTTTTCATGCTCCTTGTATTTTTCACACATTTTCCAGCTCTTCGAATTTTTTACACCTTTTCATGCTTCTCGTATTTTTCACACCTTTTCCTGCTCTTCGAATTTTTCACACCTTTTCCTGCTCTTCGAATTTCTCACACCTTTTCATGCTCCTCGTATTTTTCACACCTTGTCATGCTCCACGTATTTTTCAAACCTTTTCATGCTCCTCATATTTTTCAGACCTTTTCACGCTCCTCGTATTTTTCAGACCTTTTCATGCTCCTCGTATTTTTCAGACCATTTCACGACCTTCATATTTTTCAGACCTTTTCATGCTGATATAGTTTTCACACCTTTTCCTGCTCTTCGAATTTTTCACACCTTTTCATGCTCCTCGTATTTTTCACACGTTTTCTTGCTCTTCGAATTTTTCACACCTTTTCATGCTCCTCGTATTTTTCACACATTTTCCAACTTTTCGAATTTTTCACACCTTTCCATGCTCCTCGTATTTTTCACACCTTTTCCTGCTCTTCGAATTTTTCACACCTTTTTATGTTCCTCGTATTTTTCACACCTTTTCCTGATCCTCGTATTTTTTACACCTTATCATGCTCCTCGTATATTTCAGACCTTTTCATGCTCCTCGTATTTTTAACACCATTTCATGATGTTCATATTTTTCACACGTTTTCCTGCTCTTTGAATTTTTCACATTTTTTCCTGCTCCTCGTATTTTTCACACCTCTTCCTGCTGCTCGTATTTTTCACACCTTTTCCTGCTCCTCGTATTTTTGACACCTTTTCCTGCTCCTTGTATTTTTCACACCTTTTCCTGCCCTTTGTATTTTTCACACTTTTTCATGTTCCTCGCATTTTTCACACCTTTCCTGCTCTTCGTATTTTTCACACCTTATCATGCTCCTCGTATTTTTCACACCTTTTCATGCTCCTCATATTTTTCACACCTTGTCATGCTCCTCGGATTTTTCACAGCTTGTCATGCTCTTCGAACATTTCACACCTTTTTCTGCTCTTCGCGTATTTCACACCTTCTCCTGCTCCTCGTGTTTTTCACACCTTTTCCTGCTCTTTGAATTTTTCACACCTTTTCCTCTTCCTCTTATTTTTCACACCTTCTCCTGCTCCTCGTATTTTTCAGACCATATGATGCTCCTCGGATCTTTCACACCTTGTCATGCTCCTCGGATTTTTCACACCTTGACATGCTCCTCGTATTTTTCACACCTTTTAATCCTGTTCATATTTCTCACACCTTTTCACGCTCTTCGTATTTTTGACACCATTTCATGGTCCTCGTATTTTTCACACCTTTGCCTGCTCTTCGTACTTTTCACACCTTATCATGCTCCTCGTATTTTTCAGACCTTTTCATGCTCCTCCTATATTTCCGACCTTTACATGCTCTTTGTATTTTAAGAACTTTTCACACTCTTCATATTTTTCACACCATTTCACCCTCTTCGTATTTTTGACATCTTTTCACACTCCTCGTATTTTTCACACCTTTTCTGTTCCTTGTATTTTTCACACCTTTTCCTGCTCCTCGTGTTTTTCACACCTATTCTGCTCCTTGTGTTTTTCACACCTTTTCATGCTCCTCGTATTTTTCCTACCTTGTCATGCCCCTCGTATTTTTGATGCCTTTTAATGTTCCTCGTGTTTTTCAAGCCTTTTCATGCTCCTCATATTTTTCACACCTTTTCATGCTCCTCGTATTTTTCATGCCTTTTCATGCTCCTCGTATTTTTCATGCCTTTTCTGCTCCTCGTATTTTTCAAACCTTTTCGTGCTCTTCGTATTTTTCAGACCTTTTCGTGCTCTTCATATGTTTCACACCTCTTCTTGCTCTTCATATTTTTCTAAACTTTTCATGCTCCTCCTATTTTTCACACCTTTTCCTGCTCTTAGAATTTTTCACACGTTTTCATGCAGTTCATATTTTTCACACCTTTTCCTGCTCTTCGATTTTTTCACACCTTTTCATGCTCCTCGTATTTTTCGCACCTTTTCCTGGTCTTCGAATTTTTCACACTTTTCATGCTCCTCGTATTATTCAGACCTTTTCATGTTCCTCATATTTTTCAGACCTTTTCACACTCCTGTATTTTTCAGACCTTTTCACGCTCTTCATGTTTATCACACCTTTTCATGCAGTTCATATTTTTCACACCTTTTCTGCTCTTTGAATTTTTCACACCTTTTCATGCTCCTCGTATTTTTAAGACCTTTTCATGCTCCTCGTATTTTTCAGACCTTTTCATGTTTCTCGAATTTTTCACACCTTTTCATGCTCCTCGTATTTTTTGCACCTTTTCCTGCTCTTTGTATTTTTCACACCTTTTCATGCTCCTCGTATTATTCAGACCTTTTCATGTTCCTCGTATTTTTCAGACCTTTTCACGCTCCTCGTGTTTTTCAGAGCTTTTCACGCTCTTCATATTTTTCACATCTTTTTATGCTCTTTGTATTTCTGACACCGTTTCGCACTCCTCGTATTTTTCACACCTTTTCCTGCTCCTCGAATTTTTCACAACTTTTCATGCTCCTCATATTTTTCAGACATTTTCACGCTCCTCGTATTTTTCAGTCCTTTTCACGCTCCTCATATTTTTCAGACCTTTTCATGCTCCTCGTATTTTTCAAACCTTTTCCCACTCCTCGTATTTTTCACACCTTTTCCTGCCCTTCGTATTTTTTACACCTTTTCATGCTCCTCGTGTTTTTTGCACCTCTTCATGCTCATCCTATTTTTCACACCTTTTCCTGGTCCTTGGATTTTTCACACCTTTTCATGCTCCTCTTATTTTTCTCACCTTTTCCTGCTCCTCGGATTTTTCACACGTTTTTGTGATACTCCTATTTTTCACACCTTTTCGTGTTGCTCATATATTTCAGACCTTTTCGTGCTCATCATATTTTTATGACATTTTCATTCTCTTTTTATTTTTCACACCTTTTCATGCTTCTCGTATATTTCAGACCTTTTCACGCTCTTCATATTTTTCACACCATTTCATGCTGTTCATATTTTTCACACCTTTTCATGCTCCTCGTATTTTTCAGGCCTTTTCATTCTCCTCCTATTTTTCAGACATTTTCATGCTCCTCGTACTTTTCACACCTTATCATGCTCCTCGTATCTTTCAGACCTTTTCATGCTCCTCGTATTTTTCACACCTTGTCATGCTGCTCGGATTTTTCACACCTTGTCACGCTCTTCGAATATTTCACCCCTTTTCCTGCTCTTCGAATATTTCACAACTTTTCATGCTCCTGTATTTTTCACACCTTTTCATGCTGTTCATATTTTTCACACCTTTTCATGCTCCTCGTATTTTTCCTACCTTGTCATGCTCCTCGTATTTTTGATGCCTTTTAATGTTCCTCGTGTTTTTCAAGCCTTTTCATGCTCCTCATATTTTTCACACCTTTTCATGCTCCTCGTATTTTTCATGCCTTTTCATGCTCCTCGTATTTTTCACGCCTTTTCTGCTCCTCGTATTTTTCAAACCTTTTCGTGCTCTTCGTATTTTTCAGACCTTTTCGTGCTCTTCATATGTTTCACACCTCTTCTTGCTCTTCATATTTTTCTAAACTTTTCATGCTCCTCCTATTTTTCACACCTTTTCCTGCTCTTAGAATTTTTCACACGTTTTCATGCAGTTCATATTTTTCACACCTTTTCCTGCTCTTCGATTTTTTCACACCTTTTCATGCTCCTCGTATTTTTCGCACCTTTTCCTGGTCTTCGAATTTTTCACACTTTTCGTGCTCCTCGTATTATTCAGACCTTTTCATGTTCCTCATATTTTTCAGACCTTTTCACACTCCTGTATTTTTCAGACCTTTTCACGCTCTTCATGTTTATCACACCTTTTCATGCAGTTCATATTTTTCACACCTTTTCTGCTCTTTGAATTTTTCACACCTTTTCATGCTCCTCGTATTTTTAAGACCTTTTCATGCTCCTCGTATTTTTCAGACCTTTTCATGTTCCTCGAATTTTTCACACCTTTTCATGCTCCTCGTATTTTTTGCACCTTTTCCTGCTCTTCGTATTTTTCACACCTTTTCATGCTCCTCGTATTATTCAGACCTTTTCATGTTCCTCGTATTTTTCAGACCTTTTCACGCTCTTCATATTTTTCACATCTTTTTATGCTCTTTGTATTTCTGACACCGTTTCGCACTCCTCGTATTTTTCACACCTTTTCCTGCTCCTCGAATTTTTCACAACTTTTCATGCTCCTCATATTTTTCAGACATTTTCACGCTCCTCGTATTTTTCAGTCCTTTTCACGCTCCTCATATTTTTCAGACCTTTTCATGCTCCTCGTATTTTTCAAACCATTTCACGGCCTTCATATTTTTCAGACCTTTTCATACTCTTCATATTTTTCACACCTTTTCATGCTCCTCGTGTTTTTTGCACCTCTTCATGCTCTTCCTATTTTTCACACCTTTTCCTGGTCCTTGGATTTTTCACACCTTTTCATTCTCCTCGTATTTTTCTCACCTTTTCCTGCTCCTCGGATTTTTCACACGTTTTTGTGATACTCCTATTTTTCACACCTTTTCGTGTTGCTCATATATTTCAGACCTTTTCGTGCTCATCATATTTTTATGACATTTTCATTCTCTTTGTATTTTTCACACCTTTTCATGCTTCTCGTATATTTCAGACCTTTTCACGCTCTTCATATTTTTCACACCTTTTCATGCTGTTCATATTATTCACACCTTTTCATGCTCCTCGTTTTTTTCAGACCTTTTCGTGCTCCTCGTATATTTCACACCTTTTCATGCTCCTCGTATTTTTCAGACCTTTTCATGTTCCTCGTATTTTTCAGACCTTTTCATGCTCCTCGTATTTTTCACACCTTTTCGTGCTCCTCGTATTTTTCAAACCTTTTCCCACTCCTCGTATTTTTCACACCTTTTCCTGCCCTTCGTATTTTTCACACCTTTTCATGCTCCTGGTGTATTTCACCCCTTTTCCTTCTCTTCGAATTTTTCACTCCTTTACATGCTCTTCATATTTTTCACACCTTTTAGTGCTCCATGTATTTTTCACACCTTTTCATGCTCCTCGTATTTTTCACACCTTTTCATGCTCCTCGTATTTTTCACAACTTTTCATGCTCCTCGTATTTTTCAGACCTTTTCACGCTCCTCATATTTTTCAGACCTTTTCATGCTCCTCGTATTTTTCAAACCTTTTCACGGCCTTCATATTTTTCAGACCTTTTCATGCTCTTCATATTTTTCACACCTTTTCATGCTCCTCGTGTTTTTTACACCTTTTCATGCTCCTCGTATTTTTCCCAACTTTTCATGCTCCTCGTATTTTTCAGACCTTTTCACGCTCCTCGTATTTTTCAGACCTTTTCATGCTCCTCGTATTTTTCAGACCATTTCACGGCCTTTATAATTTTCAGACCTTTTCATGCTCTTCATATTTTTCACACCTTTTTCATACTCCTCGTGTTTTTTACACCTCTTCATGCTCATCCTATTTTTCACACCTTTTCCTGATGCTCGGATTTTTCACACGTTTTCATGCTCCTCGTATTTTTCTCACCTTCATGCTTCTCGGATTTTTCACACGTTTTTGTGATACTCCTATTTTTCACACCTTTTCATGTTCCTCATATTTTTCAGACCTTTTCGTGCTCATCATATTTTTAAGACATTTTCATGCTCTTTGTATTTTTCACACCTTTTCAGGCTTTTCGTGTTTTTCAGGCCTTTTCATGCTCGTCGTAATTTTCAGACCCTTTCTTGCTCTTCATATTTTTCCGACCTTTTCATGCTCTTCATATTTTTCAGACCTTTTCATGCTCCTTGCATTTTTCGGACCTTTTCATGCTCCTCGTATTTCTCAAACCTTTTCATGCTCTTCATATTTTTCAGACCTTTTCATGCTCTTCATATTTTTCAGACCTTTTCATGCTTCTCATATTTTTCAGACCTTTTCATGCACCTCATATTTTTCAGACTTTTTCATGCTCCTCGTATTTTTCACACCTTTTCATGCTCCTATTTTTCACAAAATTTCGTGCTCTTCATATTTTTCAGACCTTTTCATGCTCTTCATATTTTTCAGAACTTTTCATGCTCTTCATATTTTTCACACCTTTTCATGCTCTTCATATTTCTCAGACCTTTTCGTGCTCCTCGTATTTTTCACATCTTTTCATGTTCCTCGTATTTTTCACACCTTTTCCTGCTCTTCGATTTTTTTACACCTTTTCATGATAATCGTATTTTTCGCACCTTTTCCTGCTCTTCATACTTTTCACACGTTTTGATGCTCCTCGTATTTTTCACAACTTTTCCTGCTCCTCGTATTTTTCAGACCTTTTCAAGCTCTCTTTATATTTCACACCTTTTCACGCTCTTCGTATTTTGACACATTTTCATGCTCCTCGTATTTTTCAGACCTTTTCATGCTCTTCATATTTTTCACACCTTTTCATGCTCCTCGTGTTTTTGAGACCTTTTGTGCTCCTCGTATTTTTCACACCTTTTTGTGCTCTTCATATTTTTCAGACTTTTCGTGTTCCTCATATTTTGCACACGTTTTCAGGCTCTTCATATTTTCCAGACCTTTTCGTGTTCCTCGTATTTTTCACAACTTTTCATGATCCTCCTATATTTCACACCTTTTCGTGCTCCTCCTATTTTTCACACCTTTTCGGGCTCTTCGTTTTTTTCAGACTTTACCATGCTCCTCTTATTTCTCAGACCTTTTCATGCTCCTCGTATTTCTCAGATTTTTAAATGCTCCTCGTATTTCTCAGAACTTTTTATGCTCCTCGAATTTTTCAGACCTTTTCATAATCCTCCTATTTTTCAAACCTTTTCATGCTCTTCATATTTTTCATACCTTTTCATGCTCTTCATATTTTTCACACCTTTTCTTGCTCTTCATATTTTTCATAGCTTTTCATGCTCTTCATATTTTTCACACCTTTTCTTGCTCTTCATATTTTTCACACCTTTTCATGCTCTTCGTATTTTTCACACCTTTTCGTGCTCTTCATATTTTTCAGACCTCTTCATGCTCCTCATATTTTTCAGATCTTTACCCGTTCTTCATATTTTTCACACCTTTTCACACTCTTCGTTTTTCGAAACCTTTTCACACTCCTTGTAATTTTCACACCTTTTCCCGCTCCTCGTATTTTTCACACCTTTTCATGCTCCTGGTATATTTCACCCCTTTTCCTGCTCTTCGTGTTTTTCACACCTTTTCATGCTCCTCGTATTTTTCACAAATTTTCATGCTCCTCGTATTTTTCAGAACTTTTCATGCTGCTCGTATTTTTCAGACCTTTTCATGCTCTTCATAGTTTTCACCCTTTATCATGCTCCTCGTATTTTTGAGACCTATTCATTCTATTTGTATTTTTCACACCTTTTCATGCTCCTCATATTTTTCAGACCTTTTCATGCTCGTTGTATTTTTCAACCCTTTTCATGCTCCTCATATTTTTGACACCTTTTCATGCTCGTCATATTTTTCACAACTTTTCATGCTCTTCATATTTTTTACACCTTGTCATGCTCCGTGTACTTTTCACACCTTGTCATGCTCCTCGAATTTTTCACACTTTTCATGCTCCTCGTATTTTTCACATCTTTGCCTGCTCTTCGCATTTTTCACACCTTTTCTAATTCCTCGTATTTACAGACATTTCATGCTCTTCGTAATTTTCAGACCTTTTCATGATTTTCATATTTTTCACACATTTTCACGCTCTTTGTGCTTTTGACACCTTTTCATGCTCCTCGTATTTTTCACACCTTTTCATGCTGTTCATATTTTTCACACCTTTTCATGCTCCTCGTATTTTTCAGGCCTTTTCATGCTCCTCCTATTTTTCAGACATTTTCATGCTCCTCGTACTTTTCACACCTTATCATGCTCCTTGTATCTTTCAGACCTTTTCATGCTCCTCGTATTTTTCACACCTTGTCATGCTGCTCGGATTTTTCACACCTTATCACGCTCTTCGAATATTTCACCCCTTTTCCTGCTCTTCGAATATTTCACAACTTTTCATGCTCCTGTATTTTTCACACCTTTTCATGCTCCTCGTATTTTTCACACCTTTTCATACTCCTCGTATTTTTCAAACCTTTTCTGCTCCTTGTATTTTTCACACCTTTTCCAGCTCTTCGAATTTTTCACACCTTTTCCTGCTCTTCGAATTTTTCACACCTTTTCATGCTCCTCGTATTTTTCACACCTTATCATGCCCCTCGTATATTTCACACCTTGTCATGCTCCTCATATTTTTCACACCTTTCCTGCTCTTCGAATTTTTCACACCTTTTCAAGCTCCTAGTATTTTTCACACCTTTTCATGCTCTTTATATTTTTCACACCTTTCATGCTCCTCTTATTTTTCAGAACTTTTCATGCTCCTCCTATATTTCCGACCTTTACATGCTCTTTGTATTTTAAGAACTTTTCACACTCTTCATATTTTTCACACCATTTCACCCTCTTCGTATTTTTGACATCTTTTCACACTCCTCATATTTTTCACACCTTTTCTGTTCCTTGTATTTTTCACACCTTTTCCTGCTCCTCGTGTTTTTCACACCTATTCTGCTCCTTGTGTTTTTCACACCTTTTCATGCTCCTCGTATTTTTCCTACCTTGTCATGCTCCTCGTATTTTTGATGCCTTTTAATGTTCCTCGTGTTTTTCAAGCCTTTTCATGCTCCTCATATTTTTCACACTTTTTCATGCTCCTCGTATTTTTCATGCCTTTTCATGCTCCTTGTATTTTTCACGCCTTTTCTGCTCCTCGTATTTTTCAAAGCTTTTCGTGCTCTTCGTATTTTTCAGACCTTTTCGTGCTCTTCATATGTTTCACACCTCTTTTTGCTCTTCATATTTTTCTAAACTTTTCATGCTCCTCCTATTTTTCACACCTTTTCCTGCTCTTAGAATTTTTCACACGTTTTCATGCAGTTCATATTTTTCACACCTTTTCCTGCTCTTCGATTTTTTCACACCTTTTCATGCTCCTCGTATTTTTCGCACCTTTTCCTGGTCTTCGAATTTTTCATACTTTTCATGCTCCTCGTATTATTCAGACCTTTTCATGTTCCTCATATTTTTCAGACCTTTTCACACTCCTGTATTTTTTAGACCTTTTCACGCTCTTCATGTTTATCACACCTTTTCATGCAGTTCATATTTTTCACACCTTTTCTGCTCTTTGAATTTTTCACACCTTTTCATGATCCTCGTATTTTTAAGACCTTTTCATGCTCCTCGTATTTTTCAGACCTTTTCATGCTCCTCGTGTTTTTCAGACCTTTTCACGCTCTTCATATTTTTCACATCTTTTTACGCTCTTCGTATTTTTGACACCGTTTCGCACTCCTCGTATTTTTCACACCTTTTCCTGCTCCTCGAATTTTTCACAACTTTTCATGCTCCTCATATTTTTCGAACATTTTCACGCTCCTCGTATTTTTCAGTCCTTTTCACGCTCTTCATATTTTTCACACCTTTTCATGCTCCTCGTATTTTTCACACCTTTTCCTGCTCTTCGATTAATGCACACCTTTTCCTGCTCTTCGTATTTTTCAAACCTTTTCATGATCCTCGTATTTTTCACACCTTTTCATGATCCTCTTATTTTTCACACGTTTTCATGCTCCTCGTATTTTTCACACGTTTTCTTGCCCTTTGTATTTTTCAAACTTTTTCATTTTCCTCGTATTTTTCACAACTTTTCCTGTTCTTTGTATTTTTCACACGTTGTCATGCTCCTCGTATTTTTCACACCTTTCATGCTCTTCCTATTTTTCACACCTTTTCATGCTCCTCGTTTTTTTCATACCTTTTCATGCTCTTCATATTTTTCACACCTTTTCATGCTCCTCGTATTTTTGACACCTTTCATGCTCTTCCTATTTTTCACACCTTTTCATTCTCCTCGTATTTTTCATGCCTTTTCATGCTCCTCGCATTTTTCAGACCATTTCACAACCTTCATATTTTTCATACCTTTTCATGCTGTTTATATTTTTCACACCTTTTCCTGCTCTTCGAATTTTTCACACCTTTTCATGCTCCTTGTATTTTTCACACATTTTCCAGCTCTTCGAATTTTTTACACCTTTTCATGCTTCTCGTATTTTTCACACCTTTTCCTGCTCTTCGAATTTTTCACACCTTTTCCTGCTCTTCGAATTTCTCACACTTTTTCATGCTCCTCGTATTTTTCACACCTTGTCATGCTCCACGTATTTTTCAAACCTTTTCATGCTCCTCATATTTTTCAGACCTTTTCACGCTCCTCGTATTTTTCAGACCTTTTCATGCTCCTCGTATTTTTCAGACCATTTCACGACCTTCATATTTTTCAGACCTTTTCATGCTGATATAGTTTTCACACCTTTTCCTGCTCTTCGAATTTTTCACACCTTTTCATGCTCCTCGTATTCTTCACACGTTTTCTTGCTCTTCGAATTTTTCACGTCTTTTCATGCTCCTCGTATTTTTCACACATTTTCCAACTTTTCGAATTTTTCACACCTTTCCATGCTCCTCGTATTTTTCACACCTTTTCCTGCTCTTCGAATTTTTCACACCTTTTTATGTTCCTCGTATTTTTCACACCTTTTCCTGATCCTCGTATTTTTTACACCTTATCATGCTCCTCGTATTTTTAACACCATTTCATGATGTTCATATTTTTCACACGTTTTCCTGCTCTTTGAATTTTTCACATTTTTTCCTGCTCCTCGTATTTTTCACACCTCTTCCTGCTGCTCGTATTTTTCACACCTTTTCCTGCTCCTCGTATTTTTGACACCTTTTCCTGCTCCTTGTATTTTTCACACCTTTTCCTGCCCTTTGTATTTTTCACACTTTTTCATGTTCCTCGCATTTTTCACACCTTTCCTGCTCTTCGTATTTTTCACACCTTATCATGCTCCTCGTATTTTTCACACCTTTTCATGCTCCTCATATTTTTCACACCTTGTCATGCTCCTCGGATTTTTCACAGCTTGTCATGCTCTTCGAACATTTCACACCTTTTTCTGCTCTTCGCTTATTTCACACCTTCTCCTGCTCCTCGTGTTTTTCACACCTTTTCCTGCTCTTTGAATTTTTCACACCTTTTCCTCTTCCTCTTATTTTTCACACCTTCTCCTGCTCCTCGTATTTTTCAGACCATATGATGCTCCTCGGATCTTTCACACCTTGTCATGCTCCTCGGATTTTTCACACCTTGACATGCTCCTCGTATTTTTCACACCTTTTCATCCTGTTCATATTTCTCACACCTTTTCACGCTCTTCGTATTTTTGACACCATTTCATGGTCCTCGTATTTTTCACACCTTTGCCTGCTCTTCGTACTTTTCACACCTTATCATGCTCCTCGTATTTTTCAGACCTTTTCATGCTCCTCCTATATTTCCGACCTTTACATGCTCTTTGTATTTTAAGAACTTTTCACACTCTTCATATTTTTCACACCATTTCACCCTCTTCGTATTTTTGACATCTTTTCACACTCCTCGTATTTTTCACACCTTTTCTGTTCCTTGTATTTTTCACACCTTTTCCTGCTCCTCGTGTTTTTCACACCTATTCTGCTCCTTGTGTTTTTCACACCTTTTCATGCTCCTCGTATTTTTCCTACCTTGTCATGCTCCTCGTATTTTTGATGCCTTTTAATGTTCCTCGTGTTTTTCAAGCCTTTTCATGCTCCTCATATTTTTCACACCTTTTCATGCTCCTCGTATTTTTCATGCCTTTTCATGCTCCTCGTATTTTTCACGCCTTTTCTGCTCCTCGTATTTTTCAAACCTTTTCGTGCTCTTCGTATTTTTCAGACCTTTTCGTGCTCTTCATATGTTTCACACCTCTTCTTGCTCTTCATATTTTTCTAAACTTTTCATGCTCCTCCTATTTTTCACACCTTTTCCTGCTCTTAGAATTTTTCACACGTTTTCATGCAGTTCATATTTTTCACACCTTTTCCTGCTCTTCGATTTTTTCACACCTTTTCATGCTCCTCGTATTTTTCGCACCTTTTCCTGGTCTTCGAATTTTTCACACTTTTCATGCTCCTCGTATTATTCAGACCTTTTCATGCTCCTCATATTTTTCAGACCTTTTCACGCTCCTGTATTTTTCAGACCTTTTCACGCTCTTCATGTTTATCACACCTTTTCATGCAGTTCATATTTTTCACACCTTTTCTGCTCTTTGAATTTTTCACACCTTTTCATGCTCCTCGTATTTTTAAGACCTTTTCATGCTCCTCGTATTTTTCAGACCTTTTCATGCTCCTCGTGTTTTTCAGACCTTTTCACGCTCTTCATATTTTTCACATCTTTTTACGCTCTTCGTATTTTTGACACCGTTTCGCACTCCTCGTATTTTTCACACCTTTTCCTGCTCCTCGAATTTTTCACAACTTTTCATGCTCCTCATATTTTTCAGACATTTTCACGCTCCTCGTATTTTTCAGTCCTTTTCACGCTCTTCATATTTTTCACACCTTTTCATGCTCCTCGTATTTTTCACACCTTTTCCTGCTCTTCGATTAATGCACACCTTTTCCTGCTCTTCGTATTTTTCAAACCTTTTCATGATCCTCGTATTTTTCACACCTTTTCATGATCCTCTTATTTTTCACACGTTTTCATGCTCCTCGTATTTTTCACACCTTTTCTTGCCCTTTGTATTTTTCAAACTTTTTCATTTTCCTCATATTTTTCACAACTTTTCCTGTTCTTTGCATTTTTCACACCTTGTCATGCTCCTCGTATTTTTCACACCTTTCATGCTCTTCCTATTTTTCACACCTTTTCATGCTCCTCGTATTTTTCACACCTTTTCATGCTCTTCATATTTTTCACACCTTTTCATGCTCCTCGTATTTTTGACACCTTTCATGCTCTTCCTATTTTTCACACCTTTTCATTCTCCTCGTATTTTTCATGCCTTTTCATGCTCCTCGCATTTTTCAGACCATTTCACAACCTTCATATTTTTCATACCTTTTCATGCTGTTTATATTTTTCACACCTTTTCCTGCTCTTCGAATTTTTCACACCTTTTCCTGCTCCTTGTATTTTTCACACATTTTCCAGCTCTTCGAATTTTTTACACCTTTTCATGCTTCTCGTATTTTTCACACCTTTTCCTGCTCTTCGAATTTTTCACACCTTTTCCTGCTCTTCGAATTTCTCACACCTTTTCATGCTCCTCGTATTTTTCACACCTTGTCATGCTCCACGTATTTTTCAAACCTTTTCATGCTCCTCATATTTTTCAGACCTTTTCACGCTCCTCGTATTTTTCAGACCTTTTCATGCTCCTCGTATTTTTCAGACCATTTCACGACCTTCATATTTTTCAGACCTTTTCATGCTGATATAGTTTTCACACCTTTTCATGCTCTTCGAATTTTTCACACCTTTTCATGCTCCTCGTATTCTTCACACGTTTTCTTGCTCTTCGAATTTTTCACGTCTTTTCATGCTCCTCGTATTTTTCACACATTTTCCAACTTTTCGAATTTTTCACACCTTTTCATGCTCCTCGTATTTTTCACACCTTTTCCTGCTCTTCGAATTTTTCACACCTTTTTATGTTCCTCGTATTTTTCACACCTTTTCCTGATCCTCGTATTTTTTACACCTTATCATGCTCCTCGTATATTTCAGACCTTTTCATGCTCCTCGTATTTTTAACACCATTTCATGATGTTCATATTTTTCACACGTTTTCCTGCTCTTTGAATTTTTCACATTTTTTCCTGCTCCTCGTATTTTTCACACCTCTTCCTGCTGCTCGTATTTTTCACACCTTTTCCTGCTCCTCGTATTTTTGACACCTTTTCCTGCTCTTTGTATTTTTCACACCTTTTCCTGCCCTTTGTATTTTTCACACTTTTTCATGTTCCTCGCATTTTTCACACCTTTCCTGCTCTTCGTATTTTTCACACCTTATCATGCTCCTCGTATTTTTCACACCTTTTCATGCTCCTCATATTTTTCACACCTTGTCATGCTCCTCGGATTTTTCACAGCTTGTCATGCTCTTCGAACATTTCACACCTTTTTCTGCTCTTCGCGTATTTCACACCTTCTCCTGCTCCTCGTGTTTTTCACACCTTTTCCTGCTCTTTGAATTTTTCACACCTTTTCCTCTTCCTCTTATTTTTCACACCTTCTCCTGCTCCTCGTATTTTTCAGACCATATGATGCTCCTCGGATCTTTCACACCTTGTCATGCTCCTCGGATTTTTCACACCTTGACATGCTCCTCGTATTTTTCACACCTTTTCATCCTGTTCATATTTCTCACACCTTTTCACGCTCTTCGTATTTTTGACACCATTTCATGGTCCTCGTATTTTTCACACCTTTGCCTGCTCTTCGTACTTTTCACACCTTATCATGCTCCTCGTATTTTTCAGACCTTTTCATGCTCCTCCTATATTTCCGACCTTTACATGCTCTTTGTATTTTAAGAACTTTTCACACTCTTCATATTTTTCACACCATTTCACCCTCTTCGTATTTTTGACATCTTTTCACACTCCTCGTATTTTTCACACCTTTTCTGTTCCTTGTATTTTTCACACCTTTTCCTGCTCCTCGTGTTTTTCACACCTATTCTGCTCCTTGTGTTTTTCACACCTTTTCATGCTCCTCGTATTTTTCCTACCTTGTCATGCTCCTCGTATTTTTGATGCCTTTTAATGTTCCTCGTGTTTTTCAAGCCTTTTCATGCTCCTCATATTTTTCACACCTTTTCATGCTCCTCGTATTTTTCATGCCTTTTCATGCTCCTCGTATTTTTCACGCCTTTTCTGCTCCTCGTATTTTTCAAACCTTTTCGTGCTCTTCGTATTTTTCAGACCTTTTCGTGCTCTTCATATGTTTCACACCTCTTCTTGCTCTTCATATTTTTCTAAACTTTTCATGCTCCTCCTATTTTTCACACCTTTTCCTGCTCTTAGAATTTTTCACACGTTTTCATGCAGTTCATATTTTTCACACCTTTTCCTGCTCTTCGATTTTTTCACACCTTTTCATGCTCCTCGTATTTTTCGCACCTTTTCCTGGTCTTCGAATTTTTCACACTTTTCATGCTCCTCGTATTATTCAGACCTTTTCATGTTCCTCATATTTTTCAGACCTTTTCACACTCCTGTATTTTTCAGACCTTTTCACGCTCTTCATGTTTATCACACCTTTTCATGCAGTTCATATTTTTCACACCTTTTCTGCTCTTTGAATTTTTCACACCTTTTCATGCTCCTCGTATTTTTAAGACCTTTTCATGCTCCTCGTATTTTTCAGACCTTTTCATGTTCCTCGAATTTTTCACACCTTTTCATGCTCCTCGTATTTTTTGCACCTTTTCCTGCTCTTCGTATTTTTCACACCTTTTCATGCTCCTCGTATTATTCAGACCTTTTCATGTTCCTCGTATTTTTCAGACCTTTTCACGCTCCTCGTGTTTTTCAGACCTTTTCACGCTCTTCATATTTTTCACATCTTTTTACGCTCTTTGTATTTCTGACACCGTTTCGCACTCCTCGTATTTTTCACACCTTTTCCTGCTCCTCGAATTTTTCACAACTTTTCATGCTCCTCATATTTTTCAGACATTTTCACGCTCCTCGTATTTTTCAGTCCTTTTCACGCTCTTCATATTTTTCACACCTTTTCATGCTCCTCGTATTTTTCACACCTTTTCCTGCTCTTCGATTAGTGCACACCTTTTCCTGCTCTTCGTATTTTTCAAACCTTTTCATGATCCTCGTATTTTCCACAACGTTTCATGCTCCTCGTATTTTTAACACTTTTTTATGCTCCTCGTATTTTTCACACCTTTTCATGCTACTCGTATTTTTCACACCTTTTCCTGCTCTTCGATTACTGCACACCATTTCCTGCTCTTTGTATTTTTCAAACCTTTTCATGATCCTCGTATTTTTCACAACGTTTCATGCTCCTCGTTTTTTTAACACTTTTTTATGCTCCTCGTATTTTTCACACCTTTTCATGCTACTCGTACTTTTCAGACCTTTTCACGCTCTTCATATTTTTCACACCTTTTCACGCTCTTCGTATTTTTGTCACCTTTTCATGCTCCTCGTAACTTTCACACCTTTTCCTGCTCCTCGTACTTTTCACATCTTTTCCTGCCCTTTGTATTTTTCACACTTTTTAATGTTCCTCGTATTTTTCACACCTTTTCCTTCTCTTTGCATTTTTCACACCTTTTCATGATCCTCTTATTTTTCACACGTTTTCATGCTCCTCGTATTTTTCACACCTTTTCTTGCCCTTTGTATTTTTCAAACTTTTTCATTTTCCTCGTATTTTTCACAACTTTTCCTGTTCTTTGTATTTTTCACACCTTGTCATGCTCCTCGTATTTTTCACACCTTTCATGCTCTTCCTATTTTTCACACCTTTTCATGCTCCTCGTTTTTTTCATACCTTTTCATGCTCTTCATATTTTTCACACCTTTCATGCTCCTCGTATTTTTGACACCTTTCATGCTCTTCCTATTTTTCACACCTTTTCATTCTCCTCGTATTTTTCATGCCTTTTCATGCTCCTCGCATTTTTCAGACCATTTCACAACCTTCATATTTTTCATACCTTTTCATGCTGTTTATATTTTTCACACCTTTTCCTGCTCTTCGAATTTTTCACACCTTTTCATGCTCCTTGTATTTTTCACACATTTTCCAGCTCTTCGAATTTTTTACACCTTTTCATGCTTCTCGTATTTTTCACACCTTTTCCTGCTCTTCGAATTTTTCACACCTTTTCCTGCTCTTCGAATTTCTCACACCTTTTCATGCTCCTCGTATTTTTCACACCTTGTCATGCTCCACGTATTTTTCAAACCTTTTCATGCTCCTCATATTTTTCAGACCTTTTCACGCTCCTCGTATTTTTCAGACCTTTTCATGCTCCTCGTATTTTTCAGACCATTTCACGACCTTCATATTTTTCAGACCTTTTCATGCTGATATAGTTTTCACACCTTTTCCTGCTCTTCGAATTTTTGACACCTTTTCATGCTCCTCGTATTCTTCACACGTTTTCTTGCTCTTCGAATTTTTCACGTCTTTTCATGCTCCTCGTATTTTTCACACATTTTCCAACTTTTCGAATTTTTCACACCTTTCCATGCTCCTCGTATTTTTCACACCTTTTCCTGCTCTTCGAATTTTTCACACCTTTTTATGTTCCTCGTATTTTTCACACCTTTTCCTGATCCTCGTATTTTTTACACCTTATCATGCTCCTCGTATATTTCAGACCTTTTCATGCTCCTCGTATTTTTAACACCATTTCATGATGTTCATATTTTTCACACGTTTTCCTGCTCTTTGAATTTTTCACATTTTTTCCTGCTCCTCGTATTTTTCACACCTCTTCCTGCTGCTCGTATTTTTCACACCTTTTCCTGCTCCTCGTATTTTTGACACCTTTTCCTGCTCTTTGTATTTTTCACACCTTTTCCTGCCCTTTGTATTTTTCACACTTTTTCATGTTCCTCGCATTTTTCACACCTTTCCTGCTCTTCGTATTTTTCACACCTTATCATGCTCCTCGTATTTTTCACACCTTTTCATGCTCCTCATATTTTTCACACCTTGTCATGCTCCTCGGATTTTTCACAGCTTGTCATGCTCTTCGAACATTTCACACCTTTTTCTGCTCTTCGCGTATTTCACACCTTCTCCTGCTCCTCGTGTTTTTCACACCTTTTCCTGCTCTTTGAATTTTTCACACCTTTTCCTCTTCCTCTTATTTTTCACACCTTCTCCTGCTCCTCGTATTTTTCAGACCATATGATGCTCCTCGGATCTTTCACACCTTGTCATGCTCCTCGGATTTTTCACACCTTGACATGCTCCTCGTATTTTTCACACCTTTTCATCCTGTTCATATTTCTCACACCTTTTCACGCTCTTCGTATTTTTGACACCATTTCATGGTCCTCGTATTTTTCACACCTTTGCCTGCTCTTCGTACTTTTCACACCTTATCATGCTCCTCGTATTTTTCAGACCTTTTCATGCTCCTCCTATATTTCCGACCTTTACATGCTCTTTGTATTTTAAGAACTTTTCACACTCTTCATATTTTTCACACCATTTCACCCTCTTCGTATTTTTGACAGCTTTTCACACTCCTCGTATTTTTCACACCTTTTCTGTTCCTTGTATTTTTCACACCTTTTCCTGCTCCTCGTGTTTTTCACACCTATTCTGCTCCTTGTGTTTTTCACACCTTTTCATGCTCCTCGTATTTTTCCTACCTTGTCATGCTCCTCGTATTTTTGATGCCTTTTAATGTTCCTCGTGTTTTTCAAGCCTTTTCATGCTCCTCATATTTTTCACACCTTTTCATGCTCCTCGTATTTTTCATGCCTTTTCATGCTCCTCGTATTTTTCACGCCTTTTCTGCTCCTCGTATTTTTCAAACCTTTTCGTGCTCTTCGTATTTTTCAGACCTTTTCGTGCTCTTCATGTTTCACACCTCTTCTTGCTCTTCATATTTTTCTAAACTTTTCATGCTCCTCCTATTTTTCACACCTTTTCCTGCTCTTAGAATTTTTCACACGTTTTCATGCAGTTCATATTTTTCACACCTTTTCCTGCTCTTCGATTTTTTCACACCTTTTCATGCTCCTCGTATTTTTCGCACCTTTTCCTGGTCTTCGAATTTTTCACACTTTTCATGCTCCTCGTATTATTCAGACCTTTTCATGTTCCTCATATTTTTCAGACCTTTTCACACTCCTGTATTTTTCAGACCTTTTCACGCTCTTCATGTTTATCACACCTTTTCATGCAGTTCATATTTTTCACACCTTTTCTGCTCTTTGAATTTTTCACACCTTTTCATGCTCCTCGTATTTTTAAGACCTTTTCATGCTCCTCGTATTTTTCAGACCTTTTCATGTTCCTCGAATTTTTCACACCTTTTCATGCTCCTCGTATTTTTTGCACCTTTTCCTGCTCTTCGTATTTTTCACACCTTTTCATGCTCCTCGTATTATTCAGACCTTTTCATGTTCCTCGTATTTTTCAGACCTTTTCACGCTCCTCGTGTTTTTCAGACCTTTTCACGCTCTTCATATTTTTCACATCTTTTTACGGTCTTTGTATTTCTGACACCGTTTCGCACTCCTCGTATTTTTCACACCTTTTCCTGCTCCTCGAATTTTTCACAACTTTTCATGCTCCTCATATTTTTCAGACATTTTCACGCTCCTCGTATTTTTCAGTCCTTTTCACGCTCTTCATATTTTTCACACCTTTTCATGCTCCTCGTATTTTTCACACCTTTTCCTGCTCTTCGATTAGTGCACACCTTTTCCTGCTCTTCGTATTTTTCAAACCTTTTCATGATCCTCGTATTTTCCACAACGTTTCATGCTCCTCGTATTTTTAACACTTTTTTATGCTCCTCGTATTTTTCACACCTTTTCATGCTACTCGTATTTTTCACACCTTTTCCTGCTCTTCGATTACTGCACACCATTTCCTGCTCTTTGTATTTTTCAAACCTTTTCATGATCCTCGTATTTTTCACAACGTTTCATGCTCCTCGTTTTTTTAACACTTTTTTATGCTCCTCGTATTTTTCACACCTTTTCATGCTACTCGTACTTTTCAGACCTTTTCACGCTCTTCATATTTTTCACACCTTTTCACGCTCTTCGTATTTTTGTCACCTTTTCATGCTCCTCGTAACTTTCACACCTTTTCCTGCTCCTCGTACTTTTCACATCTTTTCCTGCCCTTTGTATTTTTCACACTTTTTAATGTTCCTCGTATTTTTCACACCTTTTCCTTCTCTTTGCATTTTTCACACCTTTTCATGATCCTCTTATTTTTCACACGTTTTCATGCTCCTCGTATTTTTCACACCTTTTCTTGCCCTTTGTATTTTTCAAACTTTTTCATTTTCCTCGTATTTTTCACAACTTTTCCTGTTCTTTGTATTTTTCACACCTTGTCATGCTCCTCGTATTTTTCACACCTTTCATGCTCTTCCTATTTTTCACACCTTTTCATGCTCCTCGTTTTTTTCATACCTTTTCATGCTCTTCATATTTTTCACACCTTTTCATGCTCCTCGTATTTTTGACACCTTTCATGCTCTTCCTATTTTTCACACCTTTTCATTCTCCTCGTATTTTTCATGCCTTTTCATGCTCCTCGCATTTTTCAGACCATTTCACAACCTTCATATTTTTCATACCTTTTCATGCTGTTTATATTTTTCACACCTTTTCCTGCTCTTCGAATTTTTCACACCTTTTCATGCTCCTTGTATTTTTCACACATTTTCCAGCTCTTCGAATTTTTTACACCTTTTCATGCTTCTCGTATTTTTCACACCTTTTCCTGCTCTTCGAATTTTTCACACCTTTTCCTGCTCTTCGAATTTCTCACACCTTTTCATGCTCCTCGTATTTTTCACACCTTGTCATGCTCCACGTATTTTTCAAACCTTTTCATGCTCCTCATATTTTTCAGACCTTTTCACGCTCCTCGTATTTTTCAGACCTTTTCATGCTCCTCGTATTTTTCAGACCATTTCACGACCTTCATATTTTTCAGACCTTTTCATGCTGATATAGTTTTCACACCTTTTCCTGCTCTTCGAATTTTTGACACCTTTTCATGCTCCTCGTATTCTTCACACGTTTTCTTGCTCTTCGAATTTTTCACGTCTTTTCATGCTCCTCGTATTTTTCACACATTTTCCTACTTTTCGAATTTTTCACACCTTTCCATGCTCCTCGTATTTTTCACACCTTTTCCTGCTCTTCGAATTTTTCACACCTTTTTATGTTCCTCGTATTTTTCACACCTTTTCCTGATCCTCGTATTTTTTACACCTTATCATGCTCCTCGTATATTTCAGACCTTTTCATGCTCCTCGTATTTTTAACACCATTTCATGATGTTCATATTTTTCACACGTTTTCCTGCTCTTTGAATTTTTCACATTTTTTCCTGCTCCTCGTATTTTTCACACCTCTTCCTGCTGCTCGTATTTTTCACACCTTTTCCTGCTCCTCGTATTTTTGACACCTTTTCCTGCTCTTTGTATTTTTCACACCTTTTCCTGCCCTTTGTATTTTTCACACTTTTTCATGTTCCTCGCATTTTTCACACCTTTCCTGCTCTTCGTATTTTTCACACCTTATCATGCTCCTCGTATTTTTCACACCTTTTCATGCTCCTCATATTTTTCACACCTTGTCATGCTCCTCGGATTTTTCACAGCTTGTCATGCTCTTCGAACATTTCACACCTTTTTCTGCTCTTCGCGTATTTCACACCTTCTCCTGCTCCTCGTGTTTTTCACACCTTTTCCTGCTCTTTGAATTTTTCACACCTTTTCCTCTTCCTCTTATTTTTCACACCTTCTCCTGCTCCTCGTATTTTTCAGACCATATGATGCTCCTCGGATCTTTCACACCTTGTCATGCTCCTCGGATTTTTCACACCTTGACATGCTCCTCGTATTTTTCACACCTTTTCATCCTGTTCATATTTCTCACACCTTTTCACGCTCTTCGTATTTTTGACACCATTTCATGGTCCTCGTATTTTTCACACCTTTGCCTGCTCTTCGTACTTTTCACACCTTATCATGCTCCTCGTATTTTTCAGACCTTTTCATGCTCCTCCTATATTTCCGACCTTTACATGCTCTTTGTATTTTAAGAACTTTTCACACTCTTCATATTTTTCACACCATTTCACCCTCTTCGTATTTTTGACATCTTTTCACACTCCTCGTATTTTTCACACCTTTTCTGTTCCTTGTATTTTTCACACCTTTTCCTGCTCCTCGTGTTTTTCACACCTATTCTGCTCCTTGTGTTTTTCACACCTTTTCATGCTCCTCGTATTTTTCCTACCTTGTCATGCTCCTCGTATTTTTGATGCCTTTTAATGTTCCTCGTGTTTTTCAAGCCTTTTCATGCTCCTCATATTTTTCACACCTTTTCATGCTCCTCGTATTTTTCATGCCTTTTCATGCTCCTCGTATTTTTCACGCCTTTTCTGCTCCTCGTATTTTTCAAACCTTTTCGTGCTCTTCGTATTTTTCAGACCTTTTCGTGCTCTTCATATGTTTCACACCTCTTCTTGCTCTTCATATTTTTCTAAACTTTTCATGCTCCTCCTATTTTTCACACCTTTTCCTGCTCTTAGAATTTTTCACACGTTTTCATGCAGTTCATATTTTTCACACCTTTTCCTGCTCTTCGATTTTTTCACACCTTTTCATGCTCCTCGTATTTTTCGCACCTTTTCCTGGTCTTCGAATTTTTCACACTTTTCATGCTCCTCGTATTATTCAGACCTTTTCATGTTCCTCATATTTTTCAGACCTTTTCACACTCCTGTATTTTTCAGACCTTTTCACGCTCTTCATGTTTATCACACCTTTTCATGCAGTTCATATTTTTCACACCTTTTCTGCTCTTTGAATTTTTCACACCTTTTCATGCTCCTCGTATTTTTAAGACCTTTTCATGCTCCTCGTATTTTTCAGACCTTTTCATGTTCCTCGAATTTTTCACACCTTTTCATGCTCCTCGTATTTTTTGCACCTTTTCCTGCTCTTCGTATTTTTCACACCTTTTCATGCTCCTCGTATTATTCAGACCTTTTCATGTTCCTCGTATTTTTCAGACCTTTTCACGCTCCTCGTGTTTTTCAGACCTTTTCACGCTCTTCATATTTTTCACATCTTTTTACGCTCTTTGTATTTCTGACACCGTTTCGCACTCCTCGTATTTTTCACACCTTTTCCTGCTCCTCGAATTTTTCACAACTTTTCATGCTCCTCATATTTTTCAGACATTTTCACGCTCCTCGTATTTTTCAGTCCTTTTCACGCTCTTCATATTTTTCACACCTTTTCATGCTCCTCGTATTTTTCACACCTTTTCCTGCTCTTCGATTAGTGCACACCTTTTCCTGCTCTTCGTATTTTTCAAACCTTTTCATGATCCTCGTATTTTCCACAACGTTTCATGCTCCTCGTATTTTTAACACTTTTTTATGCTCCTCGTATTTTTCACACCTTTTCATGCTACTCGTATTTTTCACACCTTTTCCTGCTCTTCGATTACTGCACACCATTTCCTGCTCTTTGTATTTTTCAAACCTTTTCATGATCCTCGTATTTTTCACAACGTTTCATGCTCCTCGTTTTTTTAACACTTTTTTATGCTCCTCGTATTTTTCACACCTTTTCATGCTACTCGTACTTTTCAGACCTTTTCACGCTCTTCATATTTTTCACACCTTTTCACGCTCTTCGTATTTTTGTCACCTTTTCATGCTCCTCGTAACTTTCACACCTTTTCCTGCTCCTCGTACTTTTCACATCTTTTCCTGCCCTTTGTATTTTTCACACTTTTTAATGTTCCTCGTATTTTTCACACCTTTTCCTTCTCTTTGCATTTTTCACACCTTTTCATGATCCTCTTATTTTTCACACGTTTTCATGCTCCTCGTATTTTTCACACCTTTTCTTGCCCTTTGTATTTTTCAAACTTTTTCATTTTCCTCGTATTTTTCACAACTTTTCCTGTTCTTTGTATTTTTCACACCTTGTCATGCTCCTCGTATTTTTCACACCTTTCATGCTCTTCCTATTTTTCACACCTTTTCATGCTCCTCGTTTTTTTCATACCTTTTCATGCTCTTCATATTTTTCACACCTTTTCATGCTCCTCGTATTTTTGACACCTTTCATGCTCTTCCTATTTTTCACACCTTTTCATTCTCCTCGTATTTTTCATGCCTTTTCATGCTCCTCGCATTTTTCAGACCATTTCACAACCTTCATATTTTTCATACCTTTTCATGCTGTTTATATTTTTCACACCTTTTCCTGCTCTTCGAATTTTTCACACCTTTTCATGCTCCTTGTATTTTTCACACATTTTCCAGCTCTTCGAATTTTTTACACCTTTTCATGCTTCTCGTATTTTTCACACCTTTTCCTGCTCTTCGAATTTTTCACACCTTTTCCTGCTCTTCGAATTTCTCACACCTTTTCATGCTCCTCGTATTTTTCACACCTTGTCATGCTCCTCGTATTTTTGATGCCTTTTAATGTTCCTCGTGTTTTTCAAGCCTTTTCATGCTCCTCATATTTTTCACACCTTTTCATGCTCCTCGTATTTTTCATGCCTTTTCATGCTCCTCGTATTTTTCACGCCTTTTCTGCTCCTCGTATTTTTCAAACCTTTTCGTGCTCTTCGTATTTTTCAGACCTTTTCGTGCTCTTCATATGTTTCACACCTCTTCTTGCTCTTCATATTTTTCTAAACTTTTCATGCTCCTCCTATTTTTCACACCTTTTCCTGCTCTTAGAATTTTTCACACGTTTTCATGCAGTTCATATTTTTCACACCTTTTCCTGCTCTTCGATTTTTTCACACCTTTTCATGCTCCTCGTATTTTTCGCACCTTTTCCTGGTCTTCGAATTTTTCACACTTTTCATGCTCCTCGTATTATTCAGACCTTTTCATGTTCCTCATATTTTTCAGACCTTTTCACACTCCTGTATTTTTCAGACCTTTTCACGCTCTTCATGTTTATCACACCTTTTCATGCAGTTCATATTTTTCACACCTTTTCTGCTCTTTGAATTTTTCACACCTTTTCATGCTCCTCGTATTTTTAAGACCTTTTCATGCTCCTCGTATTTTTCAGACCTTTTCATGTTCCTCGAATTTTTCACACCTTTTCATGCTCCTCGTATTTTTTGCACCTTTTCCTGCTCTTCGTATTTTTCACACCTTTTCATGCTCCTCGTATTATTCAGACCTTTTCATGTTCCTCGTATTTTTCACACCTTTTCTTGCCCTTTGTATTTTTCAAACTTTTTCATTTTCCTCGTATTTTTCACAACTTTTCCTGTTCTTTGTATTTTTCACACCTTGTCATGCTCCTCGTATTTTTCACACCTTTCATGCTCTTCCTATTTTTCACACCTTTTCATGCTCCTCGTTTTTTTCATACCTTTTCATGCTCTTCATATTTTTCACACCTTTTCATGCTCCTCGTATTTTTGACACCTTTCATGCTCTTCCTATTTTTCACACCTTTTCATTCTCCTCGTATTTTTCATGCCTTTTCATGCTCCTCGCATTTTTCAGACCATTTCACAACCTTCATATTTTTCATACCTTTTCATGCTGTTTATATTTTTCACACCTTTTCCTGCTCTTCGAATTTTTCACACCTTTTCATGCTCCTTGTATTTTTCACACATTTTCCAGCTCTTCGAATTTTTTACACCTTTTCATGCTTCTCGTATTTTTCACACCTTTTCCTGCTCTTCGAATTTTTCACACCTTTTCCTGCTCTTCGAATTTCTCACACCTTTTCATGCTCCTCGTATTTTTCACAGCTTGTCATGCTCCACGTATTTTTCAAACCTTTTCATGCTCCTCATATTTTTCAGACCTTTTCACGCTCCTCGTATTTTTCAGACCTTTTCATGCTCCTCGTATTTTTCAGACCATTTCACGACCTTCATATTTTTCAGACCTTTTCATGCTGATATAGTTTTCACACCTTTTCCTGCTCTTCGAATTTTTGACACCTTTTCATGCTCCTCGTATTCTTCACACGTTTTCTTGCTCTTCGAATTTTTCACGTCTTTTCATGCTCCTCGTATTTTTCACACATTTTCCTACTTTTCGAATTTTTCACACCTTTCCATGCTCCTCGTATTTTTCACACCTTTTCCTGCTCTTCGAATTTTTCACACCTTTTTATGTTCCTCGTATTTTTCACACCTTTTCCTGATCCTCGTATTTTTTACACCTTATCATGCTCCTCGTATATTTCAGACCTTTTCATGCTCCTCGTATTTTTAACACCATTTCATGATGTTCATATTTTTCACACGTTTTCCTGCTCTTTGAATTTTTCACATTTTTTCCTGCTCCTCGTATTTTTCACACCTCTTCCTGCTGCTCGTATTTTTCACACCTTTTCCTGCTCCTCGTATTTTTGACACCTTTTCCTGCTCTTTGTATTTTTCACACCTTTTCCTGCCCTTTGTATTTTTCACACTTTTTCATGTTCCTCGCATTTTTCACACCTTTCCTGCTCTTCGTATTTTTCACACCTTATCATGCTCCTCGTATTTTTCACACCTTTTCATGCTCCTCATATTTTTCACACCTTGTCATGCTCCTCGGATTTTTCACAGCTTGTCATGCTCTTCGAACATTTCACACCTTTTTCTGCTCTTCGCGTATTTCACACCTTCTCCTGCTCCTCGTGTTTTTCACACCTTTTCCTGCTCTTTGAATTTTTCACACCTTTTCCTCTTCCTCTTATTTTTCACACCTTCTCCTGCTCCTCGTATTTTTCAGACCATATGATGCTCCTCGGATCTTTCACACCTTGTCATGCTCCTCGGATTTTTCACACCTTGACATGCTCCTCGTATTTTTCACACCTTTTCATCCTGTTCATATTTCTCACACCTTTTCACGCTCTTCGTATTTTTGACACCATTTCATGGTCCTCGTATTTTTCACACCTTTGCCTGCTCTTCGTACTTTTCACACCTTATCATGCTCCTCGTATTTTTCAGAACTTTTCATGCTCCTCCTATATTTCCGACCTTTACATGCTCTTTGTATTTTAAGAACTTTTCACACTCTTCATATTTTTCACACCATTTCACCCTCTTCGTATTTTTGACATCTTTTCACACTCCTCGTATTTTTCACACCTTTTCTGTTCCTTGTATTTTTCACACCTTTTCCTGCTCCTCGTGTTTTTCACACCTATTCTGCTCCTTGTGTTTTTCACACCTTTTCATGCTCCTCGTATTTTTCCTACCTTGTCATGCTCCTCGTATTTTTGATGCCTTTTAATGTTCCTCGTGTTTTTCAAGCCTTTTCATGCTCCTCATATTTTTCACACCTTTTCATGCTCCTCGTATTTTTCATGCCTTTTCATGCTCCTCGTATTTTTCACGCCTTTTCTGCTCCTCGTATTTTTCAAACCTTTTCGTGCTCTTCGTATTTTTCAGACCTTTTCGTGCTCTTCATGTTTCACACCTCTTCTTGCTCTTCATATTTTTCTAAACTTTTCATGCTCCTCCTATTTTTCACACCTTTTCCTGCTCTTAGAATTTTTCACACGTTTTCATGCAGTTCATATTTTTCACACCTTTTCCTGCTCTTCGATTTTTTCACACCTTTTCATGCTCCTCGTATTTTTCGCACCTTTTCCTGGTCTTCGAATTTTTCACACTTTTCATGCTCCTCGTATTATTCAGACCTTTTCATGTTCCTCATATTTTTCAGACCTTTTCACACTCCTGTATTTTTCAGACCTTTTCACGCTCTTCATGTTTATCACACCTTTTCATGCAGTTCATATTTTTCACACCTTTTCTGCTCTTTGAATTTTTCACACCTTTTCATGCTCCTCGTATTTTTAAGACCTTTTCATGCTCCTCGTATTTTTCAGACCTTTTCATGTTCCTCGAATTTTTCACACCTTTTCATGCTCCTCGTATTTTTTGCACCTTTTCCTGCTCTTCGTATTTTTCACACCTTTTCATGCTCCTCGTATTATTCAGACCTTTTCATGTTCCTCGTATTTTTCAGACCTTTTCACGCTCCTCGTGTTTTTCAGACCTTTTCACGCTCTTCATATTTTTCACATCTTTTTACGGTCTTTGTATTTCTGACACCGTTTCGCACTCCTCGTATTTTTCACACCTTTTCCTGCTCCTCGAATTTTTCACAACTTTTCATGCTCCTCATATTTTTCAGACATTTTCACGCTCCTCGTATTTTTCAGTCCTTTTCACGCTCTTCATATTTTTCACACCTTTTCATGCTCCTCGTATTTTTCACACCTTTTCCTGCTCTTCGATTAGTGCACACCTTTTCCTGCTCTTCGTATTTTTCAAACCTTTTCATGATCCTCGTATTTTCCACAACGTTTCATGCTCCTCGTATTTTTAACACTTTTTTATGCTCCTCGTATTTTTCACACCTTTTCATGCTACTCGTATTTTTCACACCTTTTCCTGCTCTTCGATTACTGCACACCATTTCCTGCTCTTTGTATTTTTCAAACCTTTTCATGATCCTCGTATTTTTCACAACGTTTCATGCTCCTCGTTTTTTTAACACTTTTTTATGCTCCTCGTATTTTTCACACCTTTTCATGCTACTCGTACTTTTCAGACCTTTTCACGCTCTTCATATTTTTCACACCTTTTCACGCTCTTCGTATTTTTGTCACCTTTTCATGCTCCTCGTAACTTTCACACCTTTTCCTGCTCCTCGTACTTTTCACATCTTTTCCTGCCCTTTGTATTTTTCACACTTTTTAATGTTCCTCGTATTTTTCACACCTTTTCCTTCTCTTTGCATTTTTCACACCTTTTCATGATCCTCTTATTTTTCACACGTTTTCATGCTCCTCGTATTTTTCACACCTTTTCTTGCCCTTTGTATTTTTCAAACTTTTTCATTTTCCTCGTATTTTTCACAACTTTTCCTGTTCTTTGTATTTTTCACACCTTGTCATGCTCCTCGTATTTTTCACACCTTTCATGCTCTTCCTATTTTTCACACCTTTTCATGCTCCTCGTTTTTTTCATACCTTTTCATGCTCTTCATATTTTTCACACCTTTTCATGCTCCTCGTATTTTTCACACCTTTCATGCTCTTCCTATTTTTCACACCTTTTCATTCTCCTCGTATTTTTCATGCCTTTTCATGCTCCTCGCATTTTTCAGACCATTTCACAACCTTCATATTTTTCATACCTTTTCATGCTGTTTATATTTTTCACACCTTTTCCTGCTCTTCGAATTTTTCACACCTTTTCATGCTCCTTGTATTTTTCACACATTTTCCAGCTCTTCGAATTTTTTACACCTTTTCATGCTTCTCGTATTTTTCACACCTTTTCCTGCTCTTCGAATTTTTCACACCTTTTCCTGCTCTTCGAATTTCTCACACCTTTTCATGCTCCTCGTATTTTTCACACCTTGTCATGCTCCACGTATTTTTCAAACCTTTTCATGCTCCTCATATTTTTCAGACCTTTTCACGCTCCTCGTATTTTTCAGACCTTTTCATGCTCCTCGTATTTTTCAGACCATTTCACGACCTTCATATTTTTCAGACCTTTTCATGCTGATATAGTTTTCACACCTTTTCCTGCTCTTCGAATTTTTGACACCTTTTCATGCTCCTCGTATTCTTCACACGTTTTCTTGCTCTTCGAATTTTTCACGTCTTTTCATGCTCCTCGTATTTTTCACACATTTTCCTACTTTTCGAATTTTTCACACCTTTCCATGCTCCTCGTATTTTTCACACCTTTTCCTGCTCTTCGAATTTTTCACACCTTTTTATGTTCCTCGTATTTTTCACACCTTTTCCTGATCCTCGTATTTTTTACACCTTATCATGCTCCTCGTATATTTCAGACCTTTTCATGCTCCTCGTATTTTTAACACCATTTCATGATGTTCATATTTTTCACACGTTTTCCTGCTCTTTGAATTTTTCACATTTTTTCCTGCTCCTCGTATTTTTCACACCTCTTCCTGCTGCTCGTATTTTTCACACCTTTTCCTGCTCCTCGTATTTTTGACACCTTTTCCTGCTCCTTGTATTTTTCACACCTTTTCCTGCCCTTTGTATTTTTCACACTTTTTCATGTTCCTCGCATTTTTCACACCTTTCCTGCTCTTCGTATTTTTCACACCTTATCATGCTCCTCGTATTTTTCACACCTTTTCATGCTCCTCATATTTTTCACACCTTGTCATGCTCCTCGGATTTTTCACAGCTTGTCATGCTCTTCGAATTTTTCACACCTTTTTCTGCTCTTCGCGTATTTCACACCTTCTCCTGCTCCTCGTGTTTTTCACACCTTTTCCTGCTCTTTGAATTTTTCACACCTTTTCCTCTTCCTCTTATTTTTCACACCTTCTCCTGCTCCTCGTATTTTTCAGACCATATGATGCTCCTCGGATCTTTCACACCTTGTCATGCTCCTCGGATTTTTCACACCTTGACATGCTCCTCGTATTTTTCACACCTTTTCATCCTGTTCATATTTCTCACACCTTTTCACGCTCTTCGTATTTTTGACACCATTTCATGGTCCTCGTATTTTTCACACCTTTGCCTGCTCTTCGTACTTTTCACACCTTATCATGCTCCTCGTATTTTTCAGACCTTTTCATGCTCCTCCTATATTTCCGACCTTTACATGCTCTTTGTATTTTAAGAACTTTTCACACTCTTCATATTTTTCACACCATTTCACCCTCTTCGTATTTTTGACATCTTTTCACACTCCTCGTATTTTTCACACCTTTTCTGTTCCTTGTATTTTTCACACCTTTTCCTGCTCCTCGTGTTTTTCACACCTATTCTGCTCCTTGTGTTTTTCACACCTTTTCATGCTCCTCGTATTTTTCCTACCTTGTCATGCTCCTCGTATTTTTGATGCCTTTTAATGTTCCTCGTGTTTTTCAAGCCTTTTCATGCTCCTCATATTTTTCACACCTTTTCATGCTCCTCGTATTTTTCATGCCTTTTCATGCTCCTCGTATTTTTCACGCCTTTTCTGCTCCTCGTATTTTTCAAACCTTTTCGTGCTCTTCGTATTTTTCAGACCTTTTCGTGCTCTTCATATGTTTCACACCTCTTCTTGCTCTTCATATTTTTCTAAACTTTTCATGCTCCTCCTATTTTTCACACCTTTTCCTGCTCTTAGAATTTTTCACACGTTTTCATGCAGTTCATATTTTTCACACCTTTTCCTGCTCTTCGATTTTTTCACACCTTTTCATGCTCCTCGTATTTTTCGCACCTTTTCCTGGTCTTCGAATTTTTCACACTTTTCATGCTCCTCGTATTATTCAGACCTTTTCATGTTCCTCATATTTTTCAGACCTTTTCACACTCCTGTATTTTTCAGACCTTTTCACGCTCTTCATGTTTATCACACCTTTTCATGCAGTTCATATTTTTCACACCTTTTCTGCTCTTTGAATTTTTCACACCTTTTCATGCTCCTCGTATTTTTAAGACCTTTTCATGCTCCTCGTATTTTTCAGACCTTTTCATGTTCCTCGAATTTTTCACACCTTTTCATGCTCCTCGTATTTTTTGCACCTTTTCCTGCTCTTCGTATTTTTCACACCTTTTCATGCTCCTCGTATTATTCAGACCTTTTCATGTTCCTCGTATTTTTCAGACCTTTTCACGCTCCTCGTGTTTTTCAGACCTTTTCACGCTCTTCATATTTTTCACATCTTTTTACGCTCTTTGTATTTCTGACACCGTTTCGCACTCCTCGTATTTTTCACACCTTTTCCTGCTCCTCGAATTTTTCACAACTTTTCATGCTCCTCATATTTTTCAGACATTTTCACGCTCCTCGTATTTTTCATACCTTTTCACGCTCTTCATATTTTTCACACCTTTTCATGCTCCTCGTATTTTTCACACCTTTTCCTGCTCTTCGATTAGTGCACACCTTTTCCTGCTCTTCGTATTTTTCAAACCTTTTCATGATCCTCGTATTTTCCACAACGTTTCATGCTCCTCGTATTTTTAACACTTTTTTATGCTCCTCGTATTTTTCACACCTTTTCATGCTACTCGTATTTTTCACACCTTTTCCTGCTCTTCGATTACTGCACACCATTTCCTGCTCTTTGTATTTTTCAAACCTTTTCATGATCCTCGTATTTTTCACAACGTTTCATGCTCCTCGTTTTTTTAACACTTTTTTATGCTCCTCGTATTTTTCACACCTTTTCATGCTACTCGTACTTTTCAGACCTTTTCACGCTCTTCATATTTTTCACACCTTTTCACGCTCTTCGTATTTTTGTCACCTTTTCATGCTCCTCGTAACTTTCACACCTTTTCCTGCTCCTCGTACTTTTCACATCTTTTCCTGCCCTTTGTATTTTTCACACTTTTTAATGTTCCTCGTATTTTTCACACCTTTTCCTTCTCTTTGCATTTTTCACACCTTTTCATGATCCTCTTATTTTTCACACGTTTTCATGCTCCTCGTATTTTTCACACCTTTTCTTGCCCTTTGTATTTTTCAAACTTTTTCATTTTCCTCGTATTTTTCACAACTTTTCCTGTTCTTTGTATTTTTCACACCTTGTCATGCTCCTCGTATTTTTCACACCTTTCATGCTCTTCCTATTTTTCACACCTTTTCATGCTCCTCGTTTTTTTCATACCTTTTCATGCTCTTCATATTTTTCACACCTTTTCATGCTCCTCGTATTTTTGACACCTTTCATGCTCTTCCTATTTTTCACACCTTTTCATTCTCCTCGTATTTTTCATGCCTTTTCATGCTCCTCACATTTTTCAGACCATTTCACAACCTTCATATTTTTCATACCTTTTCATGCTGTTTATATTTTTCACACCTTTTCCTGCTCTTCGAATTTTTCACACCTTTTCATGCTCCTTGTATTTTTCACACATTTTCCAGCTCTTCGAATTTTTTACACCTTTTCATGCTTCTCGTATTTTTCACACCTTTTCCTGCTCTTCGAATTTTTCACACCTTTTCCTGCTCTTCGAATTTCTCACACCTTTTCATGCTCCTCGTATTTTTCACACCTTGTCATGCTCCACGTATTTTTCAAACCTTTTCATGCTCCTCATATTTTTCAGACCTTTTCACGCTCCTCGTATTTTTCAGACCTTTTCATGCTCCTCGTATTTTTCAGACCATTTCACGACCTTCATATTTTTCAGACCTTTTCATGCTGATATAGTTTTCACACCTTTTCCTGCTCTTCGAATTTTTGACACCTTTTCATGCTCCTCGTATTCTTCACACGTTTTCTTGCTCTTCGAATTTTTCACGTCTTTTCATGCTCCTCGTATTTTTCACACATTTTCCAACTTTTCGAATTTTTCACACCTTTCCATGCTCCTCGTATTTTTCACACCTTTTCCTGCTCTTCGAAATTTTCACACCTTTTTATGTTCCTCGTATTTTTCACACCTTTTCCTGATCCTCGTATTTTTTACACCTTATCATGCTCCTCGTATATTTCAGACCTTTTCATGCTCCTCGTATTTTTAACACCATTTCATGATGTTCATATTTTTCACACGTTTTCCTGCTCTTTGAATTTTTCACATTTTTTCCTGCTCCTCGTATTTTTCACACCTCTTCCTGCTGCTCGTATTTTTCACACCTTTTCCTGCTCCTCGTATTTTTGACACCTTTTCCTGCTCCTTGTATTTTTCACACCTTTTCCTGCCCTTTGTATTTTTCACACTTTTTCATGTTCCTCGCATTTTTCACACCTTTCCTGCTCTTCGTATTTTTCACACCTTATCATGCTCCTCGTATTTTTCACACCTTTTCATGCTCCTCATATTTTTCACACCTTTTCATGCTCCTCGGATTTTTCACAGCTTGTCATGCTCTTCGAACATTTCACACCTTTTTCTGCTCTTCGCGTATTTCACACCTTCTCCTGCTCCTCGTGTTTTTCACACCTTTTCCTGCTCTTTGAATTTTTCACACCTTTTCCTCTTCCTCTTATTTTTCACACCTTTTCCTGCTCCTCGTATTTTTCAGACCATATGATGCTCCTCGGATCTTTCACACCTTGTCATGCTCCTCGGATTTTTCACACCTTGACATGCTCCTCGTATTTTTCACACCTTTTAATCCTGTTCATATTTCTCACACCTTTTCACGCTCTTCGTATTTTTGACACCATTTCATGGTCCTCGTATTTTTCACACCTTTGCCTGCTCTTCGTACTTTTCACACCTTATCATGCTCCTCGTATTTTTCAGACCTTTTCATGCTCCTCCTATATTTCCGACCTTTACATGCTCTTTGTATTTTAAGAACTTTTCACACTCTTCATATTTTTCACACCATTTCACCCTCTTCGTATTTTTGACATCTTTTCACACTCCTCGTATTTTTCACACCTTTTCTGTTCCTTGTATTTTTCACACCTTTTCCTGCTCCTCGTGTTTTTCACACCTATTCTGCTCCTTGTGTTTTTCACACCTTTTCATGCTCCTCGTATTTTTCCTACCTTGTCATGCTCCTCGTATTTTTGATGCCTTTTAATGTTCCTCGTGTTTTTCAAGCCTTTTCATGCTCCTCATATTTTTCACACCTTTTCATGCTCCTCGTATTTTTCATGCCTTTTCATGCTCCTCGTATTTTTCACACCTTTTCTGCTCCTCGTATTTTTCAAACCTTTTCGTGCTCTTCGTATTTTTCAGACCTTTTCGTGCTCTTCATATGTTTCACACCTCTTCTTGCTCTTCATATTTTTCTAAACTTTTAATGCTCCTCCTATTTTTCACACCTTTTCCTGCTCTTAGAATTTTTCACACGTTTTCATGCAGTTCATATTTTTCACACCTTTTCCTGCTCTTCGATTTTTTCACACCTTTTCATGCTCCTCGTATTTTTCGCACCTTTTCCTGGTCTTCGAATTTTTCACACTTTTCATGCTCCTCGTATTATTCAGACCTTTTCATGTTCCTCATATTTTTCAGACCTTTTCACACTCCTGTATTTTTCAGACCTTTTCACGCTCTTCATGTTTATCACACCTTTTCATGCAGTTCATATTTTTCACACCTTTTCTGCTCTTTGAATTTTTCACACCTTTTCATGCTCCTCGTATTTTTAAGACCTTTTCATGCTCCTCGTATTTTTCAGACCTTTTCATGTTCCTCGAATTTTTCACACCTTTTCATGCTCCTCGTATTTTTTGCACCTTTTCCTGCTCTTCGTATTTTTCACACCTTTTCATGCTCCTCGTATTATTCAGACCTTTTCATGTTCCTCGTATTTTTCAGACCTTTTCACGCTCCTCGTGTTTTTCAGACCTTTTCACGCTCTTCATATTTTTCACATCTTTTTACGCTCTTTGTATTTCTGACACCGTTTCGCACTCCTCGTATTTTTCACACCTTTTCCTGCTCCTCGAATTTTTCACAACTTTTCATGCTCCTCATATTTTTCAGACATTTTCACGCTCCTCGTATTTTTCAGTCCTTTTCACGCTCCTCATATTTTTCAGACCTTTTCATGCTCCTCGTATTTTTCAAACCATTTCACGGCCTTCATATTTTTCAGACCTTTTCATGCTCTTCATATTTTTCACACCTTTTCATGCTCCTCGTGTTTTTTGCACCTCTTCATGCTCATCCTATTTTTCACACCTTTTCCTGGTCCTTGGTTTTTTCAAACCTTTTCATGCTCCTCGTATTTTTCTCACCTTTTCCTGCTCCTTGGATTTTTCACACGTTTTTGTGATACTCCTATTTTTCACACCTTTTCACGCTTCTCGTATATTTCAGACCTTTTCACGCTCTTCATATTTTTCACACCTTTTCATGCTGTTCATATTATTCACACCTTTTCATGCTCCTCGTTTTTTTCAGACCTTTTCGTGCTCCTCGTATATTTCACACCTTTTCATGCTCCTCGTATTTTTCAGACCTTTTCATGCTCCTCGTATTTTTCAGACCTTTTCATGCTCCTCGTATTTTTCACACCTTTTCGTGCTCCTCGTATTTTTCAAACCTTTTACCACTCCTCGTATTTTTCACACCTTTTCCTGCCCTTCATATTTTTCACACCTTTTCATGCTCCTGGTGTATTTCACCCCTTTTCCTGCTCTTCGAATTTTTCACTCCTTTACATGCTCTTCATATTTTTCACACCTTTTCATGCTCCTCGTGTTTTTTACACCTTTTCATGCTCCTCGTATTTTTCCCAACTTTTCATGCTCCTCGTATTTTTCAGACCTTTTCACGCTCCTCGTATTTTTCAGACCTTTTCATGCTCCTCGTATTTTTCAGACCATTTCACGGCCTTTATAATTTTCAGACCTTTTCATGCTCTTCATATTTTTCACACCTTTTCATGCTCCTCGTATTTTTCACACCTTTTCATGCTCCTTGTATTTTTCACAACTTTTCATGCTCCTCGTATTTTTCAGACCTTTTCACTCTCCTCCTATTTTTCAGAACTTTTCATGTTCCTCGTATTTTTCAAACCATTTCACGGCCTTCATATTTTTCAGACCTTTTCATGCTCTTCATATTTTTCACACCTTTTCATACTCCTCGTGTTTTTTACACCTCTTCATGCTCATCCTATTTTTCACACCTTTTCCTGATGCTCGGATTTTTCACACGTTTTCATGCTCCTCGTATTTTTCAGACCTTTTCATGCTCCTTGTATTTTTCACACCTTTTCGTGCTCCTCGTATTTTTCAAACCTTTTCCCACTCCTCGTATTTTTCACACCTTTTCCTGCCCTTCGTATTTTTCACACCTTTTCATGCTCCTGGTGTATTTCACCCCTTTTCCTGCTCTTCGAATTTTTCACTCCTTTACATGCTCTTCATATTTTTCACACCTTTTCATGCTCCTCGTGTTTTTTACACCTTTTCATGCTCCTCGTATTTTTCCCAACTTTTCATGCTCCTCGTATTTTTCAGACCTTTTCACGCTCCTCGTATTTTTCAGACCTTTTCATGCTCCTCGTATTTTTCAGACCATTTCACGGCCTTTATAATTTTCAGACCTTTTCATGCTCTTCATATTTTTCACACCTTTTCATGCTCCTCGTATTTTCCATACCTTTTCATGCTCCTCGTATTTTTCACAACTTTTCATGCTCCTCGTATTTTTCAGACCTTTTCACTCTCCTCCTATTTTTCAGACTTTTCATGCTCCTCGTATTTTTCAAACCATTTCACGGCCGTCATATTTTTCAGACCTTTTCATGCTCTTCATATTTTTCACACCTTTTCATACTCCTCGTGTTTTTTACACCTCTTCATGCTCATCCTATTTTTCACACCTTTTCCTGATGCTCGGATTTTTCACACGTTTTCATGCTCCTCGTATTTTTCTCACCTTCATGCTTCTCGGATTTTTCACACGTTTTTGTGATACTCCTATTTTTCACACCTTTTCATGTTCCTCATATTTTTCAGACCTTTTCGTGCTCATCATATTTTTAAGACATTTTCATGCTCTTTGTATTTTTCACACCTTTTCAGGCTTTTCGTGTTTTTCAGGCCTTTTCATGCTCGTCGTAATTTTCAGACCCTTTCTTGCTCTTCATATTTTTCCGACCTTTTCATGCTCTTCATATTTTTCAGACCTTTTCATGCTCCTTGCATTTTTGGGACCTTTTCATGCTCCTCGTATTTCTCAAACCTTTTCATGCTCTTCATATTTTTCAGACCTTTTCATGCTTCTCATATTTTTCAGACCTTTTCATGCTTCTCATATTTTTCAGACCTTTTCATGCACCTCATATTTTTCAGACTTTTTCATGCTCCTCGTATTTTTCACACCTTTTCATGCTCCTATTTTTCACAAAATTTCGTGCTCTTCATATTTTTCAGACCTTTTCATGCTCTTCATATTTTTCACACCTTTTCATGCTCTTCATATTTCTCAGACCTTTTCGTGCTCCTCGTATTTTTCACATCTTTTCATGCTCCTCGTATTTTTCACACCTTTTCCTGCTCTTCGATTTTTTTACACCTTTTCATGATAATCGTATTTTTCGCACCTTTTCCTGCTCTTCATACTTTTCACACCTTTTGATGCTCCTCGTATTTTTCACAACTTTTCCTGCTCCTCGTATTTTTCAGACCTTTTCAAACTCTCTTTATATTTCACACCTTTTCACGCTCTTCGTATTTTGACACATTTTCATGTTCCTCGTATTTTTCAGACCTTTTCATGCTCTTCATATTTTTCACACCTTTTCATGCTCCTTGTGTTTTTGAGACCTTTTGTGCTCCTCGTATTTTTCACACCTTTTTGTGCTCTTCATATTTTTCAGACTTTTCGTGTTCCTCATATTTTGCACACGTTTTCAGGCTCTTCATATTTTCCAGACCTTTTCGTGTTCCTCGTATTTTTCACAACTTTTCATGATCCTCCTATATTTCACACCTTTTCGTGCTCCTCCTATTTTTCACACCTTTTCGGGCTCTTCGTTTTTTTCAGACTTTACCATGCTCCTCTTATTTCTCAGACCTTTTCATGCTCCTCGTATTTCTCAGATTTTTAAATGCTCCTCGTATTTCTCAGAACTTTTTATGCTCCTCGAATTTTTCAGACCTTTTCATAATCCTCCTATTTTTCAAACCTTTTCATGCTCTTCATATTTTTCATACCTTTTCATGCTCTTCATATTTTTAACACCTTTCTTGCTCTTCATATTTTTCATAGCTTTTCATGCTCTTCATATTTTTCACACCTTTTCTTGCTCTTCATATTTTTCATACCTTTTCATGCTCTTCATATTTTTCACACCTTTTCTTGCTCTTCATATTTTTCAGACCTCTTCATGCTCCTCATATTTTTCAGATCTTTACCCGTTCTTCATATTTTTCACACCTTTTCACACTCTTCGTTTTTCGAAACCTTTTCACACTCCTTGTAATTTTCACACCTTTTCCCGCTCCTCGTATTTTTCACACCTTTTCATGCTCCTGGTATATTTCACCCCTTTTCCTGCTGTTCGTGTTTTTCACACCTTTTCATGCTTCACGTATTTTTCACACCTTGTCATGCTCCTCGTATTTTTCACACCTTTTCATGCTCCTCGTATTTTTCACAAACTTTCATGCTCCTCGTATTTTTCAGAACTTTTCATGCTGCTCGTATTTTTCAGACCTTTTCATGCTCTTCATAGTTTTCACCCTTTATCATGCTCCTCGTATTTTTGAGACCTATTCATGCTATTTGTATTTTTCACACCTTTTCATGCTCCTCATATTTTTCAGACCTTTTCATGCTCGTCGTATTTTTCAACCCTTTTCATGCTCCTCATATTTTTGACACCTTTTCATGCTCGTCATATTTTTCACAACTTTTCATGCTCTTCATATTTTTTACACCTTGTCATGCTCCGTGTACTTTTCACACCTTGTCATGCTCCTCGAATTTTTCACACCTTTTCATGCTCCTCGTATTTTTCACATCTTTGCCTGCTCTTCGTATTTTTCACACCTTTTCTAATTCCTCGTATTTACAGACATTTCATGCTCTTCGTAATTTTCAGACCTTTTCATGATTTTCATATTTTTCACACATTTTCACGCTCTTTGTGCTTTTGACACCTTTTCATGCTCCTCGTATTTTTCACACCTTTTCATGCTGTTCATATTTTTCACACCTTTTCATGCTCCTCGTATTTTTCAGGCCTTTTCATGCTCCTCCTATTTTTCAGACATTTTCATGCTCCTCGTACTTTTCACACCTTATCATGCTCCTCGTATCTTTCAGACCTTTTCATGCTCCTCGTATTTTTCACACCTTGTCATGCTGCTCGGATTTTTCACACCTTGTCACGCTCTTCGAATATTTCACCCCTTTTCCTGCTCTTCGAATATTTCACAACTTTTCATGCTCCTGTATTTTTCACCCTTTTCATGCTCCTCGTATTTTTCACACCTTTTCATGCTCCTCTTATTTTTCAAACCTTTTCTGCTCCTTGTATTTTTCACACCTTTTCCAGGTCTTCGAATTTTTCTCACCTTTTCCTGCTCTTCGAATTTTTCACACCTTTTCATGCTCCTCGTATTTTTCACACCTTATCATGCCCCTCGTATATTTCACACCTTGTCATGCTCCTCATATTTTTCACACCTTTCCTGCTCTTCGAATTTTTCACACCTTTTCAAGCTCCTAGTATTTTTCACACCTTTTCATGCTCTTTATATTTTTCACACCTTTCATGCTCCTCGTACTTTTCACACCGTTTCATGCTCCTAGAATTTTTCATGCCATTTCATGCTCCTCTTATTTTTCAAGCCTTTTCATGCTCCTCAAATTTTTACACCTTTTCATGCTCCTCGTATTTTTCATGACTTTTCATGCTCCTCGTATTTTTCAGACCCTTTCATGCTCCTCGTGTTTTTCAGACCTTTTCACGCTCTTCATATTTTTCACATCTTTTTACGCTCTTCGTATTTTTGACACCGTTTCGCACTCCTCGTATTTTTCACACCTTTTCCTGCTCCTCGAATTTTTCACAACTTTTCATGCTCCTCATATTTTTCAGACATTTTCACGTTCCTCGTATTTTTCAGTCCTTTTCACGCTCTTCATATTTTTCACACCTTTTCATGCTGATATATTTTTCAAACCTTTTCCTGCTCTTCGAATTTTTGACACCTTTTCATGCTCCTCGTATTCTTCACACGTTTTCTTGCTCTTCGAATTTTTCACGTCTTTTCATGCTCCTCGTATTTTTCACACATTTTCCAACTTTTCGAATTTTTCACACCTTTTCATGCTCCTCGTATTTTTCACACCTTTTCCTGCTCCTCGAATTTTTCACAACTTTTCATGCTCCTCATATTTTTCAGACATTTTCACGTTCCTCGTATTTTTCAGTCCTTTTCACGCTCTTCATATTTTTCACACCTTTTCATGCTGATATATTTTTCAAACCTTTTCCTGCTCTTCGAATTTTTGACACCTTTTCATGCTCCTCGTATTCTTCACACGTTTTCTTGCTCTTCGAATTTTTCACGTCTTTTCATGCTCCTCGTATTTTTCACACATTTTCCAACTTTTCGAATTTTTCACACCTTTTCATGCTCCTCGTATTTTTCACACCTTTTCCTGCTCTTCGAATTTTTCACACCTTTTTATGTTCCTCGTATTTTTCACACCTTTTCCTGATCCTCCTATTTTTTACACCTTATCATGCTCCTCGTATATTTCAGACTTTTCATGCTCCTCGTATTTTTAACACCATTTCATGATGTTCATATTTTTCACACGTTTTCCTGCTCCTTGAATTTTTCACAATTTTTCCTGCTCCTCGTATTTTTCACACCTCTTCCTGCTCCTCGTATTTTTGACACCTTTTCCTGCTCCTTGTATTTTTCACACCTTTTCCTGCTCCTCATATTTTTCACACCTTTTCGTGCTCCTCGTATTATTCAGACCTTTTCATGTTCCTCGTATTTTTCAGACCTTTTCACGCTCCTCGTGTTTTTCAGACCTTTTCACGCTCTTCATATTTTTCACATCTTTTTACGCTCTTCGTATTTTTGACACCGTTTCACACTCCTCGTATTTTTCCACCTTTTCCTGCTCCTCGAATTTTTCACAACTTTTCATGCTCCTCATATTTTTCAGACATTTTCACGCTCCTCGTATTTTTCAGTCCTTTTCAATCTCTTCATATTTTTCACACCTTTTCATGCTCCTCGTATTTTTCACACCTTTTCCTGCTCTTCGATTAGTGCACACCTTTTCCTGCTCTTCGTATTTTTCAAACCTTTTCATGATCCTCGTATTTTTCACAACGTTTCATGCTCCTCGTATTTTTAACACTTTTTTATGCTCCTCGTATTTTTCACACCTTTTCATGCTACTTGTATTTTTCACACCTTTTCCTGCTCCACGTATTTTTCAGACCTTTTAATGCTCCTCGAATTTTTTAGACCTATTCATGCTCCTCGTGTTTTTCAGACCTTTTCATGCTCTTCATATTTTTCAGACCTTTTCATGCTCTTCGTATTTTTCACACCTTATCATGCTCTTCGTATTTTTCACAACTTTTCATGCTCCTCGTATTTTTCACATCTTTACATGCTCCTCATATTTTTCACACCTTTTCGGCTTCTCGTGTTTTTCACACTTTTCATGCTCCACGTATTTTTCACACCTTTTCGTGATCCCTGTATTTTTCACACCTTTTCGTGGTCCTCATATTTTTCAGACCTTTTCGTGCTCTTCATATTTTTCACACCTTTTCGTGCTCTTCGTAATTTTCACACCTTTTCATGCTCCTCCTATTTTTCACACCTTTTCATACTTCTCATATTTTTCACGCCTTTTCATGCTCCTTGTGTTTTTCAATCCTTTTCATGTTCCTCTTATTTTTCTTACCTTATCATGCTCCTAGTCTGTGTAAGACCTTTTCATGCTCTTCATATTTTTCAAACCTTTTAATGCTCTTCGTATTTTTCACACCTTTTCATGCTCCTCGAGTTTCTCACAAGGTTTCGTGCTCCTCCTATTTTTCACACCTTTCGGGCTCTTCGTATTTTTCAGATCTTTTCATGCTCCTCATATTTTTCTCCCTTTTCATGCTTCTTGTGTTGTGCACACCTTTTCATGCTCCGCGTATTTTTCACACCTTTTTGTGTTCCTCCTATTTTTCACACGTTTTCGGGCTCTTCGTATTTTTCACACCTTTTCATGATCCTTGTATTTTTCACACCTTTTCAGGCCCTTCGTATTTTTCAGACCTTTTCATGTTTCTCATATTGTTCAGACCATTTCATGGCCTCATATTTTTCACACCTTTTCATGCTCCTCTTATTTTTCACACATCTACATGCTCCTCGTATTTTTCACAACTTTTCTTGTTCCTCGTGTTTTTTACACCTTTTCATGCTCTTCATATTATTCACACCTTTTCAGGCTCTTCATATTTTTCAAAATTTTTCTAGCTCCTCATATTTTTAAGACCTTTTCATGCTCCTCATATTTTTCAGACCTTTTCATGCTTCTCGTGTTTTTTACACCTTTTCTTGCTCCGCGTATTTTTCAGACCTTTTTATGCTCCTCTTATTTCTCAGTCCTTTTCTTGCTCCTCGAATTTTTCACGCCTTTTCATGCTCCTCGTATTTTTCACATGTTTTCATGCTTCTCGTATTTTTCACACCGTTTCGTCCTCCTTGTATTTTTCACACCATTTCGTGGTCCTCATATTTTTCAGACCTTTTCATGCTCTTCATATTTTTCACACTTTTCAGGCTCTTCATGTTTTTCAGACCTTTTCATGCTCTTCATATTTTTCAGACCTTTTCATGCTCCTCGTATTTTTCACACCTTTTCATGCTCCTCGTATTTTTGACACCTTTTCATGCTCCTCGTATTTTTCACACCTTTTCATGCTCCTCGTATTTTTCACACCTTTTCATGCTTCTCCAATTTTTCTCACGTTTTCGGGCTCTTCGTATTTTTCACACCTTTTCGTGATCCTTGTACTTTTCACACCTTTTGTGGTCCTCAAATTTTTCAGACCTTTTCATGCTCTTCATATTTTTCACACCTTTTCGTGCTCTTCGTATTTTTCACACCTTTTCATGCTCCTCGTATTTTTCACAGCTTTTCGTGCTCTTCGTATTTTTCAGACATTTTGATGCTCCTCGTATTTTTAGACCTTTTCATGCTCCTCGTACGTTTCACAACTTCTCATGCTCTTCATATTTTTCAGAACTTTTCATGCTCTTCATATTTTTCAGACCTTTTCATGCTCTTCGTATTTTTCGCATCTTTTCATGCTCTTCGTGTTTTTCACAACTTTTCATGATCCTCGTATTTTTCACACCTTTTCGTGGTCCTCATATTTTTCAGACCTTTTCGTGCTCTTCATATTTTTCAAACCTTTTAATGCTCTTCGTATTTTTCAGACCTTTTCATGCTCCTCGTATTCTTCACATCTTTTCATGGTCTTCGTATTTTTCACACCTTTTCATGCTCCTCTTGTTTCTCACAAGGTTTTGTGCTCCTCCTATTTTTCACACCTTTCGTGCTCTTCGTATTTTTCAGATCTTTTCATGCTCCTCATATTTTTCAACCTTTTCATGCTTCTTGTGTTGTGCACACCTTCTCATGCTCCGCGTATTTTTCACACCTTTTTGTGTTCCTCCTATTTTTCACACGTTTTCGGGCTCTTCATATTTTTCACACCTTTTCGTGATCCTTGTATTTTTCACACCTTTTCATGGTTCTCATATATTTCAGATTTTTCGTGCTCTTCATATTTTTCACACCTTTTCAGGCCCTTCGTATTTTTCAGAACTTTTCATGCTCCTCATATTTTTCAGACCATTTCATGCTCCTCGTATTTTTCACACCTTTTCATGCTCCTCGTATTATTCACACCTCTTCATGCTCCTCGTATTTTTCACAACTTTTCATGTTCCTCGTGTTTTTTACACCTTTTCATGCTCTTCATATTATGCACACCTTTTCAGGCTCTTCATATTTTTCAAAATTTTTATAGCTCCTCATATTTTTCAGACCTTTTCATGCTCCTCATATTTTTCAGACCTTTTCATGCTTCTCGTGTTTTTTACACCTTTTCATGCTCCGCGTATTTTTCAGCCCTTTTTATGCTCCTCTTATTTCTCAGACCTTTTCTTGCTCCTCGATTTTTTCACGCCTTTTCATGCTCCTCGTAATATTCACGCCTGTTCATGTTCCTCGTATTTTTCACACCTTTTCATGCTCCTCGTATTTTTCACATGTTTTCATGCTTCTCGTATTTTTCACACCGTTTCGTCCTCCTTGTATTTTTCACACCGTTTCGTGGTCCTCATATTTTGCAGACCTTTTCATGCTCTTCATATTTTTCACACCTTTTCATGCTGTTCATCTTTTTCAGACCTTTTCATGCTCTTCATATTTTTCACACTTTTCAGGCTCTTCATGTTTTTCAGACCTTTTCATGCTCTTCATATTTTTCACACCTTTTCATGCTGTTCATCTTTTTCAGACCTTTTCATGCTCTTCATATTTTTCACACTTTTCAGGCTCTTCATGTTTTTCAGACCTTTTCATGCTCTTCATATTTTTCAGACCTTTTCATGCTCCTCGTATCTTTCACACCTTTTCATGCTCCTTATATTTTTCACACCCTTTCGTGCTCCTCCTATTTTTCTCACATTTTCGTGCTCTTCATATTTTTCAGACATTTTCTTGTTCTTCATATTTTTCACACCTTTTCAGGCTCTTCATATTTTTCACACGTTTTCATGCTCCTCGTATTTTTCAGGTCTTTTTATGCTCCTCGTAGTTTTCACACCTTTTCATGTTCCTCGTATTTGTCAGAACTATTCATGCTCCTCGTATTTCTCAGACCTTTTCATGCTCCTCGTATTTTTCAGACCTTTTCATGCTCCTTGTGTTTTTCAGACCTTTTCATGCTCTTCGTAATTTTCGGACTTTTTCAGGCTCGTCGTATTTTTCACACCTTTTCATGCTTCTCGTGTTGTTCACACCCTTTCATGCTCCGCGTATTTTTCACACCTTTTCATGCTTCTCCAATTTTTCTCACGTTTTCGGGCTCTTCGTATTTTTCACACCTTTTCGTGATCCTTGTACTTTTCACACCTTTTGTGGTCCTCATATTTTTCAGACCTTTTCATGCTCTTCATATTTTTCACACCTTTTCGTGCTCTTCGTATTTTTCACACCTTTTCTTGCTCCTCCTATTTTTCACACCTTTTCATGCTCCTCGTATTTTTCACAGCTTTTCGTGCTCTTCGTATTTGTCATACATTTTGATGCTCCTTGTATTTTTAGACCTTTTCATGCTCCTCGTTTTTTTCAGACCTTTTCATGCTCTGCATATTTTTCAGACCTGTTCATGCTCTTCATATTTTTCAGACCTTTTCATGCTCTTCGTATTTTTCAGACCTTTTCTTGTTCCTCGTATTTTTCACACCTCTTCTTGCTCCTCGTATTTTTCACACCTTCTCTGCTTCTCGTGTTTTTCACACTTTTCATGCTCCGCGTATTTTTCACACCTTTTCCTGCTTCTCATATGTTTCACACGTTTTCAAGAACTTCGTATTTTTCAAACCGTTTCATGCTCCTCGTACGTTTCACAACTTTTCATGCTCTTCATATTTTTCAGACCTTTTCATGCTCTTCATATTTTTCAGACCTTTTCATGCTCTTCGTATTTTTCGCATCTTTTCATGCTCTTCGTGTTTTTCACAACTTTTCATGATCCTCGTATTTTTCACACCTTTTCGTGATCCCTGTAATTTTCAAACCTTTTCGTGGTCCTCATATTTTTCAGACCTTTTCGTGCTCTTCATATTTTTCAAACCTTTTAATGCTCTTCGTATTTTTCAGACCTTTTCATGCTCCTCGTATTCTTCACATCTTTTCATGGTCTTCGTATTTTTCACACCTTTTCATGCTCCTCTTGTTTCTCACAAGGTTTTGTGCTCCTCCTATTTTTCACACCTTTCGTGCTCTTCGTATTTTTCAGATCTTTTCATGCTCCTCATATTTTTCAACCTTTTCATGCTTCTTGTGTTGTGCACACCTTCTCATGCTCCACGTATTTTTCACACCTTTTTGTGTTCCTCCTATTTTTCACACGTTTTCGGGCTCTTCATATTTTTCACACCTTTTCGTGATCCTTGTATTTTTCACACCTTTTCATGGTTCTCATATATTTCAGACCTTTTCGTGCTCTTCATATTTTTCACACCTTTTCAGGCCCTTCATATTTTTCAGAACTTTTCATGCTCCTCATATTTTTCAGACCATTTCATGCTCCTCGTATTTTTCACACCTTTTCATGCTCCTCGTATTTTTCACACCTCTTCATGCTCCTCGTATTTTTCACAACTTTTCATGTTCCTCGTGTTTTTTACACCTTTTCATGCTCTTCATATTATTCACACGTTTTCAGGCTCTTCATATTTTTCAAAATTTTTCTAGCTCCTCATATTTTTCAGACCTTTTCATGCTCCTCATATTTTTCAGACCTTTTCATTTTTCTCGTGTTTTTTACACCTTTTCATGCTCTTCATATTATTCACACGTTTTCAGGCTCTTCATATTTTTCAAAATTTTTCTAGCTCCTCATATTTTTCAGACCTTTTCATGCTCCTCATATTTTTCAGACCTTTTCATTTTTCTCGTGTTTTTTACACCTTTTCATGCTCCGCGTATTTTTCAGACCTTTTTATGCTCCTCTTATTTCTCAGACCTTTACTTGCTCCTCGCATTTTTCACACCTTTTCATGCTCCTCGCATTTTTCATACCTTTTCATGCTCCTATTTCCAGACCTCTTCATGCTCCTTGTACTATTCACAGCTTTTCGTATTTTTCATATCTTTCAGACCTTTTTGTGTTCTTCATATATTTCAGACATTTTCATGCTCATCGTGTTTTTCAGACTTCTTCATACTCCTCATATTTCTCAGACGTTTTCATGCTCCTCGTGTTTTTCAGCCCTTTTCATGCTCCTCTTATTTCTCAGACCTTTTCATGCTTCTTGTGTTTTTTAAAACTTTTCGTGCTCCTCATATTTTTCAGACCTTTTCATGCTCCTCGTATTTTTCACACATTTTCATGCTCCTCGTTTTCTTCACGCCTTTTCATGCTCCTCGTAATTTTCATGCCTGTTCATATTCCTCGTATTTTTCACACCTTTTCATGCTCCTCGTATTTTTCACATGTTTTCATGCTTCTCGTATTTTTCACACCTTTTCGTCCTCCTTGTATTTTTCACACCGTTTCATGGTCCTCATATTTTCCAGACCTTTTCGTTCTCTTCATATTTTTCAGACCTTTTCGTGCTCCTCATATTTTCCAGACCTTTTCGTGCTCTTCATATTTTTCACACCTTTTCGTGCTCTTCGTATTTTTCACACCTTTTCTTGCTCCTCGTATTTTTCACACCTTTTCGTGCTCCTCGTAATTTTTACTCATTTTCATGCTCGTAGTTTTAACAACTTTTCATGCTCCTCGAATTTTTCAGACCTTTTCATGCTCCTCCTATTTTTCAGGCCTTTTCATGCTCCTTGTATTTTTCACAGCTTTTCATGCTCCTCGTATTTTTTAGACCTTTTATGCTCCTCCTATTTTTGAGACCTTTTCATGCTCATCGTATTTTTGACACCTTTTCATGCTCCTCGTATTTTTCACACGTTTTCATGCTCCTGGTATTTTTCACACCTTTTCATGCTCCTCATATTTTTCACACCCATTCATGCTCCTCGTATTCTTCACACCTTTTCGTGCTCTTCGTATTTTTAAGAACTTTTCATGCTCCTCCTTTTTTCACACCTTTTCATGCACTTCCTACTTTTCAGACCTTTTCATGCTCCTAATATTTTTCACACCTTTTCATGCTCTTCGTATTATTCACACTGTTTCGTGTTCCTCGTATTTTTCAGACCGTTTCGTGCTCCTCGTATTTTTCATACCATTTCATGCTCCCTGTATTTTTCAGACCTTTTCATGCTCCTCGTATTTTTCAGACCTTTTCATGCTCCTTGTATTTTTCACACCTTTTCATGCTCTTCGTATTTTTCAGACCTTTTCATGGTCTGCATATTTTACAAAACTTGTCATGCTCCTCGTATTTTTCAGACCTTTTCGTGCTCTTCGTATTTTTCAGACATTTTCATGCTCCTCGTATGTATCAGGCATTTTCATGTTCCTGGTATTTTTCACAACTTTTCATCCTCCGCGTGTTTTTCACACCTTTTCATGCTCCTCGAATTTTTCAGATCTTTTCATGCTCCGCATATTTTTCACACCTTTTCAGGCTCTTCGTATTTTTCAGGCTTTTCATGCTCCTTGTATTTTTCACACCTTTTCATGATCTTCATATTTTTCACACCTTTTCGTGCTCTTCATGTTTTTGAGACCTTTTTTGTCTCTTCATATTTTTCAGACCTTTTCATGCTCCTCCTATTTTTCAGACTTTTTTTGCCACACCTATTTTTCAGGCCTTTTCATGCTCTTCATATTTTTCACACCTTTTCATGCTCCTCGTATTTTTCACACCTTTTCATACTCCTCGTATATTTCACACCTTTTCATGCTCCTTGCATTTTTCACACCTTTTCATGCTCCTCGTATTTTTCATGCTTTTTCATGATTCACGTATTTTTCACAACTTTTCATGCTCCTCGTAGTTTTCACACATTTGCAGGCTCGTCGTATTTTTCACACATTTTCGGGCTCTTCTTATTTTTCAAACCTTTTCATGCTCCTCGTATTTTTAAGACATTTTCATGCTCCGTTTATTTATCACACTTTTCATGAAACTTGGTAAGAAATCCATGATTCTGTGGCACGTGGAAACGGACCCTTGGTCTCCCGCCTCAGTTGGAGAGGCGTCCCAATTGCCCTGCCAAGCCTCGAGGAGAATCCCGAGTTGTCCCTCGCAACTAGGCAGGAGTCCTGACGTCGCTGAACAAACACGTGTGTGGAAGGGCCATTCCTGTTGAACCTCAAGAATATATCCCAGGTTCCTGCCGCAACTCGAGAAAAACCATGAGACTTCCCCCTCGCCGCAACATGAGGCCCGATTCCCGTGCACTGGGTTCAGAGAAATTCCGTGTTGCACATCAAACATGAAAGGAGCCTTGATTTCCTTGATGGCACTCCAGAGAAACCCCAAGAACACTGTTTCAAGCCTAGAGGTATCCTGAGGTCACTGTAGCAACATGAAAGAGCACCGTGGACAAAAAATCAACTCGAAATGAGAGGTTAGTCCCTGGCTTCAACTCCAGAGGAATACCACCTTACCACAAGCACGTCAAGAGGAGGCTTGTCTCAGCTCTAGGTATGTGAGAGGGACCCTAAGTTTGCGGCCTCAAGTGGAATGGACACCGCGATGACCTGACTCGAAATAAGGCCGGACATCCCTGCAGTGGCTTGAATGCAGGCTCGTCTTGCATCTCTGAAGACCTAAGGATGTCTGAATCCCCTGTGGAGACCACAGAGAAAGACCTAGTTCCCCACCTCATCGCGACCGGAGGCCTCACATCTTTGGAAACTCCAGAGGTATGCGGAGATCAATGCCTCAAAAGGAGACGATGCCTGACTCCTCGTGATACTTGATAGGAGTCCCAGGATTCCTGTGGCACGTGGATAGGGACCCTTGGTCTCCCGCCTCAGCTGGAGAGGCGTCCCAATTGCCTTGCCAATCCTCGAAGAGAATCCCGAGTTGCCCCTTGCAACTAGGCAGGAGTCCTGATGTCGCTGAACAAACACGTGTGTGGAAGGGCCATCCCCGTCGTAACTCGAGAATATACCCCAGGTTCCCACCGCAACTCGAGAGAAACCATGAGACTTCCCCCTCGCCGCGAGATGAGGCCCGATTCCCCTGCACTGCGTGCAGAGCAATTCCGTGTTGCACATAACACATGAAAGGAGACTTGATTTCCTTGATGGCACTCCAGAGAAACCCAAATAACACGGTTTCAAGGCTAGAGGGATCCTGAGGTAACTGTAGCAACATGAAAGAGCTCCGTGGACCAAAAATCAACTCGAGATGAGAGGTTCGTCCCTGGCTTCAACTCCAGATGAATACGACCTTAACACAAGCACCTCAAGAGGAGGCTTCTCTCAGCTCTAGGTATGTGAGAGGGACCCTAAGTTTGCGGCCTCAATTGGAATGGACACCGCGATGCCCTGACTCAAAATACGGCCGGATATCCCTGCAGTGGCTTGAATGCAGGCTCGTCTTGCATCTCCCAAGATGAAAGGATGTCTGAATCCCCTGTGGAGACCACAGAGAAAGACCTAGTTCCCCACCTCATCGCAACCGGAAGCCTCACAGCCTTTGAAAACTCCAGAGGTATGTGGAGATCAATGCCTCAAAAGGAGACGATGCCTGACGCCTCGTGATACTTGATAGGAGACCCAGGATTCCTGTGGCACGTGGAAAGGGACCCTTGGTCTCCCGCCTCAGCTGGAGAGGCGTCCCAATTGCCCTGCCAAGCCTGGAGGAGAATCCCGAGTTGTCCCTCGCAACTAGGCAGGAGTCCTGACGTCGCTGAACAAACACGTGTGTGGAAGGGCCATCCCTGTCGTATCTCGAAAATATACCCCAGGTTCCCGCCGCAGCTCGAGAAAAACCATGAGACTTCCCCTTCGCTGCGAGATGAGGCCCGATTCCCCTGCACTGCTTGCAGAGCAATTCCGTGTTGCACATCAACCAAGAAAGGAGCCTTGATTTCCTTGATGGCACTCCAGAGAAAACCCAAGAACACTGTTTCAAGGCTTGCGGGATCCTGAGGTCACTGTAGCACCAGGAAAGAGCTTCGTGGACCAAAATTCAACTCGAGACGAGAGGTTAGTCCCTGGCTTCGACTCCAGAGGAATACCACCTTACCACAAGCACCACAAGAGGAGGCTTCTCTCAGCTCTAGGTATGTGAGAGGGACGCTGAGTTTGCGGCCTCATGTGGAATGGACACCGCGATGCCCTGACTCGAAATAAGGCCGGATATCCCTGCAGTGACTTGAATGCAGGCTCGTCTTGCATCTCCCAAGACGAAAGGATGTCTGAATCCCCTGTGGAGACCACAGAGAAAGACCAAGTTCCCCACATCATCGTGACCGAAGGCCTCACATCCTTCGAAAACTCCAGAGGTACGCGGAGATCAATGCCTCAAAAGGAGAAGATGCCTGACACCTTGTGCTAATTGAGAGGAGTCCCAGGATTCCTGTGGCACGTGGAAAGGGGCCCTTGGTCTCCCGCCTCAGCTGGAGAGGCGTCCCAATTGCCCTGCCAAGCCTCGAGGAGAATCCCGAGTTGTCCCTTGCCAATAGGCTGGAGCCTAACGGCGCTGAACAAACACGTGTTTGGAAGGGCCATCCCCGTCGTAACTCGAGATTATACCCCAGGTTTCTGCCGCAACTCGAGAAAAACCATGAGACTTCCCCCTCGCGGTGAGATGAGGCCCGATTCCCCTGCACTGCGTTTAGAGCAATTCCGTATTGCCCATCACACATGAAAGGAGCATTGATTTCCCCGATGGCACTCCAGAGAAACCCCAAGAACAGTGTTCCAAGTCTGGAGGGATACTGAGGTCACTGTAGCAACACGAAAGAGCTCCGTGGACCGAAAATCAACTCGAGATGAGAGGTTAGTCCCTGGCTTCGACTCAAGAGGAATACCACCTTACCACAAGCAGCTCAAGAGGAGGCTTCTCTCAGCTCTAGGTATGTGAGAGGGATCCTGAGTATGCGGCCTAAAGTGGAATGGACACCGCGTTGCCCTGACTCGAAATAAGGCCGGATATCCCTGCAGTGACTTGAATGCAGGCTCGCCTTGCATCTCCCAAGACGAAAGGATGTCTGAATCCCCTGTGGAGATCACAGAGAAAGACCTAGTTCCCCACCTCATCACGACCGGAGGCCTCACATCGTTTGAAAACTCCAGAGGTACATGGAGATCAGTGCCTCCAAAGGAGACGATGCCTGACTCCTCGTGAAACTTGATAGGAGTCCCAGGATTCCTGTGGCACGTGGAAAGGGACCCTTGGTCTCCCGCCTCAGCTGGAGAGGCGTCCCAATTGCCCTGCCAAGCCTCGAGGAGAATCCCGAGTTGTCCCTCGCAACTAGGCAGGAGTCCTGACGTCGCTGAACAAACACGTGTGTGGAAGGGCCATCCCCGTCGTAACTCGAGAATATACCACAGGTTCCCACCGCAACTCAAGAAAAATCATGAGACTTCCCCCTCGATGCGAGATGAGGCCCGATTCCCCTGCACTGCGTGCAGAGCAATTCCGTGTTGCACATCAAATATGAAAGGAGTCTTGATTTCCTTGATGGCACTCCAGAGAACCCCAAAGAACACTGTTTCAAGGCTAGAGGGATCCTGAGGTCACTGTAACATCACGAAAGAGCTCCGTGGACCAAAAACCAACACGAGATGAGAGGTTAGTCCCTGGCTTCGACTCCAGAGGAATACCACCTTACCACAAGCACCTCAAGAGGAGGCTTCTCTCAGCTCTAGGTATGTGAAAGGCACCCTGAGTTTGTGGCATCAAGAGGAATGGACACGGGGATGACCTGATTCGAAATAAGGCCGGATATCCCTGCAGTGACTTGAATGCAGGCTCGTCTTGCATCTCCCAAGACGAAAGGATGTCTGAATTCCCTGTGGAGACCACAGAGACAGACCTAGTTCCCCACCTCATCGCGACCGGAGGCCTCACATCCTTTGAAAACTCCAGAGGTACTCGGAGATCAGTGCCTCAAAAGGAGACGATGCCTGACTCCTCGTGAAACTTGATAGGAGTCCCAAGATTCCTGTGGCACGTGGAAAGGGACACTTGGTCTCCCGCCTCAGCTGGAGAGGCGTCCCAATTGCCCTGCCAAGCCTCGAGGAGAATCCCGAGTTGTCCCTCGCAACTAGGCAGGAGTCCTGACGTCGCTGAACAAACACGTGTGTGGAAGGGCCATCCCCGTCGTAACTCGAGAATATACCCCAGGTTCTCGTCGCAACATGAGAAAAACCATGAGACTTCCCCCTCGCCGCGAGATGAGGCCCCATTCCCCTGCACTGCGTTCAGAGCAATTCCGTGTTGCACATCACACATGAAAGGAGCCTTGATTTCCTGGATGGCACTCCAGAGAAACCCCAAGAACACTGTTTCAAGGGTGAAGGCATCCTGAGGTCACTATAGGAACACGAAAGAGCTCCGTGGACCAAAAATCAACTAGAGATTAGAGGTTAGTCCCTGGCTTCGACTCCAGAGGAATACCACCTTACCACAAGCACCTCAAGAGAAGGCTCTCTCAGCTCTAGGTATGTGAGAGGGACCCTGAGTTTGCCGCCTCATGTGGAATGGACACGGGGATGCCCTGACATGAAATAAGGCCGGATATCCCTGCAGTGACTTGAATGCAGGCTCGTCTTGCATCTCCCAAGACGAAAGGATGTCTGAATTCCCTGTGGAGATCACAGAGACAGACCTAGTTCCCCACCTCATCGCGACCGGAGGCCTCACATCCTTTGAAAACTCCAGAGTTATGCGGAGATCAGTGCCTCCAAAGGAGACGATGCCTGACTCCTTGTGAAACTTGATAGGAGTCCCAAGATTCCTGTGGCACGTGGAAAGGGACCCTTGGTCTCCCGCCTCAGCTGGAGAGGCGTCCCAATTGCCCTGCCAAGCGTCGAGGAGAATCCCGAGTTATCTCTCGCAACTAGGCAGGAGTCCTGACGTCGCTGAACAAACACGTGTATGGAAGGGCCATCCCCGTCGGAACTCGAGAATATACCCCAGGTTCCCGCCGCAACTCGAGAAAAATCATGAGGATTCCCCGTCGCCGCGAGATGAGGCGCGATTCCCCTGCACTGCGTGCAGAGCAATTCCTTGTTGCACATCACACATGAAAGGAGCCTTGATTTCCTTGATGGCACTCCAGAGAAACCCCAAGAACACTGTTTCAAGGCTAGAGGGATCCTGAGGTCACTATAGCAACACGAAAGAGCTCCGTGGATCAAAAATCAACTCGAGATGAGAAGTTAGTCCATGGCTTCGACTCCAGAGGAATACCACCTTACCACAAGCACCTCAAGAGGAGGCTTCTCTCAGCTCTAGGTATGTGAGAGGGAGCCTGAGTTTTCTGCCTCAAGTGGAATGGACACTGCGATGACCTGACTCGAAATAAGGCTGGATATCCCTGCAGTGACTTGAAAGCAGGCTCGTCTTGCATCTCCCAAGACGAAGGGATGTCTGAATCCCCTGTGGAGACCACAGAGAAAGACCTAGTTCCCCAAGTCATCGCGACCGGAGGCCACACATCCTTTGAAAACTCCAGAGGTACGCGGAGATCAGTGCCTCCAAAGGAGACGATGCCTGACTCCTCGTGAAACTTGATAGGAATCCCAGGATTCCTGTGGCACGTGGAGAGGGACCATTGGTCTTCCACCTCAGCTGGAGAGGCGTCCCAATTGCCCTGAGAAGCCTCGAGTAGAATCCCGCGTTGTCCCTCGCAACTAGGCAGGAGTCCTGACGTCGCTGAACAAACACGTGGGTGGAAGGGCCATCCCCGTCGTAACTCGAGAATATACCCCAGGTTCCAGCCGCAACTAGAGAAAAACCATGAGACTTCCCCCTCGCCGCGAGATGAGGCCCGATTCCCCCGCACTGCGTGCAGAGCAATTCCGTGTTGCACATCACACAGGAAAGGAGCCTTGATTTCCTTGATGGCACTCCAGAGAAACCCCAAGAACACTGTTTCAAGGCTAGAGGGATCCTGAGGTCACTCTGGCAACACGAAAGAGCTTCGTGGACCAGAAAGCAACTCGAGATGAGAGGTTAGTCCCTGGCTTCGTCTCCAGAGGAATACCACCTTACCACAAGCACATCAAGAGGAGGCTTCTCTCAGTTCTAGGCATGTGAGAGGGACCCTGAGTTTGCGGCCTCAAGTGGAATGGCCACTGGAATGCCCTGACTCGAAATAAGGCCAGATATCCCTGCAGTGACTTGAATGCACGCTCGTCTTACATCTCCCAAGACGAAAGGAAGTCTGAATCCCCTGTGGAGGCTGCAGAGAAAGACCTACTTCCCCACCTCATCGCGACCGGAGGCCTCACATTCTTTGAAAAATCCATAGGTACGCAGAGATCAGTGCCTCCAAAGGAGACGATGCCTGACTCCTCGTCAAACTTGATAGGAGGCCCAGGATTCCAGTGGCATGTGGAAAGGGACACTTGGTCTCCCGCCTCAGCTGGAGAGGAGTCCCAATTGCCCTGCCAAACCTCGAGGAGAATCCCGAGTTGTCCCTGGCAACTAGGCAGGAGTCCTGACGTCGCTGAACAAACACGTGTGTGGAAGGGCCATCCCCGTCGTAACTCCAGAATATACCCCAGGTTCCCGCCGCAACTCGAGAAAAACCATGAGACTTCCCACTCGCCGCGAGATGAGGCCTGATTTCCCTGGACTGCGTGCAGAGCAATTCCGTGTTGCACATCACACATGAAAGGAGCCTTGATTTCGTTGATGGCACTCCAGAGAAAGCCCAAGAAAAATGTTTCAAGGCTAGAGGGATCCTGAGATTACTGTAGCAACACGAAAGAGCTCCGTGGACCAAAAATCAACTCGAGATGAGAGGTTAGTCCCTGGCGTCGACTCCAGAGGAATACCACCTTATCACAAGCACCTCAAGAGGAGGCTTCTCTCAGCTCCAGGTATGTGAGAGGGACCCAGAATTTGCGGCATGAAGTTGAATGGACACCGCGATGCCCTGACTCGAAATAAGGCCGGATATCCCTGCAGTGACTTGAATGCAGGCTCGTCTTGCATCTCCCAAGACGAAAGGATGTCTGAATCCCCTGTGGAGACCACAGAGAAAGACCAAGTTCCCCACATCATCGTGACCGGAGGCCTCACATCCTTCGAAAACTCCAGAGGTACGCGGAGATCAATGCCTCAAAAGGAGAAGATGCCTGACACCTTGTGCTAATTGAGAGGAGTCCCAGGATTCCTGTGGCACGTGGAAAGGGGCCCTTGGTCTCCCGCCTCAGCTGGAGAGGCGTCCCAATTGCCCTGCCAAGCCTCGAGGAGAATCCCGAGTTGTCCCTTGCCAATAGGCTGGAGCCTAACGGCGCTGAACAAACACGTGTTTGGAAGGGCCATCCCCGTCGTAACTCGAGATTATACCCCAAGTTTCTGCCGCAACTCGAGAAAAACCATGAGACTTCCCCCTCGCGGTGAGATGAGGCCCGATTCCCCTGCACTGCGTTTAGAGCAATTCCGTATTGCCCATCACACATGAAAGGAGCATTGATTTCCCCGATGGCACTCCAGAGAAACCCCAAGAACAGTGTTCCAAGTCTGGAGGGATACTGAGGTCACTGTAGCAACACGAAAGAGCTCCGTGGACCGAAAATCAACTCGAGATGAGAGGTTAGTCCCTGGCTTCGACTCAAGAGGAATACCACCTTACCACAAGCAGCTCAAGAGGAGGCTTCTCTCAGCTCTAGGTATGTGAGAGGGATCCTGAGTATGCGGCCTAAAGTGGAATGGACACCGCGTTGCCCTGACTCGAAATAAGGCCGGATATCCCTGCAGTGACTTGAATGCAGGCTCGCCTTGCATCTCCCAAGACGAAAGGATGTCTGAATCCCCTGTGGAGATCACAGAGAAAGACCTAGTTCCCCACCTCATCACGACCGGAGGCCTCACATCGTTTGAAAACTCCAGAGGTACATGGAGATCAGTGCCTCCAAAGGAGACGATGCCTGACTCCTCGTGAAACTTGATAGGAGTCCCAGGATTCCTGTGGCACGTGGAAAGGGACCCTTGGTCTCCCGCCTCAGCTGGAGAGGCGTCCCAATTGCCCTGCCAAGCCTCGAGGAGAATCCCGAGTTGTCCCTCGCAACTAGGCAGGAGTCCTGACGTCGCTGAACAAACACGTGTGTGGAAGGGCCATCCCCGTCGTAACTCGAGAATATACCACAGGTTCCCACCGCAACTCAAGAAAAATCATGAGACTTCCCCCTCGATGCGAGATGAGGCCCGATTCCCCTGCACTGCGTGCAGAGCAATTCCGTGTTGCACATCAAATATGAAAGGAGTCTTGATTTCCTTGATGGCACTCCAGAGAACCCCAAAGAACACTGTTTCAAGGCTAGAGGGATCCTGAGGTCACTGTAACATCACGAAAGAGCTCCGTGGACCAAAAATCAACACGAGATGAGAGGTTAGTCCCTGGCTTCGACTCCAGAGGAATACCACCTTACCACAAGCACCTCAAGAGGAGGCTTCTCTCAGCTCTAGGTATGTGAAAGGCACCCTGAGTTTGTGGCATCAAGAGGAATGGACACAGGGATGACCTGATTCGAAATAAGGCCGGATATCCCTGCAGTGACTTGAATGCAGGCTCGTCTTGCATCTCCCAAGACGAAAGGATGTCTGAATTCCCTGTGGAGACCACAGAGACAGACCTAGTTCCCCACCTCATCGCGACCGGAGGCCTCACATCCTTTGAAAACTCCAGAGGTACTCGGAGATCAGTGCCTCAAAAGGAGACGATGCCTGACTCCTCGTGAAACTTGATAGGAGTCCCAAGATTCCTGTGGCACGTGGAAAGGGACACTTGGTCTCCCGCCTCAGCTGGAGAGGCGTCCCAATTGCCCTGCCAAGCCTCGAGGAGAATCCCGAGTTGTCCCTCGCAACTAGGCAGGAGTCCTGACGTCGCTGAACAAACACGTGTGTGGAAGGGCCATCCCCGTCGTAACTCGAGAATATACCCCAGGTTCTCGTCGCAACATGAGAAAAACCATGAGACTTCCCCCTCGCCGCGAGATGAGGCCCCATTCCCCTGCACTGCGTTCAGAGCAATTCCGTGTTGCACATCACACATGAAAGGAGCCTTGATTTCCTGGATGGCACTCCAGAGAAACCCCAAGAACACTGTTTCAAGGGTGAAGGCATCCTGAGGTCACTATAGGAACACGAAAGAGCTCCGTGGACCAAAAATCAACTAGAGATTAGAGGTTAGTCCCTGGCTTCGACTCCAGAGGAATACCACCTTACCACAAGCACCTCAAGAGAAGGCTCTCTCAGCTCTAGGTATGTGAGAGGGACCCTGAGTTTGCCGCCTCATGTGGAATGGACACGGGGATGCCCTGACATGAAATAAGGCCGGATATCCCTGCAGTGACTTGAATGCAGGCTCGTCTTGCATCTCCCAAGACGAAAGGATGTCTGAATTCCCTGTGGAGATCACAGAGACAGACCTAGTTCCCCACCTCATCGCGACCGGAGGCCTCACATCCTTTGAAAACTCCAGAGTTATGCGGAGATCAGTGCCTCCAAAGGAGACGATGCCTGACTCCTTGTGAAACTTGATAGGAGTCCCAAGATTCCTGTGGCACGTGGAAAGGGACCCTTGGTCTCCCGCCTCAGCTGGAGAGGCGTCCCAATTGCCCTGCCAAGCGTCGAGGAGAATCCCGAGTTATCTCTCGCAACTAGGCAGGAGTCCTGACGTCGCTGAACAAACACGTGTATGGAAGGGCCATCCCCGTCGGAACTCGAGAATATACCCCAGGTTCCCGCCGCAACTCGAGAAAAATCATGAGGATTCCCCGTCGCCGCGAGATGAGGCGCGATTCCCCTGCACTGCGTGCAGAGCAATTCCTTGTTGCACATCACACATGAAAGGAGCCTTGATTTCCTTGATGGCACTCCAGAGAAACCCCAAGAACACTGTTTCAAGGCTAGAGGGATCCTGAGGTCACTATAGCAACACGAAAGAGCTCCGTGGATCAAAAATCAACTCGAGATGAGAAGTTAGTCCATGGCTTCGACTCCAGAGGAATACCACCTTACCACAAGCACCTCAAGAGGAGGCTTCTCTCAGCTCTAGGTATGTGAGAGGGAGCCTGAGTTTTCTGCCTCAAGTGGAATGGACACTGCGATGACCTGACTCGAAATAAGGCTGGATATCCCTGCAGTGACTTGAAAGCAGGCTCGTCTTGCATCTCCCAAGACGAAGGGATGTCTGAATCCCCTGTGGAGACCACAGAGAAAGACCTAGTTCCCCAAGTCATCGCGACCGGAGGCCGCACATCCTTTGAAAACTCCAGAGGTACGCGGAGATCAGTGCCTCCAAAGGAGACGATGCCTGACTCCTCGTGAAACTTGATAGGAATCCCAGGATTCCTGTGGCACGTGGAGAGGGACCATTGGTCTTCCGCCTCAGCTGGAGAGGCGTCCCAATTGCCCTGAGAAGCCTCGAGTAGAATCCCGCGTTGTCCCTCGCAACTAGGCAGGAGTCCTGACGTCGCTGAACAAACACGTGGGTGGAAGGGCCATCCCCGTCGTAACTCGAGAATATACCCCAGGTTCCCGCCGCAACTAGAGAAAAACCATGAGACTTCCCCCTCGCCGCGAGATGAGGCCCGATTCCCCTGCACTGCGTGCAGAGCAATTCCGTGTTGCACATCACACAGGAAAGGAGCCTTGATTTCCTTGATGGCACTCCAGAGAAACCCCAAGAACACTGTTTCAAGGCTAGAGGGATCCTGAGGTCACTCTGGCAACACGAAAGAGCTTCGTGGACCAGAAAGCAACTCGAGATGAGAGGTTAGTCCCTAGCTTCGTCTCCAGAGGAATACCACCTTACCACAAGCACATCAAGAGGAGGCTTCTCTCAGTTCTAGGCATGTGAGAGGGACCCTGAGTTTGCGGCCTCAAGTGGAATGGCCACTGGAATGCCCTGACTCGAAATAAGGCCAGATATCCCTGCAGTGACTTGAATGCACGCTCGTCTTACATCTCCCAAGACGAAAGGAAGTCTGAATCCCCTGTGGAGGCCGCAGAGAAAGACCTACTTCCCCACCTCATCGCGACCGGAGGCCTCACATTCTTTGAAAAATCCATAGGTACGCAGAGATCAGTGCCTCCAAAGGAGACGATGCCTGACTCCTCGTCAAACTTGATAGGAGGCCCAGGATTCCAGTGGCATGTGGAAAGGGACACTTGGTCTCCCGCCTCAGCTGGAGAGGAGTCCCAATTGCCCTGCCAAACCTCGAGGAGAATCCCGAGTTGTCCCTGGCAACTAGGCAGGAGTCCTGACGTCGCTGAACAAACACGTGTGTGGAAGGGCCATCCCCGTCGTAACTCCAGAATATACCCCAGGTTCCCGCCGCAACTCGAGAAAAACCATGAGACTTCCCACTCGCCGCGAGATGAGGCCTGATTTCCCTGGACTGCGTGCAGAGCAATTCCGTGTTGCACATCACACATGAAAGGAGCCTTGATTTCGTTGATGGCACTCCAGAGAAAGCCCAAGAAAAATGTTTCAAGGCTAGAGGGATCCTGAGATTACTGTAGCAACACGAAAGAGCTCCGTGGACCAAAAATCAACTCGAGATGAGAGGTTAGTCCCTGGCGTCGACTCCAGAGGAATACCACCTTATCACAAGCACCTCAAGAGGAGGCTTCTCTCAGCTCCAGGTATGTGAGAGGGACCCAGAATTTGCGGCATGAAGTTGAATGGACACCGCGATGCCCTGACTCGAAATAAGGCCGGATATCCCTGCAGTGACTTGAATGCAGGCTCGTCTTGCATCTCCCAAGACGAAAGGATGTCTGAATCCCCTGTGGAGACCACAGAGAAAGACCTAGTTTCCCACCGGATCTCCCTGCAGTGACTTGAATGCAGGCTCGTCTTGCATCTCCCAAGACGAAAGGATGTCTGAATCCCCTGTGGAGGCCGCAGAGAAAGATCTAGTTAACCACCTCATCTCGATCGGAGGCCTCACATCCTTTGAAAACTCCAGAGGTACGCGGAGAACAGTGCCTCCAAAGGAGACGATGCCTGTCTCCTCGTGAAACTTGATAGGAGTCCCAGGATTCCTGTGGCACGTGGAAAGGGACGCTTGGTCTCCCGCCTCAGCTGGAGAGGCGTCCCAATTGCCCTGCCAAGCCTCGAGGAGAATCCCGAGTTGTCCCTCGCAACTAGGCAGGAGTCCTGACGTCGCTGAACAAACACGTGTGTGGAAGGGCCATCCACGGCGTAACTCGAGAATATACCCCAGGTTCCCGCCGCAACTCTAGAAAAACCATGAGACTTCCCCCTCGCCGCGAGATGAAGCCCCATTCCCCTGCACTGTGTGCAGAGCAATTCCGTGTTGCACATCACACATGAAAGGAGCCTTGATTTCCTTGATGGCACTCCAGAGAAACCCCAAGTACACTGTTTCAAGGCGGGAGGGATCCTGAGGTCACTGTAGCAACAAGAAAGAGCTCTGTGGACCAAAAATGAACCCAAGATGAGAGGTTAGTCCCTGGCTTCGACTCCAGAGGAATACCGCCTTACCACAAGCACCTCAGGAGGAGGCTTCTCTCAGCTCTAGGTATGTGAGAGGGACCCTGAGTCTGCGGTCTCAAATGGAATGGACACTGCGATGCCCTGACTCGAAATAAGGCCGGATATCCCTGCAGTGACTTGAATGCAGGCTCGTCTTGCATCTCCCAAGACGAAAGGATGTCTGAATTCCCTGTGGAGACCACAGAGAAAGACCTAGTTCCCCACCTCATCGCGACCGGAGGCCTCACATCCTGTGAAAACTCCAGAGGTACGCGGAGATCAGTGCCTCCAAAGGAGACGATGCCTGACTCCTCTTGAAACTTGATAGGAGTCCCAGGATTCCTGTGGCTCGTGGAAAGGACCCTTGGTCTCCTGCCTCAGCTGGAGAGGCGTCCCAATTGCCCTGACAAGCCTCGAGGAGAATCCCGAGTTGTCCCTCGCAAGTAGGCAGGAGTCCTGACGTCGCTGAACAAACACGTGTGTGGAAGGGCCATCCCCGTCTTAACTCGAGAATATACCCCAGTTTCCCACCGCAACTCGAGAAAAACCATGAGACTGCCCCCTCGCCGCGAGATGAGGCCCGATTCCCCTGCACTGTGTGCAGAGCAATGCCGTGTTGCACATCACACATGAAAGGAGCCTTGATTTCCTTGATGGCACTCCAGAGAAACCCCAAGAACACTGTTTCAAGGCTAGAGGGATCCTGAGGTCACTGTAGCAACACAAAAGAGTTCCGTGGACCAAAATTCAACTCGAGATGAGAGGTTAGTCCCTGACTTCGACTCCAGAGGAATACCACCTTACCACAAGCACCTCAAGAGGAGGCTTCTCTCAGCTCTAGGTTTGTGAGAGGGACCCTGAGTTTGCGGCCTCAAGTGGAATGGACACCGCGATGCCCTGACTCGACATAAGGCCGGATATCCCTGCAGTGACTTGAATGCAGGCTCATCTTGAATCTACCAAGACGAAAGGATGTCTGAATCCCCTGTGAAGACCACAGAGAAAGACCTAATTCCCCAACTCATCGCGACCGGAGGCCTCACATCCCTTGAAAACTCCAGAGGTACGCGGAGATCAGTGCCTCCAAAGGAGTCGATGCCTGACTCCTCTTGAAACTTGATAGGAGTCCCAGGATTCCTGTGGCACGTGGAAAGGGACACTTGGTCTCCCGCCTCAGCTGGAGAGACGTCCCAATTGCCCTGCCAAGCCTCGAGGAGAATCCCGAGTTGTCCCTCACAACTAGGCAGGAGTCCTGACGTCGCTGAACAAACACGTGTGTGGAAGGGCCATCCCCGTTTAACTCGAGAATATACCCCAGTTTCCCACCGCAACTCGAGAAAAACCATGAGACTTCCCCCTCGCCGCGAGATGAGGCCCAATTCCCCTGCACTGCGTGCAGAGCAATGCCGTGTTGCACATCACACATGAAAGGAGCCTTGATTTCCTTGATGGCACTCCAGAGAAACCCCAAGAACACTGTTTCAAGGCTAGAGGGATCCTGAGGTCACTGTAGCAACACAAAAGAGTTCCGTGTACCAAAATTCAACTCGAGATGAGAGGTTAGTCCCTGGCTTCGACTCCAGAGGAATACCACCTTACTACAAGCACCTCAAGAGGAGGCTTCTCTCAGCTCTAGGTATGTGAGAGGGACGCTGAGTTTGCGGCCTCAAGTGGAATGGACACCGCGATGCCCTGACTCGAAATAAGGCCGGATATCCCTGCAGTGACTTGAATGCAGGCTCGTCTTGAATCTATCAAGACGAAAGGATGTCTGAATCCCCTGTGAAGACCACAGAGAAAGACCTATTTCCCCAACTCATCGCGACCGGAGGCCTCACATCCCTTGAAAATTCCAGAGGTACGCGGAGATCAGTGCCTCCAAAGGAGACGATGCCTGACTCCTCTTGAAACTTGATAGGAGTCCCAGGATTCCTGTGGCACGTGGAAAGGGACGCTTGGTCTCCCGCCTCAGCTGGAGAGGCGTCCCAATTGCCCTGCCAAACCTCGAGGAGAATCCCGAGTTGTCCCTCGCAACTAGGCAGGAGTCCTGTCGTCGCTGAACCAACACGTGTGTGGAAGGGCCATCCCCATCGTAACTCAAGAATATACCCCAGGTTCCCGCCGCAACTCGAGAAAAACCATGAGACTTCCCCCTCGCCGTGAGATGAGGCCCGATTCCCCTGCACTGCGTGCAGAGCAATTCCGTGTTGCACATCACACATGAAAGGAGTTTTGATTTCCTTGATGGCACTCCAGAGAAACCCCAAGAACACTGTTCCAAGGCAGGAGGGATCCTGAGGTCACTGCAGCAACACGAAAGAGCTCCGTGGACCAAAAATCAACTCGAGATGAGAGGTTAGTCCCTGGCTTCGACTCCAGAGGAATACCACCTTACCACAAGCACCTCAAGAGGAGGCTTCTCTCAGCTCTAGGTATGTGAGAGCGACCCTGAGTTTGCGGCCTCAAGTGGAATGGACACCGCGATGCCCTGACTCGAAATAAAGCTGGATATCCCTGCAGTGACTTGAATGCAGGCTCGTCTTGCATCTCCCAAGACGAAAGGATGTCTGAATCCCCTGTGGAGACCACAGAGAAAGACCTAGTTCCCCACCTCATCGCAACCGGAGGCATCACATCCTTTGAAAACTCCAGAGGTACGCGGAGATCAGTGCCTCCAAAGGAGACGATGCCTGACTCCTCGTGAAACTTGAAGGGAGTCCTAGGATTCCTGTGGCACGTGGAAAGGGCCCCTTGGTCTCCGGCCTCACTGGAGAGGCGTCAAAATTGCCCTGCCAAGCCTCGAGGAGAATCCCGAGTTGTCCCTCGCAACTAGGCAGGAGTCTTGTCGTCGCTGAACCAACACGTGTGTGGAAGGGCCATCCCCGTCGTAACTCGAGAATATACCCCAGGTTCCCGCCGCAACTAGAGAAAAACCATGAGACTTCCCCCTCGCCGCGAGATGAGGCCCGATTCCCCTGCACTGCGTGCAGAGCAATTCCTTGTAGCACATCGCACATGAACGGAGCCTTCATTTCCTTGATGGCACTCCAGAGAAACCCCAAGAACACTGTTTCAAGGCTAGAGAGATCCTGAGGTCACTGTAGCAACACGAAAGTGCTTCGTGGACAAAAAATCAACTCGAGATGAGAGGTTAGTCCCTGGCTTCTACTCCAGAGGAATACCACCTTACCAAAAGCACCTCAAGAGGCGGCTTCTCTCAGCTCTAGGTATGTGAGATTGACCCTGAGTTTACAGCCTCAAGTGGAATGGTCACCGCGAAGCCCTGACTCGAAATAAGGCCGGATATCCCTGCAGTGACTTGAATGCAGGGTCGTCTTGCAACTCCCAAGACAAAAGGATGTCTGAATCCCCTGTGGAGAACCCAAAGAAAGACCTAGTTCCCGACCTCACCGCGACCGGAGGCCTCACATCATTTGAAAACTCCAGAGGTACGCGGAGATCAGTGCCTCCAAAGGAGACGATGCCTGACTCCTCGTGAAACTTGATAGGAGTCCCAGGATTCCTGTGGCACGTGGAAAGGGACCCTTGTTCTCCCGCCTCAGCTGGAGAGGCGTACCAATTGCCCTGCCAAGCCTAGAGGAGAATACCGAGTTGTCCCTTGCAACTAGGCAAGAGTCCTGACCTCGCTGAACAAACATGTGTTTGATTCATTTTCATTATTCTCATATTTTTCACACCGTTTCATGCTCCTCATATTTTTCATACAGTTTCATGCTCCTCGTATTTTTCAGACCTTTTCATGCTCCTCATATTTTTCAGACCTTTTCATGCTCCTCGTATTTTTCACACCTTTTCATGCGCTTCGTATTTTTCTCACCTTTTCATGCTCTTCGTATTTTTCACACCTTTTCTTGATCTTCATATTTTTCACACTGTTTCATGCTGCTCATGTTTTTGACACCTTTTCATGCTCCTCATATTTTTCAGACCGTTTCATGCTCCTCATATATGTCAGACCGTTTCAATCTCCTCATATTTTTTCAGACCGTTTCATGCTCCTCTTATTTTTCTCAGCTTTTCATGCTCCTCATATATTTCACACTTTTCATGCTCCTCATATTTTTCACACCGTTTCATGCTCCTCATATTTTTCATACAGATTCATGCTCCTCATATTTTTCACACCTTTACATGATCCTCATGTTTTTGACACCTTTTCTTGCTCTTCATATTTTTCACACCCTTTCATGGTGCTCATATTTTTGACACCTTTTCATGCTCTACATATTTTTCCGACCTTTTCATGCTCCTCGTATTTTTCAGACCTTTTCATGCTCCTGGTCTTTTTCAGACCTTTTCATGCTGCTCGTTTTTTTCACACCTTTTCATGCTCCTCGTATTTTTCACACCTTTTCAGGCTCCTCGTATTTTTGACTCTTTTTCATGCTCACATATTTTTCAGACAATTTCAGGCTCCTCATAATTTAGACACCTTTTCATGCTCCTCATATTTTTCCCTCCTTTTTACGCCCTTCGTATTTTTCACAACTTTTCATGCTCTTCATATTTTTCACACCGTTTCTAGCTCCTTATATTTTCCATACCGTTTCATGCCCTCATATTTTTCACACCTTTTCACGCCCCTCATATTTTTTACGCCTAATAAGCTCTTCATATGTTTCACACCGTTTCATGCTCTTCATAATTTCACACCGTTTCCTGCTCCTTATATGTTTGACACCTTTTCATGCTCCTCATATTTTTCAGACCGTTTCATGCTCCTCATATATTTCAGACCGTTTCATGCTCCTCATATTTTTCAGACCGTTTCATGCTCCTCATATTTTTCACACCTTTTCATGCTCCTAATATTTTCAAAACTTTTCATGCTCTTCATATTTTTCACACCGTTTCATGCTCCTCATATTTTTCATACAGTTTCATGCGCCTCATATTTTTCATACCGTTTCAATCTCTGCATATTTTTCACATCTCTTCATGCTCTACATATTTTCCAGACCTTTTCATGCTCCTCGAATTTTTCACAACTTTTCAAGCTCTTCATATTTTTCAGACCTTTTCATGCTCTTGATATTTTTCACACCTATTCATCCACTTCGTGTTTTTCACACCTTTTCATGCTCCTCGTATTTTTCAGACATTTCCAAACTCCTCATATTTTTCAGAGTTTTTCATGCTCCTCGTATTTTTCATACTTTTTCATGCTACCCATTTAGACCTTTTGATACTCCTCGTATTTTTCACACCTTTTCATGCTCTTCGTCTTTTTCACACCTTTTCATGATCTTCATATTTTTCACACTGTTTCATGCTGCTCATATTTTTGACACCTTGTCATGCTCTTCATATTTTTCAGACCGTTTCATGCTCCTCATATTTTTTCAGACCGTTTCATGCTCCTCATATTTTTTCAGACCGTTTCATGCTCCTCTTATTTTTCTCAGCTTTTCATGCTCCTCATATATTTCACACTTTTCATGCTCCTCATATTTTTCACACCGTTTCATGCTCCTCATATTTTTCATACAGATTCATGCTCCTCATATTTTTCACACCTTTACATGATCCTCATGTTTTTGACACCTTTTCATGTTCTTCATTTTTTTCACACCTTTTCATGCTGCTCATATTTTTAACACCTTTTCAAACTGTACCTATTTTTCAGACCTTTTCAATCTCCTCGTATTTTTCAGACCTTTTCATGCTGCTCGTTTTTTTCACACCTTTTCATGCTCCTCATATTTTTCACACCTTTTCATCCTCCTCATATTTTTGACACCTTTTCATGCTCTTCATATTTTTCATATCTTTTTATGCTCCTCATATTTTTGACAGCTTTTCATGCTCTTCATATTTTTCACACCATTTCATGCTCCTCATATTTTTCATACTGATTCATGCTCCTCTTATTTTTCACACCTTTACATTCTATTCATATTTTTGACCCCTTTTCATGTCCTTCATATATTTTGACACCTTTTTATGCGGCTTTTATTTTTCAGACCTTTTCATGCTCCTCGTATTTTTCAGACCTTTTCATCCTCCTCGTATGTTTCTGGCCTTTTCATGCTCCTCATAATTTAATACCGTTTCATGCTCCTCATATTTCTCACACCATTTATTGCCCCTCATATTTTTTACACCTTTTGTAGCTCTTCATATTTTTCAAACCATTTCATGTTCCTCATATTTTCCAGACCGTTTCATGCTCCTCATATTTTTCACACCTTACATGCTCCACATAGTTTTGACACCTTTTCATGCTCTTCATACTAATCACACCTTTTGATGCTCCTCATAATTTTGACACCTTTTCATGCTCTTCTTATTTTTCAGACCTTTTCATGCTCCTCGTATTTTTCACACCTTGTCATGCTCCTGGTATTTTTCAAACCTTTTCATGCTCCTCGTATTTTTTCATAACCGTTTCATGCTCCTCATATTTTTCACACCATTTCATTCTCTTCATATTTTTCACACCATTTCATGCTCCTCATATTTTCCAGACCGTTTCATGCTCCTCATAATTTTCATACAGTTTCATGCTCCTCATATTTTCACACCTTTTTTATGCTCTGGTATTTTTCAGACCTTTTCATGCACCTCGTGTTTTTTAGACCATTTCATACTCCTTGTATTTTTCAGACCTTTTCATGCTCCTCGTGTTTTTCAGACCTTTGCATACTCCTCATATTTATCAAACCTTTTCTTGCTCTTCATATTTTCCACACCTTTTCATGCTCTGCATATTTTTCACACTTTTTCATGCTCTTCCTTTTTTTCACACCATTTAATTCTCCTCATATTTTTGACAGCTTTTCATGCACCTCATATATTTCAGACCATTTCATGCTCCTCATATTTTTCAGACCATTTCATGCTTTTCATATTTTTCACACCGTTCCATGTTCCTCATAATTTTCATACAGATTCATACTCCTCTTATTTTTCACACCTTTACATGCTACTCATATTTTGACACGTTTTCATGCTCTTCATATTTTTGACACGTTTTCATGCTCCTCGTATTTTTCAGGCCTTCTCATGCTCCTCATATTTTTCAGACCTTTTAATGCTCTCGTATTTTTCAGACATTTTCATGCTCCTCGTATTTTTCAGGCCTTCTCATGCTCCTCATATTTTTCAGACCTTTCAATGCTCTCGTATATTTCAGACTTTTATATGCTGCTCGTATTTTTCAGACCTTTGCATACTCCTCATATTTTTCACACCTTTTCATGCTCTTCATATTTTTCACACCGTTTCATGCTCCTCATATTTTTCACACCTTTACATGCTCCTCATTTTTTTGAGACCTTTTCATGCTCTTAATATTTTTGACACCTTTTGATGCTCCTCATATTTTTGACTCCTTTTCATGCTCTTCATATTTTTCAGACCTTTTCATGCTCCTAGTATTTTTCAGACCATTTCATGCTCCTCATATTTTTCATACAGTTTCATGCTCCTCATATGTTCACACCTTTATATGCTCCTCATATTTTTCACACCTTTTCATGCTCTTCGTATTTTTCACAGTTTTCATGCTCTTCGTATTTTTCACAACTTTTCATGCTCTTCATGTTTTTCACACCTTTTCAGGCTCTTCGTATTTTTCACACCTTTTCATGATCTTTGTATTTTTCACACCTTTTCATGCTCTTCTTATTTTTCAGACCTTTTCATGCTCTTGATATTTTTCTCAGGTTTTCATGCTCTTGGTATTTTTCACACTGTTTCACCCTCCTCATATTTTTGGCAGCTTTTCATGCTCCTCATATTTTTCAGATCGTTTCATGCTCCTCATATTTTTGAGACCGTTTCATGCTCCTCATATTTTTCACACCTTTTAATGCTCCTCATATTTTTCACACCTTTGCATGTTCTTCATATTTTTCAGATCGTTTCATGCTCCTCATATTTTTGGGACCGTTTCATGCTCCTCATATTTTTCACACCTTTTTATGCTCCTCATATTTTTGACACCTTTTCATGCTCTTCATGTTTTTGACACCTTTACGTGCTACTCATATTTTTGACACTTTTTCATGCTCTTCATATTTTTCACACCATTTCTTGCTCCGCATATTTCTCATACAGATTCATGCTCCTCATATTTTTCACACCTTTACATGCTTCTCATATTTTTGACTCCTTTTCATACTCTTCATATTTTTCAGACCTTTTCATGCTCCTCATATTCTTGGGAACTTTTCATGCTCCTCGTATATTTCAGACATTTTCGTGCTCCTCGTATTTTTCAGAGCTTTTCATGCTCCTCCTAATTTGCAGGCCTTTTCATGCTCCTCCTATTTTTCAGATCTTTTCATGCTCCTCCTATTTTTCAGACATTTTCATGCTCCTCCTGTTTTTCAGGCCTTTTCATGCTCCTCGAATTTTTCACATCTTTTCATGCTCCTCGTAGTTTTCACAGCTTTTCATGCTCTTCATATTTTTCAGGACTTTTCATGCTCTTCGTGTTTTTCACACCTTTTCATGCTCTTCATATTTTCCACACCTTTTCATGCTCTGCATATTTTTCACACCTTTCATGCTCTTCATTTTTTCAAACCATTTAATGCTCTTCATATTTTTGACAGCTTTTCATGCTCCTCATATATTTCAGAGCATTTCATGCTCCTCATATTTTTCAGACCATTTCATGCTTTTCATATTTTTCACACCGTTTCATGTTCCTCATATTTTTCATACAGATTCATGCTCCTCTTGTTTTTCACACCTTTACCTGCTACTCATATTTTGACACCTTTTCATGCTCTTCATATTTTTGACACCTTTTCATGCTCCTCGTATTTTTCACACATTCTCATGCTCCTCATATTTTTCAGACCTTTTAATGCTCTCGTATTTTTCAGACCTTTTCATGCTCCTCGTGTTTTTTAGACCATTTCATACTCCTTGTACTTTTCAGACCTTTTCATGCTCCTTGTATTTTTCAAACCTTTGCATACACCTCATATTTATCACACCTTTTCTTGCTCTTCATATTTTTCACACCATTTCATGCTCCGCATATTTTTCATACAGATTCATGCTCCTCATATTTTTCACACCTTTACATGCTTCTCATATTTTTGACAACTTTTCATACTCTTCATTTTTTTCAGACCATTTCATGCTCCTTGTATTTTTCAGATATTTTCATGCTCTTCATATTTTTCACACCGTTTCATGCTCCTCATATTTTTCATACAGTTTCATGCTCCTCGTAATTTTCAGACCTTTTCATGCTCCTCGTATTTTTGAGACCTTTTCATGTTCCTCATATTTTTGAGACCTTTTCCTGCCCCTCGTTTTTTTCAGACCTTTTCATGCTCCTCGTATTTTTCAGACATTTACATGCTCCTCGTATTTTTGAGACCTTTTTATGCTCCTCATATTTTTGAGACTTTTTCATGCTCTTCATATTTTTCACACCGTTTCATGCTCCTCATATTTTTCATACAGTTTCATGCTCCTCATATTTTCACACCTTTTCATGCTCCTCATATTTTTCACACCTTTTCATGCTCTTCGTATTTTTCACAGTTTTCATGCTCTTCCAATTTTTCAAAACTTTTCATGCTCTTCGTGTTTTTCACACCTTTTCAGTCTCTTCGTATTTTTCACACCTTTTCATGATCTTCGTATTTTTCACACCTTTTCATGCTCTTCTTATTTTTCAGACTTTTTCATGCTCTTGATATTTTTCTCAGGTTTTCATGCACTTCATATTTTTCACACTGTTTCACCCTCCTCATATTTTTGGCAGCTTTTCATGCTCCTCATATTTTTCAGATCGTTTCATGCTCCTCATATTTTTGAAACCGTTTCATGCTCCTCATATTTTTCACACCTTTGCATGCTCTTCATATTTTTCAGATCCTTTCATGCTCCTCATATTTTTGAGACCGTTTCATGCTCCTCATATTGTTGACACCTTTTAATGCTCCTCATATTTTTGACACCTTTTAATGCTCTTCATATTTTTGACACCTTTACATGCTACTCATGTTTTTGACACTTTTTCATGCTCTTCATATTTTTCACATCATTTCATGCTCCGCATATTTTTCATACAGATTCATGCTCCTCATATTCTTCACACCTTTACATGCTTCTCATATTTTTGACTCCTTTTCATACTCTTCATATTTTTCAGACCTTTTCATGCTCCTCATATTCTTGGGACCTTTTCATGCTCTTCATATTTTTTTGACACCTTTTGATGCTCCTCATATTTTTGACTCCTTTTTATGCTCTTCATATTTTTCAGACCTTTTCATGCTCCTCGTATTTTAAAGACCATTTCATGCTCCTCGTATTTTTCAGACCTTTTCATGCTCCTTACATTTTTCAGACCTCTTCATGCTCGTCGTATGTTTCACACCTTTTCATGCTCCTCGTATTTTTCAGACCTTTTCATACTCCTCGTATTTTTCACACTTTTCAGCCTCTTCATATTTTTCTCACTGTTTTATGGTCCTCATGTTTTTGACAGTTTTTCATGCTCCTCATATTTTTCAGACCATTTCATGCTCCTCATATTTTTCAGACCGTTTCATGCTCCTCATATTTTTCAGGCCGTTTCATGCTCCTCATAGTTTTCACAATTTTTCATGCTGTTCTATTTTTCACACCGTTTCATGCTCCTCATATTTTTCATACTGATTCATGCTCCTCTTATTTTTCACTCCTTTACATTCTATTCAAATTTTTGACCCCTTTTCATGCTCTTCATATTTTTGACACCTTTTCAAGCTCCTCATATTTTTGACACCTTTCCATGCTCCTTTTATTTTTCAGACCATTTCATGCTCCTCCTATTTTTCAGACCTTTCCATGCTCCTCGTATTTTTCAGACCTTTTCATGCTCCTCCTATTTTCAGACCTTTTCATGCTCCTCATATTTTTCAGAGCTTTTCATGCTCCTCTTATTTTGCAGGCCTTTTCATGCTCCTCCTATTTTTCAGACGTTTTCATGCTCCTCGTATTTTTCACACCTTTTCATGCTCCTCGTATTTTTCACACCTTTTCATGCTCTTGATATTTTTCAGAACTTTTCATGCTCTTCGAGTTTTTCACACCTTTTCATGCTCTTCATATTTTCCACACCTTTTCATGCTCTGCATATTTTTCACACCTTTTCATGCTCTTCATTATTTTCACACCATTTAATGCTCCTCATATTTTTGACAGCTTTGCATACTCTTCATATTTTTCAGACCTTTTCATGCTCCTCATAGTTTTCAGACCATTTCCTGCTTTTCATATTTTTCACACCGTTTCATGCTCCTCATATTTTTCATACAGTTTCATGCTCCTCGTATTTTCAGACCTTTACCGCTACTCATATTTTGACACCTTTTCATGCTCTTCATCTTTTTGACCTTTTCATGTTCCTCGTATTTTTCAGACCTTTTCATGCTCCTCGTATTTTTGAGACCTTTTCATGCTCCTCGTATTTTTGATACCTTTTCCTGACCCTCGTTTTTTCAAGACCTTTTCATGCTCCTCGTATTTTTCAGATATTTTCATGCTCCTCGTATTTTTGAGACCTTTTCATGCTCCTCGTTTTTTTTGAGACTTTTTCATGCTCTTCGTATTTTTCACACCTTTTCATGCACCTCATATTTTTCACACCTTTTCATGCTCTTCATATGTTTCAGAACTTTTCATGCTCTTCGTGTTTTTCACACCTTTACATGCTCTTCATATTTTCCACACCTTTTCATGCTCTGCATATTTTTCACACCTTTTCATGCTCCTCATATTTTTCACACCTTTTCATGCTCTTCGTATGTTTCAGAACTTTTCATGCTCTTCGTGTTTTTCACACCTTTACATGCTCTTCATATTTTCCACACCTTTTCATGCTCTGCATATTTTTCACACCTTTCATGCTCTTCATTTTTTTCACACCATTTAATGCTCCTCATATTTTTGACAGCTTTTCATGCTCCTGATATATTTCAGACCGTTTCATGCTCCTCATATTTTTCAGACCATTTCATGCTTTTTATATTTTTCACACCGTTTCATGTTCCTCATATTTTTCATAGAGATTCATGCTCCTCTTATTTTTCACACCTTTACCTGCTACTCATATTTTGACACCTTTTCATGCTCTTCATATTTTTGACACCTTTTCATACTCCTCATATTTTTCCGACCTTCTCATGCTCCTCATATTTTTCAGACCTTTTAATGCTCTCGTATTTTTCAGACCTTTTCACGCTCCTCGTGTTTTTTAGACCATTTCATGTTCCTCGTATTTTTCAGACCTTTGCATACTCCTCATATTTATCACACCTTTTCTTGCTCTTTATATTTCACACCATTTCATGCTCCGCCTATTTTTCATACAGATCATGCTCCTCATATTTTTCACACCTTTACATGCTTCTCATATTTTTGACACCTTTTCATACTCTTCATATTTTTCAGACCTTTTCATGCTGCCTGTGTTTTTCAGACATTTTCATTCTCTTCATATTTTTCACACCGTTTCATGCTCCTCATATTTTTCATACAGTTTCATGCTCCTCGTATTTTTCAGACCTTTTCATGATCCTCGTATTTTTGAGACCTTTTCATGCTCCTTGTATTTTTGAGACCTTTTCCTGCCCCTCGTCTTTTTCAGACCTTTTCATGCTCCTCGTATTTTTCAGACATTTTCATGCTCCTCGTATTTTTGAGACCTTTTCATGCTCCTCGTATTTTTGAGACTTTATCATGCTCTTCATATTTTTCACACCGTTTCATGCTCCTCATATTTTTCATACAGGTTAATGCTCCTCATATTTTCACACCTTTATATGCTCCTCATATTTTTCACACCTTTTCATGCTCTTCGTATTTTTCACAGTTTTCATGCTCTTCGTATTTTTCACAACTTTTCATGCTCTTCGTGTTTTTCACACCTTTTCAGGCTCTTCGTATTTTTCACACCTTTCCATGATCTTCATATATTTCACACCTTTTCATGCTCTTCTTATTTTTCAGACCCTTTCATGCTCTTGATATTTTTCTCAGGTTTTCATGCTCTTCGTATTTTTCACACTGTTTCACCCTCCTCATATTTTTGGCAGCTTTTCATGCTCCTCATGTTTTTCAGATCGTTTCATGCTCCTCATATTTTTGAGACCATTTCTTGCTCCTCATATTTTTCACACCTTTTAATGTTCCTCATATTTTTCACACCATTGCATGCTCTTCATATTTTTCAGATCCTTTCATGCTCCTCCTATTTTTCAGGCCTTTTCATGCTCCTCATATTTTTCAGACATTTTCATGCTCCTCCTGTATTTCAGGCCTTTTCATGCTCCTCGTATTTTTCACACCTTTTCATGCTCCTCGTATGTTTCACACCTTTTCATGCTCTTCATATTTTTCAGACCTTTTGATGCTCCTCATATTTTTCACACCTTCTCATGCTCCTCATATTTTTCAGATGTTTTAATGCTCTCGTATTTTTCAGACCTTTTCATGTGCTCGTGTTTTTTAGACCATTTCATACTCCTTGTATTTTTCAGACCTTTTCATGCTCCTCGTATTTTTCAGACATTTGCATACTCCTCATATTTATCACACCTTTTCTTGCTCTTCATATTTTTCACACCATTTCATGCTCCGCCTATTTTTCATACAGATTCATGCTCCTCATATTTCTCACACCTTTACATGTTTCTCATATTTTTGACACCTTTTCATACTCTTCATATTTTTAAGACCTTTTCATGCTCCTTGTAGTTTTCAGACATTTTCATGCTCTTCATATTTTTCACACCATTTCATGCTCCTCATATTTTTCATACAGTTTCATGCTCCTCATATTTTCACACCTTTTGATGCTCCTCATATTTTTCACACCTTTTCATGCTCTTCATATTTTTCACAGTTTTAATGCTCTTTGTATTTTTCACAACTTTTCATGCTCTTCGTGTTTTTCACACCTTCTCATGATATTCGTATTTTTCACACCTTTTCATGATCTTCTTATTTTTCAGACCTTTTCATGCTCTTGATATTTTTCTCAGGTTTTCATGCTCTTCGTATTTTTCACACTGTTTCACGCTCCTCATATTTTTGGCAGCTTTTCATGCTCCTCATATTTTTCAGATCGTTTCATGCTCCTAATATTTTTGAGAACGTTTCATGTTCCTCATATTTTTCACACCTTTTAATGCTCCTCATATTTTTCACACCTTTCCATGCTCCTTTTATTTTTCACACCTTTTCATGCTCTTCATTTTTTTCACACCATTTAATGCTCCTCATATTTTTGACACCTTTTCATACTCTTCATATTTTTCAGACCTTTTCATGCTCCTTGTATTTTTCAGACATTTTCATGCTCTTCATATTTTTCACACCGTTTCATGCTCCTCATATTTTTCATACAGTTTCATGCTCCTCGTATTTTTTAGACTGTTTCATCATCCTCGTATTTTTGAGACCTTTTAATGCTCCTCGTATTTTTGAGAACTTTTCCTGCCCCTTGTCTTTTTCAGACCTTTTCATGCTCCTCGTATTTTTCAGACATTTTCATGGTCCTCGTATTTTTGAGACCTTTTCATGCTCCTTGTATTTTTGAGACTTTTTCATGCTCTTGATATTTTTCACACCGTTTCATGCTCCTCATATTTTTCATACAGTTTCATGCTCCTCGTATTTTTTAGACTGTTTCATCCTCCTCGTATTTTTGAGACCTTTTCATGCTCCTCGTATTTTTGAGAACTTTTCCTGCCCCTCATCTTTTTCAGACCTTTTCATGCTCCTCGTATTTTTCAGACATTTTCATGCTCCTCGTATTTTTGAGACCTTTTCATGCTCCTTGTATTTTTGAGACTTTTTCATGCTCTTGATATTTTTCACACCGTTTCATGCTCCTCATATTTTTCATACAGTTTCATGCTCCTCATATTTTCACACCTTTCTATGCTCCTCATATTTTTCACACCTTTTCATGCTCTTCGTGTTTTTCACACCTTTTCAGGCTCTTCGTATTTTTCACACCTTTTCATGATCTTCGTATATTTCAAACCTTTTCATGCTCTTCTTATTTTTCAGACCTTTTCATGCTCTTGATATTTTTCTCAGGTTTTCATGCTCTTCGTATTTTTCACACTGTTTCACGCTCCTCATATTTTTGGCAGCTGTTCATGCTCCTCATATTTTTCAGATCGTTTCATGCTCCTCATATTTTTGAGACCTTTTCATGCTCCTCATATATTTCACACCTTTGCATGCTCTTCATATTTTTCAGATCTTTTCATGCTCCTCATATTTTTGTGACCGTTTCTTGCTCCTCATATTTTTCACACCATTTCATGCTCCGCATATTTTTCCTACAGATTCATGCTCCTCATATTTTTCACACCTTTACATGCTTCTCATTTTTTTAACTCCTTTTCGTACTCTTCATATTTTTCACACCTTTTCATGCTCCTCATATATTTGCGACCTTTTCATGCTCCTCGTATATTTCAGACATTTTCATGCTCTTCATATTTTTCACACCGTTCATGCTCCTGATATTTTTCAAACAGTTTCATGCTCCTCGTATTTTTAAGACCTTTTCATGCTCCTCCTATTTTTCAGACCTTTCCATGCTCCTCGTATTTTTCAGACCTTTTCATGCTTCTCCTATTTTTCAGACCTTTTCATGCTCCTCGTATTTTTCAGAGCTTTTCATGCTCCTCCTATTTTGCAGGCCTTTTCATGCTCCTCCTATTTTTCAGACCTTTTCATGCTCCTCCTATTTTTCAGACATTTTCATGCTCCTCCTGTTTTTCAGGCCTTTTCATGCTCCTCGTATTTTTCACACCTTTTCATGCTCTTCATATTTTTCAGAACTTTTCATGCTCTTCGTGTTTTTCACACCTTTTCATGCTCTTCATATTTTCCACACCTTTTCATGCTCTGCATATTTTTCACACCTTTCATGCTCTTCATTTTTTTCACACCATTTAATACTCCTCATATTTTTGACAGCTTTTCATACTCCTCATATATTTCAGACCGTTTCATGCTCCTCATATTTTTCAGACCATTTCATGCTTTTCATATTTTTCACACCGTTTCATGTTCCTCATATTTTTCATACAGATTCATGCTCCTCTTATTTTTCACACCTTTACCTGCTACTTATATTTTGACACGTTTTCATGCTCTTCATATTTTTGACACCATTTCCTGCTCCTCGTATTTTTCAGACCTTCTCATGCTCCTCATATTTTTCAGACCTGTTAAAGCTCTCGTATTTTTCAGACCTTTTCATGCTCCTCGTGTTTTTTAGACCATTTCATGCTCCTCGTATTTTTCAGACCTTTGCATACTCCTCATATTTATCACACCTTTTCTTGCTCTTCATATTTTTCACACCATTTCATGCTCCACATATTTTTCATATAGATTCATGCTCCTCATGTTTTTCACACCTTTACATGCTTCTCATATTTTTGACACCTTTTCATACTCTTCATGTTTTTCAGACTTTTTCATGCTCCTTGTATTTTTCAGACATTTTCATGCTCTTCATATTTTTCACACCGTTTCATGCTCCTCATATTTTTCATAGTTTCATGCTCCTCGTATTTTTCACACCTTTTCATGATCCTCGTATTTTTGAGACCTTTTCATGCTCCTCGTATTTTTGAGACTTTTTCATGCTCTTCATATTTTTCACACCGTTTCATGCTCCTCATATTTTTCATACAGTTACACGCTCCTTATATTTTCACACCTTTATATGCTCCTCATATTTTTCAGAACTTTTCATGCTCTTCGTGTTTTTCACACCTTTTCATGCTCTTCATATTTTCCACACCATTTAATGCTCCTCATATTTTTGACAGCCTTTCATGCACCTCATATATTTCAGACTGTTTCATGCTCCTCATATTTTTCAGACCATTTCATGCTTTTCATATTTTTCACACCGTTTCATGTTCCTCATATTTTTCATACAGATTCATGCTCCTCTTATTTTTCACACCTTTACCTGCTACTCATATTTTGACACCTTTTCATGCTCTTCATATTTTTGACACCTTTTCTTGCTCCTCATATTTTTCAGACCTTCTCATGCTCCTCATATTTTTCAGACCTTTTAATGCTCTCGTATTTTTCAGACCTTTTCATGCTCCTCATATATTTCAGACCTTTGCATACTCCTCATATTTTTCACACCTTTCCATACTCTTCATATTTTTCACACCGTTTCATGCTCCTCATATTTTTCATACAGTTTCATGCTCCTCTTATTTTTCACACCTTTACATGCTCCTCATATTTTTGGGCCTTTTCATGCTCTTAATATTTTTGACACCTTTTGATGCTCCTCATATTTTTGACTCCTTTTCATGCTCTTCATATTTTTCAGACCTTTTCATGCTCGTCCTATTTTTGAGACATTTTCATGCTCCTCCTCTTTTTCAGGCCTTTTCATTTTCCTTGTATTTTTCAGACGTCTTCATGCTCGTCATATGTTTCACACCTTTTCATGCTCCTTGTATTTTTCAGACCTTTTCATGCTCCTCGTATTTTTCACAATTTCAGGCTCTTCATATTTTTCTCACTGTTTTATGCTCCTCATATTTTTGACAGTTTTTCATGCTCCTCATATTTTTCAGACCACTTCATGCTCCTCATATTTTTCAGAACTTTTCATGCTCCTCCTATTTTTCACACCTTTTCATGCTGTTCATATTTTTCACACCGTTTCATGCTCCTCATATTTTTCATACTGATTCATGACTCTCTTATTTTTCACACCTTTACATTCTATTCAAATTTTTGACCCCTTTTCATGCTCTTCATATTTTTGACACCTTTTCAAGCTCCTCATATTTTTGACTCCTTTTCATGCTCTTTTTATTTTTCAGACCTTTTCATGCTCCTCCTATTTTTCAGAACTTTCCATGCTCCTCGTATTATTCAGACCTTTTCATGCTCCTCCTATTTTTCAGACCTTTTCATGCTCCTCGTATTTTTCAGACCTTTTCATGCTCCTCCTATTTTTCACACTTTTCAGGCTCCTCATATTTTTCTCACTGTTTTATTCTCCTCATATTTTTAACAGTTTTTCATGCTCCTCATATTTTTCAGACCATTTCATGCTCCTCATATTTTTCAGACCGTTTCATGCTCCTCATATTTTTCAGGCCGTTTCATGCTCCTCATATTTTTCACACCTTTTCATGCTGTTCATATTTTTCACACCGTTTCATGCTCCTCATATTTTTCATACTGATTCATGCTCCTCTTATTTTTCACACCTTTACATTCTATTCAAATTTTTGACCCCTTTTCATGCTCTTCATATTTTTGACACCTTTTCAAGCTCCTCATATTTTTGACACCTTTCCATGCTCCTTTTATTTTTCAGACCTTTTCATGCTCCTCCTATATTTCAGACCTTTCCATGCTCCTCGTATTTTTCAGACCTTTTCATGCTCCTCCTATTTTTCAGACATTTTCAGGCTCCTCGTATTTTTCAGAGCTTTTCATGCTCCTCCTATTTTGCAGGCCTTTTCATGCTCCTCCTATTTTTCAGAACTTTTCATGCTCCTCCTATTTTTCAGATATTTTCATGCTCCTCCTTTTTTTGAGGCCTTTTCATGCTCCTCGTATTTTTCACACCTTTTCATGCTCCTCGTATTTTTCACACCTTTTCATGCTCTTCACATTTTTCAGAATTTTTCATGCTCTTCGTGTTTTTCACACCTTTCATGCTCTTCATATTTTCCACACCTTTTAATGCTCTGCATGTTTTTCACACCTTTTCATGCTCTTCATTTTTTTCACACCATTTAATGCTCCTCATATTGTTGACAGCTTTTCATACTCTTCATATTTTTCAGACCTTTTCATGCTGCCTGTGTTTTTCAGACATTTTCATTCTCTTCATATTTTTCACACCGTTTCATGCTCCTCATATTTTTCATACAGTTTCATGCTCCTCGTATTTTTCAGACCTTTTCATGATCCTCGTATTTTTGAGACCTTTTCATGCTCCTTGTATTTTTGAGACCTTTTCCTGCCCCTCGTCTTTTTCAGACCTTTTCATGCTCCTCGTATTTTTCAGACATTTTCATGCTCCTCGTATTTTTGAGACCTTTTCATGCTCCTCGTATTTTTGAGACTTTATCATGCTCTTCATATTTTTCACACCGTTTCATGCTCCTCATATTTTTCATACAGGTTAATGCTCCTCATATTTTCACACCTTTATATGCTCCTCATATTTTTCACACCTTTTCATGCTCTTCGTATTTTTCACAGTTTTCATGCTCTTCGTATTTTTCACAACTTTTCATGCTCTTCGTGTTTTTCACACCTTTTCAGGCTCTTCGTATTTTTCACACCTTTCCATGATCTTCATATATTTCACACCTTTTCATGCTCTTCTTATTTTTCAGACCCTTTCATGCTCTTGATATTTTTCTCAGGTTTTCATGCTCTTCGTATTTTTCACACTGTTTCACCCTCCTCATATTTTTGGCAGCTTTTCATGCTCCTCATGTTTTTCAGATCGTTTCATGCTCCTCATATTTTTGAGACCATTTCTTGCTCCTCATATTTTTCACACCTTTTAATGTTCCTCATATTTTTCACACCATTGCATGCTCTTCATATTTTTCAGATCCTTTCATGCTCCTCCTATTTTTCAGGCCTTTTCATGCTCCTCATATTTTTCAGACATTTTCATGCTCCTCCTGTATTTCAGGCCTTTTCATGCTCCTCGTATTTTTCACACCTTTTCATGCTCCTCGTATGTTTCACACCTTTTCATGCTCTTCATATTTTTCAGACCTTTTGATGCTCCTCATATTTTTCACACCTTCTCATGCTCCTCATATTTTTCAGATGTTTTAATGCTCTCGTATTTTTCAGACCTTTTCATGTGCTCGTGTTTTTTAGACCATTTCATACTCCTTGTATTTTTCAGACCTTTTCATGCTCCTCGTATTTTTCAGACATTTGCATACTCCTCATATTTATCACACCTTTTCTTGCTCTTCATATTTTTCACACCATTTCATGCTCCGCCTATTTTTCATACAGATTCATGCTCCTCATATTTCTCACACCTTTACATGTTTCTCATATTTTTGACACCTTTTCATACTCTTCATATTTTTAAGACCTTTTCATGCTCCTTGTAGTTTTCAGACATTTTCATGCTCTTCATATTTTTCACACCATTTCATGCTCCTCATATTTTTCATACAGTTTCATGCTCCTCATATTTTCACACCTTTTGATGCTCCTCATATTTTTCACACCTTTTCATGCTCTTCATATTTTTCACAGTTTTAATGCTCTTTGTATTTTTCACAACTTTTCATGCTCTTCGTGTTTTTCACACCTTCTCATGATATTCGTATTTTTCACACCTTTTCATGATCTTCTTATTTTTCAGACCTTTTCATGCTCTTGATATTTTTCTCAGGTTTTCATGCTCTTCGTATTTTTCACACTGTTTCACGCTCCTCATATTTTTGGCAGCTTTTCATGCTCCTCATATTTTTCAGATCGTTTCATGCTCCTAATATTTTTGAGAACGTTTCATGTTCCTCATATTTTTCACACCTTTTAATGCTCCTCATATTTTTCACACCTTTCCATGCTCCTTTTATTTTTCACACCTTTTCATGCTCTTCATTTTTTTCACACCATTTAATGCTCCTCATATTTTTGACACCTTTTCATACTCTTCATATTTTTCAGACCTTTTCATGCTCCTTGTATTTTTCAGACATTTTCATGCTCTTCATATTTTTCACACCGTTTCATGCTCCTCATATTTTTCATACAGTTTCATGCTCCTCGTATTTTTTAGACTGTTTCATCATCCTCGTATTTTTGAGACCTTTTAATGCTCCTCGTATTTTTGAGAACTTTTCCTGCCCCTTGTCTTTTTCAGACCTTTTCATGCTCCTCGTATTTTTCAGACATTTTCATGGTCCTCGTATTTTTGAGACCTTTTCATGCTCCTTGTATTTTTGAGACTTTTTCATGCTCTTGATATTTTTCATACCGTTTCATGCTCCTCATATTTTTCATACAGTTTCATGCTCCTCGTATTTTTTAGACTGTTTCATCCTCCTCGTATTTTTGAGACCTTTTCATGCTCCTCGTATTTTTGAGAACTTTTCCTGCCCCTCGTCTTTTTCAGACCTTTTCATGCTCCTCGTATTTTTCAGACATTTTCATGCTCCTCGTATTTTTGAGACCTTTTCATGCTCCTTGTATTTTTGAGACTTTTTCATGCTCTTGATATTTTTCACACCGTTTCATGCTCCTCATATTTTTCATACAGTTTCATGCTCCTCATATTTTCACACCTTTCTATGCTCCTCATATTTTTCACACCTTTTCATGCTCTTCGTGTTTTTCACACCTTTTCAGGCTCTTCGTATTTTTCACACCTTTTCATGATCTTCGTATATTTCAAACCTTTTCATGCTCTTCTTATTTTTCAGACCTTTTCATGCTCTTGATATTTTTCTCAGGTTTTCATGCTCTTCGTATTTTTCACACTGTTTCACGCTCCTCATATTTTTGGCAGCTGTTCATGCTCCTCATATTTTTCAGATCGTTTCATGCTCCTCATATTTTTGAGACCTTTTCATGCTCCTCATATATTTCACACCTTTGCATGCTCTTCATATTTTTCAGATCTTTTCATGCTCCTCATATTTGTGACCGTTTCTTGCTCCTCATATTTTTCACACCATTTCATGCTCCGCATATTTTTCCTACAGATTCATGCTCCTCATATTTTTCACACCTTTACATTCTTCTCATTTTTTTAACTCCTTTTCGTACTCTTCATATTTTTCACACCTTTTCATGCTCCTCATATATTTGCGACCTTTTCATGCTCCTCGTATATTTCAGACATTTTCATGCTCTTCATATTTTTCACACCGTTCATGCTCCTGATATTTTTCAAACAGTTTCATGCTCCTCGTATTTTTAAGACCTTTTCATGCTCCTCCTATTTTTCAGACCTTTCCATGCTCCTCGTATTTTTCAGACCTTTTCATGCTTCTCCTATTTTTCAGACCTTTTCATGCTCCTCGTATTTTTCAGAGCTTTTCATGCTCCTCCTATTTTGCAGGCCTTTTCATGCTCCTCCTATTTTTCAGACCTTTTCATGCTCCTCCTATTTTTCACACCTTTTCATGCTGTTCATATTTTTCACACCGTTTCATGTTCCTCATATTTTTCATACAGATTCATGCTCCTCTTATTTTTCACACCTTTACCTGCTACTCATATTTTGACACCTTTTCATGCTCTTCATATTTTTGACACCTTTTCTTGCTCCTCATATTTTTCAGACCTTCTCATGCTCCTCATATTTTTCAGACCTTTTAATGCTCTCGTATTTTTCAGACCTTTTCATGCTCCTCATATATTTCAGACCTTTGCATACTCCTCATATTTTTCACACCTTTCCATACTCTTCATATTTTTCACACCGTTTCATGCTCCTCATATTTTTCATACAGTTTCATGCTCCTCTTATTTTTCACACCTTTACATGCTCCTCATATTTTTGGGCCTTTTCATGCTCTTAATATTTTTGACACCTTTTGATGCTCCTCATATTTTTGACTCCTTTTCATGCTCTTCATATTTTTCAGACCTTTTCATGCTCGTCCTATTTTTGAGACATTTTCATGCTCCTCCTCTTTTTCAGGCCTTTTCATTTTCCTTGTATTTTTCAGACGTCTTCATGCTCGTCATATGTTTCACACCTTTTCATGCTCCTTGTATTTTTCAGACCTTTTCATGCTCCTCGTATTTTTCACAATTTCAGGCTCTTCATATTTTTCTCACTGTTTTATGCTCCTCATATTTTTGACAGTTTTTCATGCTCCTCATATTTTTCAGACCACTTCATGCTCCTCATATTTTTCAGAACTTTTCATGCTCCTCCTATTTTTCACACCTTTTCATGCTGTTCATATTTTTCACACCGTTTCATGCTCCTCATATTTTTCATACTGATTCATGACTCTCTTATTTTTCACACCTTTACATTCTATTCAAATTTTTGACCCCTTTTCATGCTCTTCATATTTTTGACACCTTTTCATGCTCCTCATATTTTTGACTCCTTTTCATGCTCTTCATATTTTTCAGACCTTTTCATGCTCCTCCTATTTTTCAGAACTTTCCATGCTCCTCGTATTATTCAGACCTTTTCATGCTCCTCCTATTTTTCAGACCTTTTCATGCTCCTCGTATTTTTCAGACCTTTTCATGCTCCTCCTATTTTTCACACTTTTCAGGCTCCTCATATTTTTCTCACTGTTTTATTCTCCTCATATTTTTAACAGTTTTTCATGCTCCTCATATTTTTCAGACCATTTCATGCTCCTCATATTTTTCAGACCGTTTCATGCTCCTCATATTTTTCAGGCCGTTTCATGCTCCTCATATTTTTCACACCTTTTCATGCTGTTCATATTTTTCACACCGTTTCATGCTCCTCATATTTTTCATACTGATTCATGCTCCTCTTATTTTTCACACCTTTACATTCTATTCAAATTTTTGACCCCTTTTCATGCTCTTCATATTTTTGACACCTTTTCAAGCTCCTCATATTTTTGACACCTTTCCATGCTCCTTTTATTTTTCAGACCTTTTCATGCTCCTCCTATATTTCAGACCTTTCCATGCTCCTCGTATTTTTCAGACCTTTTCATGCTCCTCCTATTTTTCAGACATTTTCAGGCTCCTCGTATTTTTCAGAGCTTTTCATGCTCCTCCTATTTTGCAGGCCTTTTCATGCTCCTCCTATTTTTCAGAACTTTTCATGCTCCTCCTATTTTTCAGATATTTTCATGCTCCTCCTTTTTTTGAGGCCTTTTCATGCTCCTCGTATTTTTCACACCTTTTCATGCTCCTCATATTTTTCACACCTTTTCATGCTCTTCACATTTTTCAGAATTTTTCATGCTCTTCGTGTTTTTCACACCTTTCATGCTCTTCATATTTTCCACACCTTTTAATGCTCTGCATGTTTTTCACACCTTTTCATGCTCTTCATTTTTTTCACACCATTTAATGCTCCTCATATTGTTGACAGCTTTTCATACTCTTCATATTTTTCAGACCTTTTCATGCTGCCTGTGTTTTTCAGACATTTTCATTCTCTTCATATTTTTCACACCGTTTCATGCTCCTCATATTTTTCATACAGTTTCATGCTCCTCGTATTTTTCAGACCTTTTCATGATCCTCGTATTTTTGAGACCTTTTCATGCTCCTTGTATTTTTGAGACCTTTTCCTGCCCCTCGTCTTTTTCAGACCTTTTCATGCTCCTCGTATTTTTCAGACATTTTCATGCTCCTCGTATTTTTGAGACCTTTTCATGCTCCTCGTATTTTTGAGACTTTATCATGCTCTTCATATTTTTCACACCGTTTCATGCTCCTCATATTTTTCATACAGGTTAATGCTCCTCATATTTTCACACCTTTATATGCTCCTCATATTTTTCACACCTTTTCATGCTCTTCGTATTTTTCACAGTTTTCATGCTCTTCGTATTTTTCACAACTTTTCATGCTCTTCGTGTTTTTCACACCTTTTCAGGCTCTTCGTATTTTTCACACCTTTCCATGATCTTCATATATTTCACACCTTTTCATGCTCTTCTTATTTTTCAGACCCTTTCATGCTCTTGATATTTTTCTCAGGTTTTCATGCTCTTCGTATTTTTCACACTGTTTCACCCTCCTCATATTTTTGGCAGCTTTTCATGCTCCTCATGTTTTTCAGATCGTTTCATGCTCCTCATATTTTTGAGACCATTTCTTGCTCCTCATATTTTTCACACCTTTTAATGTTCCTCATATTTTTCACACCATTGCATGCTCTTCATATTTTTCAGATCCTTTCATGCTCCTCCTATTTTTCAGGCCTTTTCATGCTCCTCATATTTTTCAGACATTTTCATGCTCCTCCTGTATTTCAGGCCTTTTCATGCTCCTCGTATTTTTCACACCTTTTCATGCTCCTCGTATGTTTCACACCTTTTCATGCTCTTCATATTTTTCAGACCTTTTGATGCTCCTCATATTTTTCACACCTTCTCATGCTCCTCATATTTTTCAGATGTTTTAATGCTCTCGTATTTTTCAGACCTTTTCATGTGCTCGTGTTTTTTAGACCATTTCATACTCCTTGTATTTTTCAGACCTTTTCATGCTCCTCGTATTTTTCAGACATTTGCATACTCCTCATATTTATCACACCTTTTCTTGCTCTTCATATTTTTCACACCATTTCATGCTCCGCCTATTTTTCATACAGATTCATGCTCCTCATATTTCTCACACCTTTACATGTTTCTCATATTTTTGACACCTTTTCATACTCTTCATATTTTTAAGACCTTTTCATGCTCCTTGTAGTTTTCAGACATTTTCATGCTCTTCATATTTTTCACACCATTTCATGCTCCTCATATTTTTCATACAGTTTCATGCTCCTCATATTTTCACACCTTTTCATGCTCTTCATATTTTTCACAGTTTTAATGCTCTTTGTATTTTTCACAACTTTTCATGCTCTTCGTGTTTTTCACACCTTCTCATGATATTCGTATTTTTCACACCTTTTCATGATCTTCTTATTTTTCAGACCTTTTCATGCTCTTGATATTTTTCTCAGGTTTTCATGCTCTTCGTATTTTTCACACTGTTTCACGCTCCTCATATTTTTGGCAGCTTTTCATGCTCCTCATATTTTTCAGATCGTTTCATGCTCCTAATATTTTTGAGAACGTTTCATGTTCCTCATATTTTTCACACCTTTTAATGCTCCTCATATTTTTCACACCTTTCCATGCTCCTCTTATTTTTCACACCTTTTCATGCTCTTCATTTTTTTCACACCATTTAATGCTCCTCATATTTTTCACACCTTTTCATACTCTTCATATTTTTCAGACCTTTTCATGCTCCTTGTATTTTTCAGACATTTTCATGCTCTTCATATTTTTCACACCGTTTCATGCTCCTCATATTTTTCATACAGTTTCATGCTCCTCGTATTTTTTAGACTGTTTCATCATCCTCGTATTTTTGAGACCTTTTAATGCTCCTCGTATTTTTGAGAACTTTTCCTGCCCCTTGTCTTTTTCAGACCTTTTCATGCTCCTCGTATTTTTCAGACATTTTCATGGTCCTCGTATTTTTGAGACCTTTTCATGCTCCTTGTATTTTTGAGACTTTTTCATGCTCTTGATATTTTTCATACCGTTTCATGCTCCTCATATTTTTCATACAGTTTCATGCTCCTCGTATTTTTTAGACTGTTTCATCCTCCTCGTATTTTTGAGACCTTTTCATGCTCCTCGTATTTTTGAGAACTTTTCCTGCCCCTCGTCTTTTTCAGACCTTTTCATGCTCCTCGTATTTTTCAGACATTTTCATGCTCCTCGTATTTTTGAGACCTTTTCATGCTCCTTGTATTTTTGAGACTTTTTCATGCTCTTGATATTTTTCACACCGTTTCATGCTCCTCATATTTTTCATACAGTTTCATGCTCCTCATATTTTCACACCTTTCTATGCTCCTCATATTTTTCACACCTTTTCATGCTCTTCGTGTTTTTCACACCTTTTCAGGCTCTTCGTATTTTTCACACCTTTTCATGATCTTCGTATATTTCAAACCTTTTCATGCTCTTCTTATTTTTCAGACCTTTTCATGCTCTTGATATTTTCCTCAGGTTTTCATGCTCTTCGTATTTTTCACACTGTTTCACGCTCCTCATATTTTTGGCAGCTGTTCATGCTCCTCATATTTTTCAGATCGTTTCATGCTCCTCATATTTTTGAGACCTTTTCATGCTCCTCATATATTTCACACCTTTGCATGCTCTTCATATTTTTCAGATCTTTTCATGCTCCTCATATTTGTGACCGTTTCTTGCTCCTCATATTTTTCACACCATTTCATGCTCCGCATATTTTTCCTACAGATTCATGCTCCTCATATTTTTCACACCTTTACATGCTTCTCATTTTTTTAACTCCTTTTCGTACTCTTCATATTTTTCACACCTTTTCATGCTCCTCATATATTTGCGACCTTTTCATGCTCCTCGTATATTTCAGACATTTTCATGCTCTTCATATTTTTCACACCGTTCATGCTCCTGATATTTTTCAAACAGTTTCATGCTCCTCGTATTTTTAAGACCTTTTCATGCTCCTCCTATTTTTCAGACCTTTCCATGCTCCTCGTATTTTTCAGACCTTTTCATGCTTCTCCTATTTTTCAGACCTTTTCATGCTCCTCGTATTTTTCAGAGCTTTTCATGCTCCTCCTATTTTGCAGGCCTTTTCATGCTCCTCCTATTTTTCAGACCTTTTCATGCTCCTCCTATTTTTCAGACATTTTCATGCTCCTCCTGTTTTTCAGGCCTTTTCATGCTCCTCGTATTTTTCACACCTTTTCAGGCTCCTCGTATTTTTCACACCTTTTCATGCTCTTCATATTTTTCAGAACTTTTCATGCTCTTCGTGTTTTTCACACCTTTTCATGCTCTTCATATTTTCCACACCTTTTCATGCTCTGCATATTTTTCACACCTTTCATGCTCTTCATTTTTTTCACACCATTTAATACTCCTCATATTTTTGACAGCTTTTCATACTCCTCATATATTTCAGACCGTTTCATGCTCCTCATATTTTTCAGACCATTTCATGCTTTTCATATTTTTCACACCGTTTCATGTTCCTCATATTTTTCATACAGATTCATGCTCCTCTTATTTTTCACACCTTTACCTGCTACTTATATTTTGACACGTTTTCATGCTCTTCATATTTTTGACACCATTTCCTGCTCCTCGTATTTTTCAGACCTTCTCATGCTCCTCATATTTTTCAGACCTGTTAAAGCTCTCGTATTTTTCAGACCTTTTCATGCTCCTCGTGTTTTTTAGACCATTTCATGCTCCTCGTATTTTTCAGACCTTTGCATACTCCTCATATTTATCACACCTTTTCTTGCTCTTCATATTTTTCACACCATTTCATGCTCCACATATTTTTCATATAGATTCATGCTCCTCATGTTTTTCACACCTTTACATGCTTCTCATATTTTTGACACCTTTTCATACTCTTCATGTTTTTCAGACTTTTTCATGCTCCTTGTATTTTTCAGACATTTTCATGCTCTTCATATTTTTCACACCGTTTCATGCTCCTCATATTTTTCATAGTTTCATGCTCCTCGTATTTTTCACACCTTTTCATGATCCTCGTATTTTTGAGACCTTTTCATGCTCCTCGTATTTTTGAGACTTTTTCATGCTCTTCATATTTTTCACACCGTTTCATGCTCCTCATATTTTTCATACAGTTACATGCTCCTTATATTTTCACACCTTTATATGCTCCTCATATTTTTCAGAACTTTTCATGCTCTTCGTGTTTTTCACACCTTTTCATGCTCTTCATATTTTCCACACCATTTAATGCTCCTCATATTTTTGACAGCCTTTCATGCACCTCATATATTTCAGACTGTTTCATGCTCCTCATATTTTTCAGACCATTTCATGCTTTTCATATTTTTCACACCGTTTCATGTTCCTCATATTTTTCATACAGATTCATGCTCCTCTTATTTTTCACACCTTTACCTGCTACTCATATTTTGACACCTTTTCATGCTCTTCATATTTTTGACACCTTTTCTTGCTCCTCATATTTTTCAGACCTTCTCATGCTCCTCATATTTTTCAGACCTTTTAATGCTCTCGTATTTTTCAGACCTTTTCATGCTCCTCATATATTTCAGACCTTTGCATACTCCTCATATTTTTCACACCTTTCCATACTCTTCATATTTTTCACACCGTTTCATGCTCCTCATATTTTTCATACAGTTTCATGCTCCTCTTATTTTTCACACCTTTACATGCTCCTCATATTTTTGGGCCTTTTCATGCTCTTAATATTTTTGACACCTTTTGATGCTCCTCATATTTTTGACTCCTTTTCATGCTCTTCATATTTTTCAGACCTTTTCATGCTCGTCCTATTTTTGAGACATTTTCATGCTCCTCCTCTTTTTCAGGCCTTTTCATTTTCCTTGTATTTTTCAGACGTCTTCATGCTCGTCATATGTTTCACACCTTTTCATGCTCCTTGTATTTTTCAGACCTTTTCATGCTCCTCGTATTTTTCACAATTTCAGGCTCTTCATATTTTTCTCACTGTTTTATGCTCCTCATATTTTTGACAGTTTTTCATGCTCCTCATATTTTTCAGACCACTTCATGCTCCTCATATTTTTCAGAACTTTTCATGCTCCTCCTATTTTTCACACCTTTTCATGCTGTTCATATTTTTCACACCGTTTCATGCTCCTCATATTTTTCATACTGATTCATGACTCTCTTATTTTTCACACCTTTACATTCTATTCAAATTTTTGACCCCTTTTCATGCTCTTCATATTTTTGACACCTTTTCAAGCTCCTCATATTTTTGACACCTTTCCATGCTCCTTTTATTTTTCAGACCTTTTCATGCTCCTCCTATTTTTCAGAACTTTCCATGCTCCTCGTATTATTCAGACCTTTTCATGCTCCTCCTATTTTTCAGACCTTTTCATGCTCCTCGTATTTTTCAGACCTTTTCATGCTCCTCCTATTTTTCACACTTTTCAGGCTCCTCATATTTTTCTCACTGTTTTATTCTCCTCATATTTTTAACAGTTTTTCATGCTCCTCATATTTTTCAGACCATTTCATGCTCCTCATATTTTTCAGACCGTTTCATGCTCCTCATATTTTTCAGGCCGTTTCATGCTCCTCATATTTTTCACACCTTTTCATGCTGTTCATATTTTTCACACCGTTTCATGCTCCTCATATTTTTCATACTGATTCATGCTCCTCTTATTTTTCACACCTTTACATTCTATTCAAATTTTTGACCCCTTTTCATGCTCTTCATATTTTTGACACCTTTTCAAGCTCCTCATATTTTTGACACCTTTCCATGCTCCTTTTATTTTTCAGACCTTTTCATGCTCCTCCTATATTTCAGACCTTTCCATGCTCCTCGTATTTTTCAGACCTTTTCATGCTCCTCCTATTTTTCAGACATTTTCAGGCTCCTCGTATTTTTCAGAGCTTTTCATGCTCCTCCTATTTTGCAGGCCTTTTCATGCTCCTCCTATTTTTCAGAACTTTTCATGCTCCTCCTATTTTTCAGATATTTTCATGCTCCTCCTTTTTTTGAGGCCTTTTCATGCTCCTCGTATTTTTCACACCTTTTCATGCTCCTCGTATTTTTCACACCTTTTCATGCTCTTCACATTTTTCAGAATTTTTCATGCTCTTCGTGTTTTTCACACCTTTCATGCTCTTCATATTTTCCACACCTTTTAATGCTCTGCATGTTTTTCACACCTTTTCATGCTCTTCATTTTTTTCACACCATTTAATGCTCCTCATATTGTTGACAGCTTTTCATACTCTTCATATTTTTCAGACCTTTTCATGCTCCTTGTATTTTTCAGACATTTTCATGCTCTTCATATTTTTCACACCGTTTCATGCTCCTCATATATTTCATACAGTTTCATGCTCCTCGTATTTTTCAGACCTTTTCATGCTCCTCATATTTTTGAGACCTTTTCATGCTCCCCGTATTTTTGAGACCTTTTCCTGACCCTCGTTTTTTTCAGACCTTTTCATGCTCCTTGTATTTTTCAGACCTTCTCTTGCTCCTCATATTTTTCAGACCTTTTAATGCTCTCGTATTTTTCAGACCTTTTCATGCTCCTCGTGTTTTTTAGACCATTTCATGCTCCTCATATTTTGCAAACCTTTGCATACTCATCATATTTATAACAACTTTTCTTGCTCTTCATATTTTTCACACCATTTCATGCTTTGCATATTTTTCTACAGATTCATGCTCCTCATCTTTTTCCCACCTTTACATGCTTCTCAAATTTTTGACACCTTTTCATACTCTTCATATTTTTCAGACCTTTTCATGCTCCTTGTATTTTTCAGACATTTTCATGCTCTTCATATTTTTCACACCGTTTCATGCTCCTCATATTTTTCATACAGTTTCATGCTCCTCGTATTTTTTAGACCGTTTCATCATCCTCGTATTTTTGAGACCTTTTCCTGCCCCTCGTTTTTTTCAGACCTTTTCATGCTCCTCGTATTTTTCAGACATTTTGATGGTCCTCGTATTTTTGAGACCTTTTCATGCTCCTCGTATTTTTGAGAGTTTTTCATGCTCTTGATATTTTTCACACCGTTTCATGCTCCTCATATTTTTCATACAGTTTCATGCTCCTCATATTTTCACACCTTTATATGCTCCTCATATTTTTCACACCTTTTCATGCTCTTCGTGTTTTTCACACCTTTTCAGGTTCTTCGAATTTTTCACACCTTTTCATGATCTTCGTATTTTTCAAACCTTTTCATGCTCTTCTTATTTTTCAGACCTTTTCATGCTCTTGATATTTTTCTCAGGTTTTCATGCTCTTCGTATTTTTCACACTGTTTCACGCTCCTCATATTTTTGGCAGCTGTTCATGCTCCTCATATTTTTCAGATCGTTTCATGCTCCTCATATTTTTGAGAACGTTTCATGTTCATCATATTTTTCACACCTTTTAATGCTCCTCATATTTTTCACACCTTTCCATGCTCCTTTTATTTTTCACACCTTTTCATGCTCTTCATTTTTTTCACACCATTTAATGCTCCTCATATTTTTGACACCTTTTCATACTCTTCATATTTTTCAGACCTTTTCATGCTCCTTGTATTTTTCAGACATTTTCATGCTCTTCATATTTTTCACACCATTTCATGCTCCTCATATTTTTCATACAGTTTCATGCTCCTCGTATTTTTTAGACTGTTTCATCATCCTCGTATTTTTGAGACCTTTTAATGCTCCTCGTATTTTTGAGAACTTTTCCTGCCCCTTGTCTTTTTCAGACCTTTTCATGCTCCTCGTATTTTTCAGACATTTTCATGGTCCTCGTATTTTTGAGACCTTTTCATGCTCCTTGTATTTTTGAGACTTTTTCATGCTCTTGATATTTTTCACACCGTTTCATGCTCCTCATATTTTTCATACAGTTTCATGCTCCTCGTATTTTTTAGACTGTTTCATCCTCCTCGTATTTTTGAGACCTTTTCATGCTCCTCGTATTTTTGAGAACTTTTCCTGCCCCTCGTCTTTTTCAGACCTTTTCATGCTCCTCGTATTTTTCAGACATTTTCATGCTCCTCGTATTTTTGAGACCTTTTCATGCTCCTTGTATTTTTGAGACTTTTTCATGCTCTTGATATTTTTCACACCGTTTCATGCTCCTCATATTTTTCATACAGTTTCATGCTCCTCATATTTTCACACCTTTCTATGCTCCTCATATTTTTCACACCTTTTCATGCTCTTCGTGTTTTTCACACCTTTTCAGGCTCTTCGTATTTTTCACACCTTTTCATGATCTTCATATATTTCAAACCTTTTCATGCTCTTCTTATTTTTCAGACCTTTTCATGCTCTTGATATTTTTCTCAGGTTTTCATGCTCTTCGTATTTTTCACACTGTTTCACGCTCCTCATATTTTTGGCAGCTGTTCATGCTCCTCATATTTTTCAGATCGTTTCATGCTCCTCATATTTTTGAGAACGTTTCATGTTCATCATATTTTTCACACCTTTTAATGCTCCTCATATTTTTCACACCTTTCCATGCTCCTTTTATTTTTCACACCTTTTCATGCTCTTCATTTTTTTCACACCATTTAATGCTCCTCATATTTTTGACACCTTTTCATACTCTTCATATTTTTCAGACCTTTTCATGCTCCTTGTATTTTTCAGACATTTTCATGCTCTTCATATTTTTCACACCGTTTCATGCTCCTCATATTTTTCATACAGTTTCATGCTCCTCGTATTTTTTAGACTGTTTCATCATCCTCGTATTTTTGAGACCTTTTAATGCTCCTCGTATTTTTGAGAACTTTTCCTGCCCCTTGTCTTTTTCAGACCTTTTCATGCTCCTCGTATTTTTCAGACATTTTCATGGTCCTCGTATTTTTGAGACCTTTTCATGCTCCTTGTATTTTTGAGACTTTTTCATGCTCTTGATATTTTTCATACCGTTTCATGCTCCTCATATTTTTCATACAGTTTCATGCTCCTCGTATTTTTTAGACTGTTTCATCCTCCTCGTATTTTTGAGACCTTTTCATGCTCCTCGTATTTTTGAGAACTTTTCCTGCCCCTCGTCTTTTTCAGACCTTTTCATGCTCCTCGTATTTTTCAGACATTTTCATGGTCCTCGTATTTTTGAGACCTTTTCATGCTCCTTGTATTTTTGAGACTTTTTCATGCTCTTGATATTTTTCACACCGTTTCATGCTCCTCATATTTTTCATACAGTTTCATGCTCCTCATATTTTCACACCTTTCTATGCTCCTCATATTTTTCACACCTTTTCATGCTCTTCGTGTTTTTCACACCTTTTCAGGCTCTTCGTATTTTTCACACCTTTTCATGCTCTTCATATATTTCAAACCTTTTCATGCTCTTCTTATTTTTCAGACCTTTTCATGCTCTTGATATTTTTCTCAGGTTTTCATGCTCTTCGTATTTTTCACACTGTTTCACGCTCCTCATATTTTTGGCAGCTGTTCATGCTCCTCATATTTTTCAGATCGTTTCATGCTCCTCATATTTTTGAGACCTTTTCATGCTCCTCATATATTTCACACCTTTGCATGCTCTTCATATTTTTCAGATCTTTTCATGCTCCTCATATTTTTGTGACCGTTTCTTGCTCCTCATATTTTTCACACCATTTCATGCTCCGCATATTTTTCCTACAGATTCATGCTCCTCATATTTTTCACACCTTTACATGCTTCTCATTTTTTTAACTCCTTTTCGTACTCTTCATATTTTTCACACCTTTTCATGCTCCTCATATATTTGCGACCTTTTCATGCTCCTCGTATATTTCAGACATTTTCATGCTCTTCATATTTTTCACACCGTTCATGCTCCTGATATTTTTCAAACAGTTTCATGCTCCTCGTATTTTTAAGACCTTTTCATGCTCCTCCTATTTTTCAGACCTTTCCATGCTCCTCGTATTTTTCAGACCTTTTCATGCTTCTCCTATTTTTCAGACCTTTTCATGCTCCTCGTATTTTTCAGAGCTTTTCATGCTCCTCCTATTTTGCAGGCCTTTTCATGCTCCTCCTATTTTTCAGACCTTTTCATGCTCCTCCTATTTTTCAGACATTTTCATGCTCCTCCTGTTTTTCAGGCCTTTTCATGCTCCTCGTATTTTTCACACCTTTTCAGGCTCCTCGTATTTTTCACACCTTTTCATGCTCTTCATATTTTTCAGAACTTTTCATGCTCTTCGTGTTTTTCACACCTTTTCATGCTCTTCATATTTTCCACACCTTTTCATGCTCTGCATATTTTTCACACCTTTCATGCTCTTCATTTTTTTCACACCATTTAATACTCCTCATATTTTTGACAGCTTTTCATACTCCTCATATATTTCAGACCGTTTCATGCTCCTCATATTTTTCAGACCATTTCATGCTTTTCATATTTTTCACACCGTTTCATGTTCCTCATATTTTTCATACAGATTCATGCTCCTCTTATTTTTCACACCTTTACCTGCTACTTATATTTTGACACGTTTTCATGCTCTTCATATTTTTGACACCATTTCCTGCTCCTCGTATTTTTCAGACCTTCTCATGCTCCTCATATTTTTCAGACCTGTTAAAGCTCTCGTATTTTTCAGACCTTTTCATGCTCCTCGTGTTTTTTAGACCATTTCATGCTCCTCGTATTTTTCAGACCTTTGCATACTCCTCATATTTATCACACCTTTTCTTGCTCTTCATATTTTTCACACCATTTCATGCTCCACATATTTTTCATATAGATTCATGCTCCTCATGTTTTTCACACCTTTACATGCTTCTCATATTTTTGACACCTTTTCATACTCTTCATGTTTTTCAGACTTTTTCATGCTCCTTGTATTTTTCAGACATTTTCATGCTCTTCATATTTTTCACACCGTTTCATGCTCCTCATATTTTTCATAGTTTCATGCTCCTCGTATTTTTCACACCTTTTCATGATCCTCGTATTTTTGAGACCTTTTCATGCTCCTCGTATTTTTGAGACTTTTTCATGCTCTTCATATTTTTCACACCGTTTCATGCTCCTCATATTTTTCATACAGTTACATGCTCCTTATATTTTCACACCTTTATATGCTCCTCATATTTTTCAGAACTTTTCATGCTCTTCGTGTTTTTCACACCTTTTCATGCTCTTCATATTTTCCACACCATTTAATGCTCCTCATATTTTTGACAGCCTTTCATGCACCTCATATATTTCAGACTGTTTCATGCTCCTCATATTTTTCAGACCATTTCATGCTTTTCATATTTTTCACACCGTTTCATGTTCCTCATATTTTTCATACAGATTCATGCTCCTCTTATTTTTCACACCTTTACCTGCTACTCATATTTTGACACCTTTTCATGCTCTTCATATTTTTGACACCTTTTCTTGCTCCTCATATTTTTCAGACCTTCTCATGCTCCTCATATTTTTCAGACCTTTTAATGCTCTCGTATTTTTCAGACCTTTTCATGCTCCTCATATATTTCAGACCTTTGCATACTCCTCATATTTTTCACACCTTTCCATACTCTTCATATTTTTCACACCGTTTCATGCTCCTCATATTTTTCATACAGTTTCATGCTCCTCTTATTTTTCACACCTTTACATGCTCCTCATATTTTTGGGCCTTTTCATGCTCTTAATATTTTTGACACCTTTTGATGCTCCTCATATTTTTGACTCCTTTTCATGCTCTTCATATTTTTCAGACCTTTTCATGCTCGTCCTATTTTTGAGACATTTTCATGCTCCTCCTCTTTTTCAGGCCTTTTCATTTTCCTTGTATTTTTCAGACGTCTTCATGCTCGTCATATGTTTCACACCTTTTCATGCTCCTTGTATTTTTCAGACCTTTTCATGCTCCTCGTATTTTTCACAATTTCAGGCTCTTCATATTTTTCTCACTGTTTTATGCTCCTCATATTTTTGACAGTTTTTCATGCTCCTCATATTTTTCAGACCACTTCATGCTCCTCATATTTTTCAGAACTTTTCATGCTCCTCCTATTTTTCACACCTTTTCATGCTGTTCATATTTTTCACACCGTTTCATGCTCCTCATATTTTTCATACTGATTCATGACTCTCTTATTTTTCACACCTTTACATTCTATTCAAATTTTTGACCCCTTTTCATGCTCTTCATATTTTTGACACCTTTTCAAGCTCCTCATATTTTTGACACCTTTCCATGCTCCTTTTATTTTTCAGACCTTTTCATGCTCCTCCTATTTTTCAGAACTTTCCATGCTCCTCGTATTATTCAGACCTTTTCATGCTCCTCCTATTTTTCAGACCTTTTCATGCTCCTCGTATTTTTCAGACCTTTTCATGCTCCTCCTATTTTTCACACTTTTCAGGCTCCTCATATTTTTCTCACTGTTTTATTCTCCTCATATTTTTAACAGTTTTTCATGCTCCTCATATTTTTCAGACCATTTCATGCTCCTCATATTTTTCAGGCCGTTTCATGCTCCTCATATTTTTCACACCTTTTCATGCTGTTCATATTTTTCACACCGTTTCATGCTCCTCATATTTTTCATACTGATTCATGCTCCTCTTATTTTTCACACCTTTACATTCTATTCAAATTTTTGACCCCTTTTCATGCTCTTCATATTTTTGACACCTTTTCAAGCTCCTCATATTTTTGACACCTTTCCATGCTCCTTTTATTTTTCAGACCTTTTCATGCTCCTCCTATATTTCAGACCTTTCCATGCTCCTCGTATTTTTCAGACCTTTTCATGCTCCTCCTATTTTTCAGACATTTTCAGGCTCCTCGTATTTTTCAGAGCTTTTCATGCTCCTCCTATTTTGCAGGCCTTTTCATGCTCCTCCTATTTTTCAGAACTTTTCATGCTCCTCCTATTTTTCAGATATTTTCATGCTCCTCCTTTTTTTGAGGCCTTTTCATGCTCCTCGTATTTTTCACACCTTTTCATGCTCCTCGTATTTTTCACACCTTTTCATGCTCTTCACATTTTTCAGAATTTTTCATGCTCTTCGTGTTTTTCACACCTTTCATGCTCTTCATATTTTCCACACCTTTTAATGCTCTGCATGTTTTTCACACCTTTTCATGCTCTTCATTTTTTTCACACCATTTAATGCTCCTCATATTGTTGACAGCTTTTCATACTCTTCATATTTTTCAGACCTTTTCATGCTCCTTGTATTTTTCAGACATTTTCATGCTCTTCATATTTTTCACACCGTTTCATGCTCCTCATATATTTCATACAGTTTCATGCTCCTCGTATTTTTCAGACCTTTTCATGCTCCTCATATTTTTGAGACCTTTTCATGCTCCCCGTATTTTTGAGACCTTTTCCTGACCCTCGTTTTTTTCAGACCTTTTCATGCTCCTTGTATTTTTCAGACCTTCTCTTGCTCCTCATATTTTTCAGACCTTTTAATGCTCTCGTATTTTTCAGACCTTTTCATGCTCCTCGTGTTTTTTAGACCATTTCATGCTCCTCATATTTTGCAAACCTTTGCATACTCATCATATTTATAACAACTTTTCTTGCTCTTCATATTTTTCACACCATTTCATGCTTTGCATATTTTTCTACAGATTCATGCTCCTCATCTTTTTCCCACCTTTACATGCTTCTCAAATTTTTGACACCTTTTCATACTCTTCATATTTTTCAGACCTTTTCATGCTCCTCGTATTTTTCAGACATTTTCATGGTCCTCGTATTTTTGAGACCTTTTCATGCTCCTTGTATTTTTGAGACTTTTTCATGCTCTTGATATTTTTCACACCGTTTCATGCTCCTCATATTTTTCATACAGTTTCATGCTCCTCGTATTTTTTAGACCGTTTCATCATCCTCGTATTTTTGAGACCTTTTCCTGCCCCTCGTTTTTTTCAGACCTTTTCATGCTCCTCGTATTTTTCAGACATTTTGATGGTCCTCGTATTTTTGAGACCTTTTCATGCTCCTCGTATTTTTGAGAGTTTTTCATGCTCTTGATATTTTTCACACCGTTTCATGCTCCTCATATTTTTCATACAGTTTCATGCTCCTCATATTTTCACACCTTTATATGCTCCTCATATTTTTCACACCTTTTCATGCTCTTCGTGTTTTTCACACCTTTTCAGGTTCTTCGAATTTTTCACACCTTTTCATGATCTTCGTATTTTTCAAACCTTTTCATGCTCTTCTTATTTTTCAGACCTTTTCATGCTCTTGATATTTTCCTCAGGTTTTCATGCTCTTCGTATTTTTCACACTGTTTCACGCTCCTCATATTTTTGGCAGCTGTTCATGCTCCTCATATTTTTCAGATCGTTTCATGCTCCTCATATTTTTGAGACCGTTTCTTGGTCCTCATATTTTTCACACCTTTTAATGCTCCTTATATTTTTGACACCTTTTCATGTTCTTCATATTTTTCACACCTTTACATGCTACTCATATTTTTGACACTTTTTCATGCTCTTCATATTTTTCACACCACTTCATTCCCCGCATATTTTTCATACAGATTCATGCTCCTCATATTTTTCACACCTTTACAAGCTTCTCATTTTGTTGACTCCTTTTCATACTTTTCATATTTTTCAAACCTTTTCATGCTGCTCATATTTTTGTGACCTTTTCAAGCTCCTCGTATGTTTCAGACATTTTCATGCTCTTCATATTTTTCACACCGTTTCATGCTCCTCATATTTTTCATACAGTTTCATGCTCCTTGTATTTTTCAGACCTTTCCATGCTCCTCGTATTTTTCAGACCTTTCCAATCTCCTCGTATTTTTGAGACCTTTTCATGTTCCTCGTATTCTTCAGTCCTTTTCCTGCCCCTCGTATTTTTCAGACCTTTTCATGCTCCTCCTATTTTTCAGACCTTTTCATGCTCCTCGTATTTTTCAGACCTTTTCATGCTCCTCGTATTTTTCAGACCTTTTCATGCTCCTCGTATTTTTCAGACCTTTCCATGCTCCTCGTATTTTTCACACCTCTTCATGCTCTTCATTTTTTTCACAGCATTTAATGCTCCTCATACTTTTGACAGCTTTTCATGCTCCTCATATATTTCAGACCGTTTCATGCTCCTCATATTTTTCAGACCATTTCATGCTTTTCATATTTTTCACAGCGTTTCATGTTCCTCATATTTTTCATACAGATTCATGCTCCTGTTATTTTTCACACCTTTACGTGCTACTCATATTTTGACACCTTTTTATGCTCTTCATATTTTTGACACCTTTTCATGCTCTTCGTGTTTTTCACACCTTTTCATGATCTTCGAATTTTTCAAACCTTTTCTTGCTCTTCTTATTTTTCAGACCTTTTCAGGTTCTGGATATTTTTCTCAGGTTTTCATGCTCTTCGTATATTTCACATGTTTCACGCTCCTCATATTTTTGGCAGCTGTTCACGCTCCTCATATTTTTCAGATCGTTTCATGCTCCTCATATTTGTGAGACCGTTTCATGCTCCTCATATTTTTCACACCTTTTAATGCTCCTCATATTTTTCACAACTTTGCATGCTCTTCATATTTTTCAGATCGTTTCATGCTCCTCATATTTTTGAGACCGTTTCTTGCTCCTCATATTTTTCACACCTTTTAATGCTCCTCATATTTTTGACACCTTTTCAGGCTCTTCATATTTTTGACACCTTTACATGTTACTCATATTTTTGACACTTTTTCATGCTCTTCATATTTTTCACACCAATTCATGCTCCGCATTTTTTTCATACAGATTCATGCTCCTCATATTTTTCACACTTTTACATGCTTCTCATTTTTTTGACTCCTTTTCATACTCTTCATATTTTTCTAACCATTTCATGCTCCTCATATTTTTGCGACCTTTTCATTCTCCTCGTATATTTCAGACATTTTCATGCTCTTCATATTTTTCACACCGTTTCATGCTCCTCATATTTTTCATACAGTTTGATTCTCCTCGTATTTTTCAGACCTTTTCATGCTCCTCCTATTTTTCAGAACTTTCCATGCTCCTCGTATTTTTCAGACCTTTCCATGCTCCTCCTATTTCTCAGACCTTTTCATGCTCCTCGTATTTTTCAGAGCTTTACATGCTCCTCCTTTTTTTCAGGCCTTTTCATGCTCCTCGTATTTTTCACACCTTTTCTTGCTCCTCATATTTTTCACACCTTTTCATGCTCTTCATATTTTTCACACCTTTTCATGCTCTTCGTGTTTTTCACACCTTTTCATGCTCTTCATATTTTTCAGATCTTTTCATGCTCCTCATATTTTTGTGACCGTTTCTTGCTCCTCATATTTTTCACACCATTTCATGCTCCGCATATTTTTCCTACAGATTCATGCTCCTCATATTTTTCACACCTTTACATGCTTCTCATTTTTTTAACTCCTTTTCGTACTCTTCATATTTTTCACACCTTTTCATGCTCCTCATATATTTGCGACCTTTTCATGCTCCTCGTATATTTCAGACATTTTCATGCTCTTCATATTTTTCACACCGTTCATGCTCCTGATATTTTTCAAACAGTTTCATGCTCCTCGTATTTTTAAGACCTTTTCATGCTCCTCCTATTTTTCAGACCTTTCCATGCTCCTCGTATTTTTCAGACCTTTTCATGCTTCTCCTATTTTTCAGACCTTTTCATGCTCCTCGTATTTTTCAGAGCTTTTCATGCTCCTCCTATTTTGCAGGCCTTTTCATGCTCCTCCTATTTTTCAGACCTTTTCATGCTCCTCCTATTTTTCAGACATTTTCATGCTCCTCCTGTTTTTCAGGCCTTTTCATGCTCCTCGTATTTTTCACACCTTTTCAGGCTCCTCGTATTTTTCACACCTTTTCATGCTCTTCATATTTTTCAGAACTTTTCATGCTCTTCGTGTTTTTCACACCTTTTCATGCTCTTCATATTTTCCACACCTTTTCATGCTCTGCATATTTTTCACACCTTTCATGCTCTTCATTTTTTTCACACCATTTAATACTCCTCATATTTTTGACAGCTTTTCATACTCCTCATATATTTCAGACCGTTTCATGCTCCTCATATTTTTCAGACCATTTCATGCTTTTCATATTTTTCACACCGTTTCATGTTCCTCATATTTTTCATACAGATTCATGCTCCTCTTATTTTTCACACCTTTACCTGCTACTTATATTTTGACACGTTTTCATGCTCTTCATATTTTTGACACCATTTCCTGCTCCTCGTATTTTTCAGACCTTCTCATGCTCCTCATATTTTTCAGACCTGTTAAAGCTCTCGTATTTTTCAGACCTTTTCATGCTCCTCGTGTTTTTTAGACCATTTCATGCTCCTCGTATTTTTCAGACCTTTGCATACTCCTCATATTTATCACACCTTTTCTTGCTCTTCATATTTTTCACACCATTTCATGCTCCACATATTTTTCATATAGATTCATGCTCCTCATGTTTTTCACACCTTTACATGCTTCTCATATTTTTGACACCTTTTCATACTCTTCATGTTTTTCAGACTTTTTCATGCTCCTTGTATTTTTCAGACATTTTCATGCTCTTCATATTTTTCACACCGTTTCATGCTCCTCATATTTTTCATAGTTTCATGCTCCTCGTATTTTTCACACCTTTTCATGATCCTCGTATTTTTGAGACCTTTTCATGCTCCTCGTATTTTTGAGACTTTTTCATGCTCTTCATATTTTTCACACCGTTTCATGCTCCTCATATTTTTCATACAGTTACATGCTCCTTATATTTTCACACCTTTATATGCTCCTCATATTTTTCAGAACTTTTCATGCTCTTCGTGTTTTTCACACCTTTTCATGCTCTTCATATTTTCCACACCATTTAATGCTCCTCATATTTTTGACAGCCTTTCATGCACCTCATATATTTCAGACTGTTTCATGCTCCTCATATTTTTCAGACCATTTCATGCTTTTCATATTTTTCACACCGTTTCATGTTCCTCATATTTTTCATACAGATTCATGCTCCTCTTATTTTTCACACCTTTACCTGCTACTCATATTTTGACACCTTTTCATGCTCTTCATATTTTTGACACCTTTTCTTGCTCCTCATATTTTTCAGACCTTCTCATGCTCCTCATATTTTTCAGACCTTTTAATGCTCTCGTATTTTTCAGACCTTTTCATGCTCCTCATATATTTCAGACCTTTGCATACTCCTCATATTTTTCACACCTTTCCATACTCTTCATATTTTTCACACCGTTTCATGCTCCTCATATTTTTCATACAGTTTCATGCTCCTCTTATTTTTCACACCTTTACATGCTCCTCATATTTTTGGGCCTTTTCATGCTCTTAATATTTTTGACACCTTTTGATGCTCCTCATATTTTTGACTCCTTTTCATGCTCTTCATATTTTTCAGACCTTTTCATGCTCGTCCTATTTTTGAGACATTTTCATGCTCCTCCTCTTTTTCAGGCCTTTTCATTTTCCTTGTATTTTTCAGACGTCTTCATGCTCGTCATATGTTTCACACCTTTTCATGCTCCTTGTATTTTTCAGACCTTTTCATGCTCCTCGTATTTTTCACAATTTCAGGCTCTTCATATTTTTCTCACTGTTTTATGCTCCTCATATTTTTGACAGTTTTTCATGCTCCTCATATTTTTCAGACCACTTCATGCTCCTCATATTTTTCAGAACTTTTCATGCTCCTCCTATTTTTCACACCTTTTCATGCTGTTCATATTTTTCACACCGTTTCATGCTCCTCATATTTTTCATACTGATTCATGACTCTCTTATTTTTCACACCTTTACATTCTATTCAAATTTTTGACCCCTTTTCATGCTCTTCATATTTTTCATACAGTTTGATTCTCCTCGTATTTTTCAGACCTTTTCATGCTCCTCCTATTTTTCAGAACTTTCCATGCTCCTCGTATTTTTCAGACCTTTCCATGCTCCTCCTATTTCTCAGACCTTTTCATGCTCCTCGTATTTTTCAGAGCTTTACATGCTCCTCCTTTTTTTCAGGCCTTTTCATGCTCCTCGTATTTTTCACACCTTTTCTTGCTCCTCATATTTTTCACACCTTTTCATGCTCTTCATATATTTCAGAACTTTTCATGCTCTTCGTGTTTTTCACACCTTTTCATGCTCTTCATATTTTTCAGATCTTTTCATGCTCCTCATATTTTTGTGACCGTTTCTTGCTCCTCATATTTTTCACACCATTTCATGCTCCGCATATTTTTCCTACAGATTCATGCTCCTCATATTTTTCACACCTTTACATGCTTCTCATTTTTTTAACTCCTTTTCGTACTCTTCATATTTTTCACACCTTTTCATGCTCCTCATATATTTGCGACCTTTTCATGCTCCTCGTATATTTCAGACATTTTCATGCTCTTCATATTTTTCACACCGTTCATGCTCCTGATATTTTTCAAACAGTTTCATGCTCCTCGTATTTTTAAGACCTTTTCATGCTCCTCCTATTTTTCAGACCTTTCCATGCTCCTCGTATTTTTCAGACCTTTTCATGCTTCTCCTATTTTTCAGACCTTTTCATGCTCCTCGTATTTTTCAGAGCTTTTCATGCTCCTCCTATTTTGCAGGCCTTTTCATGCTCCTCCTATTTTTCAGACCTTTTCATGCTCCTCCTATTTTTCAGACATTTTCATGCTCCTCCTGTTTTTCAGGCCTTTTCATGCTCCTCGTATTTTTCACACCTTTTCAGGCTCCTCGTATTTTTCACACCTTTTCATGCTCTTCATATTTTTCAGAACTTTTCATGCTCTTCGTGTTTTTCACACCTTTTCATGCTCTTCATATTTTCCACACCTTTTCATGCTCTGCATATTTTTCACACCTTTCATGCTCTTCATTTTTTTCACACCATTTAATACTCCTCATATTTTTGACAGCTTTTCATACTCCTCATATATTTCAGACCGTTTCATGCTCCTCATATTTTTCAGACCATTTCATGCTTTTCATATTTTTCACACCGTTTCATGTTCCTCATATTTTTCATACAGATTCATGCTCCTCTTATTTTTCACACCTTTACCTGCTACTTATATTTTGACACGTTTTCATGCTCTTCATATTTTTGACACCATTTCCTGCTCCTCGTATTTTTCAGACCTTCTCATGCTCCTCATATTTTTCAGACCTGTTAAAGCTCTCGTATTTTTCAGACCTTTTCATGCTCCTCGTGTTTTTTAGACCATTTCATGCTCCTCGTATTTTTCAGACCTTTGCATACTCCTCATATTTATCACACCTTTTCTTGCTCTTCATATTTTTCACACCATTTCATGCTCCACATATTTTTCATATAGATTCATGCTCCTCATGTTTTTCACACCTTTACATGCTTCTCATATTTTTGACACCTTTTCATACTCTTCATGTTTTTCAGACTTTTTCATGCTCCTTGTATTTTTCAGACATTTTCATGCTCTTCATATTTTTCACACCGTTTCATGCTCCTCATATTTTTCATAGTTTCATGCTCCTCGTATTTTTCACACCTTTTCATGATCCTCGTATTTTTGAGACCTTTTCATGCTCCTCGTATTTTTGAGACTTTTTCATGCTCTTCATATTTTTCACACCGTTTCATGCTCCTCATATTTTTCATACAGTTACATGCTCCTTATATTTTCACACCTTTATATGCTCCTCATATTTTTCAGAACTTTTCATGCTCTTCGTGTTTTTCACACCTTTTCATGCTCTTCATATTTTCCACACCATTTAATGCTCCTCATATTTTTGACAGCCTTTCATGCACCTCATATATTTCAGACTGTTTCATGCTCCTCATATTTTTCAGACCATTTCATGCTTTTCATATTTTTCACACCGTTTCATGTTCCTCATATTTTTCATACAGATTCATGCTCCTCTTATTTTTCACACCTTTACCTGCTACTCATATTTTGACACCTTTTCATGCTCTTCATATTTTTGACACCTTTTCTTGCTCCTCATATTTTTCAGACCTTCTCATGCTCCTCATATTTTTCAGACCTTTTAATGCTCTCGTATTTTTCAGACCTTTTCATGCTCCTCATATATTTCAGACCTTTGCATACTCCTCATATTTTTCACACCTTTCCATACTCTTCATATTTTTCACACCGTTTCATGCTCCTCATATTTTTCATACAGTTTCATGCTCCTCTTATTTTTCACACCTTTACATGCTCCTCATATTTTTGGGCCTTTTCATGCTCTTAATATTTTTGACATCTTTTGATGCTCCTCATATTTTTGACTCCTTTTCATGCTCTTCATATTTTTCAGACCTTTTCATGCTCGTCCTATTTTTGAGACATTTTCATGCTCCTCCTCTTTTTCAGGCCTTTTCATTTTCCTTGTATTTTTCAGACGTCTTCATGCTCGTCATATGTTTCACACCTTTTCATGCTCCTTGTATTTTTCAGACCTTTTCATGCTCCTCGTATTTTTCACAATTTCAGGCTCTTCATATTTTTCTCACTGTTTTATGCTCCTCATATTTTTGACAGTTTTTCATGCTCCTCATATTTTTCAGACCACTTCATGCTCCTCATATTTTTCAGAACTTTTCATGCTCCTCCTATTTTTCACACCTTTTCATGCTGTTCATATTTTTCACACCGTTTCATGCTCCTCATATTTTTCATACTGATTCATGACTCTCTTATTTTTCACACCTTTACATTCTATTCAAATTTTTGACCCCTTTTCATGCTCTTCATATTTTTGACACCTTTTCAAGCTCCTCATATTTTTGACACCTTTCCATGCTCCTTTTATTTTTCAGACCTTTTCATGCTCCTCCTATTTTTCAGAACTTTCCATGCTCCTCGTATTATTCAGACCTTTTCATGCTCCTCCTATTTTTCAGACCTTTTCATGCTCCTCGTATTTTTCAGACCTTTTCATGCTCCTCCTATTTTTCACACTTTTCAGGCTCCTCATATTTTTCTCACTGTTTTATTCTCCTCATATTTTTAACAGTTTTTCATGCTCCTCATATTTTTCAGACCATTTCATGCTCCTCATATTTTTCAGACCGTTTCATGCTCCTCATATTTTTCAGGCCGTTTCATGCTCCTCATATTTTTCACACCTTTTCATGCTGTTCATATTTTTCACACCGTTTCATGCTCCTCATATTTTTCATACTGATTCATGCTCCTCTTATTTTTCACACCTTTACATTCTATTCAAATTTTTGACCCCTTTTCATGCTCTTCATATTTTTGACACCTTTTCAAGCTCCTCATATTTTTGACACCTTTCCATGCTCCTTTTATTTTTCAGACCTTTTCATGCTCCTCCTATATTTCAGACCTTTCCATGCTCCTCGTATTTTTCAGACCTTTTCATGCTCCTCCTATTTTTCAGACATTTTCAGGCTCCTCGTATTTTTCAGAGCTTTTCATGCTCCTCCTATTTTGCAGGCCTTTTCATGCTCCTCCTATTTTTCAGAACTTTTCATGCTCCTCCTATTTTTCAGATATTTTCATGCTCCTCCTTTTTTTGAGGCCTTTTCATGCTCCTCGTATTTTTCACACCTTTTCATGCTCCTCGTATTTTTCACACCTTTTCATGCTCTTCACATTTTTCAGAATTTTTCATGCTCTTCGTGTTTTTCACACCTTTCATGCTCTTCATATTTTCCACACCTTTTAATGCTCTGCATGTTTTTCACACCTTTTCATGCTCTTCATTTTTTTCACACCATTTAATGCTCCTCATATTGTTGACAGCTTTTCATACTCTTCATATTTTTCAGACCTTTTCATGCTCCTTGTATTTTTCAGACATTTTCATGCTCTTCATATTTTTCACACCGTTTCATGCTCCTCATATATTTCATACAGTTTCATGCTCCTCGTATTTTTCAGACCTTTTCATGCTCCTCATATTTTTGAGACCTTTTCATGCTCCCCGTATTTTTGAGACCTTTTCCTGACCCTCGTTTTTTTCAGACCTTTTCATGCTCCTTGTATTTTTCAGACCTTCTCTTGCTCCTCATATTTTTCAGACCTTTTAATGCTCTCGTATTTTTCAGACCTTTTCATGCTCCTCGTGTTTTTTAGACCATTTCATGCTCCTCATATTTTGCAAACCTTTGCATACTCATCATATTTATAACAACTTTTCTTGCTCTTCATATTTTTCACACCATTTCATGCTTTGCATATTTTTCTACAGATTCATGCTCCTCATCTTTTTCCCACCTTTACATGCTTCTCAAATTTTTGACACCTTTTCATACTCTTCATATTTTTCAGACCTTTTCATGCTCCTTGTATTTTTCAGACATTTTCATGCTCTTCATATTTTTCACACCGTTTCATGCTCCTCATATTTTTCATACAGTTTCATGCTCCTCGTATTTTTTAGACCGTTTCATCATCCTCGTATTTTTGAGACCTTTTCCTGCCCCTCGTTTTTTTCAGACCTTTTCATGCTCCTCGTATTTTTCAGACATTTTGATGGTCCTCGTATTTTTGAGACCTTTTCATGCTCCTCGTATTTTTGAGAGTTTTTCATGCTCTTGATATTTTTCACACCGTTTCATGCTCCTCATATTTTTCATACAGTTTCATGCTCCTCATATTTTCACACCTTTATATGCTCCTCATATTTTTCACACCTTTTCATGCTCTTCGTGTTTTTCACACCTTTTCAGGTTCTTCGAATTTTTCACACCTTTTCATGATCTTCGTATTTTTCAAACCTTTTCATGCTCTTCTTATTTTTCAGACCTTTTCATGCTCTTGATATTTTTCTCAGGTTTTCATGCTCTTCGTATTTTTCACACTGTTTCACGCTCCTCATATTTTTGGCAGCTGTTCATGCTCCTCATATTTTTCAGATCGTTTCATGCTCCTCATATTTTTGAGAACGTTTCATGTTCATCATATTTTTCACACCTTTTAATGCTCCTCATATTTTTCACACCTTTCCATGCTCCTTTTATTTTTCACACCTTTTCATGCTCTTCATTTTTTTCACACCATTTAATGCTCCTCATATTTTTGACACCTTTTCATACTCTTCATATTTTTCAGACCTTTTCATGCTCCTTGTATTTTTCAGACATTTTCATGCTCTTCATATTTTTCACACCGTTTCATGCTCCTCATATTTTTCATACAGTTTCATGCTCCTCGTATTTTTTAGACTGTTTCATCATCCTCGTATTTTTGAGACCTTTTAATGCTCCTCGTATTTTTGAGAACTTTTCCTGCCCCTTGTCTTTTTCAGACCTTTTCATGCTCCTCGTATTTTTCAGACATTTTCATGGTCCTCGTATTTTTGAGACCTTTTCATGCTCCTTGTATTTTTGAGACTTTTTCATGCTCTTGATATTTTTCACACCGTTTCATGCTCCTCATATTTTTCATACAGTTTCATGCTCCTCGTATTTTTTAGACTGTTTCATCCTCCTCGTATTTTTGAGACCTTTTCATGCTCCTCGTATTTTTGAGAACTTTTCCTGCCCCTCGTCTTTTTCAGACCTTTTCATGCTCCTCGTATTTTTCAGACATTTTCATGCTCCTCGTATTTTTGAGACCTTTTCATGCTCCTTGTATTTTTGAGACTTTTTCATGCTCTTGATATTTTTCACACCGTTTCATGCTCCTCATATTTTTCATACAGTTTCATGCTCCTCATATTTTCACACCTTTCTATGCTCCTCATATTTTTCACACCTTTTCATGCTCTTCGTATTTTTCACACCTTTTCAGGCTCTTCGTATTTTTCACACCTTTTCATGATCTTCATATATTTCAAACCTTTTCATGCTCTTCTTATTTTTCAGACCTTTTCATGCTCTTGATATTTTTCTCAGGTTTTCATGCTCTTCGTATTTTTCACACTGTTTCACGCTCCTCATATTTTTGGCAGCTGTTCATGCTCCTCATATTTTTCAGATCGTTTCATGCTCCTCATATTTTTGAGACCTTTTCATGCTCCTCATATATTTCACACCTTTGCATGCTCTTCATATTTTTCAGATCTTTTCATGCTCCTCATATTTTTGTGACCGTTTCTTGCTCCTCATATTTTTCACACCATTTCATGCTCCGCATATTTTTCCTACAGATTCATGCTCCTCATATTTTTCACACCTTTACATGCTTCTCATTTTTTTAACTCCTTTTCGTACTCTTCATATTTTTCACACCTTTTCATGCTCCTCATATATTTGCGACCTTTTCATGCTCCTCGTATATTTCAGACATTTTCATGCTCTTCATATTTTTCACACCGTTCATGCTCCTGATATTTTTCAAACAGTTTCATGCTCCTCGTATTTTTAAGACCTTTTCATGCTCCTCCTATTTTTCAGACCTTTCCATGCTCCTCGTATTTTTCAGACCTTTTCATGCTTTTCCTATTTTTCAGACCTTTTCATGCTCCTCGTATTTTTCAGAGCTTTTCATGCTCCTCCTATTTTGCAGGCCTTTTCATGCTCCTCCTATTTTTCAGACCTTTTCATGCTCCTCCTATTTTTCAGACATTTTCATGCTCCTCCTGTTTTTCAGGCCTTTTCATGCTCCTCGTATTTTTCACACCTTTTCAGGCTCCTCGTATTTTTCACACCTTTTCATGCTCTTCATATTTTTCAGAACTTTTCATGCTCTTCGTGTTTTTCACACCTTTTCATGCTCTTCATATTTTCCACACCTTTTCATGCTCTGCATATTTTTCACACCTTTCATGCTCTTCATTTTTTTCACACCATTTAATACTCCTCATATTTTTGACAGCTTTTCATACTCCTCATATATTTCAGACCGTTTCATGCTCCTCATATTTTTCAGACCATTTCATGCTTTTCATATTTTTCACACCGTTTCATGTTCCTCATATTTTTCATACAGATTCATGCTCCTCTTATTTTTCACACCTTTACCTGCTACTTATATTTTGACACGTTTTCATGCTCTTCATATTTTTGACACCATTTCCTGCTCCTCGTATTTTTCAGACCTTCTCATGCTCCTCATATTTTTCAGACCTGTTAAAGCTCTCGTATTTTTCAGACCTTTTCATGCTCCTCGTGTTTTTTAGACCATTTCATGCTCCTCGTATTTTTCAGACCTTTGCATACTCCTCATATTTATCACACCTTTTCTTGCTCTTCATATTTTTCACACCATTTCATGCTCCACATATTTTTCATATAGATTCATGCTCCTCATGTTTTTCACACCTTTACATGCTTCTCATATTTTTGACACCTTTTCATACTCTTCATGTTTTTCAGACTTTTTCATGCTCCTTGTATTTTTCAGACATTTTCATGCTCTTCATATTTTTCACACCGTTTCATGCTCCTCATATTTTTCATAGTTTCATGCTCCTCGTATTTTTCACACCTTTTCATGATCCTCGTATTTTTGAGACCTTTTCATGCTCCTCGTATTTTTGAGACTTTTTCATGCTCTTCATATTTTTCACACCGTTTCATGCTCCTCATATTTTTCATACAGTTACATGCTCCTTATATTTTCACACCTTTATATGCTCCTCATATTTTTCAGAACTTTTCATGCTCTTCGTGTTTTTCACACCTTTTCATGCTCTTCATATTTTCCACACCATTTAATGCTCCTCATATTTTTGACAGCCTTTCATGCACCTCATATATTTCAGACTGTTTCATGCTCCTCATATTTTTCAGACCATTTCATGCTTTTCATATTTTTCACACCGTTTCATGTTCCTCATATTTTTCATACAGATTCATGCTCCTCTTATTTTTCACACCTTTACCTGCTACTCATATTTTGACACCTTTTCATGCTCTTCATATTTTTGACACCTTTTCTTGCTCCTCATATTTTTCAGACCTTCTCATGCTCCTCATATTTTTCAGACCTTTTAATGCTCTCGTATTTTTCAGACCTTTTCATGCTCCTCATATATTTCAGACCTTTGCATACTCCTCATATTTTTCACACCTTTCCATACTCTTCATATTTTTCACACCGTTTCATGCTCCTCATATTTTTCATACAGTTTCATGCTCCTCTTATTTTTCACACCTTTACATGCTCCTCATATTTTTGGGCCTTTTCATGCTCTTAATATTTTTGACACCTTTTGATGCTCCTCATATTTTTGACTCCTTTTCATGCTCTTCATATTTTTCAGACCTTTTCATGCTCGTCCTATTTTTGAGACATTTTCATGCTCCTCCTCTTTTTCAGGCCTTTTCATTTTCCTTGTATTTTTCAGACGTCTTCATGCTCGTCATATGTTTCACACCTTTTCATGCTCCTTGTATTTTTCAGACCTTTTCATGCTCCTCGTATTTTTCACAATTTCAGGCTCTTCATATTTTTCTCACTGTTTTATGCTCCTCATATTTTTGACAGTTTTTCATGCTCCTCATATTTTTCAGACCACTTCATGCTCCTCATATTTTTCAGAACTTTTCATGCTCCTCCTATTTTTCACACCTTTTCATGCTGTTCATATTTTTCACACCGTTTCATGCTCCTCATATTTTTCATACTGATTCATGACTCTCTTATTTTTCACACCTTTACATTCTATTCAAATTTTTGACCCCTTTTCATGCTCTTCATATTTTTGACACCTTTTCAAGCTCCTCATATTTTTGACACCTTTCCATGCTCCTTTTATTTTTCAGACCTTTTCATGCTCCTCCTATTTTTCAGAACTTTCCATGCTCCTCGTATTATTCAGACCTTTTCATGCTCCTCCTATTTTTCAGACCTTTTCATGCTCCTCGTATTTTTCAGACCTTTTCATGCTCCTCCTATTTTTCACACTTTTCAGGCTCCTCATATTTTTCTCACTGTTTTATTCTCCTCATATTTTTAACAGTTTTTCATGCTCCTCATATTTTTCAGACCATTTCATGCTCCTCATATTTTTCAGGCCGTTTCATGCTCCTCATATTTTTCACACCTTTTCATGCTGTTCATATTTTTCACACCGTTTCATGCTCCTCATATTTTTCATACTGATTCATGCTCCTCTTATTTTTCACACCTTTACATTCTATTCAAATTTTTGACCCCTTTTCATGCTCTTCATATTTTTGACACCTTTTCAAGCTCCTCATATTTTTGACACCTTTCCATGCTCCTTTTATTTTTCAGACCTTTTCATGCTCCTCCTATATTTCAGACCTTTCCATGCTCCTCGTATTTTTCAGACCTTTTCATGCTCCTCCTATTTTTCAGACATTTTCAGGCTCCTCGTATTTTTCAGAGCTTTTCATGCTCCTCCTATTTTGCAGGCCTTTTCATGCTCCTCCTATTTTTCAGAACTTTTCATGCTCCTCCTATTTTTCAGATATTTTCATGCTCCTCCTTTTTTTGAGGCCTTTTCATGCTCCTCGTATTTTTCACACCTTTTCATGCTCCTCGTATTTTTCACACCTTTTCATGCTCTTCACATTTTTCAGAATTTTTCATGCTCTTCGTGTTTTTCACACCTTTCATGCTCTTCATATTTTCCACACCTTTTAATGCTCTGCATGTTTTTCACACCTTTTCATGCTCTTCATTTTTTTCACACCATTTAATGCTCCTCATATTGTTGACAGCTTTTCATACTCTTCATATTTTTCAGACCTTTTCATGCTCCTTGTATTTTTCAGACATTTTCATGCTCTTCATATTTTTCACACCGTTTCATGCTCCTCATATATTTCATACAGTTTCATGCTCCTCGTATTTTTCAGACCTTTTCATGCTCCTCATATTTTTGAGACCTTTTCATGCTCCCCGTATTTTTGAGACCTTTTCCTGACCCTCGTTTTTTTCAGACCTTTTCATGCTCCTTGTATTTTTCAGACCTTCTCTTGCTCCTCATATTTTTCAGACCTTTTAATGCTCTCGTATTTTTCAGACCTTTTCATGCTCCTCGTGTTTTTTAGACCATTTCATGCTCCTCATATTTTGCAAACCTTTGCATACTCATCATATTTATAACAACTTTTCTTGCTCTTCATATTTTTCACACCATTTCATGCTTTGCATATTTTTCTACAGATTCATGCTCCTCATCTTTTTCCCACCTTTACATGCTTCTCAAATTTTTGACACCTTTTCATACTCTTCATATTTTTCAGACCTTTTCATGCTCCTCGTATTTTTCAGACATTTTCATGGTCCTCGTATTTTTGAGACCTTTTCATGCTCCTTGTATTTTTGAGACTTTTTCATGCTCTTGATATTTTTCACACCGTTTCATGCTCCTCATATTTTTCATACAGTTTCATGCTCCTCGTATTTTTTAGACCGTTTCATCATCCTCGTATTTTTGAGACCTTTTCCTGCCCCTCGTTTTTTTCAGACCTTTTCATGCTCCTCGTATTTTTCAGACATTTTGATGGTCCTCGTATTTTTGAGACCTTTTCATGCTCCTCGTATTTTTGAGAGTTTTTCATGCTCTTGATATTTTTCACACCGTTTCATGCTCCTCATATTTTTCATACAGTTTCATGCTCCTCATATTTTCACACCTTTATATGCTCCTCATATTTTTCACACCTTTTCATGCTCTTCGTGTTTTTCACACCTTTTCAGGTTCTTCGAATTTTTCACACCTTTTCATGATCTTCGTATTTTTCAAACCTTTTCATGCTCTTCTTATTTTTCAGACCTTTTCATGCTCTTGATATTTTCCTCAGGTTTTCATGCTCTTCGTATTTTTCACACTGTTTCACGCTCCTCATATTTTTGGCAGCTGTTCATGCTCCTCATATTTTTCAGATCGTTTCATGCTCCTCATATTTTTGAGACCGTTTCTTGGTCCTCATATTTTTCACACCTTTTAATGCTCCTTATATTTTTGACACCTTTTCATGTTCTTCATATTTTTCACACCTTTACATGCTACTCATATTTTTGACACTTTTTCATGCTCTTCATATTTTTCACACCACTTCATTCCCCGCATATTTTTCATACAGATTCATGCTCCTCATATTTTTCACACCTTTACAAGCTTCTCATTTTGTTGACTCCTTTTCATACTTTTCATATTTTTCAAACCTTTTCATGCTGCTCATATTTTTGTGACCTTTTCAAGCTCCTCGTATGTTTCAGACATTTTCATGCTCTTCATATTTTTCACACCGTTTCATGCTCCTCATATTTTTCATACAGTTTCATGCTCCTTGTATTTTTCAGACCTTTCCATGCTCCTCGTATTTTTCAGACCTTTCCAATCTCCTCGTATTTTTGAGACCTTTTCATGTTCCTCGTATTCTTCAGTCCTTTTCCTGCTCCTCGTATTTTTCAGACCTTTTCATGCTCCTCCTATTTTTCAGACCTTTCCATGCTCCTCGTATTTTTCAGACCTTTTCATGCTCCTCGTATTTTTCAGACCTTTTCATGCTCCTCGTATTTTTCAGACCTTTTCATGCTCCTCGTATTTTTCACACCTCTTCATGCTCTTCATTTTTTTCACAGCATTTAATGCTCCTCATACTTTTGACAGCTTTTCATGCTCCTCATATATTTCAGACCGTTTCATGCTCCTCATATTTTTCAGACCATTTCATGCTTTTCATATTTTTCACAGCGTTTCATGTTCCTCATATTTTTCATACAGATTCATGCTCCTGTTATTTTTCACACCTTTACGTGCTACTCATATTTTGACACCTTTTTATGCTCTTCATATTTTTGACACCTTTTCATGCTCTTCGTGTTTTTCACACCTTTTCATGATCTTCGAATTTTTCAAACCTTTTCTTGCTCTTCTTATTTTTCAGACCTTTTCAGGTTCTGGATATTTTTCTCAGGTTTTCATGCTCTTCGTATATTTCACATGTTTCACGCTCCTCATATTTTTGGCAGCTGTTCACGCTCCTCATATTTTTCAGATCGTTTCATGCTCCTCATATTTGTGAGACCGTTTCATGCTCCTCATATTTTTCACACCTTTTAATGCTCCTCATATTTTTCACAACTTTGCATGCTCTTCATATTTTTCAGATCGTTTCATGCTCCTCATATTTTTGAGACCGTTTCTTGCTCCTCATATTTTTCACACCTTTTAATGCTCCTCATATTTTTGACACCTTTTCAGGCTCTTCATATTTTTGACACCTTTACATGTTACTCATATTTTTGACACTTTTTCATGCTCTTCATATTTTTCACACCAATTCATGCTCCGCATTTTTTTCATACAGATTCATGCTCCTCATATTTTTCACACTTTTACATGCTTCTCATTTTTTTGACTCCTTTTCATACTCTTCATATTTTTCTAACCATTTCATGCTCCTCATATTTTTGCGACCTTTTCATTCTCCTCGTATATTTCAGACATTTTCATGCTCTTCATATTTTTCACACCGTTTCATGCTCCTCATATTTTTCATACAGTTTGATTCTCCTCGTATTTTTCAGACCTTTTCATGCTCCTCCTATTTTTCAGAACTTTCCATGCTCCTCGTATTTTTCAGACCTTTCCATGCTCCTCCTATTTCTCAGACCTTTTCATGCTCCTCGTATTTTTCAGAGCTTTACATGCTCCTCCTTTTTTTCAGGCCTTTTCATGCTCCTCGTATTTTTCACACCTTTTCATGCTCCTCATATTTTTCACACCTTTTCATGCTCTTCATATTTTTCAGAACTTTTCATGTTCTTCGTGTTTTTCACACCTTTTCATGCTCTTCATATTTTTCAGATCTTTTCATGCTCCTCATATTTTTGTGACCGTTTCTTGCTCCTCATATTTTTCACACCTTTTCATGCTCCGCATATTTTTCCTACAGATTCATGCTCCTCATATTTTTCACACCTTTACATGCTTCTCATTTTTTTAACTCCTTTTCGTACTCTTCATATTTTTCACACCTTTTCATGCTCCTCATATATTTGCGACCTTTTCATGCTCCTCGTATATTTCAGACATTTTCATGCTCTTCATATTTTTCACACCGTTCATGCTCCTGATATTTTTCAAACAGTTTCATGCTCCTCGTATTTTTAAGACCTTTTCATGCTCCTCCTATTTTTCAGACCTTTCCATGCTCCTCGTATTTTTCAGACCTTTTCATGCTTCTCCTATTTTTCAGACCTTTTCATGCTCCTCGTATTTTTCAGAGCTTTTCATGCTCCTCCTATTTTGCAGGCCTTTTCATGCTCCTCCTATTTTTCAGACCTTTTCATGCTCCTCCTATTTTTCAGACATTTTCATGCTCCTCCTGTTTTTCAGGCCTTTTCATGCTCTCGTATTTTTCACACCTTTTCAGGCTCCTCGTGTTTTTCACACCTTTTCATGCTCTTCATATTTTTCAGAACTTTTCATGCTCTTCGTGTTTTTCACACCTTTTCATGCTCTTCATATTTTCCACACCTTTTCATGCTCTGCATATTTTTCACACCTTTCATGCTCTTCATTTTTTTCACACCATTTAATACTCCTCATATTTTTGACAGCTTTTCATACTCCTCATATATTTCAGACCGTTTCATGCTCCTCATATTTTTCAGACCATTTCATGCTTTTCATATTTTTCACACCGTTTCATGTTCCTCATATTTTTCATACAGATTCATGCTCCTCTTATTTTTCACACCTTTACCTGCTACTTATATTTTGACACGTTTTCATGCTCTTCATATTTTTGACACCATTTCCTGCTCCTCGTATTTTTCAGACCTTCTCATGCTCCTCATATTTTTCAGACCTGTTAAAGCTCTCGTATTTTTCAGACCTTTTCATGCTCCTCGTGTTTTTTAGACCATTTCATGCTCCTCGTATTTTTCAGACCTTTGCATACTCCTCATATTTATCACACCTTTTCTTGCTCTTCATATTTTTCACACCATTTCATGCTCCACATATTTTTCATATAGATTCATGCTCCTCATGTTTTTCACACCTTTACATGCTTCTCATATTTTTGACACCTTTTCATACTCTTCATGTTTTTCAGACTTTTTCATGCTCCTTGTATTTTTCAGACATTTTCATGCTCTTCATATTTTTCACACCGTTTCATGCTCCTCATATTTTTCATAGTTTCATGCTCCTCGTATTTTTCACACCTTTTCATGATCCTCGTATTTTTGAGACCTTTTCATGCTCCTCGTATTTTTGAGACTTTTTCATGCTCTTCATATTTTTCACACCGTTTCATGCTCCTCATATTTTTCATACAGTTACATGCTCCTTATATTTTCACACCTTTATATGCTCCTCATATTTTTCAGAACTTTTCATGCTCTTCGTGTTTTTCACACCTTTTCATGCTCTTCATATTTTCCACACCATTTAATGCTCCTCATATTTTTGACAGCCTTTCATGCACCTCATATATTTCAGACTGTTTCATGCTCCTCATATTTTTCAGACCATTTCATGCTTTTCATATTTTTCACACCGTTTCATGTTCCTCATATTTTTCATACAGATTCATGCTCCTCTTATTTTTCACACCTTTACCTGCTACTCATATTTTGACACCTTTTCATGCTCTTCATATTTTTGACACCTTTTCTTGCTCCTCATATTTTTCAGACCTTCTCATGCTCCTCATATTTTTCAGACCTTTTAATGCTCTCGTATTTTTCAGACCTTTTCATGCTCCTCATATATTTCAGACCTTTGCATACTCCTCATATTTTTCACACCTTTCCATACTCTTCATATTTTTCACACCGTTTCATGCTCCTCATATTTTTCATACAGTTTCATGCTCCTCTTATTTTTCACACCTTTACATGCTCCTCATATTTTTGGGCCTTTTCATGCTCTTAATATTTTTGACACCTTTTGATGCTCCTCATATTTTTGACTCCTTTTCATGCTCTTCATATTTTTCAGACCTTTTCATGCTCGTCCTATTTTTGAGACATTTTCATGCTCCTCCTCTTTTTCAGGCCTTTTCATTTTCCTTGTATTTTTCAGACGTCTTCATGCTCGTCATATGTTTCACACCTTTTCATGCTCCTCGTATTTTTCAGACCTTTTCATGCTCCTCGTATTTTTCACAATTTCAGGCTCTTCATATTTTTCTCACTGTTTTATGCTCCTCATATTTTTGACAGTTTTTCATGCTCCTCATATTTTTCAGACCACTTCATGCTCCTCATATTTTTCAGACCTTTTCATGCTCCTCCTATTTTTCAGACCTTTTCATGCTGTTCATATTTTTCACACCGTTTCATGCTCCTCATATTTTTCATACTGATTCATGACTCTCTTATTTTTCACACCTTTACATTCTATTCAAATTTTTGACCCCTTTTCATGCTCTTCATATTTTTGACACCTTTTCAAGCTCCTCATATTTTTGACACCTTTCCATGCTCCTTTTATTTTTCAGACCTTTTCATGCTCCTCCTATTTTTCAGAACTTTCCATGCTCCTCGTATTATTCAGACCTTTTCATGCTCCTCCTATTTTTCAGACCTTTTCATGCTCCTCGTATTTTTCAGACCTTTTCATGCTCCTCCTATTTTTCACACTTTTCAGGCTCCTCATATTTTTCTCACTGTTTTATTCTCCTCATATTTTTAACAGTTTTTCATGCTCCTCATATTTTTCAGACCATTTCATGCTCCTCATATTTTTCAGACCGTTTCATGCTCCTCATATTTTTCAGGCCGTTTCATGCTCCTCATATTTTTCACACCTTTTCATGCTGTTCATATTTTTCACACCGTTTCATGCTCCTCATATTTTTCATACTGATTCATGCTCCTCTTATTTTTCACACCTTTACATTCTATTCAAATTTTTGACCCCTTTTCATGCTCTTCATATTTTTGACACCTTTTCAAGCTCCTCATATTTTTGACACCTTTCCATGCTCCTTTTATTTTTCAGACCTTTTCATGCTCCTCCTATATTTCAGACCTTTTCATGCTCCTCGTATTTTTCAGACCTTTTCATGCTCCTCCTATTTTTCAGACATTTTCAGGCTCCTCGTATTTTTCAGAGCTTTTCATGCTCCTCCTATTTTGCAGGCCTTTTCATGCTCCTCCTATTTTTCAGAACTTTTCATGCTCCTCCTATTTTTCAGATATTTTCATGCTCCTCCTTTTTTTGAGGCCTTTTCATGCTCCTCGTATTTTTCACACCTTTTCATGCTCCTCGTATTTTTCACACCTTTTCATGCTCTTCACATTTTTCAGAATTTTTCATGCTCTTCGTGTTTTTCACACCTTTCATGCTCTTCATATTTTCCACACCTTTTAATGCTCTGCATGTTTTTCACACCTTTTCATGCTCTTCATTTTTTTCACACCATTTAATGCTCCTCATATTGTTGACAGCTTTTCATACTCTTCATATTTTTCAGACCTTTTCATGCTCTTCATATTTTTCACACCGTTTCATGCTCCTCATATATTTCATACAGTTTCATGCTCCTCGTATTTTTCAGACCTTTTCATGCTCCTCATATTTTTGAGACCTTTTCATGCTCCCCGTATTTTTGAGACCTTTTCCTGACCCTCGTTTTTTTCAGACCTTTTCATGCTCCTTGTATTTTTCAGACCTTCTCTTGCTCCTCATATTTTTCAGACCTTTTAATGCTCTCGTATTTTTCAGACCTTTTCATGCTCCTCGTGTTTTTTAGACCATTTCATGCTCCTCATATTTTGCAAACCTTTGCATACTCATCATATTTATAACAACTTTTCTTGCTCTTCATATTTTTCACACCATTTCATGCTTTGCATATTTTTCTACAGATTCATGCTCCTCATCTTTTTCCCACCTTTACATGCTTCTCAAATTTTTGACACCTTTTCATGCTCTTCGTATTTTTCAGACCTTTTCATGCTCCTCGTATTTTTCAGACATTTTCATGGTCCTCGTATTTTTGAGACCTTTTCATGCTCCTCGTATTTTTGAGACTTTTTCATGCTCTTGATATTTTTCACACCGTTTCATGCTCCTCATATTTTTCATACAGTTTCATGCTCCTCGTATTTTTTAGACCGTTTCATCATCCTCGTATTTTTGAGACCTTTTCCTGCCCCTCGTTTTTTTCAGACCTTTTCATGCTCCTCGTATTTTTCAGACATTTTGATGGTCCTCGTATTTTTGAGACCTTTTCATGCTCCTCGTATTTTTGAGAGTTTTTCATGCTCTTGATATTTTTCACACCGTTTCATGCTCCTCATATTTTTCATACAGTTTCATGCTCCTCATATTTTCACACCTTTATATGCTCCTCATATTTTTCACACCTTTTCATGCTCTTCATATTTTTCACACCTTTTCAGGTTCTTCGTATTTTTCACACCTTTTCATGATCTTCGTATTTTTCAAACCTTTTCATGCTCTTCTTATTTTTCAGACCTTTTCATGCTCTTGATATTTTCCTCAGGTTTTCATGCTCTTCGTATTTTTCACACTGTTTCACGCTCCTCATATTTTTGGCAGCTGTTCATGCTCCTCATATTTTTCAGATCGTTTCATGCTCCTCATATTTTTGAGACCGTTTCTTGGTCCTCATATTTTTCACACCTTTTAATGCTCCTTATATTTTTGACACCTTTTCATGTTCTTCATATTTTTCACACCTTTACATGCTACTCATATTTTTGACACTTTTTCATGCTCTTCATATTTTTCACACCACTTCATTCCCCGCATATTTTTCATACAGATTCATGCTCCTCATATTTTTCACACCTTTACAAGCTTCTCATTTTGTTGACTCCTTTTCATACTTTTCATATTTTTCAAACCTTTTCATGCTGCTCATATTTTTGTGACCTTTTCAAGCTCCTCGTATGTTTCAGACATTTTCATGCTCTTCATATTTTTCACACCGTTTCATGCTCCTCATATTTTTCATACAGTTTCATGCTCCTTGTATTTTTCAGACCTTTCCATGCTCCTCGTATTTTTCAGACCTTTCCAATCTCCTCGTATTTTTGAGACCTTTTCATGTTCCTCGTATTCTTCAGTCCTTTTCCTGCCCCTCGTATTTTTCAGACCTTTTCATGCTCCTCCTATTTTTCAGACCTTTCCATGCTCCTCGTATTTTTCAGACCTTTTCATGCTCCTCATATTTTTCAGACCTTTTCATGCTCCTCGTATTTTTCAGACCTTTCCATGCTCCTCGTATTTTTCACACCTCTTCATGCTCTTCATTTTTTTCACAGCATTTAATGCTCCTCATACTTTTGACAGCTTTTCATGCTCCTCATATATTTCAGACCGTTTCATGCTCCTCATATTTTTCAGACCATTTCATGCTTTTCATATTTTTCACAGCGTTTCATGTTCCTCATATTTTTCATACAGATTCATGCTCCTGTTATTTTTCACACCTTTACGTGCTACTCATATTTTGACACCTTTTTATGCTCTTCATATTTTTGACACCTTTTCATGCTCTTCGTGTTTTTCACACCTTTTCATGATCTTCGAATTTTTCAAACCTTTTCTTGCTCTTCTTATTTTTCAGACCTTTTCAGGTTCTGGATATTTTTCTCAGGTTTTCATGCTCTTCGTATATTTCACATGTTTCACGCTCCTCATATTTTTGGCAGCTGTTCACGCTCCTCATATTTTTCAGATCGTTTCATGCTCCTCATATTTGTGAGACCGTTTCATGCTCCTCATATTTTTCACACCTTTTAATGCTCCTCATATTTTTCACAACTTTGCATGCTCTTCATATTTTTCAGATCGTTTCATGCTCCTCATATTTTTGAGACCGTTTCTTGCTCCTCATATTTTTCACACCTTTTAATGCTCCTCATATTTTTGACACCTTTTCAGGCTCTTCATATTTTTGACACCTTTACATGTTACTCATATTTTTGACACTTTTTCATGCTCTTCATATTTTTCACACCAATTCATGCTCCGCATTTTTTTCATACAGATTCATGCTCCTCATATTTTTCACACCTTTACATGCTTCTCATTTTTTTGACTCCTTTTCATACTCTTCATATTTTTCTAACCATTTCATGCTCCTCATATTTTTGCGACCTTTTCATTCTCCTCGTATATTTCAGACATTTTCATGCTCTTCATATTTTTCACACCGTTTCATGCTCCTCATATTTTTCATACAGTTTGATTCTCCTCGTATTTTTCAGACCTTTTCATGCTCCTCCTATTTTTCAGAACTTTCCATGCTCCTCGTATTTTTCAGACCTTTCCATGCTCCTCCTATTTCTCAGACCTTTTCATGCTCCTCGTATTTTTCAGAGCTTTACATGCTCCTCCTTTTTTTCAGGCCTTTTCATGCTCCTCGTATTTTTCACACCTTTTCTTGCTCCTCATATTTTTCACACCTTTTCATGCTCTTCATATATTTCAGAACTTTTCATGTTCTTCGTGTTTTTCACACCTTTTCATGCTCTTCATATTTTCCGTACCTTTTCATGCTCTGCATATTTTTCACACCTTTTCATGCTCTTCATTTTTTTCACACCATGTAATGCTCCTCATATTTTGGACAGCTTTTCGTGCTCCTCATATATTTCAGACCGTTTCATGCTCCTCATATTTTTCAGACCATTTCATGCTTTTCATATTTTTCACACCGTTTCATGTTCCTCATATTTTTCATACAGATTCATTCTCCTCTTATTTTTCACACCTTTACATGCTACTCATATTTTCACACCTTTTCATGCTCTTCATATTTTTGACACCTTTTCATGCTCCTTGTATTTTTCAGACCTTTTCATGCTCCTCCTATTTTTCAGACCTTTTCATGCTTCTCCTATTTTTCAGACATTTTCATGCTCCTCGTATTTTTCAGACCTTTTAATGCTCTCATATTTTTCACACTTTTTCATGCTCCTCCTATATTTCACACCTTTTCATGCTCCTTGTATTTTTCACACCTTTTCATGCTCTTCGTATTTTTCAGACCTTTCCATGCTCCTCGTATTTTTCAGACCTTTTCATGCTCCTCCTATTTTTCAGATTTTTTCATGCTCCTCGTATTTTTCAGAGCTTTTCATGCTCCTCCTGTTTTTCAGGCCTTTTCATGCTCCTCATATTTTTCACACCTTTCCATGCTCCTCGTATTTTTCACTCCTTTTCATGCTCCTCGTATTTTTCACACCTTTTCATGCTCCTCCTATTTTTCACACCTTTTCATGCTCTTCATTTTATTCACACCATTTAATGCTCCTCATATTTTTGACAGCTTTTCATGCTCCTCATATATTTCAGACCGTTTCGTGCTCCTCATATTTTTCAGACCATTTCATGCTTTTCATAATTTTCATACCGTTTCATGTTCCTCATATTTTTCATACAGATTCATGCTCCTCTTATTTTTCACACCTTTACAGGCTACTCATACTTTGACACCTTTTCATGCTCTTCATATTTTTGACAGCTTATCATGCTCCTCGTATATTTCACACCTTTTCATGCTCCTCATATTTTTCACACCTTTTCATGTTTCTCGTATTTTTCACACTTTTTCATGCTCCTCGTATATTTCACACCTTTTCATGCTCCTCGTATTTTTCACAACTTTTGATGCTCTTCGTATTTTTCACAACTTTTAGTGCTCCTCCTATTTTTCAGTCCTTTTCATGCTCCTCGTATTTTTCAGACCTTTTCATGCTCCTATTTTTCAGTCTTTTTCATGCTCCTCGTATTTTTCAGACATTTTCATGCTCCTCGTATTTTTCAGACCGTTTCATGCTCCTCATATATTTGAGACCATTTCATGCTCCTCATATTTTTCACACCTTTTCATGCTCCTCATATTTTTCACAACTTTTCATGCTCTTCATATTTTTCACACCTTTTCATGCTCCTCGTATTTTTGACACCTTTTCATGCTCTTCATATTTTTCACACCTTTTCATGCTCCTCGTATTTTTGAGACCTTTTCTTGCTCCTCATATTTTTGAGACCTTTTTATGCTACTCGAATTTTTCAGACCTTTTCATGCTCCTCGTATTTTTCAGACCTATTCATGCTCCTCATATTTTTCACACTTTTTCATGCTATTCATATTTTTCACACCTTTTCATGCTCCTCGTATTTTTCACAACTTTTCATGCTCTTCGTATTTTTCACACCTTTTCATGCTCTTCATATTTTTCAGACCTTTTCATGCTTTTTATATTTTTCACAGCTTTTCATGCTCTCGTATTTTTCAGACATTTTAATGCTCCTCGAACTTTCCACACCTTTTCATGCTCCTAGTATTTTTCACACCTTTTCATGCTCCTGGTATATTTCACACCTTTTTATGCTCCTCGTATTTTTAAGACGTTTTCATACTCCTCATAATTTTCACAACTTTTCATGCTCTTCATATTTTTCAGACCTTTTCATTCTCTTGATATTTTTCACAGCTTTCCATGCTCCTCATGTTTTTGACACCTTTTCATGCTCTTCATGTTTTTCACACCTTTTCATTCTCCTCATATTTTTGACACCTGTTCATGCTCTACATATTTTTCAAACCTTTTCATGCGCCTCATATTTTTAAGACGTTTTCATGCTCCTCGTATATTTCACACCTTTTCATGCTCTCGTATTTTTCAGACATTTTAATGTTCCTCGTACTTTTCACACCTTTTCATGCTCCTAGTATTTTTCACACCTTTTCATGCTCCTGGTATTTTTCACAACTTTTCATGCTCTTCGTATTTTTCACATCTTTTCATGCTCTTTGAATTCTTCATACCTTTTCATGCTCTTCACATTCCTCACACCTTTTCATGCCCTTCGAGTTTTTCACATATTTCATGCTCTTGATATTTTTCACACCTTTTCATGCTCTTCATATTTATTAGACTTTTTCATGCTCTTGATATTTGTCACACCACTGCATGCCCTTTGTGTTTTTCACACATTCATGCTCTTCATATTTTTTATAGAAATTCATGCTCCTCTTATTTTTCAACCTTTACATGCTACTCATATTTTTGACACCTTTTCATGCTCTTCATATTTTTGACACCATTTCATGCTCCCCATATTTTTGACAATATTTCATGCTCTACATATTTTTCAGACCTTTTCATGCTCGTCGTATTTTTCAGACCTTTTCATGCTCCTCGTATATTTCACACGTTTTCATGCTCCTCGTATTTTTCACACATTTTCATGCTCTTCATATTTTTCACACCTTTTCATGCTCCTCGTCTTTTTCACAGGTTTTCATGCTCGTAGTTTTCACAACTTTTTGGGCTCTTCATATTTTTCAGACTTTTTCATGCTCCTCATATTTTGCAGACGTTTTCATGCTCCTCGTATTTCTCAGACCTTTTCATGCTCCTCGTATTTTTCACACCTTTTCATGCCCCTCGTATTATTCAGACCTTTTCATGCTCCTCGTATTATTCAGACCTTTTCATGTTCCTCGTATTTTTCAGACCTTTTCACGCTCCTCGTGTTTTTCAGACCTTTTCACGCTCTTCATATTTTTCACACCTTTTCACACTCTTCATATTTTTGACATTTTTTCACACTCCTCGTATTTTTCACACCTTTTCCTGCTCCTCGTATATTTCACACCTTTTCCTGCTCTTCCAATTTTTCACATCTTTTCATGCTCCTCATATTTTTCACACCTTTTCATGCTCCTAGTATTTTTCACACCTTTTCATGCTCTTCGAATTTTTCACACTTTTTCATGCTGTTCATATTATTCACACCTTTTCATGCTCCTAGTATTTTTCACACCTTTTCATGCTCCTCATATTTTTCACACCTTTTCATGCTCCTCGTATTTTTCACACCTTTTCATGCTCCTCGTCTTTTTCAGACCTTTTCATGCTGTTCATATATTTCACACCTTTTCATGCTCTTCGAATTTTTCACACCTTTTCATGCTCCTCATATTTTTCACACCTTTTCATGCTCCTCGTATTTTTCACACCTTTTCATGCTCCTCGTCTTTTTCAGACCTTTTCATGCTGTTCATATATTTCACACCTTTTCGTGCTCTTCGAATTTTTCTCACCTTTTCATGCTCTTCATATTTTTCACACCTTTTCATGCCACTCATATTTTTCACAACTTTCATGCTCCTCGTATTTTTGACACCTTTTCATGCTCCTCGTAATTTTCAAAGCTTTTCATGCTCTTCATATTTTTCACACCTTTTCATGCTCCTCGTATTTTTTACACCTTTTCATGCTCTTCATATTTTTCACACCATTTCTTGCTCCTCGTATTTTTCACAGCTTTTCATGCTCTTCATATTTTTCACACCTTTTCATGCTTCTCGTAATTTTCACACCTTTTCATGAACCTCGAATTTTTCATGCCTTTTCATGCTCCTCTTATTTTTCAAGCCTTTTAATGCTCTTCATATTTTTCTAAACTTTTCATGCTCCTCGTATTTTTCACACATTGTCATGCTCCTCGTATTTTTCACACCTTTTCCTGCTCTTCGAATTTTTCACTCCTTTACATGCTCCTCGTATCTTTTACACCTTTTACTGCTCCCTGTATTTTTGACACTTTGCAATGCTCCTCGTATTTTACACACCTTTTTCTGCACTTCGAATTTTTCACAACTTTTCATGCTCCTTGTATTTTTCACACATTTTCATGCTCCTCGTATTTTTCACAACTTTTCATCCTCCTCATATTTTTCAGAACTTATCACGCTCCTCGTATTTTTCAGACCTGTTCACGCTCTTCATTTTTTTCAAACCTTTTCACGCTCTTTGTATTTTTGACACCTTTTCAAGCTCCTCGTATTTTTCACTCCTTTTCCTGCTCTGAGTATTTTTCACACCTATTCCTTCTCTTCGATTTTTTCACACTCTTCATGATCCTCGTATTTTTCGAACCTTTTCCTGCTCTTCGTATTTTCACACCTTTTCATGCTCCTCTTATTTTTCACACCTTTTCATGCTCCTCGTATTCTTCACAACTTTTCGTGCTCTTCGTATTTTTAACAACGTTTAATGCTACTCCTTTTTTCACACCTTTTCATGCTCTTCCTACTTTTCAAAACTTTTCATGCTCCTAATATTTTTCAGACCTTTTCATACTCTTCGTATTATTCACACCTTTTCATGTTCCTCATATTTTTCAGACCTTTCCATGCTCTTCGTATTTTTCAGACCTTTTCATGCTCCCCGTATTTTTCAGACCTTTTCATGCTCCTTGTATTTTTCACACCTTTTCATGCTCTTTGTATTTTTCAGACCTTTTCATGCTCCTCGTATTTTTCAGACCTTTTCATGCTCCTCGTATTTTTCAGACTTTTTCATGCTCCTCACATTTTTCACACCTTTTCATGCTCCTCGAAATTTTCACACCTTCATGCTCCTCTTATTTTTCACACATTTTCATGTTTCTCGTATTTTTCACACCTTTTCCTGCTCCTCGTATTTTTCTGAGCTTTTCATGCTCCTCGTATTTTTCACACCTTTTCATGCTCCTCGTATATTTCACACCTTTTCATGCTCCTCGTATTTTTCACACCTTCTCATGCTCCACCTATTTTTCAGACCTTTTTATGCTCCTTCCATTTTTCAGACCTTTTCATGCTCTTTGTATTTTTCACACCTTTTCATGCTCCTCGTATTTTTCACACCTTTTCATGCTCCTCGTGTTTTTCACACATTTTCATGCTCCTCGTATTTTTCAAACCTTTTCATGCTCCTCGTGTTTTTCACACCTTTTCATGCTCCTCGTACTTTTCAGACCGTTTTGTGCTCCTCGTATTTTTCAGACCTTTTCATGCTCTTCGAATTTTTCACACATTTTAATGCTCCTCATATTTTTCACAGCTTTTCCTGCTCTTCTTATTTTTCACACCTTTTCATGATCTTCCTATTTTTGCGACCTTTACCTGCTCTTCGTATTTTTCGGAACTTTTCACACTCTTCATATTTTTCACACCTTTCAACGCTCTTCGTATTTTTGACAGCTTTTCACACTCCTCGCATTTTTCAAACCTTTTCTGCTCCTTGTATTTTTCACACCTTTTCCTGCTCTTTGAATTTTTCACACCTTTTTATGCTCCTCGTATTTTTCACACCTTTTCCGGCTCCTCCTATTTTCACATCTTTTCATGCTCCTCGTAAGTTTCACACATTTTCATGTTCCTCATATTTTTCACACCTTTTCCTGCTCTTCGAATTTTTCACACCTTTTCATGCTCCTCGTATTTTTCACACGTTTTAATGCTCCTCGTATTTTTCATACCTTTTCATGCTCCTCGTATTTTTCAGAACTTTTCATGCTGTTCATATATTTCACACCTTTTCCTGCTCTTCGAATTTTTCACACCTTTTCATGCTACTCGTATTTTTCACAACTTTTCTTTCCTTCGAATTTTTCACACCTTGTCATGCTCTTTGAATATTTCTCACCTTTTCCAGCTCTTTGAATTTTTCACACCTTATCCTGCTCCCCGTATTTTTCACACCTTGACATGCTCCTCGTATTTTTCACACCTTTTCATGCTACTCGTATTTCACAACATTTCATGATGTTCATATTTTTCACACCTTTTAGTACTCCTTGTATTATTCACACCTTGTAATTCTCCTCGTATTTTTCACACCTTTTCATGCTCCTCGTATTTTTCACACCGTTTCCTGCTCTTTGAATTTTTCACTGCTTTTCATGCTCCTGGAATTTTTCACACCTTTTCATGCTCCTCGTGTGTTTCACAACTTATCATGCTCCTTGTATTTTTCAGACCTTTTCATGCTCCTCATATTTTTCAGACCTTTTCACGCTCTTCATATTTTTCACACCTTTCCACGCTCTTCGTATTTTTGACACCTTTTCATGCTCCTCGTATTTTTGACACCTTTTCATGCTCCTCGTAATTTTCACACCTTTTCCTGCCCTTCGTATTTTTCACACCTTTTCATGCTCCTCTTTTATTTCACACCTTTTCCTGCTCTTCGTATTTTTCACACCTTTTCAAGGTCCTCATATTTTTCACACCTTTTCCTGCTCCTTGTATTTTTCACACCTTTTCCTCCTCTTCGATTTTTTCACACCTTTTCATGATCCTCGTATTTTTAACACCTTTTCCTGCTCTTTGTATTTTTCACACCATTTCATCCTCCTCGTAATTTTCACACCATTTCATGCTCCTCGTACTTTTCACACCTTTTCATGTTCTTCGTATTTTTCACACATTTTCATGCTCCTCGTTTTTTTAAGACCTTTACCTGCTCCTCGGATTTTTCAGAACTTTTCACACTCTTCATATATTTCACACCTTTTCACGCTCTTCGTATTTTTGACACCTTTTCATGGTCCTCGTATTTTTCACACCTTTTACTGCTCCTCATATTTTCACAACTTTTCATGCTCCTCGTGTGTTTCAGATCTTTTCATGCTCCTCGTATTTTTGACACCTTATCATGCTACTCATATTTTTACACCTTTTCCTGCTCGTCGTATTTTTCACACCTTTTCCTGCCCTTCGTATTTTTCACACCTTTTATGCTCCTCATATTTTTCACACGTTTTCCTGCTCTTGTATTTTTCACACCTTTTCATGCTCCTCATATTTTTCACACCTTTTACTACTCCTCGTATTTTTCACACCTTTTCCTGCTCTTCGATTTTTTCACACCTTTTCATGCTCCTCGTATTTTTCACACCTTTCCATGCTCCTCGTATTTTTCATGCCTTTTCACGCTCCTCGTATTTTTCACAACTTTTCCTGCTCTTTGTGTTTTTCAGACCTTTTCATGCTCCTCGTGTTTTTCACATCTTTTAATGCTCCTCGTATTTTTCACACCTTCATGCTCCTCGTATTTTTCAGATCTTTTCATGCTCCTCGTATTTTTCAGACCTTTTCACGCTCCTCGTATTTTTCACAACTTTTCCTGCTTTTGTGTTTTTCAGACCTTTTCATGCTCCTCGTGTTTTTCACATCTTTTAATGCTCCTCGTATTTTTCACACCTTTTGCTCCTCGTATTTTTCAGATCTTTTCATGCTCCTCGTATTTTTCAGACCTTTTCATGCTCTTTGTATTTTTGACATCTTTTCTTGCTCCTCGTATTTTTCACATCTTTTCCTTCTCCTCGTATTTTTCACACCTTTTCCTGCTCTTCGATTTCTTCACACATTTTCATGCTCCTCGTACTTTTTACAACTTTTCCACCTCTTCGATTTTTTCACACCTTTTCATGCTTCTCGTATTTTTCACTCCTTTTCCTGCTCCTCATATTTTTCACACCTTTTCCTGCTCTTCGTGTTTTTCACACCTTTTCATGCTTCTCGTATTTTTTACACCTTTTCCTGCGCTTCGTATTTTTCACACCTTTTCCTGCTCTTGGAAGTTTTCATAACTTTTTATGCTCCTCGTATTTTCACACCTTTTCCTGCTCCTCTTTTTTTTCACACCTTGTCATGCTCCTCGTATTTTTCACTTCTTTTCATGCTCCTCGTATATTTCACAACTTTTCATGCTCCTCGTATTTTTCACCCCATTTCCTGCTCCTCGTATTTTTCACACCTTTTCCTGCTCCTTGTACTTCTCAGATGTTTTCCTGCTTTTCATATTTTTCACACCTTTTCATGCGCTTCGTGTTTTTGACACCTTATCATGCTACTCATATTTTTACACATTTTCCTGCTCGTCGTAGTTTTCACACCTTTTCATGCTCCTCATACTTTTCACACCTTTTCCTGCTCTTTGTATTTTTGACACTTTTTCACTCTCCTCATATTTTTCACACCTTTTCCTGCTCCCCGACTTTCTCACAACTTTTCCTGCTGCTCGTTTTTTCAGACCTTTTCACGCTCCTCGTATTTTTCACACCTTTTCATGCTACTCGTATTTTTCACACCTTTTCCTGCTCCTCATATATTTCACACCTTTTCATGCTCTTCATATTTTTCACACCGTTTCATCCTCCTCTAATTTTTCATACAGTTTCATGCTCCTCATATTTTTCACACCTTTACATGTTTCTCATATTTTTGACACCTTTTAATGCTCCTCATATTTTTGACACCTTATCATGCTTTTCATATTTTTCAGACCTTTTCTTGCTCTTAAAATTTTTCACAGCTTTCCATGCTCTTTGAGTTTTCACTCCATTTCATGATCTCGTGTTTTTCAGAGTGTTTCATGCTCCTCATATTATTGACACCTTTTCATGCTCTTCATATTTTTCACACCATTTCATCCTCCTCTAATTTTTCATACAGTTTCATTCTCCTCATATTTTTCACACCTTTACATGCTTCTCATATTTTCGACACCTTTTAATGCTCCTCATATTTTTGACACCTTATCATGCTCTTCATATTTTTCAGACCTTTTCATGCTTTTGATAATTTTCACACCTTTTCCTGCTCTTCGTATTTTTCACACTTTTTCATGCTCCTTATATTTTTGACACCTTTTCATGCTCTTCATATTTTTCAGACCTTTTCATGCTCCTCGAATATTTCACACCTTTTCATGCTCCTCGTATTTTTCAGACCTTTAAATGCTCCTCTTAATTTTCAGATCTTTTCATGCTCCTCATTTTTTCACACCATTTCATGGTCCTCGTATTTTTCACACCGTTTCATGCTACTCATATTTTTCAAACCCTTTCATGCTCTTCATTTTTTTCACACATTTTCATGCTCCTCGTATATTTCACACGTTTTCATGCTCCTTGTATTTTTAAGACGTTTTCATACTCCTCATAATTTTCACAACTTTTCATGCTCTTCATATTTTTCACACAGTTTCATGCTCCTCATATTTTTCATACAGATTCATGCTCCTCAAATTTTTCACAGCTTTACATGCTCCTCATATATTTGACACCTTTTCATGCTCTTCATGTTTTTCACACCTTTTCATTCTCCTCATATTTTTGACACCTGTTCATGCTCTACATATTTTTCAAACCTTTTCATGTGCCTCATATTTTTAAGACGTTTTCATGCTCCTCATATTTTTTAGACCTTTTCATGCTCCTCGTACTTTTCACACTTTTTCATGCTCTTCATGTTTTTCACACTTTTTCATGCTCCTCGTTTTTTTCACAATCTTTCATGCTCCTCGAATTTTTCACAACTTTTCATGCTCTTCGTATTTGTCACACCTTTTCATGCTCTTCTAATTTTCCACACTTTTACATGCTCTGCATGTTTTTCACACCCTTTCATGCTCTTCTTATTTTTCACATTTTTTCATGCTCTTCATATTTTTCACACCTTTTAATGCTCTTCATACTTTTCAGACCTTTTCATGCTTTTTATATTTTTCACAGCTTTTCATGCTCTTCGTGTTTTTCACACCTTTTCATGCTCTCGTATTTTTCAGACATTTTAATGCTCCTCGTACTTTTCACACCTTTTCATGCTCCTAGTATTTTTCACACCTTTTCATGCTCCTGGTATTTTTCACAACTTTTCATGCTCTTTGAATTTTTCATACCTTTTCATGCTCTTCATATTCCTCAACCTTTTTATGCTCTTGATATTTTTCACACCTTTTCATGCCCTTCGTGTTTTTCACATCTTTCATGCTCTTGATATTTTTCACACCTTTTCATGCTATTCATATTTTTCAGACATTTTCATGCTCTTCATATTTTTCAGACCATTGCATGCCCGCCGTGTTTTTCCACAATTCATGCTCTTCATATATTTTACACCTTTTCACGCTCCTCATATTTTTCACACCTTTTCATGCTGTTCATATTTTTCAGACCTTTTCATGCTCCTCGTATATTTCACACCTTTTCATGCTCCTCGTATTTTTCAGAGCTTTTCATGCTCCTCGTATTTTTCAGACCTTTATATGCTCCTCTTAATTTTCAGATCTTTTCATGCTCCTCATTTTTTCACACCATTTCATGCTCCTCTTATTTTTCACACAGTTTCATGCTCCTCATATTTTTCATACCCTTTCATGCTCTTCATATTTTTCACACACTTTCATGCTCCTCGTATTTTACACACCTTTTCATGCTCCCGGTATATTTCACACCTTTTCATGCTCCTCGTATTTTTAAGACGTTTTCATACTCCTCATAATTTTCACACCTTTTCATGCTCTTCATATTTTTCACACCCTTTCATGCTCCTCATATTTATCATACAGATTCATGCTCCTCGTATTTTACACACCTTTTCAGCTCCCGGTATATTTCACACCTTTTCATTCTCCTCATATTTTTGACACCTGTTCATGCTCCTCGTATTTTTCAGACCTTTTCATGCTCCTCGTACTTTTCACTTTTTCATGCTATTCATATTTTTCACACCTTTTCATGCTCCTCGTATTTTTCACAATTTTTCATGCTCCTCGTATTTTTCAGACCTTTTCATGGTGTTCTTTTTTTTCACAGCTTTTCTAGTTCCTCGTATTTTTCATACCTTATCATGCTCCTCATATTTTTCAGACCTTTTCATGCTCCTCATATTTTTCACAACTTGTCATCCTCCTCGGATTTTTCACAGCTTGTCATGCTCTTCGAACATTTCACACCTTTTCCTGCTCTTCGAAATTTTCACTCCTTTACATGCTCTTCGTATTTTTCAAAACTTTTCGTGCTCCATGTATTTTTCACACCTTGTAATGCTCCTCGTATTTTTCACACCTTTTCATGCTCCTCGTATTTTTCACACCTTTTCATGCTGTTCATATTTTTCACAACTTTTCATGCTTCTCTTACTTTTCAGACCTTTTCACACTACTTGTATTTTTCAGACCTTTTCATGCTCCTCGTATTTTTCAGACCATTTCACGGCTTTCATATTTTTCAGACCTTTTCATGCTGTTTATATTTTTCACACCTTTTCCTGCTCTTCGAATTTTTCACAGCTTTTCATGCTGCTCGTATTTTTCACACCTTTCCTTGCTCTTCGAATTTTTCACACCGTTTCATGCTCGTCGTATTTTTCACACCTTTCCCAGCTCTTCGAATTTTTCACACTTTTCTTGCTCTTTGAATTTTTCACACCTTTTTATGCTCCTCGTATTTTTCACACCTTTTCCTGCTCCTAGTATTTTTCACACCTTTTCATGCTCCTCGTATTTTTAACACCATTTCATGATTTTCATATTTTTCACACCTTTACCTGCTCCTCATACTTTTCACACCTTTTATGCTCCTCGCATTTTTCACACCTTTTCCTGCTCCTCGTATTTATTCGACCTTTTCGTATTTTACACACCTTTTCACGCGCTTCGTATTTTTCAAAACTTTTCATGCTCCTCGTATTTTTCATACCTTTTCCTGCTCCTCATACTTTTCACACCTTTTCATGCTCCTCATATTTTTCACACGTTTTCACTCTCTTCATATTTTTCACACCTTTTCACGCTCTTCGTATTTTTGACACCTTTTCATGCTCCTCGTATTTTAACACCTTTTCCTGCTACTCATATTTTTCATACCTTTTCCTGCCCTTCGTATTTTTCACACCTTTTCATGCTCTTCGTATTTTTCACACCTTTTCCTGCTCTTCGTATTTTTCACACCTCTTCATGCTCCTCATATTTTTCACTCCTTTTCATGCTCCTCGTATTTTTCACACCTTTTCATGCTCCTCGTAGGTTTCACATCTTTTCCTACTCTTCGAATTTTTCACACCTTTCATACTCCTCGTATTTTTAACACTATTTCATGATGTTCATATTTTTCATACCTTTTCCTGCTCTTTGAATTTTTCACACCTTTTCCTCCTCCTCGGATTTTTCACACCTTTTCCTGCTCCTCGTATTTTTCACACCTTTCCCTGCTACTCGAATTTTTCAGACCTTTTCATGCACCTCGTATTTTTCACACCTTGTCATGCTCCTTGTACTTTTCACACCTTTTCCTGCTCCTCGTATTTTTCGCACCTTTTCCTGCTCTTCGAATTTTTCACACCTTTTCCTGATCTTCATATTTTTCACACCATTTCATGCTCTTGGTATTTTTGACATCTTTTCACACTCTTCATATTTTTCACACCTTTTCTGCTCCTTGTATTTTTCACACCTTTTCCAGCTCCTCGTATTGTTTACGCCTTTTCCATCTCTTCGATTTTTTCACACCTTTTCCTACTCTTCGACTTTTTCACACCTTTTCATGCTACTCCTATTTTTCACACCTTGTCATGCTCCTCGTATTTTTCATACCTTTTCATGCTCCTCGTATTTTTGACACCTTTTCATGCTCTTCCTATTTTTCACACCTTTTCATGCTCTTCCTATTTTTCACACCTTTTCATGCTCCTCGTATTTTTCACACCTTTTCATGCTCCTCGTATTTTTGACACCTTTTCATGCTCTTCCTATTTTTCACACCTTTTCATGCTCTTCCTATTTTTCACACCTTTTCATGCTCCTCTTATTTTTCATACCTTTTCATGCTCCTCGTATTTTTGACACCTTTTCATGCTCTTCCTATTTTTCACACCTTTTCATGCTCCTCGTATTTTTCATACCTTTTCATGCTCCTCATATTTTTCACACCTTTTCATGCTCCTCGTATTTTTCACACCTTGTCATGCTCCTCTTATTTTTGATGCTTTTTCATGCTCCTCGTGTTTTTCAAGCCTTTTCATGCTCCTCATATTTTTCACACCTTTTCATGCTCCTCGTATTTTTCATGCCTTTCCATGCTCCTCGTATTTTTCACGCCTTTTCTGCTCCTCGTATTTTTCAAACATTTTCGTGGTCTTCGTATTTTTCAGACCTTTTCGTGCTCTTCATATGTTTCACACCTCTTCTTGCTCTTCATATTTTTCTAAACTTTTCATTCTCCTCTTATTTTTCACAACTTTTCCTGCTCTTCAAATTTTTCACACCTTTTCATGCTCCTCGTATTTTTCACACCTTGTCTCGCTCCTCATATTTTTGACACCATTTCATGCTCCTCGTATTTTTCACACCTTTTCCTGCTCCTCGTATTTTTCATGCCTTTTCCTGCTCTTCGATTTTTTCACTTCTTTACATGATCCCCGTATTTTTCGCACCTTTTCCTGCTCTTCGTATTTTTCACACCTTTTCATGCTCCTCGTACTTTTCACACCTTTTCATGCTCTTCTTATTTTTCACACATTTTCATGATCCTGATATTTTTCACACCTTGTCATGCTCCTCATAATTTTTAGACCTTTTTATGCTCCTTGTATTTTTCACAACTTTTCCTGCTCCTCGTATTTTTCACACCATTTCATGATGTTCATATATTTCACATCTTTTCCTGCTCTTAGAATTTTTCACACCTTTTCATGCTCCTCGTATTTATCACACCTTTTCATTCAGTTCATGTATTTCACAACTTTGCACGCTCTTCGATTTTTTCACACCTTTTCATGCTCCTCGTATTTTTCACACCTTTACCTGTTCTTTGAATTTTTCACACCTTTACATGCTCCTCGTATTTTCCAGACTTTTTCATTGTCTTCGTATTTTTCACACCTTTTCTAGTTTGTCGTATTTTTCAGACCTTTTCATGGTCCTCGTATTTTTCAGACCTTTTCATGCTTTTCATATTTTTCACACCTTTTCTCTCTCTTCGTATTTTTGACAAATTTTCATGCTCGTCGTATTTTTCACACCTTTGCCTGTTCTTTGAATTTTTCACACCTTTTCTTGCTCCTCGTATTTTTCACACCTTTTCATCCTCCTCGTATTTTTCACACCTTTTCCGGCTCTTTGAGTTTTTCACACCTTGTCATGCTCCTCGTATCTTTCACATCTTTTCATGCTCCTCGTCTTTTTGACACCTTTTCATTCTCTTCCTATTTTTCACACCTTTACATACTCCTCGTATTTTTCACACCTTTTCCTGCTCTTCGAATTTTTCACACCTTTTCCTGCTCTTTGAATTTTTCACACCTTTTCATCCTCCTCGTATTTTTCACAACTTTTCCTGCTCTTCGAGGTTTTCACACCTTGTCATGCTCCTCGTATCTTTCACATCTTTTCATGCTCCTCGTCTTTTTGACACCTTTTCATTCTCTTCCTATTTTTCACACCTTCACATGCTCCTCGTATTTTTCACACCTTTTGCTGTTCTTCAAATTTTTCAAAACTTTTCATGCTCCTCCTATTTTTGACACCTTGTCATGCTCTTCGAATATTTCACACCTTTTCCAGCTCTTTGAATTTTTCACACCTTTTCATGCTCCTCGAATTTTTCACAACTTTTCAGGCTCCTCGTATTTTTCAAAGCTTTTCATGCTCTTCGAATTTTTCAGACCATTTCATACTCCTCGTATTTTTCAGACGTTTTAATGCTCCTCGAATTTTTCACACCTTTTCATGCTCCTCGTATTTTTCACCCATTTTCATGCTCCTCGTATTTTTCACACCTTTTCCTGCTCTTTGTTTTTTTCACACCTTTTCATGATCCTCGTATTTTTCACACGTTGTCATGCTCCGTGTATTTTTTCACACCTTTTCATGCTCTTCGTATTTTTCACACCTTTTCATGCTCCTCGTATTTTTTACACCTTTTCATGCTCCTCGTATTTTTCACACCTTTGCCTGTTCTTTGAATTTTTCACACCTTTACATGCTCCTCGTATTTTCCAGACTTTTTCATTGTCTTCGTATTTTTCACACCTTTTGTAGTTCCTCGTATTTTTCAGACCTTTTCATGGTCCTCGTATTTTTCAGACCTTTTCATGCATTTCATATTTTTCACACCTTTTCACGCTCTTCTTATTTTTGACAACTTTTCATGCTCGTCGTATTTTTCACAACTTTTCCTGCTCCTCGTATTTTTCACACCTTTTCCTGCTCTTCGAAATTTTCACACCTTTTCAGCTCCTCGTATTTTTCACACCTTTTCCTGCTCTTCGAATTTTTGCACCTTTTCATGCTCCTCGTATTTTTCACATCTTTTCATGCTCCTCATATTTTTCACACCTTTTCATGCTCCTCGTATTTTTCACACCTTTTCCTGCTCTTTGTTTTTTTCACACCTTTTCATGATCCTCGTATTTTTCACACCTTGTCATGCTCCTCATATTTTTTCACACCTTTTCATGCTCTTCGTATTTTTCACACCTTTTCATGCTCCTCGTATTTTTCACACCTTTTCATGCTCCTCGTATTTTTCACACCTTTGCCTGTTCTTTCAATTTTTCACACATTTACATGCTCCTCGTATTTTCCAGACTTTTTCATTGTCTTCGTATTTTTCACACCTTTTCTAATTCCTCGTATTTTTCACACCTTTTCATCCTCCTCGTATTTTTCATACCTTTTCATGCTTTTCATATTTTTCACACATTTTCACGCTCTTCTTATTTTTGAAAACTTTTCATGCTCTTCGTATTTTTCACACCTTTTCCTGCTCCTCGTATTTTTCACACCTTTTCCTGCTCTTCGAATTTTTCACACCTTTTCATGCTCCTCGTATTTTTCACACCTTTTCATGCTCCTCGTATTTTTCATGCCTTTTCCTGCTCTTCGATTTTTTCACTTCTTTACATGATCCCCGTATTTTTCGCACCTTTTCCTGCTCTTCGAGGTTTTCACACCTTTTCATCCTCCTCGTATTTTTCACACCTTTTCATGCTCCTTGTCTTTTTGACACCTTTTCATTCTCTTCCTATTTTTCACACCTTTACATGCTCCTCGTATATTTCACACCTTTTGCTGTTCTTCAAATTTTTCAAAACTTTTCATGCTCCTCGTATTTTTCATACCTTGTCATGCTCTTCGAATATTTCACACCTTTTCCAGCTCTTTGAATTTTTCACACCTGTTCATGCTCCTCTTCTTTTTATTTTTTTTTTTGCTGCTCGCTTTTTCCACACCTTTTCATGCTCCTTGCATTTTCACACCTTTTTATGCTCCCCACATTTTTCAAACCATTTTATGCTCCCCACATTTTTCACACCATTTCATGCTCCTCGCATTTTTCACACCATTTCATGCTCCTCGCATTTTTCACACCTTTTCATGCTCCTTGCATTTTTCACACCTTTTCATGCTCCTCGCATTTGTCTCAGCTTTTCATGCTCCTTGTCCTTTTTATTTTTTTTTGCTCTTCGCATTTTTCACACCTTTTCATGCTCCTCGCATTTTTTTTTGCTTCTCAGATATTTCACACCTTTTCATGCTCCTCGCATTTTTCACACCTTTTCATGTTCCTTGCATTTTTCACACCTTTTCATGCTCCTTGCATTTTTCACACCTTTTCATGCTCCTCGCATTTTTCACACCTTTTCATGCTCCTTGTCTTTTTTTTTTTCTCTTTGCAATTTTCACACCTTTTCATGCTCCTTTCATTTTTCACACCTTTTCATGCTCCTCGTCTTTTTTTTTTTTGCTCCTCGCATTTTTCACACCTTTTCATGCTCCTCGCATTATTCACACATTTTCATGCTCTTCGTCTTTTTTTTTTTTGCTCTTCGCATTTTTCACACCTTTTCATGCTCCTGTCATTTTTCACACCTTTTCATGCTCCTCTCATTTTTCACACCTTTTCATGCTCCTCGCATTTTTCACATTTTTTCATGATCCTCGTCTTTTTTCTTTTTTTTGCTCCTCGCATTTTACACAACTTTTCATGCTCCTTGCATTTTTCACACCTTTCATGCTCCTCGTCCATTTTTGTTTTTTTTGCTCTTCGCATTTTTCACACCTTTTCATGCTCCTGGCATTTTTCACACCTTTTCATGCTCCTCGTCTTTTTTTTTTTTTTGCTCCTCGCATTTTTCACTCTTTTTCATGCTCCTTGCATTTTTCACACCTTTTCATGCTCCTCGAATTTTTCACAGCTTTTCATGCTCCTCTTCTTTTTATTTTTTTTTTTTGCTCCTCGCTTTTTTCACACCTTTTTATGCTCCCCATATTTTTCAAACCTTTTTATGCTCCCCACATTTTTCACACCTTTTCATGCTCCTCGCATTTTTCACACCTTTTCATGCTCCTCGCATTTTTCACAACTTTTCATGCTCCTTTCATTTTTCACACCTTTTCATGCTCCTCACATTTTTCACACCTTTTCATGCTCCAAGAATTTTTGACAGCTTTTCATTTTCCTCGAAATTTTCACACGTTTTCATGCTCCTTTCATTTTTCACACCTTTTCATGCTCCTCGTCTTTTTTTTTTTTTCTCTTCGCATTTTGCACACCTTTTCAGGCTCCTCGTCTTTTTTTTTTTTTGCTCCTCGCATTTTTCACACCTTTTCATATTCCTCGCATTTTTCACACCTTTTCAAACTCCTCGTCTTTTTTTTTGCTCCTCGCATTTTTCACGCCTTTTCATGCTCCTCGCATTATTCACACATTTTCATGCTCTTCGTCTTTTTTTTTTTTTGCTCCTCGCATTTTTCACTCTTTTTCATGCTCCTTGCATTTTTCACACCTTTTGATGGTCCTTGCATTTTTCTCACCTTATTATGCTCCACACATTTTTCACACCTCTTCATGCTCCTCTCATTTTTCACACCTTTTCATGCTCCTCACATTTTTCACACCTTTTCATGCTCCTAGAATTTTTGACAGCTTTTCATTTTCCTCGAAATTTTCACACGTTTTCATGCTCCTCTTTTTTTTCCACACCTTTTCATGTTCCTCGAATTTTTCACACCTCTTCATGCTCCTCGAATTTTTGACACCTTTTCATGCTCCTCGTAATTTTCACACCTTTTCATCCTACTCGTATTTTTCACAGCTTTTCATCCTCCTCACACTTTTCACACCTTTTCACGCTCCTCGCATTTTTCACACCTTTTCATGCTCCTCGCATTTTTCACATCTTTTCACGCTCCTCGCATTTTTCACACCTTTTCATGCTCCTCTCATTTTTCACACCTTTTCATCCTCCTCATATTTTTCACACCTTTTCATGCACCTAGAATTTTTGACACATTTTCATGCTCCTCGCATTTTCCACACCTTTTCATGCTCCTTTCAGTTTTCACACCTTTTCATGCTCCTCGTCTTTTTTTTCTCTTCGCATTTTGCACACCTTTTCAGGTTCCTCGTCTTTTTTTTTTTTGCTCTTTGCATTTTTCACACCTTTTCATGCTATTCTTCATTTTTTTTTGCTCCTCGCATTTTTCACACCTTTTCATGCTTGTCGCATTTTTCACACCTTTTCATGCTCCGCGCATTTTTCACACCTTTTCATGGTCTGCGCATTTTTCACACCTTTTCATGCTCCTTGAATTGTTCACACCTTTTCATGCTCCTCGTATTTTTCACACCTTTTCATGCCTCTCGCCTTTTTCACACCTTTTCATGTTCTTCTTCATTTTTTTTTGCTCCTCGCATTTTTCACACCTTTTCATGCTCCTCGCATTTTTCACACCTTTTCATGCTCCGCCAATTTTTCACAGCTTTTCATGCTCGTCGCATTTTTCACACTTTTTCGTGCTCCTCAAATTTTTGACACCTTTTCATGCTCCTCAAAATTTTCACACCTTTTCATGCTCCTCGTATTTTTCACACCTTTTCATGCTCCTCGTATTTTTCACACCTTTTCATGCTCTTCACATTTTTCAGAATTTTTCATGCTCTTCGTGTTTTTCACACCTTTCATGCTCTTCATATTTTCCACACCTTTTAATGCTCTGCATGTTTTTCACACCTTTTCATGCTCTTCATTTTTTTCACACCATTTAATGCTCCTCATATTGTTGACAGCTTTTCATACTCTTCATATTTTTCAGACCTTTTCATGCTTCTTGTATTTTTCAGACATTTTCATGCTCTTCATATTTTTCACACCGTTTCATGCTCCTCATATATTTCATACAGTTTCATGCTCCTCGTATTTTTCAGACCTTTTCATGCTCCTCATATTTTTGAGACCTTTTCATGCTCCCGGTATTTTTGAGACCTTTTCCTGACCCTCGTTTTTTTCAGACCTTTTCATGCTCCTTGTATTTTTCAGACCTTCTCTTGCTCCTCATATTTTTCAGACCTTTTAATGCTCTCGTATTTTTCAGACCTTTTCATGCTCCTCGTGTTTTTTAGACCATTTCATGCTCCTCATATTTTGCAAACCTTTGCATACTCATCATATTTATAACAACTTTTCTTGCTCTTCATATTTTTCACACCATTTCATGCTTTGCATATTTTTCTACAGATTCATGCTCCTCATCTTTTTCCCACCTTTACATGCTTCTCAAATTTTTGACACCTTTTCATACTCTTCATATTTTTCAGACCTTTTCATGCTCCTTGTATTTTTCAGACATTTTCATGCTCTTCATATTTTTCACACCGTTTCATGCTCCTCATATTTTTCATACAGTTTCATGCTCCTCGTATTTTTTAGACCGTTTCATCATCCTCGTATTTTTGAGACCTTTTCCTGCCCCTCGTTTTTTTCAGACCTTTTCATGCTCCTCGTATTTTTCAGACATTTTGATGGTCCTCATATTTTTGAGACCTTTTCATGCTCCTCGTATTTTTGAGAGTTTTTCATGCTCTTGATATTTTTCACACCGTTTCATGCTCCTCATATTTTTCATACAGTTTCATGCTCCTCATATTTTCACACCTTTATATGCTCCTCATATTTTTCACACCTTTTCATGCTCTTCGTGTTTTTCACACCTTTTCAGGTTCTTCGAATTTTTCACACCTTTTCATGATCTTCGTATTTTTCAAACCTTTTCATGCTCTTCTTATTTTTCAGACCTTTTCATGCTCTTGATATTTTTCTCAGGTTTTCATGCTCTTCGTATTTTTCACACTGTTTCACGCTCCTCATATTTTTGGCAGCTGTTCATGCTCCTCATATTTTTCAGATCGTTTCATGCTCCTCATATTTTTGAGACCGTTTCTTGGTCCTCATATTTTTCACACCTTTTAATGCTCCTTATATTTTTGACACCTTTTCATGTTCTTCATATTTTTCACATCTTTACATGCTACTCATATTTTTGACACTTTTTCATGCTCTTCATATTTTTCACACCACTTCATTCCCCGCATATTTTTCATACAGATTCATGCTCCTCATATTTTTCACACCTTTACAAGCTTCTCATTTTTTTGACTCCTTTTCATACTTTTCATATTTTTCAAACCTTTTCATGCTGCTCATATTTTTGTGACCTTTTCAAGCTCCTCGTATGTTTCAGACATTTTCATGCTCTTCATATTTTTCACACCGTTTCATGCTCCTCATATTTTTCATACAGTTTCATGCTCCTTGTTATTTCAGACCTTTCCATGCTCCTCGTATTTTTCAGACCTTTCCAATCTCCTCGTATTTTTGAGACCTTTTCATGTTCCTCGTATTCTTCAGTCCTTTTCCTGCCCCTCGTATTTTTCAGACCTTTTCATGCTCCTCGTATTTTTCAGACCTTTCCACGCTCCTCGTATTTTTCACACCTCTTCATGCTCTTCATTTTTTTCACAGCATTTAATGCTCCTCATACTTTTGACAGCTTTTCATGCTCCTCATATATTTCAGACCGTTTCATGCTCCTCATATTTTTCAGACCATTTCATGCTTTTCATATTTTTCACAGCGTTTCATGTTCCTCATATTTTTCATACAGATTCATGCTCCTGTTATTTTTCACACCTTTACGTGCTACTCATATTTTGACACCTTTTTATGCTCTTCATATTTTTGACACCTTTTCATGCTCTTCGTGTTTTTCACACCTTTTCATGATCTTCGAATTTTTCAAACCTTTTCTTGCTCTTCTTATTTTTCAGACCTTTTCAGGTTCTGGATATTTTTCTCAGGTTTTCATGCTCTTCGTATATTTCACATGTTTCACGCTCCTCATATTTTTGGCAGCTGTTCACGCTCCTCATATTTTTCAGATCGTTTCATGCTCCTCATATTTGTGAGACCGTTTCATGCTCCTCATATTTTTCACACCTTTTAATGCTCCTCATATTTTTCACAACTTTGCATGCTCTTCATATTTTTCAGATCGTTTCATGCTCCTCATATTTTTGAGACCGTTTCTTGCTCCTCATATTTTTCACACCTTTTAATGCTCCTCATATTTTTGACACCTTTTCAGGCTCTTCATATTTTTGACACCTTTACATGTTACTCATATTTTTGACACTTTTTCATGCTCTTCATATTTTTCACACCAATTCATGCTCCGCATTTTTTTCATACAGATTCATGCTCCTCATATTTTTCACACCTTTACATGCTTCTCATTTTTTTGACTCCTTTTCATACTCTTCATATTTTTCTAACCATTTCATGCTCCTCATATTTTTGCGACCTTTTCATTCTCCTCGTATATTTCAGACATTTTCATGCTCTTCATATTTTTCACACCGTTTCATGCTCCTCATATTTTTCATACAGTTTGATTCTCCTCGTATTTTTCAGACCTTTTCATGCTCCTCCTATTTTTCAGAACTTTCCATGCTCCTCGTATTTTTCAGACCTTTCCATGCTCCTCCTATTTCTCAGACCTTTTCATGCTCCTCGTATTTTTCAGAGCTTTACATGCTCCTCCTTTTTTTCAGGCCTTTTCATGCTCCTCGTATTTTTCACACCTTTTCTTGCTCCTCATATTTTTCACACCTTTTCATGCTCTTCATATATTTCAGAACTTTTCATGTTCTTCGTGTTTTTCACACCTTTTCATGCTCTTCATATTTTCCGTACCTTTTCATGCTCTGCATATTTTTCACACCTTTTCATGCTCTTCATTTTTTTCACACCATGTAATGCTCCTCATATTTTGGACAGCTTTTCGTGCTCCTCATATGTTTCAGACCGTTTCATGCTCCTCATATTTTTCAGACCATTTCATGCTTTTCATATTTTTCACACCGTTTCATGTTCCTCATATTTTTCATACAGATTCATTCTCCTCTTATTTTTCACACCTTTACATGCTACTCATATTTTCACACCTTTTCATGCTCTTCATATTTTTGACACCTTTTCATGCTCCTTGTATTCTTCAGACCTTTTCATGCTCCTCCTATTTTTCAGACCTTTTCATGCTTCTCCTATTTTTCAGACATTTTCATGCTCCTCGTATTTTTCAGACCTTTTAATGCTCTCATATTTTTCACACTTTTTCATGCTCCTCCTATATTTCACACCTTTTCATGCTCCTCGTATTTTTCACACCTTTTCATGCTCCTCGTATTTTTCAGACCTTTCCATGCTCCTCGTATTTTTCAGACCTTTTCATGCTCCTCCTATTTTTCAGATTTTTTCATGCTCCTCGTATTTTTCAGAGCTTTTCATGCTCCTCCTGTTTTTCAGGCCTTTTCATGCTCCTCATATTTTTCACACCTTTCCATGCTCCTCGTATTTTTCACTCCTTTTCATGCTCCTCGTATTTTTCACACCTTTTCATGCTCCTCCTATTTTTCACACCTTTTCATGCTCTTCATTTTATTCACACCATTTAATGCTCCTCATATTTTTGACAGCTTTTCATGCTCCTCATATATTTCAGACCGTTTCGTGCTCCTCATATTTTTCAGACCATTTCATGCTTTTCATAATTTTCATACCGTTTCATGTTCCTCATATTTTTCATACAGATTCATGCTCCTCTTATTTTTCACACCTTTACAGGCTACTCATACTTTGACACCTTTTCATGCTCTACATATTTTTGACAGCTTTTCATGCTCCTCGTATATTTCACACCTTTTCATGCTCCTCGTATTTTTCACAACTTTTGATGCTCTTCGTATTTTTCACAACTTTTAGTGCTCCTCCTATTTTTCAGTCCTTTTCATGCTCCTCGTATTTTTCAGACCTTTTCATGCTCCTATTTTTCAGTCTTTTTCATGCTCCTCGTATTTTTCAGACATTTTCATGCTCCTCGTATTTTTCAGACCGTTTCATGCTCCTCATATATTTGAGACCATTTCATGCTCCTCATATTTTTCACACCTTTTCATGCTCCTCATATTTTTCACAACTTTTCATGCTCTTCATATTTTTCACACCTTTTCATGCTCCTCGTATTTTTGACACCTTTTCATGCTCTTCATATTTTTCACACCTTTTCATGCTCCTCGTATTTTTGAGACCTTTTCTTGCTCCTCATATTTTTGAGACCTTTTTATGCTACTCGAATTTTTCAGACCTTTTCATGCTCCTCGTATTTTTCAGACCTATTCATGCTCCTCATACTTTTCACACTTTTTCATGCTATTCATATTTTTCACACCTTTTCATGCTCCTCGTATTTTTCACAACTTTTCATGCTCTTCGTATTTTTCACACCTTTTCATGCTCTTCATATTTTTCAGACCTTTTCATGCTTTTTATATTTTTCACAGCTTTTCATGCTCTTCGTGTTTTTCACACCTTTTCATGCTCTCGTATTTTTCAGACATTTTAATGCTCCTCGAACTTTCCACACCTTTTCATGCTCCTAGTATTTTTCACACCTTTTCATGCTCCTGGTATATTTCACACCTTTTTATGCTCCTCGTATTTTTAAGACGTTTTCATACTCCTCATAATTTTCACACCTTTTCATGCTCTTCATATTTTTCAGACCTTTTCATTCTCTTGATATTTTTCACAGCTTTCCATGCTCCTCATGTTTTTGACACCTTTTCATGCTCTTCATCTTTTTCACACCTTTTCATTCTCCTCATATTTTTGACACCTGTTCATGCTCTACATATTTTTCAAACCTTTTCATGCGCCTCATATTTTTAAGACGTTTTCATGCTCCTCGTATATTTCACACCTTTTCATGCTCTCGTATTTTTCAGACATTTTAATGCTCCTCGTACTTTTCACACCTTTTCATGCTCCTAGTATTTTTCACACCTTTTCATGCTCCTGGTATTTTTCACAACTTTTCATGCTCTTCGTATTTTTCACATCTTTTCATGCTCTTTGAATTCTTCATACCTTTTCATGCTCTTCACATTCCTCACACCTTTTCATGCCCTTCGAGTTTTTCACATATTTCATGCTCTTGATATTTTTCACACCTTTTCATGCTCTTCATATTTTTTAGACTTTTTCATGCTCTTGATATTTGTCACACCACTGCATGCCCTTTGTGTTTTTCACACATTTCATGCTCTTCATATTTTTTATAGAAATTCATGCTCCTCTTATTTTTCAACCTTTACATGCTACTCATATTTTTGACACCTTTTCATGCTCTTCATATTTTTGACACCATTTCATGCTCCCCATATTTTTGACAATATTTCATGCTCTACATATTTTTCAGACCTTTTCATGCTCGTCGTATTTTTCAGACCTTTTCATGCTCCTCGTATATTTCACACGTTTTCATGCTCCTCGTATTTTTCACACATTTTCATGCTCTTCATATTTTTCACACCTTTTCATGCTCCTCGTCTTTTTCACAGGTTTTCATGCTCGTAGTTTTCACAACTTTTTGGGCTCTTCATATTTTTCAGACTTTTTCATGCTCCTCGTATTTTGCAGACGTTTTCATGCTCTTCATATTTCTCAGACCTTTTCATGCTCTTCGTATTTTTCAGACTTTTTCATGCTCCTCGTATTTCTCAGACCTTTTCATGCTCCTCGTATTTTTCACACCTTTTCATGCCCCTCGTATTATTCAGACCTTTTCATGCTCCTCGTATTATTCAGACCTTTTCATGTTCCTCGTATTTTTCCGACCTTTTCACGCTCCTCGTGTTTTTCAGACCTTTTCACGCTCTTCATATTTTTCACACCTTTTCACACTCTTCATATTTTTGACATTTTTTCACACTCCTCGTATTTTTCACACCTTTTCCTGCTCCTCGTATATTTCACACCTTTTCCTGCTCTTCGATTTTTTCACACTTTTTCATGTTTCTCATATTTTTCACACCTTTTCATGCTCTTCGAATTTTTCACATCTTTTCATGCTCCTCATATTTTTCACACCTTTTCATGCTCCTAGTATTTTTCACACCTTTTCATGCTCTTCGAATTTTTCACACTTTTTCATGCTGTTCATATTATTCACACCTTTTCATGCTCCTAGTATTTTTCACACCTTTTCATGCTCCTCATATTTTTCACACCTTTTCATGCTCCTCGTATTTTTCACACCTTTTCATGCTCCTCGTCTTTTTCAGACCTTTTCATGCTGTTCATATATTTCACACCTTTTCATGCTCTTCGAATTTTTCACACCTTTTCATGCTCCTCATATTTTTCACACCTTTTCATGCTCCTCGTATTTTTCACACCTTTTCATGCTCCTCGTCTTTTTCAGACCTTTTCATGCTGTTCATATATTTCACACCTTTTCGTGCTCTTCGAATTTTTCTCACCTTTTCATGCTCTTCATATTTTTCACACCTTTTCATGCCACTCATATTTTTCACAACTTTCATGCTCCTCGTATTTTTGACACCTTTTCATGCTCCTCATAATTTTCAAAGCTTTTCATGCTCTTCATATTTTTCACACCTTTTCATGCTCCTCGTATTTTTTACACCTTTTCATGCTCTTCATATTTTTCACACCATTTCTTGCTCCTCGTATTTTTCACAGCTTTTCATGCTCTTCATATTTTTCACACCTTTTCATGCTTCTCGTAATTTTCACACCTTTTCATGAACCTCGAATTTTTCATGCCTTTTCATGCTCCTCTTATTTTTCAAGCCTTTTAATGCTCTTCATATTTTTCTAAACTTTTCATGCTCCTCGTATTTTTCACACATTGTCATGCTCCTCGTATTTTTCACACCTTTTCCTGCTCTTCGAATTTTTCACTCCTTTACATGCTCCTCGTATCTTTTACACCTTTTACTGCTCCCTGTATTTTTGACACTTTGCAATGCTCCTCGTATTTTACACACCTTTTTCTGCACTTCGAATTTTTCACAACTTTTCATGCTCCTCGTATTTCTCAGACCTTTTCAAGCTCCTCGTATTTTTCACTCCTTTTCCTGCTCCGAGTATTTTTCACACCTATTCCTTCTCTTCGATTTTTTCACACTCTTCATGATCCTCGTATTTTTCGAACCTTTTCCTGCTCTTCGTATTTTCACACCTTTTCATGCTCCTCTTATTTTTCACACCTTTTCATGCTCCTCGTATTCTTCACAACTTTTCGTGCTCTTCGTATTTTTAACAACGTTTAATGCTACTCCTTTTTTCACACCTTTTCATGCTCTTCCTACTTTTCAAAACTTTTCATGCTCCTAATATTTTTCAGACCTTTTCATACTCTTCGTATTATTCACACCTTTTCATGTTCCTCATATTTTTCAGACCTTTCCGTGCTCTTCGTATTTTTCAGACCTTTTCATGCTCCTCGTATTTTTCAGACCTTTTCATGCTCCTTGTATTTTTCACACCTTTTCATGCTCTTTGTATTTTTCAGACCTTTTCATGCTCCTCGTATTTTTCAGACCTTTTCATGCTCCTCGTATTTTTCAGACTTTTTCATGCTCCTCACATTTTTCACACCTTTTCATGCTCCTCGAAATTTTCACACCTTCATGCTCCTCTTATTTTTCACACATTTTCATATTTCTCGTATTTTTCACACCTTTTCCTGCTCCTCGTATTTTTCTGAGCTTTTCATGCTCCTCGTATTTTTCACACCTTTTCATGCTCCTCGTATATTTCACACCTTTTCATGCTCCTCGTATTTTTCACACCTTCTCATGCTCCACCTATTTTTCAGACCTTTTTATGCTCCTTCCATTTTTCAGACCTTTTCATGCTCTTTGTATTTTTCACACCTTTTCATGCTCCTCGTATTTTTCACACCTTTTCATGCTCCTCGTGTTTTTCACACATTTTCATGCTCCTCGTATTTTTCAAACCTTTTCATGCTCCTCGTGTTTTTCACACCTTTTCATGCTCCTCGTACTTTTCAGACCGTTTTGTGCTCCTCGTATTTTTCAGACCTTTTCATGCTCTTCGAATTTTTCACACATTTTAATACTCCTCATATTTTTCACAGCTTTTCCTGCTCTTCTTATTTTTCACACCTTTTCATGATCTTCCTATTTTTGCGACCTTTACCTGCTCTTCGTATTTTTCGGAACTTTTCACACTCTTCATATTTTTCACACCTTTCAACGCTCTTCGTATTTTTGACAGCTTTTCACACTCCTCGCATTTTTCAAACCTTTTCTGCTCCTTGTATTTTTCACACCTTTTCCTGCTCTTTGAATTTTTCACACCTTTTTATGCTCCTCGTATTTTTCACACCTTTTCCGGCTCCTCCTATTTTCACATCTTTTCATGCTCCTCGTAAGTTTCACACATTTTCATGTTCCTCATATTTTTCACACCTTTTTCCTGCTCTTCGAATTTTTCACACCTTTTCATGCTCCTCGTATTTTTCACACGTTTTAATGCTCCTCGTATTTTTCATACCTTTTCATGCTCCTCGTATTTTTCAGAACTTTTCATGCTGTTCATATATTTCACACCTTTTCCTGCTCTTCGAATTTTTCACACCTTTTCATGCTACTCGTATTTTTCACAACTTTTCTTTCCTTCGAATTTTTCACACCTTGTCATGCTCTTTGAATATTTCTCACCTTTTCCAGCTCTTTGAATTTTTCACACCTTATCCTGCTCCCCGTATTTTTCACACCTTGACATGCTCCTCGTATTTTTCACACCTTTTCATGCTACTCGTATTTCACAACATTTCATGATGTTCATATTTTTCACACCTTTTAGTGCTCCTTGTATTATTCACACCTTGTAATTCTCCTCGTATTTTTCACACCTTTTCATGCTCCTCGTATTTTTCACACCGTTTCCTGCTCTTTGAATTTTTCACTGCTTTTCATGCTCCTGGAATTTTTCACACCTTTTCATGCTCCTCGTGTGTTTCACAACTTTTCATGCTCCTTGTATTTTTCAGACCTTTTCATGCTCCTCATATTTTTCAGACCTTTTCACGCTCTTCATATTTTTCACACCTTTCCACGCTCTTCGTATTTTTGACACCTTTTCATGCTCCTCGTATTTTTGACACCTTTTCATGCTCCTCGTAATTTTCACACCTTTTCCTGCCCTTCATATTTTTCACACTATTTCATGCTCCTCTTTTATTTCACACCTTTTCCTGCTCTTCGTATTTTTCACACCTTTTCAAGGTCCTCATATTTTTCACACCTTTTCCTGCTCCTTGTATTTTTCACACCTTTTCCTCCTCTTCGATTTTTTCACACCTTTTCATGATCCTCGTATTTTTAACACCTTTTCCTGCTCTTTGTATTTTTCACACCATTTCATCGTCCTCGTAATTTTCACACCATTTCATGCTCCTCGTACTTTTCACACCTTTTCATGTTCTTCGTATTTTTCACACATTTTCATGCTCCTCGTATTTTTAAGACCTTTACCTGCTCCTCGGATTTTTCAGAACTTTTCACACTCTTCATATATTTCACACCTTTTCACGCTCTTCGTATTTTTGACACCTTTTCATGGTCCTCGTATTTTTCACACCTTTTACTGCTCCTCATATTTTCACAACTTTTCATGCTCCTCGTGTGTTTCAGATCTTTTCATGCTCCTCGTATTTTTGACACCTTATCATGCTACTCATATTTTTACACCTTTTCCTGCTCGTCGTATTTTTCACACCTTTTCCTGCCCTTCGTATTTTTCACACCTTTTATGCTCCTCATATTTTTCACACGTTTTCCTGCTCTTGTATTTTTCACACCTTTTCATGCTCCTCATATTTTTCACACCTTTTACTACTCCTCGTATTTTTCACACCTTTTCCTGCTCTTCGATTTTTTCACAACTTTTCATGCTCCTCGTATTTTTCACACCTTTCCATGCTCCTCGTATTTTTCATGCCTTTTCACGCTCCTCGTATTTTTCACAACTTTTCCTGCTCTTTGTGTTTTTCAGACCTTTTCATGCTCCTCGTGTTTTTCACATCTTTTAATGCTCCTCGTATTTTTCACACCTTCATGCTCCTCGTATTTTTCAGATCTTTTCATGCTCCTCGTATTTTTCAGACCTTTTCACGCTCTTTGTATTTTTGACATCTTTTCACGCTCTTTGTATTTTTCACATCTTTTCCTTCTCCTCGTATTTTTCACACCTTTTCCTGCTCTTCGATTTCTTCACACATTTTCATGCTCCTCGTACTTTTTACTTTTCCACCTCTTCGATTTTTTCACACCTTTTCATGCTTCTCCTATTTTTCACTCCTTTTCCTGCTCCTCATATTTTTCACACCTTTTCCTGCTCTTCGTGTTTTTCACACCTTTTCATGCTTCTCGTATTTTTTACACCTTTTCCTGCGCTTCGTATTTTTCACACCTTTTCCTGCTCTTGGAAGTTTTCATAACTTTTTATGCTCCTCGTATTTTCACACCTTTTCCTGCTCCTCTTATTTTTCACACCTTGTCATGCTCCTCGTATTTTTCACTTCTTTTCATGCTCCTCGTATATTTCACACCTTTTCATGCTCCTCGTATTTTTCACCCCATTTCCTGCTCCTCGTATTTTTCACACCTTTTCCTGCTCCTTGTACTTCTCAGATGTTTTCCTGCTTTTCATATTTTTCACACCTTTTCATGCGCTTCGTGTTTTTGACACCTTATCATGCTACTCATATTTTTACACATTTTCCTGCTCGTCGTATTTTTCACACCTTTTCATGCTCCTCATACTTTTCACACCTTTTCCTGCTCTTTGTATTTTTGACACTTTTTCACTCTCCTCATATTTTTCACACCTTTTCCTGCTCCCCGACTTTCTCACAACTTTTCCTGCTGCTCGTTTTTTCAGACCTTTTCACGCTCCTCGTATTTTTCACACCTTTTCATGCTACTCGTATTTTTCACACCTTTTCCTGCTCCTCATATATTTCACACCTTTTCATGCTCTTCATATTTTTCACACCGTTTCATCCTCCTCTAATTTTTCATACAGTTTCATGCTCCTCATATTTTTCACACCTTTACATGTTTCTCATATTTTTGACACCTTTTAATGCTCCTCATATTTTTGACACCTTATCATGCTTTTCATATTTTTCAGACCTTTTCTTGCTCTTAAAATTTTCACAGCTTTCCATGCTCTTTGAGTTTTCACTCCATTTCATGATCTCGTGTTTTTCAGAGTGTTTCATGCTCCTCATATTATTGACACCTTTTCATGCTCTTCATATTTTTCACACCATTTCATCCTCCTCTAATTTTTCATACAGTTTCATTCTCCTCATATTTTTCACACCTTTACATGCTTCTCATATTTTCGACACCTTTTAATGCTCCTCATATTTTTGACACCTTATCATGCTCTTCATATTTTTCAGACCTTTTCATGCTTTTGATAATTTTCACACCTTTTCCTGCTCTTCGTATTTTTCACACTTTTTCATGCTCCTTATATTTTTGACACCTTTTCATGCTCTTCATATTTTTCAGACCTTTTCATGCTCCTCGAATATTTCACACCTTTTCATGCTCCTCGTATTTTTCAGACCTTTAAATGCTCCTCTTAATTTTCAGATCTTTTCATGCTCCTCATTTTTTCACACCATTTCATGGTCCTCGTATTTTTCACACCGTTTCATGCTACTCATATTTTTCAAACCCTTTCATGCTCTTCATTTTTTTTCACACATTTTCATGCTCCTCGTATATTTCACACGTTTTCATGCTCCTTGTATTTTTAAGACGTTTTCATACTCCTCATAATTTTCACAACTTTTCATGCTCTTCATATTTTTCACACAGTTTCATGCTCCTCATATTTTTCATACAGATTCATGCTCCTCAAATTTTTCACAGCTTTACATGCTCCTCATATATTTGACACCTTTTCATGCTCTTCATGTTTTTCACACCTTTTCATTCTCCTCATATTTTTGACACCTGTTCATGCTCTACATATTTTTCAAACCTTTTCATGTGCCTCATATTTTTAAGACGTTTTCATGCTCCTCATATTTTTTAGACCTTTTCATGCTCCTCGTACTTTTCACACTTTTTCATGCTCTTCATGTTTTTCACACTTTTTCATGCTCCTCGTTTTTTTCACAATCTTTCAAGCTCCTCGAATTTTTCACAACTTTTCATGCTCTTCGTATTTGTCTCACCTTTTCATGCTCTTCTAATTTTCCACACTTTTACATGCTCTGCATGTTTTTCACACCCTTTCATGCTCTTCTTATTTTTCACATTTTTTCATGCTCTTCATATTTTTCACACCTTTTAATGCTCTTCATACTTTTCAGACCTTTTCATGCTTTTTATATTTTTCACAGCTTTTCATGCTCTTCGTGTTTTTCACACCTTTTCATGCTCTCGTATTTTTCAGACATTTTAATGCTCCTCGTACTTTTCACACCTTTTCATGCTCCTAGTATTTTTCACACCTTTTCATGCTCCTGGTATTTTTCACAACTTTTCATGCTCTTTGAATTTTTCATACCTTTTCATGCTCTTCATATTCCTCAACCTTTTTATGCTCTTGATATTTTTCACACCTTTTCATGCCCTTCGTGTTTTTCACATCTTTCATGCTCTTGATATTTTTCACACCTTTTCATGCTATTCATATTTTTCAGACATTTTCATGCTCTTCATATTTTTCAGACCATTGCATGCCCGCCGTGTTTTTCCACAATTCATGCTCTTCATATATTTTACACCTTTTCACGCTCCTCATATTTTTCACACCTTTTCATGCTGTTCATATTTTTCAGACCTTTTCATGCTCCTCGTATATTTCACACCTTTTCATGCTCCTCGTATTTTTCAGAGCTTTTCATGCTCCTCGTATTTTTCAGACCTTTATATGCTCCTCTTAATTTTCAGATCTTTTCATGCTCCTCATTTTTTCACACCATTTCATGCTCCTCTTATTTTTCACACAGTTTCATGCTCCTCATATTTTTCATACCCTTTCATGCTCTTCATATTTTTCACACACTTTCATGCTCCTCGTATTTTACACACCTTTTCATGCTCCCGGTATATTTCACACCTTTTCATGCTCCTCGTATTTTTAAGACGTTTTCATACTCCTCATAATTTTCACACCTTTTCATGCTCTTCATATTTTTCACACCCTTTCATGCTCCTCATATTTATCATACAGATTCATGCTCCTCGTATTTTACACACCTTTTCAGCTCCCGGTATATTTCACACCTTTTCATTCTCCTCATATTTTTGACACCTGTTCATGCTCCTCGTATTTTTCAGACTTTTTCATGCTCCTCGTACTTTTCACTTTTTCATGCTATTCATATTTTTCACACCTTTTCATGCTCCTCGTATTTTTCACAATTTTTCATGCTCCTCGTATTTTTCAGACCTTTTCATGGTGTTCTTTTTTTTCACAGCTTTTCTAGTTCCTCGTATTTTTCATACCTTATCATGCTCCTCATATTTTTCAGACCTTTTCATGCTCCTCATATTTTTCACAACTTGTCATCCTCCTCGGATTTTTCACAGCTTGTCATGCTCTTCGAACATTTCACACCTTTTCCTGCTCTTCGAAATTTTCACTCCTTTACATGCTCTTCGTATTTTTCAAAACTTTTCGTGCTTCATGTATTTTTCACACCTTGTAATGCTCCTCGTATTTTTCACACCTTTTCATGCTCCTCGTATTTTTCACACCTTTTCATGCTGTTCATATTTTTCACAACTTTTCATGCTTCTCTTACTTTTCAGACCTTTTCACACTACTTGTATTTTTCAGACCTTTTCATGCTCCTCGTATTTTTCAGACCATTTCACGGCTTTCATATTTTTGAGACCTTTTCATGCTGTTTATATTTTTCACACCTTTTCCTGCTCTTCGAATTTTTCACAGCTTTTCATGCTGCTCGTATTTTTCACACCTTTCCTTGCTCTTCGAATTTTTCACACCGTTTCATGCTCGTCGTATTTTTCACACCTTTCCCAGCTCTTCGAATTTTTCACACTTTTCTTGCTCTTTGAATTTTTCACACCTTTTTATGCTCCTCGTATTTTTCACACCTTTTCCTGCTCCTAGTATTTTTCACACCTTTTCATGCTCCTCGTATTTTTAACACCATTTCATGATTTTCATATTTTTCACACCTTTACCTGCTCCTCATACTTTTCACACCTTTTATGCTCCTCGCATTTTTCACACCTTTTCCTGCTCCTCGTATTTATTCGACCTTTTCGTATTTTACACACCTTTTCACGCGCTTCGTATTTTTCAAAACTTTTCATGCTCCTCGTATTTTTCATACCTTTTCCTGCTCCTCATACTTTTCACACCTTTTCATGCTCCTCATATTTTTCACACGTTTTCACTCTCTTCATATTTTTCACACCTTTTCATGCTCTTCGTATTTTTGACACCTTTTCATGCTCCTCGTATTTTAACACCTTTTCCTTCTACTCATATTTTTCATACCTTTTCCTGCCCTTCGTATTTTTCACACCTTTTCATGCTCTTCGTATTTTTCACACCTTTTCCTGCTCTTCGTATTTTTCACACCTCTTCATGCTCCTCATATTTTTCACTCCTTTTCATGCTCCTCGTATTTTTCACACCTTTTCATGCTCCTCGTAGGTTTCACATCTTTTCCTACTCTTCGAATTTTTCACACCTTTTCATACTCCTCTTATTTTTAACACTATTTCATGATGTTCATATTTTTCATACCTTTTCCTGCTCTTTGAATTTTTCACACCTTTTCCTCCTCCTCGGATTTTTCACACCTTTTCCTGCTCCTCGTATTTTTCACACCTTTCCCTGCTACTCGAATTTTTCAGACCTTTTCATGCACCTCGTATTTTTCACACCTTGTCATGCTCCTTGTACTTTTCACACCTTTTCCTGCTCCTCGTATTTTTCGCACCTTTTCCTGCTCTTCGAATTTTTCACACCTTTTCCTGATCTTCATATTTTTCACACCATTTCACGCTCTTGGTATTTTTGACATCTTTTCACACTCTTCATATTTTTCACACCTTTTCTGCTCCTTGTATTTTTCACACCTTTTCCAGCTCCTCGTATTGTTTACGCCTTTTCCATCTCTTCGATTTTTTCACACCTTTTCCTACTCTTCGACTTTTTCACACCTTTTCATGCTACTCCTATTTTTCACACCTTGTCATGCTCCTCGTATTTTTCATACCTTTTCATGCTCCTCGTATTTTTGACACCTTTTCATGCTCTTCCTATTTTTCACACCTTTTCATGCTCTTCCTATTTTTCACACCTTTTCATGCTCCTCGTATTTTTCATACCTTTTCATGCTCCTCGTATTTTTGACACCTTTTCATGCTCTTCCTATTTTTCACACCTTTTCATGCTCTTCCTATTTTTCACACCTTTTCATGCTCCTCGTATTTTTCATACCTTTTCATGCTCCTCGTATTTTTGACACCTTTTCATGCTCTTCTTATTTTTCATACCTTTTCATGCTCCTCGTATTTTTCATACCTTTTCATGCTCCTCATATTTTTCACACCTTTTCATGCTCCTCGTATTTTTCACACCTTGTCATGCTCCTCTTATTTTTGATGCTTTTTCATGCTCCTCGTGTTTTTCAAGCCTTTTCATGCTCCTCATATTTTTCACACCTTTTCATGCTCCTCGTATTTTTCATGCCTTTCCATGCTCCTCGTATTTTTCACGCCTATTCTGCTCCTCGTATTTTTCAAACATTTTCATGCTCCTCGTATTTTTCACACCTTTGCCTGTTCTTTGAATTTTTCACACCTTTACATGCTCCTCGTATTTTCCAGACTTTTTCATTGTCTTCGTATTTTTCACACCTTTTCTAGTTTGTCGTATTTTTCAGACCTTTTCATGGTCCTCGTATTTTTCAGACTTTTTCATGCTTTTCATATTTTTCACACCTTTTCTCTCTCTTCGTATTTTTGACAAATTTTCATGCTCGTCGTATTTTTCACACCTTTGCCTGTTCTTTGAATTTTTCACACCTTTTCTTGCTCCTCGTATTTTTCACACCTTTTCATCCTCCTCGTATTTTTCACACCTTTTCCGGCTCTTTGAGTTTTTCACACCTTGTCATGCTCCTCGTATCTTTCACATCTTTTCATGCTCCTCGTCTTTTTGACACCTTTTCATTCTCTTCCTATTTTTCACACCTTTACATGCTCCTCGTATTTTTCACACCTTTTCCTGCTCTTCGAATTTTTCACACCTTTTCCTGCTCTTTGAATTTTTCACACCTTTTCATCCTCCTCGTATTTTTCACAACTTTTCCTGCTCTTCGAGGTTTTCACACCTTGTCATGCTCCTCGTATCTTTCACATCTTTTCATGCTCCTCGTCTTTTTGACACCTTTTCATTCTCTTCCTATTTTTCACACCTTCACATGCTCCTCGTATTTTTCACACCTTTTGCTGTTCTTCAAATTTTTCAAAACTTTTCATGCTCCTCCTATTTTTGACCCCTTGTCATGCTCTTCGAATATTTCACACCTTTTCCAGCTCTTTGAATTTTTCACACCTTTTCATGCTCCTCGAATTTTTCACAACTTTTCAGGCTCCTCGTATTTTTCAGAGCTTTTCATGCTCTTCGAATTTTTCAGACCATTTCATACTCCTCGTATTTTTCAGACGTTTTAATGCTCCTCGAATTTTTCACACCTTTTCATGCTCCTCGTATTTTTCACCCATTTTCATGCTCCTCGTATTTTTCACACCTTTTCCTGCTCTTTGTTTTTTTCACACCTTTTCATGATCCTCGTATTTTTCACACGTTGTCATGCTCCGTGTATTTTTTCACACCTTTTCATGCTCTTCGTATTTTTCACACCTTTTCATGCTCCTCGTATTTTTTACACCTTTTCTTGCTCCTCGTATTTTTCACACCTTTGCCTGTTCTTTGAATTTTTCACACCTTTACATGCTCCTCGTATTTTCCAGACTTTTTCATTGTCTTCGTATTTTTCACACCTTTTGTAGTTCCTCGTATTTTTCAGACCTTTTCATGGTCCTCGTATTTTTCACACCTTGTCATGCTCCTCATATTTTTTCACACCTTTTCATGCTCTTCGTATTTTTCACACCTTTTCATGCTCCTCGTATTTTTCACACCTTTTCATGCTCCTCGTATTTTTCACACCTTTGCCTGTTCTTTCAATTTTTCACACATTTACATTCTCCTCGTATTTTCCAGACTTTTTCATTGTCTTCGTATTTTTCACACCTTTTCTAATTCCTCGTATTTTTCACACCTTTTCATCCTCCTCGTATTTTTCAGACCTTTTCATGCATTTCATATTTTTCACACCTTTTCACGCTCTTCTTATTTTTGACAACTTTTCATGCTCGTCGTATTTTTCACAACTTTTCCTGCTCCTCGTATTTTTCACACCTTTTCCTGCTCTTCGAAATTTTCACACCTTTTCAGCTCCTCGTATTTTTCACACCTTTTCCTGCTCTTCGAATTTTTGCACCTTTTCATGCTCCTCGTATTTTTCACATCTTTTCATGCTCCTCATATTTTTCACACCTTTTCATGCTCCTCGTATTTTTCACACCTTTCCCTGCTCTTTGTTTTTTTCACACCTTTTCATGATCCTCGTATTTTTCACACCTTGTCATGCTCCTCATATTTTTTCACACCTTTTCATGCTCTTCGTATTTTTCACACCTTTTCATGCTCCTCGTATTTTTCACACCTTTTCATGCTCCTCGTATTTTTCACACCTTTGCCTGTTCTTTCAATTTTTCACACATTTACATTCTCCTCGTATTTTCCAGACTTTTTCATTGTCTTCGTATTTTTCACACCTTTTCTAATTCCTCGTATTTTTCACACCTTTTCATCCTCCTCGTATTTTTCATACCTTTTCATGCTTTTCATATTTTTCACACATTTTCACGCTCTTCTTATTTTTGAAAACTTTTCATGCTCTTCGTATTTTTCACACCTTTTCCTGCTCCTCGTATTTTTCACACCTTTTCCTGCTCTTCGAATTTTTCACACCTTTTCATGCTCCTCGTATTTTTCACACCTTTTCATGCTCCTCGTATTTTTCATGCCTTTTCCTGCTCTTCGATTTTTTCACTTCTTTACATGATCCCCGTATTTTTCGCACCTTTTCCTGCTCTTCGAGGTTTTCACACCTTTTCATCCTCCTCGTATTTTTCACACCTTTTCATGCTCCTTGTCTTTTTGACACCTTTTCATTCTCTTCCTATTTTTCACACCTTTACATGCTCCTCGTATATTTCACACCTTTTGCTGTTCTTCAAATTTTTCAAAACTTTTCATGCTCCTCGTATTTTTCACACCTTGTCATGCTCTTCGAATATTTCACACCTTTTCCAGCTCTTTGAATTTTTCACACCTTTTCATGCTCCTCGTAATTTTCACACCTTTTCCTGCTCTTTGAATTTTTCACAGCTTTTCATGCTCCTCGTATTTTTCACACCTTGTCATGCTCCTTGTATTTTTCACACCTTTTCATGATGTTCATATTTTTCCTACCTTTCCGGCTCTTTGAATTTTTCACACGTTTTCATGCTCCTCGTATTTTTCACACCTTTTCCTGCGCTTTGAATTTTTCATACCTTTTCATCCTCCTCGTATTTTTCACACCTTTTCATGCTCCTCATATTTTTCACACCTTTTCACGCTCTTCGTATTTTTGACACCTTTTCATGCTCTTCCTATTTTTCACACCTTTTCATGCTCCTCGTATTTTTCATACCTTTTCATGCTCTTTGAATTTGTCACACCTTTTCATGCTCCTCGTATTTTTCACACCTTGTCATGCTCCTCTTATTTTTGATGCTTTTTCATGCTCCTCCTGTTTTTCAAGCCTTTTCATGCTCCTCATATTTTTCACACCTTTTCATGCTCTTCATACTTCTCACACCGTTTCATGTTCCTCGTATTTTTCACACCTTTTCCTGTTCTTTTTATTTTTCACACCTTGTCATGCTCCTCGTATTTTTCACACCTTGTTATGCTCCTCGGATTTTTCACACCTTTTCATGCTCCTCGGATTTTTCACACCATTTCATAATGTTCATATTTTTTACACCTTTTCCTGTCTTTGAATTTTTCACACTTTTCCTGCTCCTCGGATTTGTCACACCTTTTCCTGCTCCTCGGATTTTTCTCACCTTGTTATGCTCCTCGGATTTTTCACACCTTTTCATGTAGTTCATATTTGTCAAACCTTCTCACGCTCTTCGTATTTTTGACACCCTTTCATGCTCCTCGTATTTTTCACCCCTTTTCATGAATCTTGTATTTTTCGCACCTTTTCCTGCTCTTCGTATTTTTGACACATTTTCATCCTCCTCATATTTTTCACACCTTTTCATGCTCCTCGTACTTTGCACACCTTTTCATGCTCTTCGATTTTTTACACATTTTCATGCTCCTCGTATTTTTAACACCTTTATCTGCTCCTCCTATTTTTCAGACCTTTTCACTCTCCTCGTATTTTTCACACCTTGTCAATCTCCTCGTATTTTTCATACCTTGTCATGCTCCTCATATTTTTCAGTCCTTTTCATGCTCCTCGGATTTTTCACACCTTTTCATGCTCCTCATATTTTTCACACCTTTTCCTGCTCCTCGTATTTTTCACACGTTTTCCTACTCTTCGAATTTTTGCTCCTTTTCATGCTCCTCGTATTTTTCACACCATGTCATGCTCATCGTATTTTTCAACCCTTTTCCTTCTACTCGTATTTTTCACATCTATTTCTGCTCTTCGAGTTTTTCACACCTTGTCATGCTCCTCATATCTTTCACACCTTTTCATGCTCCTCGTATTTTTGACACCTTTTCATGCTCTTCATATTTTTCACACCTTTTCATGCTCCTCGTATTTTTCACACCTTTTCCTGCTCTTCGAGGTTTTCACACCTTGTCATGCTCTTCGTATCTTTCACACCTTTTCATGCTCCTCGTATTTTTCACACCTTTTCATGCTCTTCCTATTTTTCACACCTTTTCAAACTCCTCGTATTTTTCACACCTTTTCATGCTCTTCATATTTTTCACACCTTTCATGCTCCTCGTATTTTTCACACCTTTTCCTGTTCTTTTTTATTTTTCACACCTTTTCATGATCCTCGTATTTTTCACACCATTTCATGATGTTCATATTTTTCACACCATTTCCTGCTCTTTGAATTTTTCACACCTTTTCCTGCTCCTCGAATTTTTCACACCTTTTCCTGCTCCTCATATTTTTCACACCTTTTCATGCTCTTCATATTTTTCACACCTTTTCATGCTCCTCGTATTTTTCACACCTTTTCAAGCTCCTCGTATTTTTCACACCTTTTCATGCTCCTCGTATTTTTCACACCTTTTCATGCTCCTCGTATTTTTCATACCTCGTCACGCTCCTCGTATTTTTCACACCTTTTCATGCTCCTTGTATTTTTCACACCTTTTCCTGCTCTTCAAGTTTTTCATACCTTGTCATGCTCCTCGTATCTTTCACATGTTTACATGCTCCTCCTATTTTTGACACCTTTTCATGCTCTTCCTATTTTTCACACCTTTTCATCCTCCTCGTATTTTTCACAACTTTTCATGCTCCTCGTATTTTTCACAACTTTTCTTGCTCTTCGAATTTTTCACACCTTGTCATGCTCTACGAATATTTCACACCTTTTCCAGCTCTTCGAATTTTTCACACCTTTTCATGCTCCTCGTATTTTTCACACCATTTCATGTTCCTCGAATTTTTCACACCTTTTCATGCTCCTCGCATTTTTCACACCTTTTCATGCTCCTCACATTTTTCACACCTTTTCATGCTCTCGTATTTTTCAGACATTTTAATGCTCCTCGTACTTTTCACACCTTTTCATGTTCCTAGTATTTTTCACACCTTTTCATGCTCCTGGTATTTTTCACAATTTTTCATGCTCTTTGAATTTTTCATACCTTTTCATGCTCTTCATATTCCTCAGACCTTTTCATGCTCTTGATATTTTTCACACCTTTTCATGCCCTTCGTGTTTTTCATATCTTTCATGCTCTTGATATTTTTCACACCTTTTCATGCTCTTCATATTTTTCATACTTTTTCATGCTCTTGATATTTTTCACACCATTGCATGCCCTTCGTGTTTTTCACACATTTCATGCTCTTCATATTTTTTACACCTTTTCATGCTCCTCATATTTTTCACACCTTTTCATGCTCTTCATATTTTTCAGACCTTTTCATGCTCCTTGTATATTTCACACCTTTTCATGCTCCTCGTATTTTTCAGAGCTTTTCTTGCTCCTCGTAGTCTTCAGACCATTAAATGCTCCTCTTAATTTTCAGATCTTTTCATGCTCCTCATTTTTTCACAACATTTCATGCTCCTCTTATTTTTCACACATTTTCATGCTCCTCGTATTTTACACACCTTTTCATGCTCCCGGTATATTTCACACCTTTTCATGCTCCTCGTATTTTTAAGACGTTTTCATACTCCTAATAATTTTCACACCTTTTCATGGTCTTCATATTTTTCACACCCTTTCATGCTCCTCATATTTTTCCTACAGATTCATGCTCCTCGTATGTTACACACCTTTTCATGCTCCCGGTATATTTCACACCTTTTCATTCTCCTCATATTTTTGACACCTGTTCATGCTCTACATATTTTTCAGACCTTTTCATGCGCCTCATATTCTTAAGACGTTTTCATGCTCCTCGTATTTTTCAGACCTTTTCATGCTCCTCGTACTTTTCACACTTTTTCATGCTATTCATATTTTTCACACCTTTTCATGCTCCTCGTATTTTTCACAATTTTTCATGCTCCTCGTATTTTTCAGACCTTTTCATGATCCTTGTATTTTTGAGAGTTTTTCATGCTCTTCATATTTTTCACACCATTTCATGCTCCGCATATTTTTCATACAGATTCATGCTCCTCATGTTTTTCACACCTTTACATGCTTCTCATATTTTTCACACCTTTTCATACTCTTCATATTTTTCAGACCTTTTCATGCTCCTTGTATTTTTCAGACATTTTCATGCTCTTCATATTTTTCACACCGTTTCATGCTCCTCATATTTTTTAGACAGTTTCATGCTCCTCGTATTTTTCAGACCTTTTCATGATCCTCGTATTTTTGAGACCTTTTCATGCTCCTCGTATTTTTGAGACCTTTTCCTGCCCCTCGTTTTTTTCAGACCTTTTCATGCTGCTCGTATTTTTCAGACATTTTCATGCTCCTCGTATTTTTGAGACCTTTTCATGCTCCTCGTATTTTTGAGACTTTTTCATGCTCTTCATATTTTTCACACCGTTTCATGCTCCTCATATTTTTCATACTGTTTCATACTCCTCATATTTTCACACCTTTATATGCTCCTCATATTTTTCTGAACTTTTCATGCTCTTCCTGTTTTTCACACCTTTTCTTGCTCTTCATATTTTCCACACATTTTCATGCTCTGCATATTTTTCATACCTTTTCATGCTCTTCATTTTTTTCACACCATTTAATGCTCCTCATATTTTTGACCGCCTTTCATGCACCTCATATATTTCAGACCGTTTCATGCTCTTCATATTTTTCAGACCATTTCATGCTTTTCATATTTTTCACAACTTTTCATGTTCCTCATATTTTTCATACAGATTCATGCTCCTCTTATTTTTCACACCTTTTCCTGCTACTCATATTTTGACACCTTTTCATGCTCTTCATATTTTTGACACCTTTTCAGCTCCTCGTATTTTTCACACCTTTTCATGCTCTTCATATTTTTCACACCGTTTCATCCTCCTCTACTTTTTCATTCAGTTTCATGCTCCTCATATTTTTCACACCTTTACATGCTTCTCATATTTTCGACAGCTTTTAATGCTCTTCATATTTTGACACCTTTTCATGCTCCCCATATTTTTGACACTTTTTCATGCTCTACATATTTTTCAGACCTTTTCATGCTCGTCGTATTTTTCAGACGTCTTCAGGTTCCTCGTATTTTTCAGAACTTTTCATGCTCCTCGTATTTTTCACAATGTTACATGCTCTTCGTATTTGTCACACATTTTCACGCTCTTCGTATTTTTCACACCTTTTCATGCTCTTCGTGTTTTTCACACCTTTTCAGGCTCTTCGTATTTTTCACACCTTTTCATGCTCTTCATATTTTTGGCACGTTTTCATGCTTTTCATATTTTTCAGACCTTTTCATGCTCTTGATATTTTTCACAGCTTTCCATGCTCTTCGTGTTGTTCACTCCATTTCATGATCTCGTGTTTTTCAAAATGTTTCATGCTCCTCATATTTTTCACACCTTTTGATGCTCTTCATATTTTTCACACCGTTTCATCCTCCTCTAATTTTTCATAGAGTTTCATGCTCCTCATATTTTTCACACCTTTACATGCTTCTCATATTTTCGACACCTTTTAATGCTCCTCATATTTTTGACACCTTAACATGCTCTTCATATTTTTCAGACCTTTTCATGCTTTTGATAATTTTCACACCTTTTCCTGCTCTTCGTATTTTTCACACTTTTTCATGCTCCTTATATTTTTCAGACCTTTTCATGCTCCTCGAATATTTCACACCTTTTCATGCTCCTCGTATTTTTCAGACCTTTAAATGCTCCTCTTAATTTTCAGATCTTTTCATGCTCGTTATTTTTTCACACCATTTCATGGTCCTCGTATTTTTCACACCATTTCATGCTCCTCATATTTTTCATACCCTTTCATGCTCTTCATTTTTTTCACACATTTTCATGCTCCTCGTATATTTCACACCTTTTCATGCTCCTCGTATTTTTCACAACATTACATGCTCTTCATATTTTTCAGACCTTTTCATGATCCTCATATTTTTCATACAGATTCATGCTCCTCATTTGTTTCACACCTTTACATGCTCCTCATATTTTTGACACATTTTCATGCTCTTCATGTTTTTCACACCTTTTCATGCTCCACATATTTTTGACACCTTTTCATGCTCTTCATATTTTTCACACCTTTTGATGCTCCTCATACTTTTGACAGCTTTTCATGCTCTTCTTATTTTTCAGACCTTTTCATGCTCCTCGTATTTTTCACAATTTTTCATGCTCTTTGTGTTTTTCACACCTTTTCAGGCTCTTCGTATTTTTCACACCTTTTCATGATCTTCGTATTTTTCACACCTTTTCATGCTCTTCTTATTTTTCAGACCTTTTCATGTTCTTGATATTTGTCTCAGCTTTTCAGGCTCTTCGTTTATTTCACACCGTTTCATGCTCCTCATATTTTTGGCAGCTTTTCATGCTCCTCATATTTTTCAGACCGTTTCATGCTCCTCATATATTTGAGACCGTTTCATGCTCCTGATATTTTTCACACCTTTTCATGCTCATCATATTTTTCAGACCTTTTCATGCTCCTCGTATATTTCAGACCTTTTCATGCTCCTCGTATTTTTCGGACCTTTTCATGCTCCTTGTATTTTTTCAGACCTCTTCATGCTCGTCGTATGTTTCACACCTTTTCATGCTCCTCGTATTTTTCAGACCTTTTCATGCTCCTCATATTTTTCACAACTTTTCAGGCTCCTCATATTTTTCTCACTGTTTCCTGCTCCTCATATTTTTGACAGTTTTTCATGCTCCTCATATTTTTCAGACCGTTTCATGCTCCTCATATTTTTCAGACCGTTTCATGCTCCTCATATTTTTCACACCTTTTCATGCTGTTTGTATTTTTCACACCGTTTCATGCTCCTCATATTTTTCATACTGATTCATGCTCCTGTTATTTTTCACACCTTTATATTCTATTCATATTTTTGACCCCTTTTCATGCTCTTCATATTTTTGACACTTTTTCAAGCTCCTCATATTTGTGACACCTTTCCGTGCCCTTCATATTTTTCAGACCTTTTCATGCTCCTCGTATTTTTAAGACCATTTCTTGCACCTCGTATTTTTCAGACCTTTTCATGTTCCTTGTATTTTTCAGACCTCTTCATGCTCGTCGTATGTTTCACACCTTTTCATGCTCCTCGTATTTTTCAGACCTTTTCATGCTCCTCGTATTTTTCAGACCTTTTCATGCTCCTCCTATTTTTCAGACCTTTCCATGCTCCTCGTATATTTCAGACCTTTTCATGCTCCTCCTATTTTTCAGACCTTTCCATGCTCCTCGTATTTTTCAGACCTTTTCATGCTCCTCCTATTTTGCAGGCCTTTTCATGCTCCTTCTATTTTTCAGAGCTTTTCATGCTTCTCCTATATTTGAGACCTTTTCATGCTCCTCCTATTTTGCAGGCCTTTTCATGCTCCTCGTATTTTTCAGAGCTTTTCATGCTTCTCCTATATTTGAGACCTTTTCATGCTCCTTCTATTTTTCAGACATTTTCAAGCTCCTCCTACTTTTCAGGCCTTTTCATGCTCCTCCTGTTTTTCAGGCCTTTTCATGCTCCTCATATTTTTCACACCTTCTCATGCTCCTCATATTTTTCACACCTTTTCATGCTCTTCATATTTTTCATACCGTTTCATGCTCCTCATATTTTTCATACAGTTTCATGCTCCTCATATTTTTCACACCTTTACATGCTCCTCATATTTTTGAGACCTTTATGCTCTTAATATTTTTGACACCTTTTGATGCTCCTCATATTTTTGACACCTTTTCATGTTCTTCTTATTTTTCAGACCTTTTCATGCTTCTCATATTTTTAAGACCATTTCATGCTCCTCGTATTTTTCAGACCTTTTCATGCTCCTTGTATTTTTCAGACCTCTTCATGCTCGTCGTATGTTTCACACCTTTTCATGCTCCTCGTATTTTTCAGACCTTTTCATGCTCCTCGTATTTTTCACAACTTTTCAGGCTCCTCATATTTTTCTCACTGTTTCCTGCTCCTCATATTTTTGACAGTTTTTCATGCTCCTCATATTTTTCAGACCGTTTCATGCTCCTCATATTTTTCACACCTTTTCATGCTGTTTGTATTTTTCACACCGTTTCATGCTCCTCATATTTTTCATACTGATTCATGCTCCTGTTATTTTTCACACCTTTACATTCTATTCATATTTTTGACCCCTTTTCATGCTCTTCATATTTTTGACACCTTTTCAAGCTCCTCATACTTGTTATACCTTTCCGTGCCCTTCATATTTTTCAGACCTTTTCATGCTCCTCGTAGTTCAGACCTATTCATGCTCCTCGTATTTTTCAGAGTTTTCATGCTCCTCGAATTTTTCACAATTTTTCATGCTCTTCGTATTTGTCACACCTTTTCAAGCTCTTCGTTTTTTTCACACCTTTTGATGCTCTTCTGGTTTTTCACACCTTATCAGGCTCTTCATATTTTTCACACCATTTCACGCCCTTCGTACTGTTCACACCTTTTCATGCTCTTCATATTTTTCAGACCTTTCATGCTCTTGATATTTTTCTCAGCTTCTCCTGCTCTTCTTGTTTCTCACAGCGTTTCATGCTCTCGTATTTTTCAAAACTTTTCATGCTCCTCATATTTTTCACACCTTTTCATGCTCTTCATATTTTTCACACCGTTTCATGCTCCTCATATTTTTTCATACAGTTTCATGCTCCTCATATTTTTCACACCTTTACATGCTCCTCGTATTTTTGAGACCTTTTCATGTCAATATTTTTGACACCTTTTGATGCTCCTCATATTTTTGACACCTTTTCATGCTCTTCATATTTTTCAGAACTTTTCATGCTCCTCGTATTTTTAAGACCATTTCATGCTCCTCGTATTTTTCAGACCTTTTCATGCTCATCTTATTTTTCACACCTTTGCATTCTATTCATATTTTTGACCCCTTTTCATGCTCTTCATATTTTTGACACCTTTTCAAGCTACTTATATTTTTGACACCTTTTCATGCTCCTCCTATTTTTCAGACCTTTTCATGTTTCTCGTATTTTTCACACTTTTTCATGCTCCTCGTATATTTCACACCTTTTCATGCTCCTCGTATTTTTCACAACTTTTCATGCTCTTCATATTTTTCACAACTTTTTGTGCTCCTCCTAATTTTCACACCTTTTCATGCTCCTCCTATTTATCAGATGTTTCCATGCTCCTCGTATTTTTCAGTCCTTTTCATGCTCCTCCTATTTTTCAGACCTTTTCATGCTCCTCGAATTTTTCAGACATTTTCATGCTCCTACTGTTTTTCAGACCGTTTCATGCTCCTCATATATTTGAGACAGTTTCATGCTCCTCATATTTTTCACACGTTTTAATGCTCCTCATATTTTTCACACCTTTTCATGCTCTTCATATTTTTCAGACCTTTTCATGCTCCTTGTATTTTTCAGACCTTTTCATGCTCCTCGTATTTTTTAGACCTTTTCATGCTCCTCCTATTTTTCAGAGCTTTCCATGCTCCTCGTATTTTTCAGACCTTTTCATGCTCCTCCTATTTTGCAGGCCTTTTCATGCTCCTCGTAATTTTCAGAGCTTTTCATGTTCCTCCTATTTTGCAGGCCGTTTCATGCTCCTCCTATTTTTCAGACATTTTCATGCTCCTCGTATTTTTCAGACCATTTCATGCTCCTCATATATTTGAGACCGTTTCATGCTCTTCATATTTTTCACACCTTTTAATGCTCCTCATATTTTTCACACCTTTTCATGCGCTTCATATTTTTCACACCTTTACATGCTCCTCGTATTTTTCAGAACTTTTCATGCTCCTCGTATGTTTGAAACCTTTTCATGCTCTTCATATTTTTCACACCTTTTCATGCTCATCATATTTTTCAAACCTTTACATGCCCTTGTATTTTTCACACCTTTTGTTGCTCCTCATGTATTTCACACCTTTTCATGCTCTTCATATTTTTCAGACCTTTTCATGCTCCTAGTATATTTCAGACCTTTTCATGCTCCTCGTATTTTTCAGACCTTTCCATGCTCCTCGTATTTTTCAGACCTTTTCATGCTCCTCCTATTTTTCAGACCTTTCCATGCCCCTCGTATTTTTCAGACCTTTTCATGCTACTCCTATTTTGCAGGCCTTTTCATGCTCCTCGTATTTTTCAGAGCTTTTCATGCTTCTCCTATTTTTCAGACCTTTTCATGCTCCTCCTAATTTTCAGACATTTTCAAGCTCCTCCTACTTTTCAGGCCTTTTCATGCTCCTCCTGTTTTTCAGGCCTTTTCATGCTCCTCGTATTTTTCACACCTTCTCATGCTCCTCATATTTTTCAGACCTTTTAATGCTATCGTATTTTTCAGACCTTTTCATGCTCCTCGTATATTTTAGACCATTTCATACTCCTTGTATTTTTCAGACCTTTTCATGCTCCTCGTATTTTTCAGACATTTGCATACTCCTCATATTTATCACACCTTTCTTGCTCTTCATATTTTTCACACAATTTCATGCTCCGCATATTTTTCATACAGATTCATGCTCTTCATCTTTTTCCCACCTTTACATGCTTCTCATATTTTTGACACCTTTTCATACTCTTCATATTTTTCAGACCTTTTCATGCTCCTCGTATTTTTGAGAACTTTTCATGCTCCTTGTAGTTTTCAGACCTTTTCATGCCCCTCGTATTTTTCAGAGTTTTCATGCTACTCGTATTTTTCACAATTTTTCATGCTCTTCGTTTTTGTCACACCTTTTCAAGCTCTTCGTTTTTTTCACACCTTTTAATGTTCTTCTGGTTTTTCACACCTTTTCATGCTCTTCGTATTTTTCACACCTTTTCATGCCCTTCGTATTGTTCACACCTTTTCATGCTCTTCATATTTTTCAGACTTTTCATGCTCTTGATATTTTTCTCAGCTTTTCATGCTCTTCTTGTTTCTCACAGCGTTTCATGCTCTCGTATTTTTCACAACTTTTCATGCTCCTCATATTTTTCACACCTTTTCATGCTCTTCATATTTTTCACACCGTTTCATGCTCCTCATATTTTTCAGACATTTTCATGCTCCTCCTGTTTTTCAGGCCTTTTCATGCTCCTCGTATTTTTCACACCTTTTCATGCTCCTTGTATTTTTCACACGTTTTCATGCTCTTCATATTTTTCAGAACTTTTCTGCTCTTTGTGTTTTCCACACCTTTTCATGCTCTGCATATATTTCATACCTTTTCATGCTCTTCATTTTTTTCACACCATTTAATGCTCCTCATATTTTTGACAGCTTTTCTTGCTCCTCATATATTTCAGACCGTTTCATGCTCCTCATATTTTTCAGACCATTTCATGCTTTTCATATTTTTCACACCATTTCATGTTCCTCATATTTTTCATGCAGATTCATGCTTCTCTTATTTTTCATACCTTTACATGCTATTCATATTTCGACACCTTTTCATGCTCTTCATATTTTTGACACCTTTTCATGCTCCGCATAATTTTCATACAGTTTCATGCTCCTCGTATTTTTCAGACCTTTTCATGCTCCTCGTATTTTTCAGACCTTTGCATACTCCTCATATTTTTCACACCTTTTCATGCTCTTCATATTTTTCACACTGTTTCATGCTTCTCTTATTTTTCACACCTTTACATGCTATTCATATTTCAACACCTTTTCATGCTCTTAATATTTTTGACACCTTTTGATGCTCCTCATATTTTTGACTCCTTTTCATGCTCTTCATATTTTTCAGACCTTTTCATGCTCCTCGTATTTTTAAGACATTTTCATGCTCCTCGTATTTTTCAGACCTTTTCATGCTCCTTGTATTTTTCAGACCTCTTCATGCTCGTCGTATGTTTCACACCTTTTCATGCTCCTCGTATTTTTCAGACCTTTTCATGCTCCTCCTATTTTTCATACTTTTCAGGCTCTTCATATTTTTCTCACTGTTTTATGCTCCTCATATTTTTGACAGTTTTTCATGCTCCTCCTATTTTTCAGACCTTTTCATGCCTCTCGTATTTTTCAGAGCTTTTCATGCTCCTCTTATTTTGCAGGCCTTTTCATGCTCCTCATATTTTTCAGACCTTTTCAAGCTCCTCTTATTTTTCAGACATTTTCATGCTCCTCCTGTATTTCAGGCCTTTTCATGCTCCTCGTATTTTTCATACCTTCTCATGCTCCTCATATGTTTCACACCTTTTCATGCTCTTCATATTTTTCAGACCTTTTGATGCTCCTCATATTTTTCAGATCATTTCATGCTTCTCATATTTTTCACACCGTTTCATGCTCCTCATATTTTTCGTACAGTTTCATGCTCCTCGTATTTTTCAGACCTTTTACTGCTACTCATATTTTGACACCTTTTCATGCTCTTCATATTTTTGACACCTTTTCATGCTCCTCTTATTTTTCAGACCATTTCATACTCCTTGTATTTTTCAGACCTTTTCATGCTCCTCGTATTTTTCAGACATTTGCATACTCCTCATATTTATCACACCTTTTCTTGCTCTTCATATTTTTCACACCATTTCATGCTCCGCATATTTTTCATACAGAATCATGCTCCTCATATTTCTCACACCTTTACATGCTTCTCATATTTTTGACACTTTTTCATACTCTTCATATTTTTCAGACCTTTTCATGCTCCTTGTATTTTTCAGACATTTTCATGCTCTTCATATTTTTCACACCGTTTCATACTCCTCATATTTTTCATACAGTTTCATGCTCTTCATATTTTCACACCTTTTGATGCTCCTCATATTTTTCACACCTTTTCATGATCTTCTTATTTTTCAAACCTTTTCATGCTCTTGATATTTTTCTCAGGTTTTCATGCTCTTCGTATTTTTCACAGTGTTTCACGCTCCTCATATTTTTGGCAGCTTTTCATGCTCCTCATATTTTTCAGATCGTTTCATGCTCCTCATATTTTTGAGACCGTTTCATGCTCCTCATATTTTTCACACCTTTTAATGCTCCTCATATTTTTCACACCTTTCCATGCTGCTCTTATTTTTCACACCTTTTCATGCTCTTCATTTTTTCACACCATTTAATGCTCCTCATATTTTTGACAGCTTTTCATAATCTTCATATTTTTCAGACCTTTTCATGCTACTTGTATTTTTCAGACATTTTCATGCTCTTCATATTTTTCACACCGTTTCATGCTCCTCATAATTTTCATACAGTTTCATGCTTCTCGTATTTTTCAGACCTTTTCATGCTCCTCGTATTTTTGAGATCTTTTCATGCTTCTCATATTTTTGAGACCTATTCCTGACCCTCGTTTTTTTCAGACCTTTTCATGCTCCTCGTACTTTTCAGACATTTTCATGCTCCTCGTATTTTTGAGAACTTTTCATGCTCCTCGTATATTTGAGAATTTCTCATGCTCTTCATATTTTTCACAGCGTTTCATGCTCTTCATATTTTTCAGACCATTTCATGCTTTTCATATTTTTCACACCGTTTCATGTTCCTCATATTTTTCACACTTTTTAATGCTCCTCATATTTTTCACACGTTTGCATGCTCTTCATATTTTTCAGATCGTTTCATGCTCCTCATATTTTGGAGACTGTTTCATGCTCCTCATATTTTTGACACCTTTTCATGCTCCTCATATTTTTGTGACCTTTTCATGCTCCTCGTATATTTCAGACATTTTCATGCTCTTCATACCTTTCACACCGTTTCATGCTCCTCATATTTTTCATACAGTTTCATGCTCCTCGAATTTTTCAAAGCTTTTCATGCTCGTCCTATTTTGCAGGCCTTTTCATGCTCCTCCTATTTTTCAGACCTTTTCATGCTCCTCGTATTTTTCACACCTTTTCATGCTCCTCGTATTTTTCACACCTTTTCATGCTCTTCATATTTTTCAGAACTTTTCATGCTCTTTGTGTTTTCCACACCTTTTCATGCTCTGCATATTTTTCATACCTTTTCATGCTCTTCATTTTTTTCACACCACTTAATGCTCCTCATTTTTTTGACAGCTTTTCATGCACCTCATATATTTCAGACCGTTTCATGCTCCTCATATTTTTCAGACCATTTCATGCTTTTCATATTTTTCACACCATTTCATGTTCCTCATATTTTTCATACAGATTCATGCTTCTCTTATTTTTCACACCTTTACATGCTACTCATATTTTGACACCTTTTCATGCTCTTCATATTTATGACACCTTTTCATGCTCCTCGTATTTTTCAGACCTTCTCATGCTCCTCATATTTTTCAGATCTTTTAATGCTCTCATATTTTTCAGACCTTTTCATGCTCTTCGTATTTTTTAGGCCATTTCATACTCCTTGTATTTTTCAAACCTTTTCATAATCCTCGTATTTTTCAGACCTTTGCATACTCCTCATATTTTTCACACCTTTTCATGCTCTTCATATTTTTCATGCCTTTACATGCTCCTCATATTTTTCACACCTTTACATGCTCCTCATATTTTTGAGACCTTTTCGTGCTCTTAATATTTTTGACACCTTTTGATGCTCCTCATATTTTTGACTCCTTTTCATGCTCTTCATATTTTTCACACCTTTTCAGGCTCTTCATATTTTTCTCACTGTTTCATGCTCCTCATATTTTTGACAGTTTTTCATGCTCCTCATATTTTTCAGACCGTTTCATGCTCCTCATATTTTTCACACCGTTTCATGCTCCTCATATTTTTCATACTGATTCATGCTCCTCTTATTTTTCACACCTTTACATGCTACTCATATTTGAGACCTTTTCATGCTCTTCATATTTTTGACACCTTTTCATGGTCCTCGTTTTTTTGACACCTTTTCATGCTCTTCCTATTTTTCAGACCTTTTCATGCTCCTCGTATATTTGAGACCTTTTCATACTCCTCGTATTTTTCAGACATTTTCATGCTCCTCGTATTTTTCAGACCTTTTCTTGCTCCTCGTATTTTTCAGAACTTTTCATGCTCCTCGTATTTTTCACAACTTTTCATGCTCTTCATTTTTTTCACACCTTTCAATGCTCCTCATATTTTGAAAGCTTTTCATTCTCCTCATATATTTCAGACCATTTCATGCTCCTCATATTTTTCAGAACTTTTCTTGCTCTTCATATTTTTCACACCATTTCATGCTCCGCATATTTTTCATACAGATTCATGCTCCTCTTATTTTTCACAACTTATATGCTACTCATATTTTGACACCTTTTCATGCTCTTCATATTTTTGACACCTTTTCATGCTCCTCGTATTTTTCAGACCTTCTCATGCTCCTCGTATTTCTTAGACCATTTCATACTCCTTGTATTTTTCAGACCTTTGCATACTCCTCATATTTTTCGCCCCTTTTCTTGCTTTTCATATTTTTCACACCATTTCATACTCCGCATATTTTTCATACAGTTTCATGCTCCTCATATTTTTCACACCTCTACATGCTTCTCATATTTTTGACACCTTTTCATACTCTTCATATTTTTCAGACCTTTTCATGCTCCTCGTATTTTTCAAACCTTTTTATGCTCCTCATATTTTTGAGATCTTTTCATGCTCATCGAATTTTTCAGAACTTTTCATGCTCCTCGTATTTTTCAGAGCTTTTCATGCTCCTCGTATTTTTCACAATTTTTCATGCTCTTCGTATTTGTCACACCTTTTCAAGCTCTTCGTTTTTTTCATACCTTTTGATGCTCATCTGGTTTTTCACACCTTTTCATGCTCTTCTTATTTTTCACATTTTTTCATCCTCTTCATATTTTTCACAACATTTCATGCTCCTCTTATTTTTCACAACTTTTCATGCTCCTCGTATTTTTCACAATTTTTCATGCTCTTCATACTTTTCACACTTTTTTAAGCTCTTCGTTTTTTTCATACCTTTTGATGCTCATCTGGTTTTTCACACCTTTTCATGTTCTTCATATTTTTCAGACTTTTTCACGCTCTTCACATTCCTCACACCTTTTCATGCCCTTCGTGTTTTTCACATATTTCATGCTCTTGATATTTTTCACACCTTTTCATGCTCTTCATATTTTTCAGACTTTTTCATGCTCTTGATATTTTTCACACCATTGCATGCCCTTCGTGTTTTTCACACATTTCATGCTCTTCATATTTTTTTACATCTTTCATGCACTTGATATTTTTCACACCTTTTCATGCTCTTCATATTTTTTATACAAATTCATGCTCCTCTTATTTTTCAACCTTTACATGCTACTCATATTTTTGACACCTTTTCATGCTCTTCATATTTTTGACACGTTTTCATGCTCACCATATTTTTGACACTTTTTCATGCTCTACATATATTTCACACCTTTTCATGCTCCTCATATTTTTCACACCTTTTCATGCTCTTCATATTTTTCAGACCTTTTCATGCTTTTTATATTTTTCACAGCTTTTCATGCTCTTCATGTTTTTCACATCTTTTCATGCTCCTAGTATTTTTCACACCTTTTCATGCTCCACATATTTTTCAGACCTTTTCATGCTCTTCGCATTTTTAAGACGTTTTCATACTCCTCATAATTTTCACTCCTTTTCATGCTCTTCATATTTTTCACACTGTTTCACGCTCGTCATATTTTTCATACAGATTCATGCTCCTCATATTTTTCACACCTTTAGATGCTCCTCATATTTTTGACACCTTTTCATGCTCTTCATATTTTTTACACCTTTTCATGCTCCTCATATTTTTCACACCTTTTCAAGCTCTTCATATTTTTCACACCGTTTCATGCTCCTCATATTTTTTATACAAATTCATGCTCCTCTTATTTTTCAAACTTTACATGCTACTCATATTTTTGACACGTTTTCATGCTCTACATATTTTTCAGAGCTTCTCATGCTCGTCGTATTTTTCAGACATCTTCATGCTCCTCGTATTTTTCAGACCTCTTCATGCTCCTCGTATTTTCACATCTTTACATGCTCTTCGTGTTTTTCACACCTTTTCAGGCTCGTCGTATTTTTCACAGCTTTTCATGCTCTTCATATTTTTGACACTTTTTCATGGTTTTCATAATTTTCAGACCTTTTCATGCTCTTGATATTTTTCACAGCTTTCCATGCTCTTTGTGTTTTCACTCCATTTCATGATCTCGTGTTTTTCAGAGTGTTTCATACTCCTCATATTTTTCACACCTTTTCATGCTCTTCATATTTTTCACACCATTTCATCCTCCTCTCATTTTTCATACAGTTACATGCTCCTCATATTTTTCACACCTTTACATGCTTCTCATATTTTCGACAGCTTTTAATGCTCCTCATATTTTTGACACCTTATCATGCTTTTCATATATTTCAGACCTTTTCTTGCTCTTGATATTTTTCACAACTTTACATGCTCTTCGTATTTGTCACACCTTTTCAAGATCTTCGTATTTTTCACATCTTTTCATGCTCTTCATATTTTTGAGACGGTTTCATGCTCTTCATATTTTACACACCTTTTCATTCTCCTCATATTTTTGACATCTTTTCATGCTCCACATATTTTTCAGACCTTTTCATGCTCCTCGCATTTTTAAGATGTTTTAACACTCCTCATAATTTTCACTCCTTTTCATGCTCTTCATATTTTTCACACCGTTTCACGCTTCTCATATTTTTCATACAGATTCATGCTCCTCATATTTTTCACACCTTTACATGCTCCTCATATTTTTGACACCTTTTCAAGCTCTTCATATTTTTCACACCGTTTCATGCTCCTCATATTTTTTTATACAAATTCCTGCTCCTCTTATTTTTCAGCCTTTACATGCTACTCATATTTTTGACACCTTTTCATGCTCTTCGTATTTTTGACACCTTTTCATGCTCCTCATATTTTTGACACTTTTTCTTGCTCTACATATTTTTCAGACCTTTTCATGCTCGTCGTATTTTTCAGACGTCTTCGTGCTCCTCGTATTTTTCAGACCTTTTCATGCTCCTCGTATTTTTCACAAGTTTACATGCTCTTCGTATTTGTCACACCTTTTCAAGCTCTTCGTATTTTTCACACCTTTTCATGCTCTTCGTGTTTTTCACACCTTTTCAGGCTCGTCGTATTTTTCAAACCTTTTCATGCTCTTCATATTTTTGACACCTTATCATGCTTTTCATATTTTTCAGACCTTTTCTTGCTCTTGATATTTTTCACAGCTTTCCATGCTCTTCGTGTTGTTCACTCCATTTCATGATCTCGTGTTTTTCAGAGTGTTTCATGCTCCTCGTATTTTTCACACCTCTTCATGCTCCTCATATTTTTCACTCCGTTTCATGTTCCTTGTATTTTTCACACCTTTTCATGCTCTCCATATTTTTCACACTTTTTCAGGCTCTTCATATTTTTCAGACGTTTTCTAGCTCGTCATGTTTTTCAGACACTTTCATGCTCCTCGTATTTCTCAGACCTTTTCATGCTCTTCATATTTTTCAGACCTTTTCATGCTCCTTGTATTTTTCACACCTTTTCATGCTCCTCCGATTTTCACACCTTTTCATGCTCTTCATATTTTTCAGACCTTTTCATGCTCTTCATATTTTTCAGACCTTTTCATGCTCTTCGTATTCTTCACACCTTTTCATGCTCCTCGTATTTTTCACACCTTTTCATTCTCCTCATATTTCTCAGATCATTTCATGCTCCTCGTAATTCTCAGACCTTTTCTAGCTCCTCATATTTTTCAGGCCTTTTCATGCTCCTCATATTTCTCAGACCTTTTCATGCTCCTCGTATTTTTCACACCTTTTCATTCTCCTCGTATTTCTCAGATCATTTCATGCTCCTCGTAATTCTCAGACCTTTTCTAGCTCCTCATATTTTTCAGGCCTTTTCATGCTCCTCATATTTCTCAGACCTTTTCATGCTCCTCATATATTTCAGACCATTTCATGCTCCTTGTATTTTTTCACACCTTTCCATGCTCCTCGTATTTTTCACACCTTTTCATGCTCCTTGTATTTTTCAGACCTTTTTATGCTCCTCCAGTTTCTCAGACCTTTTCATGCTCCTCACATTTTTCACTCCTTTTCATGCTCCCGTATTTTTCAAACTTTTTCGTTGTCGTCATATATTTCAGACCTTTTCGTGCTCTTCATATTTTTCACACCTTTTCAGGCCCTTCATGTTTTTCAGACCTTTTCATGCTCCTCATATACTTCAGACCATTTCATGCTCCTCGTATTTTTCACACCTTTTCATTTTCCTCGGATTTTTCACACCTTTTCATGCTCTTCATATTTTTCACACCTTTTCAGGCTCTTAATATTTTTCAGAACTTTTCTAGCTTCTCATATTTTTCAGACCTTTTCATGCTCTTCGTATTTTTCAGACCTTTTCATGCTTCTCGTGTTTTTTATACCTTTTCATGCACCGCGTATTTTTCAAACCATTTCATGCTCCTCGTATTTGTCAGACATTTTCATTCTCCTCGTATTTCTCCGACCTTTTCATACTCCTCGTATTTTTCAGACCTTTACATGCTCCTCGTGTTTTTCAGATCTTTTCTTCCTCTTCATATTTTTCAGACCTTTTCATGCTCTTCGTATTTTTCACACCTTTTCATGCTCCTCGTATTTTTCACACCTTTTCATGCTTCTTGTGTTGTTCACACCTTTTCATGCTCCGCGTATTTTCCACAATTTTCCGTGCTCCTCCTATTTTCCACACGTTTTCGGGCTCTTCGTATTTTTCACACCTTTTCCTGATCCATGTATTTTTCACACCTTTTCGTGGTCCTCATATATTTCAGACCTTTTCATGTTCTTCATATATTTCAGACCTTTTCATGCTCTTCATATTTTTCACACCTTTTCAGGCCCTTCATGTTTTTCAGAATTTTCATTCTCCTCATATTTATCAGACCATTTCATGCTCCTCGTATTGTTCACACCTTTTCATGCACCTCGTATTTTTCACACCTCTTCCTGCTCCTAGTATTTTTCACACCTTTTCATGCTCCTCGTATTTTTCACACCTTTTCATGCTCCTCGTATTTTTCACACCATTTCAGGCTCTTCATATTTATCAGACTTGTTCATGCTCCTCATATTTTTCAGACCTTATCATGCTCCTCATATTTTTCACACCTTTTCATGCTCCTCGTATTTTTCACGCCTTTACATGCTCCTCAGTTTTTGATGCCTTTTCATGCTCCTAGTATTTTTCACACCTTTTCATGTCCCTCATATTTTTCATACCTTTTCATGCTGCTTGTATTTTTCAGACCTTTTCATGCTCCTCGTATTTTTGAGACCTTTTCCTGCCCCTCGTTTTTTTCAGACCTTTTCATGCTCTTCATATTTTTTACACCTTTTCATGCTCTTCATATTTTTCACACCTTTTCAAGCTCTTCATATTTTTCACACCGTTTCATGCTCCTCATATTTTTTTATACAAATTCATGCTCCTCTTATTTTTCAACCTTTGCATGCTACTCATATTTTTGACACCTTTTCAGGCTCTTCGTATTTTTGACACCTTTTCATGCTCCTCATATTTTTGACACTTTTTCTTGCTCTACATATTTTTCAGACCTTTTCATGCTCGTCGTATTTTTCAGACGTCTTTGTGCTCCTCGTATTTTTCAGACCTTTTCATGCTCCTCGTATTTTTCACAACTTTACATGCTCTTCGTATTTGTCACATCTTTTCAAGCTCTTCGTATTTTTCACACCTTTTCATGCTCTTCGTGTTTTTCACACCTTTTCAGGCTCGTCATATTTTTCACACCTTTTTATGCTCTTCATATTTTTGACACCTTATCATGCTTTTCATATTTTTCAGACCTTTTCTTGCCCTTGATATTTTTCACAGCTTTCCATGCTCTTCGTGTTGTTCACTCCATTTCATGATCTCGTGTTTTTCAGAGGGTTTCATGCTCCTCGTATTGTTCACACCTCTTCATGGTCCTCATATTTTTTCACACCGTTTCATGTTCCTTGTATTTTTCACACCTTTTCATGCTCTTCATATTTTTCACACCTTTTCAGGCTCTTCATATTTTTCAGACGTTTTCTAGCTCCTCATGTTTTTCAGACCTTTTCATGCTCCTCGTATTTCTCAGACCTTTTCATGCTCCTCGTATTTTTCAGACTTTTTTTGCCACTCCTATTTTTCAGGCCTTTTCTTGCTCTTCATATTTTTCACACGTTTTCATGCTCTTGGTATTTTTCACACCTTTTCATGCTCCTCGTATTTTTCACACTTTTCCTGCTCCTTGCATTTTTCACAGGTTTTGATGCTCCTCATATTTTTCCTGCCTTTTCATTCTCCACGTATTTTTCACACCTTTTCATGCTCCTCGTATATTTCAGACCTTTTCTTGCTTTTCATATTTTTCACACTTTTACACTCTCTTTCTATTTTTGACACCTTTTCATGCTCCTCATATTTTTCACATCTTTTTCTACTCCTCGTATTTTTCACACCTTTTCCTGCTCTTCGATTTCTTCATACCTTTTCAGGCTTCTCGTATTATTCGCACCTTTCCTTGCTCTTCGTATTTTCCACACCTTTTCATGCTCCCCGTATTTTTCACACCTTTTCATGCTCTTCGTATTTTTCAGACCTTTTCATGCTCCTCGTATTTTTCACACCTTTTCCCGCTCCTCGTATTTTTCAACCTTTTCTCGCTCTTCATATTTTTGACACCATTTCATGCTCCTCGTATTTTTCACGCCATTTCCTGCTCCTCGTAAGTTTCATGCCTTTTCCTGCTCTTTGATTTTTTCACACCTTTCATGATCCTCGTATTTTTCGCACCTTTTCCTGCTCTTCGTATTTTTCACACCTTTTCATCCTCCTCGTATTTTTCACACCTTTTCATGCTCCTTGTATTTTTCAGAATTTTTCGTGCTCCTAATATTTTTCTACCTTTTCCTGCTCTTCGTGTTTTTCACACCTTGTCATGCTAATCATATTTTTCACACCTTTTCCTGCTGCTCGTATTTTTCACACCTTGTCCTGCTCCTTGTATTTTTCAGACCTTTTCATGCTGTTCATATTTTTCACACCTTTTCACGCTCTTCATATTTTTGACACCATTTCATGCTCCTCGTATTTTTCACACCTTTTCCTGCTCCTCGTATTTTTCACATGTGATGCTCCTCGGATTTTTCACAGCTTGTCATGCTCTTCGAATATTTCACACCTTTTCATTCTTCTCGTATTTTACACACCTTTTCCTGCTCTTCGAATTTTTCACTCCTTTACATACTCTTCATATTTTTCACACCTTTTAGTGCTCCTTGTATTTTTCACACCTTGTTATGCTCCTCGCATTTTTCACACATTTCATGCTCCTCGTATATTTCGCACCTTATCCTGCTCTTCGTATTTATCACACATTTTCATGCTGCTCGTATTTTTCCGACCTTTACCTGCTCTTCGTATTTTTCGGAACTTTTCACACTCTTCATATTTTTCACACCTTTTCACGCTCTTCGTATTTTTGACATCTTTTCACACTCCTTGCATTTTTCACACCTTTTCTGCTCCTTGTATTTTTCACACCATTTCCTGCTCTTTGAATTGTTCACACCTTTTTATGCTCCTCGTATTTTTCACACCTTTTCCGGCTCCACGTATTTTCACATCTTTTCATGCTCCTCGTATGTTTCACAACTTTTCATGCTCCTCGTATTTTTCACACCTTTTCATGATGTTCATATTTTTCACAACTTTTCCTGATCTTTGAATTTTTTACACCATTTTGTGCTCCTCGTATTTTCCATAACTTTTCCTGCTCTTCGAATTTTTCACACCTTCTCATGCTCCTCGAGTTTTTCACACCTTTTCATGCTCCTCGTATTTTTCACACCTTTTCATGCTGTTCATAGTTTTCAAACCTTTTCATGTTCCTCGGATTTTTCACACCTTGTCATGCTCTTCGAAGATTTCACACCTTTTCCTGCTCTTCGAATATTTCACACCTTTTCATGCTCCTGTATTTTTCTCACCTTTTCATGCTCTTCGTATTTTTCACACTTTTCATGCTGTTCATAGTTTTCAAACCTTTTCATGTTCCTCGGATTTTTCACACCTTGTCATGCTCTTCGAAGATTTCACACCTTTTCCTGCTCTTCGAATTCTTCACACCTTTTCATTCTCCCCGTATGTTTCAGACCTTTTCACGCTCCTCGTATTTTTCAGACCTCTTCACGCTCTTCATATTTTTCACACCTTTTCACGCTCTTCATATATTTGACACCTTTTCACGCTTCTCTTATTTTTCACACATTTCTCTGCTCCGAACATTTTTCACACCTTTTCCTGCTCTTCGATTTTTTCACACTTATTAATGCTCCTCGTATTTTTCACACCTTTTCCTGCTCTTCGTATTTTTCACACCTTTTCATGCTCCTTGTATTTTTCACACCTTTTCCTGCCCTTCCTATTTTTCACACCTTTTCCTCTTCCTCGTATTTTTCACACCTTTTCCTGCTCTTCGTATTTTTCACACCTTTTCATGCTTCTCATATTTTTCACACCTTTTCTTGCTCCTCGTATTTTTCACACCTTTTCCTGCTCCTCGAACTTCTTAGACATTTTCCTGCTTTTCGAATTTTTCACACCTTTTCACACGCTTCATATTTTTGACACCTCTTCATGCTCCTCGTGCATTTCAAACCTTTTCATGCTCCTCATATTTTTCACACCTTTTCATGCTCCTAGTATTTTTCATACCTTTTCATGCTCTTCATATTTTTCACACCTTTTCATGCAGTTCATATTTTTCACACCTTTTGCTGCTCTTCGAATTTTTCACACCTTTTCATGCTCCTCGTATTTTTCAGACCTTTTCTTGCTCCACGTATATTTCACACCTTTTCACGCCCTTCATATTTTTCACACTTTTTCATGCAGTTCATATTTTTCACACCTTTTCCTGCTCTTCCATTTTTTCACACCTTTTCATGCTACTCGTATTTTTCGCACCTTTTCCTGCTCTTCGTATTTTTCACACCTTTTCATGATCCTCGTATTATTCAGACCTTTTTATGTTCCTCGTATTTTTCCGACCTTTTCAAGCTCCTCGTGTCTTTCAGACCTTTTCACACTCTTCATATTTTTCACACTTTTTCACGCTCTTCATATTTTTGACACCCTTTCATGCTCCTGATGCTTTCCACACCTTTTCCTGCTCTTCGAATTTTTCACATCTTTTTATGTTCCTCGTATTTTTCACACTTTTTCCTGCTCCTCGTATTTTTCAGACCTTTTCATGCTCTTTGAATTTTTCACACCTTTTCCTGCTCTTCATATTTTTCACACCATTTCACGCTCTTCGTATTTTTGACATCTTTTCACACTCCTCATATTTTTCACACCTTTTCTGCTCCTTGTATTTTTTACACCATTTCCTGCTCCTCATATTTTTGACACCTTTTCATCCTCCTCGTATACTTGACACCTTTTCCTGCTCCTCGTATTTTTCACACCTTTTCCTGCTCCTCGAACTTCTTAGACATTTTCCTGCTTTTCGAATTTTTCACACCTTTTCACACGCTTCATATTTTTGACACCTCTTCATGCTCCTCGTGCATTTCAAACCTTTTCATGCTCCTCATATTTTTCACACCTTTTCATGCTCCTAGTATTTTTCATACCTTTTCATGCTCTTCATATTTTTCACCCCTTTTCATGCAGTTCATATTTTCCCACCTTTTGCTGCTCTTCGAATTTTTCACACCTTTTCATGCTCCTCGTATTTTTCAGACCTTTTCTTGCTCCACGTATATTTCACACCTTTTCACACCCTTCATATTTTTCACACTTTTTCATGCAGTTCATATTTTTCACACCTTTTCCTGCTCTTCCATTTTTTCACACCTTTTCATGCTACTCGTATTTTTCGCACCTTTTCCTGCTCTTCGTATTTTTCACACCTTTTCATGATCCTCGTATTATTCAGACCTTTTTATGTTCCTCGTATTTTTCCGACCTTTTCAAGCTCCTCGTATTTTTCAGACCTTTTCACACTCTTCATATTTTTCACACCTTTTCACGCTCTTCGTATTTTTGACACCTTTTCATGCTCCTGATACTTTCCACACCTTTTCCTGCTCTTCGAATTTTTCACATCTTTTTATGTTCCTCGTATTTTTCACACTTTTTCCTGCTCCTCGTATTTTTCAGACCTTTTCATGCTCTTTGAATTTTTCACACCTTTTCCTGCTCTTCATATTTTTCACACCATTTCACGCTCTTTGTATTTTTGAGATCTTTTCACACTCCTCATATTTTTCACACTTTTTCTGCTCCTTGTATTTTTACACCATTTCCTGCTCCAAATATTTCTGACACCTTTTCATCCTCCTCGTATACTTGACACCTTTTCATGCTCCTCGTATTTTTCACACCTTGTCATGCTCCTCGTATTTTTGATGCCTTTTCCTTCTCCTCGTAATTTTCACACCTTTTTCTGCTCTTCGATTTCTTCACACCTTTTCATGCGCCTCGTTTTTTTTACAACTTTTCCTCATCTTCAATTTTTTCACATCTTTTCCTGCTCCTCGTATTTTTCACACCTTTTCCTGCTCTTCATATTTTTCACACCTTTTCCTGCTCTTGGGATTTTTCATAACTTTTTATGCTCCTCGTATTTTTCACACCTTTTCATGCTCCTCATATTTTTCACACCTTGTCATGCTCCTCGTATTTTTCACTCCTTTTCATGCTCCTCGTATTTTTCACACCTTTTCATGCTCCTCGTATTTTTCACACCTTTTCTGCTCCTTGTATTTTTTACACCATTTCCTGCTCCTCATATTTTTGACACCTTTTCATCCTCCTCGTATACTTGACACCTTTTCATGCTCCTCGTATTTTTCACACCTTTTCCGGCTCCACGTATTTTCACATCTTTTCATGCTCCTCGTATGTTTCACAACTTTTCATGCTCCTCGTATTTTTCAGACCTTTTCATGCTCCTCGTATTTTTCACACCTTTTCATGATGTTCATTTTTTTCACAACTTTTCCTGATCTTTGAATTTTTTACACCGTTTTGTGCTCCTCGTATTTTCCATAACTTTTCCTGCTCTTCGAATTTTTCACACCTTCTCATGCTCCTCGAGTTTTTCACACCTTTTCATGCTCCTCGTATTTTTCACACCTTTTCATGCTGTTCATAGTTTTCAAACCTTTTCATGCTCCTCGGATTTTTCACACCTTGTCATGCTCTTCGAATATTTCACACCTTTTCATGCTCCTGTATTTTTCTCACCTATTCGTGCTCTTCGTATTTTTCACACTTTTCTTGTTCTTCGAATTCTTCACACCTTTTCATTCTCCCCGTATTTTTCAGACCTTTTCTTGCTCCTCGTATTTTTCAGACCTCTTCACGCTCTTCATATTTTTCACACCTTTTCACGCTCTTCATATTTTTGACACCTTTTCACGCTTCTCTTATTTTTCACACATTTCTCTGCTCCGAACATTTTTCACACCTTTTCCTGCTCTTCGATTTTTTCACACTTTTTCATGCTCCTCGTATTTTTCACACCTTTTCTTGCTCTTTGTATTTTTCACACCTTTTCATGCTCCTTATATTTTTCACACCTTTTCCTGCCCTTCGTATTTTTCACACCTTTTCCTCTTCCTCGTATTTTTCACACCTTTTCATGCTTCTCATATTTTTCACACCTTTTCCTGCTCCTCGTATTTTTCACACCTTTTCCTGCTCCTCGAACTTCTTAGACATTTTCCTGCTTTTCGAATTTTTCACACCTTTTCACACGCTTCATATTTTTGACACCTCTTCATGCTCCTCGTGCATTTCAAACCTTTTCATGCTCCTCATATTTTTCACACCTTTTCATGCTCCTAGTATTTTTCATACCTTTTCATGCTCTTCATATTTTTCACACCTTTTCATGCAGTTCATATTTTCCCACCTTTTGCTGCTCTTCGAATTTTTCACACCTTTTCATGCTCCTCGTATTTTTCAGACCTTTTCTTGCTCCACGTATATTTCACACCTTTTCACGCCCTTCATATTTTTCACACTTTTTCATGCAGTTCATATTTTTCACACCTTTTCCTGCTCTTCCATTTTTTCACACCTTTTCATGCTACTCGTATTTTTCGCACCTTTTCCTGCTCTTCGTATTTTTCACACCTTTTCATGATCCTCGTATTATTCAGTCCTATTTATGTTCCTCGTATTTTTCCGACCTTTTCAAGCTCCTCGTATTTTTCAGACCTTTTCACACTCTTCATATTTTTCACACCTTTTCACGCTCTTCGTATTTTTGACACCTTTTCATGCTCCTGATACTTTCCACACCTTTTCCTGCTCTTCGAATTTTTCACATCTTTTTATGTTCCTCGTATTTTTCACACTTTTTCCTGCTCCTCGTATTTTTCAGACCTTTTCATGCTCTTTGAATTTTTCACACCTTTTCCTGCTCTTCATATTTTTCACACCATTTCACGCTCTTCGTATTTTTGACATCTTTTCACACTCCTCATATTTTTCACACTTTTTCTGCTCCTTGTATTTTTTACACCATTTCCTGCTCCAAATATTTCTGACACCTTTTCATCCTCCTCGTATACTTGACACCTTTTCATGCTCCTCGTATTTTTCACACCTTTTCCGGCTCCACGTATTTTCACATCTTTTCATGCTCCTCGTATGTTTCACAACTTTTCATGCTCCTCGTATTTTTCAGACCTTTTCATGCTCCTCGTATTTTTCACACCTTTTCATGATGTTCATTTTTTTCACAACTTTTCCTGATCTTTGAATTTTTTACACCGTTTTGTGCTCCTCATATTTTCCATAACTTTTCCTGCTCTTCGAATTTTTCACACCTTCTCATGCTCCTCGAGTTTTTCACACCTTTTCATGCTCCTCGTATTTTTCACACCTTTTCATGCTGCTCATAGTTTTCAGACCTTTTCATGCTCCTCGGATTTTTCACACCTTGTCATGCTCTTCGAATATTTCACACCTTGTCATGCTCTTCGAATATTTCACACCTTTTCATGCTCCTGTATTTTTCTCACCTATTCATGCTCTTCGTATTTTTCACACTTTTCTTGGTCTTCGAATTCTTCACACCTTTTCATTCTCCCCGTATTTTTCAGACCTTTTCTCGCTCCTCGTATTTTTCAGACCTCTTCACGATCTTCATATTTTTCACACCTTTTCAAGCTCTTCATATTTTTGACACCTTTTCACGCTTCTCTTATTTTTCACACATTTCTCTGCTCCGAACATTTTTCACACCTTTTCCTGCTCTTCGATTTTTTCACACTTTTTCATGCTCCTCGTATTTTTCACACCTTTTCATGCTTCTCATATTTTTCACACCTTTTCCTGCTCCTCGTATTTTTCACACCTTTTCCTGCTCTTCGAACTTCTTAGACATTTTCCTGCTTTTCGAATTTTTCACACCTTTTCACACGCTTCATATTTTTGACACCTCTTCATGCTCCTCGTGCATTTCAAACCTTTTCATGCTCCTCATATTTTTCACACCTTTTCATGCTCCTAGTATTTTTCATACCTTTTCATGCTCTTCATATTTTTCACACCTTTTCATGCAGTTCATATTTTCCCACCTTTTGCTGCTCTTCGAATTTTTCACACCTTTTCATGCTCCTCGTATTTTTCAGACCTTTTCTTGCTCCACGTATATTTCACACCTTTTCACGCCCTTCATATTTTTCACACTTTTTCATGCAGTTCATATTTTTCACACCTTTTCCTGCTCTTCCATTTTTTCACACCTTTTCATGCTACTCGTATTTTTCGCACCTTTTCCTGCTCTTCGTATTTTTCACACCTTTTCATGATCCTCGTATTATTCAGACCTTTTTATGTTCCTCGTATTTTTCCGACCTTTTCAAGCTCCTCGTATTTTTCAGACCTTTTCACACTCTTCATATTTTTCACACCTTTTCACGCTCTTCGTATTTTTGACACCTTTTCATGCTCCTGATACTTTCCACACCTTTTCCTGCTCTTCGAATTTTTCACATCTTTTTATGTTCCTCGTATTTTTCACACTTTTTCCTGCTCCTCGTATTTTTCAGACCTTTTCATGCTCTTTGAATTTTTCACACCTTTTCCTGCTCTTCATATTTTTCACACCATTTCACGCTCTTTGTATTTTTGAGATCTTTTCACACTCCTCATATTTTTCACACTTTTTCTGCTCCTTGTATTTTTTACACCATTTCCTGCTCCAAATATTTCTGACACCTTTTCATCCTCCTCGTATACTTGACACCTTTTCATGCTCCTCGTATTTTTCACACCTTGTCATGCTCCTCGTATTTTTGATGCCTTTTCCTTCTCCTCGTAATTTTCACACCTTTTTCTGCTCTTCGATTTCTTTACACCTTTTCATGCGCCTCGTTTTTTTTACAACTTTTCCTCATCTTCAATTTTTTCACATCTTTTCCTGCTCCTCGTATTTTTCACACCTTTTCCTGCTCTTCATATTTTTCACACCTTTTCCTGCTCTTGGGATTTTTCATAACTTTTTATGCTCCTCGTATTTTTCACACCTTTTCATGCTCCTCATATTTTTCACACCTTGTCATGCTCCTCGTATTTTTCACTCCTTTTCATGCTCCTCGTATTTTTCACACCTTTTCATGCTCCTCGTATTTTTCACACCTTTTCTGCTCCTTGTATTTTTTACACCATTTCCTGCTCCTCATATTTTTGACACCTTTTCATCCTCCTCGTATACTTGACACCTTTTCATGCTCCTCGTATTTTTCACACCTTTTCCGGCTCCACGTATTTTCACATCTTTTCATGCTCCTCGTATGTTTCACAACTTTTCATGCTCCTCGTATTTTTCAGACCTTTTCATGCTCCTCGTATTTTTCACACCTTTTCATGATGTTCATTTTTTTCACAACTTTTCCTGATCTTTGAATTTTTTACACCGTTTTGTGCTCCTCGTATTTTCCATAACTTTTCCTGCTCTTCGAATTTTTCACACCTTCTCATGCTCCTCGAGTTTTTCACACCTTTTCATGCTCCTCGTATTTTTCACACCTTTTCATGCTGTTCATAGTTTTCAAACCTTTTCATGCTCCTCGGATTTTTCACACCTTGTCATGCTCTTCGAATATTTCACACCTTTTCATGCTCCTGTATTTTTCTCACCTATTCGTGCTCTTCGTATTTTTCACACTTTTCTTGTTCTTCGAATTCTTCACACCTTTTCATTCTCCCCGTATTTTTCAGACCTTTTCTTGCTCCTCGTATTTTTCAGACCTCTTCACGCTCTTCATATTTTTCACACCTTTTCACGCTCTTCATATTTTTGACACCTTTTCACGCTTCTCTTATTTTTCACACATTTCTCTGCTCCGAACATTTTTCACACCTTTTCCTGCTCTTCGATTTTTTCACACTTTTTCATGCTCCTCGTATTTTTCACACCTTTTCCTGCTCTTTGTATTTTTCACACCTTTTCATGCTCCTTATATTTTTCACACCTTTTCCTGCCCTTCGTATTTTTCACACCTTTTCCTCTTCCTCGTATTTTTCACACCTTTTCCTGCTCTTCGTATTTTTCACACCTTTTCATGCTTCTCATATTTTTCACACCTTTTCCTGCTCCTCGTATTTTTCACACCTTTTCCTGCTCCTCGAACTTCTTAGACATTTTCCTGCTTTTCGAATTTTTCACACCTTTTCACACGCTTCATATTTTTGACACCTCTTCATGCTCCTCGTGCATTTCAAACCTTTTCATGCTCCTCATATTTTTCACACCTTTTCATGCTCCTAGTATTTTTCATACCTTTTCATGCTCTTCATATTTTTCACACCTTTTCATGCAGTTCATATTTTCCCACCTTTTGCTGCTCTTCGAATTTTTCACACCTTTTCATGCTCCTCGTATTTTTCAGACCTTTTCTTGCTCCACGTATATTTCACACCTTTTCACACCCTTCATATTTTTCACACTTTTTCATGCAGTTCATATTTTTCACACCTTTTCCTGCTCTTCCATTTTTTCACACCTTTTCATGCTACTCGTATTTTTCGCACCTTTTCCTGCTCTTCGTATTTTTCACACCTTTTCATGATCCTCGTATTATTCAGTCCTATTTATGTTCCTCGTATTTTTCCGACCTTTTCAAGCTCCTCGTATTTTTCAGACCTTTTCACACTCTTCATATTTTTCACACCTTTTCACGCTCTTCGTATTTTTGACACCTTTTCATGCTCCTGATACTTTCCACACCTTTTCCTGCTCTTCGAATTTTTCACATCTTTTTATGTTCCTCGTATTTTTCACACTTTTTCCTGCTCCTCGTATTTTTCAGACCTTTTCATGCTCTTTGAATTTTTCACACCTTTTCCTGCTCTTCATATTTTTCACACCATTTCACGCTCTTCGTATTTTTGACATCTTTTCACACTCCTCATATTTTTCACACTTTTTCTGCTCCTTGTATTTTTTACACCATTTCCTGCTCCAAATATTTCTGACACCTTTTCATCCTCCTCGTATACTTGACACCTTTTCATGCTCCTCGTATTTTTCACACCTTTTCCGGCTCCACGTATTTTCACATCTTTTCATGCTCCTCGTATGTTTCACAACTTTTCATGCTCCTCGTATTTTTCAGACCTTTTCATGCTCCTCGTATTTTTCACACCTTTTCATGATGTTCATTTTTTTCACAACTTTTCCTGATCTTTGAATTTTTTACACCGTTTTGTGCTCCTCATATTTTCCATAACTTTTCCTGCTCTTCGAATTTTTCACACCTTCTCATGCTCCTGGAGTTTTTCACACCTTTTCATGCTCCTCGTATTTTTCACACCTTTTCATGCTGTTCATAGTTTTCAAACCTTTTCATGCTCCTCGGATTTTTCACACCTTGTCATGCTCTTCGAATATTTCACACCTTGTCATGCTCTTCGAATATTTCACACCTTTTCATGCTCCTGTATTTTTCTCACCTATTCATGCTCTTCGTATTTTTCACACTTTTCTTGGTCTTCGAATTCTTCACACCTTTTCATTCTCCCCGTATTTTTCAGACCTTTTCTCGCTCCTCGTATTTTTCAGACCTCTTCACGATCTTCATATTTTTCACACCTTTTCAAGCTCTTCATATTTTTGACACCTTTTCACGCTTCTCTTATTTTTCACACATTTCTCTGCTCCAAACATTTTTCACACCTTTTCCTGCTCTTCGATTTTTTCACACTTTTTCATGCTCCTCGTATTTTTCACACCTTTTCATGCTTCTCATATTTTTCACACCTTTTCCTGCTCCTCGTATTTTTCACACCTTTTCCTGCTCTTCGAACTTCTTAGACATTTTCCTGCTTTTCGAATTTTTCACACCTTTTCACACGCTTCATATTTTTGACACCTCTTCATGCTCCTCGTGCATTTCAAACCTTTTCATGCTCCTCATATTTTTCACACCTTTTCATGCTCCTAGTATTTTTCATACCTTTTCATGCTCTTCATATTTTTCACACCTTTTCATGCAGTTCATATTTTCCCACCTTTTGCTGCTCTTCGAATTTTTCACACCTTTTCATGCTCCTCGTATTTTTCAGACCTTTTCTTGCTCCACGTATATTTCACACCTTTTCACGCCCTTCATATTTTTCACACTTTTTCATGCAGTTCATATTTTTCACACCTTTTCCTGCTCTTCCATTTTTTCACACCTTTTCATGCTACTCGTATTTTTCGCACCTTTTCCTGCTCTTCGTATTTTTCACACCTTTTCATGATCCTCGTATTATTCAGACCTTTTTATGTTCCTCGTATTTTTCCGACCTTTTCAAGCTCCTCGTATTTTTCAGACCTTTTCACACTCTTCATATTTTTCACACCTTTTCACGCTCTTCGTATTTTTGACACCTTTTCATGCTCCTGATACTTTCCACACCTTTTCCTGCTCTTCGAATTTTTCACATCTTTTTATGTTCCTCGTATTTTTCACACTTTTTCCTGCTCCTCGTATTTTTCAGACCTTTTCATGCTCTTTGAATTTTTCACACCTTTTCCTGCTCTTCATATTTTTCACACCATTTCACGCTCTTTGTATTTTTGAGATCTTTTCACACTCCTCATATTTTTCACACTTTTTCTGCTCCTTGTATTTTTTACACCATTTCCTGCTCCAAATATTTCTGACACCTTTTCATCCTCCTCGTATACTTGACACCTTTTCATGCTCCTCGTATTTTTCACACCTTGTCATGCTCCTCGTATTTTTGATGCCTTTTCCTTCTCCTCGTAATTTTCACACCTTTTTCTGCTCTTCGATTTCTTTACACCTTTTCATGCGCCTCGTTTTTTTTACAACTTTTCCTCATCTTCAATTTTTTCACATCTTTTCCTGCTCCTCGTATTTTTCACACCTTTTCCTGCTCTTCATATTTTTCACACCTTTTCCTGCTCTTGGGATTTTTCATAACTTTTTATGCTCCTCGTATTTTTCACACCTTTTCATGCTCCTCATATTTTTCACACCTTGTCATGCTCGTCGTATGTTTCACACCTTTTCATGCTCCTCGTATTTTTCACACCTTTTCATGCTCCTCGTATTTTTCACACCTTTTCTGCTCCTTGTATTTTTTACACCATTTCCTGCTCCTCATATTTTTGACACCTTTTCATCCTCCTCGTATACTTGACACCTTTTCATGCTCCTCGTATTTTTCACACCTTTTCCGGCTCCACGTATTTTCACATCTTTTCATGCTCCTCGTATGTTTCACAACTTTTCATGCTCCTCGTATTTTTCAGACCTTTTCATGCTCCTCGTATTTTTCACACCTTTTCATGATGTTCATTTTTTTCACAACTTTTCCTGATCTTTGAATTTTTTACACCGTTTTGTGCTCCTCGTATTTTCCATAACTTTTCCTGCTCTTCGAATTTTTCACACCTTCTCATGCTCCTCGAGTTTTTCACACCTTTTCATGCTCCTCGTATTTTTCACACCTTTTCATGCTGTTCATAGTTTTCAAACCTTTTCATGCTCCTCGTATTTTTCACACCTTTTCATGCTCTTCGAATATTTCACACCTTTTCATGCTCCTGTATTTTTCTCACCTATTCGTGCTCTTCGTATTTTTCACACTTTTCTTGTTCTTCGAATTCTTCACACCTTTTCATTCTCCCCGTATTTTTCAGACCTTTTCTTGCTCCTCGTATTTTTCAGACCTCTTCACGCTCTTCATATTTTTCACACCTTTTCACGCTCTTCATATTTTTGACACCTTTTCACGCTTCTCTTATTTTTCACACATTTCTCTGCTCCGAACATTTTTCACACCTTTTCCTGCTCTTCGATTTTTTCACACTTTTTCATGCTCCTCGTATTTTTCACACCTTTTCCTGCTCTTTGTATTTTTCACACCTTTTCATGCTCCTTATATTTTTCACACCTTTTCCTGCCCTTCGTATTTTTCACACCTTTTCCTCTTCCTCGTATTTTTCACACCTTTTCCTGCTCTTCGTATTTTTCACACCTTTTCATGCTCCTCGTATTTTTCACACCTTTTCCTGCTCCTCGTATTTTTCACACCTTTTCCTGCTCCTCGAACTTCTTAGACATTTTCCTGCTTTTCGAATTTTTCACACCTTTTCACACGCTTCATATTTTTGACACCTCTTCATGCTCCTCGTGCATTTCAAACCTTTTCATGCTCCTCATATTTTTCACACCTTTTCATGCTCCTAGTATTTTTCATACCTTTTCATGCTCTTCATATTTTTCACACCTTTTCATGCAGTTCATATTTTCCCACCTTTTGCTGCTCTTCGAATTTTTCACACCTTTTCATGCTCCTCGTATTTTTCAGACCTTTTCTTGCTCCACGTATATTTCACACCTTTTCACACCCTTCATATTTTTCACACTTTTTCATGCAGTTCATATTTTTCACACCTTTTCCTGCTCTTCCATTTTTTCACACCTTTTCATGCTACTCGTATTTTTCGCACCTTTTCCTGCTCTTCGTATTTTTCACACCTTTTCATGATCCTCGTATTATTCAGTCCTATTTATGTTCCTCGTATTTTTCCGACCTTTTCAAGCTCCTCGTATTTTTCAGACCTTTTCACACTCTTCATATTTTTCACACCTTTTCACGCTCTTCGTATTTTTGACACCTTTTCATGCTCCTGATACTTTCCACACCTTTTCCTGCTCTTCGAATTTTTCACATCTTTTTATGTTCCTCGTATTTTTCACACTTTTTCCTGCTCCTCGTATTTTTCAGACCTTTTCATGCTCTTTGAATTTTTCACACCTTTTCCTGCTCTTCATATTTTTCACACCATTTCACGCTCTTCGTATTTTTGACATCTTTTCACACTCCTCATATTTTTCACACTTTTTCTGCTCCTTGTATTTTTTACACCATTTCCTGCTCCAAATATTTCTGACACCTTTTCATCCTCCTCGTATACTTGACACCTTTTCATGCTCCTCGTATTTTTCACACCTTTTCCGGCTCCACGTATTTTCACATCTTTTCATGCTCCTCGTATGTTTCACAACTTTTCATGCTCCTCGTATTTTTCAGACCTTTTCATGCTCCTCGTATTTTTCACACCTTTTCATGATGTTCATTTTTTTCACAACTTTTCCTGATCTTTGAATTTTTTACACCGTTTTGTGCTCCTCATATTTTCCATAACTTTTCCTGCTCTTCGAATTTTTCACACCTTCTCATGCTCCTGGAGTTTTTCACACCTTTTCATGCTCCTCGTATTTTTCACACCTTTTCATGCTGTTCATAGTTTTCAAACCTTTTCATGCTCCTCGGATTTTTCACACCTTGTCATGCTCTTCGAATATTTCACACCTTGTCATGCTCTTCGAATATTTCACACCTTTTCATGCTCCTGTATTTTTCTCACCTATTCATGCTCTTCGTATTTTTCACACTTTTCTTGGTCTTCGAATTCTTCACACCTTTTCATTCTCCCCGTATTTTTCAGACCTTTTCTCGCTCCTCGTATTTTTCAGACCTCTTCACGATCTTCATATTTTTCACACCTTTTCAAGCTCTTCATATTTTTGACACCTTTTCACGCTTCTCTTATTTTTCACACATTTCTCTGCTCCGAACATTTTTCACACCTTTTCCTGCTCTTCGATTTTTTCACACTTTTTCATGCTCCTCGTATTTTTCACACCTTTTCATGCTTCTCATATTTTTCACACCTTTTCCTGCTCCTCGTATTTTTCACACCTTTTCCTGCTCTTCGAACTTCTTAGACATTTTCCTGCTTTTCGAATTTTTCACACCTTTTCACACGCTTCATATTTTTGACACCTCTTCATGCTCCTCGTATTTTTCACACCTTTTCATGCTCCTCATATTTTTCACACCTTTTCATGCTCCTAGTATTTTTCATACCTTTTCATGCTCTTCATATTTTTCACACCTTTTCATGCAGTTCATATTTTCCCACCTTTTGCTGCTCTTCGAATTTTTCACACCTTTTCATGCTCCTCGTATTTTTCAGACCTTTTCTTGCTCCACGTATATTTCACACCTTTTCACGCCCTTCATATTTTTCACACTTTTTCATGCAGTTCATATTTTTCACACCTTTTCCTGCTCTTCCATTTTTTCACACCTTTTCATGCTACTCGTATTTTTCGCACCTTTTCCTGCTCTTCGTATTTTTCACACCTTTTCATGATCCTCGTATTATTCAGACCTTTTTATGTTCCTCGTATTTTTCCGACCTTTTCAAGCTCCTCGTATTTTTCAGACCTTTTCACACTCTTCGTATTTTTCACACCTTTTCACGCTCTTCGTATTTTTGACACCTTTTCATGCTCCTGATACTTTCCACACCTTTTCCTGCTCTTCGAATTTTTCACATCTTTTTATGTTCCTCGTATTTTTCACACTTTTTCCTGCTCCTCGTATTTTTCAGACCTTTTCATGCTCTTTGAATTTTTCACACCTTTTCCTGCTCTTCATATTTTTCACACCATTTCACGCTCTTTGTATTTTTGAGATCTTTTCACACTCCTCATATTTTTCACACTTTTTCTGCTCCTTGTATTTTTTACACCATTTCCTGCTCCAAATATTTCTGACACCTTTTCATCCTCCTCGTATACTTGACACCTTTTCATGCTCCTCGTATTTTTCACACCTTGTCATGCTCCTCGTATTTTTGATGCCTTTTCCTTCTCCTCGTAATTTTCACACCTTTTTCTGCTCTTCAATTTCTTCACACCTTTTCATGCGCCTCGTTTTTTTTACAACTTTTCCTCATCTTCAATTTTTTCACACCTTTTCCTGCTCTTCATATTTTTCACACCTTTTCCTGCTCTTGGGATTTTTCATAACTTTTTATGCTCCTCGTATTTTTCACACCTTTTCATGCTCCTCATATTTTTCACACCTTGTCATACTCCTCGTATTTTTCACTCCTTTTCATGCTCCTCGTATTTTTCACACCTTTTCATGCTCCTCATATTTTTCACACCTTTTCATGCTGCTCGTCTTTTGATTTTTTTTTTTGCTCTTCGCATTTATCATACCTTTTCATGCTCCTCGCATTTTTCACACCTTTTCATGCTGCTCGTCTTTTGATTTTTTTTTCTCCTCGCATTTTTCACACCTTTTCAGGCTCCTCGCATTTTTCACACCTGTTCATGCTGCTAGATTTTGTTTTGTTTTTTTTTTTTGCTCCTCGCATTTTTCACAGCTTTTCATGCTCCTCGCATTTTTCACCCCTTTTCATGTTCCTCGTATTTTTCACACCTTTTCATGTTCCTCGAATTTTTCACACCTTTTCATGCTCCTCGCTTTTTTCACAACATTTTATGCTCCTGGTTTTTTTTTTGCTCCTCCCAATTTTCACAGCTTTTCATGCTCATCATAATTTTCACACCTTTTCATGCTCCTCGCATTTTTCACACCTTTTCATGCTCCTCGAATTTTGACACCTTTTCATGCTCCTCGAAATTTTCACACCTTTTCATGCTCCTCGTATTTTTCACACCTTTTCATGTTCCTCAAATTTTTCACACCTATTCATGCTCCTCTCATTTTTCACACCTTTTCATGGTCCTCACCTTTTTCACATCTATTCATGCTCCTCGCATTTTTGACACCTTTTCATGGTCCTCACCTTTTTCACACCTTTTCATGCTTCTCGCAATTTTCACACCTTTTCATGCTCCTCGCATTTTTCACAACTTTTCATGCTTCTCGCAATTTTCACACCTTTTCATGCTCCTCGCATTTTTCACACCTTTTCATGGTCCTCACCTTTTTCACACCTTTTCATGCTTCTCGAATTTTTCACACCTTTCATGCTCCTCGAAATTTTTACACATTTTTATGCTCCTCATATTTTTCACACCTTTTCATGCTCCTCGCATTTTTGACACCTTTTCAAGCTCCTCGAAATTTTCACCGTTTCATGCTCCTCATATTTTTCTCCTTTTCATGTTCCTCCCATTTTTCACACCTTTTTATGCTCCCCAGATTTTTCACACCTTTTCATGCTCTCGTGATTTTCACACCTTTTCTTGTTCCTCTCATTTTTCTTACCTTTTCATACTCCTCGTATTTTTCACAGCTTCTCATCCTCCTCTTCATTTTTTTTTGCTCCTCGCATTTTGCACAGCTTTTCATGCTCCTCGCATTTTTCACACCTTTTCATGCTCTTCGAATTTTTGAAAACTTTACATGCTCCTTGAAATTTTCAAAGCTTTTCATGCCACTCGTATTTTTCACACCTTTCCAGGCTCCTCGTCTTTTTTTTTTTTTTTTGCTCCTCGCATTTTTCACAGCTTTTCATGCTCCTCGTATTTTTCACACCTTTCCATGCTCTTCTCATTTTTCATACCTTTCCGTGCTCCTCGAATTTTTCACTCCTTTCCATGCTCCTCGCACTTTTCACACCTTTTCATACTCCTTGCATTTTTCACACGTTTTCAAGCTCTTCGCATTTTTCACACCTTTTCAGACTCCTCGCAATTTTCACACCTTTTCTTGCTCCTCGCATTTTTCACACCTTTCCATGCTCCTCGCATTTTTCACACCTTTTCATGCTCCTCAAAATTTTCACGCCAGGAGCATGAAAAGTTGTGAAAAATGCGAGGAGCATGAAAAGGTGTGAAAAATGAGAAAAGCAAAAAAAATAGATGAGCATGAAAAGGTGTGAAAAATGTGAGGAGCATGAAAAGGTGTGAAAAAGGCGAGGAGCATGAAAAGGTGTGAAAATTTCGAGGAGCATGAAAGGGTGTCAAAAATTCTAGGAGCATGAAATGTTGCGAAAAATACGAGGAACATGAATAGCTTTGAAAATTCGAGGAGCAAGAAAAAAAACAGAAAAATACGAGGAGCAAAAAAAAATAAAAAAACAGAAAAATACAAGGAGCAGAACAGTCGGGAAACTAAGAGGAGCATCAAAAGTGTGATAATTGGAGGAGCAAGAAAAGTGTGAAAAATACCAGGAGCCGGAAATGGGGAGAAAAATACGAGGAGCAAAAAAAAAAAAAAAAAACAGAAAAATACGAGGAGCAGAAAGTGAGGAAAATAAGAGAAGCATCAAAAGTGTCAAAATACGAGGAGCAAAAAAGTGTGATAAACACGAGGAGGAGAAAAAAGGGAGAAAAAAAAGCAAAAAAAAAAAAAAAGACGAGGAAACTGAAAAGGTGTGAAAAATGCGAGGAGCAGGAAAAGGTGTGAAAAATTCGAGGAACATGAAAAGGTGTGAAAAATGCGAAGAGCAAAAAAAAAAAAGACGACGAGCATGAAAAGGTGTGAAAAATGCAACGAGCATGAAAAGGTGTGAAAAATGTAAGGAGCATGAAAAGGTGTGAAAAATGCGAGGAACAGCAAAAGGTGTGAAAAATATGAGGAGCATGAAAAGGTGTGAAAATTTCGTGGAGCATGAAAGGGTGTCAGAAATTCTAGGAGCATGAAATGTTGTGAAAAATATGAGGAACATGAATAGCTTTGAAAAATGCAAGGAGCAAAATAAAAAAAAAAAAGACGAGGAGCATGAAAATTGTGAAAATTTCGAGGAGCATGAAAAGGTGGGAAAATTGCGAGGAGCATAAAAAGATGTGAAAAATGCGAGGAGCACGAAAAGGTGTGAAAAATTCGAGGAAAATGAAAAGTTGTGAAAAATACGAGGAGCATGAAAAGGTGTGAAAATTTCAAGAAGCATGAAAAGGTGTCAAATATTGGAAGAGCATGAAATGGTGTGAAAAATGTGAGGAGCATGAAAAGGTGTGAAAAATTCGAGGAGCATGAAAAGGTGTGAAAAATATGAGGGGCATGAAAAGGTGTGAAAATTTCGAGGAGCATGAAAAGGTGTCAAAAATTCGAGGAGCAGGAAAAGGTGAGAAAAATGCGAGGAGCATGAAAAGGTGTGAAAAATGCGAGGAGCAAGAAAAAAAAATCCGAGGAGCATGAAAAGATGTGAAAAATGCGAGAAACATGAAAAGGTGTGAAAAATGCGAGGAGCATGAAATGGTGTGAAAAATACGAGGAGCATGAAAAGGTGTAAAAAATTCGAGGAGCATGAAAAGGTGTGAAAAATGCGAGGAGCAAAAAAAAAAAAAAACGAGGAGCATGAAATGTTGTGAATAATGCGAGGAGCATGAAAAGGTGTGAAAAATGCGAGGAGCAAGAAAAAAAAATACGAGGAGCATGAAAAGGTGTGAAAAATGCGAGGAGCGTGAAATGGTGTGAAAAATGCGAGGAGCATGAAAAGGTGTGAAAAATGCAAGGAGCATGAAAAGGAGTGAAAAATGCGAGGAGCAAAAAAAAAAAAAAACACGAGGACCATGAAAAGGTGTAAAAAATTCGAGGAGCATGAAAACGTGTGAAAAATGCGAGGAGCAAAAAAAAAAAAGACGGGGAGCATGAAAAGTTGTGTAAAATGCGAGGAGCATGAAAAGGTGTGAATAATGCGAGGAGCATGAAAAGGTGTGAAAAATGCGAGGAATAGAAAAGGTGTGAAAAATGCGAGGAACATGAAAAGGTGTGAAAAATGCGAGGAACATGAAAAGGTGTGAAAAATGTGAAGAGCAAAAAAAAAAACAAAAAAGACAAGGAGCATGAAATGGTGTGAAAAATGTGAGGAGCAAGAAAAAATATACAAGGAGCAAGAAAAGGTGAGAAAAATGTGAGGAACATAAAAAGGTGTGAAAAATGCGAGGAACTTGAAAAGGTGTGAAAAATACGAGGAGCATGAAAACGTGTGAAAATTTCGTGGAGCATGAAAAGCTGTCAAAAATTCTGGGAGCATGAAATGTTGTGAAAAATACGTGGAACATGAATAGCTGTGAAAAATGCGAGCAGCAAAATAAAAAAAAAAAGACGAGGAGCATGAAAATTTTGAAAATTTCGAGGAGCATGAAAAGGTGTGAAAATTGCGAGGAGCATGAAAAGATGTGAAAATGCGACGAGCATGAAAAGGTGTGAAAAATTCGAGGAACATGAAAAGGTGTGAAAAATACGAGGAGCATGAAAAGGTGTGAAAATGTCAAGGAGCATGAAAAGGTGTCAAATATTGGAAGAGCATGAAAAGGTTTGAAAAATGAGAGAAGCATGAAAAGGTGTGAAAAATGCGAGGAGCATGAAAACGTGTGAAAAATGCGAGGAGCAAAAAAAAAATACGAGGAGCATGAAAAGGGGTGAAAATGCGAGGAATAGAAAAGGTGTGAAAAATGCGAAGAACATGAAAAGGTGTGAAAAATGCGAGGAGCATGAAAAGGTGTGAAAAATGCGAAGAGCAAAAAAAAAAACAAAAAAGACAAGGAGCATGAAATGGTGTGAAAAATGCGAGGAGCAAGAAAAAAAAATACAACGAGCAAGAAAAGGTGAGAAAAATGCGAGGAAAATAAAAAGGTGTGAAAAATGCAAGGAGCATGAAAACGTGTGAAAATTTCGAGCGGCATGAAAAGCTGTCAAAAATTCTGGGAGCATGAAATGGTGTGAAAAATACGTGGAACATGAATAGCTGTGAAAAATGCGAGCAGCAAAATAAAAAAAAAAAAGACGAGGAGCATGAAAATTTTGAAAATTTCGAGGAGCATGAAAAGGTGTGAAAATTGCGAGGAGCATGAAAAGATGTGAAAATGCGAGGAGCATGAAAAGCTGTGAAAAATTCGAGGAACATGAAAAGGTGTGAATAATACGGGGAGCATGAATGGGTGTGAAAATTCAAGGAGCATGAAAAGGTGTCAAATATTGGAAGAGCATGAAAAGGTTTGAAAAATGAGAGAAGCATGAAAAGCTGTGAAAAATGCGAGGAGCATGAAAAGGTGTGAAAAATGCGAGGAGCAAGAAAAAAAAATCCGAGGAGCATGAAAAGGTGTGAAAAATGCGAGAAACATGAAAAGGTGTGAAAAATGCGAGGAGCATGAAAAGCTGTGAAAAATACGAGGAGCATGAAAAGGTGTGAAAAATGCGAGGAGCATGAAAAGGTGTGAAAAATGCGAGGAGCAAAAAAAAAAAAAAAACGAGGAGCATGAAATGTTGTGAATAATGCGAGGAGCATGAAAAGGTGTGAAAAATGCGAGGAGCAAGAAAAAAAAATACGAGGAGCATGAAAATGTGTGAAAAATGCGAGGAGCGTGAAATGGTGTGAAAAATGCGAGGAGCATGAAAAGGTGTGAAAAATGCAAGGAGCATGAAAAGGAGTGAAAAATGCGAGGAGGAAAAAAAAAAACACGAGGACCATGAAAAGGTGTAAAAAATTCGAGGAGCATGAAAAGGTGTGAAAAATGCGAGGAGCAAAAAAAAAAAAAAGACGGGGAGCATGAAAAGTTGTGTAAAATGCAAGGAGCATGAAAAGGTGTGAATAATGCGAGGAGCATGAAAAGGTGTGAAAAATTCGAGGAACATGAAAAGGTGTGAAAAATACGAGGAGCATGAAAAGGTGTGAAAATTTCAAGAAGCATGAAAAGGTGTCAAATATTGGAAGAGCATGAAATGGTGTGAAAAATGCGAGGAGCATGAAAAGGTGTGAAAAATTCGAGGAGCATGAAAAGGTGTGAAAAAAGCGAGGAGCATAAAAAGTGTGAAAAATACGAGGAGCAAAAAAAAAAGACGAGGAGCATGAAAATGTGTGAAAAATGTGAGGAGCATGAAAAGGTGTGAAAAATGCGAGGAGCATGAAAAGGTGTGAAAAATAGGAGGAGCATGAAAAGGTGTGAAAAATGCGAAGAGCAAAAAAAAAAACAAAAAAGACAAGGAGCATGAAATGGTGTGAAAAATGCGAGGAGCAAGAAAAAATATACAAGGAGCAAGAAAAGATGAGAAAAATGCGAGGAACATAAAAAGGTGTGAAAAATGCGAGGAACTTGAAAAGGTGTGAAAAATACGAGGAGCATGAAAACGTGTGAAAATTTCGAGGAGCATGAAAAGCTGTCAAAAATTCTGGGAGCATGAAATGGTGTGAAAAATACGTGGAACATGAATAGCTGTGAAAAATGCGAGCAGCAAAATAAAAAAGAAAAAGACGAGGAGCATGAAAATTTTGAAAATTTCGAGGAGCATGAAAAGGTGTGAAAATTGCGAGGAGCATGAAAAGATGTGAAAATGCGACGAGCATGAAAAGGTGTGAAAAATTCGAGGAACATGAAAAGGTGTGAAAAATACGAGGAGCATGAAAAGGTGTGAAAATGTCAAGGAGCATGAAAGGTGTCAAATATTGGAAGAGCATGAAAAGGTTTGAAAAATGAGAGACGCATGAAAAGGTGTGAAAAATGCGAGGAGCATGAAAAGGTGTGAAAAATGCGAGGAGCAAGAAAAAAAAATCCGAGGAGCATGAAAAGGTGTGAAAAATGCGAGAAACATGAAAAGGAGTGAAAAATGTGAGGAGCATGAAAAGGTGTGAAAAATACGAGGAGCATGAAAAGGTGTGAAAAATGCGAGGAGCATGAAAAGGTGTGAAAAATGCGAAGAGCAAAAAAAAAAACAAAAAAGACAAGGAGCATGAAATGGTGTGAAAAATGCGAGGAGCAAGAAAAGAAAATACAAGGAGCAAGAAAAGGTGAGAAAAATGCGAGGAACATAAAAAAGTGTGAAAAATGCGAGGAACTTGAAAAGGTGTGAAAAATACGAGGAGCATGAAAACGTGTGAAAATTTCCAGGAGCATGAAAAGCTGTCAAAAATTCTGGGAGCATGAAATTGTGTGATAAATACGTGGAACATGAATAGCTGTGAAAAATGAAAGCAGCAAAATAAAAAAAAAAAAAAGACGAGAAGCATGAAAATTTTGAAAATTTCGAGGAGCATGAAAAGGTGTGAAAATTTCGAGGAGCATGAAAAGGTGTCAAAAATTCGAGGAGCAGGAAAAGGTGAGAAAAATGCGAGGAGCATGAAATGGTGTGAAAAATGCAAGGAGCATGAAATGGTGTGAAAAATTCGAGGAACATGAAAAGGTGTGAAAAATACGGGGAGCATGAAAAGGTGTGAAAATTTCAAGGAGCATGAAAAGGTGTCAAATATTGGAAGAGCATGAAAAGGTTTGAAAAATGAGAGAAGCATGAAAAGCTGTGAAAAATGCGAGGAGCATGAAAAGGTGTGAAAAATGCGAGGAGCAAGAAAAAAAAATCCGAGGAGCATGAAAAGGTGTGAAAAATGCGAGAAACATGAAAAGGTGTGAAAAATGCGAGGAGCATGAAAAGCTGTGAAAAATACGAGGAGCATGAAAAGGTGTGAAAAATGCGAGGAGCATGAAAAGGTGTGAAAAATGCGAGGAGCAAAAAAAAAAAAACGAGGAGCATGAAAAGGTGTGAATAATGCGAGGAGCAAGAAAAAAAAATACGAGGAGCATGAAAAGGTGTGAAAAAGGCGAGGAGCGTGAAATGGTGTGAAAAATGCGAGGAGCATGAAAAGGTGTGAAAAATGCAAGGAGCATGAAAAGGAGTGAAAAATGCGAGGAGCCAAAAAAAAAAAAAGACGAGGACCATGAAAAGGTGTAAAAAATTCGAGGAGCATGAAAAGGTGTGAAAAATGCGAGGAGCAAAAAAAAAAAAGACGGGGAGCATGAAAAGTTGTGTAAAATGCGAGGAGCATGAAAAGGTGTGAATAATGCGAGGAGCATGAAAAGGTGTGAAAATGCGAGGAATAGAAAAGGTGTGAAAAATGCGAGGAACATGAAAAGGTGTGAAAAATGCGAGGAGCATGAAAAGGTGTGAAAAATGCGAAGAGCAAAAAAAAAACAAAAAAGACAAGGAGCATGAAATGGTGTGAAAAATGCGAGGAGCAAGAAAAAAAAATACAAGGAGTAAGAAAAGGTGAGAAAAATGCGAGGAACATAAAAAGGTGTGAAAAATGCGAGGAACTTGAAAAGGTGTGAAAAATACGAGGAGCATGAAAACGTGTGAAAATTTCGAGGAGCATGAAAAGCTGTCAAAAATTCTGGGAGCATGAAATGTTGTGAAAAATACGTGGAACATGAATAGCTGTGAAAAATGCGAGCAGCAAAATAAAAAAAAAAAAGACGAGGAGCATGAAAATTTTGAAAATTTCGAGGAGCATGAAAAGGTGTGAAAATTGCGAGGAGCATGAAAAGATGTGAAAATGCGAGGAGCATGAAAAGCTTGGAAAAATTCGAGGAACATGAAAAGGTGTGAAAAATGCGAGGAGCAAGAAAAAAAAATCCGAGGAGCATGAAAAGGTGTGAAAAATGCGAGAAACATGAAAAGGTGTGAAAAATGCGAGGAGCATGAAAAGGTGTGAAAAATGCGAGGAGCATGAAAAGGTGTGAAAAATGCGAGGAGCAAAAAAAAAAAAAACGAGGAGCATGAAATGTTGTGAATAATGCGAGGAGCATGAAAAGGTGTGAAAAATGCGAGGAGCAAGAAAAAAAAAATACGAGGAGCATGAAAATGTGTGAAAAATGCGAGGAGCGTGAAATGGTGTGAAAAATGCGAGGAGCATGAAAAGGTGTGAAAAATGCAAGGAGCATGAAAAGGAGTGAAAAATGCGAGGAGCAAAAAAAAAAAAACACGAGGACCATGAAAAGGTGTAAAAAATTCGAGGAGCATGAAAAGGTGTGAAAAATGCGAGGAGCAAAAAAAAAAAAAGACGGGGAGCATGAAAAGTTGTGTAAAATGCGAGGAGCATGAAAAGGTGTGAATAATGCAAGGAGCATGAAAAGGTGTGAAAAATTCGAGGAACATGAAAAGGTGTGAAAAATACGAGGAGCATGAAAAGGTGTGAAAATTTCAAGAAGCATGAAAAGGTGTCAAATATTGGAAGAGCATGAAATGGTGTGAAAAATGCGAGGAGCATGAAAAGGTGTGAAAAATGCGAGGAGCATGAAAAGGTGTGAAAAATGCGAGGAGCAAGAAAAAAAAATCCGAGGAGCATGAAAAGGTGTGAAAAATGCGAGAAACATGAAAAGGTGTGAAAAATGCGAGGAGCATGAAAAGGTGTGAAAAATGCGAGGAGCATGAAAAGCTGTGAAAAATACGAGGAGCATGAAAAGGTGTGAAAAATGCGAGAAACATGAAAAGGTGTGAAAAATGCGAGAAACATGAAAAGGTGTGAAAAATGCGAGGAGCATGAAAAGCTGTGAAAAATACGAGGAGCATGAAAAGGTGTGAAAAATGCGAGGAGCATGAAAAGGTGTGAAAAATGCGAGGAGCAAGAAAAAAAAATCCGAGGAGCATGAAAAGGTGTGAAAAATGCGAGAAACATGAAAAGGTGTGAAAAATGCGAGGAGCATGAAAAGCTGTGAAAAATACGAGGAGCATGAAAAGGTGTGAAAAATGCGAGGAGCATGAAAAGGTGTGAAAAATGCGAGGAGCAAAAAAAAAAAAAACGAGGAGCATGAAATGGTGTGAATAATGCGAGGAGCAAGAAAAAAAAATACGAGGAGCATGAAAAGGTGTGAAAAATGCGAGGAGCGTGAAATGGTGTGAAAAATGCGAGGAGCATGAAAAGGTGTGAAAAATGCAAGGAGCATGAAACGGAGTGAAAAATGCGAGGAGCCAAAAAAAAAAAAGACGAGGACCATGAAAAGGTGTAAAAAATTCGAGGAGCATGAAAAGGTGTGAAAAATGCGAGGAGCAAAAAAAAAAAGACGGGGAGCATGAAAAGTTGTGTAAAATGCGAGGAGCATGAAAAGGTGTGAATAATGCGAGGAGCATGAAAAGGTGTGAAAAATGCGAGGAATAGAAAAGGTGTGAAAAATGCGAGGAACATGAAAAGGTGTGAAAAATGCGAGGAGCATGAAAAGGTGTGAAAAATGCGAAGAGCAAAAAAAAAACAAAAAAGACAAGGAGCATGAAATGGTGTGAAAAATGCGAGGAGCAAGAAAAAAAAATACAAGGAGTAAGAAAAGGTGAGAAAAATGCGAGGAACATAAAAAGGTGTGAAAAATGCGAGGAACTAGAAAAGGTGTGAAAAATACGAGGAGCATGAAAACGTGTGAAAATTTCGAGGAGCATGAAAAGCTGTCAAAAATTCTGGGAGCATGAAATGTTGTGAAAAATAAGTGGAACATGAATAGCTGTGAAAAATGCGAGCAGCAAAATAAAAAAAAAAAAAGACGAGGAGCATGAAAATTTTGAAAATTTCAAGGAGCATGAAAAGGTGTGAAAATTGCGAGGAGCATGAAAAGATGTGAAAATGCGAGGAGCATGAAAAGGTGTGAAAAATTCGAGGAACATGAAAAGGTGTGAAAAATACGAGGAGCATGAAAAGGTGTGAAAATGTCAAGGAGCATGAAAAGGTGTCAAATAATGGAAGAGCATGAAAAGGTTTGAAAAATGAGAGAAGCATGAAAAGGTGTGAAAAATGCGAGGAGCATGAAAAGGTGTGAAAAATGCGAGGAGCAAGAAAAAAAAAATCCGAGGAGCATGAAAAGTTATGAAAAATGCGAGAAACATGAAAAGGAGTGAAAAATGTGAGGAGCATGAAAAGGTGTGAAAAATACGAGGAGCATGAAAAGGTGTGAAAAATGCGAGGAGCATGAAAAGGTGTGAAAAATGCGATGAGCATGAAAAGGTGTGAAAAATGCGAGGAGCAAAAAAAAAAATACGAGGAGCATGAAAAGGTGTGAAAAATGCGAGGAGCGTGAAATGGTGTGAAAAATGCGAGGAGCATGAAAAGGTGTGAAAAAAGCAAGGAGCATGAAAAGGAGTGAAAAATGCGAGGAGCAAAAAAAAAAAAAAGACGAGGACCATGAAAAGGTGTAAAAAATTCGAGGAGCATGAAAAGGTGTGAAAAATGCGAGGAGCAAAAAAAAAAAAAAGACGAGGACCATGAAAAGGTGTAAAAAATTCGAGGAGCATGAAAAGGTGTGAAAAATGCAAGGAGCAAGAAAAGGTGTGATAAATGTGAGGAGCAAAAAAAAATACGAGGAGCATGAAAAGTGTGAAAAACACGAGGAGCAGGAAAAGGAGAGAAAAATACGAGGAGCAAAAAAAAAAAAAAACAGAGCAATACGAGGAGCAGAAAAGTGGGGAAAATAAGAGAAGCATCAAAAGTGTGAAAATGAGAGGAGCAAGAAAAGTGTGAAAAATCCCAGGAGCCGGAAAAGGGGAGAAAAATAGGAGAAGCAAAAAAAAAAAAAAAAAAAAACCAGAAAAATACGAGGAGCAGAAAAGTGGGGAAAATAAGAGGAGCATCAAAAGTGTGAAAATACGAGGAGCAAGAAAAGTGTGAAAAACAGGAGGAGGAGAAAAAAGGGAGAAAAATACGAGGGGCAAAAAAAACACAAAAAACAGAAAAATACGAGGAGCAGAAAAGTGGGGAAAATAAAGGAAGCATCAAAAGTGTGAAAATGCGAGGAGCAAGAAAAGTGTGAAAAATCTCAGGAGCAGGAAAATGGGAGAAAAATAAGAGGAGCAAAAAAAAAAAAAAGACGAGGAACATGAAAAGGTTTGAAAAATGCGAGGATCATGAAAAGGTGTGAAAAATTCGAGGAACATGAAAAGGTGTGAAAAATGTGAAGAGACAAAAAAAAAAGATGAGGAGCATGAAAAGGTGTGAAAAATGCAACGAGCATGAAAACGTGTGAAAAATGCAAGGAGCATGAAAAGGTATGAAAAATGTGAGGAACAGGAAAAGGTGTGAAAAATATGAGGAGTATGAAAAGGTGTGAAAATTTCGAGGAGCATGAAAAGGTGTCAAAAATTCTAGGAGCATGAAATGGTGTGAAAAATACGAGGAACATGAATAGCTGTGAAAAATGCGAGGAGCAAAAAAAAAAAAAAGACGAGGAGCATGAAAATTGGGAAAAATTCGAGGAGCATGAAAAGTTGTGAAAAATTCGAGGAAAATGAAAAGTTGTGAAAAATGCGAGGAGCATGAAAAGATGAGAAACCTGCGAGGAGCAAGAAAAAACAAATCCGAGGACCAAGAAAAGGTGAGAAATATGCGAGGAACATAAAAAGGTGAGAAAAATGCGAGGAACTTGAAAAGGTGTGAAAAATACGAGGAGCATGAAAATGTGTGAAAATTTCGAGGTAAATGAAAAGCTGGCAAAAATTCTAGGAGCATAAAAAGGTGTGAAAAATGCGAGGAGCATGAAAAGTTGTGAAAAATGCGAGGAGCATGAAACAGTGTGAAATATGCAAGGAACATGAAAAAGTGTGAAAAATGCGAGGACCAAAAGAAACAAAAATGACGAGGAGCATGAAAAGTGTGAAAAACACGAGGAGCAGGAATAGGGGAGTAAAATACGAGGAGCAAAAAAAAAAAACAGAGCAATACGAGGAGCAGAAAAGTGGGAAAATAAGAGAAGCATCAAAAGTGTGAAAATGCGAGGAGCAAGAAAAGTGTGAAAAATCCCAGGAGCAGGAAAATGGGAGAAAAATGCGAGGAGCAAAAAAAAAAAAAATACGAGGAGCATGAAAAGGAGTGAAAAATGCGAGGAATAGAAAAGGTGTGAAAAATGTGAGGAACATGATAAGGTGTGAAAAATGCGAGGAGCAAAAGAAAAAAAAAGAGGAGGAGCATGAAAATGTGTGAAAAATGCGAGGAGCATGAAAAGGTGTGAAAAATGCGAGGAGCATTAAAAGGTGTGAAAAATGCGAGGAACTTGAAAAGGTGTGAAAAATACGAGCAGCATGAAAACATGTGAAAATTTCGAGGAAAATGAAAAGCGGGCAAAAATTCTAGGAGCATAAAAAGGTGTGAAAAATGCGAGGAGCAAAAAAAAAAAAAAGAGGAGGAGCATGAAAATGTGTGAAAAATGCGAGGAGCATGAAAAGGTGTGAAAAATGCGAGGAGCATTAAAAGGTGTAAAAATGCAAGGAGCATGAACAGGTTGAAATATACGAGGAGCATGAAAACATGTGAAAATTTCGAGGAAAAAAAAAGCTGTCAAAAATTCTAGGAGCACGAAAAGGTGTGAAAAATGCGAGGAGCATGAAAAGTTGTGAAAAATGCGAGGAGCATGAAACAGTGTGAAAAATGTGAGGAACATGAAAAGGTGTGAAAAATGCGAGGAGCAAAAGAAAAAAAAATGACGAGGAGCATGAAAATGTGTGAAAAATTCGGGAGCATGAAAAGCTGTGAAAAATATGAGGAGCATGAAAAGGTGTGAATAATGCGAGGAGCATGAAAAGGTGTGAAAAATGCGAGAGGCAAAAGAAAAAAAAATTATGAGGAGCATGAAATAGTGTGAAAAATGCGAGGAGCATGAAAAGGTGTGAAAAATGCGCAGAGCAAAAAAAAAAAAAAACGAGGTGCATGAAAAGGTGTGAAAAATGCGAGCAGCTTGAAAAGGTGTGAAAAATTCGAGGAGCAGGAAAAGGTGAGAAAAATGCGAGGAGCATGAATTGGTGTGAAAAATGCGAGGAGCATGAAAAGGTGTGAAAAATGCGAGGAGCATGAAAAGGAGCGAAAAATGCGAGGAGCAAAAAAAAAAAAAAGATGAGGAGCATGAAAAGGTGTGAAAATTTGGAGGAAAATGAAAAGCAGTCAAAAATTCCAGGAGCATGAAAAGGTGTGAAAAATGCGAGGAGCATGAAAAGGTGTGAAAAATGCGAGGAGCATGAAAAGGTGTGAAAAATGCGAGGAGCATGAAAAGCTGTGAAAAATGCGAGGAGCAGGAAAAGGTGTGAAAAATGCGAGGAGCAGGAAAAGGTGTGAAAAATGCGAGGAGCAAAAAAAAAAAAGACGAGGAGCATGAAAATTTGTGATAAATGCGAGGAGCATGAAAAGGTGTGAAAATGCGAGGAGCAAAAAAAAAAAGACAAGGAGCATGAAAAGTGTCAAAAATGCGAGGAGCATGAAAAGGTGTGAAAAATGCGAGGAGCATGAAAAGGTGTGAAAATTGCAAGGAGAATAAAAAGGTGTGAAAAATGCGAAGAGCAAAAAAAAAAAAAAAGACGAGGAGCATGAAAATGTGTGAAAAATGCGAGGAGCAACAAAAAAAATATGAGGAGCATGAAAAGGAGAGAAAAATGCGAGGAATATGAAAAGGTATGAAAAATGCGAGGAACATGAAAAGGTGTGAAAAATGCGAGGAGCATGAAAAGGTGTGAAAAATGCAAGGAGCAAGAAAAGGTGTAAAAATTGTGATGAGCAAAAAAAAAATACGAGGAGCATGAAAAGTGTGAAAAACACGAGGAGCAGGAAAAGGGGAGAAAATACGAGGAGCAAAAAAAAAAAACAGGGAAATACAAGGAGCAGAAAAGTGGGGAAAATAAGAGAAGCATCAAAAGTGTGAAAATGAGAGGAGCAAGAAAAATGTGAAAAATCCCAGGAGCAGGAAAATGGGAGAAAAATACGAGGAGCAAAAAAAAAAAAAAAAAAAAAAACAGAAAAATACGAGGAGCAAAAAAAAATAAAAAACAGAAAAATACAAGGAGCAGAAAAGTGAGGAAAATAAGAGGAGCATCAAAAGGGTGAAAATACGAGGAGCAAGAAAAGTGTGAAAAACATTAGGAGGAGAGAAAAGGGAGAAAAATACGAGTAGCAAAAAAAAAAAAAAAAACAGAAAAATACGAGGAGCAGAAAAGTGAGGAAAATAAGAGAAGCATCAAAAGTGTGAAAATGCGAGGAGCAAGAAGAGTGTGAAAAATCCCAGGAGCAGGAAAATGGGAGAAAATTAGGAGGAGAAAAAAAAAAAAAGACGAGGAACATGAAAAGGTTTGAAAAATGCGAGGAGCATGAAAAGGTGTGAAAAATTCGAGGAAAATGAAAAGGTGTGAAAAATGTGAAGAGCAAAAAAAAAAAAAAGACGAAGAGCAAGAAAAGTTGTGAAAAACGCGAGGAGCATGAAAAGGTGTGGAAAATGCGAGGAGCATGAAAAGGTGTGAAAAATGCGAGGAGCATGAAAAGGTGTGAAAAATTCGAAGAGCACTAAAAAAAAGACGAGGAGCATGAAAAGGTGTGAAAAATGCGAGGAGCATGAAAAGGTGTGAAAATGCGAGGAGCATGAAAAGGTGTGAAAAATGCGAGGAGCATGAAAAGGTGTGAAAAATGCGAGGAGCATGAAAAGGTGTGAAAAATGGCAGGAGCATGAAAAGGTGTGAAAAATGCGAAGAGCAAAAAAAAAAAAAGACGAGGAACATGAAAACGTGTGAAAAATGCGAGGAGCATGAAAAGGTGTGAAAAATGTGAGCATGAAAAGGTGTGAAAATTGCAAGGAGCATGAAAAGGTGTGAAAAATGCCAGGAGCATGAAAAGAAGTGAAAAATGCGAGGAGCATGAAAAGGTGTGAAAAATGCAAGGAGCAAGAAAAGGTGTGAAAAATGTGAGGAGCAAAAAAAAAAATACGAGGAGCATGAAAAGTGTGAAAAACAGGAGGAGCAGGAAAAGGGGAGAAAAATACGAGGAGCAAAAAAAAAAAAAACAGAGAAATACGAGGAGCAGAAAAGTGGGGAAAATAAGAGAAGCATCAAAAGTGTGAAAATGCGAGGAGCAAGAAAAGTGTGAAAAATCCCAGGAGCAGGAAAATGGGAGAAAAATTAGAGGAGCAAAAAAAAAAAAAAAAAAAGACGAGGAACAAGAAAAGGTTTTAAAAATGCGAGGAGCATGAAAAGGTATGAAAAATTCGAGGAACATGAAAAGGTGTGAAAAATGAGAAGAGCAAAAAAAAAAAAAAAGACGAGGAGCATGAAAAGGTGTGAAAAATGCAACGAGCATGAAAACGTGTGAAAAATGCAAGGAGCATGAAAAGGTGTGAAAAATGCAAGGAGCAAGAAAAGGTGTGAAAAATGTGAGGAGCAAAAAAAAAAATACGAGGAGCATGAAAAGTGTGAAAAACAGGAGGAGCAGGAAAAGGGGAGAAAAATACGAGGAGCAAAAAAAAAAAAAAAAACAGAGAAATACGAGGAGCAGAAAAGTGGGGAAAATAAGAGAAGCATCAAAAGTGTGAAAATGAGAGGAGCAAGAAAAGTGTGAAAAATCCCAGGAGCAGGAAAATGGGAGAAAAATAAGAGGAGCAAAAAAAAAAAAAAAAAAAAAAAAGACGAGGAACATGAAAAGGTTTGAAAAATGCGAAGAGCAAAAAAAAAAAAAAAAACAGACGAGGAGCATGAAAAGGTGTGAAAAATGCAACGAGCATGAAAACGTGTGAAAAATGCAAGGAGCATGAAAACGTGTGAAAAATGGGAGGAACAGGAAAAGGTGTGAAAAATATGACGAGCATGAAAAGGTGTGAAAATTTCGAGGAGCATGAAATGGTGTGAAAAATACGAAGAATATGAATAGCTGTGAAAAATGCAAGGAGCAAAATAAAAAAAAAAGACGAGGAGCATGAAAATTGTGAAAAATGCGAGGAGCATGAAAAGGTGTGAAAAATGCAAGGAGCAAGAAAAAGTGTGAAAAATGAGAGGAGCAAAAAAAAAATACGAGGAGCATGAAAAGTGTGAAAAACAGGAGGAGCAGGAAAAGGGGAGAAAAATACGAGGAGCAAAAAAAAAAAAAAAAAACAGAGAAATACGAGGAGCAGAAAAGTGGGGAAAATAAGAGAAGCATCAAAAGTGTGAAAATGAGAGGAGCAAGAAAAGTGTGAAAAATCCCAGGAGCAGGAAAATGGGAGAAAAATAAGAGGAGCAAAAAAAAAAAAAAAAAAAGACGAGGAACATGAAAAGGTTTGAAAAATGCGAAGAGCAAAAAAAAAAAAAAAAAACAGACGAGGAGCATGAAAAGGTGTGAAAAATGCAACGAGCATGAAAACGTGTGAAAAATGCAAGGAGCATGAAAAGGTGTGAAAAATGCGAGGAACAGGAAAAGGTGTGAAAAATATGACGAGCATGAAAAGGTGTGAAAATTTCGAGGAGCATGAAATGGTGTGAAAAATACGAAGAATATGAATAGCTGTGAAAAATGCAAGGAGCAAAATAAAAAAAAAAGACGAGGAGCATGAAAATTGTGAAAAATGCGAGGAGCATGAAAAGGTGTGAAAAATGCAAGGAGCAAGAAAAGGTGTGAAAAATGTGAGGAGCAAAAAAAAAAAAAAACGAGGAGCATGAAAAGTGTGAAAACACGAGGAGCAGGAAAAGGGGAGAAAATACGAGGAGCAAAAAAAAAAAACAGGGAAATACAAGGAGCAGAAAAGTGGGGAAAATAAGAGAAGCATCAAAAGTGTGAAAATGAGAGGAGCAAGAAAAATGTGAAAAATCCCAGGAGCAGGAAAATGGGAGAAAAATACGAGGAGCAAAAAAAAAAAAAAAAAAAAAAACAGAAAAATACGAGGAGCAAAAAAAAATAAAAAAACAGAAAAATACAAGGAGCAGAAAAGTGAGGAAAATAAGAGGAGCATCAAAAGGGTGAAAATACGAGGAGCAAGAAAAGTGTGAAAAACATTAGGAGGAGAGAAAAGGGAGAAAAATACGAGTAGCAAAAAAAAAAAAAAAAACAGAAAAAAACGAGGAGCAGAAAAGTGAGGAAAATAAGAGAAGCATCAAAAGTGTGAAAATGCGAGGAGCAAGAAGAGTGTGAAAAATCCCAGGAGCAGGAAAATGGGAGAAAATTAGGAGGAGAAAAAAAAAAAAAGACGAGGAACATGAAAAGGTTTGAAAAATGCGAGGAGCATGAAAAGGTGTGAAAAATTCGAGGAAAATGAAAAGGTGTGAAAAATGTGAAGAGCAAAAAAAAAAAAAAGACGAAGAGCAAGAAAAGTTGTGAAAAACGCGAGGAGCATGAAAAGGTGTGGAAAATGCGAGGAGCATGAAAAGGTGTGAAAAATGCGAGGAGCATGAAAAGGTGTGAAAAATTCGAAGAGCACTAAAAAAAAGACGAGGAGCATGAAAAGGTGTGAAAAATGCGAGGAGCATGAAAAGGTGTGAAAATGCGAGGAGCATGAAAAGGTGTGAAAAATGCGAGGAGCATGAAAAGGTGTGAAAAATGCGAGGAGCATGAAAAGGTGTGAAAAATGGCAGGAGCATGAAAAGGTGTGAAAAATGTGAAGAGCAAAAAAAAAAAAAGACGAGGAACATGAAAACGTGTGAAAAATGCGAGGAGCATGAAAAGGTGTGAAAAATGTGAGCATGAAAAGGTGTGAAAATTGCAAGGAGCATGAAAAGGTGTGAAAAATGCCAGGAGCATGAAAAGAAGTGAAAAATGCGAGGAGCATGAAAAGGTGTGAAAAATGCAAGGAGCAAGAAAAGGTGTGAAAAATGTGAGGAGCAAAAAAAAAAATACGAGGAGCATGAAAAGTGTGAAAAACAGGAGGAGCAGGAAAAGGGGAGAAAAATACGAGGAGCAAAAAAAAAAAAAACAGAGAAATACGAGGAGCAGAAAAGTGGGGAAAATAAGAGAAGCATCAAAAGTGTGAAAATGAGAGGAGAAAGAAAAGTGTGAAAAATCCCAGGAGCAGGAAAATGGGAGAAAAATTAGAGGAGCAAAAAAAAAAAAAAAAAAGACGAGGAACAAGAAAAGGTTTTAAAAATGCGAGGAGCATGAAAAGGTATGAAAAATTCGAGGAACATGAAAAGGTGTGAAAAATGAGAAGAGCAAAAAAAAAAAAAAGACGAGGAGCATGAAAAGGTGTGAAAAATGCAACGAGCATGAAAACGTGTGAAAAATGCAAGGAGCATGAAAAGGTGTGAAAAATGCGAGGAACAGGAAAAGGTGTGAAAAATATGACGAGCATGAAAAGGTGTGAAAATTTCGAGGAGCATGAAATGGTGTGAAAAATACGAAGAACATGAATAGCTGTGAAAAATGCAAGGAGCAAAATAAAAAAAGAAACACGAGGAGCATGAAAATTGTGAAAAATGCGAGGAGCATGAAAAGGTGTGAAAAATGCAAGGAGCAAGAAAAGGTGTGAAAAATGTGAGGAGCAAAAAAAAAAATACGAGGAGCATGAAAAGTGTGAAAAACAGGAGGAGCAGGAAAAGGGGAGAAAAATACGAGGAGCAAAAAAAAAAAAAAAAAACAGAGAAAAACGAGGAGCAGAAAAGTGGGGAAAATAAGAGAAGCATCAAAAGTGTGAAAATGAGAGGAGCAAGAAAAGTGTGAAAAATCCCAGGAGCAGGAAAATGGGAGAAAAATAAGAGGAGCAAAAAAAAAAAAAAAAAAAAGACGAGGAACATGAAAAGGTTTGAAAAATGCGAAGAGCAAAAAAAAAAAAAAAACAGATGAGGAGCATGAAAAGGTGTGAAAAATGCAACGAGCATGAAAACGTGTGAAAAATGCAAGGAGCATGAAAAGGTGTGAAAAATGCGAGGAACAGGAAAAGGTGTGAAAAATATGACGAGCATGAAAAGGTGTGAAAATTTCGAGGAGCATGAAATGGTGTGAAAAATACGAAGAATATGAATAGCTGTGAAAAATGCAAGGAGCAAAATAAAAAAAAAAGACGAGGAGCATGAAAATTGTGAAAAATGCGAGGAGCATGAAAAGGTGTGAAAAATGCAAGGAGCAAGAAAAGGTGTGAAAAATGTGAGGAGCAAAAAAAAAAAAAAAACGAGGAGCATGAAAAGTGTGAAAACACGAGGAGCAGGAAAAGGGGAGAAAATACGAGGAGCAAAAAAAAAAAACAGGGAAATACAAGGAGCAGAAAAGTGGGGAAAATAAGAGAAGCATCAAAAGTGTGAAAATGAGAGGAGCAAGAAAAATGTGAAAAATCCCAGGAGCAGGAAAATGGGAGAAAAATACGAGGAGCAAAAAAAAAAAAAAAAAAAAAAACAGAAAAATACGAGGAGCAAAAAAAAATAAAAAACAGAAAAATACAAGGAGCAGAAAAGTGAGGAAAATAAGAGGAGCATCAAAAGGGTGAAAATACGAGGAGCAAGAAAAGTGTGAAAAACATTAGGAGGAGAGAAAAGGGAGAAAAATACGAGTAGCAAAAAAAAAAAAAAAACAGAAAAATACGAGGAGCAGAAAAGTGAGGAAAATAAGAGAAGCATCAAAAGTGTGAAAATGCGAGGAGCAAGAAGAGTGTGAAAAATCCCAGGAGCAGGAAAATGGGAGAAAATTAGGAGGAGAAAAAAAAAAAAAGACGAGGAACATGAAAAGGTTTGAAAAATGCGAGGAGCATGAAAAGGTGTGAAAAATTCGAGGAAAATGAAAAGGTGTGAAAAATGTGAAGAGCAAAAAAAAAAAAAAGACGAAGAGCAAGAAAAGTTGTGAAAAACGCGAGGAGCATGAAAAGGTGTGGAAAATGCGAGGAGCATGAAAAGGTGTGAAAAATGCGAGGAGCATGAAAAGGTGTGAAAAATTCGAAGAGCACTAAAAAAAAGACGAGGAGCATGAAAAGGTGTGAAAAATGCGAGGAGCATGAAAAGGTGTGAAAATGCGAGGAGCATGAAAAGGTGTGAAAAATGCGAGGAGCATGAAAAGGTGTGAAAAATGCGAGGAGCATGAAAAGGTGTGAAAAATGGCAGGAGCATGAAAAGGTGTGAAAAATGTGAAGAGCAAAAAAAAAAAAAGACGAGGAACATGAAAACGTGTGAAAAATGCGAGGAGCATGAAAAGGTGTGAAAAATGTGAGCATGAAAAGGTGTGAAAATTGCAAGGAGCATGAAAAGGTGTGAAAAATGCCAGGAGCATGAAAAGAAGTGAAAAATGCGAGGAGCATGAAAAGGTGTGAAAAATGCAAGGAGCAAGAAAAGGTGTGAAAAATGTGAGGAGCAAAAAAAAAAATACGAGGAGCATGAAAAGTGTGAAAAACAGGAGGAGCAGGAAAAGGGGAGAAAAATACGAGGAGCAAAAAAAAAAAAAACAGAGAAATACGAGGAGCAGAAAAGTGGGGAAAATAAGAGAAGCATCAAAAGTGTGAAAATGAGAGGAGAAAGAAAAGTGTGAAAAATCCCAGGAGCAGGAAAATGGGAGAAAAATTAGAGGAGCAAAAAAAAAAAAAAAAAAGACGAGGAACAAGAAAAGGTTTTAAAAATGCGAGGAGCAAGAAAAGGTATGAAAAAATCGAGGAACATGAAAAGGTGTGAAAAATGAGAAGAGCAAAAAAAAAAAAAAGACGAGGAGCATGAAAAGGTGTGAAAAATGCAACGAGCATGAAAACGTGTGAAAAATGCAAGGAGCATGAAAAGGTGTGAAAAATGCGAGGAACAGGAAAAGGTGTGAAAAATATGACGAGCATGAAAAGGTGTGAAAATTTCGAGGAGCATGAAATGGTGTGAAAAATACGAAGAATATGAATAGCTGTGAAAAATGCAAGGAGCAAAATAAAAAAAGAAACACGAGGAGCATGAAAATTGTGAAAAATGCGAGGAGCATGAAAAGGTGTGAAAAATGCAAGGAGCAAGAAAAGGTGTGAAAAATGTGAGGAGCAAAAAAAAAAATACGAGGAGCATGAAAAGTGTGAAAAACAGGAGGAGCAGGAAAAGGGGAGAAAAATACGAGGAGCAAAAAAAAAAAAAAAAAACAGAGAAATACGAGGAGCAGAAAAGTGGGGAAAATAAGAGAAGCATCAAAAGTGTGAAAATGAGAGGAGCAAGAAAAGTGTGAAAAATCCCAGGAGCAGGAAAATGGGAGAAAAATAAGAGGAGCAAAAAAAAAAAAAAAAAAAAAAGACGAGGAACATGAAAAGGTTTGAAAAATGCGAAGAGCAAAAAAAAAAAAAAAACAGACGAGGAGCATGAAAAGGTGTGAAAAATGCAACGAGCATGAAAACGTGTGAAAAATGCAAGGAGCATGAAAACGTGTGAAAAATGGGAGGAACAGGAAAAGGTGTGAAAAATATGACGAGCATGAAAAGGTGTGAAAATTTCGAGGAGCATGAAATGGTGTGAAAAATACGAAGAATATGAATAGCTGTGAAAAATGCAAGGAGCAAAATAAAAAAAAAAGACGAGGAGCATGAAAATTGTGAAAAATGCGAGGAGCATGAAAAGGTGTGAAAAATGCAAGGAGCAAGAAAAAGTGTGAAAAATGAGAGGAGCAAAAAAAAAATACGAGGAGCATGAAAAGTGTGAAAAACAGGAGGAGCAGGAAAAGGGGAGAAAAATACGAGGAGCAAAAAAAAAAAAAAAACAGAGAAATACGAGGAGCAGAAAAGTGGGGAAAATAAGAGAAGCATCAAAAGTGTGAAAATGAGAGGAGCAAGAAAAGTGTGAAAAATCCCAGGAGCAGGAAAATGGGAGAAAAATAAGAGGAGCAAAAAAAAAAAAAAAAAAAAAGACGAGGAACATGAAAAGGTTTGAAAAATGCGAAGAGCAAAAAAAAAAAAAAAACAGATGAGGAGCATGAAAAGGTGTGAAAAATGCAACGAGCATGAAAACGTGTGAAAAATGCAAGGAGCATGAAAAGGTGTGAAAAATGCGAGGAACAGGAAAAGGTGTGAAAAATATGACGAGCATGAAAAGGTGTGAAAATTTCGAGGAGCATGAAATGGTGTGAAAAATACGAAGAATATGAATAGCTGTGAAAAATGCAAGGAGCAAAATAAAAAAAAAAGACGAGGAGCATGAAAATTGTGAAAAATGCGAGGAGCATGAAAAGGTGTGAAAAATGCAAGGAGAAAAAAAAGGTGTGAAAAATGTGAGGAGAAAAAAAAAAAAAAAACGAGGAGCATGAAAAGTGTGAAAACACGAGGAGCAGGAAAAGGGGAGAAAAATACAAGGAGCAAAAACAAAAAAACAGAAATATACGAGGAGCAGGAAAGTGGGGAAAATAAGAGGAGCATCAAAAGTGTGAAAATACGAGGAGCAGGAAAAGTGTGAAAAACACGAGGAGCAGTAAAAGGGGAGAAAAATACGAGAAGCCAAAAAAAAAAAAAAAAAAAACAGAGAAATACGTGGAGCAGAAGAGTGGGGAAAATAAAAGAAGCATCAAAAGTGTGAAAATGAGAGGAGCAAGAAAAGTGTGAAAAATCCCAGGAGCAGGAAAATGGGAGAAAAATACGAGGAGCAAAAAAAAAAAAAAAAAAAAAAAACAGAAAAATACGAGGAGCAAAAAAAAATAAACAACTGAAAAATACAAGGAGCAAAAAAGTGGGGAAAATAAGAGGAGCATCAAAAGTGTGAAAATACGAGGAGCAAGAAAAGTGTGAAAAATACCAGGAGCCGGAAAAGGGGAGAAAAATACGAGAAGCAAAAAAAAAAATTACAGAAAAATACGAGGAACAGAAAAGTGGGGAAAATAAGAGGAGCATCAAAAGTGTGAAAATACGAGCAGCAAGAAGAGTGTGAAAAACAGGAGGAGGAGAAAAAACGGGGAAAAATACGAGGAGCAAAAAAAAAAAAAAAAAAAACAGAAAAATACCAGGAGCAGAGAAGTAGGGAAAATAAGAGAAGCATCAAAAGTGTGAAAATGCAAGGAGCAAGAAAAGTGTGAAAAATCCCAGGAGCAGGAAAATGGGAGAAAAATAAACGGAGCAAAAAAAAAAAAAGACGAGGAACATGAAAAGGTTTGAAAAATGCGAGGAGCATGAAAAGGTGTGAAAAATTCGAGGAAAATGAAAAGGTGTGAAAAATGCGAAGAGCAAACAAAAAATAAAAAAAAGACGAGGACCATGAAAAGGTGTGAAAAATGCAACGAGCATTAAAAGTGTGAAAATGCAAGGAGCATGAAAAGGTGTGAAAAATGCAAGGAACAGGAAAAGGTGTGAAAAATATGAGGAGCATGAAAAGGTGTGAAAATTTCGCGGAGCATGAAAAGGTGTCAAAAATTCTAGGAGCATGAAATGGTGTGAAATATACGAGGAACATGAATAGCTGTGAAAAATGCGAGGAGCAAAAGAAAAAAAAAGGCGAGGAGCATGAAAATTGTGAAAAATTCGAGGAGCATGAAAAGGTGTGAAAATTGCGAGGAGGAATAAAAGATGTGAAAAATGCGAGGAGCATGAAAAGGTGTGAAAAATTTGAGGAACATGAAAAGGTGTGGAAAAATACCAGGATAATGAAAAGGTGTGAAAAATGCAAGGAGCAAAAAAAAAAAAAAAAAAGGCGAGGAGCATGAAAAGGTGTGAAAAATGCGAGCAGCATGAAAAGCTGTGAAAAGTACGAAGAGCATGAAAAGCTGTGAAAAATGCGAGGAGCAAAAAAAAAATGACGAGGAGCATGAAAAGGTGTGAAAAAGGCGAGCAGCATGAAAAGGTGTGAAAAATGCGAAGAGCAAAAAAAAAAAAGACGAGGAGCATGAAAAGGTGTGAGAAATGCGAGGAGCATGAAAAGTTGTGAAAAATTCGAGAAACATGAAAAGGTATGAAAATTCGAGGAGCATGAAAAGGTGTGAAAATTGCAAGGAGCATGAAAAGCTGTGAAAAATGCGAGGAGCAGGAAAAGGTGTGAAAAATGCGAGGAGCAGGAAAAGGTGTGAAAAATGCGAGGAGCAAAAAAAAAAAAAGACGAGGAGCATGAAAATTTGTGATAAATGCGAGGAGCATGAAAAGGTGTGAAAATGCGAGGAGCAAAAAAAAAAAGACAAGGAGCATGAAAAGTGTCAAAAATGCGAGGAGCATGAAAAGGTGTGAAAAATGCGAGGAGCATGAAAAGGTGTGAAAATTGCAAGGAGAATGAAAAGGTGTGAAAAATGCGAAGAGCAAAAAAAAAAAAAAAAAGACGAGGAGCATGAAAATGTGTGAAAAATGCGAGGAGCAACAAAAAAAATATGAGGAGCATGAAAAGGAGTGAAAAATGCGAGGAATATGAAAAGGTATGAAAAATGCGAGGAACATGAAAAGGTGTGAAAAATGCGAGGAGCATGAAAAGGTGTGAAAAATGCAAGGAGCAAGAAAAGGTGTAAAAATTGTGATGAGCAAAAAAAAAATACGAGGAGCATGAAAAGTGTGAAAAACACGAGGAGCAGGAAAAGGGGAGAAAATACGAGGAGCAAAAAAAAAAAACAGGGAAATACAAGGAGCAGAAAAGTGGGGAAAATAAGAGAAGCATCAAAAGTGTGAAAATGAGAGGAGCAAGAAAAATGTGAAAAATCCCAGGAGCAGGAAAATGGGAGAAAAATACGAGGAGCAAAAAAAAATAAAAAACAGAAAAATACAAGGAGCAGAAAAGTGAGGAAAATAACAGGAGCATCAAAAGGGTGAAAATACGAGGAGCAAGAAAAGTGTGAAAAACATTAGGAGGAGAGAAAAGGGAGAAAAATACGAGTAGCAAAAAAAAAAAAAAAAAAACAGAAAAATACGAGGAGCAGAAAAGTGAGGAAAATAAGAGAAGCATCAAAAGTGTGAAAATGCGAGGAGCAAGAAGAGTGTGAAAAATCCCAGGAGCAGGAAAATGGGAGAAAATTAGGAGGAGAAAAAAAAAAAAAGACGAGGAACATGAAAAGGTTTGAAAAATGCGAGGAGCATGAAAAGGTGTGAAAAATTCGAGGAAAATGAAAAGGTGTGAAAAATGTGAAGAGCAAAAAAAAAAAAAAAGACGAAGAGCAAGAAAAGTTGTGAAAAACGCGAGGAGCATGAAAAGGTGTGGAAAATGCGAGGAGCATGAAAAGGTGTGAAAAATGCGAGGAGCATGAAAAGGTGTGAAAAATTCGAAGAGCACTAAAAAAAAGACGAGGAGCATGAAAAGGTGTGAAAAATGCGAGGAGCATGAAAAGGTGTGAAAATGCGAGGAGCATGAAAAGGTGTGAAAAATGCGAGGAGCATGAAAAGGTGTGAAAAATGCGAGGAGCATGAAAAGGTGTGAAAAATGGCAGGAGCATGAAAAGGTGTGAAAAATGCGAAGAGCAAAAAAAAAAAAAGACGAGGAACATGAAAACGTGTGAAAAATGCGAGGAGCATGAAAAGGTGTGAAAAATGTGAGCATGAAAAGGTGTGAAAATTGCAAGGAGCATGAAAAGGTGTGAAAAATGCCAGGAGCATGAAAAGGAGTGAAAAATGCGAGGAGCATGAAAAGGTGTGAAAAATGCAAGGAGCAAGAAAAGGTGTGAAAAATGTGAGGAGCAAAAAAAAAAAATACGAGGAGCATAAAAAGTGTGAAAAACAGGAGTAGCAGGAAAAGGGGAGAAAAATACGAGGAGCAAAAAAAAAAAAAACAGAGAAATACGAGGAGCAGAAAAGTGGGGAAAATAAGAGAAGCATCAAAAGTGTGAAAATGAGAGGAGAAAGAAAAGTGTGAAAAATCCCAGGAGCAGGAAAATGGGAGAAAAATTAGAGGAGCAAAAAAAAAAAAAAAAAGACGAGGAACAAGAAAAGGTTTTAAAAATGCGAGGAGCATGAAAAGGTATGAAAAATTCGAGGAACATGAAAAGGTGTGAAAAATGAGAAGAGCAAAAAAAAAAAAAAAGACGAGGAGCATGAAAAGGTGTGAAAAATGCAACGAGCATGAAAACGTGTGAAAAATGCAAGGAGCATGAAAAGGTGTGAAAAATGCGAGGAACAGGAAAAGGTGTGAAAAATATGACGAGCATGAAAAGGTGTGAAAATTTCGAGGAGCATGAAATGGTGTGAAAAATATGAAGAACATGAATAGCTGTGAAAAATGCAAGGAGCAAAATAAAAAAAGAAACACGAGGAGCATGAAAATTGTGAAAAATGCGAGGAGCATGAAAAGGTGTGAAAAATGCAAGGAGCAAGAAAAGGTGTGAAAAATGTGAGGAGCAAAAAAAAAAATACGAGGAGCATGAAAAGTGTGAAAAACAGGAGGAGCAGGAAAAGGGGAGAAAAATACGAGGAGCAAAAAAAAAAAAAAAAAAACAGAGAAATACGAGGAGCAGAAAAGTGGGGAAAATAAGAGAAGCATCAAAAGTGTGAAAATGAGAGGAGCAAGAAAAGTGTGAAAAATCCCAGGAGCAGGAAAATGGGAGAAAAATAAGAGGAGCAAAAAAAAAAAAAAAAAAAAAAAAAGACGAGGAACATGAAAAGGTTTGAAAAATGCGAAGAGCAAAAAAAAAAAAAAAACAGACGAGGAGCATGAAAAGGTGTGAAAAATGCAACGAGCATGAAAACGTGTGAAAAATGCAAGGAGCATGAAAACGTGTGAAAAATGCGAGGAACAGGAAAAGGTGTGAAAAATATGACGAGCATGAAAAGGTGTGAAAATTTCGAGGAGCATGAAATGGTGTGAAAAATACGAAGAATATGAATAGCTGTGAAAAATGCAAGGAGCAAAATAAAAAAAAAAGACGAGGAGCATGAAAATTGTGAAAAATGCGAGGAGCATGAAAAAGTGTGAAAAATGAGAGGAGCAAAAAAAAAATACGAGGAGCATGAAAAGTGTGAAAAACAGGAGGAGCAGGAAAAGGGGAGAAAAATACGAGGAGCAAAAACAAAAAAACAGAAATATACGAGGAGCAGGAAAGTGGGGAAAATAAGAGGAGCATCAAAAGTGTGAAAATACGAGGAGCAGGAAAAGTGTGAAAAACACGAGGAGCAGTAAAAGGGGAGAAAAATACGAGAAGCCAAAAAAAAAAAAAAAAAAAACAGAGAAATACGTGGAGCAGAAAAGTGGGGAAAATAAGAGAAGCATCAAAAGTGTGAAAATGAGAGGAGCAAGAAAAGTGTGAAAAATCCCAGGAGCAGGAAAATGGGAGAAAAATACGAGGAGCAAAAAAAAAAAAAAGACGAGGAACATGAAAAGGTTTGAAAAATGCGAGGATCATGAAAAGGTGTGAAAAATTCGAGGAACATGAAAAGGTGTGAAAAATGTGAAGAGACAAAAAAAAAAGATGAGGAGCATGAAAAGGTGTGAAAAATGCAACGAGCATGAAAACGTGTGAAAAATGCAAGGAGCATGAAAAGGTATGAAAAATGTGAGGAACAGGAAAAGGTGTGAAAAATATGAGGAGTATGAAAAGGTGTGAAAATTTCGAGGAGCATGAAAAGGTGTCAAAAATTCTAGGAGCATGAAATGGTGTGAAAAATACGAGGAACATGAATAGCTGTGAAAAATGCGAGGAGCAAAAAAAAAAAAAAAGACGAGGAGCATGAAAATTGGGAAAAATTCGAGGAGCATGAAAAGTTGTGAAAAATTCGAGGAAAATGAAAAGTTGTGAAAAATGCGAGGAGCATGAAAAGATGAGAAACCTGCGAGGAGCAAGAAAAAACAAATCCGAGGACCAAGAAAAGGTGAGAAATATGCGAGGAACATAAAAAGGTGAGAAAAATGCGAGGAACTTGAAAAGGTGTGAAAAATACGAGGAGCATGAAAATGTGTGAAAATTTCGAGGTAAATGAAAAGCTGGCAAAAATTCTAGGAGCATAAAAAGGTGTGAAAAATGCGAGGACATGAAAAGTTGTGAAAAATGCGAGGAGCATGAAACAGTGTGAAATATGCAAGGAACATGAAAAAGTGTGAAAAATGCGAGGACCAAAAGAAACAAAAATGACGAGGAGCATGAAAAGTGTGAAAAACACGAGGAGCAGGAATAGGGGAGAAAAATACGAGGAGCAAAAAAAAAAACAGAGCAATACGAGGAGCAGAAAAGTGGGAAAATAAGAGAAGCATCAAAAGTGTGAAAATGCGAGGAGCAAGAAAAGTGTGAAAAATCCCAGGAGCAGGAAAATGGGAGAAAAATGCGAGGAGCAAAAAAAAAAAAAATACGAGGAGCATGAAAAGGAGTGAAAAATGCGAGGAATAGAAAAGGTGTGAAAAATGTGAGGAACATGATAAGGTGTGAAAAATGCGAGGAGCAAAAGAAAAAAAAAGAGGAGGAGCATGAAAATGTGTGAAAAATGCGAGGAGCATGAAAAGGTGTGAAAAATGCGAGGAGCATTAAAAGGTGTGAAAAATGCGAGGAACTTGAAAAGGTGTGAAAAATACGAGCAGCATGAAAACATGTGAAAATTTCGAGGAAAATGAAAAGCGGGCAAAAATTCTAGGAGCATAAAAAGGTGTGAAAAATGCGAGGAGCAAAAAAAAAAAAAAGAGGAGGACCATGAAAATGTGTGAAAAATGCGAGGAGCATGAAAAGGTGTGAAAAATGCGAGGAGCATTAAAAGGTGTAAAAATGCAAGGAGCATGAACAGGTTGAAATATACGAGGAGCATGAAAACATGTGAAAATTTCGAGGAAAAAAAAAGCTGTCAAAAATTCTAGGAGCACGAAAAGGTGTGAAAAATGCGAGGAGCATGAAAAGTTGTGAAAAATGCGAGGAGCATGAAACAGTGTGAAAAATGTGAGGAACATGAAAAGGTGTGAAAAATGCGAGGAGCAAAAGAAAAAAAAATGACGAGGAGCATGAAAATGTGTGAAAAATTCGGGAGCATGAAAAGCTGTGAAAAATATGAGGAGCATGAAAAGGTGTGAATAATGCGAGGAGCATGAAAAGGTGTGAAAAATGCGAGAGGCAAAAGAAAAAAAAATTATGAGGAGCATGAAATAGTGTGAAAAATGCGAGGAGCATGAAAAGGTGTGAAAAATGCGCAGAGCAAAAAAAAAAAAAAACGAGGTGCATGAAAAGGTGTGAAAAATGCGAGCAGCTTGAAAAGGTGTGAAAAATTCGAGGAGCAGGAAAAGGTGAGAAAAATGCGAGGAGCATGAAATGGTGTGAAAAATGCGAGGAGCATGAAAAGGTGTGAAAAATGCGAGGAGCATGAAAAGGAGCGAAAAATGCAAGGAGCAAAAAAAAAAAAAAAGATGAGGAGCATAAAAAGGTGTGAAAATTTGGAGGAAAATGAAAAGCAGTCAAAAATTCCAGGAGCATGAAAAGGTGTGAAAAATGCGAGGAGCATGAAAAGGTGTGAAAAATGCGAGGAGCATGAAAAGGTGTGAAAAATGCGAGGAGCATGAAAAGCTGTGAAAAATGCGAGGAGCAGGAAAAGGTGTGAAAAATGCGAGGAGCAGGAAAAGGTGTGAAAAATGCGAGGAGCAAAAAAAAAAAAAGACGAGGAGCATGAAAATTTGTGATAAATGCGAGGAGCATGAAAAGGTGTGAAAATGCGAGGAGCAAAAAAAAAAAGACAAGGAGCATGAAAAGTGTCAAAAATGCGAGGAGCATGAAAAGGTGTGAAAAATGCGAGGAGCATGAAAAGGTGTGAAAATTGCAAGGAGAATAAAAAGGTGTGAAAAATGCGAAGAGCAAAAAAAAAAAAAAAGACGAGGAGCATGAAAATGTGTGAAAAACAGGAGGAGCAGGAAAAGGGGAGAAAAATACGAGGAGCAAAAAAAAAAAAAAAAACAGAGAAATATGAGGAGCAGAAAAGTGGGGAAAATAAGAGAAGCATCAAAAGTGTGAAAATGAGAGGAGCAAGAAAAGTGTGAAAAATCCCAGGAGCAGGAAAATGGGAGAAAAATAAGAGGAGCAAAAAAAAAAAAAAAAAAAAAAAGACGAGGAACATGAAAAGGTTTGAAAAATGCGAAGAGCAAAAAAAAAAAAAAACAGACGAGGAGCATGAAAAGGTGTGAAAAATGCAACGAGCATGAAAACGTGTGAAAAATGCAAGGAGCATGAAAACGTGTGAAAAATGCGAGGAACAGGAAAAGGTGTGAAAAATATGACGAGCATGAAAAGGTGTGAAAATTTCGAGGAGCATGAAATGGTGTGAAAAATACGAAGAATATGAATAGCTGTGAAAAATGCAAGAAGCAAAATAAAAAAAAAGACGAGGAGCATGAAAATTGTGAAAAATGCGAGGAGCATGAAAAGGTGTGAAAAATGCAAGGAGCAAGAAAAAGTGTGAAAAATGAGAGGAGCAAAAAAAAAATACGAGGAGCATGAAAAGTGTGAAAAACAGGAGGAGCAGGAAAAGGGGAGAAAAATACGAGGAGCAAAAAAAAAAAAAAAAAAACAGAGAAATACGAGGAGCAGAAAAGTGGGGAAAATAAGAGAAGCATCAAAAGTGTGAAAATGAGAGGAGCAAGAAAAGTGTGAAAAATCCCAGGAGCAGGAAAATGGGAGAAAAATAAGAGGAGCAAAAAAAAAAAAAAAAAAAAAAGACGAGGAACATGAAAAGGTTTGAAAAATGCGAAGAGCAAAAAAAAAAAAAAAACAGATGAGGAGCATGAAAAGGTGTGAAAAATGCAACGAGCATGAAAACGTGTGAAAAATGCAAGGAGCATGAAAAGGTGTGAAAAATGCGAGGAACAGGAAAAGGTGTGAAAAATATGACGAGCATGAAAAGGTGTGAAAATTTCGAGGAGCATGAAATGGTGTGAAAAATACGAAGAATATGAATAGCTGTGAAAAATGCAAGGAGCAAAATAAAAAAAAAAGACGAGGAGCATGAAAATTGTGAAAAATGCGAGGAGCATGAAAAGGTGTAAAAAATGCAAGGAGCAAGAAAAGGTGTGAAAAATGTGAGGAGCAAAAAAAAAAAAAAACGAGGAGCATGAAAAGTGTGAAAACACGAGGAGCAGGAAAAGGGGAGAAAAATACAAGGAGCAAAAACAAAAAAACAGAAATATACGAGAGGCAGGAAAGTGGGGAAAATAAGAGGAGCATCAAAAGTGTGAAAATACGAGGAGCAGGAAAAGTGTGAAAAACACGAGGAGCAGTAAAAGGGGAGAAAAATACGAGAAGCCAAAAAAAAAAAAAAAAACAGAGAAATACGTGGAGCAGAAAAGTGGGGAAAATAAGAGAAGCATCAAAAGTGTGAAAATGAGAGGAGCAAGAAAAGTGTGAAAAATCCCAGGAGCAGGAAAATGGGAGAAAAATACGAGGAGCAAAAAAAAAAAAAAAAAAAAAAAAAAAAAAACAGAAAAATACGAGGAGCAAAAAAAAATAAACAACTGAAAAATACAAGGAGCAAAAAAGTGGGGAAAATAAGAGGAGCATCAAAAGTGTGAAAATACGAGGAGCAAGAAAAGTGTGAAAAATACCAGGAGCCGGAAAAGGGGAGAAAAATACGAGAAGCAAAAAAAAAAATTACAGAAAAATACGAGGAACAGAAAAGTGGGGAAAATAAGAGGAGCATCAAAAGTGTGAAAATACGAGCAGCAAGAAGAGTGTGAAAAACAGGAGGAGGAGAAAAAACGGGGAAAAATACGAGGAGCAAAAAAAAACAAAAAAAAAAAAAACAGAAAAATACCAGGAGCAGAGAAGTAGGGAAAATAAGAGAAGCATCAAAAGTGTGAAAATGCAAGGAGCAAGAAAAGTGTGAAAAATCCCAGGAGCAGGAAAATGGGAGAAAAATAAACGGAGCAAAAAAAAAAAAAGACGAGGAACATGAAAAGGTTTGAAAAATGCGAGGAGCATGAAAAGGTGTGAAAAATTCGAGGAAAATGAAAAGGTGTGAAAAATGCGAAGAGCAAACAAAAAATAAAAAAAAGACGAGGACCATGAAAAGGTGTGAAAAATGCAACGAGCATTAAAAGTGTGAAAATGCAAGGAGCATGAAAAGGTGTGAAAAATGCAAGGAACAGGAAAAGGTGTGAAAAATATGAGGAGCATGAAAAGGTGTGAAAATTTCGCGGAGCATGAAAAGGTGTCAAAAATTCTAGGAGCATGAAATGGTGTGAAATATACGAGGAACATGAATAGCTGTGAAAAATGCGAGGAGCAAAAGAAAAAAAAAGGCGAGGAGCATGAAAATTGTGAAAAATTCGAGGAGCATGAAAAGGTGTGAAAATTGCGAGGAGGAATAAAAGATGTGAAAAATGCGAGGAGCATGAAAAGGTGTGAAAAATTTGAGGAACATGAAAAGGTGTGGAAAAATACCAGGATAATGAAAAGGTGTGAAAAATGCAAGGAGCAAAAAAAAAAAAAAAAAAAGGCGAGGAGCATGAAAAGGTGGGAAAAATGCGAGCAGCATGAAAAGCTGTGAAAAGTACGAAGAGCATGAAAAGCTGTGAAAAATGCGAGGAGCAAAAAAAAAATGACGAGGAGCATGAAAAGGTGTGAAAAAGGCGAGCAGCATGAAAAGGTGTGAAAAATGCGAAGAGCAAAAAAAAAAAAGACGAGGAGCATGAAAAGGTGTGAGAAATGCGAGGAGCATGAAAAGTTGTGAAAAATTCGAGAAACATGAAAAGGTATGAAAATTCGAGGAGCATGAAAAGGTGTGAAAATTGCAAGGAGCATGAAAAGGTGTGAAAAATGCGAGGAGCAGGAAAAGGTGTGAAAAATGCGAGGAGCAGGAAAAGGTGTGAAAAATGCGAGGAGCAAAAAAAAAAAAAGACGAGGAGCATGAAAATTTGTGATAAATGCGAGAAGCATGAAAAGGTGTGAAAATGCGAGGAGCAAAAAAAAAAAGACAAGGAGCATGAAAAGTGTCAAAAATGCGAGGAGCATGAAAAGGTGTGAAAAATGCGAGGAGCATGAAAAGGTGTGAAAATTGCAAGGAGAATGAAAAGGTGTGAAAAATGCGAAGAGCAAAAAAAAAAAAAAAAGACGAGGAGCATGAAAATGTGTGAAAAATGCGAGGAGCAACAAAAAAAATATGAGGAGCATGAAAAGGAGTGAAAAATGCGAGGAATATGAAAAGGTATGAAAAATGCGAGGAACATGAAAAGGTGTGAAAAATGCGAGGAGCATGAAAAGGTGTGAAAAATGCAAGGAGCAAGAAAAGGTGTAAAAATTGTGATGAGCAAAAAAAAAAAACGAGGAGCATGAAAAGTGTGAAAAACACGAGGAGCAGGAAAAGGGGAGAAAATACGAGGAGCAAAAAAAAAAAACAGGGAAATACAAGGAGCAGAAAAGTGGGGAAAATAAGAGAAGCATCAAAAGTGTGAAAATGAGAGGAGCAAGAAAAATGTGAAAAATCCCAGGAGCAGGAAAATGGGAGAAAAATACGAGGAGCAAAAAAAAATAAAAAACAGAAAAATACAAGGAGCAGAAAAGTGAGGAAAATAACAGGAGCATCAAAAGGGTGAAAATACGAGGAGCAAGAAAAGTGTGAAAAACATTAGGAGGAGAGAAAAGGGAGAAAAATACGAGTAGCAAAAAAAAAAAAAAAAACAGAAAAATACGAGGAGCAGAAAAGTGAGGAAAATAAGAGAAGCATCAAAAGTGTGAAAATGCGAGGAGCAAGAAGAGTGTGAAAAATCCCAGGAGCAGGAAAATGGGAGAAAATTAGGAGGAGAAAAAAAAAAAAAGACGAGGAACATGAAAAGGTTTGAAAAATGCGAGGAGCATGAAAAGGTGTGAAAAATTCGAGGAAAATGAAAAGGTGTGAAAAATGTGAAGAGCAAAAAAAAAAAAAAAGACGAAGAGCAAGAAAAGTTGTGAAAAACGCGAGGAGCATGAAAAGGTGTGGAAAATGCGAGGAGCATGAAAAGGTGTGAAAAATGCGAGGAGCATGAAAAGGTGTGAAAAATTCGAAGAGCACTAAAAAAAAGACGAGGAGCATGAAAAGGTGTGAAAAATGCGAGGAGCATGAAAAGGTGTGAAAATGCGAGGAGCATGAAAAGGTGTGAAAAATGCGAGGAGCATGAAAAGGTGTGAAAAATGCGAGGAGCATGAAAAGGTGTGAAAAATGGCAGGAGCATGAAAAGGTGTGAAAAATGCGAAGAGCAAAAAAAAAAAAAGACGAGGAACATGAAAACGTGTGAAAAATGGGAGGAGCATGAAAAGGTGTGAAAAATGTGAGCATGAAAAGGTGTGAAAATTGCAAGGAGCATGAAAAGGTGTGAAAAATGCCAGGAGCATGAAAAGGAGTGAAAAATGCGAGGAGCATGAAAAGGTGTGAAAAATGCAAGGAGCAAGAAAAGGTGTGAAAAATGTGAGGAGCAAAAAAAAAAATACGAGGAGCATGAAAAGTGTGAAAAACAGGAGGAGCAGGAAAAGGGGAGAAAAATACGAGGAGCAAAAAAAAAAAAAACAGAGAAATACGAGGAGCAGAAAAGTGGGGAAAATAAGAGAAGCATCAAAAGTGTGAAAATGAGAGGAGAAAGAAAAGTGTGAAAAATCCCAGGAGCAGGAAAATGGGAGAAAAATTAGAGGAGCAAAAAAAAAAAAAAAAAGACGAGGAAAAAGAAAAGGTTTTAAAAATGCGAGGAGCATGAAAAGGTATGAAAAATTCGAGGAACATGAAAAGGTGTGAAAAATGAGAAGAGCGAAAAAAAAAAAAAGACGAGGAGCATGAAAAGGTGTGAAAAATGCAACGAGCATGAAAACGTGTGAAAAATGCAAGGAGCATGAAAAGGTGTGAAAAATGCGAGGAACAGGAAAAGGTGTGAAAAATATGACGAGCATGAAAAGGTGTGAAAATTTCGAGGAGCATGAAATGGTGTGAAAAATACGAAGAACATGAATAGCTGTGAAAAATGCAAGGAGCAAAATAAAAAAAGAAACACGAGGAGCATGAAAATTGTGAAAAATGCGAGGAGCATGAAAAGGTGTGAAAAATGCATGGAGCAAGAAAAGGTGTGAAAAATGTGAGGAGCAAAAAAAAAATACGAGGAGCATGAAAAGTGTGAAAAACAGGAGGAGCAGGAAAAGGGGAGAAAAATACGAGGAGCAAAAAAAAAAAAAAAAAAAACAGAGAAATACGAGGAGCAGAAAAGTGGGGAAAATAAGAGAAGCATCAAAAGTGTGAAAATGAGAGGAGCAAGAAAAGTGTGAAAAATCCCAGGAGCAGGAAAATGGGAGAAAAATAAGAGGAGCAAAAAAAAAAAAAAAAGACGAGGAACATGAAAAGGTTTGAAAAATGCGAAGAGCAAAAAAAAAAAAAAAAACAGACGAGGAGCATGAAAAGGTGTGAAAAATGCAACGAGCATGAAAACGTGTGAAAAATGCAAGGAGCATGAAAACGTGTGAAAAATGCGAGGAACACGAAAAGGTGTGAAAAATATGACGAGCATGAAAAGGTGTGAAAATTTCGAGGAGCATGAAATGGTGTGAAAAATACGAAGAATATGAATAGCTGTGAAAAATGCAAGGAGCAAAATAAAAAAAAAAGACGAGGAGCATGAAAATTGTGAAAAATGCGAGGAGCATGAAAAGGTGTGAAAAATGCAAGGAGCAAGAAAAAGTGTGAAAAATGAGAGGAGCAAAAAAAAAATACGAGGAGCATGAAAAGTGTGAAAAACAGGAGGAGCAGGAAAAGGGGAGAAAAATACGAGGAGCAAAAAAAAAAAAAAACAGAGAAATACGAGGAGCAGAAAAGTGGGGAAAATAAGAGAAGCATCAAAAGTGTGAAAATGAGAGGAGCAAGAAAAGTGTGAAAAATCCCAGGAGCAGGAAAATGGGAGAAAAATAAGAGGAGCAAAAAAAAAAAAAAAAAAAAAACGAGGAACATGAAAAGGTTTGAAAAATGCGAAGAGCAAAAAAAAAAAAAAAACAGATGAGGAGCATGAAAAGGTGTGAAAAATGCAACGAGCATGAAAACGTGTGAAAAATGCAAGGAGCATGAAAAGGTGTGAAAAATGAGAGGAACAGGAAAAGGTGTGAAAAATATGACGAGCATGAAAAGGTGTGAAAATTTCGAGGAGCATGAAATGGTGTGAAAAATACGAAGAATATGAATAGCTGTGAAAAATGCAAGGAGCAAAATAAAAAAAAAAGACGAGGAGCATGAAAATTGTGAAAAATGCGAGGAGCATGAAAAGGTGTGAAAAATGCAAGGAGCAAGAAAAGGTGTGAAAAATGTGAGGAGCAAAAAAAAAAAAAAAACGAGGAGCATGAAAAGTGTGAAAACACGAGGAGCAGGAAAAGGGGAGAAAAATACAAGGAGCAAAAACAAAAAAACAGAAATATACGAGGAGCAGGAAAGTGGGGAAAATAAGAGGAGCATCAAAAGTGTGAAAATACGAGGAGCAGGAAAAGTGTGAAAAACACGAGGAGCAGTAAAAGGGGAGAAAAATACGAGGAGCAAAAAAAAAAAAAAAAAACAGAGAAATACGTGGAGCAGAAAAGTGGGGAAAATAAGAGAAGCATCAAAAGTGTGAAAATGAGAGGAGCAAGAAAAGTGTGAAAAATCCCAGGAGCAGGAAAATGGGAGAAAAATACGAGGAGCAAAAAAAAAAAAAAAAAAAAAAACAGAAAAATACGAGGAGCAAAAAAAAATAAACAACTGAAAAATACAAGGAGCAAAAAAGTGGGGAAAATAAGAGGAGCATCAAAAGTGTGAAAATACGAGGAGCAAGAAAAGTGTGAAAAATACCAGGAGCCGGAAAAGGGGAGAAAAATACGAGAAGCAAAAAAAAAAATTACAGAAAAATACGAGGAACAGAAAAGTGGGGAAAATAAGAGGAGCATAAAAAGTGTGAAAATACGAGCAGCAAAAAGAGTGTGAAAAACAGGAGGAGGAGAAAAAACGGGGAAAAATACGAGGAGCAAAAAAAAACAAAAAAAAAAAAAACAGAAAAATACCAGGAGCAGAGAAGTAGGGAAAATAAGAGAAGCATCAAAAGTGTGAAAATGCAAGGAGCAAGAAAAGTGTGAAAAATCCCAGGAGCAGGAAAATGGGAGAAAAATAAACGGAGCAAAAAAAAAAAAAGACGAGGAACATGAAAAGGTGTGAAAAATGCGAGGAGCATGAAAAGGTGTGAAAAATTCGAGGAAAATGAAAAGGTGTGAAAAATGCGAAGAGCAAACAAAAAATAAAAAAAAGACGAGGACCATGAAAAGGTGTGAAAAATGCAACGAGCATTAAAAGTGTGAAAATGCAAGGAGCATGAAAAGGTGTGAAAAATGCAAGGAACAGGAAAAGGTGTGAAAAATATGAGGAGCATGAAAAGGTGTGAAAATTTCGCGGAGCATGAAAAGGTGTCAAAAATTCTAGGAGCATGAAATGGTGTGAAATATACGAGGAACATGAATAGCTGTGAAAAATGCGAGGAGCAAAAGAAAAAAAAAGGCGAGGAGCATGAAAATTGTGAAAAATTCGAGGAGCATGAAAAGGTGTGAAAATTGCGAGGAGGAATAAAAGATGTGAAAAATGCGAGGAGCATGAAAAGGTGTGAAAAATTTGAGGAACATGAAAAGGTGTGGAAAAATACCAGGATAATGAAAAGGTGTGAAAAATGCAAGGAGCAAAAAAAAAAAAAAAAAAAAGGCGAGGAGCATGAAAAGGTGTGAAAAATGCGAGCAGCATGAAAAGCTGTGAAAAGTACGAAGAGCATGAAAAGCTGTGAAAAATGCGAGGAGCAAAAGAAAAATGACGAGGAGCATGAAAAGGTGTGAAAAAGGCGAGCAGCATAAAAAGGTGTGAAAAATGCGAAGAGCAAAAAAAAAAAAGACGAGGAGCATGAAAAGGTGTGAGAAATGCGAGGAGCATGAAAAGTTGTGAAAAATTCGAGAAACATGAAAAGGTATGAAAATTCGAGGAGCATGAAAAGGTGTGAAAATTGCAAGGAGCATGAAAAGGTGTGAAAAATGCAAGGAGCAAAAAAAAATGACGAGGAGCATGAAAATGTATGAAAAATTCGTGAGCATGAAAAGGAGTGAAAAATGCGAGGAGCATGAAAAGGTGTGAAAGATGCGAGGAGCATGAAAAGGTGTGAAAAATGCAACGAGCATGAAAAGGTGTGAAAAATGCGAGGAGCATGAAAAGGTGTGAAAAATGCAAGGAGCAAAAAAGAAAAAGCTGAGGAGCATGAAAAGTTGTGAAAAATGCGAGGAGCATGAAAAACTGTGAAAAAAACGAGGAGCATGAAAAGCTGTGAAAAATGCGAGGAGCAAAAAAAAAAAAATGACGAGGAGCATGAAAAGATGTGAAAAAGGCGAGAGGCATGAAAAGGTGTGAAAAATACCAGGATCATGAAGGTGTGAAAAATGCAAGGAGCAAAAAAAAAAAACAAGACGAGGAGCATGAAAAGGTGTGAAAAATGCGAGCAGCATGAAAAGGTGTGAAAAGGCGAGGAGCATGAAAAGGTGTGAAAAATGCGAAGAGCAAAAAAAAAAAAAAAGACGAGGAGCATGAAAAGGTGTCAAAAATGCGAGGAGCATGAAAAGGTGTGAAAATGCGAGGAGCATGAAAAGGTGTGGAAAAGGCGAGGAGCATGAAAAAGTGTGAAAATTGCAAGGAGCATGAAAAGGTGTGAAAATTGCGAGGAGCATGAAAAGGTGTGAAAAATTCGAGGAAAATGAAAAGGTGTGAAAAATGCGAAGAGCAAACAAAAAATAAAAAAAAGACAAGGAGCATGAAAACGTGTGAAAAATGCAACGAGCATGAAAAGTGTGAAAAATGCAAGGAGCATGAAAAGGTGTGAAAAATGAAAGGAACAGGAAAAGGTGTGAAAAATGCGAGGAGCATGAAAAGGTGTGAAAAATGCGAGGAGCATGAAAAGGTGTGAAATATGCGAGGAGTAAAAACAAAAAAGATGAGGAGCATGAAAAGGTGTGAAAAAGGCGAGGAGCATGAAAAGTTGTGAAAAATACGAGGAGCATGAAAAGGTGTCAAAATTTCTAGGAGCATGAAAAGGTGTGAAAAATGCAAGGAGCATGAGAAAGTGTGAAATATGCGAGGAGTAAAAAAAAAAAAGATGAGGAGCATGAAAAGGTGTGAAAAAGGCGAGGAGCATGAAAAGTTGTGAAAAATACGAGGAGCATGAAAAGGTGTCAAAATTTCTAGGAGCATGAAAAGGTGTGAAAAATGCAAGGAGCAGGAAGGTGTGAAAAATGCGAGGAGCATGAAAAGGTGTGAAAATTGCGAGGAACATGAAAAGGTGTGAAAAATACGAGGGTTATGAAAAGGTGTGAAAATTTCAAGGAGCATGAAAAGGTGTCAGAAATTCTAGGAGCATAAAAAGGTGTGAAAAATGCGAGGAGCATGAAGGTGTGAAAAATGCGAGGAGCGTGAAAATGTGTGAAAAATGCGAGGAGCATGAAAAGGTGTTAAAAATGCGAGGAGCATGAAAAGGTGTGAAAAATGCGAGGAGCACGAAAAGGTGTGAAAAATGCGAGGAACATGAAAAGATGTGAAAAATGCGAGCAACATGAAAAGGTGTGAAAATTACGAGGAGCATGAAAAGGTGTGAAAAATGCGAGGAGCATGAAAAAGTGTGAAAATTGTGAGGAGCATGAAATGGCGTGAAAAATGCGAGGAGCATGAAAAATTGTGAAAATTGCGAGGAGCATGAAATGGTGTGAAAAATGCGAGGAGCATGAAAAGGTGTGAAAAATGCGAGGAGCACAAAAAGTTGTGAAAAATTCGAGGAACATGAAAAGATGTGAAACATTCGAGGAGCATGAAAAAGTGTGAAAATTGTGAGGAGCATGAAATGGCGTGAAAAATGCGAGGAGCATGAAAAATTGTGAAAATTGCGAGGAGCATGAAATGGTGTGAAAAATGCGAGGAGCATGAAAAGGTGTGAAAAATGCGAGGGGCATGAAAAGGTGTGAAAAATTCGAGGAACATGAAAAGGTGTGAAACATTCGAGGAGCATGAAAATGTGTGAAAATTGCAAGTAGCATGAAAAGGTGTGAAAAATGCAAGGAGAATGAAAAGGAATGAAAAATGCGAGGAGCAAAAAAAAAATCACGAGGAGCATGAAAATGTGTGAAAAATTCATGAGCATGAAAATGTCTGAAAAATGCGAGGAGCATGAAGAGGTGTGAAAAATGAAAGGAGAATGAGAAGGAGTGAAAAATGCGAGGAGCAAAAAAAAAAAAAAGACGAGGACCATGAAAAGGTGTGAAAAATTCGAGGAGCATGAAAAGGGTGAAAAATGCGAGGAGCATGAAAAGGTGTCAAAAATTCGAGGAACATGAAAGGTGTGAAAATTCGAGGAGCATGAAAATGTGTAAAAATTGCAAGCAGCATGAAAAGGTGTGAAAAATGCGAAGAGCAAAAAAAAAAAAGAAGAGGAGCATGAAAATGTGTGAAAAATGCGAGGAGCATGAAAAGGTGTAAAAAATGCGAGGAGCATGAAAAGGTGTGAAAAATGCGAGGAACAGGAAAAGGTGTGAAAAATATGACGAGCATGAAAAGGTGTGAAAATTTCGAGGAGCATGAAATGGTGTGAAAAATATGAAGAACATGAATAGCTGTGAAAAATGCAAGGAGCAAAATAAAAAAAGAAACACGAGGAGCATGAAAATTGTGAAAAATGCGAGGAGCATGAAAAGGTGTGAAAAATGCAAGGAGCAAGAAAAGGTGTGAAAAATGTGAGGAGCAAAAAAAAAATACGAGGAGCATGAAAAGTGTGAAAAACAGGAGGAGCAGGAAAAGGGGAGAAAAATACGAGGAGCAAAAAAAAAAAAAAAACAGAGAAATACGAGGAGCAGAAAAGTGGGGAAAATAAGAGAAGCATCAAAAGTGTGAAAATGAGAGGAGCAAGAAAAGTGTGAAAAATCCCAGGAGCAGGAAAATGGGAGAAAAATAAGAGGAGCAAAAAAAAAAAAAAAAACAGACGAGGAGCATGAAAAGGTGTGAAAAATGCAACGAGCATGAAAACGTGTGAAAAATGCAAGGAGCATGAAAAGGTGTGAAAAATGCGAGGAACAGGAAAAGGTGTGAAAAATATGACGAGCATGAAAAGGTGTGAAAATTTCGAGGAGCATGAAATGGTGTGAAAAATACGAAGAATATGAATAGCTGTGAAAAATGCAAGGAGCAAAATAAAAAAAAAAGACGAGGAGCATGAAAATTGTGAAAAATGCGAGGAGCATGAAAAGGTGTGAAAAATGCAAGGAGCAAGAAAAGGTGTGAAAAATGTGAGGAGCAAAAAAAAAAAAAACGAGGAGCATGAAAAGTGTGAAAACACGAGGAGCAGGAAAAGGGGAGAAAAATACAAGGAGCAAAAAAAAAAAAAAACAGAAATATACGAGGAGCAGGAAAGTGGGGAAAATAAGAGGAGCATCAAAAGTGTGAAAATACGAGGAGCAGGAAAAGTGTGAAAAACACGAGGAGCAGTAAAAGGGGAGAAAAATATGAGGAGCAAAAAAAAAAAAAAAAAAAACAGAGAAATACGTGGAGCAGAAAAGTGGGGAAAATAAGAGAAGCATCAAAAGTGTGAAAATGAGAGGAGCAAGAAAAGTGTGAAAAATCCCAGGAGCAGGAAAATGGGAGAAAAATACGAGGAGCAAAAAAAAAAAAAAAACAGAAAAATACGAGGAGCAAAAAAAAAATAAAAAACAGAAAAATACAAGGAGCAAAAAAGTGGGGAAAATAAGAGGAGCATCAAAAGTGTGAAAATAAGAGGAGCAAGAAAAGTGTGAAAAATACCAGGAGCCGGAAAAGGGGAGAAAAATACGAGAAGCAAAAAAAAAAAAAAAAAATTACAGAAAAATACGAGGAGCAGAAAAGTGGGGAAAATAAGAGGAGCATCAAAAGTGTGAAAATACGAGCAGCAAGAAGAGTGTGAAAAAAAGGAGGAGGAGAGAAAACGGGGAAAAATACGAGGAGCAAAAAAAAAAAAAAAAAACAGAAAAATACCAGGAGCAGAGAAGTAGGGAAAAAAAGAGAAGCATCAAAAGTGTGAAAATGCAAGGAGCAAGAAAAGTGTGAAAAATCCCAGGAGCAGGAAAATGGGAGAAAAATAAATGGAGCAAAAAAAAAAAAAAGACGAGGAACATGAAAAGGTTTGAAAAATGCGAGGAGCATGAAAAGGTGTGAAAAATTCGAGGAAAATGAAAAGGTGTGAAAAATGCGAAGAGCAAACAAAAAATAAAAAAAGACGAGGACCATGAAAAGGTGTGAAAAATGCAACGAGCATTAAAAGTGTGAAAAATGCAAGGAGCATGAAAAGGTGTGAAAAATGCAAGGAACAGGAAAAGGTGTGAAAAATATGAGGAGCATGAAAAGGTGTGAAAATTTCGCGGAGCATGAAAAGGTGTCAAAAATTCTAGGAGCATGAAATGGTGTGAAAAATACGAGGAACATGAATAGCTGTGAAAAATGCGAGGAGCAAAAGAAAAAAAAAGGCGAGGAGCATGAAAATTGTGAAAAATTCGAGGAGCATGAAAAGGTGTGAAAATTGCGAGGAGCATGAAAAGATGTGAAAAATGCGAGGAGCATGAAAAGGTGTGAAAAATTCGAGGAACATGAAAAGGTGTGGAAAAATACCAGGATAATGAAAAGGTGTGAAAAATGCAAGGAGCAAAAAAAAAAAAAAAAAGGCGAGGAGCATGAAAAGGTGTGAAAAATGCGAGCAGCATGAAAAGCTGTGAAAAGTACGAAGAGCATGAAAAGCTGTGAAAAATGCGAGGAGCAAAAAAAAAATGACGAGGAGCATGAAAAGGTGTGAAAAAGGCGAGCAGCATGAAAAGTTGTGAAAAATTCGAGAAACATGAAAAGGTATGAAAATTCGAGGAGCATGAAAAGGTGTGAAAATTGCAAGGAGCATGAAAAGGTGTGAAAAATGCAAGGAGCAAAAAAAAAAATGACGAGGAGCATGAAAATGTATGAAAAATTCGTGAGCATGAAAAGGAGTGAAAAATGCGAGGAGCATGAAAAGGTGTGAAAGATGCGAGGAGAATGAAAAGGTGTGAAAAATGCAAGGAGCATGAAAAGGTGTGAAAAACGCGAGGAGCATGAAAAGGTGTGAAAAATGCGAGGAGCAAAAAAAAAAAAAGACGAGGAGCATGAAAAGTTGTGAAAAATACGAGGAGCATGAAAAGGTGTGAAACTGCGAGGAGCATGAAAAGGTGTGAAAAATTCGAGGAACATGAAAAGGTGTGAAACATTCGAGGAGCATGAAAATGTGTGAAAATTGCAAGTAGCATGAAAAGGTGTGAAAAATGCAAGGAGCATGAAAAGGAGTGAAAAATGCGAGGGGCAAAAAAAAATCACGAGGAGCATGAAAATGTGTGAAACATTCATGAGCATGAAAATGTTTGAAAAATACGAGGAGCATGAAGAGGTGTGAAAAATGAAAGGACCATGAAAAGGAGTGAAAAATGCGAGGAGCAAAAAAAAAAAAGACGAGGACATTGAAAAGGTGTGAAAAATTCGAGGAGCATGAAAAGGGTGAAAAATGCGAGGAGCATGAAAAGGTGTGAAAAATTCGAGGAACATGAAAAGGTGTGAAAATTCGAGAAGCATGAAAATGTGTGAAAATTGCAAGCAGCATGAAAAGGTGTGAAAAATGCAAGGAGCATGAAAAGTAGTGAAAAATGCGAGGAGCAAAAAAAAAATGACGAGGAGCATGAAAATGTGTGAAAAATTCATGAGCATGAAAATGTTTGAAAAATATGAGGAGCATGAAGAGGTGTGAAAAATGCAAGGAGCATGAAAAGGAGTGAAAAATGCGAGGAGCAAAAAAAAAAAAAGACGAAGAGCAAGAAAAGTTGTGAAAAACGCGAGGAGCATGACAAGGTGTGAAAAATGCGAGGAGCATGAAAAGGTGTGAAAAATTCGAGGAACATGAAAAGGTGTGGAAAAATACCAGGATAATGAAAAGGTGTGAAAAATGCAAGGAGCAAAAAAAAAAAAAAAGGCGAGGAGCATGAAAAGGTGTGAAAAATGCGAGCAGCATGAAAAGCTGTGAAAAGTACGAAGAGCATGAAAAGCTGTGAAAAATGCGAGGAGCCAAAAAAAAAATGACGAGGAGCATGAAAAGGTGTGAAAAATTCGAGAAACATGAAAAGGTATGAAAATTCGAGGAGCATGAAAAGGTGTGAAAATTGCAAGGAGCATGAAAAGGTGTGAAAAATGCAAGGAGCAAAAAAAAAATGACGAGGAGCATGAAAAGCTGTGAAAAGTACGAAGAGCATGAAAAGCTGTGAAAAATGCGAGGAGCAAAAAAAAAATGACGAGGAGCATGAAAAGGTGTGAAAAAGGCGAGCAGCATGAAAAGGTGTGAAAAATGCGAAGAGCAAAAAAAAAACAGACGAGGAGCATGAAAAGGTGTGAAAAATGCGAGGAGCATGAAAAGTTGTGAAAAATTCGAGAAACATGAAAAGGTATGAAAATTCGAGGAGCATGAAAAGGTGTGAAAATTGCAAGGAGCATGAAAAGGAGTGAAAAATGCAAGGAGCAAAAAAAAAATGACGAGGAGCATGAAAATGTATGAAAAATTCGTGAGCATGAAAAGGAGTGAAAAATGCGAGGAGCATGAAAAGGTGTGAAAGATGCGAGGAGCAAGAAAAGGTGTGAAAAATGCAACGAGCATGAAAAGGTGTGAAAAATGCGAGGAGCATGAAAAGGTGTGAAAAATGCAAGGAGCAAAAAAGAAAAAGCTGAGGAGCATGAAAAGTTGTGAAAAATGCGAGGAGCATGAAAAACTGTGAAAAAAACGAGGAGCATGAAAAGCTGTGAAAAATGCGAGGAGCAAAAAAAAAAAATGACGAGGAGCATGAAAAGATGTGAAAAAGGCGAGAGGCATGAAAAGGTGTGAAAAATACCAGGATCATGAAGGTGTGAAAAATGCAAGGAGCAAAAAAAAAAAAAAAAAGACGAGGAGCATGAAAAGGTGTGAAAAATGCGAGAGCATGAAAAGGTGTGAAAAAGGCGAGGAGCATGAAAAGGTGTGAAAAATGCGAAGAGCAAAAAAAAAAAAAAAGACGAGGAGCATGAAAAGGTGTCAAAAATGCGAGGAGCATGAAAAGGTGTGAAAATGCGAGGAGCATGAAAAGGTGTGGAAAAGGCGAGGAGAATGAAAAAGTGTGAAAATTGCAAGGAGCATGAAAAGGTGTGAAAATTGCGAGGAGCATGAAAAGGTGTGAAAAATTCGAGGAAAATGAAAAGGTGTGAAAAATGCGAAGAGCAAACAAAAAATAAAAAAAAGACAAGGAGCATGAAAACGTGTGAAAAATGCAACGAGCATGAAAAGTGTGAAAAATGCAAGGAGCATGAAAAGGTGTGAAAAATGAAAGGAACAGGAAAAGGTGTGAAAAATGCGAGGAGCATGAAAAGGTGTGAAAAATGCGAGGAGCATGAAAAGGTGTGAAATATGCGAGGAGTAAAAACAAAAAAGATGAGGAGCATGAAAAGGTGTGAAAAAGGCGAGGAGCATGAAAAGTTGTGAAAAATACGAGGAGCATGAAAAGGTGTCAAAATTTCTAGGAGCATGAAAAGGTATGAAAAATGCAAGGAGCATGAGAAGGTGTGAAATATGCGAGGAGAAAAAAAAAAAAAAGATGAGGAGCATGAAAAGGTGTGAAAAAGGCGAGGAGCATGAAAAGTTGTGAAAAATACGAGGAGCATGAAAAGGTGTCAAAATTTCTAGGAGCATGAAAAGGTGTGAAAAATGCAAGGAGCAGGAAGGTGTGAAAAATGCGAGGAGCATGAAAAGGTGTGAAAATTGCGAGGAACATGAAAAGGTGTGAAAAATACGAGGGTTATGAAAAGGTGTGAAAATTTCAAGGAGAATGAAAAGGTGTCAGAAATTCTAGGAGCATAAAAAGGTGTGAAAAATGCGAGGAGCATGAAGGTGTGAAAAATGCGAGGAGCGTGAAAATGTGTGAAAAATGCGAGGAGCATGAAAAGGTGTTAAAAATGCGAGGAGCATGAAAAGGTGTGAAAAATGCGAGGAGCACGAAAAGGTGTGAAAAATGCGAGGAACATGAAAAGATGTGAAAAATGCGAGCAACATGAAAAGGTGTGAAAATTACGAGGAGCATGAAAAGGTGTGAAAAATGCGAGGAGCATGAAAAAGAGTGAAAATTGTGAGGAGCATGAAATGGCGTGAAAAATGCGAGGAGCATGAAAAATTGTGAAAATTGCGAGGAGCATGAAATGGTGTGAAAAATGCGAGGAGCATGAAAAAGTGTGAAAATGCGAGGGGAATGAAAAGGTGTGAAAAATTCGAGGAACATGAAAAGGTGTGAAACATTCGAGGAGCATGAAAATGTGTGAAAATTGCAAGTAGCATGAAAAGGTGTGAAAAATGCAAGGAGCATGAAAAGGAGTGAAAAATGCGAGGAGCAAAAAAAAAATCACGAGGAGCATGAAAATGTGTGAAAAATTCATGAGCATGAAAATGTCTGAAAAATACGAGGAGCATGAAGAGGTGTGAAAAATGAAAGGAGCATGAGAAGGAGTGAAAAATGCGAGGAGCAAAAAAAAAAAAAGACGAGGACCATGAAAAGGTGTGAAAAATTCGAGGAGCATGAAAAGGGTGAAAAATGCGAGGAGCATGAAAAGGTGTCAAAAATTCGAGGAACATGAAAAGGTGTGAAAATTCGAGGAGCATGAAAATGTGTAAAAATTGCAAGCAGCATGAAAAGGTGTGAAAAATGCGAAGAGCAAAAAAAAAAAGAAGAGGAGCATGAAAAGGTGTGAAAAATCCAAGGAGCATGAAAAGGTGTAAAAAATGCGAGGAGCATGAAAAGGTGTGAAAAATGCGAGGAGCATGAAAAGGTGTGAAAAATGCGAGGAGCATGAAAATGTGTGAAAAAAGCGAGGAGAAAAAAAAAGACGAGGAGCATAAAAAGTGTGAAAAATTCGTGAGCATGAAAAGGTGTGAAAAATACGAGGAGCATGAAAAGCTGTGAAAAATGCAAGGAGCATGAAAAGGTGTGAAAAACGCGAGGAGCATGAAAAGGTGTGAAAAATGCGAGGAGCAAAAAAAAAAAAAGACGAGGAGCATGAAAAGTTGTGAAAAATACGAGGAGCATGAAAAGGTGTGAAACTGCGAGGAGCATGAAAAGGTGTGAAAAATTCGAGGAACATGAAAAGGTGTGAAACATTCGAGGAGCATGAAAATGTGTGAAAATTGCAAGTAGCATGAAAAGGTGTGAAAAATGCAAGGAGCATGAAAAGGAGTGAAAAATGCGAGGGGCAAAAAAAAATCACGAGGAGCATGAAAATGTGTGAAAAATTCATGAGCATGAAAATGTTTGAAAAATACGAGGAGCATGAAGAGGTGTGAAAAATGAAAGGACCATGAAAAGGAGTGAAAAATGCGAGGAGCAAAAAAAAAAAAAGACGAGGACATTGAAAAGGTGTGAAAAATTCGAGGAGCATGAAAAGGGTGAAAAATGCGAGGAGCATGAAAAGGTGTGAAAAATTCGAGGAACATGAAAAGGTGTGAAAATTCGAGGAGCATGAAAATGTGTGAAAATTGCAAGCAGCATGAAAAGGTGTGAAAAATGCAAGGAGCATGAAAAGTAGTGAAAAATGCGAGGAGCAAAAAAAAAATGACGAGGAGCATGAAAATGTGTGAAAAATTCATGAGCATGAAAATGTTTGAAAAATATGAGGAGCATGAAGAGGTGTGAAAAATGCAAGGAGCATGAAAAGGAGTGAAAAATGCGAGGAGCAAAGAAAAAAAAAGACGAAGAGCAAGAAAAGTTGTGAAAAACGCGAGGAGCATGACAAGGTGTGAAAAATGCGAGGAGCATGAAAAGGTGTGAAAAATGTGAAGAGCAAAAAAAAAAAAAGACGAGGAGCATGAAAAGGTCTGAAAAATGCAAGGAGCAAGAAAAGGTGTAAAAATTGTGAGGAGCAAAAAAAAAATACGAGGAGCATGAAAAGTGTGAAAAACACGAGGAGCACAAAAAGGGGAGAAAATACGAGGAGCAAAAAAAAAACAGGGAAATACAAGGAGCAGAAAAGTGGGGAAAATAAGAGGAGCATCAAAAGTGTGAAAATACGAGGAGCAAGAAAAGTGTGAAAAATACCAGGAGGCGGAAAAGGGGAGAAAAATACGAGAAGCAAAAAAAAAAACAGAAAAATACGAGGAGCAGAAAAGTCGGGAAAATAAGAGGAGCATCAAAAATGTGAAAATACGAGGAGCAAGAAAAGTGTGAATAATACCAGGAGCCGGAAAAGGGGAGAAAAATACGAGAAGCAAAAAAAAAAAAAAAAAAAAAAAACAGGAAAATACGAGGAGCAGAAAAGTGGGGAAAATAAGAGGAGCATCAAAAGGGTGAAAATACGAGGAGCAAGAAAAGTGTGAAAAATACCAGGAGCCAGAAAAGGGGTTAAAAATACGAGAAGCAAAAAAAAAAACAGAAAAATACGAGGAGCAGAAAAGTGGGCAAAATAAGAGGAGCATCAAAAGGGTGAAAATACGAGGAGCAAGAAAAGTGTGAAAAACATTAGGAGGAGAAAAAAGGGAGAAAAATACGAGTAGAAAAAAAAAACAGAAAAATACGAGGAGCAGAAAAGTGGGGAAAATAAGAGAAGCATCAAAAGTGTGAAAATGCGAGGAGCAAGAAAAGTGTGAAAAATCCCAGGAGCAGGAAAATGGGAGAAAAATAGGAGGAGAAAAAAAAAAAGACGAGGAACATGAAAAAGTGTGAAAAATTCGTGAGCATGAAAAGGTTGAAAAATGCGAGGAGCATGAAAATGTGTGAAAAATGCGAGGAGCATGAAAAGGTGTGAAAAATGCGAGGAGCATGAAAAGGTGTGAAAAATGCAACGAGCATGAAAAAGTGTGAAAAATGCGAGGAGCATGAAAAGGTGTGAAAAATGCAAGGAGCAAAAAAAAAAAAGCTGAGGAGCATGAAAAGCTGTGAAAAATGCGAGGAGCAAAAAAAAAATGACGAGGAGCATGAAAAGATGTGAAAAAGGCGAGAGGCATGAAAAGGTGTGAAAAATACCATGATCATGAAGGTGTGAAAAATGCAAGGAGCAAAAAAAAAAAAAAAGACGAGGAGCATGAAAAGGTGTGAAAAATGTGAGCAGCATGAAAAGGTGTGAAAAAGGCGAGGAGCATGAAAAGGTGTGAAAAATGCGAAGAGCAAAAAAAAAAAAAAAGACGAGGAGCATGAAAAGGTGTCAAAAATGCGAGGAGCATGAAAAGGTGTGAAAATGCGAGGAGCATGAAAAGGTGTGGAAAAGGCGAGGAGCATGAAAAAGTGTGAAAATTGCAAGGAGCATGAAAAGGTGTGAAAAATGCGAGGAGCATGAAAAGGTGTGAAAAATTCGAGGAAAATGAAAAGGTGTGAAAAATGCGAAGAGCAAACAAAAAATAAAAAAAAGACAAGGAGCATGAAAACGTGTGAAAAATGCAACGAGCATGAAAAGTGTGAAAAATGCAAGGAGCATGAAAAGGTGTGAAAAATGAAAGGAACAGGAAAAGGTTTGAAAAATGCGAGGAGCATGAAAAGGTGTGAAAAATGCGAAGAGCATGAAAAGGTATGAAAATTGCAAGGCCCATGAAAAGGTGTGAAAAATGCGAAGAGCAAAAAAAAAAAAGACGAGGAGCATGAAAAAGTGTGAAAAATGCGAGGAGCAAAAAAAAAATACGAGGAGCATGAAAAGGTGTGAAAAATGCAAGGAGCAAGAAAAGGGGTGAAAAATGTGAGGAGCAAAAAAAAAAAATACGAGGAGCATGAAAAGTGTGAAAAACACGAGGAGCAGGAAAAGGGGAGAAAAGTACGAGGAGCAAAAAAAAAAAAAACAGAGAAATACGAGGAGGAGAAAAGTGGGGAAAATAAGAGAAGCATCAAAAGTGTGAAAATGAGATGAGCAAGAAAAGTGTGAAAAATCCCAGGAGCAGGAAAATGGGAGAAAAATAAGAGGAGGAAAAAAAAAAAGACGAGGAACATGAAAAGGTTTGAAAAATGCGAGGAGCATGAAAAGGTGTGAAAAATTCGAGGAATATGAAAAGGTGTGAAAAATGTGAAGAGCAAAAAAAAAAAAAAAAAGACTAGGAGCATGAAAAGGTGTGAAAAATGCAACGAGCATGAAAACGTGTGAAAAAGGCAAGGAGCATGAAAAGGTATGAAAATGCGAGGAGCATGAAAAGGTGTCAAAAATTCTAGGAGCATGAAAAGGTGTGAAAATGCGAGGAGCATGAAAAGGTGTCAAAAATTCTAGGAGCATGAAAAGGTGTGAAAAATGCGAAGAGCATTAAGGTGTGAAAAATGCGAGGAGCATGAAAAGGTGTGAAAAATGCGAGGAACATGAAAAGGTGTGAAAAATACGAGGGGCATGAAAAGGTGTGAAAATTTCGAGGGGCCTGAAAAGGTGTCAAAAATGCGAGAAGCATGAAAAGGTGTGAAAAATGCGAGGAGCATGAAAAGGTGTGAAAATTGCGAAGAGCAAAAAAAAAAAGGCGAGGAGCATGAAAAGGTGTGAAATATGCGAGGAGTAAAAAAAAAAAAAGATGAGGAGCATGAAAAGGTGTGAAAAAGGCGAGGAGCATGAAAAGTTGTGAAAAATACGAGGAGCATGAAAAGGTGTCAAAATTTCTAGGAGCATGAAAAGGTGTGAAAAATGCAAGGAGCATGAGAAGGTGTGAAATATGCGAGGAGTAAAAAAAAAAAAGATGAGGAGCATGAAAAGTTGTGAAAAATACGAGGAGCATGAAAAGGTGTTAAAATTTCTAGGAGCATGAAAAGGTGTGAAAAATGCAAGGAGCAGGAAGGTGTGAAAAATGCGAGGAGCATGAAAAGGTGTGAAAATTGCGAGGAACATGAAAAGGTGTGAAAAATACGAGGGTTATGAAAAGGTGTGAAAATCTCAAGGAGCATGAAAAGGTGTCAGAAATTCTAGGAGCATAAAAAGGTGTGAAAAAAGCGAGGAGCATGAAGGTGTGAAAAATGCGAGGAGCATGAAAATGTGTGAAAAATGCGAGGAGCATGAAAAGGTGTTAAAAATGCGAGGAGCATGAAAAGGTGTGAAAAATGCGAGGAGCACGAAAAGGTGTGAAAAATGCGAGGAACATGAAAAGATGTGAAAAATGCGAGCAACATGAAAAGGTGTGAAAATTACGAGGAGCATGAAAAGGTGTGAAAAATGCGAGGAGCATGAAAAAGTGTGAAAATTGTGAGGAGCATGAAATGGCATGAAAAATGCGAGGAGCATGAAAAATTGTGAAAATTGAGAGGAGCATGAAATGGTGTGAAAAATGCGAGGAGCATGAAAAGGTGTGAAAAATGCGAGGGGCATGAAAAGGTGTGAAAAATTCGATGAACATGAAAAGGTGTGAAACATTCGAGGAGCATGAAAATGTGTGAAAATTGCAAGTAGCATGAAAAGGTGTGAAAAATGCAAGGAGCATGAAAAGGAGTGAAAAATGCGAGGAGCAAAAAAAAAATCACGAGGAGCATGAAAATGTGTGAAAAATTCATGAGCATGAAAATGTCTGAAAAATACGAGGAGCATGAAGAGGTGTGAAAAATGAAAGGAGCATGAGAAGGAGTGAAAAATGCGAGGAGCAAAAAAAAAAAAAGACGAGGACCATGAAAAGGTGTGAAAAATTCGAGGAGCATGAAAAGGGTGAAAAATGCGAGGAGCATGAAAAGGTGTCAAAAATTCGAGGAACATGAAAAGGTGTGAAAATTCGAGGAGCATGAAAATGTGTAAAAATTGCAAGCAGCATGAAAAGGTGTGAAAAATGCGAAGAGCAAAAAAAAAAAGAAGAGGAGCATGAAAAGGTGTGAAAAATCCAAGGAGCACGAAAAGGTGTAAAAAATGCGAGGAGCATGAAAAGGTGTGAAAAATGCGAGGAGCATGAAAAGGTGTGAAAAATGCGAGGAGCATGAAAAGGTGTGAAAAAAGCGAGGAGAAAAAAAAAGACGAGGAGCATAAAAAGTGTGAAAAATTCGTGAGCATGAAAAGGTGTGAAAAATACGAGGAGCATGAAAAGCTGTGAAAAATGCAAGGAGCATGAAAAGGTGTGAAAAACGCGAGGAGCATGAAAAGGTGTGAAAAATGCGAGGAGCAAAAAAAAAAAAGACGAGGAGCATGAAAAGTTGTGAAAAATACGAGGAGCATGAAAAGGTGTGAAACTGCGAGGAGCATGAAAAGGTGTGAAAAATTCGAGGAACATGAAAAGGTGTGAAACATTCGAGGAGCATGAAAATGTGTGAAAATTGCAAGTAGCATGAAAAGGTGTGAAAAATGCAAGGAGCATGAAAAGGAGTGAAAAATGCGAGGGGCAAAAAAAAATCACGAGGAGCATGAAAATGTGTGAAAAATTCATGAGCATGAAAATGTTTGAAAAATACGAGGAGCATGAAGAGGTGTGAAAAATGAAAGGACCATGAAAAGGAGTGAAAAATGCGAGGAGCAAAAAAAAAAAAGACGAGGACATTGAAAAGGTGTGAAAAATTCGAGGAGCATGAAAAGGGTGAAAAATGCGAGGAGCATGAAAAGGTGTGAAAAATTCGAGGAACATGAAAAGGTGTGAAAATTCGAGGAGCATGAAAATGTGTGAAAATTGCAAGCAGCATGAAAAGGTGTGAAAAATGCAAGGAGCATGAAAAGTAGTGAAAAATGCGAGGAGCAAAAAAAAAATGACGAGGAGCATGAAAATGTGTGAAAAATTCATGAGCATGAAAATGTTTGAAAAATATGAGGAGCATGAAGAGGTGTGAAAAATGCAAGGAGCATGAAAAGGAGTGAAAAATGCGAGGAGCAAAAAAAAAAAAAGACGAAGAGCAAGAAAAGTTGTGAAAAACGCGAGGAGCATGACAAGGTGTGAAAAATGCGAGGAGCATGAAAAGGTGTGAAAAATGTGAAGAGCAAAAAAAAAAAAAGACGAGGAGCATGAAAAGGTCTGAAAAATGCAAGGAGCAAGAAAAGGTGTAAAAATTGTGAGGAGCAAAAAAAAAATACGAGGAGCATGAAAAGTGTGAAAAACACGAGGAGCACAAAAAGGGGAGAAAATACGAGGAGCAAAAAAAAAACAGGGAAATACAAGGAGCAGAAAAGTGGGGAAAATAAGAGGAGCATCAAAAGTGTGAAAATACGAGGAGCAAGAAAAGTGTGAAAAATACCAGGAGGTGGAAAAGGGGAGAAAAATACGAGAAGCAAAAAAAAAAAAAAAAAAAAAAACAGGAAAATACGAGGAGCAGAAAAGTGGGGAAAAAAAGAGGAGCATCAAAAGGGTGAAAATACGAGGAGCAAGAAAAGTGTGAAAAATACCAGGAGCCAGAAAAGGGGTTAAAAATACGAGAAGCAAAAAAAAAAAACAGAAAAATACGAGGAGCAGAAAAGTGGGCAAAATAAGAGGAGCATCAAAAGGGTGAAAATACGAGGAGCAAGAAAAGTGTGAAAAACATTAGGAGGAGAAAAAAGGGAGAAAAATACGAGTAGAAAAAAAAAAAACAGAAAAATACGAGGAGCAGAAAAGTGGGGAAAATAAGAGAAGCATCAAAAGTGTGAAAATGCGAGGAGCAAGAAAAGTGTGAAAAATCCCAGGAGCAGGAAAATGGGAGAAAAATAGGAGGAGAAAAAAAAAAAGACGAGGAACATGAAAAAGTGTGAAAAATTCGTGAGCATGAAAAGGTTGAAAAATGCGAGGAGCATGAAAATGTGTGAAAAATGCGAGGAGCATGAAAAGGTGTGAAAAATGCGAGGAGCATGAAAAGGTGTGAAAAATGCAACGAGCATGAAAAAGTGTGAAAAATGCGAGGAGCATGAAAAGGTGTGAAAAATGCAAGGAGCAAAAAAAAAAAAAGCTGAGGAGCATGAAAAGCTGTGAAAAATGCGAGGAGCAAAAAAAAAATGACGAGGAGCATGAAAAGATGTGAAAAAGGCGAGAGGCATGAAAAGGTGTGAAAAATACCATGATCATGAAGGTGTGAAAAATGCAAGGAGAAAAAAAAAAAAAAAAAGACGAGGAGCATGAAAAGGTGTGAAAAATGTGAGCAGCATGAAAAGGTGTGAAAAAGGCGAGGAGCATGAAAAGGTGTGAAAAATGCGAAGAGCAAAAAAAAAAAAAAAAGACGAGGAGCATGAAAAGGTGTCAAAAATGCGAGGAGCATGAAAAGGTGTGAAAATGCGAGGAGCATGAAAAGGTGTGGAAAAGGCGAGGAGCATGAAAAAGTGTGAAAATTGCAAGGAGCATGAAAAGGTGTGAAAATTGCGAGGAGCATGAAAAGGTGTGAAAAATTCGAGGAAAATGAAAAGGTGTGAAAAATGCGAAGAGCAAACAAAAAATAAAAAAAAGACAAGGAGCATGAAAACGTGTGAAAAATGCAACGAGCATGAAAAGTGTGAAAAATGCAAGGAGCATGAAAAGGTGTGAAAAATGAAAGGAACAGGAAAAGGTTTGAAAAATGCGAGGAGCATGAAAAGGTGTGAAAAATGCGAAGAGCATGAAAAGGTATGAAAATTGCAAGGCCCATGAAAAGGTGTGAAAAATGCGAAGAGCAAAAAAAAAAAAGACGAGGAGCATGAAAAAGTGTGAAAAATGCGAGGAGCAAAAAAAAAATACGAGGAGCATGAAAAGGTGTGAAAAATGCAAGGAGCAAGAAAAGGTGTGAAAAATGTGAGGAGCAAAAAAAAAAAATACGAGGAGCATGAAAAGTGTGAAAAACACGAGGAGCAGGAAAAGGGGAGAAAAGTACGAGGAGCAAAAAAAAAAAAAACAGAGAAATACGAGGAGGAGAAAAGTGGGGAAAAAAAGAGAAGCATCAAAAGTGTGAAAATGAGATGAGCAAGAAAAGTGTGAAAAATCCCAGGAGCAGGAAAATGGGAGAAAAATAAGAGGAGAAAAAAAAAAAAGACGAGGAACATGAAAAGGTTTGAAAAATGCGAGGAGCATGAAAAGGTGTGAAAAATTCGAGGAATATGAAAAGGTGTGAAAAATGTGAAGAGAAAAAAAAAAAAAAAAAGACTAGGAGCATGAAAAGGTGTGAAAAATGCAACGAGCATGAAAACGTGTGAAAAAGGCAAGGAGCATGAAAAGGTATGAAAATGCGAGGAGCATGAAAAGGTGTCAAAAATTCTAGGAGCATGAAAAGGTGTGAAAATGCGAGGAGCATGAAAAGGTGTCAAAAATTCTAGGAGCATGAAAAGGTGTGAAAAATGCGAAGAGCATTAAGGTGTGAAAAATGCGAGGAGCATGAAAAGGTGTGAAAAATGCGAGGAACATGAAAAGGTGTGAAAAATACGAGGGGCATGAAAAGGTGTGAAAATTTCGAGGGGCCTGAAAAGGTGTCAAAAATGCGAGAAGCATGAAAAGGTGTGAAAAATGCGAGGAGCATGAAAAGGTGTGAAAATTGCGAAGAGCAAAAAAAAAAAGGCGAGGAGCATGAAAAGGTGTGAAATATGCGAGGAGTAAAAAAAAAAAAAGATGAGGAGCATGAAAAGGTGTGAAAAAGGCGAGGAGCATGAAAAGTTGTGAAAAATACGAGGAGCATGAAAAGGTGTAAAAATTTCTAGGAGCATGAAAAGGTGTAAAAAAGGCAAGGAGCATGAAAAGGTGTGAAATATGCGAGGAGTAAAAAAAAAAAAAGATGAGGAGCATGAAAAGTTGTGAAAAATACGAGGAGCATGAAAAGGTGTCAAAATTTCTAGGAGCATGAAAAGGTGTGAAAAATGCAAGGAGCAGGAAGGTGTGAAAAATGCGAGGAGCATGAAAAGGTGTGAAAAATGCGAGGAACATGAAAAGGTGTGAAAAATACGAGGGTTATGAAAAGGTGTGAAAATCTCAAGGAGCATGAAAAGGTGTCAGAAATTCTAGGAGCATAAAAAGGTGTGAAAAAAGCGAGGAGCATGAAGGTGTGAAAAATGCGAGGAGCATGAAAAAGTGTGAAAAATGCGAGGAGCATGAAAAGGTGTTAAAAATGCGAGGAGCATGAAAAGGTGTGAAAAATGCGAGGAGCACGAAAAGGTGTGAAAAATGCGAGGAACATGAAAAGATGTGAAAAATGCGAGCAACATGAAAAGGTGTGAAAATTACGAGGAGCATGAAAAGGTGTGAAAAATGCGAGGAGCATGAAAAAGTGTGAAAATTGTGAGGAGCATGAAATGGCATGAAAAATGCGAGGAGCATGAAAAATTGTGAAAATTGAGAGGAGCATGAAATGGTGTGAAAAATGCGAGGAGCATGAAAAGGTGTGAAAAATGCGAGGGGCATGAAAAGGTGTGAAAAATTCGATGAACATGAAAAGGTGTGAAACATTCGAGGAGCATGAAAATGTGTGAAAATTGCAAGTAGCATGAAAAGGTGTGAAAAATGCAAGGAGCATGAAAAGGAGTGAAAAATGCGAGGAGCAAAAAAAAAATCACGAGGAGCATGAAAATGTGTGAAAAATTCATGAGCATGAAAATGTCTGAAAAATACGAGGAGCATGAAGAGGTGTGAAAAATGAAAGGAGCATGAGAAGGATTGAAAAATGCGAGGAGCAAAAAAAAAAAAAAGACGAGGACCATGAAAAGGTGTGAAAAATTCGAGGAGCATGAAAAGGGTGAAAAATGCGAGGAGCATGAAAAGGTGTCAAAAATTCGAGGAACATGAAAAGGTGTGAAAATTCGAGGAGCATGAAAATGTGTAAAAATTGCAAGCAGCATGAAAAGGTGTGAAAAATGCGAAGAGCAAAAAAAAAAAGAAGAGGAGCATGAAAAGGTGTGAAAAATCCAAGGAGCATGAAAAGGTGTAAAAAATGCGAGGAGCATGAAAAGGTGTGAAAAATGCGAGGAGCATGAAAAGGTGTGAAAAATGCGAGGAGCATGAAAATGTGTGAAAAAAGCGAGGAGAAAAAAAAAGACGAGGAGCATAAAAAGTGTGAAAAATTCGTGAGCATGAAAAGGTGTGAAAAATACGAGGAGCATGAAAAGCTGTGAAAAATGCAAGGAGCATGAAAAGGTGTGAAAAACGCGAGGAGCATGAAAAGGTGTGAAAAATGCGAGGAGCAAAAAAAAAAAAGAAGAGGAGCAGGAAAAGTTGTGAAAAATACGAGGAGCATGAAAAGGTGTGAAACTGCGAGGAGCATGAAAAGGTGTGAAAAATTCGAGGAACATGAAAAGGTGTGAAACATTCGAGGAGCATGAAAATGTGTGAAAATTGCAAGTAGCATGAAAAGGTGTGAAAAATGCAAGGAGCATGAAAAGGAGTGAAAAATGCGAGGGGCAAAAAAAAATCACGAGGAGCATGAAAATGTGTGAAAAATTCATGAGCATGAAAATGTTTGAAAAATACGAGGAGCATGAAGAGGTGTGAAAAATGAAAGGACCATGAAAAGGAGTGAAAAATGCGAGGAGCAAAAAAAAAAAAGACGAGGACATTGAAAAGGTGTGAAAAATTCGAGGAGCATGAAAAGGGTGAAAAATGCGAGGAGCATGAAAAGGTGTGAAAAATTCGAGGAACATGAAAAGGTGTGAAAATTCGAGGAGCATGAAAATGTGTGAAAATTGCAAGCAGCATGAAAAGGTGTGAAAAATGCAAGGAGCATGAAAAGTAGTGAAAAATGCGAGGAGCAAAAAAAAAATGACGAGGAGCATGAAAATGTGTGAAAAATTCATGAGCATGAAAATGTTTGAAAAATATGAGGAGCATGAAGAGGTGTGAAAAATGCAAGGAGCATGAAAAGGAGTGAAAAATGCGAGGAGCAAAAAAAAAAAAAGACGAAGAGCAAGAAAAGTTGTGAAAAACGCGAGGAGCATGACAAGGTGTGAAAAATGCGAGGAGCATGAAAAGGTGTGAAAAATGTGAAGAGCAAAAAAAAAAAAAGACGAGGAGCATGAAAAGGTGTGAAAAATGCAAGGAGAAAGAAAAGGTGTAAAAATTGTGAGGAGCAAAAAAAAAATACGAGGAGCATGAAAAGTGTGAAAAACACGAGGAGCACAAAAAGGGGAGAAATACGAGGAGCAAAAAAAAAACAGGGAAATACAAGGAGCAGAAAAGTGGGGAAAATAAGAGGAGCATCAAAAGTGTGAAAATACGAGGAGCAAGAAAAGTGTGAAAAATACCAGGAGGCGGAAAAGGGGAGAAAAATACGAGAAGCAAAAAAAAAAAAAAAAAAAAAAAACAGGAAAATACGAGGAGCAGAAAAGTGGGGAAAATAAGAGGAGCATCAAAAGGGTGAAAATACGAGGAGCAAGAAAAGTGTGAAAAATACCAGGAGCCAGAAAAGGGGTTAAAAATACGAGAAGCAAAAAAAAAAAACAGAAAAATACGAGGAGCAGAAAAGTGGGCAAAAAAAGAGGAGCATCAAAAGGGTGAAAATACGAGGAGCAAGAAAAGTGTGAAAAACATTAGGAGGAGAAAAAAGGGAGAAAAATACGAGTAGAAAAAAAAAAACAGAAAAATACGAGGAGCAGAAAAGTGGGGAAAATAAGAGAAGCATCAAAAGTGTGAAAATGCGAGGAGCAAGAAAAGTGTGAAAAATCCCAGGAGCAGGAAAATGGGAGAAAAATAGGAGGAGAAAAAAAAAAAGACGAGGAACATGAAAAAGTGTGAAAAATTCGTGAGCATGAAAAGGTTGAAAAATGCGAGGAGCATGAAAATGTGTGAAAAATGCGAGGAGCATGAAAAGGTGTGAAAAATGCGAGGAGCATGAAAAGGTGTGAAAAATGCAACGAGCATGAAAAAGTGTGAAAAATGCGAGGAGCATGAAAAGGTGTGAAAAATGCAAGGAGCAAAAAAAAAAAAAGCTGAGGAGCATGAAAAGCTGTGAAAAATGCGAGGAGCAAAAAAAAAATGACGAGGAGCATGAAAAGATGTGAAAAAGGCGAGAGGCATGAAAAGGTGTGAAAAATACCATGATCATGAAGGTGTGAAAAATGCAAGGAGCAAAAAAAAAAAAAAAAGACGAGGAGCATGAAAAGGTGTGAAAAATGTGAGCAGCATGAAAAGGTGTGAAAAAGGCGAGGAGCATGAAAAGGTGTGAAAAATGCGAAGAGCAAAAAAAAAAAAAAAAGACGAGGAGCATGAAAAGGTGTCAAAAATGCGAGGAGCATGAAAAGGTGTGAAAATGCGAGGAGCATGAAAAGGTGTGGAAAAGGCGAGGAGCATGAAAAAGTGTGAAAATTGCAAGGAGCATGAAAAGGTGTGAAAATTGCGAGGAGCATGAAAAGGTGTGAAAAATTCGAGGAAAATGAAAAGGTGTGAAAAATGCGAAGAGCAAACAAAAAATAAAAAAAAGACAAGGAGCATGAAAACGTGTGAAAAATGCAACGAGCATGAAAAGTGTGAAAAATGCAAGGAGCATGAAAAGGTGTGAAAAATGAAAGGAACAGGAAAAGGTTTGAAAAATGCGAGGAGCATGAAAAGGTGTGAAAAATGCGAAGAGCATGAAAAGGTATGAAAATTGCAAGGCCCATGAAAAGGTGTGAAAAATGCGAAGAGCAAAAAAAAAAAAGACGAGGAGCATGAAAAAGTGTGAAAAATGCGAGGAGCAAAAAAAAAATACGAGGAGCATGAAAAGGTGTGAAAAATGCAAGGAGCAAGAAAAGGTGTGAAAAATGTGAGGAGCAAAAAAAAAAAATACGAGGAGCATGAAAAGTGTGAAAAACACGAGGAGCAGGAAAAGGGGAGAAAAGTACGAGGAGCAAAAAAAAAAAAAACAGAGAAATACGAGGAGGAGAAAAGTGGGGAAAAAAAGAGAAGCATCAAAAGTGTGAAAATGAGATGAGAAAGAAAAGTGTGAAAAATCCCAGGAGCAGGAAAATGGGAGAAAAATAAGAGGAGAAAAAAAAAAAAAACATGAGGAACATGAAAAGGTTGGAAAAAAGCGAGGAGCATGAAAAGGTGTGAAAAATTCGAGGAATATGAAAAGGTGTGAAAAATGTGAAGAGCAAAAAAAAAAAAAAAAGACTAGGAGCATGAAAAGGTGTGAAAAATGCAACGAGCATGAAAACGTGTGAAAAAGGCAAGGAGCATGAAAAGGTATGAAAATGCGAGGAGCATGAAAAGGTGTCAAAAATTCTAGGAGCATGAAAAGGTGTGAAAATGCGAGGAGCATGAAAAGGTGTCAAAAATTCTAGGAGCATGAAAAGGTGTGAAAAATGCGAAGAGCATTAAGGTGTGAAAAATGCGAGGAGCATGAAAAGGTGTGAAAAATGCGAGGAACATGAAAAGGGGTGAAAAATACGAGGGGCATGAAAAGGTGTGAAAATTTCGAGGGGCCTGAAAAGGTGTCAAAAATGCGAGAAGCATGAAAAGGTGTGAAAAATGCGAGGAGCATGAAAAGGTGTGAAAATTGCGAAGAGCAAAAAAAAAAGGCGAGGAGCATGAAAAGGTGTGAAATATGCGAGGAGTAAAAAAAAAAAAAGATGAGGAGCATGAAAAGGTGTGAAAAAGGCGAGGAGCATGAAAAGTTGTGAAAAATACGAGGAGCATGAAAAGGTGTCAAAATTTCTAGGAGCATGAAAAGGTGTGAAAAATGCAAGGAGCATGAGAAGGTGTGAAATATGCGAGGAGTAAAAAAAAAAAAAAGATGAGGAGCATGAAAAGTTGTGAAAAATACGAGGAGCATGAAAAGGTGTCAAAATTTCTAGGAGCATGAAAAGGTGTGAAAAATGCAAGGAGCAGGAAGGTGTGAAAAATGCGAGGAGCATGAAAAGGTGTGAAAATTGCGAGGAACATGAAAAGGTGTGAAAAATACGAGGGTTATGAAAAGGTGTGAAAATCTCAAGGAGCATGAAAAGGTGTCAGAAATTCTAGGAGCATAAAAAGGTGTGAAAAAAGCGAGGAGCATGAAGGTGTGAAAAATGCGAGGAGCATGAAAAGGTGTGAAAAATGCGAGGAGCATGAAAAGGTGTTAAAAATGCGAGGAGCATGAAAAGGTGTGAAAAATGCGAGGAGCACGAAAAGGTGTGAAAAATGCGAGGAACATGAAACGATGTGAAAAATGCGAGCAACATGAAAAGGTGTGAAAATTACGAGGAGCATGAAAAGGTGTGAAAAATGCGAGGAGCATGAAAAAGTGTGAAAATTGTGAGGAGCATGAAATGGCATGAAAAATGCGAGGAGCATGAAAAAGTGTGAAAATTGAGAGGAGCATGAAATGGTGTGAAAAATGCGAGGAGCATGAAAAGGTGTGAAAAATGCGAGGGGCATGAAAAGGTGTGAAAAATTCGATGAACATGAAAAGGTGTGAAACATTCGAGGAGCATGAAAATGTGTGAAAATTGCAAGTAGCATGAAAAGGTGTGAAAAATGCAAGGAGCATGAAAAGGAGTGAAAAATGCGAGGAGCAAAAAAAAAATCACGAGGAGCATGAAAATGTGTGAAAAATTCATGAGCATGAAAATGTCTGAAAAATACGAGGAGCATGAAGAGGTGTGAAAAATGAAAGGAGCATGAGAAGGATTGAAAAATGCGAGGAGCAAAAAAAAAAAAAAGACGAGGACCATGAAAAGGTGTGAAAAATTCGAGGAGCATGAAAAGGGTGAAAAATGCGAGGAGCATGAAAAGGTATCAAAAATTCGAGGAACATGAAAAGGTGTGAAAATTCGAGGAGCATGAAAATGTGTAAAAATTGCAAGCAGCATGAAAAGGTGTGAAAAATGCGAGGAGCATGAAAAGGTGTAAAAAATGCGAGGAGCATGAAAAGGTGTGAAAAATGCGAGGAGCATGAAAAGGTGTGAAAAATGCGAGGAGCATGAAAAGGTGTGAAAATTGCAAGGAGCATGAAAAGGTGTGAAAAAAGCGAGGAGAAAAAAAAAGACGAGGAGCATAAAAAGTGTGAAAAATTCGTGAGCATGAAAAGGTGTGAAAAATACGAGGAGCATGAAAAGCAGTGAAAAATGCAAGGAGCATGAAAAGGTGTGAAAAACGCGAGGAGCATGAAAAGGTGTGAAAAATGCGAGGAGCAAAAAAAAAAAAAAAAAAGACGAGGAGCATGAAAAGTTGTGAAAAATACGAGGAGCATGAAAAGGTGTGAAACTGCGAGGAGCATGAAAAGGTGTGAAAAATTCGAGGAACATGAAAAGGTGTGAAACATTCGAGGAGCATGAAAATGTGTGAAAATTGCAAGTAGCATGAAAAGGTGTGAAAAATGCAAGGAGCATGAAAAGGAGTGAAAAATGCGAGGGGCAAAAAAAAATCACGAGGAGCATGAAAATGTGTGAAAAATTCATGAGCATGAAAATGTTTGAAAAATACGAGGAGCATGAAGAGGTGTGAAAAATGAAAGGAGCATGAAAAGGAGTGAAAAATGCGAGGAGCAAAAAAAAAAAGACGAGGACATTGAAAAGGTGTGAAAAATTCGAGGAGCATGAAAAGGGTGAAAAATGCGAGGAGCATGAAAGTGTGAAAAATTCGAGGAACATGAAAAGGTGTGAAAATTCGAGGAGCATGAAAATGTGTGAAAATTGCAAGCAGCATGAAAAGGTGTGAAAAATGCAAGGAGCATGAAAAGTAGTGAAAAATGCGAGGAGCAAAAAAAAAATGACGAGGAGCATGAAAATGTGTGAAAAATTCATGAGCATGAAAATGTTTGAAAAATATGAGGAGCATGAAGAGGTGTGAAAAATGCAAGGAGCATGAAAAGGAGTGAAAAATGCGAGGAGCAAAAAAAAAAAAAGACGAAGAGCAAGAAAAGTTGTGAAAAACGCGAGGAGCATGACAAGGTGTGAAAAATGCGAGGAGCATGAAAAGGTGTGAAAAATGTGAAGAGCAAAAAAAAAAAAAAGACGAGGAGCATGAAAAGGTCTGAAAAATGCAAGGAGCAAGAAAAGGTGTAAAAATTGTGAGGAGCAAAAAAAAAAATACGAGGAGCATGAAAAGTGTGAAAAACACGAGGAGCACAAAAAGGGGAGAAAATACGAGGAGCAAAAAAAAAAACAGGGAAATACAAGGAGCAGAAAAGTGGGGAAAATAAGAGGAGCATCAAAAGTGTGAAAATACGAGGAGCAAGAAAAGTGTGAAAAATACCAGGAGCCGGAAAAGGGGAGAAAAATACGAGAAGCAAAAAAAAAAAACAGAAAAATACGAGGAGCAGAAAAGTCGGGAAAATAAGAGGAGCATCAAAAGTGTGAAAATACGAGGAGCAAGAAAAGTGTGAATAATACCAGGAGCCGGAAAAGGGGAGAAAAATACGAGAAGCAAAAAAAAAAAAAAAATAACAGGAAAATACGAGGAGCAGAAAAGTGGGGAAAATAAGAGGAGCATCAAAAGGGTGAAAATACGAGGAGCAAGAAAAGTGTGAAAAATACCAGGAGCCAGAAAAGGGGAGAAAAATACGAGAAGCAAAAAAAAAAACAGAAAAATACGAGGAGCAGAAAAGTGGGCAAAATAAGAGGAGCATCAAAAGGGTGAAAATACGAGGAGCAAGAAAAGTGTGAAAAACATTAGGAGGAGAAAAAAGGGAGAAAAATACGAGTAGAAAAAAAAAAAAACAGAAAAATACGAGGAGCAGAAAAGTGGGGAAAATAAGAGAAGCATCAAAAGTGTGAAAATGCGAGGAGCAAGAAAAGTGTGAAAAATCCCAGGAGCAGGAAAATGGGAGAAAAATAGGAGGAGAAAAAAAAAAAGACGAGGAACATGAAAAAGTGTGAAAAATTCGTGAGCATGAAAAGGTTGAAAAATGCGAGGAGCATGAAAATGTGTGAAAAATGCGAGGAGCATGAAAATGTGTGAAAAATGCGAGGAGCATGAAAAGGTTTGAAAAATGCGAGGAGCATGAAAAGGTGTGAAAAATTCGAGGAAAATGAAAAGGTGTGAAAAATGCGAAGAGCAAACAAAAAATAAAAAAAGACGAGGACCATGAAAAGGTGTGAAAAATGCAACGAGCATTAAAAGTGTGAAAAATGCAAGGAGCATGAAAAGGTGTGAAAAATGCAAGGAACAGGAAAAGGTGTGAAAAATATGAGGAGCATGAAAAGGTGTGAAAATTTCACGGAGCATGAAAAGGTGTCAAAAATTCTAGGAGCATGAAATGGTGTGAAAAATACGAGGAACATGAATAGCTGTGAAAAATGCAAGGAGCAAAAGAAAAAAAAAGGCGAGGAGTATGAAAATTGTGAAAAATTCGAGGAGCATGAAAAGGTGTGAAAATTGCGAGGAGCATGAAAAGATGTGAAAAATGCGAGGAGCATGAAAAGGTGTGAAAAATTCGAGGAACATGAAAAGGTGTGGAAAAATACCAGGATAATGAAAAGGTGTGAAAAATGCAAGGAGCAAAAAAAAAAAAAAAAGGCGAGGAGCATGAAAAGGTGTGAAAAATGCGAGCAGCATTAAAAGCTGTGAAAAGTACGAAGAGCATGAAAAGCTGTGAAAAATGCGAGGAGCAAAAAAAAAATGACGAGGAGCATGAAAAGGTGTGAAAAAGGCGAGCAGCAGAAAAGGTGTGAAAAATGCGAAGAGCAAAAAAAAAAAAGACGAGGAGCATGAAAAGGTGTGAGAAATGCGAGGAGCATGAAAAGTTGTGAAAAATTCGAGAAACATGAAAAGGTATGAAAATTCGAGGAGCATGAAAAGGTGTGAAAATTGCAAGGAGCATGAAAAGGTGTGAAAAATGCAAGGAGCAAAAAAAAAATGACGAGGAGCATGAAAATGTATGAAAAATTCGTGAGCATGAAAAGGAGTGAAAAATGCGAGGAGCATGAAAATGTGTGAAAGATGCGAGGAGCATGAAAAGGTGTGAAAAATGCAACGAGCATGAAAAGGTGTGAAAAATGCGAGGAGCATGAAAAGGTGTGAAAAATGCGAGGAGCATGAAAAGGTGTGAAAAATGCAACGAGCATGAAAAAGTGTGAAAAATGCGAGGAGCATGAAAAGGTGTGAAAAATGCAAGGAGCAAAAAAAAAAAAGCTGAGGAGCATGAAAAGTTGTGAAAAATGCGAGGAGCATGAAAAACTGTGAAAAAAACGAGGAGCATGAAAAGCTGTGAAAAATGCGAGGAGCAAAAAAAAAAATGACGAGGAGCATGAAAAGAAGTGAAAAAGGCGAGAGGCATGAAAAGGTGTGAAAAATACCAGGATCATGAAGGTGTGAAAAATGCAAGGAGCAAAAAAAAAAAAAAAAAAGACGAGGAGCATGAAAAGGTGTGAAAAATGCGAGCAGCATGAAAAGGTGTGAAAAAGGCGAGGAGCATGAAAAGGTGTGAAAAATGCGAAGAGCAAAAAAAAAAAAAGACGAGGAGCATGAAAAGGTGTCAAAAATGCGAGGAGCATGAAAAGGTGTGAAAATGCGAGGAGCATGAAAAGGTGTGGAAAAGGCGAGTAGCATGAAAAAGTGTGAAAATTGCAAGGAGCATGAAAAGGTGTGAAAATTGCGAGGAGCATGAAAAGGTCTGAAAAATTCGAGGAAAATGAAAAGGTGTGAAAAATGCGAAGAGCAAACAAAAAATAAAAAAAAGACAAGGAGCATGAAAACGTGTGAAAAATGCAACGAGCATGAAAAGTGTGAAAAATTCGAGGAGCATGAAAAGGGTGAGAAATGCGAGGAGCATGAAAAGGTATCAAAAAATTCGAGGAACATGAAAAGGTATGAAAATTCGAGGAGCATGAAAATGTGTGAAAATTGCAAGCAGCATGAAAAGGTGTGAAAAATGCAAAGAGCAAAAAAAAAAAGACAAGGAGCATGAAAACTGTCAAAAATGCGAGGAGCATGAAAATGTGTGAAAAATTCGAGGAACATGAAAAGGGTGAAAAATGCGAGGAGCATGAAAAGGTGTGAAAAATTTGAGGAACATGAAAAGGTGTTAAAATTCGAGGAGCATGAAAATGTGTGAAAATTGCAAGCAGCATGAAAAGGTGTGAAAAATGCAAGGAGCATGAAAAGTTGTGAAAAATGCGAGGAGCATGAAAAGGTGTGAAAAATACGAGGAGCATGAAAACGTGTGAAAATTTCGAAGAAAACGAAAAGCTGTCGAAAATTCTAGAAGCATGAAATGGTGTGAAAAATGCAAGGAGCATGAAAAGCTGTGAAAAATGCGAGGAGCATGAAAAGCTGTGAAAAATGCGAGGAGCATGAAAAGGTGTGAAAATTGCGAGGAGCATGAAAAGTTGTGAAAAGTGCGAAGAGCATGAAAAGGTGTGAAAATTGCAAGGAGCATGAAAATGTGTGAAAAATGCGACGAGCAAAAAAGAAAAAGACAAGGAGCATGAAAAGTGTCAAAAATGCGAGGAGCATGAAAAGGTGTGAAATATGTGAGGAGCATGAAAAGGTGTGAAAATTGCAAGGAGCCTGAAAAAGTGTGAAAATTCGAGGAGCCAAAAAAAAAAATATGAGGAGCATGAAAAGGAGTGAAAAATGCGAGGAATATGAAAAGGTATGAAAAATGCGAGGAACATGAAAAGGTGTGAAAAATGTGAGGAGCATGAAAAGGTGTGAATAATCCCAGGAGCAGAAAAAAAAAGAAAAAAGACGAGGAGCATGAAAAGTTGTAAAAAATTCCAGGAGCATGAAAAGTTGTGAAAAATAACAGGAGGAAAAAAAAAAGGAAGAGGAGCATGAAAAGGTGTGAAAAATTCCAGGAGCATCAAAAGGTGTGAAAAATGCCAGGAGGAAAAAAAATAAAGAAGAGGAGCATGAAAAGTTGTGAAAAATTCCAGGAGCATCAAAAGGTGTGAAAAATGCCAGGAGGAAAAAAAAATAAAGAAGAGGAGCATGAAAAGGTGTGAAAAATGACAGGAGCATGAAAAGGGGTGAAAAAGACGAAGAGCATGAAAATGTGTGAAAATTTCGAGGAAAATGAAAAGCTGTCAAAAATTCTAGGAGCATGAAAAGGTATGAAAAATGCGAGGAGCATGAAAAGGTGTGAAAATGTGAGGAGCATGAAAAGGTGTGAAAATGCGAGGAGCATGAAAACGTGTGAAAATTTTGAGGAAAATAAAAAGCTGTCAAAAATTCTAAGAACATGAAATGGTGTGAAAAATGCGAGGAGCATAAAAAGGTGTGAAAAATGCGAGGAGCATGAAAATGTGTGATAAATGCGAGGAGCATGAAAAGTGGTGAAAAATACGAGGAGCATGAAAACGTGTGAAAATTTTGAGGAAAATAAAAAGCTGTCAAAAATTCTAAGAGCATGAAAAGGTGTGAAAAATGCGAGGAGCATGAAAAGGTGTCAAAAATCGAGGAGCATGAAAAGGTGTGAAAAATGGGAGGAGCATGAAAAGGTGTGAAAAATGCGAGGAGCATGAAAAGATGTGATAATTGTGAGGAGCATGAAAATGTGTGAAAAATGCGAGGAGCATGAAAAGGTGTGAAAAATGCGAGCATGAAAAGGTGTGAAAATTGCAAGGAGCATGAAAAGGTGTGAAAAAAGCGAGGAGAAAAGAAAAAGACGAGGAGCATGAAAAAGTGTGAAAAATTCGTGAGCATGAAAAGGTGTGAAAAATACGAGGAGCATGAAAAGGTGTGAAAAATGCAAGGAGAATGAAAAGGTGTGAAAAACGCGAGGAGCATGAAAGGTGGGAAAAATGCGAAGAGCAAAAAAAAAAAGACAAGGAGCAAGAAAAGTGTCAAAAATGCGAGGAGCATGAAAATGTGTGAAAAATTCGAGGAGCATGAAAAGGGTGAGAAATGCGAGGAGCATGAAAAGGTATGAAAAATTCGAGGAGCATGAAAAGGTATGAAAATTCGAGGAGCATGAAAATGTGTGAAAATTGCAAGCAGCATGAAAATGTGTGAAAAATGCAAAGAGCAAAAAAAAAAAGACAAGGAGCATGAAAAGTGTCAAAAATGCGAGGAGCATGAAAATGTGTGAAAAATTCGAGGAGTATGAAAAGGGTGAAAAATGCGAGGAGCATGAAAGGGTGTGAAAAATTTGAGGAACATGAAAAGGTGTTAAAATTCGAGGAGCATGAAAATGTGTGAAAATTGCAAGCAGCATGAAAAGGTGTGAAAAATGCAAGGAGCATTAAAAGGTGTGAAAAAAGCGAGGAACAAAAAAAAAAGACGAGGAGCATGAAAAGGTGTGAAAAATGCGAGGAGCATGAAAAGGAGTGAAAAATGCGAGGAGCAAAAAAAAAAAAGACGAGGACTATGAAAAGGTGTGAAAAATTCGAGGAGCATGAAAAGGGTGAAAAATGCGAGGAGCATGAAAAGGTGTGAAAAATGCGAGGAGCAAAAAAAAAAAAAGACGAAGAGCAAGAAAAGTTGTGAAAAACGCGAGGAGCATGAAAAGGTGTGAAAAATGCGAGGAGCATGAAAAGGTGTGAAAAATGCGAGGAGCATGAAAAGATGTGAAAAATGCGAGGAGCAAAAAAAAAAAAAGACGAAGAGCCATAAAAGTTGTGAAAAACGCGAGGAGCATGAAAAGGTGTGAAAAATTCGAGGCGCATGAAAAGGGTGAAAAATGCGAGGAGCATGAAAAGGTGTGAAAAATGCGAGGAGCAATAGAAAAAAAAGACGAAGAGCAAGAAAAGTTGTGAAAAACGCGAGGAGCATGAAAAGGTGTGAAAAATGCGAGGAGCATGAAAAGGGTGAAAAATGCGAGGAGCATGAAAAGGTGTGAAAAATGCGAGGAGCAAAAAAAAAAAAAAGACGAAGAGCAAGAAAAGTTGTGAAAAACGCGAGGAGCATGAAAAGGTGTGAAAAATGCGAGGAGCATGAAAAGGTGTGAAAAATGCGAGGAGCATGAAAAGATGTGAAAAATGCGAGGAGCAAAAAAAAAAAAAAGACGAAGAGCCATAAAAGTTGTGAAAAACGCGAGGAGAATGAAAAGGTGTGAAAAATTCGAGGAGCATGAAAAGGGTGAAAAATGCGAGGAGCATGAAAAGGTGTGAAAAATGCGAGGAGCAAAAGAAAAAAAAGATGAAGAGCAAGAAAAGTTGTGAAAAACGCGAGGAGCATGAAAAGGTGTGAAAATGCGAGGAGCATGAAAAGGTGTGAAAAATGCGAGGAGCATGAAAAGTTGTGAAAAATGCGAGGAGCATGAAAAGGTGTGAAAAATACGAGGAGCATGAAAACGTGTGAAAATTTCGAAGAAAACGAAAAGCTGTCGAAAATTCTAGAAGCATGAAATGGTGTGAAAAATGCAAGGAGCATGAAAAGCTGTGAAAAATGCGAGGAGCATGAAAAGCTGTGAAAAATGCGAGGAGCATGAAAAGGTGTGAAAATTGCGAGGAGCATGAAAAGTTGTGAAAAGTGCGAAGAGCATGAAAAGGTGTGAAAATTGCAAGGAGCATGAAAATGTGTGAAAAATGCGACGAGCAAAAAAGAAAAAGACAAGGAGCATGAAAAGTGTCAAAAATGCGAGGAGCATGAAAAGGTGTGAAATATGTGAGGAGCATGAAAAGGTGTGAAAATTGCAAGGAGCCTGAAAAAGTGTGAAAATTCGAGGAGCCAAAAAAAAAAATATGAGGAGCATGAAAAGGAGTGAAAAATGCGAGGAATATGAAAAGGTATGAAAAATGCGAGGAACATGAAAAGGTGTGAAAAATGTGAGGAGCATGAAAAGGTGTGAATAATCCCAGGAGCAGAAAAAAAAAGAAAAAAGACGAGGAGCATGAAAAGTTGTAAAAAATTCCAGGAGCATGAAAAGTTGTGAAAAATAACAGGAGGAAAAAAAAAAGGAAGAGGAGCATGAAAAGGTGTGAAAAATTCCAGGAGCATCAAAAGGTGTGAAAAATGCCAGGAGGAAAAAAAATAAAGAAGAGGAGCATGAAAAGTTGTGAAAAATTCCAGGAGCATCAAAAGGTGTGAAAAATGCCAGGAGGAAAAAAAAATAAAGAAGAGGAGCATGAAAAGGTGTGAAAAATGACAGGAGCATGAAAAGGGGTGAAAAAGACGAAGAGCATGAAAATGTGTGAAAATTTCGAGGAAAATGAAAAGCTGTCAAAAATTCTAGGAGCATGAAAAGGTATGAAAAATGCGAGGAGCATGAAAAGGTGTGAAAATGTGAGGAGCATGAAAAGGTGTGAAAATGCGAGGAGCATGAAAACGTGTGAAAATTTTGAGGAAAATAAAAAGCTGTCAAAAATTCTAAGAACATGAAATGGTGTGAAAAATGCGAGGAGCATAAAAAGGTGTGAAAAATGCGAGGAGCATGAAAATGTGTGATAAATGCGAGGAGCATGAAAAGTGGTGAAAAATACGAGGAGCATGAAAACGTGTGAAAATTTTGAGGAAAATAAAAAGCTGTCAAAAATTCTAAGAGCATGAAAAGGTGTGAAAAATGCGAGGAGCATGAAAAGGTGTCAAAAATCGAGGAGCATGAAAAGGTGTGAAAAATGGGAGGAGCATGAAAAGGTGTGAAAAATGCGAGGAGCATGAAAAGATGTGATAATTGTGAGGAGCATGAAAATGTGTGAAAAATGCGAGGAGCATGAAAAGGTGTGAAAAATGCGAGCATGAAAAGGTGTGAAAATTGCAAGGAGCATGAAAAGGTGTGAAAAAAGCGAGGAGAAAAGAAAAAGACGAGGAGCATGAAAAAGTGTGAAAAATTCGTGAGCATGAAAAGGTGTGAAAAATACGAGGAGCATGAAAAGGTGTGAAAAATGCAAGGAGAATGAAAAGGTGTGAAAAACGCGAGGAGCATGAAAGGTGGGAAAAATGCGAAGAGCAAAAAAAAAAAGACAAGGAGCAAGAAAAGTGTCAAAAATGCGAGGAGCATGAAAATGTGTGAAAAATTCGAGGAGCATGAAAAGGGTGAGAAATGCGAGGAGCATGAAAAGGTATGAAAAATTCGAGGAGCATGAAAAGGTATGAAAATTCGAGGAGCATGAAAATGTGTGAAAATTGCAAGCAGCATGAAAAGGTGTGAAAAATGCAAAGAGCAAAAAAAAAAAGACAAGGAGCATGAAAAGTGTCAAAAATGCGAGGAGCATGAAAATGTGTGAAAAATTCGAGGAGTATGAAAAGGGTGAAAAATGCGAGGAGCATGAAAGGGTGTGAAAAATTTGAGGAACATGAAAAGGTGTTAAAATTCGAGGAGCATGAAAATGTGTGAAAATTGCAAGCAGCATGAAAAGGTGTGAAAAATGCAAGGAGCATTAAAAGGTGTGAAAAAAGCGAGGAACAAAAAAAAAAGACGAGGAGCATGAAAAGGTGTGAAAAATGCGAGCAGCATGAAAAGGAGTGAAAAATGCGAGGAGCAAAAAAAAAAAAGACGAGGACTATGAAAAGGTGTGAAAAATTCGAGGAGCATGAAAAGGGTGAAAAATGCGAGGAGCATGAAAAGGTGTGAAAAATGCGAGGAGCAAAAAAAAAAAAAGACGAAGAGCAAGAAAAGTTGTGAAAAACGCGAGGAGCATGAAAAGGTGTGAAAAATGCGAGGAGCATGAAAAGGTGTGAAAAATGCGAGGAGCATGAAAAGATGTGAAAAATGCGAGGAGCAAAAAAAAAAAAAGACGAAGAGCCATAAAAGTTGTGAAAAACGCGAGGAGCATGAAAAGGTGTGAAAAATTCGAGGCGCATGAAAAGGGTGAAAAATGCGAGGAGCATGAAAAGGTGTGAAAAATGCGAGGAGCAATAGAAAAAAAAGACGAAGAGCAAGAAAAGTTGTGAAAAACGCGAGGAGCATGAAAAGGTGTGAAAAATGCGAGGAGCATGAAAAGGGTGAAAAATGCGAGGAGCATGAAAAGGTGTGAAAAATGCGAGGAGCAAAAAAAAAAAAAAGACGAAGAGCAAGAAAAGTTGTGAAAAACGCGAGGAGCATGAAAAGGTGTGAAAAATGCGAGGAGCATGAAAAGGTGTGAAAAATGCGAGGAGCATGAAAAGATGTGAAAAATGCGAGGAGCAAAAAAAAAAAAAAGACGAAGAGCCATAAAAGTTGTGAAAAACGCGAGGAGAATGAAAAGGTGTGAAAAATTCGAGGAGCATGAAAAGGGTGAAAAATGCGAGGAGCATGAAAAGGTGTGAAAAATGCGAGGAGCAAAAGAAAAAAAAGATGAAGAGCAAGAAAAGTTGTGAAAAACGCGAGGAGCATGAAAAGGTGTGAAAATGCGAGGAGCATGAAAAGGTGTGAAAAATGCGAGGAGCATGAAAAGGTGTGAAAATTCGAGGAGCATGAAAAGGTGTGAAAAATGCAAGGAGCATTAAAAGGTTTGAAAAATGGGAGGAACATGAAAAGATGTGACAATTTTGAGGAGCATGAAAATGTGTGAAAAATGTGAGGAGCATGAAAAGGTGTGAAAAATGCGAGCATGAAAATGTGTGAAAATTGCAAGGAGCATGAAAAGGTGTGAAAAAAGCGAGGAGAAAAAAAAAAGACGAGGAGCATGAAAAAGTGTGAAAAATGCAAGGAGAATGAAAAGGTGTGAAAAACGCGAGGAGCATGAAAAGGTGGGAAAAATGCGAAGAGCAAAAAAAAAAGACAAGAAGCATGAAAAGTGTCAAAAATGCGAGGAGCATGAAAAGGTGTGAAAAATACGAGGAGCATGAAAAGGTGTGAAAAATGCAAGGAGCATGAAAAGGTGTGAAAAATGCGAGGAGCATTAAAAGGTGGGAAAAATGCGAAGAGCAAAAAAAAAAAGACAAGGAGCATGAAAAGTGTCAAAAATGCGAGGAGCCTGAAAATGTGTGAAAAATTCGAGGAGCATGAAAACGTATGAAAATTCGAGGAGCATGAAAATGTGTGAAAATTGCAAGCAGCATGAAAAGGTGTGAAAAATGCAGAGAGCAAAAAAAAAAAGACAAGGAGCATGAAAAGTGTCAAAAATGCGAGCAGCATGAAAAGGTGTGAAAATTGCAAGCAGCATGAAAAGGTGTGAAAATGCAAGGAGCATGAAAAGGTGGGAAAAATGCGAGGAGCAAAAAAAAAAAAAAAAAGACCAGGAGCATGAAAAGGTGTGAAAAATGGGAGGAGCATGAAAAGGTGTGAAAAATGCGAGGAGCATGAAAAGGTGTGAAAAATGTGAGGAGCGAGAAAAGGTGTGAAAAACCCAAGAAGCAAAAAAAAAAAAAGACCAGGAGCATGAAAAGTTGTGAAAAATGCGAGGATCATGAAAAGGTGTGAAAAATGCGAGGAGCATGACAAGGTGTGAAAAATGTGGGGAGCATAAAAAGGTGTGAAAAATGCAAGGAACATGAAAAGGTGTGAAAAATGCAAGGAGCAAAAAAAAAAAAGACGAGGAGCATGAAAAGTTGTGAAAAATGCGAGGATCATGAAAAGGTGTGAAAAATGCGAGGAGCATGACAAGGTGTGAAAAATGTGGGGATGTTAAAAAGGTGTGAAAAATGCAAAGAACATGAAAAGGTGTGAAAAATGCGAGGAGAATGAAAAGGTGTGAAAAATGAGAGGAGAAAAAAAAAAGACGAGGAGCATGAAAAGGTGTGAAAAATGCGAGGAGCATGAAAAGGTGTGACATATCCGAGAAACAAAAAAAAAGAGAAAGACGAGAAGCATGAAAAGGTGTGAAAAATGCGAGGAGCACGAAAAGGTGTAAAAAATGCGAGGAGCATAAAAAGGTGGGAAAAATGCGAAGAGCAAAAAAAAAAAAAAAGACAAGGAGGAAGAAAACGTGTGAAAAATGGGAGGAGCATGAAAAGGTGTGAAAAATGCGAGGAGCAAAAAAAAAAAAGACGAGGAGCAAGAAAAGGTGTGAAAAATGCGAGGAGCATGAAAAGGTGTGAAATATCCGAGAAACAAAAAAAAAAGAGAAAGACAAGAAGTATGAAAAGGTGTGCAAAATGCGAGGAGCATGAAAAGGTGTAAAAAATGCGAGGAGCATGACAAGGTGTGAAAAATGCGAAGAGCAAAAAAAAATAAAAAAACAAGGAGCAAGAAAAGATGTGAAAAATGGGAAGAGCATGAAAAGGTGTGAAAAATGCGAGGAGCATGAAAAGGTGTGAAAAATGCGAGGAGCGTGAAAAGGTGTGCAAAATGCGAGGAGCATGAAAAGGTGTAAAAAATGCGAGGAGCATGACAAGGTGTGAAAAATGCGAAGAGCAAAAAAAAATAAAACAACAAGGAGCAAGAAAAGATGTGAAAAATGGGAAGAGCATGAAAAGGTGTGAAAAATGCGAGGAGCATGAAAAGGTGTGAAAAATGCGAGGAGCGTGAAAAGGTGTGAAAAATGCGAGGAGCAAGAAAAGGTGTGAAATATCCGAGAAGCAAAAAAAACAAAAAGACTAGGAGCATGAAAAGGTGTGAAAAATGCGAGGGGCATGAAAAGGTGTGAAAAATGCGAGGAGCATGACAAGGTGTGAAAAATGTGGGGAGCATAAAAAGGTGTGAAAAATGCAAGGAACATGAAAAGGTGTGAAAAATGCAAGGAGCAAAAAAAAAAAAAGACGAGGAGCATGAAAAGGTGTGAAAAATCTGAGGAGAATGAAAAGGTGTGAAAAATGCGAGGAGCATGAAAAGGTGTGAAAAATGCGGGGAGCTTAAAAAGGTGTGAAAAATGCAAAGAACGTGAAAAGGTGTGAAAAATACGAGGAGAAAGAATAGTTGTGAAAAATTCGAGAAGCATGAAAAAGAGTGAAAAATGCGAGGAGCAAAAAAAAAAAAGCCAATGAGCATGAAAACTTGTGAAAAATGCGAGGAGCATGAAAAGGTGTGAAATATCCGAGAAGCAAAAAAAATGAAATGACCAGGAGCATGAAAAGCTGTGAAAAATGCGAGGAGCATGAAAAGGTGTGAAAAATGCGAGGAGCATGACAAGGTGTGAAAAATGTGTGGAGCATAAAAAGGTGTGAAAAATGCAAGGAACATGAAAGGGTGTGAAAAATGCAAGGAGCAAAAAAAAAAAAAGGACGAGGAGCATGAAAAGGTGTGAAAAATGCGAGGAGCATTAAAAGGTGGGAAAAATGCGAAGAGCAAAAAAAAAAAAGACAAGGAGCATGAAAAGTGTCAAAAATGCGAGGAGCCTGAAAATGTGTGAAAAATTCGAGGAGCATGAAAACGTATGAAAATTCGAGGAGCATGAAAATGTGTGAAAATTGCAAGCAGCATGAAAAGGTGTGAAAAATGCAGAGAGCAAAAAAAAAAAGACAAGGAGCATGAAAAGTGTCAAAAATGCGAGCAGCATGAAAAGGTGTGAAAATTGCAAGCAGCATGAAAAGGTGTGAAAATGCAAGGAGCATGAAAAGGTGGGAAAAATGCGAGGAGCAAAAAAAAAAAAAAAAAAGACCAGGAGCATGAAAAGGTGTGAAAAATGGGAGGAGCATGAAAAGGTGTGAAAAATGCGAGGAGCATGAAAAGGTGTGAAAAATGTGAGGAGCGTGAAAAGGTGTGAAAAACCCAAGAAGCAAAAAAAAAAAAAGACCAGGAGCATGAAAAGTTGTGAAAAATGCGAGGATCATGAAAAGGTGTGAAAAATGCGAGGAGCATGACAAGGTGTGAAAAATGTGGGGAGCATAAAAAGGTGTGAAAAATGCAAGGAACATGAAAAGGTGTAAAAAATGCAAGGAGCAAAAAAAAAAAAAGACGAGGAGCATGAAAAGTTGTGAAAAATGCGAGGATCATGAAAAGGTGTGAAAAATGCGAGGAGCATGACAAGGTGTGAAAAATGTGGGGATGTTAAAAAGGTGTGAAAAATGCAAAGAACATGAAAAGGTGTGAAAAATGCGAGGAGAATGAAAAGGTGTGAAAAATGAGAGGAGAAAAAAAAAAGACGAGGAGCATGAAAAGGTGTGAAAAATGCGAGGAGCATGAAAAGGTGTGACATATCCGAGAAACAAAAAAAAAAGAGAAAGACGAGAAGCATGAAAAGGTGTGAAAAATGCGAGGAGCACGAAAAGGTGTAAAAAATGCGAGGAGCATAAAAAGGTGTGAAAAATGCGAAGAGCAAAAAAAATAAAAAAGACAAGGAGGAAGAAAACGTGTGAAAAATGGGAGGAGCATGAAAAGGTGTGAAAAATGCGAGGAGCAAAAAAAAAAAAAGACGAGGAGCAAGAAAAGGTGTGAAAAATGCGAGGAGCATGAAAAGGTGTGAAATATCCGAGAAACAAAAAAAAAAGAGAAAGACAAGAAGTATGAAAAGGTGTGCAAAATGCGAGGAGCATGAAAAGGTGTAAAAAATGCGAGGAGCATGACAAGGTGTGAAAAATGCGAAGAGCAAAAAAAAATAAAACAACAAGGAGCAAGAAAAGATGTGAAAAATGGGAAGAGCATGAAAAGGTGTGAAAAATGCGAGGAGCATGAAAAGGTGTGAAAAATGCGAGGAGCATGAAAAGGTGTGAAAAATGCGAGGAGCATGAAAAGGTGTAAAAAATGCGAGGAGCATGACAAGGTGTGAAAAATGCGAAGAGCAAAAAAAAATAAAAAAACAAGGAGCAAGAAAAGATGTGAAAAATGGGAAGAGCATGAAAAGGTGTGAAAAATGCGAGGAGCATGAAAAGGTGTGAAAAATGCGAGGAGCGTGAAAAGGTGTGAAAAATGCGAGGAGCAAGAAAAGGTGTGAAATATCCGAGAAGCAAAAAAACCAAAAAGACTAGGAGCATGAAAAGGTGTGAAAAATGCGAGGGGCATGAAAAGGTGTGAAAAATGCGAGGAGCATGACAAGGTGTGAAAAATGTGGGGAGCATAAAAAGGTGTGAAAAATGCAAGGAACATGAAAAGGTGTGAAAAATGCAAGGAGCAAAAAAAAAAAAAGACGCGGAGCATGAAAAGGTGTGAAAAATCTGAGGAGAATGAAAAGGTGTGAAAAATGCGAGGAGCATGAAAAGGTGTGAAAAATGTGGGGAGCTTAAAAAGGTGTGAAAAATGCAAAGAACGTGAAAAGGTGTGAAAAATACGAGGAGAATGAATAGTTGTGAAAAATTCGAGAAGCATGAAAAAGAGTGAAAAATGCGAGGAGCAAAAAAAAAAAAGCCAATGAGCATGAAAACTTGTGACAAATGCGAGGAGCATGAAAAGGTGTGAAATATCCGAGAAGCAAAAAAAATGAAATGACCAGGAGCATGAAAAGCTGTGAAAAATGCGAGGAGCATGAAAAGGTGTGAAAAATGCGAGGAGCATGACAAGGTGTGAAAAATGTGTGGAGCATAAAAAGGTGTGAAAAATGCAAGGAACATGAAAGGGTGTGAAAAATGCAAGGAGCAAAAAAAAAAAAAAGGACGAGGAGCATGAAAAAGTGTGAAAAATCTGAGGAGCATGAAAAGGTGTGAAAAATGCGAGGAGCATGAAAAGGTGTGAAAAATGCGAGGAGCATGAAAAGGTGTGAAATATCCGAGAAACAAACAAACAAAAAAAAGACGAGGAGCCTGAAACGGTGTGCAAAATGCGAAGAGAAAAAAAAAAAGACGAGGAGAATGAAAAGGTGTGAAAAATGAAAGGAGCATGAAAAGGTGTGAAAATTGCGAAGAGCAAAAAAAAAAAAAAAGACAAGGAGCATGAAAAAGTGTGAAACATGCGAGAAGCATGAAAAGGTTTGAAAAATGCAAGGAGCATGAAAAGGTGTGAAAAATGCAAGGAGCATGAAAAGGTGTGAAAAATGCGAGGAGCATGAAAAGGTGTGAAATATCCGAGAAGCAAAAAAAAAAAAAAGACGAGGAGCATGAAACGGTGTGAAAAATGCGAAGAGCAAAAAAAACAAAAAAAAGGACGAGGAGCATGAAAGGTGTGAAGAATGCAAGGAGCATGAAAAGGTGTGAAAAATGCGAGGAGCAAAAAAAAAAATAAGACCAGGAGCATGAAAAGGTGTGAAAAATGCGAGGAGCATGAAAAGGTGTGAAAAATGCGAAGAGCATGAAAAGGTGTGAAAAATGCGAGGAGCAAAAAAAAAAAAAAAGACCAGGAGCATGAAAATGTGTGAAAAATGCGAGGAGCATGAAAAGTTGTGAAAAACGTGGGGAGCATTAAAAGGTGTGAAAAATGCGAGGAACAAAAAAAAAAGACGAGGAGCATGAAAAGGTGTGAAAAATGCGAGGAGCATGAAAAGGTGTGAAAAATGCGAAGATCAAAAAAAAAAAAAGGACGAGGAGCATGAAAAGGTGTGAAATTTCCGAGGAGCATGAAAAGGTGTGAAAAATGTGGGGAGTATAAAAAGGTGTGAAAAATGCAAGGAACATGAAAAGGTGTGAAAAATGCAAGGAGCAAAAAAAAAAAGACGAGGAGCATGAAAAGTTGTGAAAATTCTGAGGAGCATGAAAAGGTGTGAAAAATGCGAGGAGCATGAAAAGGTGTGAAAAAATGTGGGGAGCTTTAAAAGGTGTGAAAAATGCAAAGTACATGAAAAGGTGTGAAAAATGCGAGGAGAATGAATAGTTGTGAAAAATGCGAGAAGCATGAAAAAGAGTGAAAAATGCGAAGAGCAAAAGAAAAAAAAAGACGAGGAGCATGAAAGGTGTGAAAAATGCAAGGAGCATGAAAAGGTGTGAAAAATGCGAGGAGCAAAAAAAAAAAAGACGAGGAGCATGAAAAGGTGTGAAAAAAGCGAGTAGCATGAAAAGGTGTGAAAAATGTGAGGAGCAAAAAAAAAAAAAAAGACGAGGAGCATGAAAAGGTGTGAAAAATGCGAGGATCATGAAAAGGTGTGAAATATCCGAGAAACAAAAAATAAAAGAAAAAGACGAGAAGCATGAAAAGGTGTGAAAAATGCGAGGAGCATGAAAATGTGTGAAAATTGCAAGGAGCATGAAAAGGTGTGAAAAAAGCGAGGAGAAAAAAAAAAGACGAGGAGCATGAAAAAGTGTGAAAAATGCAAGGAGAATGAAAAGGTGTGAAAAACGCGAGGAGCATGAAAAGGTGGGAAAAATGCGAAGAGCAAAAAAAAAAGACAAGAAGCATGAAAAGTGTCAAAAATGCGAGGAGCATGAAAAGGTGTGAAAAATACGAGGAGCATGAAAAGGTGTGAAAAATGCAAGGAGCATGAAAAGGTGTGAAAAATGCGAGGAGCATTAAAAGGTGGGAAAAATGCGAAGAGCAAAAAAAAAAAAGACAAGGAGCATGAAAAGTGTCAAAAATGCGAGGAGCCTGAAAATGTGTGAAAAATTCGAGGAGCATGAAAACGTATGAAAATTCGAGGAGCATGAAAATGTGTGAAAATTGCAAGCAGCATGAAAAGGTGTGAAAAATGCAGAGAGCAAAAAAAAAAAAGACAAGGAGCATGAAAAGTGTCAAAAATGCGAGCAGCATGAAAAGGTGTGAAAATTGCAAGCAGCATGAAAAGGTGTGAAAATGCAAGGAGCATGAAAAGGTGGGAAAAATGCGAGGAGCAAAAAAAAAAAAAAAAGACCAGGAGCATGAAAAGGTGTGAAAAATGGGAGGAGCATGAAAAGGTGTGAAAAATGCGAGGAGCATGAAAAGGTGTGAAAAATGCGAGGAGCATGACAAGGTGTGAAAAATGTGGGGAGCATAAAAAGGTGTGAAAAATGCAAGGAACATGAAAAGGTATGAAAAATGCAAGGAGCAAAAAAAAAAAAAGACGAGGAGCATGAAAAGTTGTGAAAAATGCGAGGATCATGAAAAGGTGTGAAAAATGCGAGGAGCATGACAAGGTGTGAAAAATGTGGGGATGTTAAAAAGGTGTGAAAAATGCAAAGAACATGAAAAGGTGTGAAAAATGCGAGGAGAATGAAAAGGTGTGAAAAATGAGAGGAGAAAAAAAAAAGACGAAGAGCATGAAAAGGTGTGAAAAATGCGAGGAGCATGAAAAGGTGTGACATATCCGAGAAACAAAAAAAAAAGAGAAAGACGAGAAGCATGAAAAGGTGTGAAAAATGCGAGGAGCACGAAAAGGTGTAAAAAATGCGAGGAGCATAAAAAGGTGTGAAAAATGCGAAGAGCAAAAAAAAATAAAAAAGACAAGGAGGAAGAAAACGTGTGAAAAATGGGAGGAGCATGAAAAGGTGTGAAAAATGCGAGGAGCAAAAAAAAAAAAGACGAGGAGCAAGAAAAGGTGTGAAAAATGCGAGGAGCATGAAAAGGTGTGAAATATCCGAGAAACAAAAAAAAAAGAGAAAGACAAGAAGTATGAAAAGGTGTGCAAAATGCGAGGAGCATGAAAAGGTGTAAAAAATGCGAGGAGCATGACAAGGTGTGAAAAATGCGAAGAGCAAAAAAAAATAAAAAAACAAGGAGCAAGAAAAGATGTGAAAAATGGGAAGAGCATGAAAAGGTGTGAAAAATGCGAGAAGCATGAAAAAGAGTGAAAAATGCGAAGAGCAAAAGAAAAAAAAAGACGAGGAGCATGAAAGGTGTGAAAAATGCAAGGAGCATGAAAAGGTGTGAAAAATGCGAGGAGCAAAAAAAAAAAAGACGAGGAGCATGAAAAGGTGTGAAAAATGCGAGGAGCATGAAAAGGTGTGAAAAATGTGAGGAGCAAAAAAAAAAAAAAGACGAGGAGCATGAAAAGGTGTGAAAAATGCGAGGATCATGAAAAGGTGTGAAATATCCGAGAAACAAAAAATAAAAGAAAAAGACGAGGAGCATGAAAAGGTGTGAAAAATGCGAGGAGCAAAAAAAAAAAAAAAGACGAGGAGCATGAAAAGGTGTGAAAAATGCGAGGAGCATGAAAAGGTGTGAAAAATGCGAAGAGCAAAAAAATAATTAAAAAGACAAGAAGAAAGAAAAGGTGTGAAAAATGGGAGGAGCATGAAAAGGTGTGAAAAATGCGAGGAGCATGAAAAGGTGTGAAAAATGCGAGGAGCATGAAAAGGTGTGAAAAATGCGAGGAGCATGAAAAGGTGTGAAAAATGCGAGGAGCAAGAAAAGCTGTGAAAAATGCATGGAGCATTAAACGGTGTGAAAATTGCGAGGAGCAAAAAAAAAAAAAAAAGACCAGGAGCATGAAAATGTGTGAAAAATGCGAGGAGCATGAAAAGGTGTGAAAAATGCAAGGAGCATTAAAAGTTGTGAAAAATGCAAAGAGCAAAATAAAAGACGAGGAGTTTGAAAAGGTGTGAAAAAGGCGAGGAGAATGAAAAGGTGTGAAAAATGCGAGGAGCAAAAAAAAAAAAGACGAGGAGCCTGAAAAGGTGTGCAAAATGCGAAGAGAAAAAAAAAAAAAGACGAGGAGCATGAAAAGGTGTGAAAAATGAAAGGAGCATGAAAAGGTGTGAAAATTGGGAAGAGCAAATAAAAAAAAAAGACAAGGAGCATGAAAAAGTGTGAAAAATGCGAGGAGCATGAAAAGGTTTGAAAAATGCGAGGAGCATGAAAAGGTGTGAAAAATGCGAGGAGCAAAAGAAAAAAAAGACGAAGAACAAGAAAAGTTGTGAAAAACGCGAGGAGCATGAAAACGTGTGAAAAATGCGAGGAGCATGAAAAGGGTGAAAATGCGAGGAGCATGAAAAGGTGTGAAAAATGCGAGGAGCAAAAAAAAAAAAAGACGAGGAGCAAGAAAAGTTGTGAAAAACGCGAGGAGCATGAAAAGGTGTGAAAAATGCGAGGAGCATGAAAAGGTGTGAAAAATGCGAGGAGCATGAAAAGATGTGAAAAATGCGAGGAGCAAAAAAAAAAAAAAGACGAAGAACCATAAAAGTTGTGAAAAACGCGAGGAGAATGAAAAGGTGTGAAAAATTCGAGGAGCATGAAAAGGGTGAAAAATGCGAGGAGCATGAAAAGGTGTGAAAAATGCGAGGAGCAAAAGAAAAAAAAGATGAAGAGCAAGAAAAGTTGTGAAAAACGCGAGGAGCATGAAAAGGTGTGAAAATGTGAGGAGCCTGAAAAGGTGTGAAAAATGCGAGGAGCATGAAAAGGTGTGAAAATGCGAGGAGCATGAAAAGGTGTGAAAAATGCAAGGAGCATTAAAAGGTTTGAAAAATGGGAGGAACATGAAAAGATGTGACAATTTTGAGGAGCATGAAAATGTGTGAAAAATGTGAGGAGCATGAAAAGGTGTGAAAAATGCGAGCATGAAAATGTGTGAAAATTGCAAGGAGCATGAAAAGGTGTGAAAAAAGCGAGGAGAAAAAAAAAAGACGAGGAGCATGAAAAAGTGTGAAAAATGCAAGGAGAATGAAAAGGTGTGAAAAACGCGAGGAGCATGAAAAGGTGGGAAAAATGCGAAGAGCAAAAAAAAAAAGACAAGAAGCATGAAAAGTGTCAAAAATGCGAGGAGCATGAAAAGGTGTGAAAAATACGAGGAGCATGAAAAGGTGTGAAAAATGCAAGGAGCATGAAAAGGTGTGAAAAATGCGAGGAGCATTAAAAGGTGGGAAAAATGCGAAGAGCAAAAAAAAAAAGACAAGGAGCATGAAAAGTGTCAAAAATGCGAGGAGCCTGAAAATGTGTGAAAAATTCGAGGAGCATGAAAACGTATGAAAATTCGAGGAGCATGAAAATGTGTGAAAATTGCAAGCAGCATGAAAAGGTGTGAAAAATGCAGAGAGCAAAAAAAAAAAAGACAAGGAGCATGAAAAGTGTCAAAAATGCGAGCAGCATGAAAAGGTGTGAAAATTGCAAGCAGCATGAAAAGGTGTGAAAATGCAAGGAGCATGAAAAGGTGGGAAAAATGCGAGGAGCAAAAAAAAAAAAAAAAAGACCAGGAGCATGAAAAGGTGTGAAAAATGGGAGGAGCATGAAAAGGTGTGAAAAATGCGAGGAGCATGAAAAGGTGTGAAAAATGTGAGGAGCGTGAAAAGGTGTGAAAAACCCAAGAAGCAAAAAAAAAAAAAGACCAGGAGCATGAAAAGTTGTGAAAAATGCGAGGATCATGAAAAGGTGTGAAAAATGCGAGGAGCATGACAAGGTGTGAAAAATGTGGGGAGCATAAAAAGGTGTGAAAAATGCAAGGAACATGAAAAGGTGTGAAAAATGCAAGGAGCAAAAAAAAAAAAAGACGAGGAGCATGAAAAGTTGTGAAAAATGCGAGGATCATGAAAAGGTGTGAAAAATGCGAGGAGCATGACAAGGTGTGAAAAATGTGGGGATGTTAAAAAGGTGTGAAAAATGCAAAGAACATGAAAAGGTGTGAAAAATGCGAGGAGAATGAAAAGGTGTGAAAAATGAGAGGAGAAAAAAAAAAGACGAGGAGCATGAAAAGGTGTGAAAAATGCGAGGAGCATGAAAAGGTGTGACATATCCGAGAAACAAAAAAAAAAGAGAAAGACGAGAAGCATGAAAAGGTGTGAAAAATGCGAGGAGCATGAAAAGGTGTAAAAAATGCGAGGAGCATAAAAAGGTGTGAAAAATGCGAAGAGCAAAAAAAATAAAAAAGACAAGGAGGAAGAAAACGTGTGAAAAATGGGAGGAGCATGAAAAGGTGTGAAAAATGCGAGGAGCAAAAAAAAAAAAGACGAGGAGCAAGAAAAGGTGTGAAAAATGCGAGGAGCATGAAAAGGTGTGAAATATCCGAGAAACAAAAAAAAAAGAGAAAGACAAGAAGTATGAAAAGGTGTGAAAAATGCGAGGAGCATGAAAAGGTGTAAAAAATGCGAGGAGCATGACAAGGTGTGAAAAATGCGAAGAGCAAAAAAAAATAAAACAACAAGGAGCAAGAAAAGATGTGAAAAATGGGAAGAGCATGAAAAGGTGTGAAAAATGCGAGGAGCATGAAAAGGTGTGAAAAATGCGAGGAGCGTGAAAAGGTGTGAAAAATGCGAGGAGCAAGAAAAGGTGTGAAATATCCGAGAAGCAAAAAAAACAAAAAGACTAGGAGCATGAAAAGGTGTGAAAAATGCGAGGGGCATGAAAAGGTGTGAAAAATGCGAGGAGCATGACAAGGTGTGAAAAATGTGGGGAGCATAAAAAGGTGTGAAAAATGCAAGGAACATGAAAAGGTGTGAAAAATGCAAGGAGCAAAAAAAAAAAAAGACGAGGAGCATGAAAAGGTGTGAAAAATCTGAGGAGAATGAAAAGGTGTGAAAAATGCGAGGAGCATGAAAAGGTGTGAAAAATGTGGGGAGCTTAAAAAGGTGTGAAAAATGCAAAGAACGTGAAAAGGTGTGAAAAATACGAGGAGAATGAATAGTTGTGAAAAATTCGAGAAGCATGAAAAAGAGTGAAAAATGCGAGGAGCAAAAAAAAAAAAGCCAATGAGCATGAAAACTTGTGAAAAATGCGAGGAGCATGAAAAGGTGTGAAATATCCGAGAAGCAAAAAAAATGAAATGACCAGGAGCATGAAAAGCTGTGAAAAATGCGAGGAGCATGAAAAGGTGTGAAAAATGCGAGGAGCATGACAAGGTGTGAAAAATGTGTGGAGCATAAAAAGGTGTGAAAAATGCAAGGAACATGAAAGGGTGTGAAAAATGCAAGGAGCAAAAAAAAAAAAAAAGGACGAGGAGCATGAAAAAGTGTGAAAAATCTGAGGAGCATGAAAAGGTGTGAAAAATGTGAGGAGCATGAAAAGGTGTGAAAAATGCGAGGAGCATGAAAAGGTGTGAAATATCCGAGAAACAAACAAACAAAAAAAAGACGAGGAGCCTGAAACGGTGTGCAAAATGCGAAGAGAAAAAAAAAAAGACGAGGAGAATGAAAAGGTGTGAAAAATGAAAGGAGCATGAAAAGGTGTGAAAATTGCGAAGAGCAAAAAAAAAAAAAAAGACAAGGAGCATGAAAAAGTGTGAAACATGCGAGAAGCATGAAAAGGTTTGAAAAATGCAAGGAGCATGAAAAGGTGTGAAAAATGCAAGGAGCATGAAAAGGTGTGAAAAATGCGAGGAGCATGAAAAGGTGTGAAATATCCGAGAAGCAAAAAAAAAAAAAAAGACGAGGAGCATGAAACGGTGTGAAAAATGCGAAGAGCAAAAAAAAGAAAAAAAAGGACGAGGAGCATGAAAGGTGTGAAGAATGCAAGGAGCATGAAAAGGTGTGAAAAATGCGAGGAGCAAAAAAAAAAAATAAGACCAGGAGCATGAAAAGGTGTGAAAAATGCGAGGAGCATGAAAAGGTGTGAAAAATGCGAAGAGCATGAAAAGGTGTGAAAAATGCGAGGAGCATGAAAAGGTGTGAAAACTGCGAGGAGCAAGAAAAGGTGTGAAAAATGCACGGAGCATTAAAAGGTGTGAAAAACGCGAGGAGCAAAAAAAAAAAAAAAGACCAGGAGCATGAAAATGTGTGAAAAATGCGAGGAGCATGAAAAGTTGTGAAAAACGTGGGGAGCATTAAAAGGTGTGAAAAATGCGAGGAAAAAAAAAAAAAGACGAGGAGCATGAAAAGGTGTGAAAAATGCGAGGAGCATGAAAAGGTGTGAAAAATGCGAAGATCAAAAAAAAAAAAAGGACGAGGAGCATGAAAAGGTGTGAAATTTCCGAGGAGCATGAAAAGGTGTGAAAAATGTGGGGAGTATAAAAAGGTGTGAAAAATGCAAGGAACATGAAAAGGTGTGAAAAATGCAAGGAGCAAAAAAAAAAAGACGAGGAGCATGAAAAGTTGTGAAAATTCTGAGGAGCATGAAAAGGTGTGAAAAATGCGAGGAGCATGAAAAGGTGTGAAAAATGTGGGGAGCTTTAAAAGGTGTGAAAAATGCAAAGTACATGAAAAGGTGTGAAAAATGCGAGGAGAATGAATAGTTGTGAAAAATGCGAGAAGCATGAAAAAGAGTGAAAAATGCGAAGAGCAAAAGAAAAAAAAAGACGAGGAGCATGAAAGGTGTGAAAAATGCAAGGAGCATGAAAAGGTGTGAAAAATGCGAGGAGCAAAAAAAAAAAAGACGAGGAGCATGAAAAGGTGTGAAAAATGCGAGTAGCATGAAAAGGTGTGAAAAATGTGAGGAGCAAAAAAAAAAAAAAAGACGAGGAGCATGAAAAGGTGTGAAAAATGCGAGGATCATGAAAAGGTGTGAAATATCCGAGAAACAAAAAATAAAAGAAAAAGACGAGAAGCATGAAAAGGTGTGAAAAATGCGAGGAGCATGAAAAGGTGTGAAAAATGCGAGGAGCATGAAAAGGTGTGAAAAATGCGAGCATGAAAATGTGTGAAAATTGCAAGGAGCATGAAAAGGTGTGAAAAAAGCGAGGAGAAAAAAAAAAGACGAGGAGCATGAAAAAGTGTGAAAAATGCAAGGAGAATGAAAAGGTGTGAAAAACGCGAGGAGCATGAAAAGGTGGGAAAAATGCGAAGAGCAAAAAAAAAAGACAAGAAGCATGAAAAGTGTCAAAAATGCGAGGAGCATGAAAAGGTGTGAAAAATACGAGGAGCATGAAAAGGTGTGAAAAATGCAAGGAGCATGAAAAGGTGTGAAAAATGCAAGGAGCATTAAAAGGTGGGAAAAATGCGAAGAGCAAAAAAAAAAAAGACAAGGAGCATGAAAAGTGTCAAAAATGCGAGGAGCCTGAAAATGTGTGAAAAATTCGAGGAGCATGAAAACGTATGAAAATTCGAGGAGCATGAAAATGTGTGAAAATTGCAAGCAGCATGAAAAGGTGTGAAAAATGCGAGGAGCATGAAAAGGTGTGAAAAATGTGGGGAGCTTTAAAAGGTGTGAAAAATGCAAAGTACATGAAAAGGTGTGAAAAATGCGAGGAGAATGAATAGTTGTGAAAAATGCGAGAAGCATGAAAAAGAGTGAAAAATGCGAAGAGCAAAAGAAAAAAAAAGACGAGGAGCATGAAAGGTGTGAAAAATGCAAGGAGCATGAAAAGGAGTGAAAAATGCGAGGAGCAAAAAAAAAAAAGACGAGGAGCATGAAAAGGTGTGAAAAATGCGAGGAGCATGAAAAGGTGTGAAAAATGTGAGGAGCAAAAAAAAAAAAAAAGACGAGGAGCATGAAAAGGTGTGAAAAATGCGAGGATCATGAAAAGGTGTGAAATATCCGAGAAACAAAAAATGAAAGAAAAAGACGAGAAGCATGAAAAGGTGTGAAAAATGCGAGGAGCATAAAAAGGTGTGAAAAATGCAAGGAACATGAAAAGGTGTGAAAAATGCAAGGAGCAAAAAAAAAAAAGACGAGGAGTATGAAAAGTTGTGAAAAATGCGAGGATCATGAAAAGGTGTGAAAAATGCGAGGAGCATGACAAGGTGTGAAAAATGTGGGGAGCATAAAAAGGTGTGAAAAATGCAAGGAACATGAAAAGGTGTGAAAAATGCAAGGAGCAAAAAAAAAAAAGGACGAGGAGCATGAAAAGTTGTGAAAAATGCGAGGATCATGAAAAGGTGTGAAAAATGCGAGGAGCATGACAAGGTGTGAAAAATGTGGGGATGTTAAAAAGGTGTGAAAAATGCAAAGAACATGAAAAGGTGTGAAAAATGCGAGGAGAATGAAAAGGTGTGAAAAATGAGAGGAGAAAAAAAAAAGACGAGGAGCATGAAAAGGTGTGAAAAATGCGAGGAGCACGAAAAGGTGTAAAAAATGCGAGGAGCATAAAAAGGTGTGAAAAATGCGAAGAGCAAAAAAAAATAAAAAAGACAAGGAGGAAGAAAACGTGTGAAAAATGGGAGGAGCATGAAAAGGTGTGAAAAATGCGAGGAGCACGAAAAGGTGTAAAAAATGCGAGGAGCATAAAAAGGTGTGAAAAATGCGAAGAGCAAAAAAAAATAAAAAAGACAAGGAGGAAGAAAACGTGTGAAAAATGGGAGGAGCATGAAAAGGTGTGAAAAATGCGAGGAGCAAAAAAAAAAAAGACGAGGAGCAAGAAAAGGTGTGAAAAATGCGAGGAGCATGAAAAGGTGTGAAATATCCGAGAAACAAAAAAAAAAGAGAAAGACAAGAAGTATGAAAAGGTGTGCAAAATGCGAGGAGCATGAAAAGGTGTAAAAAATGCGAGGAGCATGACAAGGTGTGAAAATGCGAAGAGCAAAAAAAAATAAAAAAACATGGAGCAAGAAAAGATGTGAAAAATGGGAAGAGCTTGAAAAGGTGTGAAAAATGCGAGGAGCATGAAAAGGTGTGAAAAATGCGAGGAGCGTGAAAAGGTGTGAAAAATGCGAGGAGCAAGAAAAGGTGTGAAATATCCGAGAAGCAAAAAAAACAAAAAGACTAGGAGCATGAAAAGGTGTGAAAAATGCGAGGGGCATGAAAAGGTGTGAAAAATGCGAGGAGCATGACAAGGTGTGAAAAATGCAGAGAGCAAAAAAAAAAAGACAAGGAGCATGAAAAGTGTCAAAAATGCGAGCAGCATGAAAAGGTGTGAAAATTGCAAGCAGCATGAAAAGGTGTGAAAAATGCAGAGAGCAAAAAAAAAAAGACAAGGAGCATGAAAAGTGTCAAAAATGCGAGCAGCATGAAAAGGTGTGAAAATTGCAAGCAGCATGAAAAGGTGTGAAAAATGCAGAGAGCAAAAAAAAAAAGACAAGGAGCATGAAAAGTGTCAAAAATGCGAGCAGCATGAAAAGGTGTGAAAATTGCAAGCAGCATGAAAAGGTGTGAAAAATGCAGAGAGCAAAAAAAAAAAGACAAGGAGCATGAAAAGTGTCAAAAATGCGAGCAGCATGAAAAGGTGTGAAAATTGCAAGCAGCATGAAAAGGTGTGAAAATGCAAGGAGCATGAAAAGGAGTGAAAAATGCGAGGAGCAAAAAAAAAATGACGAGGAGCATGAAAATGTGTGAAAAATTCATGAGCATGAAAATGTTTGAAAAATACGAGTTGCATGAAGAGGTGTGAAATATGCAAGGAGCATGAAAGGAAGTGAAAAAGGCGAGGAGTAAAAAAAAAAAAAGACGAGGACCATGAAAAGGTGTGAAAAATTCGAAGAGCATGAAAAGTGTGAAAAATGCGAGGAGCATGAAAATGTGTGAAAAATGCGAGGAGCAAAAAAAAAAAAAGACGAGGACCATGAAAAGGTGTGAAAAATTCGAAGAGCATGAAAAGGGTGAAAAATGCGAGGAGCTTGAAAATGTGTGAAAAATGCGAGGAGCATGAAAAGGTGTGAAAAATGCGAGGAGCATGAAAAGGTGTGAAAAATGCGAGGAGCGTGAAAAGGTGTGAAAATTGCAAGGAGCATGAAAAGGTGTGAAAAAAGCGAGAAGAAAAAAAAAGACGAGGAGCATAAAAAAGTGTGAAAAATTCGTGAGCATGAAAAGGTGTGAAAATGCGAGGAGCATGAAAAGGTGTGAAAAATGCGAAGAGCAAAACTAAAAAGACAAGGAACATGAAAATTGTCAAAAATGCGAGGAGCATGAAAAGGTGTGAAAAATACGAGGAGCATGAAAAGTTGTGAAAAAAGAAAGGAGCATGAAAATGTGTGAAAATTGCAAGCAGCATAAAAAGGTGTGAAAAATGCAAGGAGTATGAAAAGGAGTGAAAAATGCGAGGAGCAAAAAAAAAAAAGACGAGGACCATGAAAAGGTGTGAAAAATTCGAGGAGCAAAAAAAAAAAAAAAAAAAAAGACCAGGAGCATGAAAAGGTGTGAAAAATGCGAGGAGAAAAAAAAAAAAAAGAAAGACCAGGAGCATGAAAAGGTGTGAAAAATGCGACGAGCATGAAAAGTTGTGAAAAATGCGAGGAGCATGAAGAGGTGTGAAAAATGCGAGGAGGATGAAAAGGTGTGAAAAATTTGAGGAGCAAAAAAAAAAAAAAAAGAAAGACCAGGAGCATGAAAAGGTGTGAAAAATGCGAGGAGCAAAAAAAAAAAAAAAGACCAGGAACATGAAAAGGTGTGAAAAATGCGAGGAGCAAAAAAAAAAAAAGAAAGACCAGGAGCATGAAAAGGTGTGAAAAATGCGAGGAGCAAAAAAAAAAAAAGAAAGACCAGGAGCATGAAAAGGTGTGAAAAATGCGAGGAGCAAAAAAAAAAAAAAGAGACCAGGAGCATGAAAAGATGTGAAAAATGCGAGGAGCAAAAAAAAAAAAGACCAGGAGCATGAAAAGGTGTGAAAAATGCGAGGAGCAAAAAAAAAAAAAAAAAAGACCAGGAGCATGAAAAAGGGTGAAAAATGCGAGGAGAAAAAAAAAAAAAAAAAAAAAAGAAAGACCAGGAGCATGAAAAGGTGTGAAAAATGCTAGGAGCAAAAAAAAAAAAAAGAAGGACCAGGAGCATGAAAATGTGTGAAAAATGCGAGGAGCAAAAAAAAAAAAAAAAAAAAAGAAAGACCAGGAGCAGGAAAAGGTGGGAAAAATGCGAGGAGCAAAAAAAAAAAAAAAAAAAAAGAAAGACCAGGAGCATGAAAAGGTGTGAAAAATGCGAGGAGCAAAAAAAAAAAAAAAAAAAAAGAAAGACCAGGAGCATGAAAAGGTGTGAAAAATGCGAGGAGCAAAAAAAAAAAAAGAAAGACCAGGAGCATGAAAAGGTGTGAAAAATGCGACGAGCATGAAAAGTTGTGAAAAATGCGAGGAGCATGAAGAGGTGTGAAAAATGCGAGGAGCAAAAAAAAAAAAAAAAGAAAGAAAGAAAGACCAGGAGCATGAAAAGGTGTGAAAAATGCGACGAGCATGAAAAGTTGTGAAAAATGCGAGGAGCATGAAGAGGTGTGAAAAATGCGAGGAGCAAAAAAAAAAAAAAAGAAAGAAAGAAAGACCAGGAGCATGAAAAGATGTGAAAAATGCGAGGAGCAAAAGAAAAAAAAAAGACCAGGAGCATGAAAAGGTGTGAAAAATGCGAGGAGCAAAAAAAAATAAAGAAAGACCAGGAGCATGAAAAGGTGTGAAAAATGCGACGAGCATGAAAAGTTGTGAAAAATGCGAGGAGCATGAAGAGGTGTGAAAAATGCGAGGAGGATGAAAAGGTGTGAAAAATTTGAGGAGCAAAAAAAAAAAAAAAAGAAAGACCAGGAGCATGAAAAGGTGTGAAAAATGCGAGGAGCAAAAAAAAAAAAAAAGACCAGGAGCAAGAAAAGGTGTGAAAAATGCGAGGAGCAAAAAAAAATAAAAAAGACAAGGAGGAAGAAAACGTGTGAAAAATGGGAGGAGCATGAAAAGGTGTAAAAAATGCGAGGAGCATAAAACGGTGTGAAAAATGCGAAGAGCAAAAAAAAATAAAAAAGACAAGGAGGAAGAAAACGTGTGAAAAATGGGAGGAGCATGAAAAGGTGTGAAAAATGCGAGGAGCAAAAAAAAAAAAGACGAGGAGCAAGAAAAGGTGTGAAAAATGCGAGGAGCATGAAAAGGTGTGAAATATCCGAGAAACAAAAAAAAAAGAGAAAGACAAGAAGTATGAAAAGGTGTGCAAAATGCGAGGAGCATGAAAAGGTGTAAAAAATGCGAGGAGCATGACAAGGTGTGAAAAATGCGAAGAGCAAAAAAAAATAAAAAAACATGGAGCAAGAAAAGATGTGAAAAATGGGAAGAGCATGAAAAGGTGTGAAAAATGCGAGGAGCATGAAAAGGTGTGAAAAATGCGAGGAGCGTGAAAAGGTGTGAAAAATGCGAGGAGCAAGAAAAGGTGTGAAATATCCGAGAAGCAAAAAAAACAAAAAGACTAGGAGCATGAAAAGGTGTGAAAAATGCGAGGGGCATGAAAAGGTGTGAAAAATGCGAGGAGCATGAAAAGGTGTGAAAAATGCAGAGAGCAAAAAAAAAAAGACAAGGAGCATGAAAAGTGTCAAAAATGCGAGCAGCATGAAAAGGTGTGAAAATTGCAAGCAGCATGAAAAGGTGTGAAAAATGCAGAGAGCAAAAAAAAAAAGACAAGGAGCATGAAAAGTGTCAAAAATGCGAGCAGCATGAAAAGGTGTGAAAATTGCAAGCAGCATGAAAAGGTGTGAAAAATGCAGAGAGCAAAAAAAAAAAGACAAGGGGCATGAAAAGTGTCAAAAATGCGAGCAGCATGAAAAGGTGTGAAAATTGCAAGCAGCATGAAAAGGTGTGAAAAATGCAGAGAGCAAAAAAAAAAAGACAAGGAGCATGAAAAGTGTCAAAAATGCGAGCAGCATGAAAAGGTGTGAAAATTGCAAGCAGCATGAAAAGGTGTGAAAATGCAAGGAGCATGAAAAGGAGTGAAAAATGCGAGGAGCAAAAAAAAAATGACGAGGAGCATGAAAATGTGTGAAAAATTCATGAGCATGAAAATGTTTGAAAAATACGAGTTGCATGAAGAGGTGTGAAATATGCAAGGAGCATGAAAGGAAGTGAAAAATGCGAGGAGTAAAAAAAAAAAAAGACGAGGACCATGAAAAGGTGTGAAAAATTCGAAGAGCATGAAAAGTGTGAAAAATGCGAGGAGCATAAAAATGTGTGAAAAATGCGAGGAGCAAAAAAAAAAAAAGACGAGGACCATGAAAAGGTGTGAAAAATTCGAAGAGCATGAAAAGGGTGAAAAATGCGAGGAGCTTGAAAATGTGTGAAAAATGCGAGGAGCATGAAAAGGTGTGAAAAATGCGAGGAGCAAGAAAAGGTGTGAAAAAGGCGAGGAGCGTGAAAAGGTGTGAAAATTGCAAGGAGCATGAAAAGGTGTGAAAAAAGCGAGAAGAAAAAAAAAGACGAGGAGCATAAAAAAGTGTGAAAAATTCGTGAGCATGAAAAGGTGTGAAAATGCGAGGAGCATGAAAAGGTGTGAAAAATGCGAAGAGCAAAACTAAAAAGACAAGGAACATGAAAATTGTCAAAAATGCGAGGAGCATGAAAAGGTGTGAAAAATACGAGGAGCATGAAAAGTTGTGAAAAAAGAAAGGAGCATGAAAATGTGTGAAAATTGCAAGCAGCATAAAAAGGTGTGAAAAATGCAAGGAGTATGAAAAGGAGTGAAAAATGCGAGGAGCAAAAAAAAAAAAGACGAGGACCATGAAAAGGTGTGAAAAATTCGAGGAGCAAAAAAAAAAAAAAAAAAAAAAGACCAGGAGCATGAAAAGGTGTGAAAAATGCGAGGAGAAAAAAAAAAAAAAGAAAGACCAGGAGCATGAAAAGGTGTGAAAAATGCGACGAGCATGAAAAGTTGTGAAAAATGCGAGGAGCATGAAGAGGTGTGAAAAATGCGAGGAGGATGAAAAGGTGTGAAAAATTTGAGGAGCAAAAAAAAAAAAAAAAGAAAGACCAGGAGCATGAAAAGGTGTGAAAAATGCGAGGAGCAAAAAAAAAAAAAAAGACCAGGAACATGAAAAGGTGTGAAAAATGCGAGGAGCAAAAAAAAAAAAAGAAAGACCAGGAGCATGAAAAGGTGTGAAAAATGCGAGGAGCAAAAAAAAAAAAAGAAAGACCAGGAGCAAGAAAAGGTGTGAAAAATGCGAGGAGCAAAAAAAAAAAAAAGAGACCAGGAGCATGAAAAGATGTGAAAAATGCGAGGAGCAAAAAAAAAAAAGACCAGGAGCATGAAAAGGTGTGAAAAATGCGAGGAGCAAAAAAAAAAAAAAAAAGACCAGGAGCATGAAAAGGGGTGAAAAATGCGAGGAGCAAAAAAAAAAAAAAAAAAAAGAAAGACCAGGAGCATGAAAAGGTGTGAAAAATGCTAGGAGCAAAAAAAAAAAAAAGAAGGACCAGGAGCATGAAAATGTGTGAAAAATGCGAGGAGCAAAAAAAAAAAAAAAAAAAAAAGAAAGACCAGGAGCATGAAAAGGTGTGAAAAATGCGAGGAGCAAAAAAAAAAAAAAAAAAAAAAGAAAGACCAGGAGCATGAAAAGGTGTGAAAAATGCGAGGAGCAAAAAAAAAAAAAAAAAAAAAAGAAAGACCAGGAGCATGAAAAGGTTTGAAAAATGCGAGGAGCAAAAAAAAAAAAAGAAAGACCAGGAGCATGAAAAGGTGTGAAAAATGCGACGAGCATGAAAAGTTGTGAAAAATGCGAGGAGCATGAAGAGGTGTGAAAAATGCGAGGAGCAAAAAAAAAAAAAAAGAAAGAAAGAAAGACCAGGAGCATGAAAAGATGTGAAAAATGCGAGGAGCAAAAGAAAAAAAAAAGACCAGGAGCATGAAAGGTGTGAAAAATGCGAGGAGCAAAAAAAAATAAAGAAAGACCAGGAGCATGAAAAGGTGTGAAAAATGCGACGAGCATGAAAAGTTGTGAAAAATGCGAGGAGCATGAAGAGGTGTGAAAAATGCGAGGAGGATGAAAAGGTGTGAAAAATTTGAGGAGCAAAAAAAAAAAAAAAAAGAAAGACCAGGAGCATGAAAAGGTGTGAAAAATGCGAGGAGCAAAAAAAAAAAAAAAGACCAGGAACAAGAAAAGGAGAGAAAAAAGCGAGGAGCAAAAAAAAAAAAAGAAAGACCAGGAGCATGAAAAGGTGTGAAAAATGCGAGGAGCAAAAAAAAAAAAAGAAAGACCAGGAGCATGAAAAGGTGTGAAAAATGCGAGGAGCAAAAAAAAAAAAAAAAGAGACCAGGAGCATGAAAAGGTGTGAAAAATGCGAGGAGCAAAAAAAAAAAACACCAGGAGCATGAAAAGGTGTGAAAAATGTGAGGAGCAAAAAAAAAAGAAAGAAAGAAAGACCAGGAGCATGAAAAGGTGTGAAAAATGCGAGGAGCAAAAAAAAAAAAAAAAAGAAAGAAAGAAAGACCAGGAGCATGAAAAGGTGTGAAAAATGCGAGGAGAAAAGAAAAAAAAAAAAAAAAGAGACCAGGAACATGAAAAGGTGTGAAAAATGCGAGGAGCAAAAAAAAAAAAAAAAAAAAGAAAGACCAGGAGCATGAAAAGGTGTGAAAAAGGCGAGGAGCAAAAAAAAAAAAAAAAGAAAGAAAGACCAGGAGCATGAAAAGGTCTGAAAAAGGAGAGGAGCAAAAAAAAAAAAAAAAAAAAAAAGACCAGGAGCATGAAAAGGTCTGAAAAAGGCGAGGAGCAAAAAAAAAAAAAAAAAGAAAGACCAGGAGCATGAAAAGGTGTGAAAAATGCGAGGAGCAAAAAAAAAAAAAAAAAAAAAAGAAAGACCAGGAGCATGAAAAGGTGTGAAAAATGCGAGGAGCAAAAAAAAAAAAAAAAAAAAAAAAAAAGACCAGGAGCATGAAAAGGTGTGAAAAATGCGAGGAGCAAAAAAAAAAAAAAAAAAAAAAGAAAGACCAGGAGCATGAAAAGGTGTGAAAAATGCGAGGAGCAAAAAAAAAAAAAGAAAGACCAGGAGCATGAAAAGGTGTGAAAAATGCGAGGAGCAAAAAAAAAAAAAGAAAGACCAGGAGCATGAAAAGGTGTGAAAAATGCGACGAGCATGAAAAGTTGTGAAAAATGCGAGGAGCATGAAGAGGTGTGAAAAATGCCAGGAGCAAAAAAAAAAAAAAAAGAAAGAAAGAAAGACCAGGAGCATGAAAATATGTGAAAAATGCGAGGAGCAAAAGAAAAAAAAAAAGACCAGGAGCATGAAAATGTGTGAAAAATGCGAGGAGCAAAAAAAAATAAAGAAAGACCAGGAGCATGAAAAGGTGTGAAAAATGCGACGAGCATGAAAAGTTGTGAAAAATGCGAGGAGCATGAAGAGGTGTGAAAAATGCGAGGAGGATGAAAAGGTGTGAAAAATTTGAGGAGCAAAAAAAAAAAAAAAAGAAAGACCAGGAGCATGAAAAGGTGTGAAAAATGCGAGGAGCAAAAAAAAAAAAAAAGACCAGGAACATGAAAAGGTGTGAAAAATGCGAGGAGCAAAAAAAAAAAAAGAAAAACCAGGAGCATGAAAAGGTGTGAAAAATGCGAGGAGCAAAAAAAAAAAAAGAAAGACCAGGAGCATGAAAAGGTGTGAAAAATGCGAGGAGCAAAAAAAAAAAAAAAGAGACCAGGAGCATGAAAAGGTGTGAAAAATGCGAGGAGCAAAAAAAAAAAAAGACCAGGAGCATGAAAAGGTGTGAAAAATGCGAGGAGCAAAAAAAAAAAAAAAAGACCAGGAGCATGAAAAGGTGTGAAAAATGCGAGGAGCAAAAAAAAAAAAAAAAAAAAGAAAGACCAGGAGCATGAAACGGTGTGAAAAATGCTAGGAGCAAAAAAAAAAAAAAAGAAGGCCCAGGAGCATGAAAAGGTGTGAAAAATGCGAGGAGCAAAAAAAAAAAAAGAAAGACCAGGAGCATGAAAAGGTGTGAAAAATGCGAGGAGCAAAAAAAAAAAAAAAAAAAAAAAGAAAGACCAGGAGCATGAAAAGGTGTGAAAAATGCGAGGAGCAAAAAAAAAAAAAGAAAGACCAGGAGCATGAAAAGGTGTGAAAAATGCGACGAGCATGAAAAGTTGTGAAAAATGCGAGGAGCATGAAGAGGTGTGAAAAATGCGAGGAGCAAAAAAAAAAAGAAAAGAAAGAAAGAAAGACCAGGAGCATGAAAAGATGTGAAAAATGCGAGGAGCAAAAGAAAAAAAAAAGACCAGGAGCATGAAAAGGTGTGAAAAATGCGAGGAGCAAAAAAAAATAAAGAAAGACCAGGAGCATGAAAAGGTGTGAAAAATGCGACGAGCATGAAAAGTTGTGAAAAATGCGAGGAGCATGAAGAGGTGTGAAAAATGCGAGGAGGATGAAAAGGTGTGAAAAATTTGAGGAGCAAAAAAAAAAAAACCAGGAGCATGAAAAGGTGTGAAAAATGCGAGGAGTAAAAAAAAAAAAAAGACCAGGAGCATGAAAAGGTGTGAAAAATGCGAGGAGCAAAAAAAAAAAAAGAAAGACCAGGAGCATGAAAAGGTGTGAAAAATGCGAGGAGCAAAAAAAAAAAAAGAAAGACCAGGAGCATGAAAAGGTGTGAAAAATGCGAGGAGCAAAAAAAAAAAAAAAAGAGACCAGGAGCATGAAAAGGTGTGAAAAATGCGAGGAGCAAAAAAAAAAAACACCAGGAGCATGAAAAGGTGTGAAAAATGTGAGGAGCAAAAAAAAAAGAAAGAAAGAAAGACCAGGAGCATGAAAAGGTGTGAAAAATGCGAGGAGCAAAAAAAAAAAAAAAAAGAAAGAAAGAAAGACCAGGAGCATGAAAAGGTGTGAAAAATGCGAGGAGAAAAGAAAAAAAAAAAAAAAGAGACCAGGAACATGAAAAGGTGTGAAAAATGCGAGGAGCAAAAAAAAAAAAAAAAAAAGAAAGACCAGGAGCATGAAAAGGTGTGAAAAAGGCGAGGAGCAAAAAAAAAAAAAAAGAAAGAAAGACCAGGAGCATGAAAAGGTGTGAAAAAGGCGAGGAGCAAAAAAAAAAAAAAAAAAAAAAAAGACCAGGAGCATGAAAAGGACTGAAAAAGGCGAGGAGCAAAAAAAAAAAAAAAAAGAAAGACCAGGAGCATGAAAAGGTGTGAAAAATGCGAGGAGCAAAAAAAAAAAAAGAAAGACCAGGAGCATGAAAAGGTGTGAAAAATGCGAGGAGCAAAAAAAAAAAAAGAAAGACCAGGAGCATGAAAAGGTGTGAAAAATGCGACGAGCATGAAAAGTTGTGAAAAATGCGAGGAGCATGAAGAGGTGTGAAAAATGCCAGGAGCAAAAAAAAAAAAAAAAGAAAGAAAGAAAGACCAGGAGCATGAAAATATGTGAAAAATGCGAGGAGCAAAAGAAAAAAAAAAAGACCAGGAGCATGAAAAGGTGTGAAAAATGCGACGAGCATGAAAAGGTGAGAAAAATGCGACGAGCATGAAAAGGTGTGAAAAATGCGAGGAGCAAAAAAAAAAAAAAAGACCAGGAGCATGAAAAGGTGTGAAAAAGGCGAGGAGCATGAAAAGGTGTGAAAAATGCGACGAGCATGAAAAGGTGTGAAAAATGCGAGGAGCATGAAAAGGTGTGAAAAATGCGAGGAGCAAAAAAAAAAAAAAAAAAAAAAAAGGACCAGGAGCATGAAAAGGTGTGAAAAATGCGATGAGCATGAAAAGGTGTGAAAAATGCGAGGAGCAAAAAAAAAAAAAAAAAAAAAAGGACCAGGAGCATGAAAAGGTGTGAAAAATGCGACGAGCATGAAAAGGTGTGAAAAATGCGAGGAGCATGAAAAGGTGTGAAAAATGCGAGGAGCATGAAAAGGTGTGAAAAATGCGAGGAGCATGAAAAGGTGTGAAAAATGCGAGGAGAAAAAAAAAAAAAAAAAAAAAAGGACCAGGAGCATGAAAAGGTGTGAAAAATGCGAGGAGCAAAAAAAAAAAAAAAAAAAAAAAGGACCAGGAGCATGAAAAGGTGTGAAAAATGCAAGGAGCAAAAAAAAAAAAAAAAAAAAAAAAAAAAAAAAAGGACCAGGAGCATGAAAAGGTGTGAAAAATGCGAGGAGCAAAAAAAAAAAAAAAAAAAAAAAAAAAAAAAAAAGACCAGGAGCATGAAAAGGTGTGAAAAATGCGACGAGCATGAAAAGGTGTGAAAAATGCGAGGAGCATGAAAAGGTGTGAAAAATGCGACGAGTATGAAAAGGTGTGAAAAATGCGACGAGCATGAAAAGGTGTGAAAAATGCGAGGAGCAAAAAAAAAAAAAAAAGGACCAGGAGCATGAAAAGGAGTGAAAAATGCGAGGAGCAAAAAAAAAAAAAAGACCAGGAGCATGAAAAGGTGTGAAAAAAGCGACGAGCATGAAAAGGTGAGAAAAATGCGAGGAGCATGAAAAGGTGTGAAAAATGCGAGGAGCAAAAAAAAAAAAAGAAAGACCAGGAGCATGAAAAGGTGTGAAAAATGCGAGGAGCAAAAAAAAAAAAAGAAAGACCAGGAGCATGAAAAGGTGTGAAAAATGCGACGAGCATGAAAAGTTGTGAAAAATGCGAGGAGCATGAAGAGGTGTGAAAAATGCCAGGAGCAAAAAAAAAAAAAAAAGAAAGAAAGAAAGACCAGGAGCATGAAAATATGTGAAAAATGCGAGGAGCAAAAGAAAAAAAAAAAGACCAGGAGCATGAAAAGGTGTGAAAAATGCGAGGAGCAAAAAAAAATAAAGAAAGACCAGGAGCATGAAAAGGTGTGAAAAATGCGACGAGCATGAAAAGTTGTGAAAAATGCGAGGAGCATGAAGAGGTGTGAAAAATGCGAGGAGGATGAAAAGGTGTGAAAAATTTGAGGAGCAAAAAAAAAAAAAAAAGAAAGACCAGGAGCATGAAAAGGTGTGAAAAATGCGAGGAGCAAAAAAAAAAAAAAAGACCAGGAACATGAAAAGGTGTGAAAAATGCGAGGAGCAAAAAAAAAAAAAGAAAAACCAGGAGCATGAAAAGGTGTGAAAAATGCGAGGAGCAAAAAAAAAAAAAGAAAGACCAGGAGCATGAAAAGGTGTGAAAAATGCGAGGAGCAAAAAAAAAAAAAAAGAGACCAGGAGCATGAAAAGGTGTGAAAAATGCGAGGAGCAAAAAAAAAAAAAGACCAGGAGCATGAAAAGGTGTGAAAAATGCGAGGAGCAAAAAAAAAAAAAAAAGACCAGGAGCATGAAAAGGTGTGAAAAATGCGAGGAGCAAAAAAAAAAAAAAAAAAAAAGAAAGACCAGGAGCATGAAACGGTGTGAAAAATGCTAGGAGCAAAAAAAAAAAAAAAGAAGGCCCAGGAGCATGAAAAGGTGTGAAAAATGCGAGGAGCAAAAAAAAAAAAAGAAAGACCAGGAGCATGAAAAGGTGTGAAAAATGCGAGGAGCAAAAAAAAAAAAAAAAAAAAAGAAAGACCAGGAGCATGAAAAGGTGTGAAAAATGCGAGGAGCAAAAAAAAAAAAAGAAAGACCAGGAGCATGAAAAGGTGTGAAAAATGCGACGAGCATGAAAAGTTGTGAAAAATGCGATGAGCATGAAGAGGTGTGAAAAATGCGAGGAGCAAAAAAAAAAAGAAAAGAAAGAAAGAAAGACCAGGAGCATGAAAAGATGTGAAAAATGCGAGGAGCAAAAGAAAAAAAAAAGACCAGGAGCATGAAAAGGTGTGAAAAATGCGAGGAGCAAAAAAAAATAAAGAAAGACCAGGAGCATGAAAAGGTGTGAAAAATGCGACGAGCATGAAAAGTTGTGAAAAATGCGAGGAGCATGAAGAGGTGTGAAAAATGCGAGGAGGATGAAAAGGTGTGAAAAATTTGAGGAGCAAAAAAAAAAAACCAGGAGCATGAAAAGGTGTGAAAAATGCGAGGAGCAAAAAAAAAAAAAAGACCAGGAGCATGAAAAGGTGGGAAAAAAGCGAGGAGCAAAAAAAAAAAAAGAAAGACCAGGAGCATGAAAAGGTGTGAAAAATGCGAGGAGCAAAAAAAAAAAAAGAAAGACCAGGAGCATGAAAAGGTGTGAAAAATGCGAGGAGCAAAAAAAAAAAAAAAAGAGACCAGGAGCATGAAAAGGTGTGAAAAATGCGAGGAGCAAAAAAAAAAAACACCAGGAGCATGAAAAGGTGTGAAAAATGTGAGGAGCAAAAAAAAAAGAAAGAAAGAAAGACCAGGAGCATGAAAAGGTGTGAAAAATGCGAGGAGCAAAAAAAAAAAAAAAAAAAAAAGAAAGAAAGACCAGGAGCATGAAAAGGTGTGAAAAATGCGAGGAGAAAAGAAAAAAAAAAAAAAAGAGACCAGGAACATGAAAAGGTGTGAAAAATGCGAGGAGCAAAAAAAAAAAAAAAAAAAGAAAGACCAGGAGCATGAAAAGGTGTGAAAAAGGCGAGGAGCAAAAAAAAAAAAAAAGAAAGAAAGACCAGGAGCATGAAAAGGTGTGAAAAAGGCGAGGAGCAAAAAAAAAAAAAAAGAAAGAAAGACCAGGAGCATGAAAAGGTGTGAAAAAGGCGAGGAGCAAAAAAAAAAAAAAAAAAAGAAAGACCAGGAGCATGAAAAGGTCTGAAAAAGGCGAGGAGCAAAAAAAAAAAAAAAAAGAAAGACCAGGAGCATGAAAAGGTGTGAAAAATGCGAGGAGCAAAAAAAAAAAAAGAAAGACCAGGAGCATGAAAAGGTGTGAAAAATGCGAGGAGCAAAAAAAAAAAAAGAAAGACCAGGAGCATGAAAAGGTGTGAAAAATGCGACGAGCATGAAAAGTTGTGAAAAATGCGAGGAGCATGAAGAGGTGTGAAAAATGCCAGGAGCAAAAAAAAAAAAAAAAGAAAGAAAGAAAGACCAGGAGCATGAAAATATGTGAAAAATGCGAGGAGCAAAAGAAAAAAAAAAAGACCAGGAGCATGAAAAGGTGTGAAAAATGCGACGAGCATGAAAAGGTGAGAAAAATGCGACGAGCATGAAAAGGTGTGAAAAATGCGAGGAGCAAAAAAAAAAAAAAAGACCAGGAGCATGAAAAGGTGTGAAAAAGGCGAGGAGCAAAAAAAAAAAAAAAAAAAAGACCAGGAGCATGAAAAGGTGTGAAAAATGCGACGAGCATGAAAAGGTGTGAAAAATGCGACGAGCATGAAAAGGTGTGAAAAATGCGAGGAGCATGAAAAGGTGGGAAAAATGCGAGGAGCAAAAAAAAAAAAAAAAAAAAAAGAAAGACCAGGAGCATGAAAAGGTGTGAAAAATGCGAGGAGCAAAAAAAAAAAAAGAAAGACCAGGAGCATGAAAAGGTGTGAAAAATGCGACGAGCATGAAAAGTTGTGAAAAATGCGAGGAGCATGAAGAGGTGTGAAAAATGCGAGGAGCAAAAAAAAAAAGAAAAGAAAGAAAGAAAGACCAGGAGCATGAAAAGATGTGAAAAATGCGAGGAGCAAAAGAAAAAAAAAAGACCAGGAGCATGAAAAGGTGTGAAAAATGCGAGGAGCAAAAAAAAATAAAGAAAGACCAGGAGCATGAAAAGGTGTGAAAAATGCGACGAGCATGAAAAGTTGTGAAAAATGCGAGGAGCATGAAGAGGTGTGAAAAATGCGAGGAGGATGAAAAGGTGTGAAAAATTTGAGGAGCAAAAAAAAAAAAACCAGGAGCATGAAAAGGTGTGAAAAATGCGAGGAGTAAAAAAAAAAAAAAGAACAGGAGCATGAAAAGGTGTGAAAAAGGCGAGGAGCAAAAAAAAAAAAAGAAAGACCAGGAGCATGAAAAGGTGTGAAAAATGCGAGGAGCAAAAAAAAAAAAAGAAAGACCAGGAGCATGAAAAGGTGTGAAAAATGCGAGGAGCAAAAAAAAAAAAAAAAGAGACCAGGAGCATGAAAAGGTGTGAAAAATGCGAGGAGCAAAAAAAAAAAACACCAGGAGCATGAAAAGGTGTGAAAAATGTGAGGAGCAAAAAAAAAAGAAAGAAAGAAAGACCAGGAGCATGAAAAGGTGTGAAAAATGCGAGGAGCAAAAAAAAAAAAAAAAAGAAAGAAAGAAAGACCAGGAGCATGAAAAGGTGTGAAAAATGCGAGGAGAAAAGAAAAAAAAAAAAAAAGAGACCAGGAACATGAAAAGGTGTGAAAAATGCGAGGAGCAAAAAAAAAAAAAAAAAAAGAAAGACCAGGAGCATGAAAAGGTGTGAAAAAGGCGAGGAGCAAAAAAAAAAAAAAAGAAAGAAAGACCAGGAGCATGAAAAGGTGTGAAAAAGGCGAGGAGCAAAAAAAAAAAAAAAAAAAGAAAGACCAGGAGCATGAAAAGGTCTGAAAAAGGCGAGGAGCAAAAAAAAAAAAAAAAAGAAAGACCAGGAGCATGAAAAGGTTTGAAAAATGCGAGGAGCAAAAAAAAAAAAAGAAAGACCAGGAGCATGAAAAGGTGTGAAAAATGCGAGGAGCAAAAAAAAAAAAAGAAAGACCAGGAGCATGAAAAGGTGTGAAAAATGCGACGAGCATGAAAAGTTGTGAAAAATGCGAGGAGCATGAAGAGGAGTGAAAAATGCCAGGAGCAAAAAAAAAAAAAAAAAGAAAGAAAGAAAGACCAGGAGCATGAAAATATGTGAAAAATGCGAGGAGCAAAAGAAAAAAAAAAAGACCAGGAGCATGAAAAGGTGTGAAAAATGCGACGAGCATGAAAAGGTGAGAAAAATGCGACGAGCATGAAAAGGTGTGAAAAATGCGAGGAGCAAAAAAAAAAAAAAAGACCAGGAGCATGAAAAGGTGTGAAAAAGGCGAGGAGCAAAAAAAAAAAAAAAAAAAAGACCAGGAGCATGAAAAGGTGTGAAAAATGCGACGAGCATGAAAAGGTGTGAAAAATGCGACGAGCATGAAAAGGTGTGAAAAATGCGAGGAGCATGAAAAGGTGTGAAAAATGCGAGGAGCAAAAAAAAAAAAAAAAAAAAAAAAGGACCAGGAGCATGAAAAGGTGTGAAAAATGCGACGAGCATGAAAAGGTGTGAAAAATGCGAGGAGCAAAAAAAAAAAAAAAAAAAAAGGACCAGGAGCATGAAAAGGTGTGAAAAATGCGAGGAGCAAAAAAAAAAAAAAGACCAGGAGCATGAAAAGGTGTGAAAAATGCGACGAGCATGAAAAGGTGAGAAAAATGCGAGGAGCAGGAAAAGGTGTGAAAAATGCGAGGAGCAAAAAAAAAAAAAAAAAGACCAGGAGCATGAAAAGGTGTGAAAAATGCGAGGAGCAAAAAAAAAAAAAGAAAGACCAGGAGCATGAAAAGGTGTGAAAAATGCGACGAGCATGAAAAGTTGTGAAAAATGCGAGGAGCATGAAGAGGTGTGAAAAATGCCAGGAGCAAAAAAAAAAAAAAAAGAAAGAAAGAAAGACCAGGAGCATGAAAATATGTGAAAAATGCGAGGAGCAAAAGAAAAAAAAAAAGACCAGGAGCATGAAAAGGTGTGAAAAATGCGAGGAGCAAAAAAAAATAAAGAAAGACCAGGAGCATGAAAAGGTGTGAAAAATGCGACGAGCATGAAAAGTTGTGAAAAATGCGAGGAGCATGAAGAGGTGTGAAAAATGCGAGGAGGATGAAAAGGTGTGAAAAATTTGAGGAGCAAAAAAAAAAAAAAAAGAAAGACCAGGAGCATGAAAAGGTGTGAAAAATGCGAGGAGCAAAAAAAAAAAAAAAGACCAGGAACATGAAAAGGTGTGAAAAATGCGAGGAGCAAAAAAAAAAAAAGAAAAACCAGGAGCATGAAAAGGTGTGAAAAATGCGAGGAGCAAAAAAAAAAAAAGAAAGACCAGGAGCATGAAAAGGTGTGAAAAATGCGAGGAGCAAAAAAAAAAAAAAAGAGACCAGGAGCATGAAAAGGTGTGAAAAATGCGAGGAGCAAAAAAAAAAAAAGACCAGGAGCATGAAAAGGTGTGAAAAATGCGAGGAGCAAAAAAAAAAAAAAAAGACCAGGAGCATGAAAAGGTGTGAAAAATGCGAGGGGCAAAAAAAAAAAAAAAAAAAAAAGAAAGACCAGGAGCATGAAACGGTGTGAAAAATGCTAGGAGCAAAAAAAAAAAAAAAGAAGGCCCAGGAGCATGAAAAGGTGTGAAAAATGCGAGGAGCAAAAAAAAAAAAAGAAAGACCAGGAGCATGAAAAGGTGTGAAAAATGCGAGGAGCAAAAAAAAAAAAAAAAAAAAAAAGAAAGACCAGGAGCATGAAAAGGTGTGAAAAATGCGAGGAGCAAAAAAAAAAAAAGAAAGACCAGGAGCATGAAAAGGTGTGAAAAATGCGACGAGCATGAAAAGTTGTGAAAAATGCGAGGAGCATGAAGAGGTGTGAAAAATGCGAGGAGCAAAAAAAAAAAGAAAAGAAAGAAAGAAAGACCAGGAGCATGAAAAGATGTGAAAAATGCGAGGAGCAAAAGAAAAAAAAAAGACCAGGAGCATGAAAAGGTGTGAAAAATGCGAGGAGCAAAAAAAAATAAAGAAAGACCAGGAGCATGAAAAGGTGTGAAAAATGCGACGAGCATGAAAAGTTGTGAAAAATGCGAGGAGCATGAAGAGGTGTGAAAAATGCGAGGAGGATGAAAAGGTGTGAAAAATTTGAGGAGCAAAAAAAAAAAAACCAGGAGCATGAAAAGGTGTGAAAAATGCGAGGAGTAAAAAAAAAAAAAAGACCAGGAGCATGAAAAGGTGTGAAAAATGCGAGGAGCAAAAAAAAAAAAAGAAAGACCAGGAGCATGAAAAGGTGTGAAAAATGCGAGGAGCAAAAAAAAAAAAAGAAAGACCAGGAGCATGAAAAGGTGTGAAAAATGCGAGGAGCAAAAAAAAAAAAAAAAGAGACCAGGAGCATGAAAAGGTGTGAAAAATGCGAGGAGCAAAAAAAAAAAACACCAGGAGCATGAAAAGGTGTGAAAAATGTGAGGAGCAAAAAAAAAAGAAAGAAAGAAACACCAGGAGCATGAAAAGGTGTGAAAAATGCGAGGAGCAAAAAAAAAAAAAAAAAGAAAGAAAGAAAGACCAGGAGCATGAAAAGGTGTGAAAAAGGCGAGGAGAAAAGAAAAAAAAAAAAAAAAGAGACCAGGAACATGAAAAGGTGTGAAAAAAGGGAGGAGCAAAAAAAAAAAAAAAAAAAGAAAGACCAGGAGCATGAAAAGGTGTGAAAAAGGCGAGGAGCAAAAAAAAAAAAAAAGAAAGAAAGACCAGGAGCATGAAAAGGTGTGAAAAAGGCGAGGAGCAAAAAAAAAAAAAAAAAAAGAAAGACCAGGAGCATGAAAAGGTCTGAAAAAGGCGAGGAGCAAAAAAAAAAAAAAAAAGAAAGACCAGGAGCATGAAAAGGTTTGAAAAATGCGAGGAGCAAAAAAAAAAAAAGAAAGACCAGGAGCATGAAAAGGTGTGAAAAATGCGAGGAGCAAAAAAAAAAAAAGAAAGACCAGGAGCATGAAAAGGTGTGAAAAATGCGACGAGCATGAAAAGTTGAGAAAAATGCGAGGAGCATGAAGAGGTGTGAAAAATGCCAGGAGCAAAAAAAAAAAAAAAAGAAAGAAAGAAAGACCAGGAGCATGAAAATATGTGAAAAATGCGAGGAGCAAAAGAAAAAAAAAAAGACCAGGAGCATGAAAAGGTGTGAAAAATGCGACGAGCATGAAAAGGTGAGAAAAATGCGACGAGCATGAAAAGGTGTGAAAAATGCGAGGAGCAAAAAAAAAAAAAAAGACCAGGAGCATGAAAAGGTGTGAAAAAGGCGAGGAGCAAAAAAAAAAAAAAAAAAAAGACCAGGAGCATGAAAAGGTGTGAAAAATGCGACGAGCATGAAAAGGTGTGAAAAATGCGACGAGCATGAAAAGGTGTGAAAAATGCGAGGAGCATGAAAAGGTGTGAAAAATGCGAGGAGCAAAAAAAAAAAAAAAAAAAAAAAAGGACCAGGAGCATGAAAAGGTGTGAAAAATGCGACGAGCATGAAAAGGTGTGAAAAATGCGAGGAGCAAAAAAAAAAAAAAAAAAAAAGGACCAGGAGCATGAAAAGGTGTGAAAAATGCGAGGAGCAAAAAAAAAAAAAAGACCAGGAGCATGAAAAGGTGTGAAAAATGCGACGAGCATGAAAAGGTGAGAAAAATGCGAGGAGCATGAAAAGGTGTGAAAAATGCGAGGAGCAAAAAATAAAAAAGAAAGACCAGGAGCATGAAAAGGTGTGAAAAATGCGAGGAGAAAAAAAAAAAAAAGAAAGACCAGGAGCATGAAAAGGTGTGAAAAATGCGACGAGCATGAAAAGTTGTGAAAAATGCGAGGAGCATGAAGAGGTGTGAAAAATGCCAGGAGCAAAAAAAAAAAAAAAAGAAAGAAAGAAAGACCAGGAGCATGAAAATATGTGAAAAATGCGAGGAGCAAAAGAAAAAAAAAAAGACCAGGAGCATGAAAAGGTGTGAAAAATGCGAGGAGCAAAAAAAAATAAAGAAAGACCAGGAGCATGAAAAGGTGGGAAAAATGCGACGAGCATGAAAAGTTGTGAAAAATGCGAGGAGCATGAAGAGGTGTGAAAAATGCGAGGAGGATGAAAAGGTGTGAAAAATTTGAGGAGCAAAAAAAAAAAAAAAAGAAAGACCAGGAGCATGAAAAGGTGTGAAAAATGCGAGGAGCAAAAAAAAAAAAAAAGACCAGGAACATGAAAAGGTGTGAAAAATGCGAGGAGCAAAAAAAAAAAAAGAAAAACCAGGAGCATGAAAAAGAGTGAAAAATGGGAGGAGCAAAAAAAAAAAAAAGAAAGACCAGGAGCATGAAAAGGTGTGAAAAATGCGAGGAGCAAAAAAAAAAAAAAAGAGACCAGGAGCATGAAAAGGTGTGAAAAATGCGAGGAGCAAAAAAAAAAAAAGACCAGGAGCATGAAAAGGTGTGAAAAATGCGAGGAGCAAAAAAAAAAAAAAAAGACCAGGAGCATGAAAAGGTGTGAAAAATGCGAGGAGCAAAAAAAAAAAAAAAAAAAAAGAAAGACCAGGAGCATGAAACGGTGTGAAAAATGCTAGGAGCAAAAAAAAAAAAAAAGAAGGCCCAGGAGCATGAAAAGGTGTGAAAAATGCGAGGAGCAAAAAAAAAAAAAGAAAGACCAGGAGCATGAAAAGGTGTGAAAAATGCGAGGAGCAAAAAAAAAAAAAAAAAAAAAAGAAAGACCAGGAGCATGAAAAGGTGTGAAAAATGCGAGGAGCAAAAAAAAAAAAAGAAAGACCAGGAGCATGAAAAGGTGTGAAAAATGCGACGAGCATGAAAAGTTGTGAAAAATGCGAGGAGCATGAAGAGGTGTGAAAAATGCGAGGAGCAAAAAAAAAAAGAAAAGAAAGAAAGAAAGACCAGGAGCATGAAAAGATGTGAAAAATGCGAGGAGCAAAAGAAAAAAAAAAGACCAGGAGCATGAAAAGGTGTGAAAAATGCGAGGAGCAAAAAAAAATAAAGAAAGACCAGGAGCATGAAAAGGTGTGAAAAATGCGACGAGCATGAAAAGTTGTGAAAAATGCGAGGAGCATGAAGAGGTGTGAAAAATGCGAGGAGGATGAAAAGGTGTGAAAAATTTGAGGAGCAAAAAAAAAAAAACCAGGAGCATGAAAAGGTGTGAAAAATGCGAGGAGTAAAAAAAAAAAAAAAGACCAGGAGCATGAAAAGGTGTGAAAAATGCGAGGAGCAAAAAAAAAAAAAAAAAGACCAGGAGCATGAAAAGGTGTGAAAAATGCGAGGAGCAAAAAAAAAAAAAGAAAGACCAGGAGCATGAAAAGGTGTGAAAAATGCGAGGAGCAAAAAAAAAAAAAAAAGAGACCAGGAGCATGAAAAGGTGTGAAAAATGCGAGGAGCAAAAAAAAAAAACACCAGGAGCATGAAAAGGTGTGAAAAATGTGAGGAGCAAAAAAAAAAGAAAGAAAGAAAGACCAGGAGCATGAAAAGGTGTGAAAAATGCGAGGAGCAAAAAAAAAAAAAAAAAGAAAGAAAGAAAGACCAGGAGCATGAAAAGGTGTGAAAAATGCGAGGAGAAAAGAAAAAAAAAAAAAAAGAGACCAGGAACATGAAAAGGTGTGAAAAATGCGAGGAGCAAAAAAAAAAAAAAAAAAAGAAAGACCAGGAGCATGAAAAGGTGTGAAAAAGGCGAGGAGCAAAAAAAAAAAAAAAGAAAGAAAGACCAGGAGCATGAAAAGGTGTGAAAAAGGCGAGGAGCAAAAAAAAAAAAAAAAAAAGAAAGACCAGGAGCATGAAAAGGTCTGAAAAAGGCGAGGAGCAAAAAAAAAAAAAAAAAGAAAGACCAGGAGCATGAAAAGGTGTGAAAAATGCGAGGAGCAAAAAAAAAAAAAGAAAGACCAGGAGCATGAAAAGGTGTGAAAAATGCGAGGAGCAAAAAAAAAAAAAGAAAGACCAGGAGCATGAAAAGGTGTGAAAAATGCGACGAGCATGAAAAGTTGTGAAAAATGCGAGGAGCATGAAGAGGTGTGAAAAATGCCAGGAGCAAAAAAAAAAAAAAAAGAAAGAAAGAAAGACCAGGAGCATGAAAATATGTGAAAAATGCGAGGAGCAAAAGAAAAAAAAAAAGACCAGGAGCATGAAAAGGTGTGAAAAATGCGACGAGCATGAAAAGGTGAGAAAAATGCGACGAGCATGAAAAGGTGTGAAAAATGCGAGGAGCAAAAAAAAAAAAAAAGACCAGGAGCATGAAAAGGTGTGAAAAAGGCGAGGAGCAAAAAAAAAAAAAAAAAAAAGACCAGGAGCATGAAAAGGTGTGAAAAATGCGACGAGCATGAAAAGGTGTGAAAAATGCGACGAGCATGAAAAGGTGTGAAAAATGCGAGGAGCATGAAAAGGTGTGAAAAATGCGAGGAGCAAAAAAAAAAAAAAAAAAAAAAAAAGAACCAGGAGCATGAAAAGGTGTGAAAAATGCGACGAGCATGAAAAGGTGTGAAAAATGCGAGGAGCAAAAAAAAAAAAAAAAAAAAAGGACCAGGAGCATGAAAAGGTGTGAAAAATGCGACGAGCATGAAAAGGTGTGAAAAATGCGAGGAGCATGAAAAGGTGTGAAAAATGCGAGGAGCATGAAAAGGTGTGAAAAATGCGAGGAGCATGAAAAGGTGTGAAAAATGCGAGGAGAAAAAAAAAAAAAAAAAAAAAAGGACCAGGAGCATGAAAAGGTGTGAAAAATGCGAGGAGAAAAGAAAAAAAAAAAAAAAGAGACCAGGAACATGAAAAGGTGTGAAAAATGCGAGGAGCAAAAAAAAAAAAAAAAAAAGAAAGACCAGGAGCATGAAAAGGTGTGAAAAAGGCGAGGAGCAAAAAAAAAAAAAAAGAAAGAAAGACCAGGAGCATGAAAAGGTGTGAAAAAGGCGAGGAGAAAAAAAAAAAAAAAAAAAAGAAAGACCAGGAGCATGAAAAGGTGTGAAAAAGGCGAGGAGCAAAAAAAAAAAAAAAAAGAAAGACCAGGAGCATGAAAAGGTTTGAAAAATGCGAGGAGCAAAAAAAAAAAAAAAAAAAAAAAAAAAAAAAAAAGACCAGGAGCATGAAAAGGTGTGAAAAATGCGACGAGCATGAAAAGGTGTGAAAAATGCGAGGAGCATGAAAAGGTGTGAAAAATGCGACGAGTATGAAAAGGTGTGAAAAATGCGACGAGCATGAAAAGGTGTGAAAAATGCGAGGAGCAAAAAAAAAAAAAAAGGACCAGGAGCATGAAAAGGTGTGAAAAATGCGACGAGCATGAAAAGGTGAGAAAAATGCGAGGAGCAAAAAAAAAAAAAAGACCAGGAGCATGAAAAGGTGTGAAAAATGCGACGAGCATGAAAAGGTGTGAAAAATGCGAGGAGCAAAAAAAAAAAAAAGACCAGGAGCATGAAAAGGTGTGAAAAATGCGACGAGCATGAAAAGGTGAGAAAAATGCGAGGAGCATGAAAAGGTGTGAAAAATGCGACGAGTATGAAAAGGTGTGAAAAATGCGACGAGCATGAAAAGGTGTGAAAAATGCGAGGAGCAAAAAAAAAAAAAAAAAAAAAAAAAGACCAGGAGCATGAAAAGGTGTGAAAAATGCGAGGAGCAAAAAAAAAAAAAAAAAAAAAAAAAACCAGGAGCATGAAAAGGTGTGAAAAATGCAAGGAGCAAAAAAAAAAAAAAAAAAAAAAAAAAAAAAAAAAGGACCAGGAGAAAGAAAAGGTGTGAAAAATGCGAGGAGCAAAAAAAAAAAAAAAAAAAAAAAAAAAAAAAAAAGACCAGGAGCATGAAAAGGTGTGAAAAATGCGACGAGCATGAAAAGGTGTGAAAAATGCGAGGAGCATGAAAAGGTGTGAAAAATGCGACGAGTATGAAAAGGTGTGAAAAATGCGACGAGCATGAAAAGGTGTGAAAAATGCGAGGAGCAAAAAAAAAAAAAAAGGACCAGGAGCATGAAAAGGTGTGAAAAATGCGACGAGCATGAAAAGGTGAGAAAAATGCGAGGAGCAAAAAAAAAAAAAAGACCAGGAGCATGAAAAGGTGTGAAAAATGCGAGGAGCATGAAAAGGTGTGAAAAATGGGAGGAGAAAAAAAAAAAAAAAGACCAGGAGCATGAAAAGGTGTGAAAAATGCGACGAGCATGAAAAGGTGAGAAAAATGCGAGGAGCATGAAAAGGTGTGAAAAATGCGACGAGTATGAAAAGGTGTGAAAAATGCGACGAGCATGAAAAGGTGTGAAAAATGCGAGGAGCAAAAAAAAAAAAAAAAAAAAAAAGGACCAGGAGCATGAAAAGGTGTGAAAAATGCGAGGAGCAAAAAAAAAAAAAAGACCAGGAGCATGAAAAGGTGTGAAAAATGCGAGGAGCATGAAGAGGTGTGAAAAATGCGAAGAGCATGAAGAGGTGTGAAAAATGCGAGGAGCATGAAAAGGTGTGAAAAATGCGAGGAGCAAAAAAAAAAAAAAAGACCAGGAGCATGAAAAGGTGTGAAAAATGCGAGGAGCAAAAAAAAAAAAAAAAAAAGAAAGACCAGGAGCATGAAAAGGTGTGAAAAATGCGGGGAGCAAAAAAAAAAAAAAGAAAGACCAGGAGCATGAAAAGGTGTGAAAAATGCGACGAGCATGAAAAGCTGTGAAAAATGCGAGGAGCATGAAGAGGTGTGAAAAATGCGAGGAGCAAAAAAAAAAAAAAGACTAGGAGCATGAAAAGGTGTGAAAAATGCGAGGAAAAAAAAAAAAAAAAAGAAAGACCAGGAGCATGAAAAGGTGTGAAAAATGCGACGAGCATGAAAAAGTGAGAAAAATGCGACGAGCATGAAAAGGTGTGAAAAATGCGAGGAGCAAAAAAAAAAAAAAAAGACAAGGAGCAGGAAAAGGGGTGAAAAAGGCGAGGAGCAAAAAAAAAAAAAAAAAAAAGACCAGGAGCAAGAAAAGGTGTGAAAAAGGCGAGGAGCAAAAAAAAAAAAAAAAAAAAGACCAGGAGCAGGAAAAGGTGTGAAAAATGCGACGAGCATGAAAAGGTGTGAAAAATGCGAGGAGCATGAAAAGTTGTGAAAAATGCGAGGAGCAAAAAAAAAAAAAAAAAAAAAAAAGGACCAGGAGCATGAAAAGGTGTGAAAAATGCGACGAGCATGAAAAGGTGTGAAAAATGCGAGGAGCAAAAAAAAAAAAAAAGGACCAGGAGCATGAAAAGGTGTGAAAAATGCGAGGAGCAAAAAAAAAAAAAAGACCAGGAGCATGAAAAGGTGTGAAAAATGCGACGAGCATGAAAAGGTGAGAAAAATGCGAGGAGCATGAAAAGGTGTGAAAAATGCGACGAGTATGAAAAGGTGTGAAAAATGCGACGAGCATGAAAAGGTGTGAAAAATGCGAGGAGCAAAAAAAAAAAAAAAAAAAAAAAGGACCAGGAGCATGAAAAGGTGTAAAAAATGCGAGGAGCAAAAAAAAAAAAAAAGACCAGGAGCATGAAAAGGTGTGAAAAATGCGAGGAGCATGAAGAGGTGTGAAAAATGCGAAGAGCATGAAAAGGTGTGAAAAATGCGAGGAGCATGAAAAGGTGTGAAAAATGCGAGGAGCAAAAAAAAAAAAAAAGACCAGGAGCATGAAAAGGTGTGAAAAATGCGAGGAGCAAAAAAAAAAAAAAAAAAGAAAGACCAGGAGCATGAAAAGGTGTGAAAAATGCGGGGAGCAAAAAAAAAAAAAAGAAAGACCAGGAGCATGAAAAGGTGTGAAAAATGCGACGAGCATGAAAAGCTGTGAAAAATGCGAGGAGCATGAAGAGGTGTGAAAAATGCGAGGAGCAAAAAAAAAAAAAAGACTAGGAGCATGAAAAGGTGTGAAAAATGCGACGAGCATGAAAAGGTGTGAAAAATGCGAGGAGCATGAAAAGGTGTGAAAAATGCGACGAGTATGAAAAGGTGTGAAAAATGCGACGAGCATGAAAAGGTGTGAAAAATGCGAGGAGCAAAAAAAAAAAAAAAGGACCAGGAGCAAGAAAAGGTGTGAAAAATGCGAGGAGCAAAAAAAAAAAAAAGACCAGGAGCATGAAAAGGTGTGAAAAATGCGACGAGCATGAAAAGGTGAGAAAAATGCGAGGAGCATGAAAAGGTGTGAAAAATGCGACGAGTATGAAAAGGTGTGAAAAATGCGACGAGCATGAAAAGGTGTGAAAAATGCGAGGAGCAAAAAAAAAAAAAAAAAAAAAAGGACCAGGAGCATGAAAAGGTGTGAAAAAGGGGAGGAGAAAAAAAAAAAAAAAGACCAGGAGCATGAAAAGGTGTGAAAAATGCGAGGAGCATGAAGAGGTGTGAAAAATGCGAAGAGCATGAAGAGGTGTGAAAAATGCGAGGAGCATGAAAAGGTGTGAAAAATGCGAGGAGCAAAAAAAAAAAAAAAGACCAGGAGCATGAAAAGGTGTGAAAAATGCGAGGAGCAAAAAAAAAAAAAAAAAAAGAAAGACCAGGAGCATGAAAAGGTGTGAAAAATGCGGGGAGCAAAAAAAAAAAAAAGAAAGACCAGGAGCATGAAAAGGTGTGAAAAATGCGACGAGCATGAAAAGCTGTGAAAAATGCGAGGAGCATGAAGAGGTGTGAAAAATGCGAGGAGCAAAAAAAAAAAAAAGACTAGGAGCATGAAAAGGTGTGAAAAATGCGAGGAAAAAAAAAAAAAAAAAGAAAGACCAGGAGCATGAAAAGGTGTGAAAAATGCGACGAGCATGAAAAGGTGAGAAAAATGCGACGAGCATGAAAAGGTGTGAAAAATGCGAGGAGCAAAAAAAAAAAAAAAAGACCAGGAGCATGAAAAGGTGTGAAAAAGGCGAGGAGCAAAAAAAAAAAAAAAAAAAAGACCAGGAGCATGAAAAGGTGTGAAAAATGCGACGAGCATGAAAAGGTGTGAAAAATGCGAGGAGCATGAAAAGGTGTGAAAAATGCGAGGAGCAAAAAAAAAAAAAAAAAAAAAAAAGGACCAGGAGCATGAAAAGGTGTGAAAAATGCGACGAGCATGAAAAGGTGTGAAAAATGCGAGGAGCAAAAAAAAAAAAAAAAGGACCAGGAGCATGAAAAGGTGTGAAAAATGCGAGGAGCAAAAAAAAAAAAAAGACCAGGAGCATGAAAAGGTGTGAAAAATGCGACGAGCATGAAAAGGTGAGAAAAATGCGAGGAGCATGAAAAGGTGTGAAAAATGCGACGAGTATGAAAAGGTGTGAAAAATGCGACGAGCATGAAAAGGTGTGAAAAATGCGAGGAGCAAAAAAAAAAAAAAAAAAAAAAAGGACCAGGAGCATGAAAAGGTGTGAAAAATGCGAGGAGCAAAAAAAAAAAAAAGACCAGGAGCATGAAAAGGTGTGAAAAATGCGAGGAGCATGAAGAGGTGTGAAAAATGCGAAGAGCATGAAGAGGTGTGAAAAATGCGAGGAGCATGAAAAGGTGTGAAAAATGCGAGGAGCAAAAAAAAAAAAAAAGACCAGGAGCATGAAAAGGTGTGAAAAATGCGAGGAGCAAAAAAAAAAAAAAAAAAAGAAAGACCAGGAGCATGAAAAGGTGTGAAAAATGCGGGGAGCAAAAAAAAAAAAAAGACCAGGAGCATGAAAAGGTGTGAAAAATGCGAGGAGCATGAAAAGCTGTGAAAAAAGCGAGGAGCATGAAGAGGTGTGAAAAATGCGAGGAGCAAAAAAAAAAAAAAAGACTAGGAGCATGAAAAGGTGTGAAAAATGCGAGGAAAAAAAAAAAAAAAAGAAAGACCAGGAGCATGAAAAGGTGTGAAAAATGCGACGAGCATGAAAAGGTGAGAAAAATGCGACGAGCATGAAAAGGTGTGAAAAATGCGAGGAGCAAAAAAAAAAAAAAAGACCAGGAGCATGAAAAGGTGTGAAAAAGGCGAGGAGCAAAAAAAAAAAAAAAAAAAAGACCAGGAGCATGAAAAGGTGTGAAAAATGCGACGAGCATGAAAAGGTGTGAAAAATGCGAGGAGCATGAAAAGGTGTGAAAAATGCGAGGAGCAAAAAAAAAAAAAAAAAAAAAAAAGGACCAGGAGCATGAAAAGGTGTGAAAAATGCGAGGAGCAAAAAAAAAAAAAAAAAAAAAAAAAAAAAAAAAAGGACCAGGAGCATGAAAAGGTGTGAACAATGCGAGGAGCAAAAAAAAAAAAAAGACCAGGAGCATGAAAAGGTGTGAAAAATGCGAGGAGCAAAAAAAAAAAAGACCAGGAGCATGAAAAGGTGTGAAAAATGCGACGAGCATGAAAAGGTGTGAAAAATGCGAGGAGCATGAAAAGGTGTGAAAAATGCGACGAGTATGAAAAGGTGTGAAAAATGCGACGAGCATGAAAAGGTGTGAAAAATGCGAGGAGCAAAAAAAAAAAAAAAGGACCAGGAGCATGAAAAGGTGTGAAAAATGCGAGGAGCAAAAAAAAAAAAAAGACCAGGAGCATGAAAAGGTGTGAAAAATGCGACGAGCATGAAAAGGTGAGAAAAATGCGAGGAGCATGAAAAGGTGTGAAAAATGCGACGAGTATGAAAAGGTGTGAAAAATGCGACGAGCATGAAAAGGTGTGAAAAATGCGAGGAGCAAAAAAAAAAAAAAAAAAAAAAAGGACCAGGAGCATGAAAAGGTGTGAAAAATGCGAGGAGCAAAAAAAAAAAAAAGACCAGGAGCATGAAAAGGTGTGAAAAATGCGAGGAGCATGAAAAGGTGTGAAAAATGCGAGGAGCATGAAAAGGTGTGAGAAATGCGAGGAGAAAAAAAAAAAAAAAGACCAGGAGCATGAAAAGGTGTGAAAAATGCGAGGAGAAAAAAAAAAAAAAAAGGACCAGGAGCATGAAAAGGTGTGAAAAAGGCGAGGAGCAAAAAAAAAAAAAAAAAAAAAAAAAGGACCAAGAGCATGAAAAGGTGTGAAAAATGCGAGGAGAAAAAAAAAAAAAAAGACCAGGAGCATGAAAAGGTGTGAAAAATGCGTAGAGCATGAAAAGGTGTGAAAAATGCGAGGAGCAAAAAAAAAAAAAAAAAAAAAAAAAAGGACCAGGAGCATGAAAAGGTGTGAAAAATGCGACGAGCATGAAAAGGTGTGAAAAATGCGAGGAGCAAAAAAAAAAAAAAAAAAAAAAAAAAAAAAAAAAAGGACCAGGAGCATGAAAAGGTGTGAAAAATGCGAGGAGCATGAAAAGGTGTGAAAAATGCGAGGAGCAAAAAAAAAAAAAAAAAAGACCAGGAACATGAAAAGGTGTGAAAAATGCGAGGAGCAAAAAAAAAAAAAAAAAAAAAAAAAAGGACCAGGAGCATGAAAAGGTGTGAAAAATGCGACGAGCATGAAAAGGTGTGAAAAATGCGAGGAGCAAAAAAAAAAAAAAAAAAAAAAAAAAAAAAAAAGGACCAGGAGCATGAAAAGGTGTGAAAAAGGCGAGGAGCAAAAAAAAAAAATAGACCAGGAGCATGAAAAGGTGTGAAAAATGCGAGGAGCAAAAAAAAAAAAAAAAAAAAAAAGGACCAGGAGCATGAAAAGGTGTGAAAAAGGCGACGAGCATGAAAAGGTGTGAAAAATGCGACGAGCATGAAAAGGTGTGAAAAAGGCGAGGAGCAAAAAAAAAAAAAAGACCAGGAGCATGAAAAGGTGTGAAAAATGCGAGGAGCAAAAAAAAAAAAAAAAAAAAAAAAAAGGACCAGGAGCATGAAAAGGTGTGAAAAATGCGACGAGCATGAAAAGTTGTGAAAAATGCGAGGAGCATGAAGAGGTGTGAAAAATGCGAAGAGCATGAAGAGGTGTGAAAAATGCGAGGAGCATGAAAAGGTGTGAAAAATTCGAGGAGCAAAAAAAAAAAAAAAAAAGACCAGGAGCATGAAAAGGTGTGAAAAATGCGAGGAGCAAAAAAAAAAAAAAAGACCAGGAGCATGAAAAGGTGTGAAAAATGCGAGGAGCAAAAAAAAAAAAAAAAGAAGAAAGACCAGGAGCATGAAAAGGTGTGAAAAATGCGGGGAGCAAAAAAAAAAAAAAGAAAGACCAGGAGCATGAAAAGGTGTGAAAAATGCGACGAGCATGAAAAGCTGTGAAAAATGCGAGGAGCATGAAGAGGTGTGAAAAATGCGAGGAGCAAAAAAAAAAAAAAAAGACTAGGAGCATGAAAAGGTGTGAAAAATGCGAGGAAAAAAAAAAAAAAAAAGAAAGACCAGGAGCATGAAAAGGTGTGAAAAATGCGACGAGCATGAAAAGGTGAGAAAAATGCGACGAGCATGAAAAGGTGTGAAAAATGCGAGGAGCAAAAAAAAAAAAAAAGACCAGGAGCATGAAAAGGTGTGAAAAAGGCGAGGAGCAAAAAAAAAAAAAAAAAAAAGACCAGGAGCATGAAAAGGTGTGAAAAATGCGACGAGCATGAAAAGGTGTGAAAAATGCGAGGAGCATGAAAAGGTGTGAAAAATGCGAGGAGCAAAAAAAAAAAAAAAAAAAAAAAAGGACCAGGAGCATGAAAAGGTGTGAAAAATGCGACGAGCATGAAAAGGTGTGAAAAATGCGAGGAGCATGAAAAGGTGTGAAAAATGCGACGAGTATGAAAAGGTGTGAAAAATGCGACGAGCATGAAAAGGTGTGAAAAATGCGAGGAGCAAAAAAAAAAAAAAAGGACCAGGAGCATGAAAAGGTGTGAAAAATGCGAGGAGCAAAAAAAAAAAAAAGACCAGGAGCATGAAAAGGTGTGAAAAATGCGACGAGCATGAAAAGGTGAGAAAAATGCGAGGAGCATGAAAAGGTGTGAAAAATGCGACGAGCATGAAAAGGTGTGAAAAATGCGAGGAGCATGAAAAGGTGTGAAAAATGCGAGGAGCAAAAAAAAAAAAAAAAAAAAAAAAGGACCAGGAGCATGAAAAGGTGTGAAAAATGCGACGAGCATGAAAAGGTGTGAAAAATGCGAGGAGCAAAAAAAAAAAAAAAGGACCAGGAGCATGAAAAGGTGTGAAAAATGCGACGAGCATGAAAAGGTGTGAAAAATGCGAGGAGCATGAAAAGGTGTGAAAAATGCGAGGAGCAAAAAAAAAAAAAAAAAAAAAAAAGGACCAGGAGCATGAAAAGGTGTGAAAAATGCGACGAGCATGAAAAGGTGTGAAAAATGCGAGGAGCAAAAAAAAAAAAAAAGGACCAGGAGCATGAAAAGGTGTGAAAAATGCGAGGAGCAAAAAAAAAAAAAAGACCAGGAGCATGAAAAGGTGTGAAAAATGCGACGAGCATGAAAAGGTGAGAAAAATGCGAGGAGCATGAAAAGGTGTGAAAAATGCGACGAGTATGAAAAGGTGTGAAAAATGCGACGAGCATGAAAAGGTGTGAAAAATGCGAGGAGCAAAAAAAAAAAAAAAAAAAAAAAGGACCAGGAGCATGAAAAGGTGTGAAAAATGCGAGGAGCAAAAAAAAAAAAAAGACCAGGAGCATGAAAAGGTGTGAAAAATGCGAGGAGCATGAAGAGGTGTGAAAAATGCGAAGAGCATGAAGAGGTGTGAAAAATGCGAGGAGCATGAAAAGGTGTGAAAAATGCGAGGAGCAAAAAAAAAAAAAAAGACCAGGAGCATGAAAAGGTGTGAAAAATGCGAGGAGCAAAAAAAAAAAAAAAAAAGAAAGACCAGGAGCATGAAAAGGTGTGAAAAATGCGGGGAGCAAAAAAAAAAAAAAGAAAGACCAGGAGCATGAAAAGGTGTGAAAAATGCGACGAGCATGAAAAGCTGTGAAAAATGCGAGGAGCATGAAGAGGTGTGAAAAATGCGAGGAGCAAAAAAAAAAAAAAAAGAAAGAAAGAAAGACCAGGAGCATGAAAAGGTGTGAAAAATGCGAGGAAAAAAAAAAAAAAAAGAAAGACCAGGAGCATGAAAAGGTGTGAAAAATGCGACGAGCATGAAAAGGTGAGAAAAATGCGACGAGCATGAAAAGGTGTGAAAAATGCGAGGAGCAAAAAAAAAAAAAAAGACCAGGAGCATGAAAAGGTGTGAAAAAGGCGAGGAGCAAAAAAAAAAAAAAAAAAAAGACCAGGAGCATGAAAAGGTGTGAAAAATGCGACGAGCATGAAAAGGTGTGAAAAATGCGAGGAGCATGAAAAGGTGTGAAAAATGCGAGGAGCAAAAAAAAAAAAAAAAAAAAAAAAGGACCAGGAGCATGAAAAGGTGTGAAAAATGCGAGGAGCAAAAAAAAAAAAAAGGACCAGGAGCATGAAAAGGTGTGAACAATGCGAGGAGCAAAAAAAAAAAAAAGACCAGGAGCATGAAAAGGGGGGAAAAATGCGAGGAGCAAAAAAAAAAAAGACCAGGAGCATGAAAAGGTGTGAAAAATGCGACGAGCATGAAAAGGTGTGAAAAATGCGAGGAGCATGAAAAGGTGTGAAAAATGCGACGAGTATGAAAAGGTGTGAAAAATGCGACGAGCATGAAAAGGTGTGAAAAATGCGAGGAGCAAAAAAAAAAAAAAAGGACCAGGAGCATGAAAAGGTGTGAAAAATGCGAGGAGCAAAAAAAAAAAAAAGACCAGGAGCATGAAAAGGTGTGAAAAAAGCGACGAGCATGAAAAGGTGAGAAAAATGCGAGGAGCATGAAAAGGTGTGAAAAATGCGACGAGTATGAAAAGGTGTGAAAAATGCGACGAGCATGAAAAGGTGTGAAAAATGCGAGGAGCAAAAAAAAAAAAAAAAAAAAAAAAGGACAAGGAGCATAAAAAGGTGTGAAAAATGCGAGGAGAAAAAAAAAAAAAAAGACCAGGAGCATGAAAAGGTGTGAAAAATGCGACGAGCATGAAAAGGTGTGAAAAATGCGAGGAGCATGAAAAGGTGTGAGAAATGCGAGGAGAAAAAAAAAAAAAAAGACCAGGAGCATGAAAAGGTGTGAGAAATGCGAGGAGAAAAAAAAAAAAAAAAGGACCAGGAGCATGAAAAGGTGTGAAAAAGGCGAGGAGCAAAAAAAAAAAAAAAAAAAAAAAAAGGACCAGGAGCATGAAAAGGTGTGAAAAATGCGAGGAGCAAAAAAAAAAAAAAGACCAGGAGCATGAAAAGGTGTGAAAAATGCGTAGAGCATGAAAAGGTGTGAAAAATGCGAGGAGCAAAAAAAAAAAAAAAAAAAAAAAAAAGGACCAGGAGCATGAAAAGGTGTGAAAAAGGCGACGAGCATGAAAAGGTGTGAAAAATGCGACGAGCAAAAAAAAAAAAAAAAAAAAAAAAAAAAAAAAAAGGACCAGGAGCATGAAAAGGTGTGAAAAAAGCGAGGAGCATGAAAAGGTGTGAAAAATGCGAGGAGCAAAAAAAAAAAAAAAAAAAGACCAGGAACATGAAAAGGGGTGAAAAAAGCGAGGAGCAAAAAAAAAAAAAAAAAAAAAAAAAAGGACCAGGAGCATGAAAAGGTGTGAAAAATGCGACGAGCATGAAAAGGTGTGAAAAATGCGAGGAGCAAAAAAAAAAAAAAAAAAAAAAAAAAAAAAAAAAAGGACCAGGAGCATGAAAAGGTGTGAAAAATGCGAGGAGCATGAAAAGGTGTGAAAAATGCGAGGAGCAAAAAAAAAAAAAAAAAAGACCAGGAACATGAAAAGGTGTGAAAAATGCGAGGAGCAAAAAAAAAAAAAAAAAAAAAAAAAAGGACCAGGAGCATGAAAAGGTGTGAAAAATGCGACGAGCATGAAAAGGTGTGAAAAATGCGAGGAGCAAAAAAAAAAAAAAAAAAAAAAAAAAAAAAAAAGGACCAGGAGCATGAAAAGGTGTGAAAAAGGCGAGGAGCAAAAAAAAAAAATAGACCAGGAGCATGAAAAGGTGTGAAAAATGCGAGGAGCAAAAAAAAAAAAAAAAAAAAAAGGACCAGGAGCATGAAAAGGTGTGAAAAAGGCGACGAGCATGAAAAGGTGTGAAAAATGCGACGAGCATGAAAAGGTGTGAAAAAGGCGAGGAGCAAAAAAAAAAAAAAGACCAGGAGCATGAAAAGGTGTGAAAAATGCGAGGAGCAAAAAAAAAAAAAAAAAAAAAAAAAAAGGACCAGGAGCCTGAAAAGGTGTGAAAAATGCGACGAGCATGAAAAGTTGTGAAAAATGCGAGGAGCATGAAGAGGTGTGAAAAATGCGAAGAGCATGAAGAGGTGTGAAAAATGCGAGGAGCATGAAAAGGTGTGAAAAATTCGAGGAGCAAAAAAAAAAAAAAAAAAGACCAGGAGCATGAAAAGGTGTGAAAAATGCGAGGAGCAAAAAAAAAAAAAAAGACCAGGAGCATGAAAAGGTGTGAAAAATGCGAGGAGCAAAAAAAAAAAAAAAAGAAGAAAGACCAGGAGCATGAAAAGGTGTGAAAAATGCGGGGAGCAAAAAAAAAAAAAAGAAAGACCAGGAGCATGAAAAGGTGTGAAAAATGCGACGAGCATGAAAAGCTGTGAAAAATGCGAGGAGCATGAAGAGGTGTGAAAAATGCGAGGAGCAAAAAAAAAAAAAAAGACTAGGAGCATGAAAAGGTGTGAAAAATGCGAGGAAAAAAAAAAAAAAAAAGAAAGACCAGGAGCATGAAAAGGTGTGAAAAATGCGACGAGCATGAAAAGGTGAGAAAAATGCGACGAGCATGAAAAGGTGTGAAAAATGCGAGGAGCAAAAAAAAAAAAAAAGACCAGGAGCATGAAAAGGTGTGAAAAAGGCGAGGAGCAAAAAAAAAAAAAAAAAAAAGACCAGGAGCATGAAAAGGTGTGAAAAATGCGACGAGCATGAAAAGGTGTGAAAAATGCGAGGAGCATGAAAAGGTGTGAAAAATGCGAGGAGCAAAAAAAAAAAAAAAAAAAAAAAAGGACCAGGAGCATGAAAAGGTGTGAAAAATGCGACGAGCATGAAAAGGTGTGAAAAATGCGAGGAGCATGAAAAGGTGTGAAAAATGCGACGAGTATGAAAAGGTGTGAAAAATGCGACGAGCATGAAAAGGTGTGAAAAATGCGAGGAGCAAAAAAAAAAAAAAAGGACCAGGAGCATGAAAAGGTGTGAAAAATGCGAGGAGCAAAAAAAAAAAAAAGACCAGGAGCATGAAAAGGTGTGAAAAATGCGACGAGCATGAAAAGGTGAGAAAAATGCGAGGAGCATGAAAAGGTGTGAAAAATGCGACGAGTATGAAAAGGTGTGAAAAATGCGACGAGCATGAAAAGGTGTGAAAAATGCGAGGAGCAAAAAAAAAAAAAAAAAAAAAAAGGACCAGGAGCATGAAAAGGTGTGAAAAATGCGAGGAGCAAAAAAAAAAAAAGACCAGGAGCATGAAAAGGTGTGAAAAATGCGACGAGCATGAAGAGGTGTGAAAAATGCGAAGAGCATGAAGAGGTGTGAAAAATGCGAGGAGCATGAAAAGGTGTGAAAAATGCGAGGAGCAAAAAAAAAAAGAAAGACCAGGAGCATGAAAAGGTGTGAAAAATGCGAGGAGCAAAAAAAAAAAAAAAAAAAGAAAGACCAGGAGCATGAAAAGGTGTGAAAAATGCGGGGAGCAAAAAAAAAAAAAAGAAAGACCAGGAGCATGAAAAGGTGTGAAAAATGCGACGAGCATGAAAAGCTGTGAAAAATGCGAGGAGCATGAAGAGGTGTGAAAAATGCGAGGAGCAAAAAAAAAAAAAAGACTAGGAGCATGAAAAGGTGTGAAAAATGCGAGGAAAAAAAAAAAAAAAAAGAAAGACCAGGAGCATGAAAAGGTGTGAAAAATGCGACGAGCATGAAAAGGTGAGAAAAATGCGACGAGCATGAAAAGGTGTGAAAAATGCGAGGAGCAAAAAAAAAAAAAAAGACCAGGAGCATGAAAAGGTGTGAAAAATGCGACGAGCATGAAAAGGTGTGAAAAATGCGAGGAGCATGAAAAGGTGTGAAAAATGCGAGGAGCAAAAAAAAAAAAAAGAAAAAGACCAGGAGCATGAAAAGGTGTGAAAAATGCGACGAGCATGAAAAGGTGTGAAAAATGCGAGGAGCATGAAAAGGTGTGAAAAATGCGAGGAGCAAAAAAAAAAAAAAAAAAAAAAGGACCAGGAGCATGAAAAGGTGTGAAAAAGGCGACGAGCATGAAAAGGTGTGAAAAATGCGACGAGCATGAAAAGGTGTGAAAAAGGCGAGGAGCAAAAAAAAAAAAAAGACCAGGAGCATGAAAAGGTGTGAAAAATGCGAGGAGCAAAAAAAAAAAAAAAAAAAAAAAAAAGGACCAGGAGCATGAAAAGGTGTGAAAAATGCGACGAGCATGAAAAGTTGTGAAAAATGCGAGGAGCATGAAGAGGTGTGAAAAATGCGAAGAGCATGAAGAGGTGTGAAAAATGCGAGGAGCATGAAAAGGTGTGAAAAATTCGAGGAGCAAAAAAAAAAAAAAAAAAGACCAGGAGCATGAAAAGGTGTGAAAAATGCGACGAGCATGAAAAGGTGTGAAAAATGCGAGGAGCAAAAAAAAAAAAAAAAAAAAAAAAAAAGGACCAGGAGCATGAAAAGGTGTGAAAAATGCGACGAGCATGAAAAGGTGTGAAAAATGCGAGGAGCAAAAAAAAAAAAAAAAAAAAAAAAAAAAAAAAAAGGACCAGGAGCATGAAAAGGTGTGAAAAATGCGAGGAGCATGAAAAGGTGTGAAAAATGCGAGGAGCAAAAAAAAAAAAAAAAGAAGAAAGACCAGGAGCATGAAAAGGTGTGAAAAATGCGGGGAGCAAAAAAAAAAAAAAGAAAGACCAGGAGCATGAAAAGGTGTGAAAAATGCGACGAGCATGAAAAGCTGTGAAAAATGCGAGGAGCATGAAGAGGTGTGAAAAATGCGAGGAGCAAAAAAAAAAAAAAAGACTAGGAGCATGAAAAGGTGTGAAAAATGCGAGGAAAAAAAAAAAAAAAAGAAAGACCAGGAGCATGAAAAGGTGTGAAAAATGCGACGAGCATGAAAAGGTGAGAAAAATGCGACGAGCATGAAAAGGTGTGAAAAATGCGAGGAGCAAAAAAAAAAAAAAAGACCAGGAGCATGAAAAGGTGTGAAAAAGGCGAGGAGCAAAAAAAAAAAAAAAAAAAAAAGACCAGGAGCATGAAAAGGTGTGAAAAATGCGACGAGCATGAAAAGGTGTGAAAAATGCGAGGAGCATGAAAAGGTGTGAAAAATGCGAGGAGCAAAAAAAAAAAAAAAAAAAAAAAAGGACCAGGAGCATGAAAAGGTGTGAAAAATGCGACGAGCATGAAAAGGTGTGAAAAATGCGAGGAGCATGAAAAGGTGTGAAAAATGCGACGAGTATGAAAAGGTGTGAAAAATGCGACGAGCATGAAAAGGTGTGAAAAATGCGAGGAGCAAAAAAAAAAAAAAAGGACCAGGAGCATGAAAAGGTGTGAAAAATGCGAGGAGCAAAAAAAAAAAAAAGACCAGGAGCATGAAAAGGTGTGAAAAATGCGACGAGCATGAAAAGGTGAGAAAAATGCGAGGAGCATGAAAAGGTGTGAAAAATGCGACGAGTATGAAAAGGTGTGAAAAATGCGACGAGCATGAAAAGGTGTGAAAAATGCGAGGAGCAAAAAAAAAAAAAAAGGACCAGGAGCATGAAAAGGTGTGAAAAATGCGAGGAGCAAAAAAAAAAAAAAGACCAGGAGCATGAAAAGGTGTGAAAAATGCGAGGAGCATGAAGAGGTGTGAAAAATGCGAAGAGCATGAAGAGGTGTGAAAAATGCGAGGAGCATGAAAAGGTGTGAAAAATGCGAGGAGCAAAAAAAAAAAAAAAGACCAGGAGCATGAAAAGGTGTGAAAAATGCGAGGAGCAAAAAAAAAAAAAAGAAAGACCAGGAGCATGAAAAGGTGTGAAAAATGCGGGGAGCAAAAAAAAAAAAAAGAAAGACCAGGAGCATGAAAAGGTGTGAAAAATGCGACGAGCATGAAAAGCTGTGAAAAATGCGAGGAGCATGAAGAGGTGTGAAAAATGCGAGGAGCAAAAAAAAAAAAAAAGACTAGGAGCATGAAAAGGTGTGAAAAATGCGAGGAAAAAAAAAAAAAAAAAGAAAGACCAGGAGCATGAAAAGGTGTGAAAAATGCGACGAGCATGAAAAGGTGAGAAAAATGCGACGAGCATGAAAAGGTGTGAAAAATGCGAGGAGCAAAAAAAAAAAAAAAGACCAGGAGCATGAAAAGGTGTGAAAAATGCGACGAGCATGAAAAGGTGTGAAAAATGCGAGGAGCATGAAAAGGTGTGAAAAATGCGAGGAGCAAAAAAAAAAAAAAAAAAAAGACCAGGAGCATGAAAAGGTGTGAAAAATGCGACGAGCATGAAAAGGTGAGAAAAATGCGAGGAGCATGAAAAGGTGTGAAAAATGTGAGGAGCAAAAAAAAAAAAAAAAAAAGTCCAGGAACATGAAAAGGTGTGAAAAATGCGAGGAGCAAAAAAAAAAAAAAAAAAGACCAGGAGCATGAAAAGGTGCGAAAAATGCGACGAGCATGAAAAGGTGCGAAAAATGCGACGAGCATGAAAAGGTGCGAAAAATGCGACGAGCATGAAAAGGTGCGAAAAATGCGACGAGCATGAAAAGGTGCGAAAAATGCGACGAGCATGAAAAGGTGCGAAAAATGCGACGAGCATGAAAAGGTGCGAAAAATGCGACGAGCATGAAAAGGTGCGAAAAATGCGACGAGCATGAAAAGGTGCGAAAAATGCGACGAGCATGAAAAGGTGCGAAAAATGCGACGAGCATGAAAAGGTGTGAAAAATGCGAGGAGCAAAAAAAAAAAAAAAAAAAAGGACCAGGAGCATGAAAAGGTGTGAAAAATGCGAGGAGCAAAAAAAAAAAAAAAAAGGACCAGGAGCATGAAAAGGTGTGAAAAATGCGACGAGCATGAAAAGGTGTGAAAAATGCAAGGAGCATGAAAAGGTGTGAAAAATGCAAGGAGCATGAAAAGGTGTGAAAAATGCGCAGAGCAAAAAAAAAAAAAAAAAAAAAAAAAAAAAGGACCAGGAGCATGAAAAGGTGTGAAAAATGCGACGAGCATGAAAAGGTGTGAAAAATGCAAGGAGCATGAAAAGGTGTGAAAAATGCAAGGAGCATGAAAAGGTGTGAAAAATGCAAGGAGCAAAAAAAAAAAAAAAAAAAAAAAAAAAAAAAAAGGACCAGGAGCATGAAAAGGTGCGAAAAATGCGATGAGCATGAAAAGGTGCGAAAAATGCGACGAGCGTGAAAAGGTGCGAAAAATGCGAGTAGCAAAAAAAAAAAAAAGAAAGACCAGGAGCATGAAAAGGTGTGAAAAATGCGACGAGCATGAAAAGTTGTGAAAAATGCGAGGAGCATGAAGAGGTGTGAAAAATGCGAGGAGCATGAAAAGGTGTGAAAAATTCGAGGAGCAAAAAAAAAAAAAAAAAAAAGACCAGGAGCATGAAAAGGGGGGAAAAATGCGAGGAGCAAAAAAAAAAAAAAAAAAAAAAAAAAGGACCAGGAGCATGAAAAGGTGTGAAAAATGCGAGGAGCAAAAAAAAAAAAAGACAAGGAACATGAAAAGGGGAGAAAAAAGCGAGGAGAAAAAAAAAAAAAAAAAAAAAAAAAAAAAAAAAAAAAGGACCAGGAGCATGAAAAGGTGTGAAAAATGCGAGGAGCATGAAAAGGTGTGAAAAATGCGAGGAGCAAAAAAAAAAAAAAAAAAAAAAAAAAAAAAAAAAAAGGACCAGGAGCATGAAAAGGTGTGAAAAATGCGAGGAGCAAAAAAAAAAAAGAAAGACCAGGAGCATGAAAAGGTGTGAAAAATGCGACGAGCATGAAAAGGTGTGAAAAATGCGAGGAGCAAAAAAAAAAAAAAAAAAGACCAGGAGCATGAAAAGGTGTGAAAAATGCGAGGAGCAAAAAAAAAAAAAGATGAGGAGCATGAAAAGGTGTGAAAAATGCGAGAAGCAAGAAGAGGTGTGAAAAATGCGATTAGCATGAAAAGGTGTGAAAAATGCGAGGAGCAAAAAAAAAAAAAAAGGACCAGGAGCATGAAAAGGTGTGAAAAATGCGAGGAGCAAAAAAAAAAAAAAGACCAGGAGCATGAAAAGGTGTGAAAAATGCGACGAGTATGAAAAGGTGTGAAAAATGCGACGAGCATGAAAAGGTGTGAAAAATGCGAGGAGCAAAAAAAAAAAAAAAGGACCAGGAGCATGAAAAGGTGTGAAAAATGCGAGGAGCAAAAAAAAAAAAAAGACCAGGAGCATGAAAAGGTGTGAAAAATGCGACGAGCATGAAAAGGTGAGAAAAATGCGAGGAGCATGAAAAGGTGTGAAAAATGCGACGAGTATGAAAAGGTGTGAAAAATGCGACGAGCATGAAAAGGTGTGAAAAATGCGAGGAGCAAAAAAAAAAAAAAGGACCAGGAGCATGAAAAGGTGTGAAAAATGCGAGGAGCAAAAAAAAAAAAAAGACCAGGAGCATGAAAAGGTGTGAAAAATGCGACGAGCATGAAAAGGTGAGAAAAATGCGAGGAGCATGAAAAGGTGTGAAAAATGCGACGAGTATGAAAAGGTGTGAAAAATGCGACGAGCATGAAAAGGTGTGAAAAATGCGACGAGCAAGAAAAGGTGTGAAAAATGCGAGGAGCAAAAAAAAAAAAAAAAGGACCAGGAGCATGAAAAGGTGTGAAAAATGCGAGGAGCAAAAAAAAAAAAAAGGACCAGGAGCATGAAAAGGTGGGAAAAATGCGAGGAGCAAAAAAAAAAAAAAGACCAGGAGCATGAAAAGGTGTGAAAAATGCGACGAGTATGAAAAGGTGTGAAAAATGCGACGAGCATGAAAAGGTGTGAAAAATGCGAGGAGCAAAAAAAAAAAAAAAGGACAAGGAGCATGAAAAGGTGAGAAAAATGCGAGGAGCAAAAAAAAAAAAAAGACCAGGAGCATGAAAAGGTGTGAAAAATGCGACGAGCATGAAAAGGTGAGAAAAATGCGAGGAGCATGAAAAGGTGTGAAAAATGCGACGAGCATGAAAAGGTGTGAAAAAGGCGAGGAGCAAAAAAAAAAAAAAGACCAGGAGCATGAAAAGGTGTGAAAAATGCGAGGAGCAAAAAAAAAAAAAAAAAAAAAAGGACCAGGAGCATGAAAAGGTGTGAAAAAGGCGACGAGCATGAAAAGGTGTGAAAAATGCGACGAGCATGAAAAGGTGTGAAAAAGGCGAGGAGCAAAAAAAAAAAAAAGACCAGGAGCATGAAAAGGTGTGAAAAATGCGAGGAGCAAAAAAAAAAAAAAAAAAAAAAAAAAAGGACCAGGAGCCTGAAAAGGTGTGAAAAATGCGACGAGCATGAAAAGTTGTGAAAAATGCGAGGAGCATGAAGAGGTGTGAAAAATGCGAAGAGCATGAAGAGGTGTGAAAAATGCGAGGAGCATGAAAAGGTGTGAAAAATTCGAGGAGCAAAAAAAAAAAAAAAAAAGACCAGGAGCATGAAAAGGTGTGAAAAATGCGAGGAGCAAAAAAAAAAAAAAAGACCAGGAGCATGAAAAGGTGTGAAAAATGCGAGGAGCAAAAAAAAAAAAAAAAGAAGAAAGACCAGGAGCATGAAAAGGTGTGAAAAATGCGGGGAGCAAAAAAAAAAAAAAGAAAGACCAGGAGCATGAAAAGGTGTGAAAAATGCGACGAGCATGAAAAGCTGTGAAAAATGCGAGGAGCATGAAGAGGTGTGAAAAATGCGAGGAGCAAAAAAAAAAAAAAAGACTAGGAGCATGAAAAGGTGTGAAAAATGCGAGGAAAAAAAAAAAAAAAAAGAAAGACCAGGAGCATGAAAAGGTGTGAAAAATGCGACGAGCATGAAAAGGTGAGAAAAATGCGACGAGCATGAAAAGGTGTGAAAAATGCGAGGAGCAAAAAAAAAAAAAAAGACCAGGAGCATGAAAAGGTGTGAAAAAGGCGAGGAGCAAAAAAAAAAAAAAAAAAAAGACCAGGAGCATGAAAAGGTGTGAAAAATGCGACGAGCATGAAAAGGTGTGAAAAATGCGAGGAGCATGAAAAGGTGTGAAAAATGCGAGGAGCAAAAAAAAAAAAAAAAAAAAAAAAAGGACCAGGAGCATGAAAAGGTGTGAAAAAATGCGACGAGCATGAAAAGGTGTGAAAAATGCGAGGAGCATGAAAAGGTGTGAAAAATGCGACGAGTATGAAAAGGTGTGAAAAATGCGACGAGCATGAAAAGGTGTGAAAAATGCGAGGAGCAAAAAAAAAAAAAAAGGACCAGGAGCATGAAAAGGTGTGAAAAATGCGAGGAGCAAAAAAAAAAAAAAGACCAGGAGCATGAAAAGGTGTGAAAAATGCGACGAGCATGAAAAGGTGAGAAAAATGCGAGGAGCATGAAAAGGTGTGAAAAATGCGACGAGTATGAAAAGGTGTGAAAAATGCGACGAGCATGAAAAGGTGTGAAAAATGCGAGGAGCAAAAAAAAAAAAAAAAAAAAAAAGGACCAGGAGCATGAAAAGGTGTGAAAAATGCGAGGAGCAAAAAAAAAAAAAGACCAGGAGCATGAAAAGGTGTGAAAAATGCGAGGAGCATGAAGAGGTGTGAAAAATGCGAAGAGCATGAAGAGGTGTGAAAAATGCGAGGAGCATGAAAAGGTGTGAAAAATGCGAGGAGCAAAAAAAAAAAGAAAGACCAGGAGCATGAAAAGGTGTGAAAAATGCGAGGAGCAAAAAAAAAAAAAAAAAAAGAAAGACCAGGAGCATGAAAAGGTGTGAAAAATGCGGGGAGCAAAAAAAAAAAAAAGAAAGACCAGGAGCATGAAAAGGTGTGAAAAATGCGACGAGCATGAAAAGCTGTGAAAAATGCGAGGAGCATGAAGAGGTGTGAAAAATGCGAGGAGCAAAAAAAAAAAAAAGACTAGGAGCATGAAAAGGTGTGAAAAATGCGAGGAAAAAAAAAAAAAAAAAGAAAGACCAGGAGCATGAAAAGGTGTGAAAAATGCGACGAGCATGAAAAGGTGAGAAAAATGCGACGAGCATGAAAAGGTGTGAAAAATGCGAGGAGCAAAAAAAAAAAAAAAGACCAGGAGCATGAAAAGGTGTGAAAAATGCGACGAGCATGAAAAGGTGTGAAAAATGCGAGGAGCATGAAAAGGTGTGAAAAATGCGAGGAGCAAAAAAAAAAAAAAGAAAAAGACCAGGAGCATGAAAAGGTGTGAAAAATGCGACGAGCATGAAAAGGTGTGAAAAATGCGAGGAGCATGAAAAGGTGTGAAAAATGCGAGGAGCAAAAAAAAAAAAAAAAAAAAAAGGACCAGGAGCATGAAAAGGTGTGAAAAAGGCGACGAGCATGAAAAGGTGTGAAAAATGCGACGAGCATGAAAAGGTGTGAAAAAGGCGAGGAGCAAAAAAAAAAAAAAGACCAGGAGCATGAAAAGGTGTGAAAAATGCGAGGAGCAAAAAAAAAAAAAAAAAAAAAAAAAAGGACCAGGAGCATGAAAAGGTGTGAAAAATGCGACGAGCATGAAAAGTTGTGAAAAATGCGAGGAGCATGAAGAGGTGTGAAAAATGCGAAGAGCATGAAGAGGTGTGAAAAATGCGAGGAGCATGAAAAGGTGTGAAAAATTCGAGGAGCAAAAAAAAAAAAAAAAAAGACCAGGAGCATGAAAAGGTGTGAAAAATGCGACGAGCATGAAAAGGTGTGAAAAATGCGAGGAGCAAAAAAAAAAAAAAAAAAAAAAAAAAGGACCAGGAGCATGAAAAGGTGTGAAAAATGCGACGAGCATGAAAAGGTGTGAAAAATGCGAGGAGCAAAAAAAAAAAAAAAAAAAAAAAAAAAAAAAAAAAGGACCAGGAGCATGAAAAGGTGTGAAAAATGCGAGGAGCATGAAAAGGTGTGAAAAATGCGAGGAGCAAAAAAAAAAAAAAAAGAAGAAAGACCAGGAGCATGAAAAGGTGTGAAAAATGCGGGGAGCAAAAAAAAAAAAAAGAAAGACCAGGAGCATGAAAAGGTGTGAAAAATGCGACGAGCATGAAAAGCTGTGAAAAATGCGAGGAGCATGAAGAGGTGTGAAAAATGCGAGGAGCAAAAAAAAAAAAAAAGACTAGGAGCATGAAAAGGTGTGAAAAATGCGAGGAAAAAAAAAAAAAAAAGAAAGACCAGGAGCATGAAAAGGTGTGAAAAATGCGACGAGCATGAAAAGGTGAGAAAAATGCGACGAGCATGAAAAGGTGTGAAAAATGCGAGGAGCAAAAAAAAAAAAAAAGACCAGGAGCATGAAAAGGTGTGAAAAAGGCGAGGAGCAAAAAAAAAAAAAAAAAAAAAGACCAGGAGCATGAAAAGGTGTGAAAAATGCGACGAGCATGAAAAGGTGTGAAAAATGCGAGGAGCATGAAAAGGTGTGAAAAATGCGAGGAGCAAAAAAAAAAAAAAAAAAAAAAAAGGACCAGGAGCATGAAAAGGTGTGAAAAATGCGACGAGCATGAAAAGGTGTGAAAAATGCGAGGAGCATGAAAAGGTGTGAAAAATGCGACGAGTATGAAAAGGTGTGAAAAATGCGACGAGCATGAAAAGGTGTGAAAAATGCGAGGAGCAAAAAAAAAAAAAAAGGACCAGGAGCATGAAAAGGTGTGAAAAATGCGAGGAGCAAAAAAAAAAAAAAAGACCAGGAGCATGAAAAGGTGTGAAAAATGCGACGAGCATGAAAAGGTGAGAAAAAGGCGAGGAGCATGAAAAGGTGTGAAAAATGCGACGAGTATGAAAAGGTGTGAAAAATGCGACGAGCATGAAAAGGTGTGAAAAATGCGAGGAGCAAAAAAAAAAAAAAAGGACCAGGAGCATGAAAAGGTGTGAAAAATGCGAGGAGCAAAAAAAAAAAAAAAGACCAGGAGCATGAAAAGGTGTGAAAAATGCGAGGAGCATGAAGAGGTGTGAAAAATGCGAAGAGCATGAAGAGGTGTGAAAAATGCGAGGAGCATGAAAAGGTGTGAAAAATGCGAGGAGCAAAAAAAAAAAAAAAGACCAGGAGCATGAAAAGGTGTGAAAAATGCGAGGAGCAAAAAAAAAAAAAAGAAAGACCAGGAGCATGAAAAGGTGTGAAAAATGCGGGGAGCAAAAAAAAAAAAAAGAAAGACCAGGAGCATGAAAAGGTGTGAAAAATGCGACGAGCATGAAAAGCTGTGAAAAATGCGAGGAGCATGAAGAGGTGTGAAAAATGCGAGGAGCAAAAAAAAAAAAAAAGACTAGGAGCATGAAAAGGTGTGAAAAATGCGAGGAAAAAAAAAAAAAAAAAGAAAGACCAGGAGCATGAAAAGGTGTGAAAAATGCGACGAGCATGAAAAGGTGAGAAAAATGCGACGAGCATGAAAAGGTGTGAAAAATGCGAGGAGCAAAAAAAAAAAAAAAGACCAGGAGCATGAAAAGGTGTGAAAAATGCGACGAGCATGAAAAGGTGTGAAAAATGCGAGGAGCATGAAAAGGTGGGAAAAATGCGAGGAGCAAAAAAAAAAAAAAAAAAAAGACCAGGAGCATGAAAAGGTGTGAAAAATGCGACGAGCATGAAAAGGTGAGAAAAATGCGAGGAGCATGAAAAGGTGTGAAAAATGTGAGGAGCAAAAAAAAAAAAAAAAAAAGTCCAGGAACATGAAAAGGTGTGAAAAATGCGAGGAGCAAAAAAAAAAAAAAAAAAGACCAGGAGCATGAAAAGGTGCGAAAAATGCGACGAGCATGAAAAGGTGCGAAAAATGCGACGAGCATGAAAAGGTGCGAAAAATGCGACGAGCATGAAAAGGTGCGAAAAATGCGACGAGCATGAAAAGGTGCGAAAAATGCGACGAGCATGAAAAGGTGCGAAAAATGCGACGAGCATGAAAAGGTGCGAAAAATGCGACGAGCATGAAAAGGTGCGAAAAATGCGACGAGCATGAAAAGGTGCGAAAAATGCGACGAGCATGAAAAGGTGCGAAAAATGCGACGAGCATGAAAAGGTGTGAAAAATGCGAGGAGCAAAAAAAAAAAAAAAAAAAGGACCAGGAGCATGAAAAGGTGTGAAAAATGCGAGGAGCAAAAAAAAAAAAAAAAAGGACCAGGAGCATGAAAAGGTGTGAAAAATGCGACGAGCATGAAAAGGTGTGAAAAATGCAAGGAGCATGAAAAGGTGTGAAAAATGCAAGGAGCATGAAAAGGTGTGAAAAATGCGCAGAGCAAAAAAAAAAAAAAAAAAAAAAAAAAAAAGGACCAGGAGCATGAAAAGGTGTGAAAAATGCGACGAGCATGAAAAGGTGTGAAAAATGCAAGGAGCATGAAAAGGTGTGAAAAATGCAAGGAGCATGAAAAGGTGTGAAAAATGCAAGGAGCAAAAAAAAAAAAAAAAAAAAAAAAAAAAAAAAAAGGACCAGGAGCATGAAAAGGTGCGAAAAATGCGATGAGCATGAAAAGGTGCGAAAAATGCGACGAGCGTGAAAAGGTGCGAAAAATGCGAGTAGCAAAAAAAAAAAAAAGAAAGACCAGGAGCATGAAAAGGTGTGAAAAATGCGACGAGCATGTGAAAAGTTGTGAAAAATGCGAGGAGCATGAAGAGGTGTGAAAAATGCGAGGAGCATGAAAAGGTGTGAAAAATTCGAGGAGCAAAAAAAAAAAAAAAAAAAAGACCAGGAGCATGAAAAGGTGTGAAAAATGCGAGGAGCAAAAAAAAAAAAAAAAAAAAAAAAAAAAGGACCAGGAGCATGAAAAGGTGTGAAAAATGCGAGGAGCAAAAAAAAAAAAAAAAAAAAGACCAGGAACATGAAAAGGTGTGAAAAAAGCGAGGAGAAAAAAAAAAAAAAAAAAAAAAAAAAAAAAAAAAAAAAGGACCAGGAGCATGAAAAGGTGTGAAAAATGCGAGGAGCATGAAAAGGTGTGAAAAATGCGAGGAGCAAAAAAAAAAAAAAAAAAAAAAAAAAAAAAAAAAAAAGACCAGGAGCATGAAAAGGTGTGAAAAATGCGAGGAGCAAAAAAAAAAAAAAAGACCAGGAGCATGAAAAGGTGTGAAAAATGCGACGAGCATGAAAAGGTGTGAAAAATGCGAGGAGCAAAAAAAAAAAAAAAAAAGACCAGGAGCATGAAAAGGTGTGAAAAATGCGAGGAGCAAAAAAAAAAAAAGATGAGGAGCATGAAAAGGTGTGAAAAATGCGAGAAGCAAGAAGAGGTGTGAAAAATGCGATTAGCATGAAAAGGTGTGAAAAATGCGAGGAGCAAAAAAAAAAAAAAAAGGACCAGGAGCATGAAAAGGTGTGAAAAATGCGAGGAGAAAAAAAAAAAAAAAGACCAGGAGCATGAAAAGGTGTGAAAAATGCGACGAGTATGAAAAGGTGTGAAAAATGCGACGAGCATGAAAAGGTGTGAAAAATGCGAGGAGCAAAAAAAAAAAAAAAGGACCAGGAGCATGAAAAGGTGTGAAAAATGCGAGGAGCAAAAAAAAAAAAAAGACCAGGAGCATGAAAAGGTGTGAAAAATGCGACGAGCATGAAAAGGTGAGAAAAATGCGAGGAGCATGAAAAGGTGTGAAAAATGCGACGAGTATGAAAAGGTGTGAAAAATGCGACGAGCATGAAAAGGTGTGAAAAATGCGAGGAGCAAAAAAAAAAAAAAGGACCAGGAGCATGAAAAGGTGTGAAAAATGCGAGGAGCAAAAAAAAAAAAAAGACCAGGAGCATGAAAAGGTGTGAAAAATGCGACGAGCATGAAAAGGTGAGAAAAATGCGAGGAGCATGAAAAGGTGTGAAAAATGCGACGAGCATGAAAAGGTGTGAAAAATGCGACGAGCATGAAAAGGTGTGAAAAATGCGACGAGCATGAAAAGGTGTGAAAAATGCGAGGAGCAAAAAAAAAAAAAAAGGACCAGGAGCATGAAAAGGTGTGAAAAATGCGAGGAGCAAAAAAAAAAAAAAGGACCAGGAGCATGAAAAGGTGCGAAAAATGCGAGGAGCAAAAAAAAAAAAAAAGGCGAGGAGCATGAAAAGGTGTGAAAAATGGGACGAGAATGAAAAGGTGTGAAAAATGCGACGAGCATGAAAAGGTGTGAAAAATGCGAGGAGCAAAAAAAAAAAAAAAGGACCAGGAGCATGAAAAGGTGTGAAAAATGCGAGGAGCAAAAAAAAAAAAAAGACCAGGAGCATGAAAAGGTGTGAAAAATGCGACGAGCATGAAAAGGTGAGAAAAATGCGAGGAGCATGAAAAGGTGTGAAAAATGCGACGAGTATGAAAAGGTGTGAAAAATGCGACGAGCATGAAAAGGTGTGAAAAATGCGAGGAGCAAAAAAAAAAAAAAAAAAAAAAAAGACCAGGAGAAAGAAAAGGTGGGAAAAATGCGAGGAGCAAAAAAAAAAAAAAAAAAAAAGGACCAGGAGCATGAAAAGGTGTGAAAAATGCGACGAGCATGAAAAGGTGTGAAAAATGCGAGGAGCAAAAAAAAAAAAAAAAAAAAGGACCAGGAGCATGAAAAGGTGTGAAAAATGCGACGAGCATGAAAAGGTGTGAAAAATGCAAGGAGCATGAAGAGGTGTGAAAAATTCGAGGAGCATGAAAAGGTGTGAAAAATTCGAGGAGCAAAAAAAAAAAAAAAAAAAAAAAAAAAAAAAAAGGACCAGGAGCATGAAAAGGTGTGAAAAATGCGAGGAGCATGAAAAGGTGTGAAAAATGCGACGAGCATGAAAAGGTGTGAAAAATGCGACGAGCATGAAAAGGTGTGAAAAATGCGAGGAGCAAAAAAAAAAAAAAAAAAAAAAAAAAAAAAAAAAAGGACCAGGAGCATGAAAAGGTGTGAAAAATGCGAGGAGCAAAAAAAAAAAAAAAAAAAAAAAAAAAAAAGGACCAGGAACAAGAAAAGGGGGGAAAAAAGCGAGGAGCAAAAAAAAAAAAAAAAAAAAAAAAAAAAAAAAAGGACCAGGAGCATGAAAAGGTGTGAAAAATGCGAGGAGCATGAAAAGGTGTGAAAAATGCGAGGAGCAAAAAAAAAAAAAAAAAAAGACCAGGAGCATGAAAAGGTGTGAAAAATGCGAGGAGCAAAAAAAAAAAAAGATGAGGAGCATGAAAAGGTGTGAAAAATGCGAGAAGCAAGAAGAGGTGTGAAAAATGCGATTAGCATGAAAAGGTGTGAAAAATGCGAGGAGCAAAAAAAAAAAAAAAGGACCAGGAGCATGAAAAGGTGTGAAAAATGCGAGGAGCAAAAAAAAAAAAAAGACCAGGAGCATGAAAAGGTGTGAAAAATGCGAGGAGCAAAAAAAAAAAAAAAGACCAGGAGCATGAAAAGGTGTGAAAAATGCGAGGAGCAAAAAAAAAAAAAAAAAAAAAAGGACCAGGAGCATGAAAAGGTGTGAAAAATGCGACGAGCATGAAAAGGTGTGAAAAATGCGAGGAGCAAAAAAAAAAAAAAAAAAAAGGACCAGGAGCATGAAAAGGTGTGAAAAATGCGACGAGCATGAAAAGGTGTGAAAAATGCAAGGAGCATGAAGAGGTGTGAAAAATTCGAGGAGCATGAAAAGGTGTGAAAAATTCGAGGAGCAAAAAAAAAAAAAAAAAAAAAAAAAAAAAAAAAGGACCAGGAGCATGAAAAGGTGTGAAAAATGCGAGGAGCATGAAAAGGTGTGAAAAATGCGACGAGCATGAAAAGGTGTGAAAAATGCGACGAGCATGAAAAGGTGTGAAAAATGCGAGGAGCAAAAAAAAAAAAAAAAAAAAAAGGACCAGGAGCATGAAAAGGTGTGAAAAATGCGACGAGCATGAAAAGGTGTGAAAAATGCGAGGAGCAAAAAAAAAAAAAAAAAAAAAGGACCAGGAGCATGAAAAGGTGTGAAAAATGCGACGAGCATGAAAAGGTGTGAAAAATGCAAGGAGCATGAAGAGGTGTGAAAAATTCGAGGAGCATGAAAAGGTGTGAAAAATTCGAGGAGCAAAAAAAAAAAAAAAAAAAAAAAAAAAAAAAAAGGACCAGGAGCATGAAAAGGTGTGAAAAATGCGAGGAGCATGAAAAGGTGTGAAAAATGCGACGAGCATGAAAAGGTGTGAAAAATGCGACGAGAAAAAAAAAAAAAAAAAAAAAAAAAAAAAAAAAAAAGGACCAGGAGCATGAAAAGGTGTGAAAAATGCGACGAGCATGAAAAGGTGTGAAAAATGCGAGGAGCAAAAAAAAAAAAAAAAAAGACCAGGAGCATGAAAAGGTGTGAAAAATGCAAGGAGCAAAAAAAAAAAAAAAAAAAAAAGGACCAGGAGCATGAAAAGGTGTGAAAAATGCGACGAGCATGAAAAGGTGTGAAAAATGCGAGGAGCAAAAAAAAAAAAAAAAAAAAGGACCAGGAGCATGAAAAGGTGTGAAAAATGCGACGAGCATGAAAAGGTGTGAAAAATGCAAGGAGCATGAAGAGGTGTGAAAAATTCGAGGAGCATGAAAAGGTGTGAAAAATTCGAGGAGCAAAAAAAAAAAAAAAAAAAAAAAAAAAAAAAAAGGACCAGGAGCATGAAAAGGTGTGAAAAATGCGAGGAGCATGAAAAGGTGTGAAAAATGCGACGAGCATGAAAAGGTGTGAAAAATGCGACGAGCATGAAAAGGTGTGAAAAATGCGAGGAGCAAAAAAAAAAAAAAGACCAGGAGCATGAAAAGGTGTGAAAAATGCGACGAGTATGAAAAGGTGTGAAAAATGCGACGAGCATGAAAAGGTGTGAAAAATGCGAGGAGCAAAAAAAAAAAAAAAGGACCAGGAGCATGAAAAGGTGTGAAAAATGCGAGGAGCAAAAAAAAAAAAAAGACCAGGAGCATGAAAAGGTGTGAAAAATGCGACGAGCATGAAAAGGTGAGAAAAATGCGAGGAGCATGAAAAGGTGTGAAAAATGCGACGAGTATGAAAAGGTGTGAAAAATGCGACGAGCATGAAAAGGTGTGAAAAATGCGAGGAGCAAAAAAAAAAAAAAAAAAAAAAAGACCAGGAGCAAGAAAAGGTGGGAAAAATGCGAGGAGCAAAAAAAAAAAAAAAAAAAAAAGGACCAGGAGCATGAAAAGGTGTGAAAAATGCGACGAGCATGAAAAGGTGTGAAAAATGCGAGGAGCAAAAAAAAAAAAAAAAAAAAAGGACCAGGAGCATGAAAAGGTGTGAAAAATGCGACGAGCATGAAAAGGTGTGAAAAATGCAAGGAGCATGAAGAGGTGTGAAAAATTCGAGGAGCATGAAAAGGTGTGAAAAATTCGAGGAGCAAAAAAAAAAAAAAAAAAAAAAAAAAAAAAAAGGACCAGGAGCATGAAAAGGTGTGAAAAATGCGAGGAGCATGAAAAGGTGTGAAAAATGCGACGAGCATGAAAAGGTGTGAAAAATGCGACGAGCATGAAAAGGTGTGAAAAATGCGAGGAGCAAAAAAAAAAAAAAAAAAAAAAAAAAAAAAAAAAAGGACCAGGAGCATGAAAAGGTGTGAAAAATGCGAGGAGCAAAAAAAAAAAAAAAAAAAAAAAAAAAAAAAGGACCAGGAGCATGAAAAGGGGGAAAAAATGCGAGGAGCAAAAAAAAAAAAAAAAAAAAAAAAAAAAAAAAAGGACCAGGAGCATGAAAAGGTGTGAAAAATGGGAGGAGCATGAAAAGGTGTGAAAAATGCGAGGAGCAAAAAAAAAAAAAAAAAAGACCAGGAGCATGAAAAGGTGTGAAAAATGCGAGGAGCAAAAAAAAAAAAAGATGAGGAGCATGAAAAGGTGTGAAAAATGCGAGAAGCAAGAAGAGGTGTGAAAAATGCGATTAGCATGAAAAGGTGTGAAAAATGCGAGGAGCAAAAAAAAAAAAAAAGGACCAGGAGCATGAAAAGGTGTGAAAAATGCGAGGAGCAAAAAAAAAAAAAAGACCAGGAGCATGAAAAGGTGTGAAAAATGCGACGAGTATGAAAAGGTGTGAAAAATGCGACGAGCATGAAAAGGTGTGAAAAATGCGAGGAGCAAAAAAAAAAAAAAAGGACCAGGAGCATGAAAAGGTGTGAAAAATGCGAGGAGCAAAAAAAAAAAAAAGACCAGGAGCATGAAAAGGTGTGAAAAATGCGACGAGCATGAAAAGGTGAGAAAAATGCGAGGAGCATGAAAAGGTGTGAAAAATGCGACGAGTATGAAAAGGTGTGAAAAATGCGACGAGCATGAAAAGGTGTGAAAAATGCGAGGAGCAAAAAAAAAAAAAAAAAAAAAAGGACCAGGAGCATGAAAAGGTGTGAAAAATGCGAGGAGCAAAAAAAAAAAAAAGACCAGGAGCATGAAAAGGTGTGAAAAATGCGAGGAGCATGAAGAGGTGTGAAAAATGCGAAGAGCATGAAGAGGTGTGAAAAATGCGAGGAGCATGAAAAGGTGTGAAAAATGCGAGGAGCAAAAAAAAAAAAAAAGACCAGGAGCATGAAAAGGTGTGAAAAATGCGAGGAGCAAAAAAAAAAAAAAAAAAAGAAAGACCAGGAGCATGAAAAGGTGTGAAAAATGCGGGGAGCAAAAAAAAAAAAAAGAAAGACCAGGAGCATGAAAAGGTGTGAAAAATGCGACGAGCATGAAAAGCTGTGAAAAATGCGAGGAGCATGAAGAGGTGTGAAAAATGCGAGGAGCAAAAAAAAAAAAAAGACTAGGAGCATGAAAAGGTGTGAAAAATGCGAGGAAAAAAAAAAAAAAAAAGAAAGACCAGGAGCATGAAAAGGTGTGAAAAATGCGACGAGCATGAAAAGGTGAGAAAAATGCGACGAGCATGAAAAGGTGTGAAAAATGCGAGGAGCAAAAAAAAAAAAAAAAGACCAGGAGCATGAAAAGGTGTGAAAAAGGCGAGGAGCAAAAAAAAAAAAAAAAAAAAGACCAGGAGCATGAAAAGGTGTGAAAAATGCGACGAGCATGAAAAGGTGTGAAAAATGCGAGGAGCATGAAAAGGTGTGAAAAATGCGAGGAGCAAAAAAAAAAAAAAAAAAAAAAAAAGGACCAGGAGCATGAAAAGGTGTGAAAAATGCGACGAGCATGAAAAGGTGTGAAAAATGCGAGGAGCAAAAAAAAAAAAAAAGGACCAGGAGCATGAAAAGGTGTGAAAAATGCGAGGAGCAAAAAAAAAAAAAAGACCAGGAGCATGAAAAGGTGTGAAAAATGCGACGAGCATGAAAAGGTGAGAAAAATGCGAGGAGCATGAAAAGGTGTGAAAAATGCGACGAGTATGAAAAGGTGTGAAAAATGCGACGAGCATGAAAAGGTGTGAAAAATGCGAGGAGCAAAAAAAAAAAAAAAAAAAAAAAGGACCAGGAGCATGAAAAGGTGTGAAAAATGCGAGGAGCAAAAAAAAAAAAAAGACCAGGAGCATGAAAAGGTGTGAAAAATGCGAGGAGCATGAAGAGGTGTGAAAAATGCGAAGAGCATGAAGAGGTGTGAAAAATGCGAGGAGCATGAAAAGGTGTGAAAAATGCGAGGAGCAAAAAAAAAAAAAAAGACCAGGAGCATGAAAAGGTGTGAAAAATGCGAGGAGCAAAAAAAAAAAAAAAAAAAGAAAGACCAGGAGCATGAAAAGGTGTGAAAAATGCGGGGAGCAAAAAAAAAAAAAAGAAAGACCAGGAGCATGAAAAGGTGTGAAAAATGCGACGAGCATGAAAAGCTGTGAAAAATGCGAGGAGCATGAAGAGGTGTGAAAAATGCGAGGAGCAAAAAAAAAAAAAAGACTAGGAGCATGAAAAGGTGTGAAAAATGCGAGGAAAAAAAAAAAAAAAAGAAAGACCAGGAGCATGAAAAGGTGTGAAAAATGCGACGAGCATGAAAAGGTGAGAAAAATGCGACGAGCATGAAAAGGTGTGAAAAATGCGAGGAGCAAAAAAAAAAAAAAAGACCAGGAGCATGAAAAGGTGTGAAAAAGGCGAGGAGCAAAAAAAAAAAAAAAAAAAAGACCAGGAGCATGAAAAGGTGTGAAAAATGCGACGAGCATGAAAAGGTGTGAAAAATGCGAGGAGCATGAAAAGGTGTGAAAAATGCGAGGAGCAAAAAAAAAAAAAAAAAAAAAAAAAGGACCAGGAGCATGAAAAGGTGTGAAAAATGCGAGGAGCAAAAAAAAAAAAAAAAAAAAAAAAAAAAAAAAAAGGACCAGGAGCATGAAAAGGTGTGAACAATGCGAGGAGCAAAAAAAAAAAAAAGACCAGGAGCATGAAAAGGTGTGAAAAATGCGAGGAGCAAAAAAAAAAAAGACCAGGAGCATGAAAAGGTGTGAAAAATGCGACGAGCATGAAAAGGTGTGAAAAATGCGAGGAGCATGAAAAGGTGTGAAAAATGCGACGAGTATGAAAAGGTGTGAAAAATGCGACGAGCATGAAAAGGTGTGAAAAATGCGAGGAGCAAAAAAAAAAAAAAAGGACCAGGAGCATGAAAAGGTGTGAAAAATGCGAGGAGCAAAAAAAAAAAAAAGACCAGGAGCATGAAAAGGTGTGAAAAATGCGACGAGCATGAAAAGGTGAGAAAAATGCGAGGAGCATGAAAAGGTGTGAAAAATGCGACGAGTATGAAAAGGTGTGAAAAATGCGACGAGCATGAAAAGGTGTGAAAAATGCGAGGAGCAAAAAAAAAAAAAAAAAAAAAAAAGGACCAGGAGCATGAAAAGGTGTGAAAAATGCGAGGAGCAAAAAAAAAAAAAAGACCAGGAGCATGAAAAGGTGTGAAAAATGCGACGAGCATGAAAAGGTGTGAAAAATGCGAGGAGCATGAAAAGGTGTGAGAAATGCGAGGAGAAAAAAAAAAAAAAAGACCAGGAGCATGAAAAGGTGTGAAAAATGCGAGGAGAAAAAAAAAAAAAAAAGGACCAGGAGCATGAAAAGGTGTGAAAAAGGCGAGGAGCAAAAAAAAAAAAAAAAAAAAAAAAAGGACCAGGAGCATGAAAAGGTGTGAAAAATGCGAGGAGCAAAAAAAAAAAAAAGACCAGGAGCATGAAAAGGTGTGAAAAATGCGTAGAGCATGAAAAGGTGTGAAAAATGCGAGGAGCAAAAAAAAAAAAAAAAAAAAAAAAAAAGGACCAGGAGCATGAAAAGGTGTGAAAAATGCGACGAGCATGAAAAGGTGTGAAAAATGCGAGGAGCAAAAAAAAAAAAAAAAAAAAAAAAAAAAAAAAAAGGACCAGGAGCATGAAAAGGTGTGAAAAATGCGAGGAGCATGAAAAGGTGTGAAAAATGCGAGGAGCAAAAAAAAAAAAAAAAAAAGACCAGGAACAAGAAAAGGTGTGAAAAATGCGAGGAGCAAAAAAAAAAAAAAAAAAAAAAAAAAAGGACCAGGAGCATGAAAAGGTGTGAAAAATGCGACGAGCATGAAAAGGTGTGAAAAATGCGAGGAGCAAAAAAAAAAAAAAAAAAAAAAAAAAAAAAAAGGACCAGGAGCATGAAAAGGTGTGAAAAAGGCGAGGAGCAAAAAAAAAAAATAGACCAGGAGCATGAAAAGGTGTGAAAAATGCGAGGAGCAAAAAAAAAAAAAAAAAAAAAAGGACCAGGAGCATGAAAAGGTGTGAAAAAGGCGACGAGCATGAAAAGGTGTGAAAAATGCGACGAGCATGAAAAGGTGTGAAAAAGGCGAGGAGCAAAAAAAAAAAAAAGACCAGGAGCATGAAAAGGTGTGAAAAATGCGAGGAGCAAAAAAAAAAAAAAAAAAAAAAAAAAAGGACCAGGAGCATGAAAAGGTGTGAAAAATGCGACGAGCATGAAAAGTTGTGAAAAATGCGAGGAGCATGAAGAGGTGTGAAAAATGCGAAGAGCATGAAGAGGTGTGAAAAATGCGAGGAGCATGAAAAGGTGTGAAAAATTCGAGGAGCAAAAAAAAAAAAAAAAAAGACCAGGAGCATGAAAAGGTGTGAAAAATGCGAGGAGCAAAAAAAAAAAAAAAGACCAGGAGCATGAAAAGGTGTGAAAAATGCGAGGAGCAAAAAAAAAAAAAAAAGAAGAAAGACCAGGAGCATGAAAAGGTGTGAAAAATGCGGGGAGCAAAAAAAAAAAAAAGAAAGACCAGGAGCATGAAAAGGTGTGAAAAATGCGACGAGCATGAAAAGCTGTGAAAAATGCGAGGAGCATGAAGAGGTGTGAAAAATGCGAGGAGCAAAAAAAAAAAAAAGACTAGGAGCATGAAAAGGTGTGAAAAATGCGAGGAAAAAAAAAAAAAAAAAAGAAAGACCAGGAGCATGAAAAGGTGTGAAAAATGCGACGAGCATGAAAAGGTGAGAAAAATGCGACGAGCATGAAAAGGTGTGAAAAATGCGAGGAGCAAAAAAAAAAAAAAAGACCAGGAGCATGAAAAGGTGTGAAAAAGGCGAGGAGCAAAAAAAAAAAAAAAAAAAAGACCAGGAGCATGAAAAGGTGTGAAAAATGCGACGAGCATGAAAAGGTGTGAAAAATGCGAGGAGCATGAAAAGGTGTGAAAAATGCGAGGAGCAAAAAAAAAAAAAAAAAAAAAAAAAGGACCAGGAGCATGAAAAGGTGTGAAAAATGCGACGAGCATGAAAAGGTGTGAAAAATGCGAGGAGCATGAAAAGGTGTGAAAAATGCGACGAGTATGAAAAGGTGTGAAAAATGCGACGAGCATGAAAAGGTGTGAAAAATGCGACGAGCATGAAAAGGTGTGAAAAATGCGAGGAGCAAAAAAAAAAAAAAAAAAAAAAGGACCAGGAGCATGAAAAGGTGTGAAAAATGCGACGAGCATGAAAAGGTGTGAAAAATGCGAGGAGCAAAAAAAAAAAAAAAAAAAAAGGACCAGGAGCATGAAAAGGTGTGAAAAATGCGACGAGCATGAAAAGGTGTGAAAAATGCAAGGAGCATGAAGAGGTGTGAAAAATTCGAGGAGCATGAAAAGGTGTGAAAAATTCGAGGAGCAAAAAAAAAAAAAAAAAAAAAGGACCAGGAGCATGAAAAGGTGTGAAAAATGCGAGGAGCATGAAAAGGTGTGAAAAATGCGACGAGCATGAAAAGGTGTGAAAAATGCGACGAGCATGAAAAGGTGTGAAAAATGCGAGGAGCAAAAAAAAAAAAAAGACCAGGAGCATGAAAAGGTGTGAAAAATGCGACGAGTATGAAAAGGTGTGAAAAATGCGACGAGCATGAAAAGGTGTGAAAAATGCGAGGAGCAAAAAAAAAAAAAAAGGACCAGGAGCATGAAAAGGTGTGAAAAATGCGAGGAGCAAAAAAAAAAAAAAGACCAGGAGCATGAAAAGGTGTGAAAAATGCGACGAGCATGAAAAGGTGAGAAAAATGCGAGGAGCATGAAAAGGTGTGAAAAATGCGACGAGTATGAAAAGGTGTGAAAAATGCGACGAGCATGAAAAGGTGTGAAAAATGCGAGGAGCAAAAAAAAAAAAAAAAAAAAAAAGACCAGGAGCAAGAAAAGGGGTAAAAAATGCGAGGAGCAAAAAAAAAAAAAAAAAAAAAGGACCAGGAGCATGAAAAGGTGTGAAAAATGCGACGAGCATGAAAAGGTGTGAAAAATGCGAGGAGCAAAAAAAAAAAAAAAAAAAAGGACCAGGAGCATGAAAAGGTGTGAAAAATGCGACGAGCATGAAAAGGTGTGAAAAATGCAAGGAGCATGAAGAGGTGTGAAAAATTCGAGGAGCATGAAAAGGTGTGAAAAATTCGAGGAGCAAAAAAAAAAAAAAAAAAAAAAAAAAAAAAAAAGGACCAGGAGCATGAAAAGGTGTGAAAAATGCGAGGAGCATGAAAAGGTGTGAAAAATGCGACGAGCATGAAAAGGTGTGAAAAATGCGACGAGCATGAAAAGGTGTGAAAAATGCGAGGAGCAAAAAAAAAAAAAAAAAAAAAAAAAAAAAAAAAAGGACCAGGAGCATGAAAAGGTGTGAAAAATGCGAGGAGCAAAAAAAAAAAAAAAAAAAAAAAAAAAAAAAGGACCAGGAGCATGAAAAGGTGTGAAAAATGCGAGGAGCAAAAAAAAAAAAAAAAAAAAAAAAAAAAAAAAAGGACCAGGAGCATGAAAAGGTGTGAAAAATGCAAGGAGCATGAAAAGGTGTGAAAAATGCGAGGAGCAAAAAAAAAAAAAAAAAAAGACCAGGAGCATGAAAAGGTGTGAAAAATGCGAGGAGCAAAAAAAAAAAAAGATGAGGAGCATGAAAAGGTGTGAAAAATGCGAGAAGCAAGAAGAGGTGTGAAAAATGCGATTAGCATGAAAAGGTGTGAAAAATGCGAGGAGCAAAAAAAAAAAAAAAGGACCAGGAGCATGAAAAGGTGTGAAAAATGCGAGGAGCAAAAAAAAAAAAAAGACCAGGAGCATGAAAAGGTGTGAAAAATGCGACGAGTATGAAAAGGTGTGAAAAATGCGACGAGCATGAAAAGGTGTGAAAAATGCGAGGAGCAAAAAAAAAAAAAAAGGACCAGGAGCATGAAAAGGTGTGAAAAATGCGAGGAGCAAAAAAAAAAAAAAGACCAGGAGCATGAAAAGGTGTGAAAAATGCGACGAGCATGAAAAGGTGAGAAAAATGCGAGGAGCATGAAAAGGTGTGAAAAATGCGACGAGTATGAAAAGGTGTGAAAAATGCGACGAGCATGAAAAGGTGTGAAAAATGCGAGGAGCAAAAAAAAAAAAAAAAAAAAAAGGACCAGGAGCATGAAAAGGTGTGAAAAATGCGAGGAGCAAAAAAAAAAAAAAGACCAGGAGCATGAAAAGGTGTGAAAAATGCGAGGAGCATGAAGAGGTGTGAAAAATGCGAAGAGCATGAAGAGGTGTGAAAAATGCGAGGAGCATGAAAAGGTGTGAAAAATGCGAGGAGCAAAAAAAAAAAAAAAGACCAGGAGCATGAAAAGGTGTGAAAAATGCGAGGAGCAAAAAAAAAAAAAAAAAAAGAAAGACCAGGAGCATGAAAAGGTGTGAAAAATGCGGGGAGCAAAAAAAAAAAAAAAGAAAGACCAGGAGCATGAAAAGGTGTGAAAAATGCGACGAGCATGAAAAGCTGTGAAAAATGCGAGGAGCATGAAGAGGTGTGAAAAATGCGAGGAGCAAAAAAAAAAAAAAGACTAGGAGCATGAAAAGGTGTGAAAAATGCGAGGAAAAAAAAAAAAAAAAAGAAAGACCAGGAGCATGAAAAGGTGTGAAAAATGCGACGAGCATGAAAAGGTGAGAAAAATGCGACGAGCATGAAAAGGTGTGAAAAATGCGAGGAGCAAAAAAAAAAAAAAAAGACCAGGAGCATGAAAAGGTGTGAAAAAGGCGAGGAGCAAAAAAAAAAAAAAAAAAAAGACCAGGAGCATGAAAAGGTGTGAAAAATGCGACGAGCATGAAAAGGTGTGAAAAATGCGAGGAGCATGAAAAGGTGTGAAAAATGCGAGGAGCAAAAAAAAAAAAAAAAAAAAAAAAAGGACCAGGAGCATGAAAAGGTGTGAAAAATGCGACGAGCATGAAAAGGAGTGAAAAATGCGAGGAGCAAAAAAAAAAAAAAAGGACCAGGAGCATGAAAAGGTGTGAAAAATGCGAGGAGCAAAAAAAAAAAAAAGACCAGGAGCATGAAAAGGTGTGAAAAATGCGACGAGCATGAAAAGGTGAGAAAAATGCGAGGAGCATGAAAAGGTGTGAAAAATGCGACGAGTATGAAAAGGTGTGAAAAATGCGACGAGCATGAAAAGGTGTGAAAAATGCGAGGAGCAAAAAAAAAAAAAAAAAAAAAAAAGGACCAGGAGCATGAAAAGGTGTGAAAAATGCGAGGAGCAAAAAAAAAAAAAAGACCAGGAGCATGAAAAGGTGTGAAAAATGCGAGGAGCATGAAGAGGTGTGAAAAATGCGAAGAGCATGAAGAGGTGTGAAAAATGCGAGGAGCATGAAAAGGTGTGAAAAATGCGAGGAGCAAAAAAAAAAAAAAAAGACCAGGAGCATGAAAAGGTGTGAAAAATGCGAGGAGCAAAAAAAAAAAAAAAAAAAGAAAGACCAGGAGCATGAAAAGGTGTGAAAAATGCGGGGAGCAAAAAAAAAAAAAAGAAAGACCAGGAGCATGAAAAGGTGTGAAAAATGCGACGAGCATGAAAAGCTGTAAAAAATGCGAGGAGCATGAAGAGGTGTGAAAAATGCGAGGAGCAAAAAAAAAAAAAAGACTAGGAGCATGAAAAGGTGTGAAAAATGCGAGGAAAAAAAAAAAAAAAAGAAAGACCAGGAGCATGAAAAGGTGTGAAAAATGCGACGAGCATGAAAAGGTGAGAAAAATGCGACGAGCATGAAAAGGTGTGAAAAAAGCGAGGAGCAAAAAAAAAAAAAAAGACCAGGAGCATGAAAAGGTGTGAAAAAGGCGAGGAGCAAAAAAAAAAAAAAAAAAAAGACCAGGAGCATGAAAAGGTGTGAAAAATGCGACGAGCATGAAAAGGTGTGAAAAATGCGAGGAGCATGAAAAGGTGTGAAAAATGCGAGGAGCAAAAAAAAAAAAAAAAAAAAAAAAGGACCAGGAGCATGAAAAGGTGTGAAAAATGCGAGGAGCAAAAAAAAAAAAAAAAAAAAAAAAAAAAAAAAAAGGACCAGGAGCATGAAAAGGTGTGAAAAATGCGAGGAGCAAAAAAAAAAAAAAAGACCAGGAGCATGAAAAGGTGTGAAAAATGCGAGGAGCAAAAAAAAAAAAGACCAGGAGCATGAAAAGGTGTGAAAAATGCGACGAGCATGAAAAGGTGTGAAAAATGCGAGGAGCATGAAAAGGTGTGAAAAATGCGACGAGTATGAAAAGGTGTGAAAAATGCGACGAGCATGAAAAGGTGTGAAAAATGCGAGGAGCAAAAAAAAAAAAAAAGGACCAGGAGCATGAAAAGGTGTGAAAAATGCGAGGAGCAAAAAAAAAAAAAAGACCAGGAGCATGAAAAGGTGTGAAAAATGCGACGAGCATGAAAAGGTGAGAAAAATGCGAGGAGCATGAAAAGGTGTGAAAAATGCGACGAGTATGAAAAGGTGTGAAAAATGCGACGAGCATGAAAAGGTGTGAAAAATGCGAGGAGCAAAAAAAAAAAAAAAAAAAAAAAGGACCAGGAGCATGAAAAGGTGTGAAAAATGCGAGGAGCAAAAAAAAAAAAAAGACCAGGAGCATGAAAAGGTGTGAAAAATGCGACGAGCATGAAAAGGTGTGAAAAATGCGAGGAGCATGAAAAGGTGTGAGAAATGCGAGGAGAAAAAAAAAAAAAAAGACCAGGAGCATGAAAAGGTGTGAAAAATGCGAGGAGAAAAAAAAAAAAAAAAGGACCAGGAGCATGAAAAGGTGTGAAAAAGGCGAGGAGCAAAAAAAAAAAAAAAAAAAAAAAAAGGACCAGGAGCATGAAAAGGTGTGAAAAATGCGAGGAGCAAAAAAAAAAAAAAGACCAGGAGCATGAAAAGGTGTGAAAAATGCGTAGAGCATGAAAAGGTGTGAAAAATGCGAGGAGCAAAAAAAAAAAAAAAAAAAAAAAAAAGGACCAGGAGCATGAAAAGGTGTGAAAAATGCGACGAGCATGAAAAGGTGTGAAAAATGCGAGGAGCAAAAAAAAAAAAAAAAAAAAAAAAAAAAAAAAAGGGACCAGGAGCATGAAAAGGTGTGAAAAATGCGAGGAGCATGAAAAGGTGTGAAAAATGCGAGGAGCAAAAAAAAAAAAAAAAAAGACCAGGAACATGAAAAGGTGTGAAAAATGCGAGGAGCAAAAAAAAAAAAAAAAAAAAAAAAAAAGGACCAGGAGCATGAAAAGGTGTGAAAAATGCGACGAGCATGAAAAGGTGTGAAAAATGCGAGGAGCAAAAAAAAAAAAAAAAAAAAAAAAAAAAAAAGGACCAGGAGCATGAAAAGGTGTGAAAAAGGCGAGGAGCAAAAAAAAAAAATAGACCAGGAGCATGAAAAGGTGTGAAAAATGCGAGGAGCAAAAAAAAAAAAAAAAAAAAAAGGACCAGGAGCATGAAAAGGTGTGAAAAAGGCGACGAGCATGAAAAGGTGTGAAAAATGCGACGAGCATGAAAAGGTGTGAAAAAGGCGAGGAGCAAAAAAAAAAAAAAGACCAGGAGCATGAAAAGGTGTGAAAAATGCGAGGAGCAAAAAAAAAAAAAAAAAAAAAAAAAAGGACCAGGAGCATGAAAAGGTGTGAAAAATGCGACGAGCATGAAAAGTTGTGAAAAATGCGAGGAGCATGAAGAGGTGTGAAAAATGCGAAGAGCATGAAGAGGTGTGAAAAATGCGAGGAGCATGAAAAGGTGTGAAAAATTCGAGGAGCAAAAAAAAAAAAAAAAAAGACCAGGAGCATGAAAAGGTGTGAAAAATGCGAGGAGCAAAAAAAAAAAAAAAGACCAGGAGCATGAAAAGGTGTGAAAAATGCGAGGAGCAAAAAAAAAAAAAAAAGAAGAAAGACCAGGAGCATGAAAAGGTGTGAAAAATGCGGGGAGCAAAAAAAAAAAAAAGAAAGACCAGGAGCATGAAAAGGTGTGAAAAATGCGACGAGCATGAAAAGCTGTGAAAAATGCGAGGAGCATGAAGAGGTGTGAAAAATGCGAGGAGCAAAAAAAAAAAAAAGACTAGGAGCATGAAAAGGTGTGAAAAATGCGAGGAAAAAAAAAAAAAAAAAGAAAGACCAGGAGCATGAAAAGGTGTGAAAAATGCGACGAGCATGAAAAGGTGAGAAAAATGCGACGAGCATGAAAAGGTGTGAAAAATGCGAGGAGCAAAAAAAAAAAAAAAGACCAGGAGCATGAAAAGGTGTGAAAAAGGCGAGGAGCAAAAAAAAAAAAAAAAAAAAGACCAGGAGCATGAAAAGGTGTGAAAAATGCGACGAGCATGAAAAGGTGTGAAAAATGCGAGGAGCATGAAAAGGTGTGAAAAATGCGAGGAGCAAAAAAAAAAAAAAAAAAAAAAAAGGACCAGGAGCATGAAAAGGTGTGAAAAATGCGACGAGCATGAAAAGGTGTGAAAAATGCGAGGAGCATGAAAAGGTGTGAAAAATGCGACGAGTATGAAAAGGTGTGAAAAATGCGACGAGCATGAAAAGGTGTGAAAAATGCGACGAGCATGAAAAGGTGTGAAAAATGCGAGGAGCAAAAAAAAAAAAAAAAAAAAAAAGGACCAGGAGCATGAAAAGGTGTGAAAAATGCGAGGAGCAAAAAAAAAAAAAAGACCAGGAGCATGAAAAGGTGTGAAAAATGCGACGAGCATGAAAAGGTGTGAAAAATGCGAGGAGCATGAAAAGGTGTGAGAAATGCGAGGAGAAAAAAAAAAAAAAAGACCAGGAGCATGAAAAGGTGTGAAAAATGCGAGGAGAAAAAAAAAAAAAAAAGGACCAGGAGCATGAAAAGGTGTGAAAAAGGCGAGGAGCAAAAAAAAAAAAAAAAAAAAAAAAAGGACCAGGAGCATGAAAAGGTGTGAAAAATGCGAGGAGCAAAAAAAAAAAAAAGACCAGGAGCATGAAAAGGTGTGAAAAATGCGTAGAGCATGAAAAGGTGTGAAAAATGCGAGGAGCAAAAAAAAAAAAAAAAAAAAAAAAAAGGAACAGGAGCATGAAAAGGTGTGAAAAATGCGACGAGCATGAAAAGGTGTGAAAAATGCGAGGAGCAAAAAAAAAAAAAAAAAAAAAAAAAAAAAAAAAGGACCAGGAGCATGAAAAGGTGTGAAAAATGCGAGGAGCATGAAAAGGTGTGAAAAATGCGAGGAGCAAAAAAAAAAAAAAAAAAGACCAGGAACATGAAAAGGTGTGAAAAATGCGAGGAGCAAAAAAAAAAAAAAAAAAAAAAAAAAGGACCAGGAGCATGAAAAGGTGTGAAAAATGCGACGAGCATGAAAAGGTGTGAAAAATGCGAGGAGCAAAAAAAAAAAAAAAAAAAAAAAAAAAAAAAAAAGGACCAGGAGCATGAAAAGGTGTGAAAAAGGCGAGGAGCAAAAAAAAAAAATAGACCAGGAGCATGAAAAGGTGTGAAAAATGCGAGGAGCAAAAAAAAAAAAAAAAAAAAAAGGACCAGGAGCATGAAAAGGTGTGAAAAAGGCGACGAGCATGAAAAGGTGTGAAAAATGCGACGAGCATGAAAAGGTGTGAAAAAGGCGAGGAGCAAAAAAAAAAAAAAGACCAGGAGCATGAAAAGGTGTGAAAAATGCGAGGAGCAAAAAAAAAAAAAAAAAAAAAAAAAAGGACCAGGAGCATGAAAAGGTGTGAAAAATGCGACGAGCATGAAAAGTTGTGAAAAATGCGAGGAGCATGAAGAGGTGTGAAAAATGCGAAGAGCATGAAGAGGTGTGAAAAATGCGAGGAGCATGAAAAGGTGTGAAAAATTCGAGGAGCAAAAAAAAAAAAAAAAAAGACCAGGAGCATGAAAAGGTGTGAAAAATGCGAGGAGCAAAAAAAAAAAAAAAGACCAGGAGCATGAAAAGGTGTGAAAAATGCGAGGAGCAAAAAAAAAAAAAAAAGAAGAAAGACCAGGAGCATGAAAAGGTGTGAAAAATGCGGGGAGCAAAAAAAAAAAAAAGAAAGACCAGGAGCATGAAAAGGTGTGAAAAATGCGACGAGCATGAAAAGCTGTGAAAAATGCGAGGAGCATGAAGAGGTGTGAAAAATGCGAGGAGCAAAAAAAAAAAAAAGACTAGGAGCATGAAAAGGTGTGAAAAATGCGAGGAAAAAAAAAAAAAAAAAAGAAAGACCAGGAGCATGAAAAGGTGTGAAAAATGCGACGAGCATGAAAAGGTGAGAAAAATGCGACGAGCATGAAAAGGTGTGAAAAATGCGAGGAGCAAAAAAAAAAAAAAAGACCAGGAGCATGAAAAGGTGTGAAAAAGGCGAGGAGCAAAAAAAAAAAAAAAAAAAAGACCAGGAGCATGAAAAGGTGTGAAAAATGCGACGAGCATGAAAAGGTGTGAAAAATGCGAGGAGCATGAAAAGGTGTGAAAAATGCGAGGAGCAAAAAAAAAAAAAAAAAAAAAAAAGGACCAGGAGCATGAAAAGGTGTGAAAAATGCGACGAGCATGAAAAGGTGTGAAAAATGCGAGGAGCATGAAAAGGTGTGAAAAATGCGACGAGTATGAAAAGGTGTGAAAAATGCGACGAGCATGAAAAGGTGTGAAAAATGCGAGGAGCAAAAAAAAAAAAAAAGGACCAGGAGCATGAAAAGGTGTGAAAAATGCGAGGAGCAAAAAAAAAAAAAAGACCAGGAGCATGAAAAGGTGTGAAAAATGCGACGAGCATGAAAAGGTGAGAAAAATGCGAGGAGCATGAAAAGGTGTGAAAAATGCGACGAGTATGAAAAGGTGTGAAAAATGCGACGAGCATGAAAAGGTGTGAAAAATGCGAGGAGCAAAAAAAAAAAAAAAAAAAAAAAGGACCAGGAGCATGAAAAGGTGTGAAAAATGCGAGGAGCAAAAAAAAAAAAAGACCAGGAGCATGAAAAGGTGTGAAAAATGCGAGGAGCATGAAGAGGTGTGAAAAATGCGAAGAGCATGAAGAGGTGTGAAAAATGCGAGGAGCATGAAAAGGTGTGAAAAATGCGAGGAGCAAAAAAAAAAAGAAAGACCAGGAGCATGAAAAGGTGTGAAAAATGCGAGGAGCAAAAAAAAAAAAAAAAAAAGAAAGACCAGGAGCATGAAAAGGTGTGAAAAATGCGGGGAGCAAAAAAAAAAAAAAGAAAGACCAGGAGCATGAAAAGGTGTGAAAAATGCGACGAGCATGAAAAGCTGTGAAAAATGCGAGGAGCATGAAGAGGTGTGAAAAATGCGAGGAGCAAAAAAAAAAAAAAGACTAGGAGCATGAAAAGGTGTGAAAAATGCGAGGAAAAAAAAAAAAAAAAAGAAAGACCAGGAGCATGAAAAGGTGTGAAAAATGCGACGAGCATGAAAAGGTGAGAAAAATGCGACGAGCATGAAAAGGTGTGAAAAATGCGAGGAGCAAAAAAAAAAAAAAAGACCAGGAGCATGAAAAGGTGTGAAAAATGCGACGAGCATGAAAAGGTGTGAAAAATGCGAGGAGCATGAAAAGGTGTGAAAAATGCGAGGAGCAAAAAAAAAAAAAAGAAAAAGACCAGGAGCATGAAAAGGTGTGAAAAATGCGACGAGCATGAAAAGGTGTGAAAAATGCGAGGAGCATGAAAAGGTGTGAAAAATGCGAGGAGCAAAAAAAAAAAAAAAAAAAAAAGGACCAGGAGCATGAAAAGGTGTGAAAAAGGCGACGAGCATGAAAAGGTGTGAAAAATGCGACGAGCATGAAAAGGTGTGAAAAAGGCGAGGAGCAAAAAAAAAAAAAAGACCAGGAGCATGAAAAGGTGTGAAAAATGCGAGGAGCAAAAAAAAAAAAAAAAAAAAAAAAAAAGGACCAGGAGCATGAAAAGGTGTGAAAAATGCGACGAGCATGAAAAGTTGTGAAAAATGCGAGGAGCATGAAGAGGTGTGAAAAATGCGAAGAGCATGAAGAGGTGTGAAAAATGCGAGGAGCATGAAAAGGTGTGAAAAATTCGAGGAGCAAAAAAAAAAAAAAAAAAGACCAGGAGCATGAAAAGGTGTGAAAAATGCGACGAGCATGAAAAGGTGTGAAAAATGCGAGGAGCAAAAAAAAAAAAAAAAAAAAAAAAAAAGGACCAGGAGCATGAAAAGGTGTGAAAAATGCGACGAGCATGAAAAGGTGTGAAAAATGCGAGGAGCAAAAAAAAAAAAAAAAAAAAAAAAAAAAAAAAAAGGACCAGGAGCATGAAAAGGTGTGAAAAATGCGAGGAGCATGAAAAGGTGTGAAAAATGCGAGGAGCAAAAAAAAAAAAAAAAAAGACCAGGAACATGAAAAGGTGTGAAAAATGCGAGGAGCAAAAAAAAAAAAAAAAAAAAGGACCAGGAGCATGAAAAGGTGTGAAAAATGCGACGAGCATGAAAAGGTGTGAAAAATGCGAGGAGCATGAAGAGGTGTGAAAAATGCGAAGAGCATGAAGAGGTGTGAAAAATGCGAGGAGCATGAAAAGGTGTGAAAAATTCGAGGAGCAAAAAAAAAAAAAAAAAAGACCAGGAGCATGAAAAGGTGTGAAAAATGCGACGAGCATGAAAAGGTGTGAAAAATGCGAGGAGCAAAAAAAAAAAAAAAAAAAAAAAAAAGGACCAGGAGCATGAAAAGGTGTGAAAAATGCGACGAGCATGAAAAGGTGTGAAAAATGCGAGGAGCAAAAAAAAAAAAAAAAAAAAAAAAAAAAAAAAAAAGACCAGGAGAATGAAAAGGTGTGAAAAATGCGAGGAGCATGAAAAGGTGTGAAAAATTCGAGGAGCAAAAAAAAAAAAAAAAAAGACCAGGAGCATGAAAAGGTGTGAAAAATGCGACGAGCATGAAAAGATGTGAAAAATGCGAGGAGCATGAAAAGGTGTGAAAAATGCGAGGAGCAAAAAAAAAAAAAAGAAAAAGACCAGGAGCATGAAAAGGTGTGAAAAATGCGACGAGCATGAAAAGGTGTGAAAAATGCGAGGAGCATGAAAAGGTGTGAAAAATGCGAGGAGCAAAAAAAAAAAAAAAAAAAAAAGGACCAGGAGCATGAAAAGGTGTGAAAAAGGCGACGAGCATGAAAAGGTGTGAAAAATGCGACGAGCATGAAAAGGTGTGAAAAAGGCGAGGAGCAAAAAAAAAAAAAAGACCAGGAGCATGAAAAGGTGTGAAAAATGCGAGGAGCAAAAAAAAAAAAAAAAAAAAAAAAAAGGACCAGGAGCATGAAAAGGTGTGAAAAATGCGACGAGCATGAAAAGTTGTGAAAAATGCGAGGAGCATGAAGAGGTGTGAAAAATGCGAAGAGCATGAAGAGGTGTGAAAAATGCGAGGAGCATGAAAAGGTGTGAAAAATTCGAGGAGCAAAAAAAAAAAAAAAAAAGACCAGGAGCATGAAAAGGTGTGAAAAATGCGACGAGCATGAAAAGGTGTGAAAAATGCGAGGAGCAAAAAAAAAAAAAAAAAAAAAAAAAAAGGACCAGGAGCATGAAAAGGTGTGAAAAATGCGACGAGCATGAAAAGGTGTGAAAAATGCGAGGAGCAAAAAAAAAAAAAAAAAAAAAAAAAAAAAAAAAAAGGACCAGGAGCATGAAAAGGTGTGAAAAATGCGAGGAGCATGAAAAGGTGTGAAAAATGCGAGGAGCAAAAAAAAAAAAAAAAAAGACCAGGAACATGAAAAGGTGTGAAAAATGCGAGGAGCAAAAAAAAAAAAAAAAAAAAGGACCAGGAGCATGAAAAGGTGTGAAAAATGCGACGAGCATGAAAAGGTGTGAAAAATGCGAGGAGCAAAAAAAAAAAAAAAAAAAAAAAAAAAAAAAAGGACCAGGAGCATGAAAAGGTGTGAAAAAGGCGAGGAGCAAAAAAAAAAAATAGACCAGGAGCATGAAAAGGTGTGAAAAATGCGAGGAGCAAAAAAAAAAAAAAAAAAAAAAGGACCAGGAGCATGAAAAGGTGTGAAAAAGGCGACGAGCATGAAAAGGTGTGAAAAATGCGACGAGCATGAAAAGGTGTGAAAAAGGCGAGGAGCAAAAAAAAAAAAAAGACCAGGAGCATGAAAAGGTGTGAAAAATTCGAGGAGCAAAAAAAAAAAAAAAAAAGACCAGGAGCATGAAAAGGTGTGAAAAATGCGAGGAGCAAAAAAAAAAAAAAAGACCAGGAGCATGAAAAGGTGTGAAAAATGCGAGGAGCAAAAAAAAAAAAAAAAGAAGAAAGACCAGGAGCATGAAAAGGTGTGAAAAATGCGGGGAGCAAAAAAAAAAAAAAGAAAGACCAGGAGCATGAAAAGGTGTGAAAAATGCGACGAGCATGAAAAGCTGTGAAAAATGCGAGGAGCATGAAGAGGTGTGAAAAATGCGAGGAGCAAAAAAAAAAAAAAAGACTAGGAGCATGAAAAGGTGTGAAAAATGCGAGGAAAAAAAAAAAAAAAAGAAAGACCAGGAGCATGAAAAGGTGTGAAAAATGCGACGAGCATGAAAAGGTGAGAAAAATGCGACGAGCATGAAAAGGTGTGAAAAATGCGAGGAGCAAAAAAAAAAAAAAAGACCAGGAGCATGAAAAGGTGTGAAAAAGGCGAGGAGCAAAAAAAAAAAAAAAAAAAAAGACCAGGAGCATGAAAAGGTGTGAAAAATGCGACGAGCATGAAAAGGTGTGAAAAATGCGAGGAGCATGAAAAGGTGTGAAAAATGCGAGGAGCAAAAAAAAAAAAAAAAAAAAAAAAGGACCAGGAGCATGAAAAGGTGTGAAAAATGCGACGAGCATGAAAAGGTGTGAAAAATGCGAGGAGCATGAAAAGGTGTGAAAAATGCGACGAGTATGAAAAGGTGTGAAAAATGCGACGAGCATGAAAAGGTGTGAAAAATGCGAGGAGCAAAAAAAAAAAAAAAGGACCAGGAGCATGAAAAGGTGTGAAAAATGCGAGGAGCAAAAAAAAAAAAAAGACCAGGAGCATGAAAAGGTGTGAAAAATGCGACGAGCATGAAAAGGTGAGAAAAATGCGAGGAGCATGAAAAGGTGTGAAAAATGCGACGAGTATGAAAAGGTGTGAAAAATGCGACGAGCATGAAAAGGTGTGAAAAATGCGAGGAGCAAAAAAAAAAAAAAAGGACCAGGAGCATGAAAAGGTGTGAAAAATGCGAGGAGCAAAAAAAAAAAAAAGACCAGGAGCATGAAAAGGTGTGAAAAATGCGAGGAGCATGAAGAGGTGTGAAAAATGCGAAGAGCATGAAGAGGTGTGAAAAATGCGAGGAGCATGAAAAGGTGTGAAAAATGCGAGGAGCAAAAAAAAAAAAAAAGACCAGGAGCATGAAAAGGTGTGAAAAATGCGAGGAGCAAAAAAAAAAAAAAAAAAAGAAAGACCAGGAGCATGAAAAGGTGTGAAAAATGCGGGGAGCAAAAAAAAAAAAAAGAAAGACCAGGAGCATGAAAAGGTGTGAAAAATGCGACGAGCATGAAAAGCTGTGAAAAATGCGAGGAGCATGAAGAGGTGTGAAAAATGCGAGGAGCAAAAAAAAAAAAAAAGACTAGGAGCATGAAAAGGTGTGAAAAATGCGAGGAAAAAAAAAAAAAAAAAGAAAGACCAGGAGCATGAAAAGGTGTGAAAAATGCGACGAGCATGAAAAGGTGAGAAAAATGCGACGAGCATGAAAAGGTGTGAAAAATGCGAGGAGCAAAAAAAAAAAAAAAGACCAGGAGCATGAAAAGGTGTGAAAAATGCGACGAGCATGAAAAGGTGTGAAAAATGCGAGGAGCATGAAAAGGTGTGAAAAATGCGAGGAGCAAAAAAAAAAAAAAAAAAAAGACCAGGAGCATGAAAAGGTGTGAAAAATGCGACGAGCATGAAAAGGTGAGAAAAATGCGAGGAGCATGAAAAGGTGTGAAAAATGTGAGGAGCAAAAAAAAAAAAAAAAAAAGTCCAGGAACATGAAAAGGTGTGAAAAATGCGAGGAGCAAAAAAAAAAAAAAAAAAGACCAGGAGCATGAAAAGGTGCGAAAAATGCGACGAGCATGAAAAGGTGCGAAAAATGCGACGAGCATGAAAAGGTGCGAAAAATGCGACGAGCATGAAAAGGTGCGAAAAATGCGACGAGCATGAAAAGGTGCGAAAAATGCGACGAGCATGAAAAGGTGCGAAAAATGCGACGAGCATGAAAAGGTGCGAAAAATGCGACGAGCATGAAAAGGTGCGAAAAATGCGACGAGCATGAAAAGGTGCGAAAAATGCGACGAGCATGAAAAGGTGCGAAAAATGCGACGAGCATGAAAAGGTGTGAAAAATGCGAGGAGCAAAAAAAAAAAAAAAAAAAGGACCAGGAGCATGAAAAGGTGTGAAAAATGCGAGGAGCAAAAAAAAAAAAAAAAAGGACCAGGAGCATGAAAAGGTGTGAAAAATGCGACGAGCATGAAAAGGTGTGAAAAATGCAAGGAGCATGAAAAGGTGTGAAAAATGCAAGGAGCATGAAAAGGTGTGAAAAATGCGCAGAGCAAAAAAAAAAAAAAAAAAAAAAAAAAAAAAGGACCAGGAGCATGAAAAGGTGTGAAAAATGCGACGAGCATGAAAAGGTGTGAAAAATGCAAGGAGCATGAAAAGGTGTGAAAAATGCAAGGAGCATGAAAAGGTGTGAAAAATGCAAGGAGCAAAAAAAAAAAAAAAAAAAAAAAAAAAAAAAAAAGGACCAGGAGCATGAAAAGGTGCGAAAAATGCGATGAGCATGAAAAGGTGCGAAAAATGCGACGAGCGTGAAAAGGTGCGAAAAATGCGAGTAGCAAAAAAAAAAAAAAGAAAGACCAGGAGCATGAAAAGGTGTGAAAAATGCGACGAGCATGAAAAGTTGTGAAAAATGCGAGGAGCATGAAGAGGTGTGAAAAATGCGAGGAGCATGAAAAGGTGTGAAAAATGCGAGGAGCAAAAAAAAAAAAAAAAAAAAAAAAAAAAAAAAAAAAAGGACCAGGAGCATGAAAAGGTGTGAAAAATGCGAGGAGCATGAAAAGGTGTGAAAAATGCGAGGAGCAAAAAAAAAAAAAAAAAAAAAAAAAAAAAAAAAAGGACCAGGAGCATGAAAAGGTGTGAAAAATGCGAGGAGCAAAAAAAAAAAAAAGGACCAGGAGCA